>NC_088885.1:100561390-101923430 GCF_037157495.1 Lathamus discolor | reverse complement strand
TGGTATTTCTGAGCACTTTTCGACTTTTGTCATTCTTTATCTTCCCATCATAATGAAACTAAAATGTGGTCAATCCCTACTCCTTCCATTGTACTTTTTACTATAGAAAGGAGCTGTATCTATTTCTGTTTCAATAAAAAGGAAGCATAGTTTCATGAGAAGGAGTCAAAAAATAGTGTGCTGTGTCAGGTTCTCAATCTGGATAATTGGTATGTCAAGATTGAGGGCTATGTGGTACCGAATATTACAATAAAACAAGCTTATTTATCCTTTGTAAATCATACTTTCAAAGTTCAACATAGAATGGTTTCATAGAATCATAGAATGGTTGGAATTTGAAGGGTCTTTAAAGATCATCTGGTTCCAACCCCCCTGCCATAGACATGGACACCTTCCACTATATCAGGTTGCTCTCCAGCCTTGTCTTGAACACTTCCAGGGATGGGGCAGCCACAACTTCTCTGGGCAATCTGTTCTCACCACTCTCATAGTGAAAAATTTGTTCCTAATAGCTAGTCTAAATCTACCCTCTTTCAGCTTAAAGCCATTCCCCCTTGTCCTGTCCCTACCAGCCCTTGTGAAAAGTCTCTCTCCATATTTTTCGTAGGCCCCCTTAAGATATTGAAAAGCTGCAACGTCTCCCCTGAACTTTTTCTTCTCCAGGCTGATCAAGCCCAACTCTCTCAGCCTGTCTTCACAGGAGGGGTACTCCAGCCCTCTGATCATCTTCATGGCCTTTCTATGGACTTGCTCCAACAGTTCCCATCCTTCTTGTGTTGGTGGCCCTAGAGCTAACGAATAGTCCTTATGTATGCAGTGCAAATACTAAAAAACATACTTTGATACCCATCACTCAAAGCACCACAAACTTTTGCATCTCTTTTTCATTATTAATTCAGATCAATAAACCTTCTTTCGGTTGTTTTTCTAAATTTTTCCACATGGATCTATGACTGCTTTGTTGCATAGTATGTTGTGCACATATCGACACTTTTTTTTCCAAACTTCCAAACTAGTAAATGGCTTCTATGAATTAGTGTTCTCTCGTGCCTACTGAGAGTTTTCCTGCTATATTAGACTTCTTTTATGTATAACTATTGGATTAAGGAGATGATACAACTATAAAAATTGTATTCCTCGCCAAATGAATTTATCGTCCTGAAGGCCTATATAATTGCACAGAAAATAAAATGACAAAACTCTGAAGCATTATTGTATATTACAATAGAAAACATTGATATCCTGTTCTTGCTATAATCAGCATTGAAAAGTTTACAGATTTACAATTTCCCACACTTTAGTAGAGAAAGTAAAAAGTGAAAAGAAAGTGACATTTAAATGTGAAATTTTCCTAAGTATATGTTTTTTTTCCTAGGGCACCAGGTAACTGCTTCTTAAACACATGATCTGTTTCAAAAGCAATTTGCCACTCACCAAGTGAGTTGTTGCATTTCAGTGAGTTAAAAAAACAACTCATTCTCCCCACATGGGTGTTTAATCAATTTAACCAGTCAGCACTCTTGCTCAACCAGCAGGTGCTTGTCAGGCAAGAGCACAAAACAAGTCCCATTGATGCAGGGCATAGTTTATCTTATTTGAGTGCAGAGGGGTTTTCATTTGCATGTGGAATTCTTACAACCTTTGCAGTTAAACAATCTAATTATTACTAGTATAGTTTTGTTTTCTCTATGGGTACAAATAGTATTTGTGGTTTTGTTAAAAAAGTATGCATATTTGGGTTAAGTAACAAAACGGACTAAACTCTCAGAAGAGTTGCTCCTTGTTGGCTTAAAAACAGTTTTTCTCAGTGGAATTTTTCTGTTACAATGTTTTTCTGTTACAATATTCAAATGCTCAGAACTATGTTCTAACCAGAACGTAAATTTTTAGTACAAAAAGAAACCTGGCCACCTCCGGTGTTAACTCTTTTTCAAGAACCATTTTAAGATTTTTTTTTTGTCATTGTTTTTATGTGAGTTTGGGATATAAACCAAATGAAGAAAACTTTTTTTTTTTTTTTAAATATGCATTAATGAAAGATTACAATGTAGTGTTTCTTGAAACTAGGATTCCACATACATACAGAATTTTCCATCCTGATTCAGCCCTATATCTTTGCATTAGTCAGGTAATTATCAACAGTGCACTCTGGTCTGCTGTCATTTCATGTGATATATGTAATTGTAATTTTAAACACTCTAGTCTACTTTTTCTTTTCATTCATTCCTACTCTGTGTAATGAGTAAGAGAAAAAATCATTGCCAAAATATATTTGCAGAGGATGTAGATTTGATCTTATCTACATAGCAATGTTTCTTCAATACCATCTAAATTTGGATATAAATAGATGTAAAAATATTGGCATATGAATCTCTCCTGTGCAGGTTGTACTTGAATGGAGAAGGTCTGGGGAGTAGTGCTTGGTTCCAGATGCTTTTGAAAGTTTTATGCAATGCTAGATAACTGTAACTAAACCAACACCTCTAGAAAATCTTTTCTATGTAGACAGAATTTCCTACAAAACAACTGTTGAACACACATTATGAAAGCCTTAGGTACTGCAGGAACTGTTCCAGATGATTTTATTACCCCAGTTTGTTGTGGCAGTCCACAATATACTGGTTTGTGTTATCTGCATTCTTTGTGTCTGTCTCACAGGGGAGGAAAACATAATTCTTTTATTTTATATGCTTATTTTCGTTATGATGACCTTATGTTGTCCAGTGACAACTAATTTTTGTAGCATTGCAGTTATTTTAAGCTACAAGTACTCTCAGATAAATGGGTAACAACTCCTCCATATCCTTTAAAATCCCCAGTTGACTTTTTATGTTGTATTTTGCGAACAGCTTAAATTCTCCTTCAGCTTCAGAATAATCTAAAGCTTTTCTAAATCTTGTGAAGCTTATTTGTTTGAAATTTCATAGTAGGCTGAGGAAATGCTACTGCTATTTGTACAATAGACTGTCTGCTGTCTTTGCCTACTTCATAATACTTTGTCTACTTTTTCATCATAAAACCTGGTAAATATCCCGAGCCTGAAAATCTTTGTAAAACGCTACCTCTTATTGCCAGTAACACCAGTTTCTATTCTAGGTACTATTATTGCTATTATATCCAGTCACATCTGCCTCTATGTGTTCTGGCCTTCCTCTATATCAGTAAACCAACTTTTGAAAACACTATTTGTCTTTTATCTGCAATGACCTATGCCTGTCTGTTTCTCATATTCCCCATTTTGTAGACATACCCAAGCCTCAAACACAGACAGATGATCTACTATGTCAGACACATTGACAATTCACCAGAACAGGCTGGGTTTCACATCTGTGGCAGATAAAGACACAGGATCCAGGTGTTTTGCTGGCTAGTTCTTTCAATAAACAGTACAAATAGCACAGGGAACTTGGAAAAGCTTATGACATGGATATTTCAATCCTACAGTGAGTGCATTTTCAGTCAGGATACATTTGAGTATGACTTTACAGTCTGTCCCTTCTGCTTCACTTAGAAAGAAAGGAATAGTCTGACCATATTCTTGCTGCTACCGTGTTCCCTCCTTTTGTCAGGACCTGGAAAAGTTTTAACCTAAAGACTTTCCAGTAACATGAGATCCAGTTAAAGACTCTGGATCCTGAGTCCGTTTTGGTTTTGCAGTGCCAAAGCAACATGATTTACCTTGTTTTTTTTGCAGTTAAGCTAACATGTTTTACAAAGGAAATGGAATTAAACATGTTATTTTTCATCTGTTTTAATCTTAAAGCTAAATTAATAGTAAAAAATAGTTTTAACAGACTGATCATTCAAAATGATAATTTTATTTCTGAAGCTATCTAATCTTTTGAGGTGCTGCTGACAGCCTGGGTTTCTGCCTCCTATTCCCACGGTTTCTCCTCTCCTTTCCAGTTGTGCAATTGTATTCTTTTAGGCAATTTATTTGGTGCTTAGGAAGTGTGAATGTTTTGCTACTTGAATATCTGCTAAATAGTCAATCTGTCTGGAAGCCAAGATAAATTAACTGTAGACTAGAAATAGCCTGAATATAAAGTACGATAATATAAACTTTATGCTGTCTAAAAGATTCTAAGTCTGTCCATCAGTATCACAGACCTCTCAGGAATGTGGATCATACTGGTCACTCTCAATACCATATGCACATATCTGGTAATTTCCGTCAGGAAAGGAATATATTTTATATGGAATCTTATAATTTCGGAGGCACTCAAGTGTGCAAAAAATTAATCTTTCTCCATTATTAACAGGGAAGAAATGTCACTCATGAATATTTTTTCTTATTTAATGCTAAAAAAAATCTGAAATATCTCGATGCAGAGCAGAATTGGAACTAATTGTTCCCTTTGAGAGCTGTAGGGAGAACACTCCTTGGTCAGGCTCAGTCCTATTGTAACCTGGTGCAAATTATTTATTACTAATATATACTTTTATTTACTGTAAATAGATAATCAGAGATTTTTCTCTTAGGTGTGATCTGGCTGGTATTAAAATAGTGTTATGATTGTTGTGTTTGAACAGCAAAACCAAGTGTAAAATATTAATCACTAATTATGCATTTCCATATGCCTTTTTATTCTTCTTTCTTCATGATTTGGAGAAATTACTCAATTTTATTGTATTTGAAAAATATATCTGAAAAAATAAAATTAACAGTTACACAATATATTTGATTTTAAAAGAAAGTGCTTTTTCTTCTTGAGTTTAACTTGCTTTTTGAGTTTATCTTGTGCTTCAGTGTAATTGAATTTGTCTGCTTAAGAAATGCATAAACATACAGTGAGTATGCATAAAAGCTGGCAAATACTTAAATCATAGTAACACTTTTTCTAAAAGAAGCTCAGTTTGGACCATATTAAAAATGAAATGTATTTTTTTCCCTTAAGGGAGAAATGAATACCTGGGATTTTATTTTATACATGTAACTATTTGCTTATAATGAAAACCAGCCTCAAAGTCCAATAGTGGTAAACTGGATTATCCTAATAATGTAAAGTTATTCAGGGTATTAAAAGATGGTTTAATACATACTCACTATTAGGTGAATGGTGATACAAGGTACAATTTAAAAATTTCAATATACCCTAGGATAACTGTCCGTTCTCCTCATATGCTGCCATGAACTGCAGTGACAGTGAATTTCTTTTTCACCCTGTGACAGAATTAATAGTTTATAGTGTTAATTTAAATACTAATTTTTGTAGATTAAAATTGCTCCTAAAAGGCATGGAATTTTTTATGCCTTCCAAAAATCTTCCTCCAAGATTATTCTCTTTTTGCTTCTATCCTGCTCCAATATCCTTGCCTGCCTTCCTTATTCCTATGTCTTATGATCAAGACAACTTCCTGATGCATAAATTAAATAGAGATCTATGTTATGGCGTCCATTCTGTCCTTCACATTCTAAACCATATCTGCTGTGTCTGACAACAATTTGGTTTTGGACAGTAGTGTGCTTCTGAATAAAATCTGCTGCTGTCTTCACTTTGCACACACTGCTTTGGTCTATAAGTGAATGGAACGCACAGACTAGACTCCTTTGGGGAAAGCTCTTCAGGCACACTTCAGCATTAGCTGGGTGCACTAGAAGCTGAATAAGGGAATGGCCACACCAACACAATGTCTTCTGGCAGGTATTTATACATTTATACAGTAATAGATGCTTGTTTCACTTCTATTTTTATTTCTATGTTTTATGCAACAAAATTTCTAAAAATTATTTATGGGAACATACTTATTTTCAGCTCTGTATGTAGCAGACGTTCTTGACTGATAGAGTGAAAATAAAGGTATGATTGGGGAGAAACAGATATTTATATATTGTCAAGCTGTTTTTTGAATGCCATTTGGCATAAACTTCAGGTCCTATTTGCCCAGGAAGTGATTTCAAACCAGCTGTTTCTGTTCACTTTTTTGAAGTAAAAACATAGTATGTCAGAACACATAATAGGCACAAACTCTTAAAGATGGCATACCTATCACAGACTGCTGGGACTAATCCTTGTGTTTGGTTGGAGCCCATTTTCCAGAAAGGCAAGTATTTTGAAATTATCAGTAGAATCCCATGTGTCCTTCATGACGTTGCCTATCTCACTCAGTGTCTTAAGTTAGCACCTTATTTCTAGCTTAAATGTATCAAGTTTCTTGATCAAGATACTCTGCTAGATCTCCTGCTAGGACCCCCAGCTTTATGCTTCTGGATGTGTTTATATGCTCTAATCAATCCATGTTTCACTTGTAATTTCTGATCTACTGAATAGATTGAAAACTCCTCCAGCAACTCACGCTAATATATAATCTTCCCTTAAGTCATGTGATTACTAAAGGACTGGAATGTAAAATGGCTCTATCAATAGCTTTATATACTGTAGAAAAAGTTCTCTAGGTAAATTGAATGCTACAATTTTCTGTTGCTATTAGGTCTGACAGAATAATTTCACTAATTTATGCTACCACCTTGTGATATCAATGCTGTTGAATGTGGTGTTAGTTACAAATCAATATCAATTAACCTGAGTATAGATTTTGGTCCCTGAATTCAGTAAATCCTTCATTATATCTGCTTTAATTTTAGACCTAAACAAATCTATCTGGTACATGAAAAATGCAGGTGTAAAGTTCTAATAGTAATACAGACTGAAATGGTTAGTTGAGTGATATATTCCTTGCATTATTCAATTTTAGGGCAGTTTAGAATCACATATATACTTCTATTTCTTAGATAAGGTAAATAGCTATTGAGATCCTGTGAGATACATAGAAATACAATTATCATTGCAGAAGTCTAAACTTGCCCTGAAGCAATTCTGAGTCACAGAGGATCAATATTGTAGAGGTAGGTTACTTTATTCAGCAAACTTGTAGATAGTGTTAAAACAGAAACTCACATGTTCAAATGTATATTTCCCACCGTACAGTGTGAAAAAAGCCCAGACCTTTCCCATCCAGTTATTCTGATTTTCTGTTTCCTAAATGAAAAGTTACATTTAAGAAGTTTTCAGTACTTCCTCAATGCCTTTAAACAGTTCTTTCCCTGGCTAATGTGCTTGGGACACTGCAATACAGTAATTCTGAAATAGTGTTATATGCATTGTCTGTGAGCACTGCTAACAGAAATAAGGAAGTTTTGCCCAAGACAAATTCAGGTCCAGGTAAAGATTGTGTACTTTATTTCTTTTCTCATTTGTTACACATATTTACCTTTGTCATAATTTTGAGAAAAAAAAAAAAACAACCAACAACTTAATATGTAGGTTGTAGGGAATGCAGGATATAGGAGAAGTTCATTGACTCCTGCATATTGCCTGGTGAGATTCAATAGTCCTGCTTATCATACACCTGTGGGAACACTACTGTGCTGTCCTCTTGCTAGAGTGAGACTATATTTAAGGTTCAGTAATAGGTGTCAATACAAGAATTCCTCTTATTTTTAGAGATTAGTCAACAAAGCTATTTAGTTTAGTTTCTTTCCTTATTTTTCTCTTTTTTTTTTTTTTTCTCAGAAAATTGGAAGCCTGATGGCTAGGTCCCATAAGATCTTGCTACTGCAGATTGGTAACTGATCAGTGTTAAAGAGCTACAGATGAAAGACTTCCTTCAAGAGGTTATGAACTCCTTATTTCTGGTATGGCTAGGAAACAAGGTTTTCCAGTTTGCAGCTACAGGAGAGGGAAGAAGCTGAGTGGAAATAAATAGGTCTAAGGGATGAGGTTCAAGGTACAGGTGGAGGAATAATCTAGACTAGGTGAGCTGCCTTACGTTGAAACAAGATATTTTAGTTGCATCCAGTGTCATTGAATGAGTGATTGAGGGTTGCACAAAGAATGAACATCAAAGGTATTAGCAAGAACAGTTTTTATAAGAAATTGTAAAAGAATAACTTAGCAGAATTTGATGACGTTCACTTTATTATTTATTTCATAGATGAGCATACAGAGAGAAATCAAGGTAAAATTGACTTAAAGATGGTTGATACAGAGAAGGCACAAACAGTAAGGGAGATCCTTCCATTGAATCATGAGTTTAGAACAGACCCCTTTGTTTTCTAAACTCCCAAAGGAGCGTAAGTGCAGCTAGGTCTAGCCTTGGTATCAACGGTTTTTATCTATATGGTTACAAGTAAACGGTACCAATTCACTAAGGATGGGATTTTTATGCAGCTCTTCCCTAGCAGCAGTCTGGGTTTTTAAACTGAGTCTTAACATTTGCAAAGTGAGTCAGAAGTATTTACAGCACTTGTAATACCAATTTCCACATGCACATACACAGGCATAAAGACATATAAAGGTGCCTGTTAAAAATTCCTCTGAAGTTTAGTGAAATATTCATGTCAAATGTCTTGGCTTTTCTCCACAGATGATGGCTGATCCTTGAGGAGATTTTTCTTCTCAAAATCCGTTTAAGATTTTGTCTGTGTACACATTTACCAGAAAGTAAATACTCAGAATTGTCTCATGCCTGTCATCTAGTGAGTATCTACCTGTACAGGAAATCTCCTAGATAACAGGATCTATCTTGGTTACTGTTTTATTCAGAATATGTTAACTGGGAGTTTGTCTGACTGTTTCCCCAGTAATCTTAAACTGGCAGTGTTTTTGTAGGCTTGAATCTCTCCCAGCTACGGGTAAGAATGACCTGCTGTTTCATTTTAATAGGGCTGTGTCCTTATGGGGAATTCCAGAGTTGGTTATGACCTGCCACTGCTCTGCATGGAAGTGCATGGCCTGAAGACTCAGGGTAGGAGGGAGTTATGATACAACATCTCTTTATTAGTTCCTGCTAATTTAGGGTATTACTATTGAGCTGTTTTGTGCACTAGTGGTCATGAACTTTATTATCACTCAACTCTTTCCATATAATGTATAGGGAGCTTTGGTACCTGACTCAGGGCTGCTACAGGAACAGGGGATTTGTAAACTTTCAGTGATGATGAATGAGTTAACTGAAGCCTTTACTGAGTTGGCCCTAACTCATTAAGTTCACTGTCTTCCTTGTCTTCACCAAGATTTATTTCATATTAACCTACTCAAGATACAACCCTTTCTTTCGAATGGACACAGAGACCCTTGGAACACAAGAAAATAGACATACACAATCAAAACTTTTTAGAATATCAGATAATGTATTATCTAGGACTTGCCATTTTTTAACACAGAAATAAACTAGAGAGGAACACTGGAAAGGACAGACTTATTGACTGTCAATTAGGATTAAAGGTTTGATGACAGGATGTAATATAAGTCACTTTTTGTACAAATGTTGCCATTGATTTTCTATTTAACAGTATTGTCTTTATCCTCCAGCAACTGCTGTTCCCGCTGCTATTTTTTTTCCCCTTAATGTCATCTAGAGATACAGCTTTTTATCAAAGTTATGCCCTTCTTCTCTTATATGACTGGTTTTCACACAGAAATATTGTTATCTGTCATCTCACTTTAGATTATCTTTTTAAATTCCTCATATTTCTAGTAATTAGAAGGCTCCAGTGATAAATCAAGAATGTCACTGGACCACATCCTTGTATTTCAGGAAAGTATTTAACTTGCAGCAAAGCGAAAGAAGCTTCAGTCTCTCAAAGAAAACATTACACTTTATTCCAGTGTTTACACAGACAGTTTTAAAGCAAGACACAAGACATAATTTATATTCTGACTTCTTAATGAACTTTGCAGGAAATCTCTGTTCCTCTTTCCCTTACAATGCAATATGTTTGCAGATTTGCAGATACAGATATTTTGAAACATAAGGAAAGTTTAACATACCTAAAAAGTATTTGAAATTGAAGTGGGTTTGCTGTGTTCATATATATGCCAGTATTTAAAAGCTTTGCCTACATGAAGCTGTACAAATTTCACCTTGTAATGAGGAAATATGCATGCAGTAGATACTGTGTGCTGAAGAACTTTCATGTATAAAACTCAGAGAAAGACAGATGAGCAGGATTGATGGAGGTACACTAGAGACTGAAATAACCAGTCTTATGAACATTATAAGCTCAGGAAACTTTACAATGAAAATTATTTCAACTTTGCACTCCTTGCACTCTACAAATTTAAATAATACAGTGGTAATTTCATCAAATTTATCTTCTTGCTCTAAAATAAAATTCAGTCACAACGACAAAGACACAACTACAAGAGTGGTTTCTCTTTTTAGTCTTTTTTTCCCTTTTTAATGCATGCTATCGTTAAACACTAAACTGTTTTCTAGAGGTTTTTGTGTTTTGAAGCTCTATAAGATTCAGAAGATCCACAGTGTGCTCAGTGGTCTTCTGATGCTTCCTGGAAGATTTTAATTATGTACAGTTGTCTTCATGTCATGTAGGCAGGACAATAACCAATAACACCCTGTGTCCCTGTTGAGCTTTAAAATTGAAACCACACTTTCAGAACACTGCCCTAAATTAGCTTTCACACCAGTCAAATTGCACCACACAGGCGACCTCGGGTCTGCTGCCTGAGCTACATCTAATAACGCATGCATCATAAAATGCCCATAATTGTCCACAATCTGCTTTTCAGCTAACTCTCTCATATCTGAAAAATCAGCAACCTTCATAAACCTTCCATGTTATTTATATCTGAGTTTTTGTAGCATATTAAGCTCAATGAAAATGTCATTATTCTGTTGAGATTAATGCATATAAATTAAAATTATTTTTTATCATTGGTGTGTTGTTCTGAGATGAAATTAAAATTTTGCATGCGTACAATGTGACAGTTACAGTGGAGTTAGAGCTTAAAAGCCATGACAGAAGAGTTTCCTGACAGTTTCTACAGATGTATTTATATCTTCACTTCACTTGCTTTAAAACCAATGTGATTAATAATCCTGAAAACATTATTTCCTCAGTGAATATATTTCCAATCTTATTTTCTATTACATTTCTTTTTTGTGTGTGTGTAGGATTACATTGAGCCATGGAGTTACAAACCCTTACGTTCCTACCCTCTCTCCTTCCCATCCTTTCTTTCCTCTGCCTGTCTCCCCCACCCACCTTGCTGTCTCTGTTCTGTAGGGGAGGTGGTTTTTTTGAGCCCCTTGCTGTCAGAGACATTATAAACAGCGACAATGAATGACAATGGAATATTTTAGTCACCCATCACAAGCTGCTGTGTTTCATAAAGAAGGAGCTATCAGCACCTTCCAGAACATTTCCAAGGTCTTGTGACTCTTAGCAGTGCTTGATCCTCATTCTCACAGCTTGCTTTCTCCAGCAGCCCATCTGAAATCTACTCTTCCCTGGATTTTCCCATGAGATTCGTCTCTTCTGCTTCTTTGAGACTTCCCTTTTATCTGGTTTTCTCATCTGTGTCCCTTCTGCTTGCAATGTAGATGTCCAAGCAATTGCCTTGGGAGTGTCCTGCTTTCTCATGCCCTACACTCAGGAGAAGCCAGAGGAGCTTTTCTGGTGCTTGGCTATGTCTTACATGGCAGATTCAACCTGTCCTTACTCCTGCTCTCTTCAGTCTACCTCAGTCTAGTGAAAGGAAGAAAAATATCCTGGTTTCAGAAAAGAAAAAAATCTTCCTTATGAAATTTTTCAAAACAAAAATTAAAAAAAAAAAAATCCAAGCACTTGTTGTTTTTTTTTCTTTTCCTCCTTTAATTTCATGCTTCTCTATTATGTTTCTGAGCCGCAGGAGTGCTTTTGAAAATGAGACAGTCTTGTGTTATTAAATTACTACTTTGAGAATTTAGTCTGTTGGGAGGATCTATGCCCAGTGTCTTTAATAAAAACTTATGTAAGTGTATTTATCTCCAGTGAAATAAAAATATTGTATTTTTTTGGTTTTATTTTTTTCACTGATACTAAGTATTACTTAGTTTTCAATGTCAGCTTGAAAACAAAGCAGAGAGAAGGAAGAAGCTGTGATCTTGCTAGTGCACTTCATATTTGAAAAAGCTGCTCAAAGTTAATGTATACTTTCCTGTAATTATTCCTTTAATATATGCTTGGAATCATTTATGGAAGCACATTTTCATTTTACAACCAATGACTAAAGTTTCCATGGGTGGTCTTTTATTTTCTTTGTGTATTTGGTGCTATCTATATTACATATTCCCCACTCCATGAATCATAACATGAAAGCAACTGATGAACTTGCATTCCCTGCATGTAGCGTTTGTTATCCAGACAAGTAAGACAATAAGTCACAATGTCAGCAGCTAATGAAAGTCTTTCTATCTGCAGATTCCACAGCAATACTTTAGTCATGTTTTATATTTCATACCTTAACAATTCTTTACACGAGACATTTTTTCTGTCACAATTCTCTCTCATTCACTGCTACCTAAGATGGCTATTGAAATCTTTAATTAATAAGAAATTAGAGCTACAACTCATCCACTCAGAAGCACAACAATGGCTGTAAATGAAAAACCTTGCTTTGATGTATTATTTGAAAGTGTAGTGTTGCTGCCAAGCAGCAATTCTCTTGAGAGATGACAGTCTATGTCAGTGTATGGCAATAAGGGGGTGGGGGGAGGAGGGGATCTTTAACATGCTATCTGCTGAGAAGCTTTCGTGTGTGTTTTCAGATGCTGAAACAAAAGGTCACTAGCATGACGTATAATCATTAGCTCTGCTCTTGCTAATTATAGCTAGTTGGAGAAAGACAGTTAGTTATTGCTTTGTCTATTTGTCAGAAAGCTTTCACTTTGTGTTTGTTAGCCTTTTTCCAGTCTTTGTCTGAACCAGATTTTTACCATAGTTCACTTATGCTGGTCTGCTGCCATTTCACTCAGATTAAACACATGAAAATAATCAGTTCTGCTGGCAAGAAGAATTCAGAATCAAAGTAGTAAATGGACTAAAAGGCACAGGAGCAATCACCTCACTAGAATCAATGTATGAAATGAGAGGACAAAAGGAACACGTTAAGGGCTAAAATCTAGTTAGGTAGCAAAGGCTGGTTTCTGATAAGAACAGGGATGGTGAAGTTGCAAGACCTGGGCTGTTGTCCAGAAATCTTTTTTATAGTATTATGCAGATCATTTAGTCTTGGTTAAATCACAGAAATCAATGAGGCGGCGACATACCCTTTAGAAGAGAAAGGCCAAAACTGCTATCTATCTGAACAGGAATCATACTCTTCAGTCTTTGTGTTGGATAATTGAGAATTAGATACTGAAGGTTTTTTGTCATCTAATAACACTGTTCAACATTCACATTAATAAATTAGATTAGTTGGTAATATAGACTGTTTCAGTTATCAGCACATTAAATTAAGATAAAATGTTCTGGGCCTGTATCTTCTAATTAATCTTACAGACAGAAAATAATTCAGTTCTCAAGTCCACTGATCTTAAGTTTCAGGAAATAATTATGACATAGCTTCTAATACTTCGGTTGGTTACTTAAAAAAGTGATCATATATTCAACTTCTGGTTTTCTGCGGAGGACTAAGTCCTATTTTCTTTCCTTTTTCTCTTATACAGGAATTGATGGTTTCATCACACAGAATGCTCTGACTGAGCTTTTGTGTGAATGTATTGGTTGATTTTATAGTTCTGTGTTTGAGATTGCTTTTCCACACAGTCATATACAGGTTTCTTATCAGTAAAAAGACCTTTAATTTTTGCAATTAAATTTTATAATATATAAATACAGAACAACAAATAACTAAAAAAAATAAATCAATACTTCTGTATTTCCAAAAAGTCTCCAGTAGAATTTCTCTCTCATTTTCCTGGTTGGATTCCATATATATCTGTCATTTGAGATAGCTAGTAATTTAATTGATACCCAGACAATTATTTTTTTTCAGGACTGGCAATTTATTTTGAAAGTTTTATATAAAATGTGAACATTCTCATGTGTATTTCCTTTTGTGATGTATCTACTATATCCACGCACTTTTTGGAGAAACCAGAAATAAGCATTCTGAATTCAACAGATCAAAAGGGAGGGAAGAATGGGCCTATTGAGTACTTCTGCTAACCTATGCAAGAAACAAAAGAATGTCACTATGTTTCCCTATTTTTGCGAATTCACAGTAAACTCTCAGAAAGATGGAATGATTCAGAGGAACAAGACTTAAGAACAAGATCCATGACAGCAGAGGTAGATATTCCTCAAGAGTGTTAGAACAATGCCCAGGAAGTGAGACCCTGTTGATCCCCTGACAAGCTGCATTATTCAACAGATGTATCAGTAACATAAGTACTGTGAGGATTTTTTTGTTTGCTTTCTTAATTAGAATAATATCAGAATTTTCTTTATTTTTAACTCGCTTCATTAACTGTTATCTGAATTTTCAGAATAACATTGCGTCTTCAAATGGAGAGGTAAAATGAGACAGTGTCTTGCGAAAACACTGTTGGATATGTCAATTCTTATAGCGAGAAAGAAGACAAATTTAATTAAAGCCCCACACTTCTAATTTGTGAGCTAAAAGGTGTATATTTGATGGGTTTAATTATGGTTTAATTCCATAAATATTTTAGGGTGTGATTATTTTTTTTTTTTTCAGTAGAAATGTTTATGGTAAGAAGATATCATAACGGAGTGTTTAGTGATAATCCCAAAATATAAAATGAAACTTTAAATTTGTGCACTTAACATTTCAGTAGAGTCAATGTCTATGCTTTCTGACCAATGCCTGTTTTAATCCTCATACCTAAGATATGCATCAGTGCACAGGCTGAGTATTGCACACCACTAGACATACACTGTTGTTTAAGAAGAGAGATCACTGCTCTATTTTTCCAGTACTGAGAGATAATGCCTTTTTTATATAATTATAAAATGACAACAGAAATGGAAGCTCTCAGCCAGAGGACTGTGTTTATGTTGAAAAAAAAAAAAAAAAAATCGATGAGATTGATTTGGAAAATTATTTTAATGTGTTTATACTAGTTTTATGTTTGCTTTCTGATGTGAGCAAATACTGTGTAAAAGTCTTTATGTAAATCAGTGATTCAGACTAATTTGAAATCCTGCTTGCAATATGGATTATCTTGCTTTGAAAATGATAATGAAGAATTAGACAAGTTTAGGGACACGCAGTAACAAAGCTGATGAGCATAAAAAATATAATCAAAGCTTTTTATAAGAAAAGAATTTTTAAAATTATATTTTGATTAGTTAATTAAAAAAAAACATGGGCATAAAGTTGGCAAGCATATTTCTTAGATGAGAAGAACAGAGTATTACAACTAAAATTAACAGATAATTTATCAAGGATTTTTCATTCAATCTCAACATAAGAAATTATCCTATGAAACAAAAAGTTAAGGAATTTAACAGTAAATGCCTCTTCACAATATGTATATATACAACTGGATCACTTAGAATATTTGGGAAAAATAAGCATTAATTCCTTTCAGAGGGATGATACCGAGTCTGATTTTTGCATTGTAATGTTTAGTCCTCATACTAAAATAAGAGAAATGCAGTACATTACAATGCAAGTGAAAAATATAACCCCCTCATATGCCACAATACTTCAAAATAAACACCTGTCCAACTGAAATAAAATTTCCAGGTTGTTGAAGTAATATATTTTCTTTTAGCAGAAAATTAAATGTTCATATTCTCTGGTCCTAGAAAAGTATAAATAATTTGGAGAAATGGTTGCCAGTGCATTCAGAACCAGATTCTTAATATCTAGGAAGTTTATTCACATGTTTTTAATCAATGTTGCAACAAAGGCTTTTATGATATACATTTATATCAGGGGTCAACCTATCTTTGTTTTTTTCTTTTTTTTAATTTAAAATTTTAGCACATTCTTTTCTAAATTGCATGTCTGTTTAAATTTTGCTAGAATCTCACAGATCTCGGCAGCCACTTATCTTCAGACTTAGTGAGGCTTCCAAGGCAGAGGTTGTGGTGTAGAAATGGTTATTGCAAGTTTTTTTCACTCATTCACCTACTTCATTTCCTGTATAAGGAACTACTTAAACTTATTCTCTCTCTACGGCAGCAATATTTCATTTTCTATACTGATGGGAATGTTGGAGTTTTAGTTTGCTGTAAATTGCATCAGTGTCTTTTCTGGATTTTAAAGGGTCTATTAAAGTGAAATAGCCAGTAAAAGACCTCAGATTTTGTTGATGGGCACAATATTTATGTGAAATATAAAGACATAGGCGGGTTTCCATTTTAGCATTCACTAAAATTGAACTAAGATTGATCTGATTCTTTGAATAGGCTGAAGGAAATTATATGGTTTTAAATTTTTTCCTCCTCCTTATTCCTAAATTTAAAATTGAGTTATATTTTTTCTCTAGATTAAGCAATATATTGAAATATCCCACTAGGAATTACTTTTTCTTTTTTCTTTTTTTTTTTTTTTTTTGTCACAATGTCAGAAATTTTAGGTCATGAGAATAAAAAAGCTTCCATGGAAACATATTCATATGACGTTATGATTTGCAAGATTGAAGCTCTCTGCTTGAAGAATGTTGAATAGTTTTAATCTTATAAAATGCTTTAAAAGAGAAAGAAATTCACAAGTTTGCGCTTACATTAAGTTTTTGCTGCTTTTTTGTCCTTTAAGAAACAAACAATCTCCAACACTAAGAGAAACTTTGATATTTGGGGATTACTCATTTTAAATAAGATATTAACACTTGTCATATAATTAATTTACTCATTTTGCTTTGTGAGCAGTCCTCACAGTTTGTTGTCTGTAATGAGTTGGAGGTATGCCCATGAGAAAACTATATCTAGTTTTCTGAAGTGTTTGTGAAACGTGAGCTGTACCATGCTGAGGCCAATTTCTTGTTTCTTTTGCAGCTCTCTGGCAGAATTCTGCAAGGAATTTCAAAGGTCAGATTTTGATGCTATTGCATCAGAAAGGAACAATCTTTTTTTTCCCCTTCCCAGGTGATATTGAATTAATATATTTGGAGCTTCTGTAAGGGAGAAAGAGTTTGTGGCTATCTTGCTGACAAGTGAATTAATTCATTTGAGAAGGTACTAGGAATACAGAAAACTAAAATTCTGCAGTTTAGGAGGGTCAAAAGCATGGAGCCTGTCTGTACTTTGTACTAATTTAATGTTATACCTTTTAAACTGTACTAAGACCTAATTATTTGGAAATTAATTAGCAGAACCAAATTGTTTTATATATGGATGCTTAACAGTAGCAGGTAAGATTGTTACACTAACTGCACCAAATAGAATCTGCTGCTGTTAAAATATGTATATTTGAAGGTTTTAATTCTGACTAGCATATAAATAAAAACTATTTTGAAAATTATTCCAACATGAACGTAAAATATTCTCACTAGATGGCTGGAAAGTTACGATTTGACCCTTTTATTCCAGCTCTCTTTGAATGGATCAAAGGGATTATGCAGGAGACATTTATTTTTTCCCAAATAATTCAGACTGCAAATGATGTAAAATTTAGAGTTTTATTTTATTCTTCATTCAATACACAGAATTTCTAACACAACTTCCCCTTCCACCCAAGTATGAAACTTTTACTGATGAAACCCAAAATGAACTTTCATATGAGGTCTGTAGTATCTGAAAAAGCAACTCATTGTTCAAATTGTTTGCCTAGGTTATTTCCATTGTGGTTTGTTCATGATCAGCACCTTAAACACCTAAGCTACTTCCCATAACTACAGAATAGCAAGTTATCTTACGGCCTGCATCTTCCCCTCATGACAACTTTTTGGCACTTACATACTTGGTCCGAGTATCAACAGCATATATGAAGTTCATTGATGAGAGGCTTTTATAGTCCTGAGCAGCTATGCAGAGTAACTAGACGTTGTGCAGAGTGAGAAGCTCACTCTGCCCATGTAAACCCAGACAGCTATAAAAATAAATAGGCTTTTTGAGAAAATATAATAAAAGGTTTTAGCCATTCTTGGTTTTTTTCACCCTGCACAGATGAGACTAATGCAAGTGCTTAAGCAGCCAGGAGGTAAACAGCTTCAGGGAACTTATCCAGCATAAGTACTTTTCTGGGTAACTTTTTGATTGGCTTGATTTTCTTATCTGATAGTCTGTTTGCGCTGCTACTGGATGCTAGGGCCAATTGGCAATGTGAGGGCAGAAATCAGTGGCCAGGGTATTTTGGGAGCAGGTGGCCATTAAAGGAACTAGATTAAAACCTTCTGATACTGACTGAATCATTGTGACCTTGGCTGTCAGCAAAATCTTAGCTTTCGCTATCTTTTCTCTACCACACTCCTTTTTTTCCAGGTACATGTTAAATCCCAATTTAAAGCCAAAGAAAAACTGGGGTTTTTTTTACTTATTTAGCTTGTCATTTGTTTTTTCCCTGAAGTAATAGGAGAGTTAAGGTGAATTGAGATGTGGGCATTGGATGAAGGTAAGTTTTCCTAGGGTGAGATGCAGTGACAGTTTGCATCAAAAGAAACCTTGAAGAACCAAAGAATTAGTCTTTAAGCTGTCTTGTGATGTACAGTCAATTTGACTTACTGGCTCTTGTTCTCTGCCCCTGCAGCTTTTTCCTCACTTTTCTCCCTGTCTTCTCCTATTTCTGAGTTAGTGGTTTTTGTCACATTTCTTATGGTGCTTGTTAGACCTGAAAACTCATGAAATGAGAAGTCTATTACCTCGGTTTTGCCTTCTCTCATGTTTCTGTATAATTCATGCTTTTTTTCCATTGGTGGCCAGAGGTATTATAGGTAGTTAGATAAGAGAGCATTAAGCTAGCACTAAAGGGAAAAGGTAAAGTATTCCCTCTCTTTAGGATCAGTAAAATGTTAATGAATCTCACTGAATCTGTTGAAACTTACCAAGGAGTTAGAACATTCTTCGCACAAAATATTTCAACACAAACCAACGTAAGAGCACCAGGACATGCTGACATGTTTCTGACCATATATGAGAGAGTAGTTTGTACCTCATGGGTTGGTGAAAACATTTGAGGAGAGCAAGTAATCCTAGGACTAGGGTTTAAATCACAGATTTTGATCTGGGATGCACACAGTAGGAAGCATATCATCAATGACCTTTCTTGGAGTCATTGTGCATGCAATGGCCTGAGCAGCAATGCTTTGTTTTATGGGACAAGAAGCAACAGGTTTGGACACCCAGCAATAAACGGTACCTAATATTTACAATAGCATTCCATTGCTGTAGAAAAGCAACAACCATTTTGAGGAAAGCCAAAGTCAATTTTATATTGTGACAGCCTCCAGTAACTTTTTTTCTTTTTTTCTTTTTTTTTTTTTTTTAATTGCTGCGGGTGTTAGTAGACACAATGTTAATTTTGTCCCATTTTTCTAACTGGTTTTGCTCAGATGTTTAGTCTCACTCAAAATAGCTACATCTTTCTTCAAGTCCACCCATTAGGAAGTTAGTTGCCTGAAGAGGAAAGAGGTGCCTGAAGAGTTTGCACCGTGGTCCTCTGAGCTACAATGTTTCTTTGAACATCTAATCTATTTTGGTTTAGAATCACAGAATCATAGAAAACAACGCTTTGTCAAAAGTCAAGAACTAAAGCATTTTTTAAAATTCAAATATTTTAAAATGTTCTAAATTTATCATGCTTTTGGTCCCTGATAGCTTTTTCAGTGGGACTGGTGTTAAGACACAAAATAAGAAGGTATTTTGGTGAAACTATGAACTTTTAATCCTTGAAGAGTCATCTAACAAGAAATATTCTTCTAAATGTGAGCCATGTCTTGGTTATCCTCTATTGGTTATAGCTCTGAACTGATAATGGAAAACCCTAGCAATTACTTTTGAGTAACTAATATTTACTTTGTAACCAGGAAAAAAAAAAAAAAAAAGAAAGATAAAGATGCATAGAAATGAGCACTGGTTTATTTGAGAACTCAGCGCTATGGCTAAGATTCTGCCTGGAATGAAATTATTACTTCCTGAAGGAAAGGAGAGGTGCATACTTTCATGACTCATATTATTCTCAAAGGGAAAAAAAGAAGGAAAGTTTTGGTCAAACCTTCTATGTTTAGAAACTGAAAGTGGATTTTTTTCCCACTTCTGATAAAGCCAATTTGCAATTAGAAATATAAGTTGCCTTTGTTTTGGTTCTGTGGTGGCATTAGAGAAAACACCAAAGCAAGGAAAAATCACAATCTGAGCAGAGGTAGTCTCATATATTCAGGGAGAGAAGTCAATACTGAAGTTGCTTCAGTTTTCAGCAGCTTTTCTCATTTCTGGTTTTCATGGTATTTATCACTATCCACCCCTGTTTCTGCTTTATTCATTGTTTTTAAAGCAAACAAAGAAATATGAAACAGTTTCTGAAAGACTAACTTATCGCACAGTTTGCTTGGAGGGTAACAATATGCAAAGCAGATACAGGTCTGTTAGATATATAGCAGTTATAGCCCTGAGAAGATATGAAGTACCAAAAATAAAATTATTTTTTAACAGCATATAGGTAGATAAGTACAAATAATTCACAAATTACAGGTGGTATTGTGGAGAGAAGCTGTGTTCACTTTACTTCTCCATTCCATATCATGGGAGAAATTTTTATCTCCTACACTGTGTTTTCAGATATGTTTCACATTCTAAGAACGACCTGATCTTTGAAACTTTTATCATTCCTTTTGGGATAAGATTCAATATTAAACTGAGTTAGCTTTTGCATTCTTTTTTAAAAACTTTTCTTTTTCCCATTATAAATATTTCATAAAAAAATACAGTTTAAAGCTATTTTTTGATAGGCCATTGCACCTGCTACACTGCCTGCAGAAATCAACAGGAACTATTTCACTGGCATTTATGGACATTGGAGTGCAATTAGGCTTTATGACTTATTACTTCTTTTAGATAAAGTGATATTTTGATGTCAAGTTTCTGATACGTAAGCCTCATTTATCAGGTTATGCATACATTTACACAAAGTTCTGGCATATTTGCTGTAGTGGGGGAAATACTGCTGTTGATACTCTTAATTCCATGCCTTAGACTGTGCTGAAGTTTGAGCACATAATGAGGTGAGTTTGCTTTAAATAGGTTTGGTGGTTTTTCTGGTTTTTTTTTTTTTGGTTTTTTTTTTGTTTGTTTGTTTTTTTTTTTTTAATCTACGCACTTTTTACTTGCTTAGCCACACTTGTAAACATCAGCATTTCACTTGTGCTATGAGGATGCTACTGGGAAAATTATTGGAATCAGTTTGCCATCGTTGTGTGAAGCCTGTGCTGCTATTGCAATTCATCACCACCTAGGGATCTTGCTGTATTTAATGGGCTAAATTGACAAAAATGTTAATAAACCTCTGCAGAGAAATTCATCCATCAGCTGAATTTACCTTTCCAAAATGCCCTTTGTGAAAATACCTGGAGGCATACCACACAATTAATATAAAGCATAGGCACCAGTAAAATTTTATAAGGCTTAATCCTACAGAACAGTTTTTTTTAAATGAAGCCTTAAACATGCACTATCCTCTATTTCAAAGTGCATAAATAAATCGGGCCACGGTAACTGAAGTCTGAAAAGACAGAGCCTTTTGCACATCCTTGTAAGCATATTTATAAACTACACTTTTATGAATGAATGACATAAAGAAAATTGAAATCTCTAAACCACCATTTAATTTAAGTGGTTAAAAGCTTTAATTAGGAAAAGCATGACCTAAGTACAGTTTAAATAGAGTTTCAGAACTGTTTGAAGCACAACATGTGTCTTCACAGTTGAATTGCACACCAACAAAAATTAGCTTGAGAAACCAAGAACAGAAAATTGCAGCATACAAGTTAAGGCAGGGAAAAATAGACCACCCCTGAATGCTATGAACTAATATCTCCATAGCTGCCCTCAGGAGCCCAGATCTCAAGTGCTCCAGTTCAGAGGTGGTAACAAGGCACCTTGATTACAAGGCTGCTCTGAACTTCTAAATAAATCTTAAAACTGCTCTGACTTCAGAGTTAGAGCGTTACCTGAAGGACAAAGAAAACTTCCACTGAGACAAGGTGGGGAAATGTCTGACAGTATTTTCTTTGCCTTGTCTTTAGTAAGCTTCTGAGGTGGAGGCCAGGGCACGTAGCTACAACATAAATTAAAAATGCTTCCTGATTTTGACCCCAAGCCCACTAACTAAAAGGAAATTTATTACTTAGCAGGTTATAGAAAATGGTTGCAATGATGGCGTTATAAGTAAACATTCTGCAGCTGGTGGAGACCCCTCCAGTTTCACCACTAGTGCTGTGAATAACAGTGTTCCCTTCTGAAGTCCCAGCGTAGTGCTCAAAAATAAGTGGTGACTCCGGTTCTTCTATATGAAGATAGAGAGGGATTGCTTTCCCCAAACTGCTGTAGCTTGGTGTCATTGAAATATGCAATCTTACTGTATTGTAAAATTACATTTGATTACATAAAATATCCACAAAGATGATAGAAATGAAGGAAGGACTTTTATAAAGGGAAAAATAAGGCTATTCTAAACGTCAATAAAAGCTGAAAAATAACCAAAGAATAGAAGTTATTTTCATGTTTGGAAACAAACACAAAAGTTAACATCTGATATCACAACAGTATGTTAGACCTGAAACATGAATGCAGAATGAGATTAATAAGTGAAATAAATCCAGGGAGTGGAATGTTCGTAACCGCTGAGCTGCCAGGAACTGATGTGATCCACCTGCTTCCCTGTCAATGCATGTGAATGCATCATGATCACAAAAGCACCTTATATGTGTTGAAATGAAACATGAAAATATATCTAATTAGCCAATTATTAAGACAAAACCATTCAAAAGACACAATTAGTAGGGAGGAGAGCTTTTACATTACCTGGGGGAGAGGGAGGAAGTTAATCATGATTTTATTTTACTTTTTTTTTTCCTAAGGAAACAGCAAGGTTTTGACCAATTATTTCAGTAGATGGTTTTAAACGCAGAGGTTCAGTTGCTAATTACAGTCCTAACAGCAGAAGCTCCCTCTCCTGAAAGGATTTCTGCGCTGGTTCTGGGATAGGAGAATGAAGGCCAGGAGCTGATCTAAGCTCTGCCAGCTGGGTAAAGGCACTGTCACAACAGGGAGATTTTGGGGCAGGCGGATGTGGCACAGTCACAGCCCATTTTGATCCCATCCTCATGTCTCAAGTGTGGTGAAGAGTTATCAGAACAAAATATATTTCAAGTTTGGTATTTTTAAATGGATTTTCTTCAAAAGGAATATTAATAAAAATATAAAAATATGGGAATTGAAGAAAACTAACCCAACACAGAGTATTTTTGTATTACTAACTTTCCCCCTTTGTTCTTAAATTTTACAGGAAACAACTTTCAAACTGAGCTCTTATGTAAGATTCCTACAAGCTCAGACTGGTGAGTTATTTCTGTTTCTGATCTGTCAGAACAGCAAATACCGCTGCACCGGCCTGTGATGCCCACCTGCTTTCTGTAGCATTTCTGTCTCGTTGTCAGTCTCAGGTAAAAAAATATTTTTTTTTCTATTTCTCATCTGTTTTCATTCCTTCTCTTGTCCGTGATATCTCCTATACTTTACATATATTTTTTCCTTACTAACAATTTTTTCCTCTTTTGCAGGAACACTCTGAATGTGTTTGCTCTCTTCTTCCCACCTTACTGAATCCAGACATGCTGGTATTTGATTTAAATTTGAAGTAGGTGGTCATATGTGTCCATAAGGCTAAGACTTTCTAACACAGCTTTACAGTCAGTGGACTGTGAAGTCACTGCAGTATTGCTAATGTATTACCAGTACCACCAGAGACAATCTGGAGGAAAAACATCCTTGCGTCTGTCCTCTTTTCTTAACCAACCCTGGTAGAGTATAATTAACATCTGGACATCTGAATATTTTCTTATTTTAATGCATCCTATCTTCTTGAGAAATACTATATATATGCAGTTTGTTGTTAATCTGTGGGTGGATGTTTGTCCTTCTTAACTGTTTTAGCAGAAATGCTTTGGCATATACTGTAAGGTGACCAAATGATGAGAATCTGGAAGAAATCCAGAACACTTTATGCTATAATAGCAGATACTCTCAGTGGAGTTAAATTTTAGACCCTTCGTAGAGCATAGCAAAAGAGCTTCAGGGACTGGTGAGATCCAGACTGTGTCTGACGATCATAAACATTAAATATTGGTATTTGTTTCCAATTCTACAAGAATAAGGTATAATTATAATATAATTATAGTTTTATTATGAAATAATAGTATATTATTAAATATATTTAATAATATATCATTAAATAGTGATATAATTAAAATCTCAAAATAAAAAATAGTGTTAAAAATAGTATGAAGGAAAACACTGAGATTTTTTAGTTTTCTTTCTCACCACAGTCACCTTTCTTTCTCACCACAGTCACCTTTCTTTCTCATATAAAAATGCTGTTGGTTCTTTTTGTTTTGCTTTTTTGTTTGTGTTTTTGTGTGTTTTTTTCTTTTGTTTATTTTCCCCAGAGAATGTATCACTAAAATCCCCATCTACTGTTTTCAGTCAATAGTGTTATTCATGCACATATTTTTTTCTTAATACTTAAATGCTTACAGGCTTGACCAACACATTTTACATTTGACAAATAGCAAAATGTACATATTATAAACATCTTAATAAAAAAAATAATTTCTGAATTCTAAAAAGGGGATTCCATAAATTTAGACCTACCCTGAAATGAAAGCAATGACACTTATTTTAAAATCAAGATGGGCCTAAAATTATATGCTGCCTTCCTGTTTTGTGTTTTCTTTTTCTTTTTTACATAGTTTACTTTCTGTGCCTGTTGCTGTGCCTTCCCAGGAGAGATTAGAAGTAAAGTGAAAATATTTATTACTTTGTACTGCTTTTGGTAATTTTTTTGACTCTTTGTGTTCAGTTTTGAATAGTTTTCTGACTTCTTTTCTGGTGATTTTCTTTGACAGACATCTCCTTACCTCAGGAGAAAAGAATGAAAAAAACAAAACGATCTGCCCTACCACTGCGGTAAGAGGAAATAAACAGACATAAGTGCTTTCCTTTTTTTCCCCTCTCCATCCAGATCACTTATCTTGTTTGTCAATTATACAGTGGCTGTGTTAGGTCCTTAGCTGCAGCTTTGTGTACTCTGTGAGAGTTGCTTTATCGTTATCATATCAAAGACAAGGAAAATTGTTCCATAATTCAGTTTGCAGTTTCTGCAATGCCTGCACAAAAAAAAAAGTTTTAATGTCTTGAGGAAGGCAAGCATTCATCATGTAAAGTTATTAACATCTTTGTTTGCAGAGGAAGATTTTTTTTTTTTTTTTTTTTACTGTTTATGAAACAAAGTTTTTGCTGAGACTGATAGAAATGCTTAAAACAAATTGTGCTCCCTCTGTGCTCAACGGATGATTTCATCTGCTGACCTGCAAGCGATGGCATCTCCTAAGTTGCCTTGTGAGAACTACAAGGCTCAGCCAAAACAGAACTCTGTTGCTCTGACAACAAACATCTGGCAAGGTGCTTATTTGTTCTATTACTCTATAAAAACAATCAAAATATCACAAAGCTCAGTAAAATTTGTTTTCAAGCTACTAATTGAGCATTTTTAATATTTTCAGTGTATTGTGGCATAGTATATTATTTCATAAGTTGTTGTGGGAGACTAAAGACATTGCTTGGCTCATCTGAAATATCATTTGACATAATTGTACATTGACATTTGCCAGGCTTAATTTACAGTCAAAACACTGCTAATAGGGAGTGGAATTTTTCCTTCAGGGTCAAAATATGTGCTCCTTCCAATTGACCAGTTTTGGACAATTTTTTTTCCTCTCTTATTTCTTGTTTTCTTTTTTTCCCCCTTTGCTTCTTTTTCTTTCTTTAGTTCCTTCTTTTCTTTTTTTATTTTTTTTTTTGTGGTTTGCTTTTGTTTTGTTTTTCCTTCCCTGAAAGCAGCCTGTAGGTGATTGATAACTGATAGTCTTAATTTAATTTAGTCTTCTGGAGATTTGTATGAAGTCCACCTCTCTTACTCCTGCTTCTAAAGAGTGGGTTTCAGCTACCACACACCTTACTAGTGTCTCTAAAAGAAAAGGTTAATTATGTCTTGTACTGCTCAGAACCAAAGACATGGTTGTGCAGGCTCTGACAGAAGAAAACATCTACACACTTCCTTGAAGACTCTTTACTCAGAAAAAGCTTCTGCTGATCTCAGTATCTCATGCACTGTGGCTGCACATACATTCAGCTCCATTTGAATATGCGGTCTTCTGAACAGTGTGAAAGTAATTACACTAATTCAAGTGGAATGTAGTTTTTCCTGAAAAGACTGAAAGTGTGATACTGGGGCTCAGAAGTGGCACTGATAAAGGATAAACTTTATTTGACAAAATGCAAGAATTGTCAGTGCATGAAAATAATGGTGAGACAAATACTTATATTTTTGGTTTTTTTTTGGTTTTTTTTTTTTTTGCTTAATGACAATTCTTAATTGTTTTTAGGTTTGGGGCGTAAGTTCTTTCTTGTCAAAAATTACTCTTGATTATTTTTTCTTCAAGGAAAAATAATTGAAACTATTACAAAGAACAACCTTTTATACTTCAGGAAGCTCATTTAATAAAGGTTTCGGTTAGATAAGAGGAAGGAAAATGGGAAAATTGCTCTTCTTTAGAGGTGTGTTAATCCTGAGAAATTGAGTTAGAGGAAGACAACATGAACTATAATGTAATTAGTGTGATACTAATGTGGTTCACGTCAGGTACCATGAAGAAAATTAGAGGTGTTATGCAAAAAGAACACATATCACCTTCTCTCCTCTAATGAGCTAGGATAAAAATGATTTGAAGGTAGTTTGATTATGTGGCATCATGGGTTGTTCTTTTGTAAATGCTGAAATCCAAGTTCCATTCCCTGATCATAAGATCAGTATTTGATGAAAGAGCTCTACTGTTCTCATGTTGGGATATCAGTTTCTAAGATCAACTCTATTTGAGTACTATGCATCAACCATAGCACCTGGAATTTCATCACATTTGTTGTAGTTTAGAGGAGACACTGGCCCCCACTCTTCTGGAGGACCTACTTGTACATTTTTAGCTACATCCAACCACTCTCAACTGAGATTCCATTTCATTGGCAGAATCGCTCTGTTTGTTAAAAAAGAAAACAAAATTTTAGTTCTTAGATGAAATGCTCATTAAACAAAGGATTTGTAACAATGGGTTATTGCTGAGATGGCATTGTACACATGTATCCTTCTGTGTAAACTATAGGATATTTTTTTTCTATTATAAGGCGGGGTTTTGTTTGTTTTTTATTTTCTTTATAAATAGTATGAATGAGCATTGTCTCAATCTAGCTATACTTGTTTACATAACTTCCAAGACCTATTATGCATCTTCTAGAAAGAAAAACAGACATTGCTGGGTGTCAGCCACAGTTATTCTATTGATTTAGTTGAAGCGTTGCAATACCATTTCACCATTGTGAAAGTTACCTACTTTTACAATTATATCATAAGAATTAAGGTGACTTTTGATGGGTTTTTTTGTTTGGTTTTTTCTTTGGTGTTTTTTGTTTGTTTGTTTGTTTGTTTTTCTCCTTCCCTTTACTTTGGGACTAAAGCCAAATAAAATTCAAATTTCAGTGACTGAGAAAAAATTGCTGATAACTTTTTTTACATTTGTTTTTGGTTTTGAGTAATTTGCAAGTTCTTTGATAATGCTTTTATGAAAGCATCATGTGTGCACACAAGATGTACCACTGCAAAATATGATGTGGTAAAGACTATTATCTAATATTGAACTATATGCTTTATAAACTGTTCATCTATTTTTACTGGAGCTTAATTAATCTCAGTTAGAAAGTTTCTATATCTTTTTGAGGAATACACTGATACTGCTGAAGCCAGAAAACCAGTCATTTTTTAAAAATTCTTCTTTATGCTGAGTTGAAAATTTTCTGTTTTAAAAATGTATGAATAAATCATTACTATGGAATTAGTGTCACTACATTAGATGACACAGAACACACAGACCGAAAATGGGAAATCAGACAAGAGTGTTAAGGAGAAACCTGTGTCTATTTCAGATCAAATCAGTAACAGTGAATGAAGAAGGTACATGGACCTGTTAGTACATTTAAGTACATAGATATATGTAACTTTAATTATAGTAACCTTGTGTTGGCCAGTTTTCTAGGATTTTTTCCAAGAAGAAAAGAGGTAGTAAATATTTGCTCTTAATAATACAATAAGGAGTAAAGGTTTTATCCATAGTTCTTGTGGGGGTTAAATTACTGAAGCATGCATCAGAATTCTTTCTGTTGTACACAAATCCCCCCTAGATTATTCCAAAGATGATTTGTCATGTGTTGCTGGTGAAATCAGTAGATTGCATATAAA
The DNA here is from genome assembly GCF_037157495.1 of Lathamus discolor. Taxonomy (NCBI): domain Eukaryota; kingdom Metazoa; phylum Chordata; class Aves; order Psittaciformes; family Psittacidae; genus Lathamus; species Lathamus discolor. The sequence goes on along the minus strand of NC_088885.1, from coordinate 101,895,174 downwards.
CCAAGATACACAGAAAAAGTTAAATCACTTAAGTGCATGATGACAACAAGGTATTCTGAAGGCTTCAGCTGGCAAAGATAATGTCATTATTACTATATGCTGTCAGGCAGCAGCATAATTCATGTATAAAGGAAATCTCAACAAAATTAGTGTGGGGTTTTTGCTTAAATTTCAGTGGCATAAAATAATCAAAGTGATTATAGAAGATTTATTATTAACTCTTTTTTTTTCTTGGAAATTCTGATTTAAATGACAGAAAAAACCCCAAACTAGTTCTGCCTGTAAAGACAAAAGATTTAAATAGTGTTTACACTATGATAGCAGATCAACTTTCTCATCACCTAGAAAAAGGCAACTCCTGAGTGATAGTAATTATTTTTGTGAAATTTTAAAGAAATTCCTGAAATAATTATGAGATGAAAATGAGAAATTTATCAGAAGAGTGTCAGAAATGGAAAATACATAAAAATTAGACTTCATCATCATCCTTTCCTCTCATGTAATAAGACCATTTTATGTAGGTCTTATTCTATCTCTCATAGGAAAACTGAGGAACATATCAGTGAATTAATTAACTCTGCAGCTGTCATGCAAAAAGCTAGTATTAGCCATACAAGTTGAACCTTCTTCTCTTTCTCAGCATCAGTGTCTATTCCAATAAACTTCTTTGCTTTTTTAGCTGTGGTTTATCAAGAAAAATGATGAGTCAGAATGTCCTGGAAAAGGTAATTATTTTATTATATTTGGTCAGAGTAAACATCACATTCATTAAAAAGTCTGGCATATGTCCAGGTATAATCCAGAGACATTTCTGAGTGTTCTCCATAGGATTCAGCCTTTCAGTACTTTATTCTAGTGGTCAGATACACACTGGCTGGAAGTAAGCTGAGAAAAAGAAAAGGTATCCAATTTAGATGGCCCACAGATTGTATTAATGGGTATTACATATAATTTAACAGATTGGCATTCAACTTCTTTGAAAAATATTGATTATCAATAAAGGATGAAAATTCAGATAAGCACAGGCCTTCTAGTTCCTAAGGATGGAACATTTCTTAACTTCACATAAACTTTTGCACTACACACAAGGTGTAGTTACAAAATAAGAATTCTTCAGGTTTGTATTAAGTAAGTTTTTTAACTAGTTCACAATAATACACTGGTTCATAAAATCCTCAAATACAGGAAATATCAAGTAAGCATGCATTTATTTCTCATTTAGACGAGATGTTCTGACTTCACATTACTTTGATTTAAATCATTATTATACCGGTCTCTGAAGCACTTTGTATATTACACAAAACTCAGAAAGACGTATGTTAGTATGTAAGTTCATTTCTGGACTCAGCAGTTCTGTAGAGTTTGGTATTGCTACTCCTAGCTATATAAAGATAAGCTAGCATGACCTTCTTTATGTGGAATCTTATAGAATCATAGAATAGTTAGGGTTGGAAAGGACATTAAGATCATCTAGTTCCAACCCCCCTGCCGTGGGCAGGGACACCTCACACTAAACCATGTCACCCAAGGCTCTGTCCAACATGGCCTTGAACACTGCCAGGGATGGAGCAACTTCCCTGGGGAACTCATTCCAGTGCCTCACCACCCTTACAGTAAAGAGTTTCTTCCTTATATCCAATCTAAACTTCCCCTATTTAAGACTGAACCCATTTCCCCTTGTCCTGATGAAGAGTCCGTCCCCAGCGTCCTTATAAGCCCCCTTCAGATACTGGAAGGCTGCTATGAGGTCTCCATGCAGCCTTCTCTTCTCCAGGCTGAACAGCCCCAACTTCTTCAGCCTATCTTCGTACGGGAAGTGCTCCAGTCCCTTGATCATCCTCTGTAAGATAAAACATCCATATTTTATCTTAACAGGAAAAAAAATAATTGTTCTTAACACGCTAACTCAAGGTTAAAGTATTTTAAAAACTACAAAATCGTAACAGCAACAATAATACTATCAAAACTACAAACTTAAGCTTTGCTTGGTTGGTTCTACAAGCTCAAGACTGTTGCGTTCCAACTAGAAGGAAGTGCAGCAGGAGGGCCAGGAGACATCCTTGGATGGATAAGGAGCTGCTGAGGAAAATTCGAAGGAAAAAAAGAGAGGCTTATAAAAGGTGGAAGCAAGGAAAGGCAGCCTGAGAAAAATACAGCAATGTTGTCTGGGAAGCTAGGGACCAGGTTAGGAAAGCTAAGGCTCAGTTAGAATTAAACTTGGCCAGGAATGTGAAAGATAACAGGAAGGGGTTCTATAATTACATTGCAAATAAAAGACAGACTAGGGACAACGTGGGCCCTCTCTGGAAGCTATCGGGAGAACTGGCTACCCTGGATTTGGAGAAGGCTGAGGTTCTTAATGACTTCTTTGCCTCGGTCTTCACCAGCAAGTCCTCTGACCACACCACCTAAGCCTTGGAAGGCAGACGCAGGTACTGTGAGAATGAAGACCTTGGGCCCACTGTAGGAGAGGATCTGGTTTGAGACCATCTTAAGAACCCAAACGTACACAAATCCATGGGACCTGATGAAATCCATCTGCGGGTCCTGAAGGAGCTGGAAAATGAAGTTGCTAAGCAACTGGCCATCATATTTGAAAAATTGTGGCAGTCAGGTGAAGTTCCTGATGACTGGAAAAAGGGAAATATAACCCCCATTTTCAAGAAGGGGAAAATGGAAGACCCGGGGAGTTACAGACCAGTCAGTCTCACCTTTGTGGCTGGCAAAATCTTGGAGCAGGCTCTCCTAGAAAGCGTGCTAAGGCACATGAAAAACAACAAGGTGCTTGATGACAGCCAGCATGGCTTCACTAGGGGGAAATCCTGCCTGACCAATTTGGTGGCCTTCTATGACGGGGCTACAGAACTAATGGACAGGGATAGAGTTCCTGACATCACCTGGACTTGTGCAAAGCATTTGACACTGTCCCGCATGACATCCTCGTCTCTAAACTGGAGAAACATAAATTTGATGGATGGACCACTCGGTGGATAAAGAACTGGCTGGATGGCCGCACACAAAAGGAGTTGTGGCCTACGGCTCAATGTAAAGTTGGAAAACAGTAACGAGTGGTGTCCCTCAGGGATTGGTGTTGGGACTGATCCTGTTCAACATCTTTGTTTGCAACATGGACAGTGGGACTGAGTGCACCATCACCAAGTTTGCTGATGACACCAAGCTGTGTGGTTTGGTTGATACGCTGCAGGGAAGGAATGCCATCCAGAGGGACCTTGACACGCTTGTGAGGCGGGCTGATGCCAACCTTATGAAGTTTAACCATGACAAGTGCAAGGTCCTACACCTGGTCAGAGCAATCCCAGGCACAGCTACAGGTTGGATGGAGAAGAGATTCAGAGCAGCCCTGAGGAGAAGGACTTGGGGGTGTTGGTTGATGAGAAACTCAACATGAGCTGGCTTCAGCATGCACTCACAGCACAGAAAGCCAACCATATCCTGGGCTGCATCAAAAGGAACGTGACCAGCTGGTCGAAGGAGGTGATCCTGCCCCTCTATTCTCCTTTTATGGGACCTCACTTGGAGTATTGTGTTCAATTCTGGTGTCCTCAGCGCAAAAAGGACATGGAGCTATTGGAACAAGTCCAGAGGAAGGCCACGAGGATGATGAGGAGGCTGGAGCACCTCCCATATGAAGATAGGCTGGGAAAGTTGGGGCTGTTCATGCTGGAGAAGAGAAGGCTGTGTGGGGACCTCATAGCAGCCTTCCAGTATCTGAAGGGGGCCTACAAGAATGCCAGAGAGGCACTCTTCATTAGGGACTGTAGTGATAGGAGAAGGGAGAATGGGTTAAAGTAAAACAGGGGAAGCTCAGGTTAGATGTAAATAAGTTCTTTACTGTGAGGGTGGTGAGGCAATGGAACAGGTTGCCCAAAGAAGCTGTGAATGCTCCACCCTTGGCGGTGTTCAAGGCCAGGTTGAACAGAGCTTTGGTGACATGGTTTTATGTGAGGCATCCGTGTCTGTTGCAGTGGGGTTGGAACTATATGGTCTTAAGTTCCTTTCCTAACCATTCTATTCCTACAAGTTAAATAAGGGGAGCAATTAGCCCCTTTATAGAGGAAAAACTGGAGAAGCCACTGGCTCATTTCCTAAATCACTTGGCTGGGGCTCTTCAAGAACAGAACTAGATAGTGTGAGATGTCTGAATCTCATGTAATGAGTGAGTTTTCTGGAGGTTAGTCCTGCTGTGCTCATTTTTCTGCTGCAAATTAACTTCATTGATATAAACAAAACTTTGCCATTTTACTTACTTCCTTATTTACCATTCTTCCTTATTTTTGAAAATTAACTGATGCAGCTAAATTATAACATTTCTGAAAAATCCCCAAAACAATACCAAACATAAAACTACATATTGTAGTAACCAAACATTTCTTATCTGAAAAACACTTCTGCACTTTCAGAAACAGCAACAACAAAATATTTAGGGTAGTCGTATAAGGTTTACTGTCTGCTTCTTGCCAAAGCCTTACTGTGTGACTGCACTGTAAACGCTTTCATCACATTACAAGTTAATAGTCAATTGGAATAGATTTTAAATAATAGATATAACACGTATAATAGAAGCAAAAAATGAAATCCTGAACTGAAGACTAATGATGGTTCTGCCACTGACTACAAGGAATTAGTATTTCACTCAAAGACTTTTTTTGGTATCATGTAGGGACTTTGTAACCTCATGGAAACTAGTCTGCATTCAGGGTTATGATAGGTGTATTTAAGTGGAAACTAATAAATTTTTAAGTCACAGTGTGAAATGGAGTTCCAAATGAATTTAATGCAAGTAATTTAACATGTACATATTCAAACAAGGCTTTTCTTTCAAAATTATAGGGTTTTACTATACATATATAATTTACATTTATTATAGTATGTATAAGATTCTCTTACAGATATACATCTTTTGACTTAAAGAACTAAAACAGCATTTTCCTGTTTAAAATATTGGAGATGAAACATCAGTTAGGAAGCTGGTAGAGCAAGGTCTTTTTCAGTAATTCTGGGGGAAAATTTGTGAGACACAGCGCATCTCATTTTGAGAGATTCTCTTCTTGAGAGAGAAAACAGGAATGACCTCACTTTAATGATCTGTGCTCAAAACAAAAAAAGTTTGCAAACTTGGCTGCATTCTGAAGAGAAGCAGGAAAAAAATACTCTCGGCACAGTAGGAAGTTCCTCTGCCTTTCATATTTCTAATTCCAGGCAGCATGCTGTCTGCTCCAAAGAGCAAGAAAACAAATGCCAAGCTTTAATCAGAATTATATTGGCTGTGTAGGGACTTTCAGATCATTTGCCCATTCCTAACAATGTCATGCAGATTCCCTCCAGAATATCAATGTGGAGGCCTTTGCCCTTGCTGTGAAGAAAAGGTTGCAAAATACTGAAGATGAGCAGCAGGTCCATTTGAGGTTAGCATTCCTTTTTGTGATGAGGGAAGGAGGAAAGGGTAAAAATTTTGCTCTAATTTAATTCCTTAATGAAACTAAGAATTAGAATCCCTGCAGCGTAGTGCTAACCTTTTCTCTAGTGTCAAGCAATTTTTTTTCTTCAAATACATCTTGGATAATGCTGTAGGCTTATGGTTATAAGGGTTGGCTTAGAAGCCATTAATAAGACATATTGTACTGAATTTGACAGACCTTACACTGCTACCTCAGACAAAAATCTCTGTTCCTGAGAGTGCAGAACTGATTTTCAAATAAGAAATGTTTGATCATTGCAACATCTCTTTATTTCTTTAGAGGAAATAATAGGTGCTACCTACAATAGTTTATTTTTTAAAATGGGGCAGAGTAGCAGTAAGTAAAATAGTGAAGCTTCACTGATATCAGTGAAACTAAATTGATGTACCTCAATTTAGCAACCTGTTCAAAACAGCACTTGTAATGTTAGTTTTGCTCAGGTAAAGCACTGAAACTAATTATGTGAATTTTAAAACAGAAGAAGATTTTTTCTTTTTTTTAATGTCTTTTCAAATGATTGATCAATTGATTCACCTATATGTTTACATTTTCTCAGTATTGGAGAATGCCTTGCTTTTAGCCACTCATGGGGCTTATCACAAAATGAAATCCAGTACTTATATTTATAATCATGTATTTCACACAAAAGCCTCCAGTTTTCCTTTCTATGATGAATAAAACTGTATTCGAAGTAACACGGCTTTTGAGCAACATTAGCCCAGTTTAATGAACTGAATTCCAGAACTTTTGAAGTCAGATGTTCCTGTCTACTTTTCCCTCAGTGTCCATAAAATCCTCAGGTCTTACCCCTCTTGTTCTGTAGAAGGAAATATGCCTGAAAGAGGTTGTCTTCAATGTCAGTGATTAGACCACACTTAGAACACCATAGCATTTGGACAGTAAGACTGTTGGTGAAAACCTAACAAGGCAGCCAGGTCTGAGGAAAAAGACAATCATTTTCGGAGCATTGGAAATCACTGCTCTATCTCCCCCCCCACCTTGTCTCAGTGTTCTTATAAAAATTTATTCTAGTTTGTCTAATTTTTAATAGCCATAATATATCTATTAAATTTATGTTATTATTTCTATTTTTAAATTAATTATTATCACTGATAAGTGTTAGTTGGCATAGTGTAATAATAAGAAGTAATTACATCCTTTGCCTACATTTATTTTACAAGCTTTTATTGAAAGACTTATGCTCTACTCCATTATTTAGCTTGTAAGCCCTTGCCAAAACCTCTTCTATTTAGAATTCATCTTTCCTGGACATTACTGAACAGGTCTGTAAATTCTGGAAGAAACTTCATCAGGGCCTTTTAAAGCTATATTCATTATAGTGTATCTTTACTGCAAATGCTACACGAGAAATACATTTTAGGAAGCACATAATACAATGATTGTTTTACAATCAGCTAATCAGTTGATCTAATTTCTAATTTGCACTATATATTCTGATACCAGTGCACCACTGTATTTGTCTTTTGTGTTCTTTTCTGTACTCCCTTCCTGATCTTCCCATCCTGTTTCTTCTACATTCTTCATTCTCTAAGATATTCAGCCCAGCTGTCTTCACATGCTAATTTTGTACTTTTGGTTATCTTTTTATTTAAATTAAACTGAGTGAAAAAAATCATTTTCTCTTTCATACCCTTTTGTAATGTCCTAATGTATTTATTCAGCTTAGAATAACACCAATTCTTCCTCTTTCAGGGTCTTTTTTGATAAGGAAATCTGTTATTCTTCTTATCAAACATTATCCAATCTTCTTAATGATTATTCTTTCATCTTTATTTTTGAAAACTAAAGTCTCCTACAGTGAAATAATTCCTAGTGTTTAAGATACCATAGAACTCCTTTATGCATAATGACCCACAGTCACATATTGCTATAGTTAAATAATTTATCTAGGTGGAAAAATTTTATGGTTGCATATTAAAAGGTTGATTCACATATTTACAAATAAACATTGTTTAAAAGACAACACTGAATGAATATTAAAACTTAAAGCTTCCTTCTTATGGTAAATGTAACTGTTTCTGCTGTATTTCCTTGGATCAACAAAACGACTTGCTGTTTCAAATTTGCAAGAAGTTGACGAGTTGCCATTTCACAGGATATTACTAGAATTGACAATAACTGGGGTTAAACTTTTGAGTTCATGATGATGTACTTGTTAGGATTTCATATTACCAGCTAGGAATGTTAGAGAAGAACTTCAGATCAAGGTTTTTACCTGTTCCTATTTCTTCTGTCCCCTTGGTGTATGCTAATAACCAATTGCTCTAAACCTTTCTTAAGGTGAAAGTTATCTATACATCTAGCTGAACTATCTAACTATGCCTTTTAGAGGGTAATACTCAGCTTCTTCATTGCATGGAGCAGCTAAGCATGCATTCAAGATTTCATTGGCTTTTTCTTTTCATTTATTATAATGCGATACATATTCACACTCTACTTCTGCTTCCTGTCTACATTGCTTAATCAATGGTGAAGAACTGATATGTCACAGTGGAAAAAGGCATAAAAGCACTCCAGAAATCACCAAGGCTAGCTAGAAGTGATGCGTGCTAGCTCAATCTATCATCCTCCTTAACCACATGTAGTGAAATAAATTCAGTGGAGAGAGAAAGGTGTTCCACTGTGAAAGACACTGAGATAATTCTTCTGAAACTGCCTAGAAACTACATATTGGAGACTCTTTGTCTCTTCACAGGTCAGTGTTTGAAAGCTAAAGAGGTATCATGACTGCTTCCTTCCGGAATGGCTGTCTGTTAGAAAACTCTGCAGTTGTGCTATCCTCTTTATTTAATTTGTACTTTTATTTCCTTTATTTCTACTTTTATTTATTGTCTGAGTTGTCCTGCATTTATATGTTCCTACTAGTATTGCTTACATCTGCTAATATAATACGAGAGTAGTATGCGCTGTGTATCTGTGGCAAACAAGTATAATTTTATCAGTATCTCTTTGCATAGGGCATGCAAAGAAAGAAATCAGAATACATCCAACTGCACATAGGGGCCTTCCAAAAATCCATTTTTATAACTAGCTGTACAAAGTAACTTGAATGAGAAAGTAATGTAGACAGATATGTCTGAAGGATGGCACGAAGGACGTTAAAGTCATGAAAGTCCTTGAAGACACTTCAGAAAACTAGTCTTTAACTAAAAGGTTCCAAATAGTAGGTCAATTGTGGTGTTTGAGCTATTCAGAATATTTCAAGTATGCAGTTTTCACTTTCTGTCTTTATCTTGTGATATCAGGATTTTCTCTAATGCATTGTATATAACACAGAAATATTTTACTTAACAAGGATCATGTTATCTTGGAAAATGTAAAGCCATGCTGGAGAAAGGGCTTTGTGTGAACTAACTAACTTTAGCTATTACTGTGCTGGGATGGCTATATTTTTCTAGAAATATTTACATCAGATGCCATTGTGCTACAGAGATCCTGTCATATATCCACTGAAAATAAAAGTGGCAAGTTTCATTGCCACAGCAATCATGTCTGAGTGTTTCTCATGGGGAATTAATAATTTAAATAAGAATTTACTTGCCTAAATATCTTTGTGGACTTGGGCCTTGGCCTCCTTAATTAGTTCTCTAATTACAGTTTCACTGACGATACTTGGCATGAACCACAAACAAATTAACTATTACGTTAGTCAGAGGCTTCCCAAACATACCTCTGATTGATCAGGTGAGAACATAAAGGAGTTGTAAAAAAATCAGACAATGTTGCATGCTAGTATACCTAATGTTACTGATAATGTATTCTTAATGGTCTTCTTCACACACTCTTTCCTTTCCTCCCCACTCTCTTAAAAAAAAAAAAAGTCTAATTGGTACAGTGAAATAAAAATTATTAATAAAATAAAATAAAAAAAAATATTGATTAGATTTTACTGTTTTACAAGAGAGAAGATTTTTCCTGTGTTTCACACCACAAAATGCTTAAACCTACATATATTTTCTACTCACCATTGACAATTCCATTATTTTGAAAGAAAAATTAAAATAAGGAAAGCTACTTATGTGTGAAAGAACTTACCGGTACAAAAGTTTATGTATTGGGTCATGTAAATTTATTTTTCTTTCACTTAAAGCTGAAATTACTGTCTTTTCAAATTTGTGCGCAGCATAATCTTTTTTTTTTTATCCTCAAACACAACTTTTCTGTTGCAGTTAGACATTAGAGGGGTAGCTCAAGAAACTCAACGTTATTTGTTATTTTATTAGAGTAAACCATAAGGGGCATCATATATTGTATTCTGTCTTATATTTCACTTGCATTTCCTGATAAAGCTTTCTTTTCTTTCTTGTCCCTTACCTAACCTCTTTGGCTGCTTGTATATCAGAAATCAGTGGACTGCATGCAGCTGGTGTGGTTAAGTGGTGATGACTTAGAATGGAAGCCTAGCCTTCAGGTGTTTTTCCAGCTTTATTCTCTAAAATCACAGGATTCTCACCTCTCACAAAACTGTTGCAGATCTGTGTATATTACATATACAGGGCCTGTTAGGGCTATCTATCAGAAATCTGTCCAGTGTTTCCTTGGCTTTTACAGGTCTCTGCTATCCAGCAAAATCTTTCCTGTGATTCAGTGAAAACATTCTCTAAGACTGAGATTTACTGTGTAGGCCATCAGAGGTCTCTCCTGGACCTCGATCTACACAGAATTTGTATTAAAGGCTATGGTAACTGAATAAAGGATTTTCTTATGTAGTAAGGGAAGATCCTAGTGCTTGGCAATGACAAATTTTTACTTAAAATTGAATTTCACAAATGGGGATATGGTCTCAAATTAACATGAGGAAATTAAGTGAGGGTGAGTACTATATTTTTTAAATCAACCTGGGCTTCTGTCCCTAGCAAACACCATATTAAAACGAAGAGAGAAATTCTGCTGGGAAGGAGGGATAACTGATCTGGCAGTTTTATTCTTCACATATGTATTTGAGCTAATATGACATCCTTGCAGAGATGGCAAACATCATCTGGGATCTAACCAGTGCACTATTTAAGAAAAGAGAAATAACCATTCTCAAAGTAGTTGTCTGCCTTAAAAGTACCATGTCAACATTTCTGATAGAGATGTTGACAATGTAATTTTTCTAGGATGCTAACAGGAGAAGCAGAAATAAGAAAGGTGAGAGGAAGCATAATATTAATCGTTACATAGTAAACTGTCACTGTGTTACAAAGTATTTTTCTTAAAATCAAGAAATAACTAACAGGATTTGCTGTAGAAATTATTCATTTCAGAAACTGGGGGGGAAAAATCACCTTGCAAGGGTAGCTAAACAATAGAATGGATTACCTTAGGAGGTTTCAAAAGACAGACTAGATGGCCATTAGACAGAGCTGCTTTGTACAGGCTAGAACAGTGTACTGGCTGGATTGCTTTGTAAGGTCTCCTCAAACCCTATGAAATACAGTTTCTATAAATAGTCCAGTCACAAATGCCAATGGTAATTTCATCACTAGTTTCAATGATAATCTAAATGCAATTAAAAGTCTCCTCTGCATGCCAGTGAGATACATGGAGCAGCTATGTATCATTATCTTCCTTTTACAGATGGAGATATCAAAGTAAATGATACAAGACAGTAAATGTCTGCAAGACAGCAAAATACAATGTTTCAGAACTCAGAATTATGTCGCCTTATTTTCTTCTATGTGTAAGAGTGAGTCACTGCTTAACAACGCAACTCAAGGTTATGCCTCTTGCCATAACCACCAATTTAACCATAAACTCTCTTAAAGGCAGAGATGTTTAAAAGATGTGAAAATAATAAGCTAATACTATTGGTTTCATTAAGCCTCTATGAAGCTATTTTTCTAATTTAGGGGCTTTTTAAAGTCCCACCTAATAATAATTGAAGATGACAGCGATGTGTTTTAAGAATATAGGATGAAAAATGACCTTCTCCTGCATTTGTGGCACTCAAAGTCTTTATTCTTGAAAGCTGTTGTCTGTGGGAAAGAACACCTGGGGTAACATCTTTTGTTCACATTTAGAAGGACTTTCTTGCTTTGCCAAAGAAAGTGTTTAACAGAAAAAGGTTTTAGTTCTTGGAAAACTGATGATTTGATTGACTCAACAAGATGGCCAAATGATACTTCCACAATTTCCACCTGCTTGTCTTGTTTTGATAAATGTGAAATGATGCAGATTAAGCATTATGAGGTGTATTGCAGGGACACATATGCTCAACCTCTCTGTTACTCTTCTTTCCTCCTTACTTTCTTAAATCACATTTCACAAGAAGGTTGGTTTTGGTCTTCGTATTCTTTTTTTTTTAGAAACCTGACAGAAGGGCTCACAGTCTATCTCTTTTGCTCCTATAACAATGCATCACTTAAGTTCTGCAGCACTCTTTGCTTCATTTTACTGCTCTAAATTACTTGTTCAGAGTACCACTTTTTCTGTTTGACTGCAAAGAAGATGATACTTTCTTTCCTCTCTACTGGAGAGCTAATAATGAGAAAATATTATGTCTGTCTTTGGCAACTAGAAGCCCCTAGAGAAATCTGAAGAGCTGTTACCAGAAGCATCTCATTACTAGTGGGAAACTTTATAATTTTTAACTTACTCTAAGGTTTTTATTTCTCTTCTGTATGTTTGTTTGTTCATTGCTTTTCTTTTTGAAGACCAAATTAAATTTGAAACATTTGCCGTTCAGTGCACCACTGAAGAAAGTCCGAGAACCAGTATGTCTAATGGAAACCAACAATCTCTGTCTTCCCAGTTTTTTAAATAATTTTTACTTCTAGAATCAAGAACCTTTGTCTGTGGGAAGTGTTTTCTCTCGCAGCTGTCAGTCTTCACTAATAAATTAATCAAGAAAAATGAGACTTCTCTACATTAAGAACTTAGGTACTATTTCCAGCTCATAGATGAACTGGAAAATAGTTGATCCAAGAGCTGAGGAGCAAGTTTCATATCTAGATGGGTATTGATTTCTGTTTAGGTATGAGTATGCATAGATGTATATGTATGGAATGCAGACCTAGAGTAAAAGAAACATCAAGGAAAGGAGTGCACCCATGCATTTTAGCTGGACTTGTGCTTCCATATGTGGACAAAGAAGCCACCAAGCAAGCAGTTCAATTCAGGAAAATGCATGTTGTTAAAGCAGGTGATAGAAATAAGTCATTTATCACTGACATTTGAAATCTGCACTACAAATTTTAATTCCTTAGCTATGTCACATTGCTGGAAGGAAGGGGGTGGGAATGTATCACAAAAATTCCATTTTCATGGAATAGGATATACAAACCATGCAGCCACAGGGGATAATGTGGGACAAAGCTTTATCACAAAGTAATTCCTATCCATTAATAAATGTATAATTACACAGGTGCGTAATACATTTACAATGGTCTCTGCACAGAGGTTGCTGAACACAAAAATGGAGGGGCAGTCTATTTAGTACTTATGCCAAGCAAGAGTAACATGCAAATACATAAACTTCCCATCAAACTGAGACAAGAAATTCTGTGCTTATATCTTGAGAAATCCTAACTATGATGTACAGGTTATGTGGACTCTAAGGGCTTAAGCTGATTCTGCATCACATCATAACAACAGGAGCCTCTCCATTTGTGACAAATGTAATCAAAATCATTCAGACTTGACATTTGCAAGGGATGTCAAATGCAACAAGAGCTTCTACTGCTACACCACAAGGAAAAGGCTGAATAAGGAAAAGGATGACCTGTTCACAGAGAGATGTGGTTTTAGTGACAGTGGCCATGATGACACCGCTTTGTCTGAGATTTTGCTGTTAAGATCTCCCAGGCATCTGTGATTAGAGACAGGGCTCAAGGAAGAGAATGATCAGCAATGCATAAGGATCAAGTCAAGGATTACTGGAAGAGTCTGACCCATATAAATTGAAAGCTGCATTGAAGGTGCTGAGAAAGATGGCTGATATTATAACAGTTGAGAACAGAAGAGGTACTCAGCAAGTGGAGAGAAGAGTGTTGCACTCGTCTTCAAAAAAAAGCCAAAAGGATGATTCAAGAAACTGCGGAGTGGTCAGCCATACTTTGGTTTCTGGGAAAGTCAGGAATCAAGTAGTCCTGTAACAAGTTTATGGGCACATGCAGGATAATAAAATGATTAGAAAAGACTGGGAAGGATTTATTGAGTGTAAATCATGTCTGATTGAACTTATTGCTTCCTATGATAAAATAACTATTTAGGGATGAAAAGGATGCCATTTACATCAACTTTATCAAGGCTTTTGACACTGCTTCCCACGATATTCTTATACACGCTCATCAAGTGTGTAGATGTAATCAAACACAGGGGAGACCAATTGATAGTTGATAGGTCCTTGGGCTAGGGTCACATCCAGAAAAACCTGGACAAGCTAGAGGAATAGGCAGATAGGCACCTTGTGAAACTGAGCAAGGACAAGTGTCAAGTGCTGCTCCTGATACAGAAGAGCTCGTACAATGACAACAGCCTGCAGACCAACAAGCTGTGATGCCATGGGGCCTGGTAAGCAGTGAGTTGAGCCTGAGCTAGCAGATATGGCCAGCAGTTCCCTGGTCTATATGAGCAGGAGCATTGCTAGCAGCTAGAGGGATGTTTATTCTCCCCTACTCAGCCTTCATTAGACCAAATCCACAATACTTTGTCCAGACCCCTGATCTAAGAAAGGCAACAAATTGGAGTGTTCTCAGGAGACGGGGCCTAGGCTGAGGGACTGGGAGCACTTGTCCTGTGGGGAGAGTCTGAGAGGTGCGGGCTGTTGCAAGCTGGAGCAGGCTGCCCAGAGAGGCTGTGCAGTTTTCATCCTTGGAGGTTTGCAACACCCAGTAGTACAAAGACCTGAGCAACAATCTCTGACCTCAGAACTGGCCCTGATGTGAGCAAGAGTCTGGACTGGAGACATTCTGAACCCCTTTCCAGCCTGAATTTTCTGTCATTCCACAGCTCTGTGAAAATCCTGTTAACTGACCAGAACAATACAGATGGTATAAATAAATGTGGAAACCATATTTGTGTGTAATTTTGTCCAGTAAGATGTCCAAGGACCGAGAATCAAACCTTAAAAATACTTCCTTTTTTACTTTGCAGAAAAAAGTGTATCTTCTATAAAGAGCATTCCACAATCTGCTAAAAGGCATTTATGAAAAGTTCTTTCTGTTTATTTTTCATTCTGAAACATAAAAACCAGGAAATCAGTTTGTGGCTTCTTTGCTGTGGATGAGTTTCTGCTGTTATTTCTTAAGGATCAGAAGTAGGAGCTAAAAACACTACCAAAGGATCAAAAGTATGTTAACTACAACAAAACAGAAATCCCGAGGAAAGAATGCTGATATGGCTAAACCTGAAGAGAATTTACTTCAGCCTTAATTGTTGCAAAACGTAACAATAAAAACCCCTTGTTTCTTTATACTAAAAGAATATATTGCTGTAGTATCTCTTCTGTTTTGTAGTTTCAAAATCTCTTACAGTCCTTTACAGAGAGAGACTGCTCCTTACTGAGGTCTCATCACATTTCTTTTTGTGCTTTTTTTTTTTTTGCCAGAATTTTTACTCCAGAAGTCTAAGAACTATGCCCAGAGGTGAAAATACTAACTGTGACTGTAAAGACCCTTTGCTGGTCAGAGAGACGTAGGCTTTTGTTTGGCAAGTACATTCCTGTAACGTAATTCTCTTTTTTCTCTATTGTTTAACTAACCACAGCAAAGTCTCTTAGGAGGTATCACTGAGTCTGAAACTGGACAAGTGTCTGTTTTATTTTCTTTTATGCTGGCACACTCTGCAGGCATCCTATGTTTGACGGAACTGAACGTACAAGGTTCTGACAGCTCTTCTCCATCTTTTCTTCCTTTCCTGAGGGCAACAAGGCTCATTGCAGATTCCCTGCCCTAAACTGTGGACTGAACATTGTCCATCTGCACTGAAACAGAAGACAAATAAGTACTGTGAAGATTTTATTTAACATTTATTTAAAAATCACTTCACAGATCTGTTGCTTATTGTTTTTCTCACGTGCAGGCAAGGTGTCTACAAAAGCTAGATTTCAAAATTCCCATGTATCACATTTTCTATTGACTGCAGGAAAAATTCTAATTAATCCTCAGTGTACTTGCTCTCTTTCTGTATCGGAGTGGTTGCAAGTGGGTTAGTTGATAGGTCATTTTATATGAAAATCATAGACCAACATATCCAGAGGTTTTGTGCAGGTTGCAATCTGTAACTAGTGAGTCAGATCTTTTGGCAACATGCTCGCAAACCTGCTAAACCAGCAAACTGATTTCTGAAAATAAAAGTGAAAATAATTATTTATTGGTATGATCGCCTTCTTGAGAAATTTCTCGATTTTGCAGAAGTGTATAGCACAAAGCTATTGCCTCAAAAATTTATATTGATACAACTATTGAAATTTAGGTATAATGATAAGAAACATCTTATTTTCATTAGTTTAGCCATTTGAGTTCCTTTTTAAAAGTGTTAGTAACATGTGAGAAGTATCAGTAACAATACAGTCTTTTAATAACTATCTGATGTCACTTTGTCAGGGATGTTAGTGAATAATATAACTGAACCAAAAAAGTGTCAAGAAAGCCCTGAGAAATTGGTATGTAAAATAGATACAATAAACCATAAAAGATATGTTTTGATTTGACTTCAAGTTGTATCTTTTGTCAGCCATCCCATCCCTAATGATCACATCAAAGGTTAACATTGTTAATAAGGTAAAAGGCTAGATTTTTTATTAAAAGCAACAGTTTAGATTCTTGAAATACTTATTTTTATGTTTATGAAGTATATTTTTTACTTCCTGGAAGAGTTTCATGGTAGTTGCTTTGAGATTAACAACTGGAGATTAACATGGGAAGTCTTCAGTCTCAGTATAATCTGATATTCAATAGCATTTGTTGTATATTACCTTGTCAATATTAAATCAAGAGCTTTTTTTTATGACAGTTATTTTTATGATGATTATTTTATGGAGTCTGCAGGATATCTAACCCTTGAAATTATGGTCTGTCCTGTCTTCTGTGATTTATGTATTTACAGTGTTTTCTCCTATAGGAAAAAGAATAGGGGACATCAGAATAAAATTGACTTCTCTGTGACCAAAATGCCTTTTTCACTGTGCTTCCGCATATGTACACATGGAACATAACACAGGAAAGGTAGTTAATGATGAAAAGTCCACAGAGCTGGTTGGGTTTCTCAGAAACTGCCACTGCTAGATAACACGTTTACAGCAGTTCTGTCTACCTTGCTGTCACAGCAAGCTGGATAAACATGTCTGAGTTACTTTTAACAACCTAATTAAAATCTGAGCCACTACCCATCTTCTTGGGCAGACTGCAAAGCCTGCTTTGAACTCCAAGCACTTAATCTTCAGGCACATCTGGTCTGTCTCCAGAAGACACGTGTCCACTATGGTTTTTGTCAAACACTTTAATGATACTTATGAAATTACTTACAAAATTTCTTACAAAAACCCCACCTGGGGGACTGGATCATAAACAGTGTACTAGCCTTGACACTGAGAAATACATTGCAGTCTGTTTCCATATATGGAAATATGTATATGGGTGCAGAGTATTATATAGTATACAGTACAGTCAAATAATCTCAACCTACGTATGCATATGTACTACAGGTTTCAGTAAGTTTTTAGATTTACACCTGAGTTAATTTATAGTCAGTCTTAAGTCCTTTGGGAGAGAAATCAACGCAAATCACAGCAGTGTAGAGATTTTAGTTTATAAATAAGGGTCAGAGTAGAATATCAGGCTTTATGAAACCTTCAGATAGAAACAAGAAGCTCAACATAAGCCAGCAGTAGGACCTGCGTGTCAAGGGAGGCGATTCTTCTCCTCTACTCCACTCTCGTGAGACCCCACCTGGAGTACTGCATCCAGCTCTGGGGCCCCAGAGGGACGTGAGCCTGTTTGAGTGAGGCCAGGGAAG
Organism: Lathamus discolor; assembly: GCF_037157495.1. Classification (NCBI taxonomy): domain Eukaryota; kingdom Metazoa; phylum Chordata; class Aves; order Psittaciformes; family Psittacidae; genus Lathamus; species Lathamus discolor. The sequence continues at coordinate 101,877,733 of NC_088885.1, read as the reverse complement.
GATCACAAAGAAGATTAGAAGGCTGGAGCATTTCTCCTATGAAGACAGGTTGAGACAGGTGGGATTCTTCAGCCTGGAGAAGAGAAGATCCAGGGGAGACCTTAGAGCAACCTTCCAATACCCAAAGGAAGCCTACAAAGATGCTAGAGAGAAACTTTCTACAGGGGCCTGTAGTGACAGGACAAGGGGGATTGGCTTTAAGCAGACAGAGGGTAGATTTAGATTAGGTATTAGGAAGAAGTTCTTTACTGTGAAGGTAGAAAGGCAATGGCACAGATTGCGTAGAGAAACTGTGACTGACCCATCCCTGGCAGTGCTCAAGGCCGGGTTGGGTGAGACTTTGGGCAAGCTGGTCTAGTGGAAGGTGTCCCTGCCCATGGCAGGGGGTTTGGAACCTGATGATCTTTAAGGCCCCTTCCAACCCCAAACACTTTATGATTCTATAAGTCTATGAAACACTTTGATTTGATGAAGAAAAAAAGAGCAAACCATCTTCTTTTTCAGGACTCACAAAATTATATATACTTGTTGCTAGTAAATCTTTATTAATTTAAAACATATTCTCTGGAGGTTCCAGATTGAAATCTATTTCATCATAAGTATCTATAAATTTTTCATGTCCAGTACAAAAAATAATTCTTATAGGGTAAATAAAAAATGCTAATGAAGCAGTAGCCATCTATCCACCAAACACATTGACATTATTAAGCTGCAAAATAGGTAATAAAAAGTTATTCTATTTCAAGTACCATTTTTGGAGGAAAACCATGTAAATGTTGATGCATCATGAATTAAAGTAAATTAATCTGATAATATGAGTGAATTGAACAAGCTGCGCAATATAAATATTTTAATCACTTCTTCATCCAGAAGTACCTCATCTACAAAGGAGCAATTACTTTCTGCCTTGTGGGAGTTGTCCTTAATTATGAGGCAGTTCAGTTGGTGCTATACAAAAAGTACATGTAAATATCAAGCATCAGACCCTTGAATTTGTCATTTGCAATAAGAACAGCATTTTATATCCCTTTTTGCAGCTCTGTTTGTGTTTTACACTGGTGATTTTATTTGTTGGTGTTTTTAAAATGAGCAGACCAGTCAATATCAATCTTTTTTTAATCTGTGGATATAGAAACACTTCCCAGTGGAAGTTCAAATGTGTGTCTACTGAATTTATTCATAAGCTTGTTTTTCTCTGTTCATTATAGACTACTCAAAACCAGACTTCCAATGCTTTAAGCTTGAACCCTATAGATTAAAAACAAAGTTCTAGATATAAAACTGTATTACTATGTGTTATATGTGGTGTATACATGCCACTAATCTTACAAAAAGCTTAATCAGCCAATTGTGCACTGGGTTCCTATAACTATATCAAAGGATATTGGAATCTATGAATGGATGATGTATGGCAAAAGAGACCAAATAGTTTTGTGTAGCACAAATGTTTGTAGTAGTGTACTCTATTGGGCATTCCTTATTTGTGGGTAAGGAAGCTATGTCATGTAGCAGAAACGTCCTTGAAACCTCAATAGATGTCATTTATGCATCGCTTCTTTTGTCTTAGTGATGAATTAAGGACTTGTTTTACCTGGTGTGGATTGTCTCCCTTCTCTGTAGTCTGCTCTGAAAACACAAAAATATGGATTAGAATCACAGAATCATAGAATCATAAAATTGTTAAATCAACTAGGTTGAAAAAGTCCTTTAAGATCATCAAGTCCAACCATTACCTTGGATGCAGAATTGTTTACTTCCAGATTACTAATGTCTCCTTAAAGAAAACAGTGTGTCTAGTGTGACACATATAAAACACTGGTTTTATATATCCTCAGAGTGAAACTCATATATGCTTCTGAAACAAAATCTTAGTCCACATCCTATTTCAATTTTACATGAGATATATTTGAATAGGATAACTCATATGCAAAGAGTGTGTATGCATAAGTAAGAAAAAAAGAGAAAAAAGAAAAAAACAGAAAAAAGAAAAAAAGAAAAATATTCCTGGGTCCTTTCAGAGAAGTGCTATCCACCCTATGGATCACTGTTGTAATAAAAAAATGAAACAGAAGAAACTGATTGATCTGTTAAAAGACGTGAGGTGCTGTGAAGTATGTGTTCTGGTTTTGCTATCTTTCCAGCAAATGTCAATTAAACATGAAAAATCATTGTTTCTAAGTTCACCAGAGATGATAATTACCACAAATGTATCTTCGATGCAATTCTAAATTTCCATAATGTACCCTTACTGACAGTGACAGGAGGAAGAATGCTGTTATTCATATCAATGGATGAGGAACTGATCTTAGAATTACTTCATATATACTTTGCTGAATTTACTGCTTCTGCTACAAAAACCCCATTTGTTTCCTGAGATATTTATTTTCAAGATCCTGGCTTTGATTTTACTCTAGTGATTCCCTATGAGGAGTCTTCTTTATTTTCTTGTTTCAATTTCAATCTAACCTATTGAAGAAATACAGCTTTTTTTGAAGCACATGGTTCTTCTGAGATGCAGATGAGTGACAAATGGTAGTTTCTAAGTTGATCTTTGTATCTTTGGGATTTGTGTTTGGCTGGGGCCCATTCAAAGATTTCCATCATACTGTAATATTGTTTTGTAGAAATGAGACATGAAAAACTGAAATATGAATCAAAGTGTCAAAATGCCCTCTGACAGCTATTCTGTGAGTGAACTACATGCTCATATAAGGGATTAACCTAAGTTCAAGACAGTAGGCAGTGCTACAGACAGATAGGAACAGACAGGGAAGAATGGAAAATGCAAAAGGGGCACAGACTCACTTGTAAACATGATTTGTTTACAAATGCTAATGAAATTTCCAATAAAAATAATCTGAAAAGATTTCGACTCATTAATGGAAAAAAGTTGGCACTCAAAATTGTAAACAAATAACTTTCCAGCTGAACATTTTGTATTCCCAAATGAATGTCTTTGAAAAGCCTTCCTCTGTTTCCTTCACTGAAATATATAGGCTTGGAATACGGAGTTAGTAGTCCAAAAGACAATACAATTCATAGGTTATGATTATTAATATTAATAGATTATAAAACAATATGTCTCTTTAATCTTTTGAATTTAAATCTTCTGTCATGAATTGTAAAACATATGGCTCTTTAGTTTAATCTTTTTAATTTAAATCTTCTGTCATGAAGTAGGAAATTATTTTATTTTCAGTATTGCTTGGAGCATCGTCAGTGAGTCTTACCAGTATTATTTATTAAGCTGCAAAGGAAAACTTCAAAACCATCTACAATTAGAACTTACCCAGTTGATACCCTGGGAAATTAGTTATAATAATGAACAAATTCACCTAAGTATCCCCTGTTTGCAATGTCATTCATCAATCTATTAATAACTATCTGTTAATAACAGGTAAGTAAAAATGAATACTTTAGGTTTTGCATGCTGGCAAAAAGACTTAATTTTGAGATATCCTACTACTCCAAATTTACTATACCATGTCAGGTTTGTTTACCAAATTAAGCATATGAATAAGTTATTCTGTGGAAACATCCAAATAGTCTTTATCTTTTTAACCTGGAATTTTGATAGCTAAATTCCAGACATTTTACTTAGTTTCTTCTTGTAAAACTAAAGCTTTGGCTTTAATTCTATACTCATTTTCATCCTGTCCTTCTACATGATGAGTCATGAAACTTACATACAAAAAAATTAACATCCTTTTCCCCAGATTGCTGGACTCAGAAACTAGAGCATGTTGCATTCACTAACGTGACTGTTCAGGACTGTGCTTTCTTTTTCCAAAGTCTTCTTATGAAGCATGATACCTCTTGACACTTACAGAATATGACATTTCTGCATTCTCAAAACACAGTGTATGTGCACCGTTGTATAGTGTTTGTTTTCATGACATTAATCATTACAATTAGTTTAATTTAGCATAGCTGCATACACTTGCCTCATATGAGAATCTAGGCTAGGTATTAATGTGTTGCCTTCTGCTGTATTGCTGAAGCAACTGCTACTACTAGCACTGTACTAGGTCTGTCCGGAGTGGAGTTAATTTTCTTCATAGCAGTCCATATGTTGCTGTGTTTTACTCCTAACTGGTTATTGGTGTTTTAAACAGGTAATTCTTGCTTCTTTGCAGTTTTCATGATACAGAAAGTCATTCTTTCATAAATATATTAATTCTGCATGATCAATCCACTGAAAGAGACTGGAGGAACTCGGTTTGATTTTGTCTTTACTGTGGGTGCAACCCTTACCATGGAAAAAATGGTTAGTATGTTACTTCAGTTTATAATTAGTCATAGCACTTAATCTATGAGTGTCTCTATACCAGAGTGCACGCATAATTTAAATAAACAGAAGGGGTTTTAAAGAGCAAATATGTGGCTTTAAAAAAAAAAAAATGTTCCTAAATGTCTTTTTCTCAATGTCTGAAATTGTCATATTTCTTCTTCCTGGAAAGGTAGTTGTCATAAAAATTTAGAGGAAAAAGAAGCCAAATTCCATCCTTTTTCTGACACTTTGTCTCAGCAAATGTTCATGTCATTCATGGGTCCTTTTATGCATTTGTTGCTCTCTTTTCTATTATGGATATATATGGAAAGATTCAAGACAGTTAAAAGTATCTTTGTCTACAGGAGAAAGTTGCAGGTAATGCATTCGTACAGCAATGCAGAGTATCCCTTATCCCTGGTCTGTATGAGCCTGTGGCACCATCCTGTAAATAGTGTAGTGTATTTCTTGTCTCACTTGAAAGTCCAGCTCAGAACTGATGCACTATGGTATTATTATGTATCTCATCCTCCATACTTTCTGTAGAAAATTAGTTTTCTACGGATTTTTGGATGAACTCAGATTTATTATGCACTGTCTATTGAAAAATAGGGTGTGAAAAGGGGTTTGTTATTCATTTCTTTATTCATGTTCACCTTCTGATTACATAAAATCCACCAAAATTTCATGATTAATAATTACTTATCTCTCTTCTATCTATAACTAGTTCTTTATTCTATTGTTTGCTTAGAAACCTCTCATCTTCTGCCTGAATACTTTGATTTTCCCTTTTTTGTTGTTATTATTCTTGACAAATGACAAACTTTTTAGACTAAAGCACTGTGTATGGCACATGGGAAGAGAAAATATGAGTTAGCAAAACAGAGTATCCAAGATATCTGCTGATGTCCTGGGTTTACCAGGAGCTGTTTTGCTCCTTCTTAGTAACTGGTGCAAGCTCTGTGTTTTGACTTCCAGCCTGGGCAGAGAGCTGATAACACCGATTGTTTTTAAGTAATGTTTATTCTGGCCAAGGACTTTGTGAGTCTCATGCTCTGCTGGGGACGAGGGAGGCCGGGAGGAAGCAGAGACAGGACACCTGACCCAAACTAGCCAAAGAGGTATTCCATACCACAGCACGTCATGCCCAGGGAAGTAACTGGGAGTTACCCGGAAGGGCACTCTCTTTGGGGGGGTCGAACTCGTTCGGCAGTGGTATTGTATTCTCTTGTTATTTTCTCTTATCAATATTATCATTGGTGGTAGCAGTAGTGGTCTGTGTTATACCTTAGTTACTGGGCTGTTCTTATTTCAGCCCACGGGAGTTACATTCTCCTGATTCTCCTCCCCATCCCTCCGGGAGTAGGGAGGGTCGGGGGGGCAGTGAGTGGACGAGCTGTGTGTATCGGTTTAAACCACGACAGCTGAGAACAGAGATGTTAGCATCAAATGATAGAACAGTAAGGAACGGAAGCTTTCTTTTTGTTCATTTTCATTTTGAAGAGACTTTTGGAAAAACAAGAATATAAAGTTGGCATAGTCCTTAAGCTACTGAGGTAGAAGTGTTAAGGTAATTTACATTTCCTTGTTTGGTTGGTGTTACATGTGAGTAGCTACATGGAGTTACAAGTGTTCTATGTTAAAAGCTGACAGAGAGGTATCTGTAAATTCTAGATGTAAATGTTGATTCCTTTTATAATTGCTTCTACATTTTAGACCATTTTATAATAAAAATGTTATCAGATTGTTTCTGATAATCTATTATATACTTCTTTGACACACTAAGGAGTTGACTCTTAGATCCTAAACTTGGCCAGGGATGTTAAGGATAACAGGAAGGGATTCTACAGGTACATAGCAAACAAAAAACAGAGTAGGGACAATGTAGCCCCTCTAAGGAAACTCTCGGGAGAACTGGCTACACAGGATTTGGAGAAGGCTGAGGTTCTGAATGACTTCTTTGCCTTGGTCTTCACTGGCAAAGGCTCTGACTGCACCACCCAAGTCTTAGAAGGCAGAAGCAGGGACTGTGAGAATGAAGACCTTGGGCCCACTGTAGGAGAGGATCTGATCTGAGACCATCTTAAAAATCTGAACGCACACAAGTCCATGGGACCTGATGAAATCCATCCGCAGGTCCTGAAGGAGCTGGCGAATGAAGTTGCTAAGCCACTGACCATCATATTTGAAAAATCGTGGCAGTCAGGTGAAGTTCCTGGGGACTGGAAAAAGGGAAATATAACCCGCATTTTCAAGAAGGGGAAAATGGAAGACCCGGGGAGTTACAGACCCGTCAGTCTCACCTTTGTGGCTGGCAAAATCTTGGAGCACATTCTCCTGGAAGGCATGCTAAGGCACATGAAAAATGACAAGGTGCTTGGTGACAGCCAGCAGGGCTTCACTAAAGGGAAATCCTGCCTGACCAATTTGGTGGCCTTCTATGATGGGGCTACAGAACTGATGGACAAGGGTAAATCAGTTGATGTCATCTACCTGGACTTGTGCAAAGCGTTTGACGCTGTCCCACACGACATCCTTGTCTCTAAATTGGAGAGATATCAATTTGATGGGTGGACCACTCAGTGGATAAAGAACTGGCTGGATGGCCGCACACAAAGAGTTGTGGTCAATGGCTCAATGTCCGGCTGGAGACCAGTAACGAGTGGTGTCCCTCAGGGATCGGTGTTGGGACCGGTCTTGTTTAACATCTTTGTCGCTGACATGGACAGTGGGATTGAGTGCGCCCTCAGCAAGTTTGCCGATGACACCAAGCTTTGTGGTTCGGTTGATAACACTGGAGGGAAGGGATGCCATCCAGAGGGACCTTGACACACTTGTGAAGTGGGCTGATGCCAACCTTATGAAGTTCAACCATGACAAGTGCAAGGTCCTACACCTGGGTCGGAGCAATCCCAGGCACAGCTACAGATTGGGAAAAGAAGTGATTCAGAGCAGCCCTGTGGAGAAGGACTTGGGGGTGCTGGTCAATGAGAAAATGAACATGAGCCGGCTTCAGTGTGCACTCGCAGCCCAGAAAGCCAACCATATCCTGGGCTGCATCAAAAGGAGCATGAAGAGGTCGAAGCAGGTGATCCTGCCCCTCTACTCTGCTCTTGTGAGACCTCACCTGGATTATTGTGTGCAGTTCTGGTGTCCTCAACATAAAAAGGACATGGAACTGCTGGAACAAGTCCAGAGGAGGGCCACAAGGATGATCAGGGGACTGGAGTACCTCCCGTATGAAGACAGGCTGAGAAAGCTGGGTCTGTTGAGCCTGGAGAAGGCTGCATAGAGACCTAATAGCAGCCTTCCAGTACCTGAAGGGGGCCTATAGGGATGCTGAGGAGGGACTCTTCATCAGGGGCTGTAGTGACACAACAAGGGGTAATGGGTTAAAACTTAAACAGGGGAAGTTTAGATTTGATATAAGGAGGAAATTCTTTCCTGTTAGGGTGGTGAGGCACTGCAATAGGTTGCCCAGGGAGGTTGTGAATGCTCCATCCACGGTGGTGTTCAAGGCCAGGTTGGACGAAGCCTTGTGTGGGATGGTTTAGTGTGAGGTGTCCCTGCCCATGGCAGGGGTGTTGGAACTAGATGATCTTGAGGTCCTTTCCAATCCTAACTATTCTATGATTCTATGATACCTGTCCATGAAGGCCTTGTAAGCAACAAATCATCTGATTACATTAGAATCATACTATTACAGAAATTTAAGTTGCAAAACTAAAAAGAACTTTGGATACACTTGCTTAGCCTTTTTATCTCCTGTAATATAACTTATAAAAGAGGAGGAAATCCCATAATCTGTATTTATCACAGTGGAACTAACTTCCCTAGAAAAGATAGAAAGTTAAGCCTTGATATCTCATAAATGAAATAAAGATATATATGGTAATAACTGTTTTTCTGTAGAACTCTGTGAGGTCAATGAGACCTGGTGCCAAAAAGGAATCTCAAAAAATGCATTTTGTTTTCTGTACTGAGAAGAAGATTTTCTCTATTTTTTTCTCCTCAGTAAAATGAAAATTCAGAAAGAAAATTACAAACCACTGAAATTTTGTATATTCAAATGAGTGAAGAAAAAACACGGACAACCTTTTCAGTTACTTTAAATGGGGGGGGGGGGGGGGGGATTTAAACTGCATTCATCTTTATTTTAAGTATTGTACAGCACCACTAGGTGTCATCATATCTATTATTAAATCCTATGCAACAGCTCTTACCAGTATGTAGCAGCAAAAGCTGATGACTTCATCAGCTTCATCACAATTTTGTATAAAAAGAAATAAAAGAGGTAAAAAATATAAGACATTATGAAATTGGAGAAGTTAATCCCTGAAAGCTCAGTCACACAGAAAGAAAAATTCTATAAAATCAGAGATTTGGAAGTTTAAAACTAAAACTATTGTTTCATTAACTTCTGTACAGATTTTTCTCTTGAATACATAGAAGCCTTCTTTTAATTTTCATTTGATACCTAATATTACTGCGCATTAGATCAGAGAGAGTCACAAAAGCACATAGGCACATAGCAAGAATAAGCTTTACGTTTTGAATTATAGAGTACGAAAGGTCAGTCCTCCGGGACTGTTACTCCTGGGTGGCAGGCATATCCCCTTTGCTCTAAATGTTTGCAATTTTCATGCATATACTGATACAGCTGTTCTTGCCTAAGCATTTGCTTCCATGCTGTGCTTTTTAGCACTACAGCAATACATCAGAGCTGTGTCCGGGTGCTTTGATGACATCAAGCTGCTAAGTATACTTAGCACCTAACATACTAACAGGACTTGCTTCTCCACCAGTATGAAGAAATACTTTTGCGTTAGTTTCTTTCTGTTTAGAGAAAAATGATGGCGAGATGGTATTTCTCCATTTTGTATGATACAGAACATATCAGGCAGGTGATTCAGGACATAGCAGACCCTTTTCCATCTACAGAAACTCACAACATACTAGTTTCACTGTGAGAAGCATTCCTTAGCCATCTGACTCTATGCCAGTGAGCTGGGAATAATTTCCGTCTTTTGCATGGATGGCTACACAATCCAATGGCTGTAAGGGAGCATGGTAATCAGGTAAGCATCTCTAATTCATAGAATCACAAAATAGCTAGGGTTGGAAAGGACCTTAAAATCATCAAGTTCCAACTCCCCTGCCATGGGCAGGGACACCTCACACTAAACCATGTCACCCAAAGTTCTGTCCAGCCCGGCCTTGAACACCACTGGTGATGGAGCGTTCACAACTTCCTTGAGCAACCCATTCCAGCGCTTCACCACCCTTACAGTAAAGAACTTCCTCCTTATATCCAATGTAAACTTCTCCTGTTTAAGTTTGAACCCATTACCCCTTTTCCTACCACTACAGTCCCTAATGTAGCTAGAATATCCATTTAATCCTGGTCTCCAGACTGTGCCTCTGAACTAGTTAGGCATTTTTACCAGCTGTTAGCTGGAAATCTAGAATCTATCTTGGTGATCTCCTCTAGACACTACCTCCCTCAAAACCTCCTCATTATATTTTCGTTGGAAAATATTTCTGAGGCTTTTTCTCTTTCATAACTGTCTTACATGAAAGCCTCGTGGCTAATTACAGAAGCATGACTTCTAGGGAGAACAAAGACCTCAGACACTGCAGAATCTGGGACTATTTACTTGAAATTCAGCAGAAGTTTAAAGGCTGCCACTGGAAAGTGAAATAGTCAAATATTGAACTTGTTCAGAGAAACCAAAGCACTTCCCTTCCCCCCACCCCCTACAGTTACAGTCATTTAACATACCTATTTGTCTCTTATGTCTTCTGCAATGATTCTACCTTTAAGTGAATTTAACTAAGTGTACCAATTATGTTATCTTAAGTTTGTATTTTCAAAAGCCAAAGCTGTCTAAACTCCCAGTGTGAGCAGCTTAGAAGGTGACATTTCACTAATGACTGCCATGAGAAACTGACAGAGATTGATGGAGTGTTTTTTAAAGATGTCCCCATGAGAAGCATCTCATATAAAATGAAAATGACAATGAAACTTTCAAAAACTCTGTGTTGTGTGATTGTTTTTGTTTACAAGATCTGGGATAAAGAAACACTTTAAGGTAGTTTTTCAAATGCATGACACGTATTTTTTATTTAGAGATGTCTTCAGAGTGTTTTTTCAACAACAGTTTAATGCTTACTAAAATCTCACTAAAAACAGTTCTTCACTGCCCTGCATATCAGAAACAAGAATACTATGTGCCAGACTGTGCCTTGTCAGCTCAGAGAAGGAATACTGAATGAGGAACTCTTTGTGCAGAAACCTTCAAACCTGTATATGAGCAGGTTCATATAGAGGACACCTCTCTCTTGGTGTGTATTGGGAAGGTAGAGCCTCTTACTCTTGTTTTTCCTAATTGCATTATCTCACTATAGATACTAGTAACTGCAGGTTTTCATTTGCACAGGGACTGTGTTTAGGCGTTGCTCTTCTACAGGAAACATAAGGGCCAGTAGGCTTTTTTAGGTTCTACCTACTGCCCACCTTCCTCTGGCACTCACAGCTGTCAGAGGTTACTGCACTGCAGCCCACAATCTGGAGAACATGCATCTATGCTTCAGGCATCACAATGGAGTGTCTCTGTTGCCAGCAACCAGATGAAGAAAGCCGTCCAAACTTTCTTCATGTGGAGAGCAGTTCTGAGGATGTGGGAATAGCCCATTCCAGCCCTGTTCAGTGGTTTGAATGCTTACTCATATAATACAGTGAAAAAAGTATCTGACCTGTGTGATCCAGTGTGATTTTTATACCAAATTGAAAATGCAAGCAAATGCGATATGCAATATCAGATCCACTTACCTTTTTTTTTTTTTTTTTCAATTATTTTCCTCCTCTATTGTGAGACCCCACCTGAAGCTCTGTGTTCAGCTCTGGGGTCCCTGATACAAGAAGGATGTTGGCCTACTCTTACTCGAGTGAGTCCAAAGGAGAACCACATTTGATCAGAGGGCTGGAGCACTTCTATGAAGACAGGCTGAGAGATTTGGGGTTGTTCAGCCTGGAGAAGTGAAGGTTTGGGGGAGACCTTAAAGCAGCCTTCCAATACCCAAAGGGGCCCTACAAGGATGCTGGAGAGGGATCTTCTACAAGGGCATGTAGTGACAGGACAAGGGGGAATGGCTTTAAATTACACAGAAATTTAGATTTGGTATTAGGAAGTTCTTTACTGTGAAGCTAGAGAGGTGCTCAAACAGACTGCCCAGAGATGCTGTGGCTGCCCTATCCCTAGCAGTGTTCAAGGCCAAGTTGGGTGGGACTTTGAGCAAGCTAGTCTAGTGGAAGGTGTCCCTGTCCATGGCAGGAGGTTGGAACTAGATAATATTTAAGGTCTCTTCCATCGCAAACTATTCTATGATTCTATGAACACTCTGCACCTCTAGGTACAGGTAATTTTGCTTTCATGGGTGGCTATATGTGCTTATCTAAACAGAGTATGAAACTTAACATTATTTAAGTTTGGTCCAAGTGTGCAATACCCAGCAGAAACCAATTTGCCACTGAATGCTGCTTGACTTTCTTCATAGAGAAAACATCTTTTATATTAATCTTTTATACCATTGGAGAGGTAAACCTGCACCTCTCCAGGTTTAATGGTAAAAGTAAAACTAATTAGGACATAAGTTCTGATTGGAGAGCTGCTATTCTACAGCACAAAAGAATTAAATCTAACAGTCTCATCATTACTTCAGAAGAAATTCTCTTCAGAAGAAATAATGAAAAAGGATGCATTTTATTCTCCCTTGACTTAGATATGGCTTTCAGGTCTCTGTTGGTATAGTCTCCGTTTTAAAAAGAAAAGTATGAGAGTATAAGTAGAAATCCCACCTTCACTGATTCCCCTGCATCCTCGCTGTTTTTACAAAATAATTAAAACCAGATATAGAAGAGAGTACTTGAGATAGGAATTGCCATCTATGAAGCACGTGGTCATTAGATCAGTTGTGCAGTTCTGTACAGCTTTATATAGTTCATAAAATATATTTCATTCACATGATTTCATGTATAGGTTACATAGTGAAAAGTGGCTTTGAGAAGTGTCAATCATAGCTGCTATCTGTTTCTTAAATTGTCATCGATATCAGGTGCAATGGAAGCTTAAAAAATGCAATATTATTTTCTTGTGGGTATATCAATGCATTAAACTCTTCTAGGTGATTAACATTGCCAGATCAATGAGAGGTTTTATCCACATTTTCATGGTGGTCCCTCCACATTCCCTCCTAGCTTGTAAATGAGTCAAATGACATCAGATATTATAAAAACAATTTCCAAGTCCAAATCCTTTTCCTAGTCTTACATTGAAACTTTTCTGCACTCCAGACATTCAGATGCTCAGGTTAAGGTTTTTTTGCTTTTATTTTTTTTGGAAAGCACCTAACCCCCCATTTTTCCTTTCTTTTTTTTTTTTTTTTAATGATTATTTTCTCCCTGTTAAGCAACCATTACAATGACAGAGGCTTTTTAGGGCCAAGGTCTAAGTCTTCAATTGCAAACATCAGAAATCTTTTTTCTTCAGTAATTTCAGTGTGGGTTTCCAATCATGTGAGACTTCCTAGGATTTACCTTTATCTTGTTATGAGATATCAATGTAGTGATGTGCATCAGTGTGACTGTCTATCACTTGAAAGTTCATCTTTTGAATCTCCTTGTCAGCTGGGCTTTGCGATGACATACCCAGGATCTCTGGTTCTCATGCATCACTGATTTCACATACCTGCCTTCCAGGCTTCCTAGCCCTGGGCATGTAAATCAGTTCTCTGGTCCTGGTGATGAACCCAGCTTTCAAACTAATCTCCCTCTAAAGGATAAAAATATACCTGAACATTAGTTTGTAAGAAACAAATTAAATGGAAAACCAAAAACCATAAGACAGTATATACTACCGGTAAGGAAGGAAATTTGCCTTTTCAGGTTCACAACTTGTTATTCTCAAGGGATTATAAACAAAACACTGTAATAGGGAGCACTGTTTCTTCTTGCAGCTGTCAGGCAGACTGATACAGGGGAAAACACACTTATCATAAGAACCACCCAGATCATTTGTTTCTGAATATTACAAACAGCTACATTTAGATCTAATATGACTCACCTGTACTGCATGTTTGCCAACATTATACCTGTTCTATTTATTGTCATGGAATGGATTAAACAAGGTAAAAAAAAAAAAAAAAAAAAGAAAAAAAAAAAAGGAAAAAATTAGATGGTTCAGCTTTCCTGGAAACTTTTAAAGACTAGAAATAATAGAAAGGAAGCTGTTCTGGAATGAGAGAAGATAGAGGTACTGCAGCACAGGATTAGCAGCTCTGTATGACATAGCATATGAGAAAGGCGTGAGTGACAGGTGATTCAGGAGAAGGGAGGCAAAAAAAGAGCAGAAACTCCAGCTTCAAAGCAGAAGAGCTGCTATCCATTCTAAAGGATTCAGAATCAGGTCGGAGTGACAGCATACCGGAGCATGGAGCAGGTTGAGGAAATGTCTTGGATTAGCTGAGAAGAATAACTTATGCTGCAGTGGTCTTCCTGCTCAGGCTAATATGGTTCAGTCAGTGCTAAACACCAAAGAATAGAAATGCTCAAATCCAAGAGCCACACACTCCCAAAGCTCTGAAAGCAGAATAGGAAGGTCATATGATTTGGCCTTCACCCTCTGAAGTACACTTGCTAAGGTACAAAGGCTGCAGGCAGTGGTGGCTGCAGTCAGCTCCAGGTTCCAGGATGAGATGAGAGGGTCATGTTATCTCTGAGTCCACGAGTCATCTGACAGACAAGTAGCTTTAGATTATAGCTACAAAAACCTTAATATTTGTAACTATCCAACAGATGTGTTATGGTTCAACATGCTATGTTGTCAATTTTCTCAGTAATTTTGATGCTTTTCCATAACCTGCCATCCATGAGAACTCTGTGAAGACAATTTGATCTCTCTTCAGTGAGAAAAATTACAAAATAGATTTTACATTCAATTTTTATGTGATGGGTGGACTATTTCATGTATATTACATAGTCCATTAAAAATAATTGGAAAGATCCCAACTCCAGTGCTGGAGCAGCGGACAGATGTTAGCATGGCACTCTTCCCAGGCTGAAATTTGCAGCCACTCATGACTGTACATGTTCTGGTTATCAGTTTTGTTCAGCACTGGCTGCATCAGAAAGACATCCCCTCAAAATGCTAACTCATGTCTTTCACATTTAAGTCTGTCAAACTGGGCTGCTAAACAAGTGAAAAACTATTCCTTTGAGAAGTTTTCAATGTGCTGCTCCTGCTAGTGTTGGTTGGTCTAAAATATCTTCAGGGCAGCCTCGCACTTCACTTAAGCCTGGCACAAAGTACAGAAGTATGAAAAATAATTATAAATATGCAGTAAATTTATAAATTTTGCTTATAGTTTAGATAAATGAAACTTTGGGTCATCTGTCTACAGATGTTTTCTGTCTTCTAAGAAAGCTCATATAGACCTCTGTCATAAGTTTGACTCTGATTTTCCACTGTAAAGATTTTACTTAAATTTTTTGCATGAAAAGTTGTAGCTCTTCCTCTGTAGTGTGACTCTGGCTACCCACAGTAGAGCTGTTCTTTTGTCCTAAGAAATAGGACTCAGATTTACATGAGTTTAAATATTTTAGACATAACCATTTTCCTCACTTGCAATCTTCAGTGAAAGTGCTGATACCCTGCTGAAACGTTGCACAAGTGCTTGAAATCAAGGCTAGGCTAAGCCTACTGTAAACAGCAGATATTTCACTGAGGTCAAGCAAGCTCAACTACTCAGAAACAGTCTAAAGTACGTGGGTTTGAAGAAAGACTGGCTACACTGCTTGCAAGTCACAGTGTATTTTTTGTTTTCTTTCACCTCATAGACATTCAAGTTTCAAAAAAAAAAGAATCTCATGGGATACTTTCTTCTATTCTTGAATCTGCTTCCTATTCTTAGGAAAATCCTAGAATTGCTGACAAGAATAAGATAAACTACTGGGTGTCTATAATAAAGATTACTTCATTTAAGAAGTGGCAGATTTGGGGTTGTTGATATAAGCCTAAATGAGTTCTTGCGTATGTACTCTCACACATTCTTTCCTTGGATAGTCACGCTGTCTTTGTTTCACAGGATTCTAGTTTTATCAGAGTATCTGTTGGAGATCCTGAGACTGGATCTGTGGAGTTTCTAATAAGCATTGCCCCATGATGGTTCTTTGAGTGTCTTCATATTAAACTGTAGCCTACCTCCAGATCCCCCCAGTTTCCCCTACCTTAAGAACCAGGGTACTCAGGTATCCTGCATGCCGCTGCTACAAGCCATAGCAGGATGTCTTAGTTCACCACAAATGTTTTTTTCTGAATCATGCTAATTCACACTGGCAGAATATGCTGTCCAGGTAGCCAGACTCAAGACTAAAGGAGTTATTCCTCAGAGGTGGTATCTCAGAGTATGCAGCCAATGGCACTTGGGATATAATACCAAAGGCCCTGCTTCAGGTTTAATATATAATGTCATGTATACCTGGCTTAATCAGTGCTCCATTAGACAAACTTTCCATCTTTAGCATTTTCTGCTCATTTTCCCTCACCACTTTATTCTCTTTATAGCCAAAACATTCAGGCACATGTCATCTCATACGCTGAAAGCAGCTTGACAGGACTTTTCTCCTTTCACTCAAGCTACTGCAAGTGATATTCTGCTGCAAACCATAGCCCTAAAACTCAACTATCTTTCCATTTCCAGGAGTAGATTCAAGAACTCGATAGAGAATGCTAGTAACCTCTTACCAACCTATAGAATAATTTCTTGCTAGCCAGAGTGTTTTCTTTTCATTTTTGTTTGCTCATCGGTCAAGCTCATCCTGTTACCAGCCTTTACTCTGGTCTACAAATGCTCTCCATACTCACCTTCTGCTGTTACAAGGGTGCATCGTGCTCAGGTTGTCCTGCAGGATCCTTTTCACTCAGCAGTATCTTCTGTGCTTCCAGGGCTGTCTCTGGACTGATGACCCGTAAACATGGTTGCTGCCTGCTTCAGTGGGTTAGCATGAGCCTAATAAAGCCTGGGGATGTTGCAGAAGTCAAGAGATCATAAAAGAAACAAGTTACAGCAGACAGATTAATCAGAGCATACATTTTTATAACGTTAAACAACAGACTGCTTTCAGTTGTTGCCCTTGTAATATCCTGTAGCTATTTTTGAGGAGTTCCACCTGTATTTGAACCTCCTTTTCACAAAAAAATATTAACTGTAAACCCAGGACTGAGACGTACATAGATATCTGATGAACAGTCCTGAACATATTTATGTGAAGACATATTAAGAGGTTGATTTAGGGCAACTATGAACTCTTATCAGAAATTAAATAACACTTCTTTAAAATAATTGCTAGCATATAATGCAATAAAAATTGAAGAACAAACAACAGGAAACCCTAATCAGATTTACATCTCATTTCCATTTATATTAGTAACAAGTTTTTAGACTCCATACTGAATTGAACCTTTTCTGCTATTTAATAAACAGATTGCGCATGTTTTGTTTTTTATTTTTTTTCCCCCTGTGCTGTTCCCTTATCTCCGTGTGTGAAAGAACAAGTAGCACACGGAAATATTAAAATAAGATTTAAAAAAAAAAAAAAAAGAGAATTTTGCTCTCTGACATAAATTATGTTTGATATGGCCCTTAATATAAAGTTTGTCCTGCTCCAGTTGTTCTTTTAAGTATGAAGCTTTTTTTAGTGATTCATACAGGGAGATTTAATATTTCTTTACATCTTAATATATAGCCAAGTACTCTGTGGTGAAGACTCCACTTGTTTCTGTTACGACTATTTACATGTGCATATCGATTATGCATTACTGCATACCATGGGGCATTTGTCCACTTTAAAAACAAGAACACCACCACCAAAACTTAGAAGCCTCCAGTTGGGTGACCAAGAAACTCAGGGCTCAGGGTTGGCGAAGGCTAACCTGGACCTTGCACTGATATGAAGGGGGAAAAAGGAATATGAGGATTTTGGATATTCAAGAGCAGCCTGTGGGATTATACAGAACTTCTGAAGGAACATTTAGGAGGGAGGAATGGGGAGGAATGAAGAGGAAATTAAACAGAAAGGCATGTAAAAAGCATCTGATCACATCTAAACTGGGGTTGCTCAGTACACTTGACTGACCAAGCCTGGCATCTGATCACCCTAGTCTGTCCTATTTTGTTATTAAAACCTTTCTTAACTATCTCTGTGTAATTTTGTGGTCTGTCTTGTGTGTGAGTGCTGTAAGGGCTGAGTGTCAGCTATTGGTGAATCTTATGTGAGTGGATATGATTACAGCAACTGGAGTCAGACCAAAGGTGCAGCCAACCTACAGCTTGTGTTGTCAGCGACTGAAGCAAGTGGTGTAACTATTGAGGTAGGAAGGGGGGTAAGCAAAGTGAGTGAGAGGCTTAGCAAATGCAACTGGAGCAGGACTCTTGGTCACAGCCTCTGTGCCTGGTGCCGGTTGCTAGGGTTGACAGTGTTTTCATCTTCCCCAAACCTGGTATGCATGGGAGTATGTGTGTGTAACTCACTAGAAATCTTCAAGCTGGATCAACTGGTGAGTAGGAGAACCCTGGGGCAAGTAAGAGCACCTGGGATCCAGGCAGAGAGGCCATACTAGTACTTGGGTGGCCTGCAAATATGCTTGTGCATCTGGGTTACGACTTTTCTGCTGTCTGAATCTGAAAGCAGTTTCAACAGGGAAAGAAGCTGCATCCACTGTCTTGGGGTAGAGACCCCCAGGCTCGGCTCCAGTGGCCAGGCAGGAGGTATCCCTGACCCCGCGTCCATCAGAGGAAGTTCCCTCTTAATATCATGTGATGTTCTTCTTTTGTTTTGAGAGAGGATGCAGCAGCTGCAGAAGAGGGAAGGGATCTTACAGCATTCTTATGTTTCTCTAAGATACTTTAATTCCTTTTGTGTCTTGTATTAGGACAGGTGAGATTGTAAGTTGCATTGAGTATTATGTAGAAAATCAACCAGGTAAGGTGACTGATTAAAAGAATATTCCAGTCATTCTGTGAGGAATGATGGACAGGAATGCTCACTTTTTAGGTAAATGTAAGTCAGTATAGTATGAGGAAAATAGATGTTGTATGTTAGAAAAGAGTTCTGTGTATATGAAGCACTGGCAGAGAGAGCTCCCACTGATAATTTCTGATCATCTCTGTGAAATGCAAAATTGAGTGCTAATACAGAAGAACGCCCAAATCTTCTCCCAACACACATTTTGAGATACTCAGTATAAACTTGGGAATTCAATGGGGTCACTTCAGAATTACCAAAGTTAACTATGTGCTGAATTAAGCCCACAGTATTTACCACGTTAGGTAAGCATCCTGTCTCTGGCACTATCTCTGCCTCAAGTGCGGGTTTCATTTATTTAATGCATAATGATTCCCTATTAATTACTTTGTACACTACACCAGCCTGTTTGTTTTTCTGGTTCCTTTCCAAGAAATAATCAAAGGGAGAAATTCATGAAGGACTGGTCAATGCTTAAGTCACTTCTAGTTAATTTATTTCATTCATATTTATTCAGTAGTGCTAAGCCCACTGGCAAAACTTTTGTGTCTTTTTCAACATTGGGGAAGTCTCATAAGAATGGTAATAGAGAAAAGCTATACTATTTACATGGTCAGTCGTGCAGAAGCCATGCACAATATCAAGTTGCCTTCATGGTAAGACTGTAAATATATTGATGCTTCCTATGACTGTCTTTGCACACAACTCCACACTGAGGCTCAATAATCAGTGATCCATATATGAGGACGTTTGCAAACAACCCATTCTGGGATGCAACCTGTTACATCAGCCACATTTCTTGTAAACAGCATTCTGAAATGAAAGGTTTGATCACAAAGCAATAGCTATTTAAACTAAAGTACTCTACTTTCTTTTTCTAGAAAGAAAAAAAGTCCTCTTTAATTCCCAACAGTTGTAGGGGTTTTTGGAGGGTTTTTTGAGGCCTTTTGGGTTTTTTTTTTTTTGAGTGAGGTGTAGTTTACAGGTTGCATTTATTTCAGGCAGATAAGTTAAAAGATTTCTGGTAACTTTTTAAATGGGAACCTTGAGGAAATTGCTAGGAAGGAAATGTAGTAGCTGGAAAAAAAAAGTGAAAGGAGAGACGATACTAAAAGGGCTGCAAGAAGATGAAGGGTGATCGCTTGAAATTGAGGTTAAAAGAGTGAAAGAACAGGACAAAAGGCTAGAAAGAACAAATGTATGACTATCCATTTTCAAACTTTGCAGTCAGACTCTCTGTAACAAACTTGTGTTAAAATGAATGGATACCATCACTGGCTTAGTCTGGTTTGGCCAATCTAGAATACAATCTTTTAAGGCAGAATGGGGGGGGGGGGGGGGGGGGGGGGAGAAGAAAAGAAAAGAATATCAAAAGGTTTGTTCTATTTCACTGCTTAGAGAACTTGTCTTTTATACTAACAGCTCAAATCCAGAAATACTTTCTGTGTCATGAAGTAGTCTCAGTGCCAACAACTGTTGCCTTATTTGATTAAAAGAAAGGGTGCATATACAAGATGATTTACCATAGGCCCTTGTTTTGGGTGGTGGAGGTGTGGGGTGAGCGGTGTTGTGCTGTTTGCTTTGTTTGTATTTTTTTTCTTTTATTGTTATTAATATATAGTATCAAGCTTTAATTTAGGAGCAATTTAATCCTATTTTATTTTCAAATTATTATTTATCTTAACTGGGTTTATGCAAACTACACCTTTGTCAAATACTTAACTCCACATTGTCTGTTCTACATTATGGCTAAGGTGTTTTTAGCTATGAATTATATTTTGCTGTCTGCTATTTATCCTCATACTTTTTGTCAGATTCACTAACAGCAGCTATCATTACAGTGAAATCATGATCATAGGTTCTGCCTTCACCTGGATTTGTTGATTTCTTCCTGAAATCATCAGGAATTGCTTTGTGCATCTGGGAGCAGTGCTCAGTGTGAAGTGCCCATTTTGACCAAACCCAGCAAGTTTATCTGTAGTAACACAATGAAGAGGAAGGATCAAGGTAGCCTTAGCTCTGCATCTTCTTAACAGAGCACTATTAAAGTGAGAAATCAGATAACTCATCGTTTTGTGTGCTTATTTGTCATAGCTCCATCTTCAAACTGAGTCTCTCTTGAATTTTATTTTTTTTTGGAGAAGGATTAAGGGCTCCTCAATATTTGTGCACTGCAACTAATCCCATAGTAAATATAACAAGTAATATAAATTATAATAAGGCCAGACAACAGCATTTGGAGCTGAACTTGAAGTTCAAAAGTGCTTGAAGAGCTGGATTTGGTGTGGTGCTCAATTTGATTAAATAAAGCTGTTATCAACTCATAAGAAGGCTGCAAACCAAAGAAAGAAAATTTGTGCCTCTGAGTAAGTGAGCTCCCAGTAAAACTCAAATTGTTTGAAATGGAGCTTTCTGCTGCATATATTAAGTTTTTAATACCTTGAGACTCTAGTCTAATTTTTTCAGGTTTTTAATTATACTATTATTGCTCATAAAATCATCAATAACTTCTTTGTGCCTCCTCAATTTCTATTTTTAATTTTATTTAATTCCATCCCAATTAAAAAGGGCACTGGGTGAATTTCTTTTCAGACATTTCTTTTGAGTTTGAGCAGTTTTAGCTTTTCTTGGACTTTTTTTATTTGTATTTTTTCCCTTTTGATATAATTTTGAAGGACAGATCCTGTTTGTATTTTTATTTAAGCTTCATTTTCAGGATGACATATGCTTCACATTTGCAAAACACTGTAACAGCACTATTTAAGTAAAGGATGTAATCCAAACCTCAGCAGAATAACTTCTGCAGTAAGAGCAAATTACATACTTCATACTGTATCACAGTAAAATCTAATTGTGTTGTGTTCTTGGTCTATGAGGATCATATCCTCTGTTCAGTTCAAAGTTTTCGAGACTTCAGGGTTATTAACAGGTCAAGATTCTCATTTTTAAACTATAAGACCATTAATCGTAAAAAGTAATGGGAAAAAAAGCTGCTTTTAAAAATGAGAACTCTTTTCTTCTGCCATTATGAAGCAGATTGATGCTTAATGAAAGTAGGTTTCACCACATGGAAGACACAATATGTTAACTGTAGGAAAAGTAAATCAGAAATGTAAGAGAAATTCTGTGTACATTTGAGTACGATATTTCAGTTTTCAAAAATTCTCTTGATAAATAATTAAACTCTGCATATGCAAGTGATTAAGCAAAGGTTAAAAAAAAAATCATTCCGCTAGGACCTCGCTGTTGTGTCTGAATTTTGTTGCTGACTGTAAGTATGACCAACCCTTAACAGCAGTGTGAAAGGATTAGTACCTGGAAAAATACAGAGGTGCAAGAAACAAACGCCGAACATGAAATTCCCTCTTCTTAGCTTTAGCCAGGTATCTTAACTACACCAGTTTTTTTCAGATATTTTAATGCTCAATGGAAAAGATATGTCCAAGAGACAGATCATCATATCCACTGGTGATGCAATTATTTTTTTCCTTATCCCTGCAGGCATAGCTATGTATCTAGCCTGGATGAGCTGGCTAAATTTTAGATGTTGAAATTAGGGCCCATCACAAGTCATAAATAGGTCAGCAGCAGACTTTTTTTTTTCCTTCAAACTTTGCAACATGAAAAGCACTATGATGTCATTTTGATAAGAAAGGCAAATAGTGCTAGGTTTGTGGCACGTGAATTAATATGGTGTTAAAAATGATACTCCTGGGAACAAAGAAATATGTTTGCATCAGTTTGTTGTATATACCTTGCAGTAGGTACAGCTTTACGAAATCCAGAAAACAATAACTAGACCAAATGATCTGTGTCTCAGATAAAAATGTGTGAGATAATAAAATCTATATAAAGAACCCCCTGCCAGAATCTATAAATAAATGTACTGGATATGACTTTTCTTTGTATTTATATATGAAAAAAGAACAATGATAGTTTCTGAAAAATAGTGCAGGATTGTTTAATGTAGGAATCTGTCATGGTATCCTGGTTTCAACTGGGGTAGAATTTTTGTAGTAGCTGCGTTTTGGCTGTGAATAATGTTGGTAACACAACGGTGTTTCAGTTGTTGCTAAGTAATTTTTACCCTGACTGAGGGCTTTTCAGCCTGTCATTTTCTGCCAGTGAGTAAAAGGCACTAGAAGCCATGAGGGAGCAGACACAGACACCTGGCCCAAACTAACCAAACTAACCAAAGGGTGGCTTACTGGGCTTAAATCATGGCACACAGAAAGAATATACAAAATTAAGTGGATTTAAGCCTGTAGAATTTCTTCACTTTCACTTTTCCTGAAACTAGAGCACTGACTTCTGAAACCTTGATATTTCTTTAACAAAGTTTTTTCGCATATCACAAATCTTCCTACATTCATTTTTTTTTTCTCCTCTTGTCCCACTTTTCCCACTGTATTCACCACTCTCCCCGGTTTCTCTTTCCCTGCTGGTATGCCACTTATGCAACATAAAATTGAAAGACAGGAAAAGTTGAAATAACCTTTTCTTTTTTTCCTTTTTTTTGTTTTTTTTTTTCCTGTCCAGCATTCAGCAGTGATTCAGCTCTTCTTCATAGGCAAGCCAAAGAAAACTGGTTTCTGTGCTCAGTATTACTAGCTGCATTATCTTTTACTAACTTTCTCTACAGTGGTGGGAGTAATAAGGAATAAACCCAAATGCAAGCAGTATTTATAGATCTAAACAGCAGCCTGAACATAGTAAGGGCAATTTCAACCTTCTTACAGAAATAAATAAAATTCTCTGACTATGGAGGATGATAGTTTTGGAAACTGCAGATAGGTAAATAAAGAAATTATCATACTTACTGTAATAATTCCTCAGCTAGATGGAGATCTGATTGACTTCCAAAGTTGCCACATAACAACTTGTGTCAGCTTCTCATTCAACATTCTTGAGTGAAAAATATCATACAGAGGAAACTCATTTGTCTTCTGTGTTGTTAGACAACATTTATTAACAGAAATTTAACTGCTAAGACAGTTACTTTCTGTACTATCATATGGCATAGATTTGCTATAATTTATAAGCACAGAGGTGTTGATATTTGTTTCCTACTTTTTTACAAGTTTTGGGAGCACTGAGCATATGAAGTGATTGAAATGAATGACAGTGAATGCAACTCTGTTTTTCATTTCAGCATTTCTGCATAAAATATGTTGTGCTACTGTGTAATACCACATCTGATAATTTAAGACTTTTTTTTTTTTAGTATGTAAACTTCCTGCTAGCACACTTATTGATGCATGGTCCAGGTCTTAATAGCAACATAACACTATTTTTCTGCCAAAGTCAATTTGCTAGTGTAGAAATTGTAGGTAGGTGCATTTTGGGTCATATTTTATTCTGAAGCAGGTTGTACTTGTGGTATCCAATGAGCAGTTCAATAGAAAAATTCACTAAAATTTGCCAAGAATGAGCATAAGTACTTTTCGTTGTCACTTTCTTCCATGAACTCTTCTTTCACAATACTTTAATACACATGCTTCAAAGACTAACACTGGGAATATTTGAATGTACATATTTCCCCTAAATGATTGTAATTTTGAGACTCTGAAATGACTCTTTAGTGTTTTCAGCCATTTTAGTCTTAACATCTAGGCTCATCTGTGACCAGGTCAGCCCAAATCAGCCATGAATGGTTGGAACAGCATGGTTTTCTTCACCATAGTTTACTTGTGCAGTTTGCAAGTGTTTATAAGATTTTCATAAAAAAAAAAAAAAATCACAGAAAAGAATTGTTTTAGAATGGCTTTTTCTACCATTATCTTTTTTATTACATGCATGTGGTTCATGATAGTTTTTTTTTGTTTTGTTTTGTTTTGTTTTGTTTCTTAGCACAATTTCCCTATAAAGAGCTGACATGATAGCCTTTACCTTTGTAATTTGCTGCTTCAGGTAGTCTGCCAGTAACCATATTTAGCATCCTGTGTTGTACAAAACAAGATATAGGTGATTTTGGATCCTTTTTAATTAGCTAAGCTCTGTAACAGCATTCATTACTTTGCAGAGAGTATCTAGAGCTGATGTTGTTACTTTTATTTTAATTGTTCCTTTAGCTGTCCTGAGATACCATCTGTCTTAGGTGCTTGTAATTCCCATTATTTCAGTAATTTTTTTCTCATAACATGCCTAGTAAGATAGAGCGTATGTTTGTGCATGCGTGTGTGCATGTGTGCTTATGCGTGTTGACTTTCTTGTGTTCCTAACTCTTGCTAAGAGTGTGCGCATCTTTTAGCAGCTTTGCTTGAGCTAAGGTTTAGGCTTCTGAGCCAGACACCTCATGACAGTTGTGCCCACTTTCTAGAGATTAGATAATCCTTCTCTGGCACCATTTATACCCGTGAGAAGCTCAGCGGCTCTTCTAACATAGATGTGGGTGCATAGATGTGCATAACTGTATGTTCAGACAAACTAACATAACTGACATGTCCTGATCCTCTTTGAAATATATGAATAACTGTAGGTTCAGAGCTTCATATATCAAGAGATGCTTTTTGATATCTATGCTAAAAGGTGATATCTATGCATCCATGAAACATGGCTCTCCTTCCCAATCTCCTTAGATCATCAGTTTAAGACTACATTAATAAAACAGTGTATATATTATTTCAAATACAGTATACAATATATAATGTATACTAATATATATATTATATATAATTATATTGCATAGCTGTTGTTGCCTACTCACTGATTTCCTAATATTAAAAAGAAATACATCACAAATTGAACAGTGCTCTTAAATTTTATTTTCAGTACCAGTGATATTTTTGTTAGGACTATCACTTGTTTTTTGAGGTCTTCTGAGATGTCACCTGAAACACAGGACCTCATTTGCTCACCAAGTTAGTCAGTCCTAGCATATCTATATGTGTACATATATATACAGAAAAATCCATAAATACATGAACTTAAATGGTTAAATTTGATTGAAAAAATATTAAAATAATGGTGAACTCTAAGAAATTACCTGCAACAACAATCAAAATAATAGGGTATAAAAAAAGTCAAATGGCTTCTCAAGCCATAGTTCTTGCAGCCATCTGCAATGAAACAAGGCAAAATTTAAAATAGAAATTCTTTTTTTGTCCTTCAAGACTAGGAATTAACTAGTGATGGGGGTTTCAGAAAGTGCTGGGGATTGTCCTTTGTGTGTTACTGCCCTTGAAGCTGACTTCTCAAGAAACTAGAAAACAGACATATTAATTGCTGTTAGTCGCTTGGGGAAATCCCAGTCTGAATGACTCTGACTTCCATTCATTCCACAGAACATTAAGAGTCTTCTGCATCCAACAGCTGGATGACAGATCTCAATTCCTTAGTCAAGAACTTCTTTTTTTCCCTCTACTTGTTTGCATTTTACTGCACTTGTTTTTCTTAATTCAATTAATTCATTTTGCATGTTAGCGTAATTCAACAAAGTTGGTAAATTATGATTTAAATGTCTTTAATTATTCAGAGTAGTCACTTCAACAGAAAAGGGAAAACAGTGTAATGAGAAAAATAATATATTCTTTGTAAAGGGATAATTTAATTTTCTTTTCTAGGGATGACTGGTTGCAATTCCTCTTCATACATAAGGAAAACTCACTAACTATTACTAATGCTTCTTGCAAATGATATCCTGAAATTTAATATTGTAATATGTAATCCCTACAGCTGTGGATACACATCAGCTAATATTTTAAGATAATGCCTATTAAGATCAATGTCAATTAATCACAATTCATTGTTTGAATATCGATTGAGCATATTTAATTTACCATTAGTGTTAGCAGAATGATGTATGAGTCAATTAAGATAACATTGACAAAGAATCTTAATTAGATATTTAATTCTCTAGCCAGATTTAAGAAAAAACTAACTACTGAGTTGAGAGTTTTCCCTCTGTCTAGAATATCTGATTTTATTTCAAAGAAAGCTATTTACTTACACATCAGTATAAACTGCCTTTTTTCAACTGACTCTTGATTATCTCTGTTTGGTTTTTTGTTGTTGTGGTTTTTTTGGGGGGTTTGTTTTGTTTTTTTTTTCGGTGTTTTTTTTTTTTTTCATTTACTGCCTGGAATTCCTTATTTCCATCAAAGATTTTCTAAACTTTCCATACAAGTTTTCTCAAGCTGAATAAACCCATTGAAATGAGCTATTGCCTAACTGCAGAAGAGTCTTTTCCACAGCAGTCAGGAAATCATTTCCAAGATAGACAGTCAGTGACTGCTGCAAGAGAAAGACTTTGACTAAAACTTCCCGAAGTATTTGTGCGAGACTGTTAGTTTGCAAAATGAGCTGAAAGACTTTCTATGCCTTATTTTCTAACTGATCTTCTTTTTCATTTAGTCTGTAGTCTTAGTTTTAAACTCTTATTATTTCTTGCCACCTTTGCTTAAATAGCCATGCCTGCTTACTCTTCACATCCTTGTTCTGACACTTTTGCCACTGATTGAAGTAACGCTCTCATTCCATGTGGGGTAGTAAAGGACATCAGTATTTAGATAGGAAGGAAAAAGAAAAAGGAAAACAAAAAAGCAAAACAGAGAAAAGAGAGATCATCAGAAACTGAACTCTGAATACAATGTTTTCTCTTAGATAAGAAACAGAAAATTAGAAAATATCTTGCTTCAAATGTATTGAAGTACGTAACTTTGTTGCTTTGATTTTCTGCAATATAACAAAAGCCTTAAAAATAAAACAAAATATTTCAACAGTGTTTAATCAATATGAAGTATAACTTCAGCATTTGCTTCTGAGACCTTTAATATTTAGAGGTTTCATTGCAAAATGGAACAAAACAACTGGTATCTCATGAAATTAAAGTTTTGAAATGCTGCATTTAGGAATACTCATGAAAAGAAATTACAGTCTCATTCCAAATGGGCAAAAATGCTGCATTTGAATCTGTCTGTTTTATATGAGTTTACTAACAAGTGCCAGCTAATAAAAAGTGGATCACATAAATCAGTGAGAAAGGCATTGTGTGTATCTGAAATGGGTAAACTATTTTATTTTATTCAGCTAACCACTGCTGGTATCTGCAGGTTTACAGAATCATGAATTCACAATCAGATTTTAAGTATCTAGGTTAACTGTATTTCATGTAACAGTTTTTCTCTGGCTAAATTTCAGGGATAACTTCTTCATATTTATATGATTCATTGTTAAATAATCTGTTCCCTGAATAGAGGGGTTTTGAATAGTAAACCATGAAGGAAGAAAACTAAAGTTTATTTACGACAGGTAATTCTTTTCTAAATATTTTTTCTAGAGTTTTTAATGAGATGCTGGTCTCACTTTTAAAGTTTTTGCTCTTCTGAAGTGAATAAGAAAACTCTTGCTTTGTTTCTAAGAGAGGTGGACTGCAAGTACAAATGTTACAATATTGTTAGTGGTTTCCTTGTACTAAAGATAATCCTATTGTAAAGGTTTGACAGGGGAAAATCATGTTACACTTGCCTCACTTCCTGTACTTTTTCCTTAGCATACATACGCTAATTGACGCTGTCAGACACGGGATACTAAACTGGGCAAAACTTTGATTTAATGCAGTGTGGCAGTACTTTCATTCTCATGAAAGTAAGTTGTTTTATGAAGAATCAAGAGTAAGAAAAGGTGAGGCACTGAATAACATGCAAAAAAAGATAAAAAGAGGGCTTGAATTTCTGGTAAGATCATAAACGTAGGCAATGAAAATTAAAGATTATAAACATTTCAGCCATCTTCAATTCAGAAGATGCTGACAGGAGAGTTTTGGTGCAAAATATTGTTTTCGAAGTGTGCTAGAAGCTGATTTCATGACCTTTTTGAGTCCTCCGTAGTACACAACTTTGAAAACAATCCATGAACCTCTCTAAGCACATGTTGAAGCCCTCTATAAAAGCCTTGAAATTCTTCATGATGTTTTGGGCATGCTTTAATAACTGCATATGTGAATCAAAAAACTTTTTTAAGCTTTCCTTTCCTTCTTCATGCGTCCTCTATTCCTATATTTCTATTCTTCATTAAGAACTTTTTTTCCCTAACAATTTCTATGAAGCAGTGAATTTGAATCTGACTGTTCCTAGTTCTCACACCTTCAGTTCACAAATTTATGCCTTTGTTCATTGTGCAGTAATACTGGCTGAAGAATGCATGTTTGTTCATCATTCTTTGTAGGAAAGAAAGTGTTGAGTGAATTTTAGTAGATAATTTCTATATGTGGATAGAATAATATGCATATGTATTTCTGTAGTGTTGGTGAAATTTCTCTTGATTAAAAGAAATCTATCAGATTATTGTAATGTAAGTAATGCTTCATTTTTTTTCATATTAAATCAAAATACTTAAAAATCTTGTTGTGCATATGGCACACTGTACACAGACAGAAAATTAAAAAGAAAAAAAATTCAAAACAAATTGAAACAAAATCAGACAAGCATTGTAAAGACACAAGAATGAGAAGCTGAATTGCTTTCCATTAATTCCTGAGCTTTTCTCGTTCTTGTTCCCTACTGCAGAACAGTTGTACACTTCAAAAACCAGTTTACTGAAAAGGTAGAATGACTACATAATGTATATCTTTCATGTACATAGCCTCTTCACAAGTTCATTGTTTTCTTAAATTGATCTTAAATAGAAATAAGATGAAGAGGTAAAAAAAAAAAAATACAGATGAAATTAAATATAAGCTTATGATGAACATTTTGATCTTTCTCTAAAATAGCTTTAATTGAAGCACTTGAGTTAAAGCTTCTTATCTTTCAGTTTCTTTTTCTGTTTGTTCATTTAGAAATTTGTTCAAAACAGGTGAACTCGTCTTCAACTATTCAAGCCATAGAACTCTGAATATCAGGATTTCTTTTTTTCAGGAGAGTTTATCACTCATCGTATGCTGTTATTAAACAGCATTTATTTAATTTTGTATTCTTCTTCCTTATTCAGAGATTTTAACAATTGTCTATGTTTCTTGTATATAAACATATATTCTGATTTAAATGCTTAAATTCACATTGACCAGTTACATTCTATAGCTTCCAGACTGGAATGGCTTATTAAATGTGGAATGTAATGGAGGTCTTTATCCAATTAGCTGCTTATCCTTATTTGCCCTAACATATGTAGCTTGTCAGTTCAGGCTCTCTGTAGTTGATGTGCTTTGCTAAGTTAGATTCCTAAAGTCTGGGTGGGAGCTGAAGGTTGGGAGGTGAAGAAAAAGTGAATGCATCAAATCACAAAACAATAATAAAAATAATCTAGTAAACCCTGTATCTCAAATAAACTGATTTTGCCATGGGTTCAATCTTTTATCTCCAGTTAGATAAAATGCAGAACTCCTATTACTTTCATGAGGAGTAGACTACTTGGATCTCAGTTAGACCTCAGAGAAATTTCTTTCTTTTTTTTTTTTCTTTGCAAAAGAAGAATTTACATATTTACAAAACACACAAAGAAATGTAGCTCTAGATGTCTAGAAAAGAGCGAAAGGAGATTTTTCCTAACATTTTTGATGTATCTGCTCAGCATATTTTCTAAGACAGCTCATATGGCTACAGGAAAGTATAATATTATGTTAATGTAGCTATCACTTGCAATTTATTTTCTGTATTTTTAATTCATCTTTAATAAATCAAAATATAATAAATCCTGGAAATGTGCATCACTATTACTTTTATAACCCAGTCAAAAGAAGGGCAGAGTTCTTTGACTATCAATGCTCAGAGAATTCAAATAATAAATTACAAGTTTCAAGCACAGTTCAACCTCAGTTTTCATTTGATCTAAATATGAAATGGCAAGTAAGTGATCATGTCTTTTACTCAAGTACTTTCAAACAGACTGTTGGCAGAAAAAGTTCAGTACGTTTAATCAGGAGAAATAGTTGTCAGATTTAAAGGCAAGCCTCATTTCTCACAAAGTAATTCCAAGCAATATCTATCTGTATCTAGACCTACTTTTAAAAATTGCAGTTTAAAAAAATAGTTTACTTACTTCTACAATGGAAAAATATAACTTCCAACTTCAAGAAAGAAAAATGAAACTATGTGACCACAAATGTTGGGAATATATGTATCTTATGAATCTGATCTGAATTGTCTGGGAAAAGACTGTTTACTGTTTTTTAAGCTTTTGTTTCAACATTTGGAATGTGAATAAATAGCACAGTACAAAAGATTTTAGTGCTATTTCTCCCTTTCTACCAGCTGGTTAATTGTTTCTTCCTTAAATGCTTGAATACTTGATTTACAAGTTACTTCCTTCCTGGTATCAATCTGTTGGATTCCTTAAGCACAATTTCTTTAACATTTATGGTGACACTCCACTTTGAGTACTGTTTTAAGCTGGGGCCCCAACACAGGAGGAATGTGGACCTGCTTGGGTGAATCCAGAGGAGGTCTATGAAGATGATTGGAAGGCTGGAGGACCTCTCCTATGAAGAGCTTTCGGGTTGTTCAGCTTGGAGAAGAGAAGGATCAGGGGAGACCTTAAAGCAGCCTTCCAATACCCAAAGGGGGCCTACAAGAAAGCTGGTGAGGGACTTTCTACAAGGGCATGTAGTTACAGGACAAGGGGGAATGGCTTTAAACTAAACAGAGATTTAGATTAGATATCAGGAAGAAGTTCTGTACTGTGAGGACGGTGAGGCACTGGAACAGGTTGCCCAGAAAAGCTGTGAATGCCTCATCCTTGGAAATGTTCAAAGCCAGGTTGGATGGGGCTTTGAGCAACCTGGTCTAGTGGATGGTCTAGTGGCCTATGGCAGGGGACTTAGAACTAGATGGCTTTTAAGGTCCCTGCCAACCCAAACTATTCTATGATTTTATGATGATTGACAGGTGGATAATGAAGACTGCCTAGTCAAGGTAAAGAAACCTCAGAGAGCTATTAGGAAAGTGTATGAAGGTCTTAAGCTATTTCCACTTTCTTACATACAGAAAAAATTAAAAAGGTATTGTAAGAGTTGTGTTCCTATTTATGGATTTAGTGATAAACTTGAAAGATATGCCTCACCTGTTTGCATCACTTCTGGGAAATCTCAAAATTCTCACTATCTATCTCAATAAAATGGCCACTGACTTTAAATTCACTAATGAAGATGATTATAGGAAATAGTCACAGAAGAAACCCCAAAACCATATGACAGCTGTTTTAAGATGTAGGCACCAAAGCATTATTTTCTGCCTTAGGACTGATAAAGTTGTCACTGATGATACTGTGTTGGAAGAAGCTGCGTATCAGAAAACCTCCAGTCTGGTACCTGTGGCTCTGCAGTTGGACCTGCATGACTTGGACCATGAACAGACTCAGAAGTGGGGCCACCATGCTCCAGAGCAGTGACACAAGTTCTGATACTGTTGTTGGCTTGTTAATCACCTGTGAGTTGCAGGGCTGAGGAGCCAGGGAGTGCCAACACCACTGTGCCATTCATGTGCCGTCTGCCTGCACTGCTTGTAGAGATGAGGGGTTGTGGGAGTATGAAGATATCCTTAGAACTGGTGCCTCTAGTATAGTAACAGCTGTGACAGATGACTATTCCTCAAGAACTCGTCTTGTGACTAAAACATCAGAGGACAAAGAAATCTAAGCACCTAGCTAAATCAGAGGCCTGGGTATCACTCTCAGAAAACAATCCATGTAATATACATCAGTCCCCAAGGACAGTCTGGCAGAGCAGGAAGAAGAAAAGACCTTCAAATGTCAGCCCCTAAGGCTGAATTTAAAACCCATTAAAGAAAGTAGTACTGTTGCTACAGATACCTTAGAGATTCTGATCAAGGTTTTGAAAAACACCTCAATGATTTAAATGTTTTCCTCAGTGCGCAATCTCTCAAAAGCTGTGATTTTGAACATCCATATTACAGCATTCCTGGAGCCCTGCTGCTTTATCCTGGAGCTTTGATGATTTTGATGCCAAAATGAAACTTCATTAATCTATAGGAAAGAGTGACTGTCTAAGAGATTCTCCAGCTAATTATTCACATTCTCACAACGTGAAAAAAGAATACTACTGTACCTTTTCTTAGGTTTATATTGTGTGTTTTATATGCTTGTTATGGTTGTACTGTTGAGCTTTACAGTCTAATGTGGCTCTTAAATGTTAAACAATAGGTTTTCCTTGGCTTTATCTGGAATCATAGCATGTTTTTGACAAGTAAAAGATGCTTAAAATGCATCCATATTACAGTTTAATCTGTTTAAATTCGAGGTTAATTCTATACAGATACATTTACAAAAAAAAAAAAAAGTCTACTTATGTGAAAAAATCTTCAGCACCAGGTGCTCTGACAAAAAAAAGGTGAAGTAAAGCTGAAAGAAGAATTCACATTGTTTGATATGTATATAAAATGAAGATATGCTCTAATTGTTTGATCAATTATGCAATAGATGGTGAGAAATAGGACCTTTAAGCAGTTTGAATACATTTCTGGATAAAAACATTCTTTCAGTTTAAATGAAATATATTTTCATAAATCTTTCTCTATTTCTTACTCTTGAATATTGCCTTTTTATTTTTTAAATAATTTCTTTAATAATTTTTTGTGGTGGTGATGATGATCATGCAAAGCTTTTTAATTTATACCTGGGGAAGAAATTTCATAAGCCAGTCATCTGCAAGTATTCTCAAGAACTACTTTTTTATCTTATTTGTAGGTAGAATCAACAAGGAGAAGATAAATCTTTGTGAACTTCTACAGCTTTGAATAAAAAACAAAATTATTTTTTTACAAGTTCCTTTTTCTCCAGAAAATTAATATTTCTGAATATTGCTCAGACTACTGTAGTAAAAAAAAAAAAATTCTCTATGCTCAGCCCTTTTGATTCAAATATATAAGTAGATTGCATTTTTAGGACCCTGATTACATCTGTGTCCACATGAATATGTAGTAATCACAAACACCATCTTACCTCAAAGGACTCATTTAAATAACCCTTAAAGACTACATGATTGGGCATGTGGCGCTTACATTTCAATCTGTTTCAAGGAGATGGAAATGAAAACCAATGCTGCCAAAAACTGGCCTGCCAGTGTTGTCAAGCTGCCAGGACTTATTTCAAACAAACATGTCCAGAAAAATGGAAATTGAGCTGTTCCTATACTATAGATGATTGTGAAAATGGAGGCATGGAAGGTCTCAACTGCTTGCATGCATTTTATTTTTTTTATTTTAAATTGCATAATGTTGAAAGCCTAGAAAGTCCATAGTTTTTATCTGGTTATGTGAAAACAAAAGTATTGAAATAAAAAGACATAAGAAAAAGATGTGTGTAGGAAGTACTGTTTGGGCCAGTATGAAAATAGGCGTCTCAGTTGCAAGGTCAGATTGTATCCTGATAAATTTCTGTTGTCACATAAAGGTACATTCAATGGTTATAGCTTCCCATGAAACTTTAACTAATAGGCTTATCTATTGTTTCAGCAAAAAATTAACTAACAAGAAAAACCTAACCAATTCTTTCTGAAGAACATCCATGGTATGATGGCCATTTAACAAGTACTTTAAAAAAGGACTTAAGCGGCTTGATGAGCCACTTGGGAAATCTTAAAAACAAAATCTTACAACTTTTTTTCTACCTTTGTAAATTCTAGAGTTTCTTAGAGAAATGAGGTGTTGTGCAATTTTTTGAAGGTATTTTTTGTACACTGAAAATTCTAAAAGTTTAGGTTATAAAAGACTTTTTCCCATTTTCTCAGTTTTGTGCACAGATTACTATCTCAGAGCAATGATTTTGTCTTGTTCTGTGTGGGAACACTATCTTTCACAAACAGGTCTTCTGTTTTAGTGTGTACCACAAAGCCTCTGCCCTTTCTTTTCCTGTTTCCACCAATATTTGAATATCCTTGTTGAGGATGTGTTTTTAAAATAGATGCCCAAAGAAACAGTTAAATACATCATGGATTTGAAAGAAATGTTTTTAATAATTGGTGTAACAACAGATAACATCTAGAAGTGATGGAGTCCTTGTCTTGTGACTAGAGAATTGTTTTTCATCACATTATTTTCTACTGACTTCTCTGTCATGGCAAATCATTTTAATGAAAAGCCTGCTGTAAGTTCCTTTTCACCATGATAGCCATTTATTCTTAAAATTCATTTTGTAATTCTGTGGGAGCTAAAGAAAGGAGGAATAGCAGCAGTCGATAATCTGCAAGTGCCGGAACAAGCTTTATAATTTGAGAATTAAAAATATAAGCATATGTACAAAATATAACTGTATAAATACATGTTTTAGTGTCTATTATGTTAAAAATATAAGCCTTCAAAAACATAAATAGCTGACAGGCATGATGCATTTTAGAATGCACTTCCAGAATAGCTGTGGCACTAATTCTTACTAAATTAATATTAATGTAAATCAGAAATAATTCCGGTAGCATCTGGGAAATTATGCCAACAAGATAGCACTGTAATTGAAATCAGAATGTGACAAATTCATGAAGTGCAGCTATCCCAAAAGTATTTACAAAGGCTATAGCAGCCAGAATTAAACTTGTAAAACCAAAATAATTCAGGCATGGGTCCAAATTCTATTTTTACATCAAGACACTGTGTCTTGCTATTGATATGTGCTTTGTTGTGCATACTATTGAAAGACTCAGGTAACGCAGCAGAAAGACATAAATGTTAAGGAGAAATCTAGATCATAATGTTTTCTTTGTAAATGTACAGAGTAATTTAATCCTCTGATTAGAGTTATAACTGAGAGAAAAAAAAAATCTAAGTTCAACTACTCAAACTTCATGTTTGATTCGGAGAAAACTCCAGGAACAAACTTGCCAACAAAGTTTTCAAGCTGACAAGCAGGTATTCTTTATTGCGGCGCCGGGAGACACGGGGGATAGCTCCTCCTAACGTGTGTCTCTCTGTTGCTCCACAAGCTGTCCTTATATAGTCCCTGGTCATACATACATTACGTCATTTTCCAGAAAGTTCCCCTCATGCGTACAGAATTGTGGTGGTGGTCTCTGAGGGTCGTTTACTTCTTCCAACAATCTTCACTTCTGGCAGTCTTTGGAGCACGCGCAGTAGATGCTCATACCAGTTTAATTGGTTCGTTAGCACAGGAGACATAATAATCCTCCTATCCTCCTACTTATCAGTTAGTTTAACTGTAGCCCATCCTGGACACCTGCCATTCCCAGATACTCCTTATTCCTGTGTCCTGTTCCTCTAGACTGTTTTTCTTAAAACTCTGTCAACTATAACAATTTATCTTGTACAAGAATGCTCAGTGTATTCTCTAGCTGCACTCTATTTTTTTTCTATGTATCATGCACTTTAGTAATTTTCCATTGCTACTGTTACAAAGCCATCAAAATTACATTACTTAAAACTGATTCTAAAGGTTGATATATTCCATTTTGTGATTTTCTGTCCCCCTTGTTTCATGTTCCATTCAACACATGGATGAAGTCAGACTCATACATGCAGAACTGAATTTTACATTTTAATGCTATCTTTAGTAATTCCAATCCCTCAGTAATGTTGTATAACAGATGAGAAATTCAGGCAATAGTATCCATAGGCTAAGTGTATAGTTCTATCAGTTTCTCTATGTATCCTACATCTTGTCTAGTGAATTCAGTAAACTCTAGTAAGCTCGGTTATGTTTTTTTTTTTCCTCACACAACTGAGAATAGAGTTTAAAATTTTAGGGTTATCCACTTACCCTATTCCTGGCTTCATATTCGAGTTCCTATAATTAAATAAGTATATAACTGCATTCAGCATCAAAACTTACAAGTGGACTTATGCACATGTATATATATAAATCAAATAAGTGTATATTTGCTTTTGGAATCAAGCTGTTTGCAAGTTAAAATTACAGAATGCTATCATGTGTTTGAGCATGTCCTAAATGGCTCTTACTTACCTGTAAAGTTATTTCAGCTTACAGTTAGGAACATTTATTAAGATAATTATTCTAACAGATAATACTAATTAAAATACAAAAAAAAAAAAAAAAAAAAGCAGCAGCTGTATTTCATCAAGCTGGTTTCCCCTATACAGTTTCTTATACTGAGTTGCAAAAATGATTTCATTATAGTGTTAAAAACATTGGAAGTACGTAGTATCTTTTAGTAGATCCTCACATTTAACAATACAGCTTTATTGAAGTAATTGAATCACTGATTTCAGTGTAACTGCCTTGATTTACATTAGATGAAGATTTCAAATAAACACTATGCTTCACCACTAGATAAACAAAGCATAGGAAGGAATATTCAGCTAAAATAATGTAGAGAATTGACCGGCTGTTCTTTGAGCGCTGAACTGCATGATATAATCGTGACAATTTGCGTCTGTTTTTCTGGTCAGAAAAAGATTTCTTCTTCCCCTGGGGCAATAAACATATTTCATGCTTCTTCAATGTTAGGCAAATATGACAAAGTAAGTTAATAAGACACACATTTCAGAGCTTCTTCCATAATAATCCAGTTTTCTTTTTTTTAATTGTGCTAGCTGGGAAACTCAATTATATCACTGATTAGTGTGGAAGGAGGCAGGTCACCTAGGAGGAGGCTAGACTTCTTGTCCAGTTTTACAGGGATAGGGCTAGAAAAGACTGACCTGGGGTTGAATCTAGCAAGGGATGTGAAGGGCAACAAGAAAGGATTCTCTAAGTACATAAATGGCCAGAAGATGACGCGAAAATGTGGATCTGCTGCTGAATGGGGTAGGGTGACTCTGACAAAAGCCATGAGAAGTCTAACATATTCGCTACATTGCTTGCCTCAGTCTTTACCGGGAAAACCAGCCTTCAGGAACCCCAGACTTCTGAGACCAGAGAGAAAGGCTAGAACAAGGCAGACTTACTCTGCTGGAGCAGGAGCAATTTGGGGATCACTTAAACAAATCAGAAGTACCTAAGCCCATGGGGTCTGTCCATGACAACTGGAAGAGTTTTGTGTCTATTGGAAGAGAGCACATTGATTTAGATTTGAGGCTTGATTAGCCCATGATAAATTTCTTGAGAAAAGTGTCATATTCTTCAATTTCTTATTATTTAAAATACACTTTAAACTTTGGAGTAGAAGACTGTATATATTTCCAATAATAGTTCTAATTTGCAATCCTTTTGACTCTTGCTAAACACTTGAATTCACTCATGTTTCTATTGTGGTTTAAACCCAGCCAGCAAATAAATACCATGCAGCCTCTCACTTCCTCTCCTCACCCTGAGATGGGGAGGGAATCTTTCAAACAGTAAAGACCTGAGGGTTGAGATAAGAACAGTTTAAAACTTGAAATAAATGTAAAATATAATACAGCAACAACAAAAATAATAAATAATAATAACAATGATAAATGGAAATAGAGAAAAAAAGAGAGGGAATAAGAAGAAACAACCCCTATTACCTCCCAAACCCAAGAAGTGATGCACGATACAATTGCTCACCACTTGCTGACTGATACCTAGCCCAACCCAAGCAGCAACCTGCCCTTCCAGGTAACTCTCCCCAGTTTATGTACTGGGCATGATGTGCTGTGGTATGGAATACCCCTTTGGTTAGTTTGGGTCAGGTGTCCTGTTGCTGCTTCCTCCCGGCTTCTTCTCCCTGCCATAGCATGAGTGACTGAAAAGTTCTTGATCAGGGTAAGTGCTACTGAGCAACCACTAAACCACTGGCATGTTATTGATATTGTTTTCAGACTAAAGACAAAACAGCACTGCACCAGTTACTAGGAAGATAATTAACTCTATCCCAGCCAAACACAGGACAGATTCTCTGGCTAATTTGATCTGAATTCTAACCACTAACTAGCAAGAATACTGATAGATTTAATATAGTCTGAAAGTGTCTTGTTTATGGGTCATGAAAGAGGCGATAGAGAAAAGAAGATAGTTATTTTATGTCTTCTGTCAAATGAAAACTTCCAGATGATGACTGGTAGCACAGAGGTACCTATACAACGTGGCAGCTAATATAAATTCAATATAAAAATTGGTATATATTGCTCTGCCATCTGTCTGGAAAATCAGAACATAAATGGGGCTTCTGGGAGACAAAATCTGAAGTATGCAGAACAGTTTCAAACATAAACATATTTTTTATTACTGCTGAATTTTTGCAGCTGATGGGAGGAATATTTTCTATGAAGTCTAGAAAAGATGGTGACAATTACAACATATCTTTCAAAATGGTGGTTAATCCAAGTATCTTGTGACTTCTTATAAAACCACAGGTTTGCTACAAAACAATAAAAACTGCCCTGCTCGGCATACTGATTACAGAAAATATATGAGCTTGTTAAAAATTTAAAAAATATATTTTGTTTTAAACATTGAAATATACCTTTTCCTCCTCAAGTGGCTCATTTATTTGATGAAAGCTTTTAATTTCTCTTCCTAATTTTACTGTTACCAGGTTTATTTCTGCAGAAGGCTCTTGTGCTGCTAGGCCTAAGTACTGCAGTCAAAATCAGTTTTTCATCATCAGACTTTCTTGTCTGTTGTTGTCTTTTCTTGACTTTTCTTGTCTTTTC
The DNA here is from genome assembly GCF_037157495.1 of Lathamus discolor. Taxonomy (NCBI): domain Eukaryota; kingdom Metazoa; phylum Chordata; class Aves; order Psittaciformes; family Psittacidae; genus Lathamus; species Lathamus discolor. The sequence continues at coordinate 101,838,909 of NC_088885.1, read as the reverse complement.
TTGACTTTTCTTGACTTTTCTTGTCTTTTCTTGACTTGTCTTTTCTTGACTTCTCTTGCTCATGAACTCATGATTTAGGTACTTTGCTAATGACCAGTATAGGATTCAAAAAATGTATCTAATTTTACTTCCTTAAATTGGGTCATTTTCATAGAATTCCAATAATTGCTCCCTTACCTGATTTTTTTTCCATGTATTTTTTAATATAATAAAAAAGTGTTTACATTTGGAAAGTCTACAGAGAACTAGAAGGTGATTTCCTCTTCCCTTAACATTTCTCCCAGCATTTGACTGGTTTGTTTTCATTTTATTTTGAAACAAGTCTTGAGACTTTATATTAGTTGTCTGCACTTGAGTATTACACAATACTGTGTTTTGAATTCTCACAACATATGTAAAAGAATACTTAGGTCTACTTTCACTTCTTTTTTCTTCTTTTTATTTTGACAGACAGGGTTAAACTATGCATATACATACAATTTCTTATCTTTTTCTTGTGGTAATTTTATTTTGAACCCATATATGTGTTAAAAGAAATAGTGTAACAAAAGCTAAGCAATATTATCATTGCAATAATCATAGAATCATAGAATAGTTAGGGTTGAAAAGGACCTTAGGATCATCTAGTTCCAACCCCTCTGCCATTGGCAAGGACACCTCCCACTAAACCATGACACCCAAGGCTCTGTCCAACCTGGCAATATTAAGGGCTGCAGAAGAGAAATAATACATTCTTTCAAATATGCATACATACCATTTTTGCATTTGTGCCTATTTTCCCAGCTTTTTCCAGTGTGAGTGAAAACACATTCCTTTAACAAGTATGCATACTGAGCTTCAATGGTAGACACAATGGAGAAAATTACATAGCATTTGAAGATGCAAAGCTGAAATTGTAACAATTTACAGTATTTCATAGTGTATTTCCACTATTCTGTTGTTTGAAAGCAAATAGATCATGACAGAGATATACACCTAGAATGGTTTTACTGCTGCTAGAAACACAGTCAATACATACTTTTTCTTTCTTTTTCTCTCCTTTCTCTCTTCCTTTTAATTTTTAAAGGACATAGTGTCCATAAAGGTTTCTAGATTGACAGCCAGGAAGATTAAAATTCTCAATTTATCCACAAAACAAGTACCATGCAGCTGAGGTAATAATCCTTCCATATACCTCAACCCTGACCAAGAATGACCAGGCAGATGCTGGGGCTTCATTTCCATTCAATACTTGGCCTTTGTGCTGACTTTTCCAATGAGGAGAGTGATTAGTGCCAGCTGAGGGGTGGCTTTTCTGAAGGAGATGCCTGCCTGCGATGATCAGTATTGACATCAGACAGAAAATAAATCACATTTCCAGACCTCTAAAGAGACAAAGCAACAGCAAGAACTACAGTCAGCATAATCACAACGATAAATTTCTTTTTTGCACCTACTACCTGAAAGCATGCTGGTTGTCTGTGCAAAGACAGCAAACTGAGCTAAATGCACATCACAATAAATTGACTTTACCTGTGACATTCCTCTGTGCTTAATCCAAAATCCTCTGAGAAATTTTACCTGTGCTAATTGATAATCAGGAATTACCTCTATAGCAAAGAAACAAGGGAAAGCAAAAGGAGGCTTGTTTTCTTTATGCTTTCTTTACTAAAATCTGACTTAAGTCCTTATGATCGACTTATGTGAAAATATCATGATTATCTTTTTGAGTCATCCAAGGGGTTTGGTCTGACTTGGGTACAGAATGTAAATTTCTGTCTTTTTCTTTAGAAAGAGAATTAGTAAATATAAATAACATCTGGGCAGTTCTGCATGAGTACTCAGTTATGCCCACCTGGTACCTTTGACCAGCAATGGACCAGTTTCCTCTCTGGTGTCTCAGTTCTGGTGTGTCAACTGAATCAATCCAGTAAATGCAAAGAAGTGAGTATTCTGTCTAGTTTGTGACACAACATGCCAAATACTAGAAGAGGAGTGCTTACTAAGCATTATTTGAAGGTTTGCGAGGAGAAGGTTGGGATTACATGAAGTCCCTTGTGCAAACAGCCTGAAACTGCAGTAGCTCTATACGGTGATGATCTTGGGTGTGGGACAGTCTTATGCAGGAGAGAGAACACAGAAGGATCAGGAATTATCAGCACATTGTAGAATAGCAGCACTTCCAGTGCCTCACAGTGGCTGAAGGGCTGAACAGTGCAAGCTGTGTCTTGGAAGGGAACTATCTTTCAAAGTTTCAAAAAGGAGAAATATATGGCAGAGAAGAAATGCAGCCTCTCATATTAACAAGAAAAATGTGTCTATTTTAAGATTATTTGAGAGATGATTATATATGCATTTTATGTTATTCATGTTATTCATTACCATTCATTCAGTGTGATCTCCTTAAAAGGAAGAAAGAGAAAATGGTAAAAGCTCATAAATTGGACTAGATAGTTTATAGAAAAATGTACATCCCTTTCATTTTCATTGAAGCAATCCTACATCACGTCAGACTAAATGTGCATGTAGACGAGTAATCTGTTTATGACAGTGGACAGGAACACATGCCCAGAGAAAGGGATAAATCAGGCATGCAGTTCCCCAGGATATCCAACAGCAAATATACAGCTTCTGTCCCAGGGCTAGATACAGTGATTTTGTACTTTTTTAGGCTTAGGTGAATTTTTGTTCCAAATATTTGTCCTTCTGCCTTTTGAAGCTATATGAACTATGACACCTATTTGTTTAAAAAGATGCCTCTAACTCATGTGACAGGAAAGATGATAAACAACCATTACATATTTACTTTCTCTATGCTTACAGTTTTATAGACCTGTATCATATGAATCTTATAATCTCTTTTATATGAAGAAGGATCTTCACTTTTCTTGTTTCTTCTATGGAAAATCTTCATGTTTGTTGTTTCTGTACTTTTCAGAACTGTTCTATATCACTTTTGAGGGAGACACAACATCTTACAGATGTGACTGTTGTGACTCAATCTGCAAATAGTTTTGAAGGACTGTATACTGTCACTTTCTACAAAGAACTAAAGATGTCTTCAGATTTGTTTCCTCTCCTTTTCATAAGAATTCCTAACACTTTTTGCTTCTTGATTGTTACCGAGCACTTAGCTGCCACCTTCACAGAGCTGCCAGTTATAACCTCATCACTGGGTAGGAACCGGCAGCTTATAGCATTTCATGTTTTATGTAAAATTAGGTGTTTTTTTTTTCCCCTTTGTGCATCATTCTACATTTATCTCTACCTAATTGCAATTGTCTTTTTACCACTCTGTCAACCAGTCACATTAAATTAGTTGGCTTGTAAATGTTTTATTGCTCTTTTGTTGATGGAAAAATTGTAGCTCATCCCTTGTAGTTTAGTTAAAAGGAAAAACAGAGAAACAAACAACAGAAATAAGTGCCCAGCGTTGCAAAAGAGCATGCTATTATCTGAGCAAAGTAGAAGATGGTAGAGTTGACTCATCATTCTCTGAGGATTTGTGAATACTCTATGTGTGTATTTTCAGGCTGGCTGTGTTCATATAGTCCTAAAGAATGAGTGAAGTCTGCTGTCATAAGAAAGCCATAGAGCTTAATTAAAATCACTTGCAGTTTAATTAAAATAACCACATACCACTGTGACTACCTTTATGAAGCAAGCTGTCCTTTTGCTTACATAAAGGATATCAAAACTGGCACATCATGTTACAAAAATACCCCAGATACTACCAGATATACATGCTTGCTGACACCTTAGTGGACCCTGTACCTTCCCCTGTACTCAAACACAAAAAAAACCCACCTTGTGATGTTTTTCAAGGGAGCAAGTGGATAGATATTTCATGAAGCTGCACAGCCAAAGCTAGAATAGAAATAAGACCTCACTCAGACACAGAAGAAAGGAGTCAGACAGTCCCTCAGTATAGGGAAACCTGTGTCTAATGTAAGACCCTAAGATGCGTTTATTCTTCCAACTTCTTTCCTTTCAGCTGCATGACTCTAGGAGATTTAAAGAAATAAATGAAATACAAAGGAAATCAGAACCACTCTCTCTCACTTAGCAGAATACAGATTGGATCTAAGTAATCAGTCAGTGCAGCATTCTGCCCCTAACAAAAGCTCAAACCCCTAGCAAAATTAAAGCTCCTTTAAATGCATTTATTAATAGCAACATCAACTGAAGTGACTTACTGCTGAGGCAAGCCAGCTGAACAAGTTTGCAGCTCAGAAAATGACAGCCACTCAGTGCCTACAATTGCCTTAGGAAATGCACTGACAGAGTCCACGGAAATGTTCATTAACTCAGACATATGTTCATTAGGTCAGTTCAGTTTCACCAGACATTCTTCATTACTTCTTTTCCCCATAGCAGCCTTAGAAAACCAGGGAGGTAAAGGGATACACTGGATGTAGGGCAAGATTCGCTGGCTTATTGAATCTGTGATAAAATATATCAAAACAATCAACAGTGGAGCCTGTTGATAGTGGGAAATGTTTCTTCTTTACAAGGCAATGTTGTGATTTCCAAGGGGCTTATCCTATATGCTGTGGTGCTCACCCTGACAAAGTGGCAGGGCTTTGAATTCCTACCTAATTCACACTACCAAAATTATCTGTATTAATTTCAGTGATCTGCAACTGCAGCCAAACTCTGAAGCAACAAAATTTGTCAAATCATGCAAAGGTATTTAGAAGACCTGATGCTTGAGAAGACTTAAGGAGCTTTAGAGGGAGCCGGCAAAGTGACAAAATGTTGGAAAGATATACTGGTTCAATTTAAAACTAGCCACAATCTTAATGAACTAGATTAATATACTTTATGAGCTATCAGGTACCTTTAACTCAGTTTGTTCTAGACTATTTTCTGAACATTTTTGATAGGCCTGGTTACAATAGAGATAGCTGGTTTGGGTTTTTGTTTGTTTCTTTGGATGGTTGTTTTTTCTTTAGGGAAAAAGAGTTGGCTGGAGGAAATAACATTAGTTCAAGGAGTATTTTGCACTGAAACACAGTCATCCTCTCCTGATACGCTGCTAATAACTAATACATTTTTAATTACATTTCTCTGAAATGTAGAAAGTTCTCCCCCCTACTGACACTGTCTCTTCTCCAGTCTGAACAACCCCAACTGTCTTCACGGGAGAGGAGCTTCAGCCCTCTGATCATCTTCATGGCCCTCTTCTGGACCCACTCCAAGAGGTCATGTCTTTCCCAAGGATTCCAGAGCTGGACTCAGTACTCCAGGTGTGGTCACATGACAGCAGAGTAGATTGAAGAATCACCTCCGTGGACTTGCTGGCCATGCTTCTTGTGATACAGCCCAAGATACAGTTGGCTTTCTGGGCTGCAAGTGCATTATGCCATCTTATGTCCGGTTTTTAATCCACCAGTACTCCCAAGTTCTTCTTGGCAGGGCTGCTCTTAATCTCTTCAGTCCCCAGTTTGTATTGATACTGGGGACTGCCTCAACCCAGGTGCAGAACTTTGCAATTGGCCTTGTTGAGCCTCATGACAAGCACTCAAGCTTGTCCAGATCCCTCTTGATGGCATCCCATCCCTCAGGCATGTCAGCCACACCATTCAGCTTGATATTATCTGACAATTTGCAGACGGTGTACTTGATATCGCTGTCTATGTCATTGCTGAAGATATTAAACAATACTTGTCCCAGTACAAGGTTGGAAGTGACCTTAAAGATCATCTTGTTCTAACGCCCCTGCCGTGGGCAGGGACATCTTCCACTAGATCAGATTGTTTAAATAAATGAGTGATACTCCATTATGAATGGAGTTAAATCTTTCCTGTAACCATTTTGGTGGATGTTTAAATTTTTCATTTTTTTTTAAACTCCATAAATGTCTCTTTGAAAACTTGGCAGTGGTTTAGATTCTTTTTAAGACATACTTTTGGGAGATGAGTTTTTTTATGATAATTTTTCTACTTTTTCTGCTTGTTTTTGTTTGATATTTTTTTGTTTTCTGAGGGGAAATAAAGGTTGAAGTATCATTTAAAACTATATTTCCAGTGAAAATAAAACATTTTCATATGAATTTCATCATGCATTTTATGAAAACAAGATGTTTGTTACTTGACCAAATTTAAGTTTGTCTTTACTTGCTTTTACTGCACTTTTTTAATAGTCTCACATATAGAAAGGAAGAATTTTTCTTTCTGTTCTCTCGTTTTACACATTTGGCATGTTTCTGTTCAGACATGTCCTTTCTTACCTGTTTCCTCACTTGCTGGTGTCTCTCCCTGTGTTTACTTTCCATGTGTCCATAATTCTTTCTACCTATTTCTAAGCTTACGTTAGTACTTGAGGTACAGAAATATCCTGTTTAACAAAGACAGAATTATCCACTTTCAACCATTTTCCATGTCTGTAATGTCTCAGCTATTTATTCCTTACACCCCTCTGTTTTCCTTTCTCTCTTCTTCCTTTCTGTATCACAAAACAGATACATCTTTGTGTACATCTACAGTTTTCTTCCCCGCCTCTCATTTTATCTTGTGATATTGCTTCTATTCAGAAGCAAATAATACCAAAATTGGAACTATTATGCTTTGATTTCAATAACATTTTTCAACAAGAAATTTAGAAGAAAATAGTTTTTCCTTTCTTTTTAAGGATTGAACAAAATTGTATGAAAATATTTCATAACAAAAAATATCAGGTAAAAAAGATAGAGAAAAGCAGAGAAACAGTTTCATAGGGTCCTATAGAAATAAAGAAACTAAAAGAAAAAGAAAAACACAAAAAAAACCCCACATGAACCAAAAGATTAAATGCCCTTCTGTGCCTGTTCCACACTCTACCTGATTGCTCCTAAAGCTACTCTGTGGCACTTTGTGCCATTGAAAGTTGTGAGTCAGGGGAGCACTTTTATTTTTTTTTTGGCTTTTTTGCTAGCCTAATACCTAATCCTTGCCCATAACTCCATCTTTTGTTTTCTTACTCCACTAGCTTGGAACAGACAGTTTGTTTTCTTTCTCTCTCCACTTTTTTTTTTTTTTTAAATATATATTTCTTACGACTGTGATGCTTGATTTCAGCAAAGACTTCTGCAGAGTGGGGCACAAGAACACCAGAAATGAGAGAATGATATACTCTCTACCCTGCAAGGCTGTCTCTGACAGTGGCAATAACAGAGGGTGCAAGCTTTGTCCCTTTCTGTTTTCCATTGACCCTTGAGCTCCACAGCACCTTTGATCATTTGACTAGGGACATTGCAAGGACTATCCTCTTCTGCTTCTTTTACTATCTATTTATGGAACTATTGTCCACGTTTTGTCTCATCCCTTCTCTATCCCGCTGCTAATGACCGCTGTGTGACCCCTATACCAAGAATTTCCAGAAGTTACCTTACCCCTATGTTAAAACGTTCTGTATTTGTTTCAGTTTGAGTGTCTGTTAGATGTATTGTTTTACTTTAATTGCAGTATTGCAAATTTTGACGAAGGTCAGTTCTGCACAAACCTTATTCAACATATTCCTGATTTTGGAAACACTCATTAGAATTATAGAATCATAGAATAGTTAGGGTTGGAAAGGACCTTAAGATCTTCTAGTTCCAACACCCCTCCCATGGGCAGGGACACCTCACACTAAACTATGTCACCCAAGGCTCTGTCCAACCCGGCCTTGAACACTGCCAGAGACAGAGCATTCACAACTTCCCTGGGCAACCCATTCCAGTGCCTCACCAACCTTACAGTAAAGAACTTCTTCCTTATATCCAATCTAAACTTCCCCTGTTTAAGTTTTAACCTGTTACCCCTCGTCCTATCACTACAGTCCCTATCGAAGAGTCCCTCTCCAGCATCCTTATAGGCCCCCTTCAGATACTGGAAGGCTGCTATGAGGTCTCCACGCAGCCTTCTCTTCTCCAGGCTGAACAGCCCCAACTTTCTCAGCCTATCTTCATATGGGAGGTGCTCCAGTCCCCTGATCATACTCGTGGCCCTCCTCTAGACTTGTGCCAACAGTTACATGTCCTTCTTATTAGGTACCCCTGCAGTCTTCTTCCCAGGTGGAAGATATCCAAATGCTCCTTTAATTTTCTCCTGGTAAAAGAACTTTTCCCACATTCTTCATCATTCTAGTTGCCCTTCTCTACCTTTAGCTCTACTGTATCTTTCCTGAGTTGCCAAGAACAAAAGTACACACAGTGCCTGTAGCTTGTAAAGTTTCATGCAGTGGTAAAAGAACATTTTCTGACTCATTTTCAGCAGTACCATGCAGGTAATTAGCAAAAACATATGAAAAATGTATGTTGCTTTCAACAGCTGGTGCTTTCAGGCTGAAGATGTCAGTCCTAACGTATGAATTATATTGATGGACTCCTTAGTTCGCTGAACCAAAAGGGGACAATAGCAATTGCGTTAGCAGAGCTGCAGAGCAGAATTTAAAATTGTAGGGCAGACTGAGTTGAAACCACAGAATACTTAGACATATTCTAAGAGCTAGACATCCAAGAAAAAGTAACAACAAAGACACAGTATGAAGCAGAGATCTGTGAGTGCCGAGGGCCATGTACTTCCTGTGTGAACAGTGAAACCACACTGTTAGCTGTGTTTAGGAATAGCTAGCCATCCTGCAGTCTCATTCCCAGTAGACTGCTTAACAGATTTTTTTTTCAGCAAGCCTTATCAGCTGTAAAGTTAATTAAAAAAAAAAGTTTAGATTTTATTCTTAAATGAACTTGAACTCACGGAAACTCAGTGATGGCAAAAATACCTAAATCGTAGGTGATGCATAAATTTCAGTTTCCTGCTGCTTTGTCATTCACTCTCACATGGAAACACTCACATGGAAACACAATCACAAAGATGCAAACCTTTGTCAAACACTATGGGAAATAATTTAAAATAGTTTTGTCTCCCCCAAAAAGAGCATTTTGTTTGCTTTCAAGACTAGGATAACTAAATGGTTTCTGGTTTGACATATTGCTGCTCCCTGCGAGTCTTCGCCATCTTCATGTGACAGTTCATATCTATAGTTTCAAGAATTATGCTATTTTTTTTCTGTCTCTGGGAAGAAAAAAAAATAATCCCAGAAGAACATAGGTCTTATGAAGATAAACAAGTTGCCCTTTGAGTGCCTTGTATTTTTATTACTTTTGAGTTAACAACTGAAAAGTCGAGAAATTTGTCTTTTTTAAAAGCTTCCAAAGTAATCAGGACCTTTTAAAAATGTAAAATTTAAAAATGTTAAGGATCTGAACTTAATTTTGTTAGCACATTACATACTTTGACTTTTTCTTTTTGGAAGATGGGATATCAAGATTAAGGATATTCAAATTATGTCCTAATTCAGATTATTTTGAAGATATATTTTGAAGGAAAAGAAACAACATTTACATAGATGTTTCTCTGTTTCAAAGTCAGAATTGTTTACTGTTTCCTATTATCTAGATAGTTTGGCTGGAATTCCCTCTGCTTTTAAAGAAATGAAAAAAAGCCTCATATTTCCATAAACAAGATTTTTGGAAAAAGCTAGACATTATACAGATGTTAGGGCAATATATCTTTGGGAACTGTTTAGTTAGTACAGAGTTACTTAGGATGGTTCATCAGATATTTACAATGGCAGATGGTAAACCTTATAAAAATTGCATGTGTGGTGTTTACATTTCCTTTCCCTTCAAATTGTCTTTGCTCTCTAAAGGAGTGGTGGGGGGAGAAGGGAGAAGACTTTTCCTTGTAGATTGTTTCCACATACAAATTTGGGGCAAGTTCTTTCGTCAGAATTTGCCAAGCAGAGTTTCTTTGGCCAGATCCTTAAACCAAGTGGAAACCAAATGTCTCAGCAGCAGCAGTGAGCATGAGCAGCTCTGTGAATCTTGCTGTTCCAGATGGCTTTGTGGGACACATTCTTCTGAGATGTGACAATATTTTGATTGCTTGCTTTCTCAGCAGTTTTCTGTACTGCGTAATCAAATTCCAGATAATGAAAATTCTGTATATTTTCTATTTTATTAGTAAGAGTTATATATGTTTTTTAAAGTTTCCATTCAGTAAATAATATATGAAACACTGCTGAAATACTTCTTGAGAACTGAATATAAAGGTAAGCAGGAAATAATTAAGGACCTATTTCAAGACATACTTGGTAACATACAGGTGGGCTGCGTACACCTGTAGATATATATGTATCGGTTAGGAGAGAGAGATAAGTCCTACAATTATACTATAAGTTTTCTACAATTTTTAGAAAAGGTAGCTAGGCAATCTGCTTATCAAATGAGCACAGAAACAGAGTGCTCATATACTTTCACACTGAAGAATGGGGAACCTGAAAGGACTTCACTTTTGCCATAACCAAAATACTTTTACAGTGACTTAATCTTTGTTAACCTGGAAAGTTTTCTATCACTCTAATGAATCATGACTGCGATAAACTTGGATACATTAAGCCAGCCTATGGATTGACAAATATGAATTCTTTATATTTTTTGTTTCTGCAAGTGAGAAGTAAATAGTGAATTTACTACTCATATTTCCTGTATCAATTTTGAACAGAATTTTAAATTAGCATACAAAAAGAAAGAGTGAAAAGTCAGTCCAATCTAGATTCAGATAGAAAAGTATTTAATGTAAATACCTATTTACACATGCCACCTTCAGGTAATAGATGGAACAACAAAGGCTGTAGCATTTATGTATATGTATTTTACAGAAATAAGTAGGTATTAGTTGCTTCATTGGGACTTGCTGTTTGTCGGGGAATATCAAGTCATTCAGTCTCAGCACAGAATTGAAGTGTATGCACACTCATATTACCTGAGCTCTATGGACATGGTGGTCTGGGATAATTTTTTTCTCAGGGAACCTTCCTGTTGCATTAGCTCTTCTGGTTTATTGCTATGTTACAAATCAAGCACTGAGTTACAACTGCTCAGGTTGCTAATTCTATTTTTAGCTTTGACTGGAACCTGCTGTTTGCTGAGAATAGCACAAAGAATTATATGCTTAGAACATTTCTGCTGAGGATCCAGGAGACTTTCATACACACCATGGTTTTAATTATATATATATTTAATGACAAGATGTTTTGAAATGAATGAACCTGAAGTGATAGAATAGAGGTTTCATTTTTATAGGAGCTTGCTCTGGCTGATATATTGGTTCTGATCCTTGGTTACACAAGTGAAAAGAGCACAAACAGTTGTTTTAAAACTACTGGAGATTTCTCTTTAAGGGTTACTCGTAGGCTACATTCAACTCTTCATAATTTTCCTTAGACACCGTTTACAGCATGCTGCATGTTAGTTTGTGACATAAGTCATAAGTATCTCTTCTGCTTGGCAAATGTTTGACTTTAAATTGCAATGAGAACTAATAGTGCCCCAGAGTGTACCCTGGTCTTGGGAATAGAAAGACAGAAGTTCTCCATGCTACCTCAAAAGCTGCCACTGCTTCAAGAATTCTTGAAGTATCGTCCAGCTGCTTGTTGCTTTCATTTGTTAATTTTGTCAGAGCTTCCAGTATGGACATAGTACGAAGAGAAAAGTTAGTCTTGGAGAGATTTGTAGAAAATGCTGTCTTCTGTTTCAACAGGAAAGCCTGACTTTGACTGGACATTGATGTTAAGAAATACATTAATGTGAAATCAGTCCAATAGAAACCAGAGGGGTTGAGCAGTTAAATCATATGCTTGATCCCAAAAACAGGGAGCAGAATTGAAGATGAAGGTTAAAGTTAGGATTTGGGGAAGCATTTTTGAGGCTGAATGCTTGAATTTCAGGCTGAATGATTTTTCATTTCATGGGTACTTTAACAGATGCACCTAGTTCAATAAAGAGCAATCCTCTGGATATCAGTATTAATACTAAAATATTCCATTATGGGCAGTACATTTATAATGAATGCATGAATTATTAATGCTTGTATTTTTTCTTTAGTTTCTTTACAGCAGCAGTTGGGTATTGCCAAGCTAATGCAATCCTAGGATATATCAAGCATGTTTTTCAATAGAAATAGGGAAGTATTTAAGAGCATTGTACACCAGTGTACAATGTACATCTGGTACTCCAGAAAGATAAATTTATAAAGGAAGCAATGCATAAAAAGGTTTCTAGGATCATCACGGCAATAAAGAATCTTACTGACAGAGACTAAAAGTATTTGATTGAATTCATTCAGCTGAAAGCTCCCTATAAATCCCTCAGGGGAGCAAACATCAGAGAAAAATAGCTACATAAAATAAAGGACTGTGCTGGAACAAGAATACTTTAAACTGGTCATGAATACATTTACAAGATGGTTTCTAAATATCCAGTCAAAGAAATTCTTGAATTATTTTCTAAACAGCATAGTGAGGACAAGAAAGTAACCCACTTTTGAGATGGTTTTGGAGGAACTTTTATTAGGAGAATTATATTCAATAATTATTTACTATAGCTGAGGAAGACACTTTCTGGCTCAGGCCTTCCCTTCAAGGCCAGTTTTTGTGAAGACCTTGTACACAGTGAAAGTAATGTCTTGTCTTGTCTTTTCTTGTTTTTTGTGTGTTTTTTTTTTTTTTTACCTTTCTGTGGGGGAAAAAAGAGGCCAAAGAAAAAGAAAAAAGAAATTCTACCTGTTCTTGCACATCCAGTGACTTGTGCAATCGTGCATCTCACCAGAATGAGTGCCATTTGCAGAGGAAACTTGGGCACACATTTCTAGAATGGCTAAAGGAACTCAACAGTGGATGTTAAGGATAAAGAAGTTTCTGGACCAGAAAGAAATTGCTGTAACTGCTGAGCTGAAATAAGGGAGAACCTTTCTGACAGCAGTGTTGCAGCTGGGTCTTCCTAGAGCGTTCTTCTATCACTTCATTACAAATTTGCTTCTCACTTTAATAGGCCTAAATTAGCAATTAGATAATATAGTGCATTCTAATTATCCTTAGCCACTTTTAATCTTTTGTCCTGGGTTCAGCAGTAGCAGTAATTTTTCTCCTTCTTAACAGCTGGTGCAGTGCTGTGGTTTTGACTTTCAGCCTGGGAACAGGGCTGATAACACAGATGTTTTTAGTTGTTGCTAAGTAATGTTTACTCTGACCAAGGACTTTCTGAGTCTCATACTCTGCCAGGGAGGAGGGGAAGCTGGGAGGAAGCAAAGATGGGATGCCTGACCCGAACTAGCCAAAGAGGTATTGCATACCACAGCATGTCATTCCCAGTAAATAAACTGGGGGCATTTACCCAGAAGGGCTAGGTTGCTGCTCAGTTTGGGCTGGGTATCAGCAGCCAGTTGGTGAGCGGCTGTATTCTCTTCCCTTGTTATTTCTCTTATCATTATTATTATTGGTGGTAGTAGTAGTGGGTTTGTGTTATACCTTAGTTACTGGACTGTTCTTATCTCAACCCGTGGGAGTGAGCAGCTGCATGGTTCTGAGTTACTGGCTAGGCTTAAACCATGACAGTTCTTTGTGGTTTCTTACCTTTTCCCCTACCTTAAAACCAATCCTATCTTTTTAAATCCCACCTAACCTCCTTTTCCTTGCAAAACTTTAGGAATGAAAGTAATTGTTTAACCTGGCTACCAGCTGGCACATTCCTGGCTCTGACATTAATTTTTTCTTCAGTACATCCCCAGCCTGATCCACATCAGCATATTCTTCGTTTGCTTCTGCTGTTTGGTCATGGCATTTTCATTTCCATATGAATAAACTGCTTCATTAAGTCTTTTTATTTTTCTTTGCTAAGATTTTTAATTTCTGTGTATGTGTCATTAATACTTTACAGATGTTTATAGTGATTGTATCTATTTTAATTGGTTCATTTAAGGGCTGGCAGGGAAATGTCACATGAATGTTGGTTATCAACATGAAGTTGTTGAAAAGTTGGACTATTTTTTTGGTTGTTCCTATGGAAAACATTCCAAGAAGTGAACTTAGATGTTGCCTGGAAGCAAAATGAAGAAACAGACATTGAGATATACTGTATCCAGGAAAGTGTCCAACACTTCACTCCCAATGGAGATTACCTCTGATTGAGACTGATAAAAGTACAGGAAAGCTTTGCATCATGCAGATCTTTCCATTTGGATAGCTGTAGAAAGAACAGAAACAATAAATGTTTGGGTGACATGGTTTAGTGTCTTGCGTTGCTGCCCATGGCAGGAGGGTTGCAGCTAGATGATCTTAAGGTCCTTTCCAACCGTAACTGTTCTATGGTTCTATAATACCTGTGCTTTCATATTCTGCATCATATGGTAGTACTCTTGAAAGAATTAAACAAGTGAAAGTGTTTTACACACTCTCTACTGGGCAAAATTCTCTAGTTGGGGGGAAACGGGAGCTTCACAGAGGGCATAAGCAAGAGTACGACATCAGGAATACAGGGAATGGAAAAAGAATAGGGATTAAAGCAGATGTAAAGAAATAACAGAATATGAAAGAGGGAAACGAAATGCTGAAAGGATTAGTTAAGTGAATGCCTGCTTTCTGGCTGCTAGAAAAGAGTGTTTCTCTTTCTACTTTAAGGCTGATAATTGATTACTAAAAGTGGCATATTTTCCATTTATAATTCACTTTAACTGCACGCAATTTTCCTGTAAAGAAATAGTTTCTTCTCAGAGTCTAAAAAGTTACAAGTAATTACTTTAGTAGTAACTGAATTATGTTTTAGTATCAGTATCATTTAAGAATTATATTCAAAAATGCACTAGAGATGATATGTAAGGTTTCAATTGTACTTGAAGTGATAAATGCTTCAATTATATGTCAACTGAAATCAGTTCTAAATGTATTTAAGACTATACATGCTCCTGCGTATGCTCCCTTTAAAACCACTGAGTCTTGCTATCCACTGAGTGTGGCCTTAGCATCTATACTACGGTCTAACATTATCATTGTGAACCAAAATTATGTTTATGCTATACAGTAGTCATCTTTCATGTGCATGGCACAGCACAGTTGCACTAAAATTCTATGTATAATACCATTATAGATATCTGACACAAAAATTTGGCACTAAATATTTTGACTCAAATGATTACTTCATCTCATATCTAGATATCCTACTGAAATGAAAAGAAGGTCTGTCCAAAACTGTGGTCCAGAAAAATAGGTCAAAAAAAGATCAGGGCACATCTGCAATCCAGGGCTCATGAGCACAATTCATATTCTATTATATACAACAAAAATAATGGGGAATGTTTTTTGTGAAATGAATTAAAGACCATGGAGTTAAGTATAGTTCTGCTGAAGTAAGTTGAATTTTGTAGCAGAAAAAATAAAGATGATGTAAAAAAAAAAGTGTTTCAAATCTTATCATTATCAATAAAAGTAAGATTTCAAAAAATAAGGGAGCAAAGTAGTAAATCTGGCAAAACACGTCCATATTGCTTCATGTCTACTTTGAAATACATTGTTCATGCAAAAAATACAAATTTAAAGGTTCAAAAAATTCAGGAAATATGGCTCAGTAACTGTGCATGTAAATATTTTGAGCAACACTTTTATTCTTTTTATTCCACACTAAAAATCCCAGGTATTAAAACCTGAAAGTTTTCTGGATCTAATTTCATTCCACTGTTCATATTTTTTTATAAAAATAATATGAGATAAATTACCAAATCTATTCTGTATGCAGCCTTGACTGTGATGTTAGAAGTTCATTTGTGTACAATAGCACAGTTTTAAAATCCAGTCTGCATCTAAAGGAATAGGTATTATTTTTATTATACACAGTGGGTTTTTTGTATTTTCTAGGTGATTATATCATTAAATTATCAGGCTTTAATAAATGTCTTGGTTTGAAAATTTGCAGGTGCCTTTTAATCTTAATGGAGGTGCCTCTCACTCCTTCAAAGTCAATGGGACTTGATGAGAACAATGATGTGCCTCTTGTGTTTTGTCTTCTTTTTTCCCTGATATTTCATATGTAAATTTGAGGGGAAGGGGGAAGAGGGGAAAGAGGGACTGAGCTAGGAAGAGCACCCTTTCTGTGGGAATTTCAGTGAAATAAGTTTGGGGTAGTTTTTATTTTTCTTTCTGGGGGAAAAAAAAAGAAGGTAAATATTGCCTTCTCTGAACATAGTGATTACTGTAACCCAGTAAACAGGTCCTTATTATACTCTTAACATAATTTTTCAGAATACTGATTGATAGCTTTCTGATTCTCATCTTGACTTTATTTTCTCTTTCTTGTTGCAATTTATAAAGATAAACTATGGCAAAGGGTTTTTTTTGTTGTTGGTGGTTTGTTTTTCTTTTTGGGTGTGTCAGGTGAATAACAAGTTAGGCCTAATCACTAGCGTGGCTTTAATGATGCTGGGTGGCTGTGATTCAGCAGTACCTACACAACGTGACAGAAGGGTGAAGAGAAAACAAGGAAAAATTTTAAAAATAATTTGCTATAAAACCTATATTTATTATGACTATAAAGAAGTGAAGGTAAGTGCTAGCCTTCTCTTGGCAAAAGGAAGAGTGTAATAATTATCTGTTTACATTCAACATTCACACTTCTGCAATAATAATTTCAGACAACACCAAAACAAACCATTACAGGATTATAGGGGATTGTGCTTGAGAGTACCTTGTATTCTTCTTAG
This sequence comes from Lathamus discolor, assembly GCF_037157495.1. NCBI lineage: Eukaryota > Metazoa > Chordata > Aves > Psittaciformes > Psittacidae > Lathamus > Lathamus discolor. The sequence goes on along the minus strand of NC_088885.1, from coordinate 101,822,380 downwards.
TACTGAAGTGTTCTGGTAATTGTGAGGTCAGCATTACAAACATATAATGAAGTAAGACTTGTAAAGAGGAGGAAATATGCTCCTCAAATATATAACATATGCGCAGAGTAGATGAAAAATCTCTTTACCAAGCTTCACGTCACTGGCTGCACTGTGTCAAAATGCACCTTGCTCTCCTGTTTCTAGTTTTTAAACTATATTTGCCCTTCTGTTTTCTGTGTAACCTTTCTGAAGAAAATATTTGAGGTATGGCTAAAATAGACTTTATAAGTGAGTTAAATCTTACTCTTCAGGCTGAGAGAGTAATAATTTTTTTTCACTCCCTTGCCAAAGTAAAATGCTAAGTAGTAATTAGTTTCACTGAAATTCTGCTCATAGTTTTGGGGGTTCCTTCCTCTTGAAAACCTCTTTCTAATCTTCATGCAGCACTTTACTCAATGTCAAGCTATTTTTAAAGCATCTGCAGAAGAAGGGAAGAAAACAGATCACTGAAGCTCTGAGGCATTTTTTTCACTGGTCCTCAGTTTGGGACCCAGATTCAATTCTCTCTTCTGCCTGGAGCAATTTACACTCGTGTTTCCCACTTCCCGGAAGAATGCCCTCACTATGAGTATACTCAGCCTTTCTTTTTTTTGGGTGGGATCTGTCAAACTCTCTTGTTAAATCTAATTCAAGTCCCACATGAAAATAGTATTTTTTGATTAATGCTGGGGGCTTTACCGCCTGCATTAAGCAAGTTGAGACAGCACTACAATGAAAGACAAATCTTATTTCCTCCTCCTCTCTTTTATTCCATACTCCCATCAACCTTTCTGTATTTAGACTAGATAAAACGTGGTGAGGGGATGTCAGTCTAGTTTCCTGGACCAAAACACTTGTTTCGTACAGCAGCGAGTTATCACCAAGGCAGTGGGGATTACCTCTCTGTTGAAGTATTAATAGCTGTTTTCATGCCAAGAACTATGTAAGTATTATGTTCTTAGAGAATAAGATTCTGAGAAGCTCCTTGGTATACTAGTTTAAATCACTCATTTTGGATGTGCAACACCAATTAATGATTACATATTTTTTTACAAAATACAGATTAGATTAGGAAATACAGAAAGAGAGGATTAGGTCCTGGTTAATAAAACCTAAATACAGACAGAATCTTGGATGACATGGTCTAGTGTGTGGTGGCCTTGCCCATGGCAGGCGGGTTAGAACTAGGTGATCCTAAGGTACTTTCCAACCCTAACTATTCTATGATTCTATGAGTTAGATCTACTGAATGTTTCCGTGAATACTTACAGGGGATGCTATCATAATGAATCAAATCTCCCCACCTCAAGCAGAAGTTAGGAATTGTGCACAGTTTTGGGAAGAGTGAAATTAATGATTTTTTTGTTGCTGTTGTTTTCTTTCAGACTGAATTAATTTTCAGTCAAGTCCATTAGATGAGTCACGACAAACATTAGAGTTCAGTCAAAGCTGATATTTTGTAAAGTTCAGATGATGTGGTTTTGACTCCTTTTATTTTTTGGTGTGGAAAATGTCTTCTAAGGAACCTGCTTTTATTTAAATACAAACATAAGTAATGCACTCAGACCTTAAATTTGGAGTAAATTTTGGGGGCAACAATGACAGCTCAGCACTTTTCAATATATATTTTTACAGAGTCTTTCCATATAATTTAATAGTTTGAACTATTTTTTTTTCTGTCAAGAGGAAGGAATGTAATTAAGATGTCAATACCTGAGAAATATTTTTATTTTTTAAATTGAACTTGAACTACTCTAAAGTAACCATAGAAAACATTAAAATAAAATCCGCAAAATACCTTGATAGAAGCATTCCAAAGCCCTCTTTTTTTAACATTTTCTTGATTGTTCCAATTAATGATTTATCATGTTGCATTGATAGACTGAGTTTTTGCGTATTTTCTGAGATGCAGTTTGGATTCAGGATTCCAAATTAAAAAGAAATTAAAAAAAATATAAAAAGAAAAAATATTATTTGGTCTAAAAGTATTTACTATCAAACTAGAAAAGTAAAATTTCTACTGAGGATAACAAAATATAGTTCACATAATTTTACAAGTCTGCAGTTCTTTTTTTCTTGTGACATCTTCCTAATTTACAGAATTATTGTATTTAAAATAATGTAATTACAAACCTCAAAACCAACAATGCTTCCTAACTCAGAAAATTAAGAACTATCTTATTTTTGTAACCTCTTGTGTAGCATGGGAATGCTCTTCAAATTATATATATATTTACTTAGGCTTGTTGAGCAGATATATGATTATTTATATGATTAAGTAAGTGCTTTGTTTAACATGGGGCCATATCTTGCTGAATTCATATGCCTAGGTGGATGGTCACATACATGAGTAAGTGGCTTGATAGTGTGTTAATCTATGAATGTAGTATAAGTATTGATACATAAATATTTTCCTTTAAATTGTCAGCTCTAGTGAATTGTAATGTGAGTAGCTGCCCAGATGCTTAATGTCTCGTTTCACACATGGAATAAATATACTTCAAAAATATCTTCTCCAGCTATTAAATACTGACAATATAAGCAGATGAGAAGATGGATTTGTTCTCAGGAAAAGCAGTAAATTATACTGAGCTACAGTAGCAACAGGAACAAGAATGAAATTGTACATCAGCTCACTCAATCAAAGTTAAGTTTATGATACTGAAGAGGAAATCAACAATAAAAAACATTTCAAATAAGATATAGGAAGTGACTTTCACTTGTTGCCCATTTCTTCAGGAAAGCACCAGCAGGTGTTTTTTCCAGCTTGCCTGCAAGGCAGATGAAAGGCTCCTCAGATTAATTACTGCTCAGCTGTGACAGGCTTGGGAGATGGTTTCTGTCCCAGAGCCTGCTTCTTTTTCTTCTCTCTCTTTCTTTTGGTTTTGTTTTTGTTGGTTTTTCTTATTTTTTTTTTTTATTTTTTTAATAATGGTGGTTTTTGTTCAGTTCTTTCTGATCTCTGACTCACCACTGTGGAATGAAAAGAAAGAAGCTTTCTGTGCACTCCCCAGACTGCCACAAATGTTGTGCCGATGGTAGCATAGGATTAAATATAGATTTTTTTCTTTTTCTTAAGCATTTGTATCACTGTTTATTGCAGACCCTCTACTCTATGGAGAAAGCCTGAGATCTTTCCCAAAGCACCTTTACGTGCAGTGAAATATTGGTATTTGAATTAGAGCCTAATCAGGAGCAGTAGAGAAAGTGACGTGTTTCAGCTCTGTCTTTTTTGTAGCCAATTACTCCAGGCTCCTAGTGTTCATGTCTTCCATGTACTTTCTTTAATTAGCACTTTATTAGTTTGGCTTTAGAGAGCTAGTTCTGGAGAAAACTTTCTTGAAGCTGCCAAATGGTCACAAGCAGGAGGTGATTAAATTTAGTCTTAAGCAATAGGCATCTGCATGCATTCTTTGAATCTCAATGTGTTTTAAAAGATGTGTTCCTAATAATTTATGCCCAGAGGGATGTTGTGCTGTCAGTAAATGCATCTGAAAAACTCTCACATTATTACCACTGTCTATATGCTATTCATTTAGATCTATTTTAATAATAGGATTCTTGACTCCTCCCCGTTAAGCTCAAGTTGATTTATGTTAATGGCAAAAGAAATATGAATTGTAGGGCCCTAATTTTTGGTAGATTGAACAGGGAAAAAAAGCAGCAATTTCTGTTCAGTGCAATCCTTTTTTATTGCTTCCATTATGGGTAGGTCTCTTGTCTTCGTTTTATAGCTATTAACCCCTGATATTGTCTTCAGAGCTGATTATTAAAGAGGACTGCACTAGTCAAAACAGCAGAAGATTGAATAAACACAGATGATTTATTAAAACACAGACCATTTCTTTCTATATTTATTGGGAAATAGTAAATCCAGTTGAAGATGTAGCTGTAAATCCTGCAGGTTTTGTTACAAAGCAAATGGTAGTAAAGTCAGTGAAATTTTTTTGTTTAATTAAAGGCTAGATGACTGTCTCTTTGGCCTGTTAGACGCCCATCATGCGGTGTGCCTCAGAGGACAGGTGGGAACCAGCAATGAAGGCTGTCTGAGGGCAAACAGTGGTAGAGCATGAGTGGGGACGTTTCTTATCTAAACAGTATGGGGTTTATTCCACTTCTCAGGGAGTGATACCAAGCAGATGAATCTGCTTGTTATTTGTTGTCTGGTTTTTGTGGTGTTTTTCTCACACACACACACACACACACACCCTTTTTTTTTTTTCCATTTTGATGGGGGTTTGGGTTGTTTGGTGGGTTTTTTGGGGGGGGAGAGGGGGGGTGTTTTTTGGCTTTTTTTTTTTTTTTTTTGCTTTTGCTGTTCAATTTTTTTTAAATCACCAACTCCTGAGCAGTGGTATAAACCCAGCTGATAACCAAGCACCACACAGCTGCTTGCTCACTCCTGACCACCCCTCAAAGTGGGATGGCAGAGAGAATTAGAAGGACAAAAGAGAGAATTTGTGGGTTGAGATAAAGATAATAGGTAAAGCAAAAGTGGAGTGTACAAGCAAAGCAAAACAAAACAAGGATTTCATTCACCACTTCCCATTGGCAGACAGTTATTCAGCCATTCCCAGGAAAGCAGGGCTTGATCGTACATAATGGTTACTTGGGAAAACAAACCACCAGTCTGAACATCCTCCCTGTCCTTCTTGACACAGCTTTATATGTTGAGCATAATGCCATATACTGTGAGATACTCCTTTGGTCAGTTGGGGTCAGCTGTCCCAGCTGTATCGCTTCCCAAGTCCTTGTGAACCCCCAACCAAATCCCTGGTCAGGTGGGGTGAGAAGCAGTAAAGGCCTTGATTGTGTGCAAGCACTGCTCAGCAGTAACAGAAGCATCCCTCTGTTATCAACACTGTTTCCAGCACAAATCCAAAACCTAGTCCCATAGTAGCTTCTATGAAGACTAACTCTACCCCAGGCGGACCCAGGACATCCGGTCAGAAGTTCTATGCACAAAGTAAATCCCCTCCTGAGAGGGAGAGTTTACATTTCAGGGTCTCTGGGTGGCGCCTGCTGGCAGCTATTCCCCTTCTTACTCTCTCTGAATTGTCCCTTGCTAGCGTTGTAGTCTGGACTATGCACAGCAGGACCACAGTATTCTAGCCACTGGAGTATATTTTTAGCAGTTAAATTACACTTTTGAATGCTACTCCAGAAGTTCCTGAACATGCACTTTCTCATTTAGTGGCAGCGCTGTTCATGAGCATGTGAGTCATAGCTTTGTTAGTTCATGAGCATGAGTTCTTATAGAAGCTGTTGATAAAATGATTATTTACTGGTAATTTACAAGGTCTGTGTGTTGATTCTTAGTTATACTATGTCCCAAATGATTCAAACAAGTGAAAGTATTAAAATAATGCAAAGGCATTTATTTTGAATCACTTTATTCTTATCCCATAGTTAAATATTTTACTGTAGCTAATAAAATCCATAAACAAATTAAGAACTTGATTCACTACCCTGTACATAAACATGAGGCATGTATTTGCTAGACTAATTTGTATTTTTAAAGGACGATGTTCAACACAGAGGTCAGCAACCTGTTCTGACATACACCTTAAACTGTCACTTATATCTGTGTTGAGGGTGTACAAAATGCTATAGGAGGCTAACCTGAGGGCACAGTCCTGCTTTTTTTTTACACATGCATCTCAAATATAAAGGCAGTGATTAATGAAGAATTCTAAAATAACATTAACCAATAGCTTTTTTTTTTTTTTCTTTATGGGGAGTACTTTAGAAAGAGTTACCTGTTGGTGAAAACAGGTAGAAGATACTGTTCATTCAGCTATTAGCATACCTATTAAAGATAAATCTTTTTTTTAGAAAAAGTATATTTTTGTAATACTCCACAAAGCACAGCAAAAATCTGAAACAGCTGTTCTTTAATATCCATCAAGATTAATATTATAACAATCATAGAATACCATGTTGGAAGGGACCTTAAGGATGACCTGGTCCAAACTTTCTAGGTAGAGAATGGTCCCTAAAAAATCTTATAGCTAAGTGTTTATCTGCTTTTAGTGCTATCAGTCTCATACTTTGAATTAATTCAGTGACTTGTGATGCCATGGTCATGCATTTTCAGCTGGTAGGTGGCAGAACTTCCTTGAAAATAAGCAAGGATTAACGTTTAGCTTCATTCATCATAAACACCAATGGCACTATCTGAAGTTTGATGGGATCACTGCAGCTCTTTCGCTAATGAAATCAAGAGCTCTCACTAGTGCTGTCATGTCTCATAAGCAAGGCTACTGCTCTATGCATGACTGTATCCACAAACTTGTGAAAAGCAGAAATGTATAATTTCTGCAGCTGCTGTAGTGCTTTTAAAACTGTACAGCAGTAAGTAGGCACGAAATCTCTTCTGAATTGGCAGTTGTTTGGTTTAGAATTGGCAGTACATGTAATGCAAACCAGAAAAGGAAAACACTATAAAGCTGCATCCAAATGTGTCAGGGGGAGAAAAGTATTTTATGTTTTATCTTTTATTTAATTGGCCTCCAATTCTGTCATTAGTGCTTGACTGGCTCTCTAACAATTCTTTCTTTGGGGAATCTCTTTTTGCTGTGCTTAATTTAGTGACTGTCTCTAAGTTCATCACATTGTTGCTCGCTAGGACAAGAGAAACAGAAAATAATGAAAGGAGCCAAGTGCAGCCAGCAAGTGTGGAAGGTAAAAGCATCAACTTCATTTGGAAGTGAGGCACCTCAGGGCAGCCCAAGAGAATGCACATCTTCACTTTCAAGTAACACCATTAAACAAACGAAAATTTAAAAATAGGAAGCTGATAATGGCAGCAAAATTGTATTGACTAAAGTGAGAAGCAAATCGCGATGACCAAAAATTTCAGGTAACACAATGTAGCAAGTTAAAAATGAGAGATTCATCAAATATGCACAGTGCAAGGGAGATCATTATCTCTGCAGGAAAAAGAAGTATTTTACATATATATTCAAAAATAAAACTGTCGAACTGTAAGCAGACCCTCTCTCATTATCATGCTATTTTCCTTGAATTTAGGAGAAAAAAAAAATGCTGTCTATATAACATGGAGTTAGAGATTTTTATTTTTTTTCCTGGACTTTTCTTTGAAAAGCTGTGATGCAGAAATAGAATAACTTTCTGTGTCAGGTTCAGGAAGGGCAAAGAAAAAAATTAAAAGGAGGGCATGGGTAATTAAGATCATTTCACTGAGGAGCATAAAGCATGTTGTACAATTGCATACTACTAGCAGTTTAATACCCAGAGGTTGTAGCTAGATTCATCCACTGATATTTCAAGGTCTACTTTTTTTTTACATATAACATTAAAAACTTTGTCTGCTTATCCTATGGTCTGCCTAGCACGACTTTAGGGACGATACAGTTGTTTCAGAATGTCTTTCATATAATGATACATATGTAAAAGGATTTAGAAAATTTCTATTTCCCCTTGTTGTTCTTCTTCTTTCTCCTTTTCTTTCTTCCTTCCTTTTTTTTCTTTTTTAATCCTATTAAATTTCTATAAAATTACCTCTCAGTTTAATGCTTCTGAAAATGACATGAGTGGTGAATGAGGACTCTATTAATCTTGATTTTACTCCTTGGTCTTCAATTGGATAACTTCAATTACATTTCTAAAGGTCTTTAAGCCTCAGTATTACTGTCTGTAAAATAAGAATAATGATAACTCAAAAATACTCTCTAAATGCAGGAATTTGTTTTATTTATTTAAAGAAATTTACCAATCATATGTAAAATGGACAGGCAGAATGATTCCTTTGCTATTAAATGGACAAGAAAGCAAAAAAATAATTTTGTTTTCCATGGTCACTTTTATACAGACAATTGAGTCAGAAGCAGAATAACCCAGAGTGAGCAAGCAGAAAGTAATAATTCCTTGTAAGAGTGCCTGCATTTCACAATGTGGGCAGTCAAGTCAAGAAGACACCATTGGTCTTCTTACAATCCTAACTTTGCTATGTTATATGATGAGCTCACACACATAAACAAGTTGTGAAAAGGAGGAAGGGGGAAGCCGGGCTATGTTGTCAATGTCTTCTTTCAAGTAGCAAGTAATGGAACAAGAGGAAATGGCCTCAAGTTGTGCCAGAGGAGGTTTAGATTGGATATTAGGAAGAAATTATTCACCAAAAGGTTATTGAACATTGGAACAAGCTGTCCAGGGTAATCGGCATCATCCCTGAAGGTATTTAAAGTACGTGTAGATGTGGTGTTTAGGGACATAGTTTGTGGTGGACTTGGCAGCGTTAGGTTAATGGTTGGACTCAATGATCTTAAGGGTCTTTTCCAAACTAAATTATTCTATGATGCTATATTTCAGAGTGCCTTTGTGTCTCATCCTTTGTGGTGAGATAACCTTGGCTGTCCACCAGGTGCCCACCAATACACACAGGCTGCAGGGTAATCTCTGCTCCACCTCCTGGGGCACTTCCTCCCCCTCCTTTTTCAGTGACCTTGCTGTCTGAAAAGCTATATCTCTCAAATTTCCTCAATTCTCTGTTGAGCAGCTTTTTGGCCCCTTAAATATATTATGACAGAGACATAACCCTTTACATACATGCTATTGACCAAGTCTGAGACTAAGACTAGATTTAGCTCCACCTAGGTTCCTTCTGTAGTTCAGAAAGCAGGGGGGCCTATTCTGAACCTCATGACCCAATGGAAAGGTCTCCTTTACACCTTGTGCCTTTGGTCTCTGTATCAATCATTTATAGTTCGATTTTAACTGTATATTCCTTTGCATATTTTGTCCATATACTAAGTAATAGAGTGAACCTTGCTATTGAATTTTCTTAAATTGTGCCTTTATAAGTCATATTAAAGCTGCTTTTTCTAATACTTTGATGGTCATTCTTTGAGCAACCGTAACCACTCATTTCATGACAAAAGGCGCTATCAACAGTGTTAATGCATGCAGTTTTGACCAAAGCTGGAACTGGCTCTGTCCAGCACAATGGAATCTTCTGGTTTCTTTAGAAAGAAGCCACACCTGCAGCCTCTCACCTACCAAAATCTTGACAAGTAAACCCAATTACAGCCCTGCAATGTAAGACGTCATCCTGCAAAACTCTTCTTGTGACCCTGTAGCCTTCTTTTCACAAGCAACTGTACAATCTGTTGACCACACACCATAATGCTGCTGTGGCAGTGCCTTTAGCCTCCCATCTCAAGTTCTCATCTCCCTGGGTCCTGCAGCCAGGGTCAGAACCACAGGTACGCTGGGTTTTCTGTAGAAAGGCATGGCCTTTGCTGTTTACATTGTTCTGTTCTTCCTCTGTCTCTATTCCTTTACCTTGCAGCTTTCTATAACTCAATATTAACACATTTTCACCCTTCCTATCACAGCTTTTAATCTACAGCTCCATAGCCTGGTAGTAATGACATCTATCTATTCAACAAATATTGCCCTATAATAGACATGCACAAAGCTTATCGGTCAGTGTGCAACTGCATCTGGTCAGTCATGCTCCAAAAATAGCATCATGGACAGGTAGATCCTGTGGGCAGTTTCAGTGGGTCCTGGTGAAAAATGTATAGCTACTAAGGAAAAAGTTTACAGAGGAAATTGCCTGCTGGATAGGGAAGGATGCCTCAGAGATAACACTCATCTGGAAGCTGCTGTTGCTTCTCTTCCAAGCTGGCCACTTGGAAGAGATTTTTACTCTTCTCTGTATTGCTTTCTTGCTTGCTCTCTCATTTTTTAATTTTCTCTTCTTCCCCTTCAACCTCATAAGGTAACTTTGAAAAGGTTGTGTTCCATTAACTTATCAATTGATCACTGTGGTTTACAAGCCAAGGCATAATGAGTGATATACTCACAATAATTTGTGCGCTTGACTTCATTGTGGATGCACACAGCATGCAAGGGAGTTAAAAGTCTGAGAAACTTCTAGTAATGTTTGATTATGAGGAGTTCACACACACCCCTCTGGACTCAAAATTCTTTTTACCTTCACAGACATACCTACAGAGTGACATATATGTCTTGACATTCTAAGTTCTTCCAGCTCCTAATAGTAAAAAAAAATTTCTATCATTGGCATCTAAACTATTTGTCGTGGTCTAAACTGATCCACAGAGCTCATCCACTCACTCCCCGCCTTCTTTCCCTCCCTCTACTCCTGGAGGGACGGAGAGGGGAATCAAAAAGAATGCAACTCCCATGGGTTGAGATAAGAACAGTTTAGTAACAAAGGTATAACACAAATCACTACTGCTACCACCAATAATAATAATGCTAAAGGAAATAACAAGAGGAAAGAATACAACACCTCAACACCAGCCGAACAATAACTCGCCCCACTCCCCCCAGCCGAGCTCAACCCCAGACCGATACCTCAACCAACCTTGACGTCCCAGCCCTTCTGGGTAACTCCCTGTTACATCCTGGGCATGACGTGCTGTGGTATGGAATACCTCTTTGGTCGGTTTGGGTCAGGTGTCCTGTCACTGCTTCCTCCCAGCTTCCCCTCCTCCCTGGCAGAGCATGAGGCTCAGAAAGTCCTTGGCCAGACCAAACATTTGAGCAGCAACTAAAAACGTCAGCATTATCAGCACTGTTCCCAGGCCAAAAATCAAAACATAGCACTGCACTAGCTACTATGAAGGAGAAAAATGACTGCTACTGCTGAACCCAGGACACTATTTTAAGGGATAATGTTCTCATATGTTATCATAAACCAATGACAATTATTTAGTTTTAGAATAGCACTTACCTGTTCACAGGAGAAACCTGGTGGAAGTTGATTCAAGGTTTTATAGAAAAGGATACAATAAGCAACATCTGACTACACTCAAGTTATTTACTTAGGTCCCTAGTAATTCTGGACCTATGGCTATTAATTGTAACATGAGTATGTATAAATGATTGAAAACATTATATTCATTTAAGAAAAAAGTTTGTCTTCAAAATAGATATTCCACCTGAAATGTCTGGTTTACTTTTTTATTTCTTTTTAGATTTTTGGCTTAAAAAGTAGCAATGAAGATGTCAGTAAATTCGTTATTTTCATCAGCCATAGGGAAAATATTTAGCTTTTCCTTAAACATTGCTTCTTGCACATCCAAAATGCTTTCATCTTTAGTTGTTGGAAATTTGAACATTTTTTCAGTTGTTTTTTTTTTCCTTGAAGTGACACAATGTTAAAACTAATTTGATGAAATGTTCTGTTTATATGAAATGTCATGATAAAGGACAAAAGGCTATACACTAAACAATACTAGAATAAATATTTGGGTACCAGTCTTGCCGATGCAATACTGCTAATTGTAAAATTATTTTAAACGTATCTGTCTCTGGTAGAGCTTTCTGGTACCTTTGTAGGTACAATGAATATATTGATACAGCATTTTGTGACTTAATTGCTATTCTTCTTTCTCTGTAAAGTGGTTATATGGAAAATACTGCAGACTTCTATTCCCTGATGACCTATTAAAGTACATGAAAAATTGAGAATCCTTAGCTTGCTTTTTAATAGTTTGTATCTAACTTACATTTGTCAGGCATTTGGTTGTGTGTTCAACTTGAATAGTGGTGGTTTTAATCGTGACTTAATCAGAGAATGAGCTGCTCAATGCCCGTTTTGAACACACAGTTGTATGTTTTGTGGATACATTTGTGTCTGTAAAACTAGACTTTTAGGTTTCTAAGGCTTTTAATCACTAACAGGTGTTCTGAAAATGGTCGCAAAGTACCTTGAGAATGGAATCTATCAAAAAAGAAGACATTTTTATGAAATAAAATTTTCTAGTTTTGGAAATTTTCAGTTTTGTATGAGTAAAAGCTCAGATGTGGTTGGTTCAGCAGCAATTTTCACTGAAATGCTGCAGTCAGCTTAGTAGCACTACTGACGTTCTATCTCACCATGTTGCACATCTGTCATTTTGCTGAGACACTACTCATTTCCCATTTTGATATCATCATAAAAATATTTAGAAAGGAATATTTTTTTTTATGTTTAACAGTAAACTTCTTAACATGAACATTCTTAAGATGTTTTTTAAATACTTTAAAATATAGATAGCCAAGAGGTGGCAGTAGTCCATCCTGTATTTGCTCTGTGTTATTGTTAGAAGCATATGCTTGTCTTTCTTTGATAGGAGCAATTATTTCAAATCAGATACATGATTCTGTTTTTTTTTTTTTTTTAAAGTTTTCAATTGCCTAGCATTCTGAGTACAGCTCCCATTCGATCAAAGTCTCAAAGGTCTTTGTCAGAACTATAGGAAAGTAAGTAACTCCTTTAAAGGCTCCATCCTCTGAAGATAGTGAGGCAGGTGCTTAGAAAGTACATAGCTGGGCAGGTATGAGCAGCACTGAGATAAGACTTTGATCCTCATGCACAGTGGCAAGACAGGTACATCCTGTTCTCCCAAGCTTAAGCATCCCCTAAAGGCTTGCAGAACCCTGTGGTTACATGCTGCTCTGCGGCTTTGTGAAGTCCATGTCCCCCAGAAACTGCACAATTACCATGGTTATGAATTATTTTTGCTGAAATGAGGGTAGGCAGCTAGAGCAAGGCTGAGGGCAGACATCAAGGAAGTTCCTGTAGGGGTAAGCAGGGAAGTGTGTGGTTGGAGGGAAAAATCAATGGACCAATAAACAGGAAAGCAAGGTTAAAAAAAGAGCTGAAGAGTAAGCTTATTCTAGAGACTGGATTATTTCGTAAAGAAACGGACAATATATAAAACCGAAGGTTGTGTACAGTTCACACGATATTTAGTTCAGACGATGAAATGAGCAAAATTAGAAAGCTGGTGCTGCAGGTCAATAAAGGAACTTGTACAACACAGTTGCAATATTGCAATTTTATTCTTTTTTTTTTGATTAGTCCTAGTATGAACCACTCAATTCCTGCACCATTTAGCTGATATCTGAAGCATGGAGAAATGTATTGAATTCTGGTTTAGGACCACACTGAGACCTTGCAGAAAGTGTGGAATTTGCAATACCATGGCTCCTGGAGTAGAGGTTTCTACATAGGGTATGGGACAAAAAGGATATGATGTAAACGGGAGTGCAAAAAACTACAGTAGGAAGACCAGATAAAGGTCACCATCCAACACTGATGGATTACCAGCGTTGGTCATTACCAAAATCTGTACTGTCAACCTCTGAACACACGAAATGAAAGAGCAAGAACTGCAGAAGTATGGAAAAAGTAAGTTGTGCGAGGCTACTGCAGCACAGATTTGCTTCTAACAGCATCTGCTAGTAACAAAAGCTTGCTTGGATGTCAATTCATGACAGTGCTGTTTACAGACTGTATTGTTAAGAATCTCCCAGTAAAATGGGATATAATTTCTTTGGGGTTGATTTGGTTATTTCATGTGTAAATAGGGGCCCATTAAATTAGGGTTATCAGTGGTGACATCTGAAAGCATACAGAGATAGAAAAGTTCCACCTGCAGAAGGTAAATTAATAATATATATGTGCTAAATTGTTTCATTTTATCCTCTTCTTCCTCCCCCCCCCCCCCCCCCCCCCCCGAGTTGCATTTATGGGCCACAGTAGTTGGAGACCAGCTGTGTGATCAAAATATTGTAGCCTTGGCTCACAGCAGGTTCTCTTTTCTTTTTCTGAGTTTTCCTGGGTGGAGAATTATTAGAACGGAAGCTGTCCATATGAAAGGAACTATTAAAGTAGGAATCACGACTTGCACTCTGTATGTTATTGCAAATAGTTCCAAGGAGAATTAAGAAGGTTGTGGCCTAAGTAAAACATAAAACTTTTCATTACATTTTGTTCTACTAGTTTTTTGGGGAAAAAGGATTTGGATCAAAGCAAAATGAGATTTTTTTCTAAGCTTGTTTTTTTTTTTAAATTAATGCACTCTAAAAGCATCATTTAAAAGATAATTATAAGGTAAACCTTTTTCCTTAAATGGTTATAAATGTAAACTCTTATTTTTCCATATAAAATTAATTCTGATTTGGAGTTTTTAAGATAGGCACTGCATCTGACTGTGTTTTTAATATTCTCAGCCCAAGGTGAATATCCACGTTAACAGTGTGAGTTGTAAGCAAGTTATTCTTGTGATCATGGAAAACTTTGCACTTGCAATTTTTTCCATAATAAGTTTGTTTTTTGTTTTGGTTTTTTTTTTTTTTTAAATTTAGCTTACATAAAAGTAAAATGACTACTTAGTTTTGAAATCTTATTTGCAATGCAGTGGCATTCAAATAAAGATATAATTCATATTATCACAAGTTGGTAACCATCAAATCCTATTCTACAGAAAGCATGTGATGAAACAGTATTCATCTTATATCTAATAATAATCTTATACAAATATTCTAGTGTGTTCTCTTGTAGCATATTTATGATCTTGTTGTGTCTGGTCCAAGATTCTTGACATTCTGAGTACCCTTTTGGGGCAATATGACATCTTGCAGTAATGTATGCTGTGCATGTCAAAAAACAATGCCAATCTGCTTCTGCTACTTTGAGTTTTAAAAGTGGAAAGAGCAGGCTGCTCATTTTTTAACATCTGCAGGATGGTGATGTTTACAATACCAGCTGGAAAAGCAAGTACTTGTACTAAACTGTGCATGGAGACAACTGAACAGGAGGAAGAAAGAAAAAAAAAAACTACCTAAACCCACTTAAATTTTATATACTGAGCAAGCACTGAAAATAGGAGCAAGGAAATGTTGGGTTTGGTGCTACCCCCAGGTCTTACAGGACAAAATAGTCTCTCTTCCAGATTTTCACATTTATCAGCCTTTTACATACTCCCCTCCCCATCTTTTCAGAGATAAAGAAAAGTAGCATTGTAGTTTAAGGTCTGTAACTTCCTCTAATATGAATACTTTCACTAGAGATTTTGCAAATGTGTTTTTCCAGCTATTTACTTGTTCCTGTGATTAGTGTCATGATTTTTACATAAATATTTGAAGGACCAGATAGCAAAAATATGTTTTCCCTAGTGGTATGTGAAAAAGAAAATAAATCTTGGTTAGAAATTATATTTCACTGATGAAAATATAAAGATCCTTATAATACTTTAATATAGATTTTTGCACATTATGTGAGAAAGCAATTAAAGTTTAGTATAGATTGCTTGTAAAATATGGAGGAAAATAAGACTTAGTCCTTTCCATTTGTAATGTGAATTGTTATAAAACCAAGAACAAAAAATGAATCAAAATCTTATCCTTACTTAAAATACTGTCAGCAATAAATTATAATTTATTTAATGAAAATCAGACAGAGAAGTCTTCTAAATATTAATTTAAGGCTTCAGGGAAATTAACATAATTAAACAATGAAGGATTAGTTGTTGGGATTTTTTAAGAAAGATGTAGAGGGTAGATTTTTTCTTACTCTGTACTTTCAGACTTAGCAGTAACTCAAATCCTATGGATGAAGTCTGCAATGGAACAAGATGAGTACTGCAGAAGCTGATGATAAATCTGGTTTGGCATAATATCAACAGTGTAACTTACTGCCTTGAAGCTTAAATGGAATGCAAAACACAGTAAGTACTTCATAAGCAAGGAATTAAACTTCTAATGTTCCAGTATCTTATAAGAGACAAAAAAATTCTTTAAAGTATCTCATCTATAAAACGGGAGATGAAAGATACTAAAATGTTGGCTTTTAAGTGGCATATTTTAACTTCCTGTCTACATATGCTATAAGCATGTATATTACACATAAGCATGAAAATATTTGTATGTCTGATCCCATATTGCTTTCTTGTAGAAGATTTTGCAAGTCACTGCAGGTGAAAGGTGCAAGAGAGGAACAGGTATTTGGGGAAGGAAAAGAGAAAGTATTGATGGAAAATGAAGCAAGAGAAAAAATGAAGATCAAAATACATAATTTTAAGAATGAAACTCTTCTAATTAAGCTCTTCAAATATCAAAGTAGTAGAAAAAAGTCAGATAAAGAGTAAAGGGTCATTTTTATTCTATACAGAAGTAAAGATATAACTAATGTTCAAGATGGATGTCTACAGGCTTTGATACATTCAACTATTACAATATCAATGAATGCCATATCAGCAGATAGTCCTAGTCCTTTCAACTCCCTTAAAAAAAGATTAAAGATTAACATTCCATAGTTATAACATTTATCTCTCAAAACCCACTTTGCATTGTGAAATGTATTTTGCTACATGAACAATACAAAAAAACCCAACCAAAATGAGAGCATAGAAACTGGAAGGATTTCCAGTGTAATGAAAGAACTTCAATTTAGTTAAGCTGTCTTCTTTCAGCATTTTTCTTTTACAAAATGTTGTTTCTACACTTTCCTTAGTTTTCCTAGAGAGCTAAGAAAATAAAAAATTTAAAAATTAGGAAATAGTAATTTTTTGACCAGTTATAAAATTTGCACCTCTTCCATCACCAAAACCCTACTTTAGAGGATCTAACAGTGATATGGATATGGTTTTAAATAAATAAAAACCAAATGTAAACAAACCCTAACCTCTCCCCACCCAACTGTTTAGTGAAAAGCCTAGCATTTTCCAAAGTTTGAGAAATACAAATTTACTTGGCTAATTTTGATATGTCAGGTAAATAAAGAAACATTCCTACTCATCCTAAAACAGTAATTTCATTGAAAAAACTGTCAGAATGATTAGAAGGAAAGAAAGTGTGATTTATGTCGCACAGCTGTCAGCCTTTGAGTTCTGAGGTAAAGGTTCAGTAATTCTTACATTACAGTCATCTATTTGAGTATACAGGTTTTAATCAAAAGAGCTAAGCCTCTTGTAGCTGATGCTTAGGAAGCAATTTTGACTGCTCGAGTTTCACATCCTGCTGATGATGTCTCAATAAAAACCTAACAGTCCGTGAGACAAGAAGGCATTTTTTAAGATATAGGCAAGTAAAGAAAAGCATATGACTAATACCAGGTAGCAATGCATCAGTATCTTATGGCTATTTACAGATGAATAACTGGCAATGCTAATAATAATGTCATAACTTTTACACTGTAGTTAGTGAACACTGTCTCCAAAGACTGGCATGAAGACTTCTGAATAATCTTATAAAGAGTTCTTCATGGCCAGTATGAACATTGGCATGTGATGGAAGTTTGGAAATGCCTTAGGAAGGTGAAATACCTGTGCAAATGGCATGTGCCTCAGCTGCTGAGCTGTGACTGTCTCTGTGTTCCACAGTTTATTTTCCAATTTACAAAGAAATCGCTTTGATTTGGTAGATTACTGTAACTCTTCATTATTGTTGCATCTTACCTCTACAAAGACTTCTGATTAATTTCTTTACAAGTACCTAAAACCTTTTTGTGCTGATTCTTGAATACATGGCAATTTTTTTTGAGGAAGAAAATTGCTTAGACTGGTTTGTTTCTACACGTGCATTTCACTTTTCACAAAATTATTCAACTTCTATTCAAAACTGTGAGCGTTCATTCATTTAATTTTTAAATGCTTCTCTTTTTTCCGAAAAAATGTATATTTGTTATTTTTTTATCGAAAACAACCACGTGACATAATTTTTGTTTCCTCTAAATTCAGTACAATAATTTTCTGGTCTTCTCAGTGTTGGATCTGTTATCCACGTACAATGTACTTGTGTATTAGGACCTAACCTCTCTGAAATTGCCTATTTGAATCCAATACTTAAAATGTGCTTAAAATTTTAAAATATGTTATCCTTCTCTTTAATTTCATGTACGGAAATAATTCTTACAGAAAAAAGTTCAGTTTAAGAATCTAAATAAAATAGTCTGAGAACTGATTTGGTTTTCCTCACCTAAACATGGTACATTGCTTAATGGTTTACAGCTGTTGGTATTAAAAAACCCCATACCTTACTTTTGAAGATTATGATATGGCTTTATTTTCAAAGCAAGGGATCACAATCTTGCTTGAACGTATTCCATGTATCTGCTGTAATCTGTAGGATTTCAGGTGTTTTGGTTTGTCTTATCATCTTTTTACTCATGCTCTTGTCTTTATTTGTCTTGAGATGACTACAGCTATTATAGAGAATCCCAGAATAGCTGAGTTTGGAAGAGACCTCTGGATGCCATTTTGTCCAAAGCCCCTGCTCAGGCAGGGTCACCCATAGCTGGTTGCCCAGGACCAATGATGGAGACCATACAACCTGTCTTGTCAAGGTTCAGTCACCCTCACAGTGAAAATGTGTTTCTTGATGTTCAGATGGAAACTCCTGTGTTTCAATTCACACCCATTGCCTCTGCATATTTTGAAAGACATGTATTAAAAGCATTAGTGGACAGTAAAGGAAAATACTTGCAAGAGAGAGCAAGGAGGTAGAAAGCAATACAGGTTTAATCTCTTTAGTGTTTGTAATATCTCTGTAAACTAGCCATCTGGTTCTATTCATAGAACCATAGAATAGTTAGAGTTGGAAAGGACCTTAAGATCATCTAATTCCAACCTCCCTGCCATGGGCAGGGACACCTTACACTAAACCTTGTCATCCAAGGCTCTGTCCAACCCAGCCTTGAACACTGCCAGAGATAGAGCATTCACAACTTCCCTGGGCAGCTCATTCCAGTGCCTCACCAACCTTACAATAAAGAACTTCCTCCTTATATCCAATCTAAACTTCCCCTGTTTGAGTTTTAACCCGTTACCCCTTGTCCTGTCACTACAGTCCCTGATGAAGAGTCCATCCCCAGCATCATCATAGGCCCCCTTCAGATACTGGAAGGCTGCTATGAGGTCTCCATGCAGCCTTCTCTTCTCCAGGCTGAACAGCCCCAACTTCCTCAGCCTGTCTTCATACAGGAGGAGCTCCAGTCCCCTGATCATACTCGTGGCCCTCCTCTGGACTTGTACCAACAGTTCCATGTCCTTTTTATGATGAGGACACCAGAAGTGCACACAATACTCTAAGTGAGGTCTCACGAGAGGAGAGCAGAGGGGCAGGATCACCTCCTTCGACCTCCTGGTCATGCTTCTTTTGATGTAGCCCAGGATATGGTTGGCTTTCTGGGCTGCGAGCACACACTGCCGGCTCATGTTCATTTTCTCGTTGACCAGCAGCCCCAAGTCCTTGTCCGCAGTGCCACTCTGAATCACTTCTTTGCCCAGTCTGTAGCTGTGCCTGGGATTGCTCCAACCCAGGTGTAGGACCTTGCACTTGTCATGGTTGAACTTCATAAGGTTGGCATCAGCCCACCTTACAAGCATGTAAAGGTCCCTCTGGATGACATCCGTTCCCTCCAGCTTATCAACTGAACCACACAGCTTGGTGTCATCAGCAAACTTGGTGACTGCGCACTCAATCCCACTGTCCATGTCACTAACAAAGATGTTAAACAAGACTGGTCCCAACACCCGTCCCTAAGGGGAACCACTCGTTACTGGTCTCCAGGTGGACATTGGGCTCTTTGTGTGCAGCCATCCAGCCAGTTCTTTATCCACTGAGTGGTCCACCTATCAAATTGATGTCTCTCCAATTTAGAGAGAAGGATATCATGTGGGACAGTGTTGAATGCTTTGCACAAGTCTAGATAGATGACATCAACTGCTCTACCCCTGTCCATCAGTTCTGTAGCCCCATCATAGAAGGCCGCCAAATTGGTCAGGCAGGATTTCCCCTAAGTGAAGCCGTGCTGGCTGTCACCAAGCACCTTGTTGTTTTTCATGTGCCTTAGCATGCCTTCCAGTAGAATGTGCTCCAAGATTTTACCAGGCACAGAGGTGAGACTGACTGGTTTGTAATTCCCCGGGTCTTCCATTTTCCCCTTCTTGAAAATGGGGGTTATATTTCCCTTTTTCCAGTTGTTGGGAACTTCACCTGACTGCCATGATTTTTCAAATATAATGGACAGTGGCTTAGCAACTTCATTTGCCAGGTCATTCAGGACCTGTGGATGAATTTTATCAGGTCCCATGGACTTGTGTACTTTCAGGTTCTTAAGATGGTCTCTAATCAGATCCTCTCCTACAGTGGGCCTTCATTCTCACAGTCCCTGCTTCTGCCTTCCAAGACTCAGGTGGCGTGGTCAGAGCACTTGCTGGTAAAGACCAAGGCAAATAAGTCATTAAGAATCTCAGCCTTCTTCAAATCCAGGGTAGCCAGTTCTCCTGACCGCTTCCGGAGAGAGCCCACATTTTCCCTAGTCTGTTTTTTATTCGGAATATACCTATAGAACCCCTTCTTGCTATCCTTAACATCCCTAGCCAAGTTTAATTCTAACTGAGCCTTAGCTTTCCTAACCTGGTCCCTAGCTTCCCAGAAAACATTCCTGTAGTCTTCCCAGGCTGCCTGTCCTTGTTTCTACCTTTTATAAGCCTCTTTT
This sequence comes from Lathamus discolor, assembly GCF_037157495.1. Classification (NCBI taxonomy): domain Eukaryota; kingdom Metazoa; phylum Chordata; class Aves; order Psittaciformes; family Psittacidae; genus Lathamus; species Lathamus discolor. The sequence goes on along the minus strand of NC_088885.1, from coordinate 101,802,093 downwards.
TTCTCCTTAAATTTCCTCAGCAGCTTCTTATCCATTCGTGGAGGTCTCCTGGCCCTCTTGCTGCACTTCCTTCTAGTTGGGATGCAACACTCATGAGCTTGTAGCAGGTGATTCTTGAATACCAACCAGCAGTCTTGGGCACCCCTGCCTTCCAGGGCTATATCCCATGGAACCTTACTAGCAGGTTCCTGGAGAGGCCAAAGTCTGTTCTCTTGATATCCAGGGCAACCTTCTTGTATAGTTGTTCTCCAAGGTGACAAAGATGTTTGATATGAAACTTAATACCAATTTAAGGTTCTCCAGTTAGCTGCCACCGATAACTTCCTCCAAAATAACCTTGTTCAGGTACAGAGAAGCAAACACACCATGTGCTTACACTGTCACGACAGTCAACATTCTGCTTCAGTGGTGGTGAGTCACAGGAGAATCCACAAGCAACTGTGAATACATAAAACGTGTTGTTTAAAAACATGTCAGAATATCAGATTTTAAGCTGGTATCAAATCACTTCTGCTCATAGCTAATATCTGCTGTGAAAAAGAAATTGCTGTCTCAATTTGCAAAAGATCAGTTCAATCCAATTAGCTAGTAATGCGGTGATAGTAATTGTCGTAATGATTTTAAATAGCTGTTGAAAACATCTCTGACTATGAATCTAAACAAAATAACTCCTTATATTTAAGTGTTTTTGAAAACATCTCAATTTGCAATTGAATATGTTTCATAAAATATGGAAATAATGTAAACAGTGGTTCTAATTAAATAAGATGAAAAAATATTACAAACATAGTTAATTGCATACAGAGGACTATGACTGTGTAAAATGCATTACATTTAACTACCATAACATGTCCAGAATAAATCAGAGATCAAAAAATAATTCAAACTTGAAATTCTTCCCTGCAAACTCTGAATTACATGTGTAACACTACATATGTGATTGTTTCTGTTGAGAGCTGTCATTAATGAGCACATTATTTGAAGATAGAGTTACATCACTATCCACAACATGGTATATAAAGTGGATATTTTTTAGCATCTTCCCAAATGAAATTTCTGTGAGCTTTCCTCCTCCTTCTCTTTAAATTATTATTTAACTATTTAAATCCAATTGTTCCTCTTAATTTGGTACACTTACTCATTAGTACATTTACCCAGTGGCAGTCTGCCACAGGGTTTTCCAGGAGCAGAATTTTGTCTTCTTCTATCTTTTGATTGTTCAAAGGTATCAGAAATCAGTTAGATCTTTAAATAATCTTGTTCAGGTACAGAGAAGCAAACATTGGGAGTGCAAATGACAGAGTAACCAACAAAGTGGAAGATACGTCACTGTTTTCTACATGTATTATTTTTAAGATTTAAGTAGGAATGAACTGATACATAAGCCATACATGAATCATTAGAATAAATTTCAGTTTGGTCGCTGTAATTTTTTTCCCTGTTAAAGCGTTAAGATGTTTAAGGCTTATTTAATCTTTAAAACTGTGAATCACATGGGCAGTGCAATATGAATATTCACTAACACCTTTAATTGTGAATTTATCGAAAAGTTGCCAGAAGTAGTTCATAACAAATCCAGGTAAATCATGTTTTGTACAGTCCATCCAAGCCAATTGTTTTCCATCCCATGCCTGGGACGGATGGCAAATGTCAGGGTGAGTTTGATTTTTGTTGTACTGTTATTCTTTTAAGTCGTCTTTTTGGAGATTGTCTACAATTACACTGCTGAATAATCACCCTCAATTTTTACAAGTGTGAGCCTGTAATTAAAGGTTTTAGGCATGAAAACCAGAATGTTCTCAAAATGCTAAACTGTGAAAACTGCTGCTCAAAATCTGCAGTTCTGTTTTTCTAAACTCATCTTTAAGAAATCCAAATTAAATAAAATGGTGCAAGGTGGTACAACATAAGGCTAACTTGAGCTTCCTCACTTCCCCTGTTTTTGTGTGTCTTGATCACCACCAGGAGACCACACCTCTGCTCTCCTCCACAGTCACAGTCATACTATGTGGGAAGTTGTTACTAGGATAATGGATTATTAAAAAAAAAAAATAAATCTGAGAGTATCTACAGAATTAATAACAAAACCTTTTACAACAATGAAGCATAAAAAGAGAAATACTGTGGAAGAAAAATTTATGCCACTTAATTGTAGGTACCTAATGCAGCCACTCAAAACACATGCTGAATTTTCATGTTTTTTTCTATTGGCTAAACCTGGAAGTGGAACTCTTATATTCTGGACTTTCCAAGCTGACTTATTCAATTCAACAGATCTGTCTGGAGGGTTGGTTGCCATATATTTTATATACCTAAGTGTAGAAGAGTATAAATAATAATTATTTAGATTTTTCTTAAATCAAAAGATTGTATCTTTTTTGTGTCTTTCTTTAGACACTTTATTGTGTCTTTCTACTGCATTATCCTTTAGTCTCAAGCCCATGGTCTCTGTTTCCAATACCCACTCTGTGTCAGCTTTGCTTTCTGTCTTCAACCTAGCAGTGAGAGTCTTAACTTTCCCCCGAACTCCTGTCATTGGACCACAGTCCACCTTCCAAACAAGTTACCTCTGGATAAGTTGAAAGAGTCCCGTCATTCCTAAGACAGTCATATGCCATAAAAGATCAGTGGGTGTGAGTAAGCACTGTCCTGTGCAGAGGTAAATGACTGGAGATAACTGAATAGCGATATGCAGCACTTGTTGCAATGTCTGACAGAAGTTCCCAGACCCTCAGGCATGGGCAAAATAATCTATAAGCAGGGAAGTTTTCCTCTTTTTAGTGAGAGTGCGCACACATGTAAAAAAAACAGAAAAAAAAAAAACCCCACACAAACCCCTCAGAAATATGTTGTTTGTAATAGCAATTAGATGTTTGAGGAATGCAAAATACAAGATACTTTCTTATTTAATACACTCAACATTAGTGCTTCTGTGAGGACAGCATCTAACAAGGTTTCTTCTGTCACAGCTACCTAAAATCTACTCTGTTCTGTAAGGCAACAAAATTTGTCTCTTTCAGTATTTTCTACCACAAAGAGTGTCAGAGGTGGTTTGCAGTTTGTGGCATAGAAATTTTATGACCCCTGCGGAATTTAAGATTTATCATCAGTTGCCTGATAGGTGGTAAGAAAAAGACACTGTGACGAAGCAGTCTCTTCTAGGTTGTCTTAAGCAGCATAATGTAGCTTACATCTCTATTTTATTTTTCTCTAAGCATATGTCTAGACTTATTTACTTAATTCTGAAATGCGCAGTTTAATGTTTCTTTACAAAATATGGAACTTTTAGCCTAATCTAAATCAAAAACTGACTAAACAACGTGGAAGATAGTTCCAACAAACATTAAAGTAATTTCCACCTTCACTTTCCTGTAAAAAATGTTATGCCAGATGTTTCAACCACTAACAAGGCAATTTAAATACGGGTGCTCACAGTTCAGTGTTATATCAGTCATACATAGAACTAGATTGAACAGATAAAGACAGAAAGTGCTGAAATACAAAATAACTGTGCAAAATTATAAGATGCAAATGAATTATTGTCCTCGGTTCAGTTGTAATAGTTATTTTTCTTCTTAGTAGTTGGTACAGTGCTGTGTTTTCGACTTTTGTCTGAAAATAATGTTGATAGCACACCAATGTTTTAGTTGTTGCTAAGTAGTGTTTACTCCGATGAAGGGCTTTTCAGTCTCTCATGCTCTGCCAGTGAGGAGGAGTGAAAGAAGCTGAGAGGAAGCAGAGGCAGGACACCTGACCCAAACTAATCAAAGGGATATCCTATACCCAGCATGTCATGCCTAGTATATAAACCAAGGGGAGTTATGTGGAAGGCCCAGATGGCTGCTCAGGTCAGGCTGGATATAGGTCAGTGGGTGGTTAGAAATTGTATTGTGAGTCACTATTTTTTATTGCTTTTATTTTTCTTTTGCCTTTTAGTTGCATATTCTCTCACCTTATTCCCCTTATTATTATTATCATTAGTGGTAGCAGTAGTGATTTGTGTTATACCTTAGTTACTAAACTGCTCTTATCTCAACCCATGGGTTTTACATTCTTTCGATTCTCCTCCACATCCTGCCAGTATTGGGGTGGTGGGAAGAAGGGGAGGAGTGAGCTGTGTGTTTCTGAGTTACCAGCTGGGCTTAAACCATGACTATTATTCTGACTTATACTAAGAACTAAATAGTAATTTTTGGTCAACTCTGCAGTTATCTTGCAGACAGGACTACGATTTCTTTGTTAGACTTCTTTTAAAATGAAATGAACATATAGCATTTTCCGTTACTAGTTACTTTGGACTTTGCTTTTATTTTATCTTCTTTCACCTTTTCTTTCTTCCGAATACCTAGACTCTCAAACCTCTTTTTCTTTTTTTAATTTATATCTACATACTTTTTCTTCCTAAACCAGCAAATATCTCACCGGTTGTACATTGCACTCCAGAAAACAGAATGAAGTTCAAGAGCACTGCTCGGTGTTGTTCCACTTATTCTACTGCTCTAGGTTTTATTCTCTTTTATGCTCTGCACATTTCAGAAAGGACTAAGAAAATGACAGGTCAGGAAGCAGTTACTTAGAGTAAATATAAAAGCAGCAATAAAAGCATTCCTTAGTGGACTGAGTCCGGTAAAGTTAGGTTTTAGTCAATTACATGTCATTTTTGTTGACAACCCCAAGAACAAGAACAACAAAAGCAATACCTTTGGTGGCATGGAATTTTAACATATAGTTGCGATGGGCAGTGTTATTAGATGACTTGATGGATTTTTGTGTTTAAAGAAAGCCTGAATGTTTATCAGGATTTGTACTGGACACAGCTTGCCCCACTGCTGGGCTGTCCTCAGGGGGAAAAAGCTTTTCCTGATACCCAGTCAGAACCAGTCTTGTTTCAGTTCATGGCAGTTATTTCTTGTCATTTCATGGTGCACCAATGTCAAGAGCCCATCTATCCCTCCTCAGTAGCCACTCCACTGGTGCCAATGGGCTGCTGTAAAGTGTCACTGAAGACATCAGGCTGAACCAGCTCTGGTCCTTCAACCGCTCCTCACAGGGCAAGTGCTGTCTTAGTGTATCTCTCCTGGACTTACTGTAGTTAACTGAAGTCTTTCTTGCACTGGGGCCCTGCATACTACTGTATTCAGGAACAGTTCTTGACGCCAAGGATGTACTCTTGCTGTGTCCTGTCACTGTTCTGGAGAATCCCCAGTGAAACACCAGCTGTAATTCTTCACAGCTTGGAAACCAAAACAGCTGCTATGATCATATACACAGTTGTTATGGTCACAAACCTGAACACCACATGGACTGGAGTCTCATGGAGTGGGCATACAAAGTTATGTGTAGATGTAGATTTAACCTCTGAGTACCAACATATTTCTTTAGTATTTTTCTTCCCTGATATTGTTGCATGTCTGACATAGTAGGATAAAGAAGTCAATTAAGTTAATTAATCGTGTGAACCAGTATCTGCATGGGGCTTCAAGTATGTTACATTTAAAATATTTATGTGAAGCTTAATGGACAACTTTTGCTTGCCCATCTTTGGGTAAGTCCACATTGCAATCTAGGATGTCCAGTTCCTTGCAGATATGATTGCTCAAGTTAGCATTAACCCACCTAGGTCCACTCCTTTTATGGCAAGGGGTACTTCAGTTATGAAAAGGGCACGCCCCCTACCATTTTCGGCTTCAGTACACTGATATCCAAACCTGTAAGATGAAAATACGTGTACATGTGCTGTGCTCTGACATACAGGATGGACGGTTTTAAATCCCTGCATGACATTAGTGTAAGAATGGCATGTGGCTTCATTAAGAAATTTATATAATTTGTTATTATTCCTCAAGCATTGTTTTAACAAAGATAGATCTCTGCAAGATACCCTACTCTTTACCCTTTTCTACTACACTGTGGGGCAGAAGGATGTTCAGATATGCCCTGGCAATAGTAACACAATCCCTTCACAACATCATTGGTTCTTTAGGACTCCCTGGCTCTAAATATTATTTCAATACTGCATATATGATAGTACTATATACTACAGTACTGCATAATACAGTTGGCATAATACTAACATCTTGTGGGTGTGTGAGCTTGTCTGTGCCATGTTCTGTGACAAAGCAGAGAACCATCTACCCCATTGATGCTGGGACTATCTACTTTACCCTCCTGGACTGCAGCTGAAAATTACAAGGCAAAGAAGTGTAAGAAGATGTGCATTCCCAACCACTACATCAGTATATGCCAAGACAGCAGTTGCTGTTGTATGATTGTTCTCCCTCAGAAAACCCGGTCCAGGGAATGAATATAAGTACTTTCAGTTTGTAGTAGAGTAAAGGTCCTTCTTTGCCCACCAATCATCCTGCTGCTAGTGCTATCCAAAAGCAGGTAATTAACAACAGTTTTAAAAGAGAATTATTTAAAACCTTTCTCTATTATTTCAGGTCAGCAAAAAATACTTCAGGAATTTTCTGAACTGGACAATACATCTGGACCATGGTATTTCATAGTCACAGATAGACCACATGCCTTTTGTTTAATGTCATTAGAAACACATTTATTCTTCTGTTTTCCACAATATCCATTTAGTTATGATTGTTTGTTCTTATTTCCTGTCCCCCCGGGTCCTCCTACTCTGCAGTTATGCCTGCTTACCTTAGCAGAAATAACTACATGTGATAAAGACTACATGACCGGTGGTTTGTAAAGGAGATTAGATAGTTGAGAGTCACAATAGATTTATTCCTGCTGACATTAACTAAGCAGCTGATGATCACAGAAGAGTAAAAGTAATTTGTAGTGATAGTTAAAACTGAGCATTGGAAGCTATTGCATTTTACCACTGGGGGAAAAAAAGCCCTCCAAACCTCAAAAATATTATTTCTGCTATCTTAGGATACTGTAGGCACAGGACTTTTAAATACAGATTGTAAAAATGATTGCAGGTGATAGAGATTTTTTTCAATTCAGTGTGTATTGTTTAACTAATGTATGCTATCAAGCAGTGCAGCCTGCAGATCTAAGTGGGGCAGATCACTATATTTTTTGTGCTAAGCTCAAAATATGTTCCACCGAATCAAAAGTTCAATTTCTGGTAGTGACAGTTTAACCTAGCAATTTAACTGAGGCAGAAAAAAACTGAATAGCATGAAGTTTACTGTGTTATGGGTCTTTCAAATAAGACCATTAGGATTTTTTGTTTTATGTGGTCATATAAAGGATCCCATAGTTCTTTGTAGCTGACAGAATTTACTCTGCTCTCCTTGGAAAAAAATTCTCTCCTTTTAACATTATGCAACATAGTTCACACAGCTCAGCTCTGCTTTCTAATTCTGGAAGGGGATGTACTCCTTCAGTGCCTTATACTTACAATACATAAAAGATTTGTGGACCTTTTTGGCACAAAAATATTTTAAATATAAGTTAATATTATAATAGATGTGTGAACTGATAAATGATTTCAAAACACTGCCAGTGATTCAGGATTCTGTATTTTATCAAGTGACTAATTATCTCAAAACCACAGCCTGAACTGACATTTCATAACAGGATGACCGAACCTGGTAAGTTAAATGATTGGGTATTTATATGGATGTAACTACAGCTCCCTGATCTTGGATGTCACTTCCTGAAGAAATTTAAGGAGACTGTGGTCTATGCTATCTTCTCCAGAACAGTCACCTCTAATGGAAAATAACAGTGCTTCATTGATACCTTGTGTAATGGTGATGTTGCTCTGTAATGTTTCTTGGACTCCACCATATACTTTAGAATGTGATTAGCAATTAGCTGAAAGCAGGACATAAAAGTGTCAACTCAGCTATTGAGTTTTATTCTTACATGAAAAGTATACATTCATGTCCCATAGTTTCAACTAACATATCTTCAAGTCACTGTGTTTCCTTGACCACAAACTGTCTTTGACCAGAGAAACTTTCTCAAAGAAGGTATTTGCAGAAAAATTATACGTTTTCATGAATGAGCTTTCAGTTCTGACCAATTGGCTTTTGCTTATGAAAAGATGCTAACGCAAATATATCTCACTCAGATCAGCTAAACAGAAAGACTTCATATCATTCACACTGCCAAATTACATAAAGCACATATGTCAGCATGTAATATGCAATAGCTGAGATGGGCTCAGACAAAAATGCACTTTACCAAATAAACATCTCCTAATTTTTATGTATGTACTGATTTATACATGGTATTGATTTCACTTTAAGCAAACTGTCCTTAGTTGTTCCTAACACAAATTTCAGCTGTCTAGTGAATATCTTATACCAGTAAGAAAAATTATTTTCTACCTAGATGCAGTGATATCCTTGTATAAACAACAGTGAGAGTTTACAGAGAATCCAAATGAAAAATAGCCAGAAATTGACAGCTTGAGCACCAGTAAGTATTAACACCCTTCTTGCTAATTGCTGCCATCACAAATTAATGGAAGTATTTTAAATCTCCTGACAGTGGTTATGTAACATTCTGTGGTTAAGGGAACTCAAAGCAGTACATAACAGATGTCGCCATTAATATGCAAATGCATATGCTTCCAGTGTACAAGTTTTTGTGAGCTGTTTGGGGTTTTCTTTTCTTTCCTTTTTTCCTTTTTTTTTTTCTTTTCCATTTTTTATTTTGTCATTTGAAAATAACTCTCTACAATTCTTAGTTTCTGCTTTTCCACTCAGGTGTTTTAAAGTAAACTGTTTTAACCCCTTGCCTTTTTCCATGAGGGAATAAGTTTGGGCAGTACTCCACGGATATGTTAAGTATCTATTCTTAGTAGAACCAGAACTATAAATGTTATAATTTAACAGATTGTTAATGATGAACAAATGATCTTACTGGGTCTTTTTTTCCTCCCTTTTTCCTGAGTAACTTAGAAAGCAAAATAAAACTTTACTAAACAAAGTGCTCTGCTAACCCTGCTGAATTTCAGCCTTTCACTTTGTCAAGGCTTAAAACTTATCTTGAACTTTTGAGTCCTGTTTCTTCATTGAGTTGTTTTTTTGTTCTTGCAAATCTTTATGGCTTTATTTAAAAAAAAACCAAACCCAATTGGTACACTTATTGTATGACTTATACACACGAAAAGCCAGTCAAAGCAATACATGTGTCTTCACTTTCTTTCCAGTGGCAATAATTAAATATGGCAATAGAAGGAGAGACCAGTTTGAAAAGGTTAATTTAAAACTGTATATGAACAAAAGATTACTGTTATAGATTTTCTTAATTTTCCACTTCTTCCTTTCTTTACATATTTTCGTCATGTCTCTTCCTCCCTCCATCCCTTCTTTCCCTATGAATGAGGACATCTTCAACATTAGTTTGTGGTGGTCTCCTTTCAGTACTCACCCTGAGCTCTTTTCTCCCACTAACCAGGACAGCAAGAGTCTAATAGAAGGCAGAGTCTAAAAGCACCTTATGACAAGGTTACACATACCATCTTTCTCATAGATCACAGCTTGGTCTCTTCTGTCCCTTCGCATCTCTCAAGAGTCTCCAACAGGGAATTGATGTCACTTCTTCTGGTGAAAAACAGTTGATGTACACCTGCCTTAGGGACTTGGGACTTATGCCTGAGTCACTGGTGGGCATGTGACTGAATATCAGTGAATTGGAGAGGACATCTCCGGAAAGAGAACTGCACAGCAGCACACATGAAAGTCTTCCACCCTGACTGTCACAGGTTCAAAGTCTCTAAGGTCACTAGAGATATTCTGGTCTTTTCATCTGTTCTGAATAGTGTGATGGAGACTATATGAATGGTGGCTTCGAAAGGACATTAGATAAATGAGAGTCATAATACAGAAATATGACAGCTACTTCCTTTTCTCAGTAACAGAAACAAGTGTTGTTAAGTGATAAAAGACCCCATTGAACCAAACCTCAGCCTGTGCTACTACTTGGGATTTTTCTGTTTCAGGTATGCAGGGCTTATGTTTCTCTGTAATAACTCATGCAACCATTGCTGGTGCAATTAATACAGCCTATTGTAGTCTCTCTGCATGTTGACTTTTCTTTCCACTGCATCTGCCTGTCCTATCACTTCAGTGTCATCCACAAACCTGGTGGGTATGAATTCACTCCCATCATCAAGGTAATTTACAAGGACACTCAACAGCATCTTGCCCAGAAGAAACTCATGGGGAACTCAGTGTCTGACTTCTGCCAGTGGACTTTGAGTCATTCACCACTGCCCTTTGAGTTTGGTAGTAAAGATCTGTTTCTACCCAAATAGCAGTCCATCTGTTCAGCAGAGAGCTTGCCAACTCATCTATGGAGATACTGCAGGAAACCATGTCAAAAGCCTTGCCAAAATCAAGGCAGATGACACCCATGGCTCTACCGTCGTCCACTCAGAAAGTTGTTTCATTGAAAAGGCAATCAGGTGGGTCAAGTATGATCTACTCTTGGTAAATCCATATTGGCTTCTCCCAGTATCTTCTTGTTTTTCATGTTCCTGGGTTGTCCTTCACTGAGGACCCCTTCCTTAATTTTTTTCAGGAACCAAACACCAGAAATGTGTTTGTCTGCAGTTTCTCTATTTTTTTATTTATTTTTTTCCCCGTCAATATTTGTAATTGGGCAAAATATTTGTCCTATTGTGGTTATGTGGACTTCTGATCCCTGTGGGTGTTCAGAAATGATTGATAGGTATTATTTTGTTGTCATGTTAGGTAACACTCTCAGCATGCTTGGATGCACCTTGATTAGTCTCATGAGTTTGTCTATCTCCACTTTGTACAGGTGGTCTGTAACTCAAACCTCCTCTACCATCAGCAGTTCACCATTTCCCTTGTTACTGTTCCTTTGTGCTAGAGACCTCAGACTGAAGACTAAGGTGGATGAGGCAGTTATTGTCTGGGTCCCTGCTGTGACATTTGCGACTAACTTGCCAGCCCCATTTGACAATAAAGCTATACTTCGTTGTATTTTTGCTTTTGACTAATGTATCTGCAGATGACTTTCATGTTATTCTTGAAATCTCTTGCCAGTCTGAGTGGCATTAGAGCTTCTGCTTTCCTCACTGCACTGCTGCCTACCCAGATAACATTTTTATGTATCCTTTTTGGGTTTTCTACCCTTCTTGATCTCTCAGGTGTTTCTTTTCTGTAGTGCACTCTTCACCCAGTCTGATATCTGATTGCACCAGTTTTTTTGTACTGAAGGGGGAAGGGTTGTCCTTGTGCTTGGAGAAGGCTGTGTCTGAAACTGTGCCTGGACTCCCAAGTCCATTTGCCCTCCAATGCAGGCTCCCAGGACATCCCTCCTCACTATTCCCTGAGCAAGCTGAGATCTACTTTTCTCAAGGTCCTTGTCTTCTTCACCTTTAAGGCAGGGAGTTGGAACTAAATGATCTCAAGGTCCTACCTAACTAACCTCAAGGACCAACCCTAACTATTCTATGATTCCATGATCTTGTGATCACCACACTGTCAAAGCTGACGCTTATACTTAAGTGTTTAAACAAATCTTCCTTAGTAGGACACAGCTGTTCTGGAACAGCACCACTTGCTAATCAGTTACTGTGATTGTTTTGGAAGTTGTCCTCAGTGCATTCCAGAAATCTGCATTGCTTGTGCACTGCTGTGTCACTTTCCAGTAAATATCAGATTGAAGTCCCTGTGAGAACCAGGGCCAGTAGGTCTGGAGCCTCTTTAAGGTGTCTGATGAAAACTTCACCTATCTCTTATTCCTGATCCCTTGATCTCTAGCAGACATCTTCCACAAGGTGTTGTGGTAGCTCCTGTCTAGATGGTAGCTCCTCTCATTTGGACCACTGGACTCTACAGGGAGTATGGAAGCATCCCTCACTGCCCTGCTTCTCATGCTTTTACCCTGTATCCTCTTGCTTCCTAGATTCAGAGAACACTCCCCATGAAACCAAGTTTTAACCCTACCTCATTAAGTTAGCCATCCCATTAGGAAAGATGTCTTGGCAGGAAACTTTGACTTAGCTTCAAAGCATATCTCATGGTCATGGGTGCCAAAGAGCTTTCTGCAACCAGGTGCTGGTTGTATCATAGGCAAGCTCCTGCCTTTACCCTTGTCTTGCACTTACAAAATTGACAGAAAATACCTCAAGCACCTATCCCCTTTGCTTTAGTCATTTCAGCTCTTTTGTGGCTCACTCTTTGCAGTATCATTGGCAAGTACATGAAGGAAGGGGACAAGTAGTAATATCTGAGCTTGAGGAATTTTAGCAATCTTTTTATGATATGCTGAATTTTGGCTCCAGGCAAGCAGCAGATTTCCCCTGACTGCATACCAGGTCAGCAGACAGCTGCCTCAGTCTCCCACATTTCTGTTCAGGAGTATCCTGCTACTGATACCCACCACTTCCTCTCCATGATGGGTGTGACCTTTGGAACAGGAGCTTCTGGTTTGGTTATCCCTTGCAGTGAATACTCTTTCTTCTTCCTATTTACTGAGAGAACTCCCTGCCAGTTCTTCATCACAATTTTTCCAGAGGAGGGGAGAACAGCTTACCTGCTGCCACAAGGCATGAGTTTCCACTGTGCCTTGTTCTGTAAGTCACTGTCTTTCCCCTCTTTGAGACATGCTTTTCATTATCCAATCTTGCCAGCACACTGTAGCATCAAACCTTGCCCCCACAGGGTCTCTGCTGGCATCCTACCAATTCCCTTTTATCCTTTCTACTGCAGCATAACCTGATGTGCTCTTCCCACATCTCCTGTGCCTGTTGGCTTTGTGATCCCAGCCATCCCCCATTTAATTTTCTTGGGCCACTGAGTGGCAAACACCTGCCTCTGCTTAGCAGAGAAGATGGTGGGGTGAAGGGAAAGGGTGATTATCCTATGGAAATAAGAGTGCTTTGCCTAGCCTCTTTAACACTTAACTTCTCTCAGACACATTGTTGTCTACTTTGTAAACCTCCCTCCTGGAGCTGACATGCAGCCTTTATAGGCGCCTGTTGGTCCAAGCAAAAAACATGACTATAACTGATTTACCTTCTTGCCCTGCTTGTTCCACTGTGGGTGATGTGCTGCCTCTGTGGGCATCTCTCCAAGCAGAGATTCTAAGTTAGAGCCCAAGTTACAGAGGAGATGGGAAGAGAGGAGAGAGGAGATGGGTCCTTTTTTTTTCCCAGTTAGTGCTCATTCTAGATTAGGATGAAATATCCTACATATTAAAATACCATTATACATGTGTTTGGGGGTAAAATGGCAGATGTGGTAGAAACAAATGTATATTGGGAATATTTTTCTCCTTTTTGGAGATAATATGATAAGCATGTCTTAGTAAAAATTCTATATCAGAACTCTTCTAATTTGTCTACAATTATTTTAGACTCCATCATCTGTTTGCTATGGGAACACTGAAGATGCCAAAATAAGTAATCAGTGGTTAAGGAGCTGCAAAATTAAGACAGGTTAGGTTAGGTCAAGGCAGGTTTAATTAATTACTTTTCTGTATTCTTTGCAATACCATTCATTTACATACCACTTCATTGTGTCTTGCTAATGCTGTTATGAGAACTTGACTTCAGGAACATTTATTTTCTCCAAATCTTTCCAACCTCCTTAAGAATTACTATTGATCAGTGTTATAACACTTCTGGTAATGACAGCTAGGCAGATAAAGCTTATGAAACTCCAAAATATTATTTTAATTATACATTTAATTAAGAGTTCAGTACTCATATCACTGGTTTCTAAGAAAAACATAAATCACATTTAAATCCTGTTAAAACATTGAGGTTCATTAGGTAAGCCCACAAGAAAAAGTTGTCTTGAAATTGAAAATAGAGAGGTAGTTTCCTTTTCCATTGTTTGGAAAAGTGCTGTAAGAGCTTAAAGGTGGAAGATCAAATGGAAAGAAATTATTTCATATTTTTAAAAAGAATGTACATATGGTTTATCAGTTAACTTTCATACCTTCTACATATTAATACATGTGTTCATCGTTTCATTTCGAGCATCTGCTTTCATTTCTTAAATGAGCCTCTATTTTCCCAACAGCATCAACAAGTTTTTCAGGAAGCAGCTCAGAGTTAGGAATAATCTTCTTATCGGTGACCACTGAGGTGGGCTAAACGAAATCTTCTATATAGTTCATTGTATGAGTAACAGTGTAATAAATAGATGGACATGGAAATAAATGAATTATATGTATTGTAGTGCATATGAAAAGGAAATTCTGCTTTTATCCTGTACTTTGAACTTGCTAAGAACCCTGAGAGCTCATTTTATTCTCTAAAATGAGGCCTCAAACATAAGGGAGAGAGGCATAAAAGAGCTATCCCATGGATTCTCTACTTTTGTTCTCCATATTGATTTTTTTCTTGCTAGGATATTACGTTGACGCAGCTTGTAAGTGAACTAAAAAAATAACTTTCCCTTAAAAAAAAAAAAAAAAAAGAACAGCCAATATGTTTCTTTAGAAAATACCTACTTCATACCACCAATCCATCAGAAAAGCGTACCACCTAGAAGGACATTTCTTTCACAGACCTGCAACCAGCAGTTTAATCCAATTGCAAACTTCACAAATAAATTAATAAAAACTTTGCCTTAGGCTCATAAACTCATAGCTGTGAATAATTATTCTAATAGATAAAACTTAAAAATGTTCTAGGTGCCATTCAAAGCTCCCAAGATTGTTAAATGGTTGGAGATAAGTAGAAGGATGCTACAAAGCAGTGGGGCTGCTTTTGAATATAGAATAAATATTGAAGTGGTGCAAATGAAAGCCTTAGAGTTTCTAATATCTGTGGTGAAATAAAGGATAATGCTGACACAGAAGTAGAAATTCCCTGAATAGAGTATCGCAACTTTACAGGTTAATTGCAGAGTATTTTCCTGAGAAATCTGATAAAAACATAAGTTTATAATACTGCATTATAACTGGAAGTTTTCCACACATCTGACGCAGCCTACAGATTGCTTTGTATTGATTTTGCTGGTTCTGCTTTCAGAGTATAAGGTCTCTGAAACAACACATCACTATTATGTATTTATTAAGTGTACTGGAAGCAAATGTTGCAGCTAACTTAGACCTGTCTCTTCAAACTCCCTGTTTCTGAAGCTGAATGTCATGAAATCATGTCTTATGCTCCAGTCTACAAATGATACATCAAAGTAGTCCTTCTCAATTCTGTGTAGCTATCTTGACTTCCTTGAGGAATGAGGAAATGGAAAAGATAAAAGACCAACGTTTGAGCAACTAGAAGCATGCTATATTTCTGAAGGACATAAATATTCTATTTTCTCAGCTCCACCTGCTCACTTCCTTTTCCTATGCACATATACCAGAACACACACACCCTGAGCACACCTACAGATGTCACCTGGACACCTTTTAATATATGGCAACAACAACTGAGAGCGGCATGAGTTTTATTTTACTGGCTTTCCAGCAGCACAGCTTTGTTTATTCTAGCCTTGAAGCAAAGAATACCTGTGTAGCAAAAAAAGTCTATAATCTATCTACCCAGAGCACTCATCTCCTGGATGGCAACAGCAGAGAATTCCTAATCATATCTCAGTCTTATAGGTAATTTCTTATGCTGCATGTGTTCATTTATGTATTCAGTTAAGTGTTATTAACATTTTAGACACAAAATGCTTATTTTTGCACCCCCAAAGATGTAAAATTTGGAGAATCATATATCTCTTTCACATAAAATTGTTCTTCTATACAATAATTTATTTTTTTAATTGTAATATTATTTTCAGAGCAAACATTTCAATGTTTCTGTATTTTGTTAGGAAGCTTGTGTTTAATGTCATTTTCTTAAGATTCTGAATGGAACAGTAGTTCTGTAAAGAGGTAATCATCATGTAGGCAGTCACTTTGAATCCTTGTCTACACAGCTTCTTAACCCAATTGCAATAATTTTACTATGCCTGTCTTTCTTCATGTTGGAACAGATTGCCAATCATAAAGTATATCTGTGCAGGTGACAAATTATCCATAGAAATCAAGTTGATACTACTGAATGTGTCTCACTTGTGACCTAAATCTAGACATAACTCGCCTCTAGCCTGAAAAATTTCTGCATTAACCATCTAACCACCCTCTACCACTGGCAAGCTTATGAATGATTCAGTGGTTTTCATGGCTTCACTTCAACACACCATTTCTGTACCTGGACACACTGCTTTAAAATATTGCAAGTGGAACACATTCACAAAAACCATTGCTCATTAATATGATTTGTTTGCTGTGTTGTTTCTACATGGCTTTTGTCCATAATCTATTAATTTTCAATTTCCTATTGTTCTGATACTGTAACAATTATAAATGTTCTATAGAGCTAAGAGGTGACCTGACATTATTTCAGCATGATCTTGACATCCATGGAAGAAATATATGTGGGCTTTTCAAGCACTAACTACTTATAAATAAATAATTTCCCTTAAAAAAAAAAAAAAAAAAAAAAAGAAAAAAGTGGAGGGGAAAAGAAATTTCAGATATTAAATTTAACCTGTTCCATATAATTCCAATTAAACCTTTTCTGTACATGGTAATGTGGAAATACTTGGATCAATTTATTAGCTATGCAGTAAAGAATATAATCTAGGCATTCTATTCATCCAGCTAGACACAGCATTATAAACTGAAATTTTCTTGTTACAGCAATGGAAAAGAACATCTGGTGTTGAAATGAAACTGCATTTCAAATGTACTCTGTTGGAAATAATCAGGTGCTTTCATAAATCAGAGTACATTTTCAGGTGATAATGACCACAGACATGGGTATTCTCCCAGCTCCCAGCCGTATCATCTTGTCCTTGCTCAGTGCTGCCCTAAAAAGGAAACAAAGAATGTGAAATAAAAACAAGTAATTATGCTGAATGTTATTTAAAAGCATAAAACCACAAAGTTTCCTTCTTTCATTTGTTTCAAACTCAGTTATGCAGATATACACAAAGTGCTTAAGGCCATTGCCTGTTTTACTATCATTGATTTTCAAAGGAATGAGGGGGTCAAAATTCATTAGAAGCTTTTGAAACTCTTATTTGTTTGTTCTCATTTGTTTTGTGATTATATAGCCCAGAAAATTAGGGCGCATTTTACTACCATGAAAAATGGATGCACAACACATCCATTGAAGATCCATTCTCATCAAAAACAAATGAACAAGCATCTCAAAATTCCACATTAATTCCCAAAATAATATGATGTTCCCCTTAGGGTGAAAATTCTACTGCTCAATACTAAGTTATTTAAAATACTTTATAGAATCATAGAATCTATTAGGTTGGACCATTACCCCAGGACTGTCAAGTGCACCACTAAACTGATACGCGGGTAGACTCCACAACTTGTTGTAAAACAGTTGTAAAGTAGGTATGCTTTATTCAGCGCTGAGGCGCATGGGGGATCGCTCCTCCAAAGGCATGCGCACCTCGGCACTGTTCTTCACATTTATCCTCTAAACTATTACATATTCATGGGGTTACACAACACGCTTATACATATTCATTATATAACCCCGCTTCATATTATAATGAGGTAAAAGGTCTTTTCTTGCATAGTGTCTCCTGGTGGTTGTGGGTGAGGGTCTCAAGATGAAGTAAACGAGTCTTCCCTGAACTTTTCATCTCTAATCATTGCTCTTGTTCCCTGGTGATTTAGTCACTGTCCAAACTGCAAAGCTGATTTCAGCTGGTTTAGGGGTCCAGAGAACAGGAGTCACTGTTCCTTCCTCTTGTCAATAACCTTGGTCCTCCTACCCTGCTCTGGCAAGCATGATAAGTGTTGAGCACGCATTTGTTGAGTAAGCACGAATAAGCAGTAACATTGTTAAGCAAGTGGCTTAACCCTAATCTCGCTGTACATCGGTTAAACCCTTG
The DNA here is from genome assembly GCF_037157495.1 of Lathamus discolor. Taxonomy (NCBI): domain Eukaryota; kingdom Metazoa; phylum Chordata; class Aves; order Psittaciformes; family Psittacidae; genus Lathamus; species Lathamus discolor. The sequence continues at coordinate 101,784,268 of NC_088885.1, read as the reverse complement.
CATCAAAACCATGTCACATCTACACATTACACCTTTCCAGGGACAGTGATTCCAACACTTCCCTAAGCAGCCTGTTGGAATACATGATCGTGCTCTCATTGAAGAAATTTTTTCTAATATCCAGTCTAAATCTTCCTTGGCATAGCTTGAGGCTGCTACCTCTTGTTCTATGACTTGTTACATGGGAGAAGAGACAAGCCACCCCCTCTCCCCACCCTCCTTTCAGGTAGTTGTAGAAAGTGATAAGGTCCCCCCTGAGCCTTGGCTTCTCCAGGCTAAACAACCCCAGTTACCTCAGCCATTCCTCATAGTGCTTGCGCTCCACACGCTTCAGCAGCTTTGTTGCCCTTTTCTGGAACCACTCCAGCAACTCAGTATCTCTCTTGTAGTAAAGGGCTCAGATCTGAACACAGTATTCGGGGTGTGGCCTCACCAGTGCTATGTACAGGGGGACAATCACTTCCCTAACCCTGCTGGCCACACTATGTCTGGTATAAGCCAGTGTCCCATTGGAATTCTTGGCTGCCCGGACACACTGCTGATCATATTCAGCTGTCTGTCTGTCAGCAACTGACACTATTTAACACTGACCACATGCCTAACTCTGTTTCATATTAAAGACTATTACCTCACTTTTTTTTTTTTTCAGATCAGTGTACAGAGACCAAGTTTCATCTTAGTATCTACCAGCATCATTTTATAAAATCACTCCAAAAGTATTTTTTTAATTCAGATTCTCTATGTCAAAACCACACCATGTCGGCTTGAGCTTTAAGGTTTTACCCAGCTTTAGGGAAGCTAACAACACCAGTTTCAAAATGGAGCCTTCAACAGGTAGTATCCAGCTTAAATGTCAAGAGTAGATCAACTGTTTCAATGAAGGTGAAGAAATTTTGGAAACTATTTTCAGAAGTATCAAAAACTATTGTGTAGCTCATTCAGTATCAAACAATGAAGAATATCTTGGTCCCAGCTCATCCCACAATACTAATTCTGAGAGATGCCAGTGGTCTAATGCCTGCCACCCATGTTACAACTGCAGTTTACTCTGATCTTTGCTAGGAGTACTCTTCACTTTAGGCAACACAAAAGGAATGGTACCCTACAGTATTTGTACAGAGACTAGAAAGAAAAGGAATAGACATTTTAAATTTGTTTCCATTATTTTCCTAGCCAATTAACCTTAGAAATGGAGTCCTTTTCTTACTGCAGAATAACTGTATTTGAATACTGTTGTAATACATTGGTTGTTTCCTACAATTCTCCAATGAATAAATTGTTACAAATGCTGTTGTCAGGCCATTCACATTTTCTCAGTATGCAGCAGGTTTTACATAAGCAGAATGTTTAATTAATTTTCTGATTAATGGTCTTTTTTTATTATGCTACTGCCATTTGGCAGCTGTTTTGACAAAACTGCCTTCCTCATTACAGAATTTCTACTTGTGAAAGGAAGTCAGCCACAGCAAATGGGCTTATTGAATTATCCAGCTCACCAATTATATAGTATAAAATTATTCATCCTGATATAATTTGATCAGGAAAAATCATTTATCATTAGTAACTGTGTTAAATTAGATATTATTTTGCTGGATAGGTACAATTTTGGAAGTGTCTGTACTTAGAGAGCTGTTTTTAATTTACTTGAACACTAAGTTATTGCCTATTTTCTGATTTCACTTTGTTACCAAAAAGGTTAGTTTCTGACTAATCACTCCACTGAGCCCAATTCATTCAAAGCTTGAAAAGCAACACTTAGACATTTTAGAGCAAAACAGCAACTTGATACATATCGTTGGCAATACCATTCTCAAAGATCTGTTATAAAGGCATTTCAATCTGTTTATAAATAAGTTAATTAAAAATCAGTTTTGCAACTTCAGTATTATTTAGTTATATGCTTTGCATGTATTTTGGCACTATTGCAGCAATGTTGCAATCAACATTGACATTGCAATTTGAAGTCCTATTTTGTTCAACCTAACAAAATTAACCTCACTTCCAATATATATGCATCTTGGCATTAGCCTACATAAACTTTCTTAGTAAAAGTCAGTGCTTGATCCATCTGAAAATAAGTGCTGTATCAAAAAAAAAAAAAAAAAAAATAGTTGTTACAGAGTGTTGTGGACTACAGTAAACAGTTGGTTAAAAATAAATCCTTATTATTTCCTAGCTTGAAAAATATTATAATTTGCCTTATGATCCAGGACCACTTTTTCAGTGTAAGGCAACCCTGAAATTCTTGCTGAACAGTAGAGCTACGGTATATTTGGGTTACACTCATATGTCTGTAAGTCATCTCAAGGTGTTCTCCAAATATTTCACTAGGACAAATATTTCTCAAACCGTATGTGAATTCTTTATCTCCTCTGTCCAGCTGTATAAGCAATGGTATACTGACTATACCAGTGCACACGGACATAACTGACACCTCTTTCTTTTATCTCATTAGAGTTTTACTGCACTTTCATTTCCCCCATGACTTCACAATCTACACTGTTTTTTCAATGTCATGTCAATTCTTCTCTGCTGTCATCTAAGCACATTCTGTGCATTGACATTATCATACTATGTTTAAGGATAAGCACTCTGTTACTTGTCAGACCTTACTGATCACTTTTCAACAGAAATGGCAAAAGAATCCAACATCCTGTACTACACCATGAAGTCATGTTTACCTGGAGGCTAGCTCTATACCCATTTCCCTTTGGGTTCACTTGTGTTTCATCAAAAGTATGTCAACAGGAGCTGGAAATACCTGGGATGATAATGCCATGATTCCACAGTGATTGTTGCATGCCTGGACTTTGGTTCAGATGATGCCACTGCCAGTGGCATCTTAGATATCCTTGCAAGACATCAGCACAGCTGGATTGCTGGAACCTAGTGGTAATAAGATAATTGTACTCTTGATAGCTACAGGTTTGTATAGAGTACTTGCTGTAGGACAGACTATCTTCCATAGTGGGATGATCAATAACTGTGTGCTAATTGAAAGATGCTCCTGTCTTCATGCTCTTTCATTGTCACTGGCACTAAGGTGACAGTCACTTGTTTCTGCCCTCTGGTGCCACTCCAGTGGGTCACTGTACTTTTGAAGCTGCCATACAGATCTGCTGCAAAGTAGGTCAGAACATCCACCATAGCTCTCGCTATGAGTAGCTGAGGCCTGCAAGGCTATGTACCATCTCGTCTTCCACCCATTGCAATAGTGGGTTTTTTTGTTTGTTTTCCCTTCTGAATGCAGATACATAGTATGTTCAGTTTTACCAGAGACATGTTTGAGTCACATAATTTAGTGTTTCCCTGAAGAGCTGACATTTATTAAAGTTAACAAGAGTATTTCAATTAACAACAGTACTTCATTAATCCATGGCCTCAAATATCCTGTAAGCAGTTTATACAAGTTACTATGACCAGTACTGGCCATTTGTGGTATCAGAACTTGGAAGCCATCTTCGAGGACAAGCAGTCACAGCTCTTTCTGGAGATATCGGCATTTATGTTGCTGTCAGCAACAGTTTTTTTGTGGTTTGCACAGCCTTGCAGCCCACATTTTTTTGCTGCTTTCTCATCCACTGTACTCTCGGAGACGTTTAAGCCCCTTAGGGTTGTCAGAGACTGTCTCAATAGCAAGCTGGAGAAGGAACAGTTGCTCATCTCAACATCTAAAGAAGAAGGGTGCAGGATCCATCCACCTGGGTATCTGTAGGATGTCAGACTAGGGTCATGTGAAGGATTTTTTAGGTCATGAGAAGAGTGCTGCTCTAATACAGAAAATAGCTAGCCTTCTGTATAATTGTGGTTATGTTTTGCTTTGTGAAATGTTCTGTGTATTTTAGCATGAGACACATTTATTTGAACAATTTAGAAAGATATCTTCCTGATAACTTCCCACAGAAGTTGAAAATCACATATGAAAACACTGCTTCTTGAAGTACACCAAACTCATAGCCATCATAGAGAAATAATTTAGTATTCTTTGTATCACAGAGATGCCTAACATTTTTAATCAGATTCTGCCTAAAAAAATATCTAGCTTAATGTTGGCATTTATTGCCATCATATTAAAGAATGTTTGTAAAACAATTTTAATCATAAAAAAATATAGAATCGATTGATTTGTTTCTAGAAAGTAGTGTTTCAAGTTATTGCATTCAGAAACTAAAATTTCTTCTTCTAGGTCACTGTAGTAAAACCAGGTAATTTTTTCCTACTGCTCTGTTATTTCTATGGCATTCCTCCTTGAACAGTTTCATATGCTTTGCTGCTTAACCTATCAGTTAGTGGTAAGATAAGAGGTGAGTGTATGCTAACTTTGAAGAGCAGTTTTACTAGAAGATGCTTCAAATATTGTTAGGTGGAAACTTTATTGTTTCCCATGTTTCTTTTGTAAATGTCATCAATCAGTTTTTTGCTTTGCCTTGAACTTCTTTCAATTGCTTTCTCATCTTAGTTCCAGCTTCAAGGATTTTATGTTAACAACTTTATATAGGTCTGCATCTTTGTTTTTCATAGCCTTGCTTGTTTCTTTGGAACAGAAGATTTCTTTCTGGAGAACAAAAGCAGTGTTTTTGTTTCTTGTGATTTAGCCACTTTGCTTTTAAGGATATGAGAGAAAAAAACTTACAGTCAGAGGTAACATTTAATTAGACAGCTGATATGCTTCAGAAAAAAAAAAAAAAATCCTTTCTTGTTCAAACCGAAAACATTCACTTTTTCTTTCCAAGTACAATTATAAATTATTTGGAAATCTTATCAGATAGGTATGAATGAAAGAGACCTTTTAACAGTATTTTGGTTTTCTTGACATGCACATTGAACCAGTTGAGTAACTGAAAACTCCTGGTTAACTTCCACTGCACTGTGACGCTATGACCATATTCACACCACAAAGTACAAGACCTTGAATAAAAAATTTATAACCACAAGAATTCCTGGCAGATTATTATTATTATTTTTTATTTTTTGTTAATCCTAAATCAAAATCTTCCTTTTGCTGTTTTTTGTATTTTCCACACAATACTGAAGTTTGTCAGAAAGTTCATTTTCATCAAGTAAATTCATAAATGTAGCTGGCTATAACCTTTACTCATTAAACAAGTTGTACTGATGAAGAACATGTTAGTGAAAATTGCCACCACTCAGTGCAACAGATGATACAGCCTTTCCGTGGTGCTTCTGTAAGAAATCACGACAGAGTTAATGACAAGATAAAGCTAAATATTTATTTATTTATTTTTTTTGCCCTTTAATGACTGAATAAAATTAAAGAGGTAAGCTTGCTAAAATCTCAGCAGAAAGGCTGATGAAATTTCAAGCAGAAAGATAGATGAAATTTAGTTTTTTCTTGGCTGGAATATAAGTGCTACTAAAATGTCATAAAACATATATCTATGGAAAGGTAAATAAAGAATTTTGAATAGTATTTTATTGTGATCTTAATTATAATAGAATTTCCTGAAGTCATCTTTTAGCTGCAGGGGGCCTGTTACCTACAATGTTAAATTTATTTGAAAGATATTGTCTCCTGTAAGCTTGTCTTACTGTCCGGAATATGAAAAATTTATTACACCTTGGTCAAGTTGGCACTTTCTCATCTTCTTCAGCTACTTTTATTTTTCTGTTCTGCATGTCTATGTGTATTTAGTCTTATGTAGGGTCTGGATATGAAAGAAAAAGAACAACAATTCAAAAACTGCAAGCAAGAGCTCGCATCAAGTGACAACAAATTAACATAATTTTATTAAAATTTAACATATATATTTATATATAAATTATATATCTATTATTTTCTATTTTTATTGCTTATTTTTATTTTAACTAAATTTAATATTTATTTTATTATATATTTACTATTATTTTTATTTATTCTATTTAATCATTATATTTATTACTTTTTCTATCATACAATATTTAATATTGAAATAAACAATGTTAAGTTTCAAATATTAAAATAGATATTATATTTATAAAGTTATTATTTATTATACTTATTATTTTTTATGTGATCTAAATTATATATATTTTGTATCTAAACAATATATGTAACATATTTCATATATATTAACATATAACATATATTTAATATAGCATAGTATTTACATATATTAACAAGAAAAAAAATGTTTTTAAGGGACTTTATGTAGAACTCCTTGTAAGACTGATGACTACAGAATATACAGATTGACTTCAGCCCTTTGAAATACAGTTTTGAGCTTCTTTTGAGGTTTTTCTCTCAAAGCCACACTAAAACAACACAGACATGAAAACATAAATTTACAGTAGCTCATTTTCTTCAGAGGTGAGATGTGAAAGTTAAAAAATATAGTTTAAAAATTGACTAAACAGCTTATATCCCCCAAAGTAATGCTGTTGATCACACACTGCTTAGTTGTTCAAACCCTGTTTTCACACAGAAATATATTAGGATTTTTTTTCAACACTTTAGTGGCATTTTTACTTACAGAAATCAATTAGTGTTAGTAAGTTTGCATTATGATATAACAAGGTATAGCCTAATTTGCTCTATCAATCAGCTATGGGTGAGTAGCATTTACTGTTTTTCTCTCTGCAAACATTTAGGTAGGTTAAGTCAGCAAATTCCTTGCTATTCAACCACCTAAGGAAGCTGTTCACATCTCTGATTTCTACTGTCCTCTCTGTCTCTATAATGTTTGGATGGGCTTCGTTTGTTTTAATATTACAGACTGTTAGGCGTGATTTCAAATTGTGACAAAATTGTGTAGAAGAATGCAAAGTAGAAGATCTGGAAACTTCCTGATTTTCATTAGCTGAAAATTAAGTCTGCAGATCTCTCAGTCACTTTTCCAGGTGTTCTCTTCTTGCTACTGATACCTACTAACGTTGCCCTACCTGTGCAGAGGAACACTGAAGCAAGACAGAATTAATAAAGGAATATCTTAATTTTGTGAACATCTAGGCCTAAAGAGAAGATAATTCAAACTTAGAAAGCTGATCCAGCTATATATCACTGAACATAAATGATAGCTAATAATGAATTTAATCAGAAAATTGCTCCTGCAAGATACAGAGTAGAAGAAATATGACTACATAGATTTATGGATTTTTGTCTCATTTCTGGTTTTAAGCAACTTCGATGAAACACTACCTTTGCTACTGATTTTTCTGCTTGTTTCTCTCCTTACAGTACATCTATGGGATCCTGTACTAAGCACATAGAATTATAGAATCACAGAATAGTTAGGATTGGAAAGGACCTTAAGATCATGTAGTTCCAACCCCTCTGCCATGGGCAGGGGCACCTCACACTAAACCATCCCACACAAGGCTTCATCCAACCTGGCCTTGAACACCGCCAGGGATGGAGCACTCACAACCTCCCTGGGTAACCCATTCCAGTGCCTCACCACCCTAACAGGAAAGAATTTCTTCCTTATATCCAATCTAAACTTCCCCTGTTTAAGTTTTAACCTGTCACCCCCTGTCCTGTCACTACAGTCCCCTATGAAGAGTCCCTCCCCAGCACCCCTATAGGCCCCCTTCAGATACTGGAAGGCTGCTATGAGGTCTCCACACAGCCTTCTCTTCTCCAGGCTCAACAGCCCCAACTTTCTCAGCCTATCTTCATATGGGAAGTGCTCCAGTCCCCTGATCATTCTTGTGGCCCTCCTCTGGACTTGCTCCAACAGTTCCATGTTTTATGGAACTTTTATGTTCTGGCGCACACTGCCGGCTCATGTTCATTTTCTCATTGACCAGCATCCCCAAGTCCTTCTCTGCAGGATATATGAAGTGATATATAAAAACAGCTGTTTTCCTGGGTGTCTGTCCTACTGATACAAGATAACTGGGTGACAGAAATATAGGAAAAATAAATGCACACTATAGTTAGTTGTCAGTTGCTTAGGAAATGAAATATTTTATTTGGAGTACGGTGGAATTTTTGCTGTCTCTCTGAACTTTGCAAATTGTATTGTTTAATTCTCAGCTCCTATGTACTTAAAGTGAAGAGAAACTTAACCTGGAGAAAAATAAATTCCCCATAATGAAGTCACACTCATTTTCATTTAGGTATAAGAACAGACACAATGAATGATAAATCTGTTGCATTGTTTGGGTTTTTTTTTCTTGTGATCATTTTCATCCTATTAGCTTCTCTTTTTCCTGATGTGATTTAGCTTTCTGCACTAAGTCTTCAGATATAGGCTTGTGTGTTGAGGAACTGGTCTTTAACCATATGAACCTTAAAATATATATTAGATTCAAGTACAACGGAAACATTTATGAGCTCCTACAAGTTAATACAAAGTATACGAAATGCTATGATTTTTTTTTTTTTTTTAGAAGAAAAGGCATCTCTGCTTATCTTGAGCAAAGTATAAAGGTATTGAATTGCCACTTGCCTCATCAACTTTGCATCATTGCATCTACATTAAGAAATAATCAAAAAATACTGAAAGAAAAAAATAAATTCCTTAATACAGTTAGGGACAAATTGGGCAAAATCATTGAAGCTCTATACAGCATGCAGTGTTCAAGTCCTTTCCCTCTTGCTGCCATTCTACAGGGACAGACAGCTTAAGTTATGCACTGTAACACCATCTGAAGTTTGAAATTTTAACTGATTTTGTAAAATGCATCTCCTCCTGTTATGTCCTCTCATTGCTTCATCTGCTTATATCCAATAGCTTATAGTGAGAATGGTCAATTGAATGACTACTTTAACTTGGTGGTTTCCATAAAAATGCCTTTTGAAATACCTAGCTGAAGTACGTGTGAAGGGCAAAAAGGTGGCAGAAGTTGTTAAAGCTTCACTATGTTGAGTAGGTCTATACAAAGTAGCTAAGAAGTTTCAAAGATTTTTCAGTATTTTTCAGATAAAGTGCTCAGAAAAACTTTTGCAGTAACCAAGTATTATAGAATTGTTTTACATTGACCTGTGTTGGCAGCTCTGAGAGTCTTTTTTGATTTATTTTTAGAAGAAATTTATTTCCTGCTGCAAACAGACAAAAGCCCATTCTGGAGAGAAACTTCCTTTAACCTGGTAAATAAAATGAGATGAGATATTGTTTCAATCACCACTTAAAGTCGTTGTGGGGGTGGACACAATGTGTCAGCTTGACCTGAAACTGTTGCTCTTGAAGACTGAAAGCAAGTACACTGCTTAAAACCTTACCCTGTGTCAGGCAGCAGCAGCAGCAGCAGCCCGGCTCAGAGAACGCCCCTTCAAACAGCCCTGTATGGTGACAACAGCCCTGCTTCTTCTGTCTTATCCAGCAGACCTCATCTGAACCATGTCAGCTAGAAACATGGAAGTTATAATGGGGTGAATTCAGAGAGGTCAAACCTATGGTATATAATAAGTGAGACAACTTTTGTATCTGCTGTTTTTCTTCTGACTAACAGAGCTTTACATTTTGGTACTGTAAAGCTGTTTTCCCACAAAGAGTGCTGCTCACCTCTTTATGGCTGCCAGGTGTATCTTCTTGATACATACATACATACATACATATATATATATATATATAAAAAATTTCTTACCCTTCTCACTATTCTGTTCCTAACATGAATGAAGTGCTGAACAAAGACCACCGAGGTTTATACCGCAGGTTTGTAGTATTTAGTGTTTTCCTAAAGCCACTCTCACTGACACTAGTTACATCATGAGAATGACCTCTGAAGAAATTTGCTGAGTAATGCGTCTGCTAAGAGAGAGATGGAGAGAAAGGGTCCCAGACCTTTACATGAAAAAATTCTCCTTATGACACACCTGAGAAAAACTGCTGAAACCTATTTATGCACATTAATAAAACCGTTGTGGTATTTGTCATAGTTTCATTCTTGTATGAAAATTAATCTACTCAACTAAAAAAGAGGTAGAAATCCAAAATAGCCTGGCCAGTGGACTGAATCCCACTGATACAGCAATAGAGGGAGGAGCTTGTTCCCTGAGGATGAGAAGAAAAGGGAGGCAGGGTGAAGGGTGAAGAAAGCAAACGAAGAATCAAGGTCCAAGCACTTGAAAAACTGTACTGAACTTCTCTGAAGTGGACAAGTCAGGGAGAGGGCACTTCAACAGTGTAAGTTCACTGCTATCCGTACCTTTCGTTACTGAGGTTGCTCACAGATTTGGAAGTCACACTCTTAAAGGCACCTGGGCCTCATGCGCATTGTCAATGGTCTAAACCAGCAAGCCCTGTAACTAAAACCAAAGCAAAATGTCTGCAAGGCAAAAATAACAAATAGCCTGCAAAAAACACATGAAAATGCTAAAAGGACCTGTCAGTTACAGGAGATGCAGAAAGCACCCATGTGCTTCCTCAGACTCAGTCACTGAGCTCATGATCATCTGATTCAAGGCAGCCAAGCAGCAAAAAATCAGAGCCATGGCACAGGTGGCTTGTTACAGACAAAAGGTGTTAGTCATACATATTCAGCTCTTCTTTATCATTGTTAATATGTTGTCACTAGGTACAAGCTCTTGCTTGAAGTTTTTGGAATGTTGTTCTTTTACTTTCATATCCAGACCCTACATAAGACTAAATGCACATAGACTTGCAGAGCATAAAACCAAAAATAGCTGAAAAAAAATGAGAAAGTGCCAACTTGACCAAGGTGTAATTATTTTTTCATATTCCAGACAGTAAGACAAGCTTACAGGAAACAATATCTTTCAAATAAATTAAACATTATAGGAAACAGGCCCCCTACAGCTAAAAGATGACTTAAGGAAATTCTATTATAATTAAGATCACAATAAAATACTATTCAAAATTCTTTATATACCTTTCCATAGATACATGTTTTATGACATTCTAGTAGCAATGACTTATACTCCAGCCAAGAAAAATAAATAAATAAATAAAAGATGTAAAGGATATGCTGGAATTGGATTTGAAAAGAAAAAGCTTTCTTATGTTTAACTGGATTATATAATTATATATCTATTTTAATATATACCCCATGCCATCTGATGTTGTGCTCAGATTTAAAGCTGGGGGAAGGAGGGAGGAAAGGGGGATATTTGGAGTTATGGCATTTGTCTTCCCAAGTAGCTGCTACACATTAGGAAGCCTGCTTTCCTGGAAACAGCTGAACATCTGCCTGCTGATGGGAAGTAGTGAATTAATTACTTCTTTTGTTTTGCTTGTGTATGCAGCTTTGCTTTACCTATTAAACTGTCTTTATCTCAACCCACGAGTTTTCTTGTTTTTGCTCTCCTGATTATCTTCCTCATCCCACTGAGGGAGAGTAAGCAAGAGGATCTGTGGGGCTGAGCAGTGGGCAGAACTCAGGAGTGAAAAGAAAGCACACCTTTCCAAGTTTTCCTCATGAGGGAAAAACATGGCATAATTTCAACAAAACCTTATAGTGAAAGTTACAGTAAAAAAAAAAAAATTTGGGAGGGAGCTCTTGTTTGTCTGTTTCCTTTCTGTAGACAAGAGGCAGAAATAATTCTAATTTTATTTCTGTAAAGGAAATCAGAACTAATGAGGTTAGTTAAGACTCAGGTCTAGTACATTCTTTTTATAAGTGTGATAAAGAATAGCAAAGAAAGACAGAGAAAGTTAAGGTAGCAGCGAATAAAACTCAACAGTTCAGGTTTCCATGGCATAAGCTAGTCTGCCAGTGTTTCTTTGCATTTCACTATATTACTACAGAAGACCAGTAGGCATTAAGAATGACTGTCGTTAGGAAAAAACCCCACGCACATCCCAAGAGTAAGCCGTCACCCCTTGTGAAACTTATTGCAAATTAAGGTCACCCTGTCAGGTACTACAAACAAATTTTAAGACAATTTTATTGTTATGTATGTAATGATAAAACAAATCTCATGCTTTAAGAATTGAGAAGGATTTTCTCTGCCATGTGGTGCATTATATTACTGTGGCACTTGAATAAATTCATTTCTGGGATTCAGCAGAGGATGCAGTCCAGTGACGGACTCTGCTTTAGGCAGATCATAGGATTTGGTGAACCTGTTGTTTGATCAAGTGCAACAACTGCTATGTTCCAAACCCAGAACTGGGTTCCTGTAAGAGTGACATCTTTAATTTTTCTTCGTAAGTATTTGTTCCTTGAGTTTCTAGACATTAAAATTGGAAGTAAAAGTATAGCTTAAACCAGTTGCTATGTCCTCTGTGCAATTATACTGAAAATGAAAAATGAAAAATTTAAAGGCAAGATGAAAACATAACTTAAAGTATTCAGAATATTCAGAATTATATACCTTTATGGCTTTTCCAGGAGTTTTGAGAAAAGATACTGACTGTATTACAAGAAAATATTAAAACATTTTCAAGTAGTTCTTTTTTACTCTGAAGGTAGTTGTGTTCTGTTTAGAGGACTGAAGGGGATTATCACTTTGTGAAAGATATTGTCCTTTCACAAAAATCATATTGCAGAAACTTTTACTTCCAAATTAAACTAAGGAAATCTACAAACGTTTGGGTTTTTATTATATGGTTTTGTTTATTACCAAAGCAACTGTCATGAAATTGTTTAATCTCTCAGAACTGACCACATAACAACTGAAGTAATAATGGTATTGTTTGGTCTTGATCAGGCTGTAGGAAGTGGGACTCTTTTTTCATAAATATGTTGACCGATTGAAAGAAATGAAGAACATCTTACTTTGTTTTCCATAGGTCAGTTTCTTTCTAGATAATGATCAGATCCGAAATTAAAAACTTATCTCAGTCTTTTCCATATTCCTCTACCTTTGAAAAAATGAATCTACATCCTCTTTCCCAGGGTTGTAAAGCCTGAGATAGCTGAGAAGTTGGGATAATGTACTAAAATTCTATTTAGTCTGTTGATGACCACGTATTTTAGTTACCTTTGTATATTGCCACTGTATTGTCTTGCTAGAAATTTTTTCTGGCTGGAAGTATTTAGCACTGGCTGATTTTAACCTCTACCCCAAGTGAATCAGTGAGTTTGTTGCAAATCCAACTTCAAGGAGAAATTTCATATGAATTTGAATGTGGGCAGAGGTTTGTTTTTTTTTTTTTTTGAGGTAGTAGTGGTTTGGTTTGAGGGAAAGGGGTGTGGGTTTGTGTGTGTTTGTGTGTGTGTTTTTGCTTTGGTCGTTTGCTAAACAAATGTTTTTTTTTTTTTTTGTTTGTTTTTTTTTTTCTCTTTCTCAAGTTTGACAAGTAAAAGAAAACGTTAGTTGTTTATAATTTTCTTCTTCCCTTTCTACGTACAGAGTTTGACCTCTAAAGAACACCATGGACATAATTCCACTAAGAGTAAATAATATCAATATTACAGACTAATATTTTAAAATAAAAGTAGACAAAGCTCATAGTAAATAAAAGCTGCCTTGAGACAGGTTGTTTTTTTTTTTTTTTCCCTTGTATCTTTGGTGACAATTCATGTTTTCTTAATGACCTACTTTAACTTAATCATTGAACCTTTACTGAACAAGCCTTTTGGCACTTAGAATTTTCTAGGAGTTCTATATACTATAAGGACTTTCTTTACTCTGCCACCTTCACTGTCTCGCTGTGAGACACACTGGCTACTGTCAGTGAAATCATAATTAACATTGATATGAATGGCATATCAAAGTACATTTATACCTCAGTATATATATACAGGTCTTAAGTTTATTGTGAGAAATATTCCATTCTGTATTTTGAGTTATGGCTTTCTTAGACATAGGTATGCAAAAATACAACATCCACCTACTAGAAATGAAGAAAACAATACCACTATATTTTAAGCAGAGGTGTCTCACTTTACAATGGAGACAGATAATTTTCTCCCATTACCACTGCTTATCTGAGAGGGAATTAACCTTCATACTTAAGACATCATTTATGCATAAGTTGTTTAACAGTCCTCTAGACCACATCGGTTTTAAGACTTCGGTGTGAAATGTTTCTGATCTTTTTCTATGACGTTATAAATTAAACGCACCTACAGAAAAACCTAGTTGGTTTTGTTCTCACTGAATATTGTGTGCTCAAGATTATTCCCCTCAATAGATGCCTAGTACTCTCAAATATTCTCAAAACTCTGTGGGTTCCTTCAAAATGTATCCACTGGAGAAAGAGATTCTTTTGACACTACAAGACGCATTGTGTACAATGAATTATAAAGATCTAATGCTCTTTTAGCCACAAAGTCATTGCAAAGGGTAATATAGCAATCATTTGTGGTATAATGAATCACAAGAGTTTTCCCGGAGCACAACTTGTGCCTCAGTAAGGCACTTGGCTTAGAGTGTACTTCCTTGTAGGGATGTGGCTTGGCATTTGATAACAACATTAAATCAGTGAAAAAGATCAAACAATTTAATTCTGAATATTTATTTTTTTTATGATTAAAGAATATCTGTGTTATTGTAGTTGTATGCATCTTTTTTGAGTTAGAATTTACCTAGAAAAAGGGTCTTATGATAAACTGGTTCTTACAATCCTATGTTGTTTGCTGTCGTTAAGGAGGAAATTAAAAAAGTGGTCAGCAAGAGTTTGTTTTTCTGGTAAGGTTATTTTAAAGCTCCTTTCCTCAGGGATATTTGTACTTCATCTAACATAAGTAAGCCTAGTTTATGAAATGCTTATTCAATTTACTGATTTTTACATTAGTAAACTACTTACTTTAAGGAAGTGCGATATTGAAAATATTATAGAAACTTTTTTTGAGTGACTTGTTTAAACAAGTTAGTATCTTTTCAGCAGTTGTCTTTCTTGGAGATAGTTTGCTTGGCATTTTGTTTGTTTGGTTTTGCTTTATTTTTTAAGAGGGTGTTAAGTAAAAAAACAAACCCCAAAACACAGTGAAGATCATAAATGGCTTCTGGACTGATCTCAACAGAGCACTCAACAGGTTTCTTTTTGCTTTTTGATAAACAGAATAAGTAAAAGAAGGAATTAGAATAATACTCTGACCACCAACTCCACAAATCAATATGTGTTGTGCATAAACCCTCAGGAAATAGGAAATCAAATCTATCTATTTTTCCACATCAGAATGTGACAAACATTTTTGCTGCCTCAGGATTTCAGTATGTTCCCTGATGCTACTGCTTTCCACTTCTAAGCAAAGTACTCTGAAGGCACACTTTGTTCCTGAATACACTAGGCATCTTAGTAAGAATCACTAAGGTCTCAGTTTATGTCAGCAGAGTTTTGTTCTGTTGCCTTAAAGTGATTCTTAACTCAAGGTTGGGTAAAGCAAAATGTTTACACAAGATAGAGATTAAAAAGAAATTAAAGGGAATCAAGTTTTTAATCCACTTCCATTAAGTTTTGTCCTGGGTTTACCAGGAGCCGTTTTGCTCCTTCTTAGTAACTGGTGCAAGCTCTGTGTTTTGACTTCCAGCCTGGGCAGAGAGCTGATAATACCGATTGTTTTCAATTGTTGCTAAGTAATGTTTATTCTGGCCAAGGACTCTGTGAGTCTCATGCTCTGCTGGGGACGAGGGAGGCCGGGAGGAAGCAGAGACAGGACACCTGACCTAAACTAGCCAAAGAGGTATTCCATACCATAGCACGTCATGCCCGGAGGGGGAACTGGAAGTTACCTGGAAGGGGCAGGCTCTCGCTCTTCGGGGGGGTCTAACTCGTTCGGCGGTGGTATCGTATTCTCTTGTTATTTTCTCTTATCAATATTATCATTTGTGGTAGCAGTAGTGGTTTGTGTTATACCTTAGTTACTGGGCTGTTCTTATCTCAACCCGTGGGAGTTACATTCTCCTGATTTTCCTCCCCATCCCTCCCGGAGACCTCCGGGTCGGGGGGGGGGGGGGGGGGGTGTGTGAGTGGACAACCTGTGTGGATTGGTTTAAACTACGACAAGTTTAAATCATAAAGGTATATTTTTTGTTATCTACCTGATGTCATGACCCACATCATTCAGAGAAGCCGTCTACCTCAACACACATCTTTTAGAGGAAAAATACTTGCAGTGGAGCAGCTAGCTTTAATAGACAATTCTTTTTTGGTGTACCCCCTTTTTCAAGTGATAATTATTTCTTCACTTATTACATAGAAGATAAAAGAAATGGCAAGAATAATTAAAATAAAAATTATTTCCCTTTGAAATTGTCTCTTCATTAAACTACATGCTGTCTTTTTGACCAGTTGACACTTTTTCATAAGGGAAATACACCTCTCTTGGGACACATTTCAGTGTGAAAAAGTCTTTTGCTCTACATCAGCCTGTGCAATGATGGTGTGCTTCATTCAAAAACCAAAATCATCTTGATGAGCTAAATGCTCACAGTTCATTATTGGCTCCTTACTGATGTGGCTGTAACTGACCACATGGCACTGAGAAATGGGGCTTGGATATAAAAAGATAGACTGAAGCTTCATTTGAAGAAAGAGTTGCTTCTGTTTCACACATATTTCTTCACTTCCAGAGTGTTGTAGTGAGTAAGAGCTCTGGCAAGTGCCTTTTTCAAACTGTAAAGGACATAGGTTTTCTCAGTGAGAAATAAACACATTTTCTGTGTGTGGCCCAGGAACATCTGAGAATGAGGGAACTTAGCAAAGGCTTCAGCAGCACAGACAAGGAAGGCAAACCTAAAAGCAAGGAATGCAATGAGCCTAAAGGCTTCCAAAATGGCAGGTTCTAGGCTAAAATTCCTGAGTTTGAGATTGCCTGCTGGAGCACCCTGTTAAGAAAGGGAAACATCACTGCTCTAAAGCAGTATTGTGTGCTGCAAAACAGCATTCAGCTATGCTTGACACTGGTTGAATGAATGGGCTGAATTTGCTAAAATAGAGAAGCTGGTTTACTTTGTGAGATTTTGAGAAAGTGTTAATTTCTTTATATAAGAACAATGTGACACATCTTAATTTTTTCTCACATGTCCAGACTGTAGTGGCATGGTGTCAGGCAGCATAGCATAATCACTTGCCATTCTGTGTGTTTGTGCTTAGAAGCGACTGGTTAAGTTTTCATACGACTTGCAAGCATCTTTACCACAGTATCTCTGATCTTGCCCTCTAATGGAGCAGTTCTTAACTGATCCCATTTGAAGCATCTCAGTGCTGCTTCTGATGGGCAGCGAAGGTGGTTCAGCTGTGTGAGTCCTCAGTACAGTCCCACAGATTGCCTGCATACCCATCTGAGATGCCTCTGATGGTTCAAAGGCATGGCTCTGTCACCTATCAACCCTCCACCCACTGAGTTTAGAAATTGTGTTCTTTTTTTTTTTAGTGAAGGTAGGGACAAGTGTACCTGAAAAGAATCTTGATACCAAGTTTAAACAAAGGCTGGCACGCTCTGTTTTTAGGTCACTAATAGATGAGGTCTTGGAAACACTTTGTGCTAGCTCACAAAGACAGGATGTCTGCAGGGACACTGAGAGAAGATTCATGTAGCGACTTGCAGAGAAGACTCTGAAGGAAAGAGGTAATTCTTATATCTATTTTCTGACACAGAAGCCAAGGAAGTAAATGGTCTAAGTTTACTATGTTCTGAGTTAGGGAAAAGTTTAGAGCATGATGATAAAAGTGCTTTTGTGAAGCTTTCTTAAGAGCAGATTCGAACAGAGAACTTAACCATTTGTTTATACCAGTTCAGTTTTGTGCAAACGAGCAAGCAAGGGTGAATAATTCCAACAGTTAGAACTGTAACTGCACAAGATAAGGACAAGCACAAAGATGAGAAGAATTTAATGGTCTGCCATCTGATTCATTGAGTCAATGAGATGTTAATACTATGATTTTTAATAATATGTATTTTTAATAGAATGCATTCTCAGTGAACTTAAAATTCTCACTTGGATAATATTTAGTAAGATAGAGCACAAAACAGAACAAAAAGTCTTGCTTTCTTGCTCTTTGTGGCTATGTCACTTCATTTGTGTACAGCAGTGACATTTTCTTATACCACTAATGTACTTTTTCCTTCATATGGCATTTGTGTCACGTGCTCTTCCATTACAAACTGAGTAATAGGCAAGACTTAATAATTAAACAGTGTAGCAGGAGGAGAAAAAAAAGTGAAGATACAAAAGAGACAAAATACTTCTTACCAGTCGTGTCTTGAATCCCAAATTTCAAATTCTCATAGTGTCTATTCCATTAAAGCTTCACCTGGGAGAGTTGTAATGATATCTACTGTGTTTCTTTAAACTGAAATTTTATTTACTTTTGAAAAGAACTTTGTTCATTATGGAAGGATAAATTAAGCATCTGTTAATTGTTCTTCTCCCTGACTCAATTAAATATCATAAAGACATTTCATTCCACTAAACTAGGCATTTAAGCTAATAAAATTAAAGGCCAGATCCTGCTCTTATTTGCAGTCCTTGAATCCATTCAGGTGTTTGTACTACATCCACCACCAGAACAGGGGCCCAGACGCACAGAAAAGCCCCAGTGTTTTTAATTGATGATGGGAAAGGATTATAAGCCCTGTTTATACAGCTGCAAAATAAAAACTGCAGTTCTAGCTAGTTGGTTGGCTAAGGTAAGCCGTGTTCAGTGATCTCTTTGGCCTCACTGAGATTTGTATTATCTGGCATAAACCCCTTTCTGAAAATTTCTAAGTAATTTTCTTTCATTACAGTAACACAAGCAGTTTAAATCTTTTAACCAATATCTCTGTGATTCTCAACAACTACCAAACATGCAGCTGGTCCAGATTTAAAGGCTGCCCTTCCAGCATGGATTCAGATTCATATCTACTGCCCAGCAAAGCTATAGAGAATCACATAGTGGAGAAGCTCTCATTTCTTCCTTGCAGAACTGCCACTTTCAATCGATATTTAAATGTTTGTTAAACCAGAGACAGAAAAAGACTGTGTTCTCACTGAAAAGAAAGAAGTTTTTTCTTAGTGGTTGGAAGGGGTCTTACTTCCCACTTATTTTGCTAGTGACTGTTTAAAACTCTTCTTTCCATCCACTCTTTCAGATCAGGTGGAAAAGGCCTGTCATATGTTTTTATTTCCAGAGGTCTTTAGAGGTTGAATGAGGGCTATGACATTGATGAGGTGGGTTTTAAGTTGATGCTGTTTGTGAGTTTGGCACTTGGGTAGAATTTTACTCATAAAGATGTGACTGTGCCCATGTCCCCAGTGTTTCCAATTGTATCTAGTCAGCTTTTCAATAAAACCCTTACATGAACAGTACGAATTTGCTATTGATTGGGCTCTGGGCCTTGATTTAGGCTGACCAGTTGTTGTGGTTTCAGCCCAGCCAGTAACTCAGAACCATGCAGCCTCTCGCTCACACCCTCCCCACTTTCTTCCTCTCCCCTCTCTCAGAGGGGTGGGGAGGAGAATTGAAAGAATGTAAATCCCATGGATTGAGATAAAGAACAGTCCAGTAACTAAGGTATAACACAAACCACTACTGCTACCACCAATAATAATAATAATGATAAAAGAAATAACAAGGGAAGAGAATACAACCACTCACCACCCGCCAACCGATACCTAGCCCAGCTTGAGCAGTAATATAGCCCTTCTGGGTAACTGCCCCCAGTTTATATAGTGGAGAGGACGTGCTGTGGTATGGAATACCTCTTTGGCTACTTAGGGTCAGGTGTCCTGTCTCTGCTTCCTCCCAGCTTCCCCTCCTCCCTGGCAGAACATGAGACTCAGAAAGTCCTTGGTCAGACCAAACATTACTGAGCAACAACTAAAAACATCGGTGTTATCAGCGCTGTTCCGAGGCTGAAAGTCAAAACCACAGTGCTGCACCAGCTACTAAGAAGGACAAAAATGTCTACTACTGCTGAACCCAGGACACCAGTATTTACTTCCAGAAATACTTTAATGTATTTTATCATAGATTCTTTCATACCTTATTTTGAGTTGTCTGGAAATGCAGAAGCTAACATTCCCTCTGCATTGGCAATAACCAGTAAGATACTTGTTAGAGGCCTGGTCTAACATAGGATTGGTAAATTTTACCTTCAATTTTTTAGAAGGAATCATCATACTTGTGTCTTACTCTTCCTTAGGGAAACTCTGAATATAATTTTTAACTTAGTCCAATCCTGAACATAATTTTTTGCTCAGGAGACATTAATTTGATTTGTGACTTCTCCCTAATGGTAAAAATCATCTTAGGTTGTTAAAGGTAGAGTACTGTAGCAGCATAAGGTTGGGTTGTTTTTCTCCCCTAATCTTAAAACAAAAAGAAGAAAATTAAAACAAAATGAAGCAACAAGTTCCCCACCCCTGACCTGACCCAACTGTAAAATACTAGTAATGAATACCTCTGCAGTACCACCGATTATGCCAATCACTGAACAGAAATCTAAGTAAGAAACATGGGTACCTTCCTAAACTTCTTAAAATATGAATTGTCTTATAAATATCTATTTGAAATACTACAATTTTGGATATTTCCTTAAATTGGTATGTCAGAAAGACTTCCTTAGTTATTAGTTTACATGTTTAAAGATAAAAGGAAGCAACTTCAAACTAACATAGTCCATGGCATATTCAGCTAGTTTTCATTACAACTTCATTTCTTTTGTGATTAGAAAATCTGAAGGTGTCCATAAAAAAAAAAAAAAAAGTTTTGATTTCTGCTTTTAGTACTCTAAATAAGAAATGCCTTGCCAAAAATATTTAGTCACTATGATGCTGAGATGCTTCAAATTCTTTTGTCATTCTTTAGTCCGCAATTTTCTATGATCTTCCATACATCTCTCATTTCTTCTCTCCATTATTCATGGGGAGGCGGGTGAAGATAGGGGTTTTGATGGCTGACTTCTTTGTCTGATTAGTAGACTTATCTTTATTCTGAGAAATCTACATATTCCATAGGTTTAGAAAATGTGACATTGGAAATTTCTTCCATGTGGATAGGTTTCTTGCACAGTATGTTTTAGATCACAAAAGGATATGTTTTAGATCACAAGAGGATAAGGTATTTCTGATATGTAGGAATCTCTATAATAAACCTTTAATTTTGGAAAAATCTAGAAACTTATAGAATAGCTGAAAATTAAGTCTGCAGAGCTCTCAGTCACTTTTCCAGGTGTTCTCTTCTTGCTACTGATACCTACTAATGTTGCCCTACCTGTGCAGAGGAACACTGAAGCAAGACAGAATTAATAAAGGAATATCTTAATTTTGTGAACATCTAGGCCTAAAGAGAAGATAATTCAAACTTAGAAAGCTGATCCAGCTATATATTACTGAACATAAATGATAGCTAATAATGAATTTAATCAGAAAATTGCTCCTGCAAGATACAGAGTAGAAGAAATATGACTACATAGATTTATGGATTTTTGTCTCATTTCTGGTTTTAAGCAACTTCGATGAAACACTACCTTTGCTACTGATTTTTCTGCTTGTTTCTCTCCTTATAGTACATCTATGGGATCCTGTACTAAGCACATAGAATTATAGAATCACAGAATAGTTAGGATTGGAAAGGACCTTAAGGTCATGTAGTTCCAACCCCTCTGCCATGGGCAGGGCACCTCACACTAAACCATCCCACCCAAGGCTTCATCCAACCTGGCCTTGAACACCGCCAGGGATGGAGCACTCACAACCTCCCTGGGCAACCAATTCCAGTGTCTCACCACCCTAACAGGAAGGAATTTCCTCCTTATATCCAATTTAAACTTCCCCTGTTTAAGTTTTAACCCATTACCCCTTGTTCTGTCACTACAGTCCCTGACAAAGAGTCCCTCCCCAGCATCCTTATAGGCCCCCTTCAGGTACTGGAAGGCTGCTATGAGGTCTCCACGCAGCCTTCTCTTCTCCAGGCTGAAAAGCCCCAACTTCCTCAGCCTGTCTTCATACGGGAGGTGCTCCAGTCCCCTGATCGTCCTCGTGGCCCTCCTCTGGACTTGTTCCAGCAGTTCCATATCCTTTTTATGTTGAGGACACCAGAACTGCACACAATACTCCAGGTGAGGTCTCACAAGAGCAGAGTAGAGGGGCAGGATCACCTCCTTCGACCTGTTGGTCACACTCCTTTTGATGCAGCCCAGGATACGGTTGGCTTTCTGGGCTGCGAGCGCACACTGCCGGCTCATGTTCATTTTCTCATAGACCAGCACCCCCAAGTCCTTCTCTGCAGGGCCGCTCTGAATCTCTTCTTTGCCCAGTCTGTAGCTGTGCCTGATACTTGCTGTGTATGCACAGAGTGAGTCTGCAAATCAAAAGTGTCTTATTATTATTGCTGGAAAAAGGACCATTATGACAGGAATGCTTGTGTGAGTTCTTCTTCCATTTTGTCTGTTTTCCTGCAAGTAACATTAAGGAGATTTATCGCTATACTGGCACTAAAGTTATGGGTGCTTGGTTATCTGATATGACTGCACATGGTATACTGTACAATATAGGCAAACTTCAAACAAGCATAGATGCATGGCAGGAGAAGCCAGTGTTTCACTAGCAGCAAACTAAAGTACAGCACCACTGTTCCCTTGTGCTGACAAAGTCACCAGAAGGACTGGACATTTAGTCCATTGGCAGCAGGTGGCACAAACTGGTTTGAAGCAGAAGCAATGATACAACATTGTGACATATAGGAGCAGCAAAACAGGAGTGTAAGATTAAGGTGTTATCTGTTGTTTTTAATTTTCATGACTTGCACAAATTAACAGGTTTGTAACCTATAGCTTTCAGCTCTGAATGAGGGGTCCCTAAGCTGAAAATTTCTTTGAGCCATTTTTTTCTTCACGAGAAACTTTAGCTGCTGTTTTCAAAATGGCAGATATACTATTGGAGTTCCCTGTTGCTGCTTACTGTCTCTGTGTTTATTATTTGTTTTCTCATCTCCCTATGTCTTGTGTTGTAGGGCCTGAAAATGGAGGGGAGAACTAAATGGGCACAAGATTGCTAAAGAAAAGGACAACAAATAAGTAGTGGGTTTTGTTTCGGGGGTAACAAATTACTCTACAGTAATACCAAATTAGCTAGATGATGAGATATATTTAACCAAAAAATATAATTTAAGAAGGAAGGAGTATTCCCTTCTTATTCTTCAATATGACTACTGTCTGCTACTTGGTCAAATTTTATTATTACTGTCACAAGAATGACTTAGAGAAGAGTTGTTGTAGATGACCCTGATTTATTTCCTGCAAAGATGGACACTGTCTTCTAACTCCATCGACTTTTTGTGCAAAAGAACTTTCAGACCCAGTACTGCTTCTAAGAAGAGAACTGGTAGCAAGACTTCAATTGCCAGAAGTTAATCCAGGCTCTTTGAAAGACATGGGTGCTCTTGCCGTGCTGGTGTATATTGTTATCTTAAAGATGTTAATGAAGAATGAGTTCTTGCACAAACAAACCAAACCCCAAGCTCCTTTATCTTATACCCTTCACTTATAAATAATTGCAGAACACCTTTATAATTGTACTTTTGTCTGAATATTTACAGTTCTCATTACATATTACCTCCTAGATGTCTTTCATATTCTAGGAGCTCTCATTTTGCAACTTCTAGAATAGACAATTCATAATCACATAATAAAATGCAGTTTGTGTGGGCAGACTAAAATATTTGGTTTATATATGAATATATAACCACACGGAGAGTACCATATACCAGGCACGTAGCACAACAAAATGTATTTAGATTTTAGATGGACATATACAATGTAAATTTATATTATGACTTTAATTTATAAAGAAACACTGAGTGATGAAGCATGAATATACACTGCAAACTAACTTTCCAAACCTGAAAAAAACTCTACTGAAGTGAGCAGTAGTAACATTAAATGTCTTTCAATAGTGGAACCCAAGTGATTCTGGGATACCATGGACTCGGGTGATTTTGTTATTGGGTTTTTCACAGACATTCAATAATTTTGTACAAATTTCTCAAAAGATTTCATAAATGTTAACTAATTTCCCTTGTACAGCAAATATTACATTTTTCATTATTATCTACTTCTACAGAAGAATGCAAAGGAATAAATCAACATATATATGACTTGTTCAAAGTTGAAATGAAATGATGTTGCATGGTAGAAGAGGAAAAAATTGTTATATCTTAGACAACTGATGATACTAACTTGTTCTAGTTTGTTGTAGCATTTAGTGAATGAAGGAAGAAGCTATGAGTGGTACATAATGAAAGAAATATTTTTTATTATACCTCTTGAAAATGTCTTGGCAACATTTAGCAATCTTCAGAATGAAAACTATTTCCTGCCTTGTGTAGTTGTTCCAGCCTTTGTAACTTGGGAATTCTTGATTTGCTCAGAAATAACATCAACAGTCAATTCAGATTTTAAGAAGTTCTAGGTCTTTAAAAAACGTGGAGGCCAATTTCCTACTTGTCAAGAGCCTTTTTGTCCTGTTTTGGGCCATTTTTACTATCCTTTCATCTGGCTCATTTAGCTTAGGCATCGCCAGTTCAAGGAAAATAAAACGACTAAAATTTTGGGAGTGGGAACAAAATGATCTATATAGAGGAATAAAGCTCTTAGAAGACTATGATGATACACATTAATTCATACACATTCTATCAAAGCAATGATTACACAACAATTACTGATTAACTTTTTTTTTTTTAAAGACTTAAAACCATGTTATGGTGACATAACAGTTCTCCTCCCCTTCACACATACACACACCCCCCTGATTTAATAAAAACAAACTTCTATTGCCTAATTAACCAAGATGATTATTCCAGACATTTGCATCACTTTGGCTTCTCTCTTTTGCAAGATGACAAATTACAACTTCTTCTAGACTACATTACGCTTCTATCAAAAAAGGAATCAAAACAATATCCTCACATTCAGAGCTGCCACATATATTTGCCCTGGGGATGGAAGGGCAAATGTGTCTTTTTCTGTAATTAGAATACTGGGTCATCTACTCACTGTCAGGCTAATATTTTACTGTTCTGTTCCTGACAGTATTACTAGAATCGTAATACTGACCATAATCTGGGAGATGTGTTTCAGCTAGATGGCATTTATGTTTTTCTGTCTTGCAACTGATAATTTTTCCTTGTGTGCATCCTGTAGATGATTGATTACTAAGCTAAAGCTTGTTAAATTATACTAAACTATGCCTTGGCAAAGTTATTTTCGGTCAAGCAGGCAATAACAAACAAAAATTTCATTTGAGCACTCATGTCTTAAGTAGTTTCCTCTGTCAAATAATAGCAACAAGATCTGTGGGAGAGCACTGTTTAAAATTCTAATTCAACTGTTATTGTATACTTCTGAATGCTTAAAATTATTTTTATAAGCCTGTGTATCATTAAAAACCTAATTAGAACTAATGATTCTGCCTATATATATATATATATATATATATATATAAATAAAATATACATGTTTCCTTTTCTTGTTTAGATATATGCCTGAAATACATGGATTGGAGCTGATTTGTATTTTGGATTAAGATTGCATCATCACCTGTCAAGACTTCAATACATGGAATCTGAGTGGCACATGCAAGCAATACAAAAAATACATCGTTAATCTACCTGTTGTAAGAAAAGAATAGAGAAATTAAAGGTAGAATAAGAAGTAGAAAACACAATATAGCTAACATACATATATAAAGCAGTTTAACTCAACTCCATGCAGTCACCAATATAAACATTAGTAAGGTTAATATATATAAAGCAGTTTAACTCAACTCCATGCAGTCACCAATATAAACATTAGTAAGGCTAAACAAAACATGGTATAAGATGGTATTTAGATTTTTATGGAAGTATTTGATTCAAAGATGAACAAGATTTTTTTTGTAACTCCTTGCATTATGTGAGATGTCATTTAGGTCAGTAAATGAATCTTCTCTCTCCGTTAAAAATAATTTTCAATGTCTGAATTCCTCTAATTAGGTCTTACCTAACGCCCAGAAAATATCCCTAGGATAACTCAAAGCTTTTGTCAAGTCATCCATATTCACTATTTCTGATTACTAGAAGTAAATCAGAAGTAATTCCACAAAAGATACTGGATTTACATTAATATACACACAGGATCTGAAAGAAAATGAAGCTCTATCATACTGCGTTATTTTGAGTAACACATACTAAATATCATGAAGCTTTCATTTAAATTGGATAGTAAGCATGGATCTGGAAAGCAATAAGACTTCAGGATTAGATTTATTTTTTTTTACAAATGTCTTGTTTATTCAAAATGTGGCATCTATAAAGTTGCATTACAGAATTCATCTGTGTCCTAGGTAACATTGTGAGAATTCTTTAGGAGATATTCACTGTGCTAAAATGAAATAAATACACTCCTTAATGTTCAATAAGACTGAAATGCAAAAAGGCCTGTTAAGGAAATAGTGATAAGTGCAAATTAAAATAAACATTAAATATTGTTCCAACAATAAACATGGAAATACAGAAGAGCAGTGAATGTCCTGAGTGGTGTTGCCTTAATATTAAGAAAGCATTAGTAAAATAAAATTAGAAATGACAGTGTTCTACCTTGCTGAAGAATAATTTATGTAACCTCAGCAGAAATATTTTGAACTTAACAGTATTGGTTAAACATAGAATTGCAAACAAAGTGCTGGAGCATTTTTGCAAAAGCAACTTGGTTGATATTTTGTTGTTGCCATTAAGGGCACCAGAGCCATTACTTCTATTAAAAAACTTCCTCTTAGAAATCTTTCCATTTCTGGAGCTTGTGTCTATATGAAATATTAATCTTTCTTTTTTTACTAACTCTATGTATTTTTCTTTCTTCCAGTCCATTTTTCCTCCATCCTTTTTCATTTAAATCTTTACTTCTTAATAAGGATTTTATTAATTTTTTTTTTTTTTTGGTCCTATAAGAAATCCTCAAGTTTAAGCATTCTTTTTTGTCTACAGTTTGGATGAAAGAACTGAATGTTGAAACTGTTTGCTGAAAAAGATGCCCTCAAATACCCTATTCTGACACTGTACTATCAACTGACTTTTAAGATTTATATTGCTTTTTGTTCTTAGATGTTCTTTACTTCCACAGCAGGTATTGCAGTTTGTTCCTCCTTCCCTGTGAGCAAGCCATATCCTTCCTGTGATTCACTTCTCTTTTCATTTGGCTAACACTCTGGGATGGTGAAAGAGGAAGGAAATATCCTGAAATGATATAGTATTTCAACACTGATTTTTTTTTTTTCCTAATGAAAAAAGATAATATTTATCCTATTAGTCATTTGGGCTATTACTCTTCCTCCTCCTACACTTATAAGACAGAAAAATTAAATGTAACTTTATTTGATATAACATCTGAAAACTTTTGATTTGTGACTATGGTACTTGAAAATATAAAATTCTTGTTCTCATCACATGAATGAATAATTGTACACTGACAGAATTCTGCAATACTTACTCTTGTGAATAATGCTGTTGATTTCTAAACATTCTTAATAACTGAATGTTATCAGTAGAAAAAAATATTCTGAAAGATTGATTTCTTTTTTCCCTCAACTAATACGATGGAGAGCCCTGGAAAGATATTTGTAATCAGCAAATTTAAGCCTGTGTAGTATATCACAAATGGTGAAACCATTTTAGTGTTTCCAAGCACTTGTAGAGGGAGGAGAGAGAAAGATATATTTTTCATTAAGACAAAGTGACTCTTTGTTGCTCTAGTATCACAGTGGGGATTTTCTCATAATGGCAAAATGCTCAAACAAAATTTTTTTCATTTGGTGTCTAGTGAGACTTAAGACTTCTGAGAATGTTCTTAGTGACACTTAAGGGGTGAAAAACCTCCACAGATACAGATCTGTGGTTTTAAACAGTTATAACTAGGAAAAGATATTATTGTGATAATATTTCATGCTCTAAGATTTAAATCAGTCAGAAACCCACGTGTTCAAAGGTGTATGGTGAGATTCCAACATATCTCTTAAACATTTAATTTCAGCCATTGTCTGAATGTAAGATATGACCTGATGGATTTAGCTTTGCCACTCTTGCTAAAACTAGACTGCAGCAGCACTAAAAAATTAATGAATGTGATTGTTATTACAGTTTTAGTGCGTCTCCCTCTCCTTTGTGCAAGATTTAAGGTTCATTTTGTAACATACCTGTTGCTTTACAATATTCAGTTGCTTCTCTTAATCTTATGGCTGTGTCCCAAATGTCCCATGCCTGCAAATTCACATAAAGACAATTAGAATTTTTGGTATTTCTTGCTCTCAGGCAGATCTGAAAGATTTGTATTTCTTACATTCTAGCTATTATTGTTCAGAGCAGAAAAAAAAAATAGATCAGGAAATCATTTAGAAATATATGTTTATACGCACACGGTCAATATGTTTGATAAAGTTGTGTTTCTAATCGTGTAAGGTGGATTCAACCATCTCCATGCAGTCTTGTTTCTTCATTCAGCTTCTCGTCAAGTGCTACAACTATTTCATGCTATGTCTAATAAAATAAAAAAATAAATAAAAAAATACAGAGACAGAAATATTATCAAAAAAAAAAATGCTTGGACAAATGAAGAAACAGTAGACAGTATGAAAGCCATTCTGAAGGGCATTGCAGTGTGGCAATGATTTCACAAAAAAAAGTTTGCTTTTCCTAGCTGTCTTTTATGAAGCAGACACTGTTGCTAGCATACTGTCAAAGCTTTGAGAGCAAATCTATGTAATGAAATCAATAGTTAGCTTTGTAATTCTCCCTCAGTTCTTTTTGGTAGAATTTCTGGATGGTTTATTGAAGTTCTACCAGCCATAAGCTGTTGTTGTTTTTTTTTTAAAATTATTCAGAAGCAAGTATTTGTCATTGATACCCTTCTTGTTGTTCTGACATTCACTGCCATTCATTTAATCTGTGATCTGAATAGTGCTCCTGCCTTTCTTTTAGAGACATGTGAATGGTGAAGGATCTTGTAAGTCACTATGTTAGGAGTACCAGACTTCTTTTCAAATTTTCTGTCATCTTGTGTGGCAGAAATCTAGGACTATACTTGTGGCACCTCCACATCTGTAGCTGCCTTGGATAAAATGGCTCATGTCATACCATATTGACATAGCTCCATATTATCTTCTCGCCTAAGGAGACTGAGACATGTTACTAATAAAAGTTAAAAAAAAAAAAAAAAGGAAAAGTGAAATGTGAAGTGGAAAGCAAATTTAGACCTATGAATGGTGAATTAATTGTGTCTTTTACGAGCTTCTTAGTTGTTACTTATTGCCACTTCACCAGTGTTTTCTTTTGTGTGTGTTTTTTTTTAATAAATCAGGATGATGTTATTGCCAAAAATAACTTATTAATATTAACTTACATTAATAAACCTAATTTGTTAATCATTGGTAAGAACAATTTTGTGAATGAGCAGTCTGTAAAATAGCACTGTACAGTGAATCTGGGAAACAGAATTATTGTCAGCCTGGTGACACTGCCCACAGCAGCTGTTTTTGGCACCCAGTGTGGGGCGTGAGGGGTTGAGACAATGACAGATCCGACCGGATTAATAGTCACTCGTCACAATTTTGATTTATTGGCTCTCAAAGTTTCTCTTGATCTCACAGTTTCAGAAAGTTGTACATCACTTAGAGCCGGTATTTGCTGTGTTAGTGTTTATCAAGTGTGGGGCTTGGGCTAAGGTTCTTGTTCCACTGTACTTTATGGCAATGACTTGTAATACGGGTGGGCTCCGGCAGCAGGGCAGGATGGATGTGGCAGTGGACTTGTACCTGGCCGTCCCGCTGCTCTTGACCGTCCTGGCCCTTGTCCTTGCCTCTGTCTTCGTGAGGCTGCGGGGAGCTGAGGGGGAGCGGCCGCAAGAGCCAGCGGTGGCCGAAGCAGCCCGGGAGAGCGGCCACGGGGACCAGGCAGTGGCAGGAGCAGGGCTGGAGACCTGGAAGAATGTAGCTGCTGAGCAGTGGGAGGAGGCAGCAGAGGAGCCGAGGCCCGCGGCCGAGCCCAGCCCCGCGGCAGCTGAGAGCATCCCCCGGAAGCAGCCCACCGAGCGCCAGGAAGATGCAGGAGCCCATGCATCATTTCCCATCACGGCAGAGGAGGAAGATCTGCACTC
The DNA here is from genome assembly GCF_037157495.1 of Lathamus discolor. Classification (NCBI taxonomy): domain Eukaryota; kingdom Metazoa; phylum Chordata; class Aves; order Psittaciformes; family Psittacidae; genus Lathamus; species Lathamus discolor. Next base: position 101,754,370 of record NC_088885.1, on the reverse strand, counting down.
AGGAAAAGAGAAGCTGGTGGTGGGAGAGCCGGCAAGCACAGCAGCTGCACCAGCCCCAGTGACAAGTACAGCAGCATCATTTGAGAGTTCTGAAGGTTTTGAATGGCCTCTGGGACCTGCCTGCTGATTGTGATGGGGATCAGCATGTTGGCACACACACAGAGTGTGTTCTACCCATGACCATTTTGTCTGATCTCAAAAGTTAAGCAGAGTCAGGTTTGGGTCTTGTCTAGAGTCAGATGATGATATAGGAGGAGCAGGAGATTTTCCCCAAGGCTGGACAGTCGTGAGTGGCAGTATGTGTGGGACAGTATGAGAGAGTATCTAGTCCACTGGGCCCCTCCAGTGCTTTGGAAGTGTTGGAGATGGAAGGCAGCTGTATGGAGTCCTTGGCAACAAGCTGCAGAAACTGCTGAGTGGGACAGTGAATTATTTTGAGCCTGGTGGCCCCATGACACTTCAGGCCATTAGGGCAGAGATGGACTCATGATTGAGGGGTGGACTTAGCAATGGACGCTATTGACCAGGTTATTCACAAGTGTGAGCATGGCACACAGCCTCTCCTGCTCCGAGAGACTGTTACAAGAGATGGAGCCTGCCATCATGGACCAGATGGACTCAGCAGCTTTATAGGGACTGATCCATGCACTAAGATAAGAGTGCACTGAGATAAGAATGATGGTATATTGAAAATGTGGGATCTGAGCATGACGTGAATGGCATGGGATAAGGGGTGGATACTGTCCTGGGTTCAGCAGCAGCAGTCATTTTTCTCCTTGGTAGCTGGTGCAGCGCTGTGTTTTGACTTTCGGCCTGGGAACAGAGCTGATAACACAAATGTTTTAGTCTGACCAAGGACTTTCTGAGCCTCGTGCTCTGCCAGGGAGGAGGGGAGGCCGGGAGGAAGCGGAGACAGGACACCTGACCCGAACTAGCCAAAGAGGTATTCCATACCACAGCACGTCATGCCCAGGATGTAACGGGGAGTTACCCAGAAGGGCGGATGCACTGCAGGGTTGGACTAGGTATCGGTCTGTGCTTGGTCAGTTGGGGTTGGGCGAGTTATCGGTCAGCTGGTGCTGAGGTGTTGTATTCTCTTCCCTTGTTATTTCCTTTTTCATTATTATTATTGGTGGTAGCAGTAGTGATTTGTGTTATACCTTAGTTAGCTAAACTGTTCTTATCTCAACCTGTGGGAGTTGCATTCTTTTTGATTCTCCTCTCTGTCCCTCTGGGTGTAGGGGGAGGGAAAGAAGGTGGGGGAGTGAGAGAGCGACTGTGTGATTTATGGCTGACTTTGTTTAAACCAAGACAAGCATATTTACAGCAACATTGGTTTTGTGGTAAAGGTAGAACTGGCATCACGTTTACCCATTTTTGACAGTCTAGGAAAAATTTTCAGAGGCTCATTTGCTGATTGGTTTGTAAGATTCAAGCTAACACCCTTGATTCACTAGCAAAATATCTGTTCTGCTCTCCTCTCTGCCAGTGAGAAGTTGTTGGGGTTTTTCTATAGGGAAGTATAAATAAGAGTGGACTGAGGCAAGTAGAAAATTTTCTCAGCTTCTGTAAACAACATTCAGTGTAATATTGGAACAACCAAACCCAAAGCATATATGTAACACATCCTTTCAGCTGCTGAGAGTTGATTAAGCAGGTGTTTTGTAATTTATTTCAATTCTACAGACCTTTAAAAATTTATCAGAGACAATAAAATTATTTTTGAAAGCTTAATATTTCCATCCAAAAATGCAAAGTGTGGGATTTTCTATTAGTATTATAAGTGACTATTACTTTAAGAAACCAGAGAATGTAGATGTGAATTTTTTATGATTGTTAATATGGAGAAAAAATTCAGAAGAAAAGTCTAGAAGAACATAAAAGTGATAATATGAGACCAGAAGTATTTCAGGCACTGGTGTTAGATGTAATTTTGCCCTGGGTCCAGAATTTTGTTTTGTGGGTATTTCGTAAACTAATCTGGTAAAATAATTTTTTATAAGATGACAATTTTTGTAAGATTTTGTCATACTCTCTTCATACCTGTACTTCTGCACGTTTACCTTGGGTGTTTTTTGCACCTTTATTTTTAAATGGTGGTGTGTTAAATTAAAAACTCTCATAAAGTCTTTCAGTAAATGATAGCAGTAACAGTAGTGCAGTCTTCTGCAGGAAACCTACCATCACTTGTATATCTTTATCTTTCATTCAGGTTATCTACTCTGCTGTTATGTCATCTAACAACAGATATGACTGTCAGGTCTCAGACCTAAAAATATTTTGTAGCTTAGAATGTATTGTGCTAGAGTTTTCATTGTGGGTTATCAGACAGACATTGTACTATGCTATATTTAATAGAGGAAGAAAGCAATGATACAGAATGTTTGCATTTCTTATGCAATTATACTAATAAAGTGAGCAAGCTTGATTTATAACAAATAAGAAGCCTCTTGGAAGAGTCCAAATAGCACTTCTTTGCAGCTCTGTGTACATAACTCAGACTGTTGTCATATCTTGCGCTTTCTTTCTCTGTTTAAATTTCTAAATGCTAGGAAGGATTTTCATCCTGGAGCAAGGCTTGAATATAAAGCATTCTCATATAAAAAACAATTTATGTAAGGTCATAATCTCTCCCCAAGCATAGCCTATATTTCTAGTATGTGTTCTGTAGAGATTTGCTAGAGCTGAATATGAACTCTAAATCAAGAGTACTGGAAGATGATAACAAAAAGCACAGCCTCAGAGATGCATTGCTTCGTGCAGTCTTTCCTCTTTTGGGAGAGACTACCATATCCACTATTGCGAATCCAATATAGACTACAAACACTGAACATGAAAGTGCAAATAGACACTGAAGAACTTTGTTGTTTCTGCTGTCACCAGACTTTTGGGGGTGTTTGTACCCTCTGTCTTTTAATCATGGAAACAGAAAAGTTTTGTTGTTTGTCAATAACACACTCTGCTGGAAGTCCTATTCAGGACTTGGGATGTGTGACTTTCCTAGAAACCTGTTGCAGATATTTTTTATTTTTTTTTCCTTAAACCAATTACTTTAGTCAAGTAAATTCTTTCTGCCTTTTTTCCCAAAGTTTATACTGGGGATTCTGTTTCCCACTTGTTTAGTGCAAAGGCCACATAAGATCCTGCAAAGAACAAAAAATTTAAACGCACCACTTGTGCATCTAATTTTGGTTTATATGTCCTTTTCAGTATTTAGAACAAACACTTAGACTTTTAAATATGGATTTGGGTACCCCTGTAGCACATGCTTCTCCCTCCAATACTCTTGATGTCCTCAAAGAGAATTTATTTTCAAAAATGAGAGAAATTCCATTGCATGAAGGCGGCCTACAAGAAAGCTGGAGAGACACTTTTTACACAGGCAAGTCGTGCCAGCGCAAGGGGAAATGGCTTTAATCTGACAGAGAGGATATTCAGATTAGCTATTGGGAAAAAAATTTTTATAATGAGGGTGCTGAGGCACTGGAACAGGTTGCCCAGAGAAACTGTGGCTGCCCTATACCTGGCAGTATTCAAGGCCAGCTGGATGGGGCTTTGAGCAGCCTGGCTGATTCTTTGATTTTATGGTTCTATGAAATACAGCTAGAGAAAGAACATATTTTTGTCTTTCTCTCTCAAAAGTAATTAAGTCACTTGTAATTTTTTTGTCTCTTTTTCGGCTCTTGTTCGCAGAAAAAGAATTCCTGATTTACTTTTGATATATGATTTTGCAAGTAGGAGAAGGCAATTGCATTTGTGTGCAGGATAACGAAGGATGTCTATATAACACCAGTACAGACTTTATCTCCAGAATATTAGTTTTTAATGCTTCAACGTTAGAAATATATCATATATTCTCTTGTTTTCCTTTGTAACTTCTAAAGAAATACTTTCAATGCTTTAGCTAAAAAATGAAAACGACGTTTCCTATGGGACAAATTAAGATATGACATTTCACTTAATTTTTTCATTAAGAAGGAATGAATTGAATGATGAAGAAAGGAATGCAACCTATACACTTCATTCCTTCCCTCCTCTCCGGTTTAATAGTCCAAACTGCCTGAATATTTAATCACTTATGTCTTCTACAGAGTAAATAGGGATATTGTACAGAAATGCACATTATCATGTTTACACGTGTGTTTTTGAGTGATATAACTCACAGAATCACAGAATCACAGAATCACAGAATCCCAAGGGTTGGAAGGGACCTCAAAAGATCATCTAGTCCAACCCCCCTGCAAGAGCAGGGTAACCTACAGTACATCACACAGGAACTTGTCCAGGTGGGCCTTGAATATCTCCAGTGTAGGAGACTCCACAACCCCCCTGGGCAACCTGTTCCAGTGCTCTGTCACTCTTACAGTAAAGAAGTTCTTCCTGATGTTAACGTGGAACTTCCTATGCTCCAGTTTACACCCATTGCCCCTTGTCCTATCACTGGATATCACTGAAAAAAGCCTAGCTCCATCATCCTGACACCCACCCTTTACATATTTGTAAACATTGATGAGGTCACCCCTCAGTCTCCTCTTTTGCAAGCTAAAGAGACCCAGCTCCCTCAGCCTCTCCTCATAAGGGAGATGTTCCACTCCCTTAATCATCTTTGTGGCTCTGCGCTGGACTCCTTCAAGAAATTCCCTGTCCTTCTTGAACAGAGGGGCCCAGAACTGGACGCAATATTCCAGATGCGGCCTCACCAAAGCTGAGTAGAGGGGGAGGAGAACCTCTCTTGACCTACTAACCACACCCTTTCTAATGCACCCTAAGATGCCATTTGCCTTCTTGGCCGCAAGAGCACATTGCTGGCTCATGGTCATCCTCCTATCCACCAGGACCCCCAGGTCCCTTTCCCCTTCGCTACTTTCCAGCAGGTCAACCCCCAACCTGTACTGGTACATGGGGTTGTTCTTCCCCAGATGCAAGACTCTGCACTTGCCCTTGGGCAACTCCCAGGGATGACTCTTTTCATTGACTGTAGAAAGCCTAGCATGTCATTTTGGACATGACATGGTAATTTAAATGAATAGTGCCCTTTATGTGTAACGGTGAGATTATATTACACCTTAAAACAAACTGCCGTGGAGAGACAGCCTGTACTCCATGTCATAATGTACTACTTCAGCACCTTGTGGAAAATTAAATGACTTCATTCAGCCAAAATTTGTCGAGTAGGCTCTTCACTGCCGTAGCTGAAAAATAACTTTTCTCAGCCGTCCTTTTTATGGAGAGCTTCATAACATTGCTACATAAAAAAAAGCATCCCTTGGTTTCATACAAAATTTATTAAGAACTATGAAAAGCTCAAAGTGGTGGAAGGTGGTGTCAGGTTTTGAAAGCATCCCTTACAGAAAAAATAGCAATACGTGTTTCTCTGTATTTTAATTTACCTAATGCGTCAGTTAGGGAAAGAGTAAATTTGGAAGACTGAGAAAAACATAGCATTTTGAACAGTCATTCTCTTCAAGATTTATTTTCTAGGAGTGTTTTGTTTTGTATTGTTTTGTTTTGTTTTTTTAGGATTGCAGCAGACTTGTACAATTCCATTAAAACCTCTGCTCTGTAGACTAGAGGATTCACCAAAGCCTAGAAACAAAATACAATTTCGTTCTAGGAGTATTACACCCATCTCTGAATCTTGACTTTGAAAATCTGGGTTATATCTTGATCTCGCATGGAATCTTACATTGAAAGGACATCATTGAGGTTACTAGGTCACTAGGTAATTAAAAGTTAAAAAAAAATCATAAAATTTAATTCTTTGTGAGAGTTGCATGCAATTCTCCAGCTGGAATCAGATTCTCATACCTTCCCTACTATGGCTTTTGTTATTTTAATCATTACTTGGATTTCAGAACCTAAAAACATAAAAAATAAAAATCTGACAAAGATGTGAGTTTCGCGTGTTTTGGTTTGGGTTTTTTTTTTTTACAGCTTAATTCAGAATCTCCTTGTATCCCCATGAGCTGGTCAAGACTAGGACACCATGGGAAAAATGAACAGACAATCATGAAATTGAATCTTTGAAAAGTGGAAGTTACTGCTACACTCAACTGTGTTGGAGGAAGGCCAGTGCTATTAGGTGAAACACATGGGAGAGGTGAAAATCCTCTGTGTGAATGCATTTACAAACTAGTCATACATAGGAACTGAGAAAGCAAAAAAAAAAAAAAAAAAATCAAAGCACTTCTGCACAATCTTTGAAGTGTCCCAGGTGTCCAAGTGATGCAAATACTTGTGTCTCAACAAATTATTTTTTTCCAGTTGATTATTTGAAGACATATTCTGCATTTTTTTGGTTTTGCAGGAGAAGTCTCTTAACACTAATGTGACTTTTTGAAGTCTAGCTCCTTGACCAAGGCAAAGCACCAAATTTTGCCATACTTCTGGCAATAATGAGCTATTTAGTTGTTTCTTATTTTGTTTTTAAGATCTCTCAGGCGGACACTGAATCAGAAATACAGTTAAATACTTTTAATTATGTTGAGTTGAAGTAAATAAAAATTTATTCTGATAGTGGAAAATGTCTCTCAATTCCAGTGACAAAGGATGCCATTTGTGTTACTGAAAAGATGAAGGAATATTAAGATCTAGTATACTTTATTTTATATTTTTATTTATTTTTTTTTTTTTTTTAGTTTATAGAAGTGAGAATTAGAACATTATCAGTTTTCCAGTGATTTAATTTAGATTTAATTGCAGGACAGGTGCCAGCAAAATAACATACAGTAGCAGCTCTATAAGGGACTATCTGTTGCAGGCAAATCTAGGTTTTGTGGAGATTCCTAACAACATCGTATGATTTCCTTGGAGTTTCAGGTATAGAATAAAAAGAATCCAAAACTATTTGCTAATGTGATTGAGACTTGACTGAAATAAAATCTAATGTAAAGCTGGTGGAAGAAAATATCCACGTCATTTTATAAAAATTTTGATTCATGTAGTTTCACAGACCTTTTCTCACAAGAAAAGGACAATAGTTTTAATTTAGCTGAATGGTGCAAGGGCCAAAGGGAGACGGGAGCTATTAGACATTTTATTTCCCCTGCATTCCTGCCCTAGTCATAGGAAGAGAGATGCAGGCATAATTGAAGATGGCTCAAAATTAAGAGATTAATCGAGCATCAGTCTTGTGGTCACAGGTTCAAAACCCTTTCTTTTACTTCCAGGGAAGGTCATCAGCTCTTGGGAAGGAAGAGTGAATAATCTCTTTTTAAGTATGATGGGACAAATACTCTCAGAAAGTTCCCTGGTATAATTTAAGGAAAGGAAACGGGAAAAGGGAAAAGGAAAAGGCAAAAGGGAAAATAGGAATGTAAGAAAGAGATGAGAGGGAAAGTAAGAAGAGGAAGAAAGAGAAAGGAGAGGAGAGGAGAGGAGAGGAGAGGAGAGGAGAGGAGAGGAGAGGAGAGGAGAGGAGAGGAGAGGAGAGGAGAGGAGAGGAGAGGAGAGGAGGAGAGGAGAGAGGGTGATCTCAGCAGAATACTGCATAGCCCAGTGGTGGACTTTTTGCATTTTAATCAGTGTTAACTTAGTATACTCAGCATGAGTAAAAAAGAAGTTATGACCAGAGGTCCAAAAGAGGTGACTACACTGCAGTCCTGAAGATGTGAAGGGAGATGACTAGAAATTAAAACTGGGGGGGAAGAGGTGGAGGGTGGGGAGCAGGGAGGGACTGGGAGGAGAGGAGACAAAGAGTTAATATAGGGAAATAGGAAAAAAAAATTGGTTGACTTTTCTATCTTTGAAGAATTACATCGGTAGCAAGTGGAAATTTTAATTTAGAGAAAATAAGGGCAAAAGATAATCTAAGGTCTTGACTAGCAGAAGTAGAAATCTTAAGAAAACTGTAAGGGTAGAATTATGCATTCAAGCATCCCTTGTGGCTCTTAGTTAAATAAATCACTTGAATTTTACACAATGTTCACTTACTTTGGGAAAAATATAACACAAAACTTTCTACAAAACGCTTCCTTTGATTCTGTTAGGGAAAAATGGTAATAATTTCATCTTTCTCACTTCTTCAGCAAAACTTTTGTTGGTGACCTATGTTTTTCCCTCCAGTTTTTATTATACGGTTTCAGTGTGCTTTTTAAAAATGTTCATTTTTCTTTGCCATTATTCCTTTTCTTCTTGTTCTTCCAACAGATTTCATCTTATTACCATTGACTGTTCACAATGTTCCTGTTCCTCTGGTACTCTGTTATTTTCTTTGGCCATTACAAGTTTTTAAAGAAGAGTTCAGCTGCACAGAGACAGTATCAGTGTTACAAATGTGTATAGGGCAGGAACTCTACAGAGCTTTTTCTTGATCTCTTGTGTACACAGAAATGTTCTTACCGCTTCCTTAGACCCTGAAACTTCCCATATTTTGTGTGTACATCTTACTTTTCTGAAGTCTAAAAACTTAAGTTTGATGCTTGAACAGCTATGTGTCATTTCTAGCTGACGGAATAAGTATGCAAGTACAACTAGAAATGCAGTCCAGTGAAAAGTAAGAAATGCTTTAGCTCAGGCATGGCCCTACAGAAAATGATGCCCAGTGTTCTGACTTATATCTAGCCTTGTTCACTGAGATGCTGTGAGCAGATTCTCCCTGCTAGACAATCACTGAAAATACTAATTAATAGCAGCACTATGTGTGCTCCACCACTGTTGGGTGTTTTTTCCTGTTTATAGCTTTTCCACGTACTCCTTGGTGTAACACAGAGTTCAAATTTTGTGAGACAATTTAAGCAGTTTGAAATGTTTCTTCCCAATTGCTCCAAGCAGACAGAAAATATAACACAATGCTTTGGCAATATCAGGATCCTGTCTCTGTGTCAGTCTACTATAATGTATTTTAGGGCCCTTAGCTCTTTTCTGCTGTGCAGTACCTGGATCACCTTTGATAATACTTTATTATGGCAAGTGTCATTGAATGTAATCCTGGGTTTGAAGAAGAGTGAAGAATAACAATTTTAATCCATAAAAAAATTGTCATAATTATTCATGAACAACATGACGATGTTGATTTTAATTGTACTACTGATAAAGCCAACAGAAGTAAGAGGCTGGGTTTTTTTGTTTTTTGTTTTGTTTTTTTAAGGTATCTGATATTCATGTTTTCCTGAAAGAACATAATAGCAGGCAACTGAAATAGAAGACTTTGGATGATGAACGGTATTACATTTAGCTGCTGCAGTTGGCAAATCCTCACTTCCATCTGTGTACCTGACTTTTACATCAAAGACAGCAAAGATGTTAGAATGAGCACTATGTCTGCTTTCTTAGTGCTAAAGCTTAACCTAACTTCCAGGGATTCACCTCTTTGTGAACTGAAGCTTAGTGTCATTCAGCATAGCTTTGTGTGTCTGTGACTGATGAAGAAAATTCCTGATGAAGTGGAAAAAAATACAGGAAATAAAGCCAAGCAAGATAAGACAAATAAAAAATATTCAGAAGTTTAACAGGTAACAGAGAGATACTTTGGAGCTCAAAGATTCAAGAGAAAAAAATCCTGACTGGTTGGGAAAGGTTCATTGGGTCTCTCAAGAGAGCAGTTAGAGTGTGTATTAACACTGAGCTTGCTGGTCCTAGGCCTTAATGCATGTTGGCCAAGAATAACTAATTTACACTCTTAACATGTGTATCCTGGTTCAGGGTCCCTTACGGCAAAATCTACCTTAAACACAAGTACTCAGGGAGGGAGTGTTGAATAAAATTTGTATTCTGATGTACTAACTTCAGCCATTTCCTTCATATCTAACTAAATTAATATAACTGATTATGAACTACAGTATGCACAGCGTCCAGACAATCTGATGTACTTGTTTTGAGAGGAGCAAAGGAGAAGGTGGACAGATGAATGGGATTGTTTCAGTAAAATAAATAAATAAATAAATGTGAGAGATCTAGTAAAATGAGTTTGTGCTGGGTTTTTTCAATTTTTATTCCTAATAGGTCAATAGAGTTGATAATACAGTCCAAGTTAATGTATCATGGTCAAGAATGCTAGGTACTCAAGTGAATAAATTATTAATAAAATTTGTAAAGCTGTCAGCTATGCTCAGTCTCTATGACACAGGACTGTGCTTCAATCAAAGGTCTGTAAAACCTCCTTTGTCTGTAATACACATCTTGTATCAATACATTTGTTTGCATTAAAGTATTGTAGAAGATAATGAAAATATAGTGACAACTGCAAATTCTACTTTTGCTTCTCCTGAAGAGAGGAGGACATTTAGTTCTACCAAAAAGAAAAAAGTTATTAATACTCAATAGCTTCAGCAGAATAAATGGTACAAATTTTGGTCATGACACTTCTATTAGATTCACTTTGCATGTCTATACAAAGTATTACATAATGAAGTAGGGTTTCATGAGAGTGGAGTAAAGGGGAAGAATCACCTCACTTGACCTGCTGGCCATAGTCCTTGCTAAGTGTAAAGATACGTTATGGAAGTCATACAACTTGTCTGTGGTGTGACAATTGCAGGTACAGGAATTAAGGGTTCTTAAATGACATCTGTTGTTTGTGTGGATTTTTTTTATTTTATTGTGTGTTTGCACCTGAAGTGGTTTGACTTCAACAAGATTTTAAATTTGATTTCAAGAATTTCATTTGTATTCACAAGCACAAGTTGATTGGCACATACTCCCCAAGTACATACTATTTTACAATGCAAGCTTCAATAAAATGTATTTATTTTTAACTTGATCTTTGAAATCTGAAGATAGTATACCATGTCCAATGTGTAATCTGGCTTTTTATTAATGATTTTAAACCTCCTGTATTGTCTGGACACCAAAGCAGAAAAAAGTTGCAAAAGCATACACCTGTGTCTGATATGAACACATCTCTCTCTGATAAGCAAAAGCATTAGAACTACCACATCTGACAGCTGCATTAGCAATATGGTTCATGTGATTTCAATGACAAGCTAAAGGCAGTTATAAATGAAATAAAAAATGTGCAGTGAGTATTTCTGAGAAATATTGTGGAGAATGAATCATCATAATCCCCACATTTTATTTCATGAAAATATTGAAAGCGATAATTGATGCACTAATTAAATTTTCTAGTCAGAAAATTTGGTTTGGGGATAGGGTAATAGGGGGAAAGAAATTGAAACTGGAAAAAAAATTCAGAACACAGGAAAGCCAAGTTGCTACAGTCATATTTACTGAAAAAGCTGTTTTTCAGATATGAATTATTTTCCAAAAATGAAACATACAGAACACTGATAAGGGAAGGACAGGTGAGAGACAAGAAGGCGCATTTTGAAAGGCAGCAGTGTGAGATAACTCATAACTCCTCAGTGTGGGCTAGAGCTGAAGGATAGCTGACTTGACAAATAAGGAACTCCAACTTTGTGAACTAGAGTAGTGCTCTTTTCATGTCTTTCTTTTGTAGGAATATTTTAATTACACAGCCAATAATTTGTTTTACCAAAGCAAATTGTAAGACTGGGATGGGGACTTCTTTGAAACTTGCTTGGTTTAAACGGCTTTCAAACAAATGTGATATACTTGAAAAAGTTTAGTGGAAATAGTACACCTGCATAAATGATGAAGACAAACTCAGTGTAGTCTGTGGCCCAAGGGAAGTTTGGCAGGATTCATTGCTGGGATTTGTTTCCTAGACTACAGAAAGAAAGGTAAAAACTGCAAAAAGCAAAGACTTGCTTGTTATTCTGTAGAACATTCCTTCAAAAGCAGAAAAAAACTTATTGGTCATAGGCATTTCCCAGTCCCCTCTGTGAAGAGGAAAGCCATATACAGACAATCTGAACATTACAAAATGTTGTTAGTTCTCCCTCATGCTTCAGTAATTTAATGATGTTTCTTAATGTGGCAGAATTTCAGACCACTTCACAAGGTGGAGAAATATTGTAAGATATACAAATACCTATGTCTTCCATTGAGCAGAAAGGCTTAAGGAGTCTGTTCAGCACTGTGATTGAGTAATTTGTCTCATTCTCTCACACACAGACAAATAAAAACACACAGAAAAAAAGTGGAGTTTTGACTCTTGATGTGTTGGCTCTTAGAGCTTCCCTTCCAGTGTTGTCTTTGGTCTGAGCTCCTGTTCTATTTCTGATGAGTCACACTACTTTACATTAATTGTAAAGCTTTTGATCTCATTAACAATAATGTTATATAGAATGAGACTTTTTAATAAATAAAAAGCAGCATTTATAGTGAAACTGTATTAATATCTCTTTTAAGTCACTTCATAATAAAATAGTAGTCTCTGTGAATCAGGCTGCTAGCCAAAGACCTTTTGTGATTGTCTTGTACACAAACTGAAGACCTTGAGACTTATGCAAGTCAAACCATATATAGTACAGAAATGTGAGAATTTAGGATTTTTTGTAAATTTTCCTAAGTTAAAATAGGATTTTTTTATTATTTTTTTTTTTAGTAAACTCTATTTCAAGTAATTCCAGAAGGCTGCAACTAGGACAGTCCATGGCTATTGCCTTGAGAAGCACTGCAAAGACTTTCTAACTAGTAGGTCTTTCATTTTGTCACTGGTAAAATTGTTTAGTTATTTTAAACCAGTGTCTGGACATTAACATTTCATGTACTTAAGAAACACTTTTTCTTTCCCAAGTATTTTGCTCACATGATGCTAATCTATTAGCACTATTCCTCTCCTGATTCTTTTTTTCTACAGAGGTACTATGTCGAGAAGGTGCTGGTTTAAGATAAATAATTAGAAGGTATGCCCTGTAGACATGACATTTAATCCTAACCATTCTTATTTTCTTTCCTGACCAAATTTACCACATCTGATGAGCTGCATATACAACAACTCATTCTGTGTAGATTTGGAGGCTTCAGTGTACAGTTCAATCATGTGAAATAAACCAGTATCTGTTTTTTTCTGTTTGGTTCTGGGTGACATACTACTTCAGAGCTTCTTTATTCGGATTCTAAATTCAGAATAATTGTTCGATGGCTCATATTACTGAACACTGTCAAAATGGAAAACACTCCTTCATTTTAATGATGGATTCTGGATGAATTCGCAAGTTATTTGCAAACGGCATTAGATTTACACACAGGTGGAATTCTGCCTTGTACATGTTGGATTTTGTGACTGATATTGCCATTAGATTTAATCACTAGGACATGCATTTTGATAGTGGTCATATATACTATGAGTGTTTGTTCTTTGACTAGTCTACAAAATACTTGGATCACAATTCTAGTGCTTTACACATAATCATTAAAGTTTTAAAACTTAGGTCATAAATCCTGATAATATTTTAAATGAAGAGAAATGGCTAGCATGCTAGCTAAGCTACATATTTGCAATGTATCACACAAGCTGCATCCTCTGTTAGAGGAAACAAATATTGTTGCTCTGTAATTTAATGTTTTTGCTACCAAAGAGAGCAGGAAACTTTGGAAACCATGTTTTGTTTTTGTCTCAAAGGCCAAATTTATTCTGTCAAAGCATTTAACTTCATCAAAACCTTCTGCTGAATTCTGTATTAATATGCAAGGGGAGTTCCACAAGAGTTATGGCCTGTCAAATTTTCAACAATACCCTACATAACGGCTTCAATATGCCTGTCATAAGCTTATCTTGTCTTGGCAGTGCCTACAATAATGCAAAACTTGGCTCTTTTAAATAATTAGATAAATGTGTATTTTTGACAGAAGCTGCTGGTTCTAACTTTCAGAAGTAACTACTATAACAAATAATCTCTACTGTCTTCTACATAGATATATCTTGCTCCTCTTTATATATGGTTTCGTTCTTGATAATAGGTCATATATTTGTTGTAGGTAGCATGCTATGCAAAGCTGTATATTTTGTTGTATGGTATACATGCACTGTGCACTTATGGGGAACTGCGAATGTTTTCCTGCAGGAATTCATGACATCATTCCTCTTGATTTCACCAGGAATTGAAAGACCTTGTTCTTTGGTAGGCTTCTGTAGTTGTATGATAAGAGACACAGCAAGATGTGGCGTTACTCTGAAACAGAGTGTTTAGATACAAGAAAAGACAGCTACTTCAGCTTGGTATTCTGTTAACATGCTGAATTGGCTTTTCTGGAGTAGGTTTTACCCCATTGTCGTGGCTCAGCTGTCACCATGAAGCACAAACACAGGCCAGATTTATTATGAAGTAACCACCTTTATTAGCACTGTCTGATGCAATGTACATATTTGAACAATTAAAGTGAATAACATGGACTTAATTTTATAAGGTTGAGTCTCACTGCAAGTTTATTTGCCTTACAAACATGTAGGTATAATTACTGTAATGATATTGACATGAAATTAAAGATTTTTATCTTTCTTTCTGCTCTAGGGCTGGGGGGATGAAATTTATGACGGTTACTGTGAAGAAAATGTCCAGCAAAATTTTTCCAAATACTTTGGACAGTTACTAGCTATCTAAAGAGTATGCCACTGCTCGAATAAACAGATGTATGTTAAACTCAGAATTGTAGGTGAGTTACAGCCTTTTATTAACAAGTAGGCTCAAATATTTGAATTTTTTTGTGATGTTCATACTGAGTACTGTCTAGATTGCAGAGTGGAATCTATCTCATCAAACTTCAGATGTTAGCATATGAACTAGTAATTTAAACTTCATGTAAAATCACAGGATTTAACTTGAAATACGTGATTCATCTCATCCTGAGGTAGATATCTGAGATAGATGATTAACTTCTCTCCACTCATTTAGAAAAAAAGTCTAGGCAACTAATTCAGGCATAGAAATCACTGTTGGAAACATCAAAAATTAGGTGTTATCTTACTCTGATATATCCACACTTGCAGTGGATAATTTGAAAGAAGAGTGAAAGCTTTTGCACAATAAGATATCATTTTTAAAACCAACACCAGTGCCCCATCTCTAAACAAACATATCCTATGACTTATCTCTGTCTCTTGTCATTTGTCTTGCATCTGGTTATGGATTCCCAAAGGCTTTATTTCTTTAACAAGAAACTACAGTGCTAGGAATGTTTGAACCTTTCTTACAGTTCTGCCTAGTCTGCCCAATCTTCTATGCAGCTGCAGACAGTTCAAGATTTTTTTTAACTACTACATTCTTTATAACATTTTCAATGCTTGTAGTTACAAAGTAATCATTGTGAAACACCTTCACTGACTTCTAATAAAGTTCTATCTGATTTTTGATGCTTATTCAATGCAATATGAGAAGTTCAAGAGTGGAGAACACAGCTATTGACAAGAATTAAGTTATGCATGATTTTTGCTTTTCTTAAGACTACAGGGAAGAAGACAGAAGATTAAGCATAATTTGAAGGAAGAGGATTTTTACCAAGAATTTTATGGAGCTATAAAGCAGTAGAGAACCTCTGCTTTTCCATTTGAAAATCCAAGAAAAGAAGCAACTTGTCTATCTAACTCTTGATGAGCTACAGAGACTGTAGTTAAGTTTTTTATTTCAATTAACACTGCATGTGTAGACATACTCTCCCTGGTGTCTCTGTCTCCCTTTAAGCTAATATATGTGTTATGAAAGTAAAAAGGAAGACCAACAAAGAGAGGAGAATTAGGTGTGCATTTACCACCTAGTCATGTGACACTGGTAAAAAGTTTCATAAAGACCAACATAGTCTGGCTTCTGCTCATAGTAGCAGTGCATGGTGAGCCCTTGGGAGCAAAGATAGTAACATTATTTATTAGTTATTGATTCTGGAAGAAAAATTTAGAACTGACCCAAATTAGTCAAGATTCATTGTCTTCAGAGACAAGCAACA
Organism: Lathamus discolor; assembly: GCF_037157495.1. Classification (NCBI taxonomy): domain Eukaryota; kingdom Metazoa; phylum Chordata; class Aves; order Psittaciformes; family Psittacidae; genus Lathamus; species Lathamus discolor. Next base: position 101,738,629 of record NC_088885.1, on the reverse strand, counting down.
GCACAATGCATCTGTTAGAACACGACTATTTTTCCTAATGTACAAAGCTAGTCTTCCCAATATGTCAGTAAGTTCACATACATGATTTTAAAGCATCTATTCTTTTAGTATTTGAAATACTTGAGCAAATTGTTTAATATGTAGCTACCTTTCCTTATCATATCACGAAGTGTTTCTCTGGGGTTTTTTGCCTTTTTTTTTTTTCCTTTTCTGACATCAATTATGATGGTATTAAAAGAAAATAAGCTTTATGAGATCATACGCTTCCACACTACATCAACAGGTGCATTCAGCAGACAGACTGGTAATTTGCCTGTGGTATGCATCCAAAAAGATATTTTTTTCCTCCAAAACTGTTTGTCATAGTTTTCTGCAAATCCCCAAACCAGCAAATTCGGTGTGTTCAGAATCTTCTATGAGTATGAGTAAATGCTTGGTTTACAGTGATGATAACTACAGACAAATTCTGCAGACATTTATGTAGTCTTTATGCTTGTGATGAGAAAATAGGGACATGTAAATCACAAGGATACTAATTTCTTCAGCTTCCAGCTTATACATTAATGACAATGTGAAAAATGAATAATTCAATTAAACAAGAATAAAGATAAATCATAGCTACCCTGGAGCTTTTTCTGAAAAGACTCTTGTGGTGAAAGGCAAATGATCTGTTTTTCTGTACTTTTTGAATTTTCATTTACACTCCTGTTGTGATATATTTTCAAGCACAGGAAGAAGATACTTTCTATGAATTCTCTGAAAATGCACAAATACAGTACTTCAATGGGTAATGAAAAAAAAGAGAAGGCTGCATGAATATCTGTGCATGTTCAGCTGGCTAAATTTTTGACTAGTTTGAATGTTCAGATTTCAGAATTCAAAAGGAAAATGTGTGAATTTGTATGTGCAAAAATGAAAAAAATATGTATATACACCCTTTTTTTTTGGAATGTATAGATTATCTGAATGATAATTAATTTGAAAACAGAAGAAACAAAAGATCTTTTTAAAAAAAAAAAAAACCCAACAAAACAGCAGCTAAAGCTGGCTTGGGAGTATAAGACTTTGTCTATAAGACAGAGAAGATACTGCAATTTCAGTAACAAACACTCAACGTCTTACTGACTAGTCTATTTTCTGTAGACTTAGAGTAAACACAGTCTTATGTATGTGCATTCCTTTGCTTCTGCAGGTTTGACATAGAGACACGTACAATGGGAGGTAGACAATGTTTATGGAATATTTCTGGAATTACTAAAACTAACTGGAAAAAGAGTCCCAAAGCATAATGATGTGACCAAAAAAACCCAAGGAGAATATAAAGTAACTAAGCTAAGATAAGCTACTGTAGCCGCCAGAATTTCAAGATTAATAAGGAGAGCAGCAAAAGAGATTTCAGTAGTACAACATTTTTCTGGAACTGTTTGCAATGGTGAAACTTAAGGAAAAGGGACATACCTGTTAGAGAACCAGTGATATCCTTGTTGTCCAACAGATCCTTGAACTTTGGGGACTTTTTTCCCCCGGTATCTACAGAGCATATAATGCAAATGTAAAATGAGCTTCAGGGCAGCTAAAAAGCCATTATGTGCAGGTCCATCTTAGATATCATCCATCAGGTTCTACCTAGGCCTTGAGTCCTTGCAAAGGATCCTAGAAATTGCAATAGAGATCAACCATTTCACTGAATTGTGTCTAGGGATCGTTGGTAGGTTAAAGTTACAGAATAGGTTGAAAGCTTGGAAATGGAGATATAAAATAATGTGGCCTTTTTCTGTGCTCTCATGACCCTTCTGCGTCTACGGTTGGATAGATAAAGGCCTTGTTTCCCTCTGAAGAGGGAGTATATGCATGGTTTAACATTTGAAGGCAGAAAAGATACCTCTTTCTTCAATATGGCATAAAGAATATAGCATTCACATTCTGGAGGTTACATGGTTATTTGGTCTTCAATAGCACCTGTATGTCTTCTGTGGAAACTACCTAATAACTAGCAGTCTTACTCTTTATTGGGAAAGATTGGTTGACATGTTGTCCTTAATAGCTCCCAGAACCAGCTGTGGAAGCTCCCAGTGACTGTCCTGAGTAGTAAATCCAGCTTTTACACTGTTTGCTGTTAGATGATAAGTCTTACTAGTTAACTACATTGTGTGCATAATTGAGTGTAACTTTAATAATGCTAAAGAATTTCTGTAGACATTAAAGAAGCCTCTAAGTGTTAGGAATTTGGACATAAAACACGTCACAACCTTAGTCTTCCTGTACAGAAGCTTACATGTAAAGTATCTATTTAAAGTTTTCTTTATTTCTACGTAAACACGGAACCATGGATAAAAACTGTTGGTTGGTTGATGATGGAGTCAAGACTCATATTCTGTAATATTTCTCCAGATAGTCAAAGTGGCTTTTTTCCAAGATATGTATTTCTCTTAGTGTAACTACATGTAGGTTTTAGAAAAGTAATCATTTTTTTTATTATCTATGCAAAGCTGACTTTTTTTGTAACTAAACTACTCAATCTCCCAGAATGATTTGTCCCTGCACTTTAATTACATATCCTTAATATTTTTGTGACTCTAACATTGAAATAGAAAATCAATATACCTCTTGTGTATTAAAACTAAAACCCAGAAGTAGATGATTCCTGGAATACCCTAAAAAGTTTCATCTAACATTTTCCAGTAGTGTTGTCTTAATCTTTTCCATATTTCCTAGTGAAATATGCATTTAAACTCAGGCCAAGGAAAGATCTTAGAATGCCTGAGGCTGGAACTGTACATTCTTGGAAATTGTTTCTTGGAGAAGTTTCTGATATTCAGGATAAAATCAAGCAATCTATCCCACTGTCAAAAAATCTGTAATATTTTATATAAGTATTGTTACAATTACAGTTCTTTTTTTCCCTCTTATTTCTTGATGTGACCAAACTGGCACAACAATAGTGTCCTACAAGAGTGGTATCTATACATTTAAAAACATGCAGAAAAACATAAACACTTGCAACATGTATGTCTGACAACAGCAACAAGTCTCCCACAGGTGTTTTTTCTCCCAGTGGAACAGCCACACTTATTTAGTACTTTTTCGTATGGCTCCTTCTTAGCAGAATTGGGGTACAGTGCAGTCTGCTTCTTTGCCTCTCCAAGAAATTTTCCCTGTCATATCTTCATTATCTGTACAAATGGTGTTTCTCATGAAAGTAAACCACACAGACTGTCAGATGCCCAGGTCTAGCAAGACTCTGGTCTGTATACTTACTTGCTTTTTGTGTTATGTGCCTGATCCTTGCAGAGGAGTATGAGATATAACATACATCTATCTGCACAGTAATCCTGTGTGCCACAGGATTTAGAATCAACTGCACAAATACGGTGATTCAATCAGAAAATAGAAACAAATCTCAGATGTGTTCATTTAATGACTTTGAATGAAAGAATTCTCTTTTATTTAGTTATAGCTTGACATGTAACCTAGGTTTTTTTTGGTTTTTTTTTTTTTTTTATCACAGAGTTTAGTTCCTTTCTAGAAGACTATCTCCCCAAATCAACAAAATAATTTAAATTCGTATTCCAACCTCTAATGTACATATAGAATCATAGAATTACAGAACGATTTGGGTTAGAAAGGACCTTAAGGTCATCTAGTTCCAACCCCCTGCCATGGACAGGGGCACCTCACACTAGATCATGCTCTGTCCAATCTGACCTTAAACACTGCCAGGGATGGAGTATTTACCACTTCTTCGGGCAACCTGTTCCAGTGCTTCACCACCCTCACAGTAAAGAACATCTTCCTTATATCTAACATGAACTTCCCCTGTTTCAGTTTAAACCCATTACTCCTTGTTTAAACCCATTACCCCTTGTCCTGTTGCTACAGTCCCTAATGGCTATAAACTGTATCAATATTTTCAATTGTGAATTTACTGAGAATACTCTTTTGTTCTTATTGGCTACTGCTCAGTCAGTAGGCTCAGACATCAAACAAACTCTGTGAAGCCACCAAAGCTACACACTCCTTTTAATTTTACATAAAGTGTTCAAGTGTTTTAGACATTGTTCACCCATGTCATAGTATTTAGTCTATTTAATGTAACCTAGACTGTCCTTTGGAAAATACTACATTAATTCAAATATACCATCTGAGAGTTTATAGAGCTCTACTCCTACTTTTCTGTCTCCTAAACTGTGGAAAGATTACAAGTTATGTGTTTCATTAATCACTATAAGTTTTCGAATAAAAAAAAAAGAAAAAAGGCATAGTATTTTGCATGCTAGTCAGTATTCTTGTACACCTGAAGTTATTACTCTTCTTCATGTGCAGACGGAAAGTTGGAAGCAAACTGTATTGACATAACTTTGTTGTAATAGTTGTTCAAGAGGAACTAATCTTAAATCTTAAAGCAATTAATCATGATGTATCTTCTACATAATTACATGAGGGTGATAACGCACATGATTAAAAGCTCATGTTTTTCCAATTAGAACATCATGTTCTTTTTGCAGAATTGTCATATTCCATTAGATCAATACATCTTTAATTCTTCACAGTAAGGAAAACACAAATCTCAACTATGTCAATTTTTACATGTATGTGTATATACACATATACATATAAAATACATGTATATGTGAAAGTGTGTGTGTTTATGTGTGTGCAGTTATACATGTAAGTATATAAAGAATAACTTCTGCTTCAAACTGAACTTGTAATGCAAAGTTGTTTTGCATATTTGTTTGCAACTCTAGTGTAAATTAACAAATAAATCAAATCTGTTTTTCAACATTGAATTCTTCAGGATTATTAGATTGACTTGTTTTTTTAGTCCAAGCATTCAGAGTAATTGCAAATTTCAATTATAAATATTTTTGCTGGGTTTGGGTGGCAAGATTTTGCTGGCTGAGGTGCTGCAAGAGAGGAGAAGATTCAGGTCTGCCCTGTGCCAGAAACAGTCAATCCTAATACCAGTGGGCCCAATGGAGGACACATCTGAGGCTCTCAGCCATGATGGTGGTATCTCTGGGAAAATGTGTTTAAAGAAAGGTTAAAAGACCTACTGCACAGCAGTTGAGAGAGAGGGCAGAAAAACATGTGAGGGAAACATCCCTGGAGATATGAAAGCAAAAGAAAAAGGAAGGGGAGGAATTGCTCCAGGTGCCAGAGCAGAGACTTCCAGATATCCATGCCACATCCCATGCAGAGGGCCCCATTCTGGAGCAGGTGGATGTTTCCTGAAGGACTTCAGCTCATGTAGGAGAAAAGTATAAAGAGGAACACATGGCAGAGAACTGCTATGGACTTACCACAACAACACCCCCATTCCCCATCCACCTACTGTTCTTGGGGAAGAGGGTGTAGAACAGTCAGGAATGCAGGAGCTGAGCCATGGAATAAGAGTATGTTTTGCACTTGTTTCTAACCATCCTGCTCTATTTTTTTAATTGACCATAAATTAAACTGATCCTCTCAAAGTCAAGTCTGTTTTGCTTCTGATGGTAGTGGTAACTGACCTCCCTATCTTTAACTTGCCCCAAAAGCTTCACCATCTTATTTTCTCCCTCTGTCCTGAGAGCATCTAGGTGGTGTCTGGCAGCCCACCAGGGTCAATAAACCACAACATTTTCAGCCACTGTTTAATAAGCAAAATCATAGTCAATGAACAGTATTATGAACTAGTAATTTCAACCAGACTGAAGTGTATCCATCTGATATCACTACAGGTTTTTCAACTGAATGTAGTGGGTACAGAATTGTGGATTATTATGTATCTGTATCTCTTTATCAAGGCTTTATGAGTAATACTGTACTGGTGATTCAACTAAAATCATATTTCTTTAAGGCTAATTATTGACATTTTTTCTAATATTTTATGAGATTAACACCTAATAGCTATTTAAATTACAAACAGTTGAGTAAGAAGTACTAGGTCTGAAAAGCAAAATGTGAGGAGTTAATCATATTTCCTTATCCTTAATTCAACGAACACAGTAATCTAAATCCTGTTTGTTGACATCTAGGATTACAGTACCAAAATTGCTCTTCCTTAACAACAGATGTTGAAAGATAGCAAAATCTATTATTTAATGAATGATAGTAATGAATAGTTTGCAATGCTTTTTACAAACATACAATAAACTGTATTCTTTATTTTACGTGAATATTCAATGTTTTGCTAAAGTGTTTTCAGGGGCTCCACTGATAAACTTGTTCCTCAGGTTTCTGTAGAGAAAATATAACAACAAAAAAGGATCATTCTTTGTATTTCTGGAACCTTTTCTTGAGAAGTGCTACAACATGAAGTCTCTCTTGATTCAGTAGGGCCTGACTTAGAATAAAGGCCAAAATAATTAGCAAATTAAATTAAATGAGATATGGAAATAAGTAAATTAAATCAAGTGTTTAATAATATTTTTTTAAGATGTAAGAGCTGGAGAACGAAAGCTTTCTATTTTCTTCCTATTTATCATTATCTACACAAATCTAGCTAACATAACCTTATTTTAAGTATTCTTAAAATTCTTCTGCCACTTCTTCCTTCTCAGGTAGAGGACTCCTCACACTCTTCTCCTGCTCCAGCGTAGGGTCAGTTCTCCATGAACTTCTCCAGTGTGAGTCCCTTCCACGGGTGCAATCATTCAGGAACAGACTGCTCCAGCATACACCCCTTCCATGGGGTACATCCTTCAGGAATAGGCTGCTCCAGTGTGGATCCCCATGGGGTCATAAGTCCTGCAGCAAACCTGCTCCAGTGTAGGCTCCTATCTCCACAGGATCATAGGTCCTGCCAGGAACCTGCCCCAGTGCGGGTTTCCCACGGAGTCACAGCCTCTTTCAGGTATCTCCCTGATCAGTTGTGGCATCCTCCACAGCCTGCAGGTGGTGATCTGCTTCACCATGGACCTCCAGGGGCTGCAGGGGCCCAGCCTGCCCCACAGGCTGTAGGAGAATCTCTGCTCTGGCACCTGGATCACCTACTCACCTCATGCACTGACCTTGGTGTCTGCAGGGCTGTTTCACCTATTCTCACTCCTCTGTTCTCTGCATTTTCCCAGGTTGTTTTTTCCACTTCTTAAACCCATCATCCCGGAGGTGCTACCACCTTCAGTGAGGGGCTTGGCCTTGGCCAGCAGCAGGTCCATCTTGGAGCCTCCTGGCATTGGCTTTATTGAACACCTAGAGGAGTGAGCTCTCTAAGTGCTCACTTTTCTAGTGAGCACTTCTAGGGCAAGCTTTTAGCATCTTCTCGCGGGAGCCACCCCTGTAGCCACACCAATACCAAATCCTTACCATACCAATACACTCTCTGACAAATGATTATATATAAACAGACTACAGATGATTCAGTACCTGGGTCTCCCTGTTCTAAAGCCATCACAAATTAGTCCTTTTAGTCTCCAAATTCTATTCAAGCTTTGTCATATATTTGCACATTGAATGCTTTTCCTAGTAACTGCTAGCTGGTTAGTGGAGTTTATTCACCTCTTGTAACTTTCTTTATTAGGGCTACATCATTTACTAAACCCAGGTTTTATCTGAACTCTGTGAAAAAAAAAAAAAAGACATTTTTTCCTGCAGTCAGAAATAGCAATGCTATACAATGTTTGAGTTCTGTTGGATTGGAATTAAATAAGGTGTAATCCTGTAGCAAGCCAGGTGGCTTAGCAGCTGTTCAGAGTATTGTGAAATGGGAAGGCTGGTTTGAAAACAACCTCATCTATCTTTTTCTCAGCCATTGACTTGGCTGGGAAGCTCAGCTCTGCTGATATTGTGAAAGTGATGCAGTTATGTGGCCTGACCTTGGCTCCTCTGCATGATAAGGGATATAAGTAGAAGAGCTGAAGTGACAGCTGCTGAAGGTACGGATACCTCCCGCTGGTCAGCTGATAAAGTAACATAGAAGGTTCTTGCCTGCTGATTTTCTTGCTGCGCTTATTTTTCATAATAGCTACAGCCTATACACAATGGTTTGCTCCTACTGCAATCCAATGACATCTATATATTAGCAAATGCAGACAAACCTGAGCTTTCACTGCCTATGCTATGCCAGCAGCAAAAATGAGTGATGGAAGGACCCAAGCTTTTTTGTTGTTAGATGCAATATAGCTTTGTCATACATAATCAGTAATATAAAGCACTATGGGCTCTAACTTCTACCTTTTCTTTAAAAAAAAAAAGTCTTTTTTTTAAACCTTACTCATTTATGCCTCTAATTTACAGTCACTTACATAAATAGCTGCAATTTAAAGATATAATAGTGACTGTGCTTGCTAAGAGTATGCAGTGAATTCAATTGGTTGCTTCTCTGTTCCTGTTCATGCACATATGAAGAAACACAGCATAATCAATATGTGTCAGATTCACTGACTCCGACAGTGTCTCATTTACAAATGAGAGCAACTTTTTAATGGCAGCCTTGCAAATTCAAGTAAAGCTCGAAAGTTAATCCGTAGCTTCTTTTCTGTCATTAAGTCAGAATCTAGTTGATAATATTGTCAATGAATAATATACAAATCTGTGTTATTTCACCGCTAATCAGAATTATTCTTTTGTACGTTGAATTACAAAAAGCATACTATATTTAAAATAATATTTTACTAGTTACACGCAAACTATATTATAGAGAATGATTTTAGTCCACAGGTATCCACAACACTGGGGCACTTGTCTAGAAGTTCCAAATTTCTGAAATATTGAAATTGTGGTGGAAATTTCAGTACATTATGATTTTCCACATAATTCATATTCATTCTCAGTTTTGCTTCAGAAAAACTGCACCTATTGATCTCCTATCCAAATAGGTGTTTTCTATTAGGTACGTCACATGATATTGCTGCACATCTTTGAGACTAACTTGTGCTCAGACACCTTGAAATGAAAGTTTTATGGTGGGCATCTCCTCATTGTAAGCTGGTACTTGATAATTTTGGCTGTGTGGCCATCGAACCATAGGATCAACTAGGTCAGAAAAGACCTTTAAGATCATCAAGTCCAACCATTACCCCAGAACTGCCAAGATCACCACTAAACCATATTATTGAGGGCCTCTTCTACATAGTTTCTGAACACTTTGAGGGACAAGCACCTAAGAACTTCCATCTGTACCTGTATTTCATTATCCAGCTACTGTGGAATGACCTCCTTGCAGAATGCTGAAGCCTAAGAGCAAGTGAGAAGAGCAAGAATGCTTGCCAGCTGATTTAAGTAACTTTTTAAATAAAAAACCATTAAACACAAATTAAAATAGAATTTCACAAATGGTATTCTTATAAAATCATAAATGGTTTCAGTTGGAAGGGACCTTCAAAGTGCATCTAGTCCAACCCCTCTGCCATGGGCAGGGATATCTTTCACTAGATCAGGCTGCTCAAAGCCCTGTCTAGCCTAGCCTTGAACTCTTCCAAACATGGAGCACCCACAACTTCTCTGAGCAGCCTGTTCCAGTTTCTCACCACCCTCATTATAAACAATTTCTTCACCATGTCCAATTCCAATCTAAATCTACTCTCAGTTTAAAACCATTGTCCTTTGCCCTGTCACTATGGACCCTGGTAAAAAGTCTCTTGATGTCGTTCTTGTAATACTCCTTTATATAGAAAAAGGCCACAATCTTCTCTTTTCCAGGCTGAAAAACTCCAACTCTCTCAGTCTTTCTTCACAACACAGGCACTCCAGCCCTCTGCTCATTTTCATGGCCTGCCTCTCGACCTGCTCTAATAGGTCCATTGTTTTGTTATGCTGGGGGCTCCATGCAAAAGTCCAAGTAGGTGTCAGATGTCTCTAATCACCTCCCTGTCTTTCACATGTTTTAACATATCTTCCAAGAAAGTCTATTCCAAGATCTTGCTGGGCAAAAAGGTGTGGCTGACTGGTTGGTTGTTCCCAGGGTCAGTGATTATGAATAGAATTTCAAACTATAGTACCCTGTCATGTTGCAGTCTCCTTAATTCAAGGCATCATGTCTAACACAAAATGTGGTGGGCATGCACAGACACAGGCACACACTGCAGTTACAACTATATGATACTTAAGACATGTAGTCATATGCGGGGTAGATTCACTTCCAGAGCAGGAACCTCTTCCTTCTCTAAGAAGTAGCATGGGGTGGGGGGAAGGGTGTCATTAACAAATGACTTATCAGCAAGTTCCATTACTAAGCCAGGTGGTATTTTATGTTTCAACAACTGTTCATTATTTCAAAGCTGAGTGGAAACCTTTAGAAAAGTTAGTGTGAATAGATAATACAGCCACATCTGCCAGGCGGACATAAAGATCAGCAGAAAAACTTCAGAAAGAGTATTTAATAGAAATCAGCCTCCTACAGTCTCCTATTTTTTAAGTGGAAAAGCGAAAACACTATAGCAACTGATAGAACTATAGTGTTAGCATTTATTTTTTAGCTTCTCTTTGTACCTCTTTTTGTGCCTCAGTACTGCAGAGCCTCTGGGGAAATTTTGTTTCGTTTAAATTTTTTTTCAGTGTGTTTACCATTCCAGTATATCTACTTGTTATAGATGTCAGCAAATATAGTTTTTTCTAACCCTTATAGAACTGTGGGAAGGCTTCATTAGTTTTGAAAAAAAAATAACGAAATCAGAGAAGGACAGAAAGCAGAAAGAGAAGAATGAAAAAGATAACCCTTGCTGGAGATCTCTTGCTTTACCACTCATTCAGAAACAATTTGATTTCTCTTAAAATTTTATTGCCAGCCTTTCTAGAGACATCTTTGTCTGTTTCATGGGGCTGGTGAAGAAACAAACCCCTCTTTATAGAATTTTAATTTCAAAATTTTAATAAGTTTATGCCATATCAGTGCAAAACTTGTAGAGATGGCTTCACTTTTGACACCAGATCATCTTCACTAGACCAAAGAAAAATGTCTTGATGCAGTACCTAAACCAAAATGAGTTACTGAGAAAATGTCTGATCTATCTTGCCCTAACATAATGCAGAGGCCAAAACTTCACTACCATTTAAGAGTGTGGACTGCCTACACACTGCTTACTGTGTACAGTCATGTAGCTAAGCAAGTTGAGTGTAGGTTGTGTAAGAACCATAGCTGAGAAATCTGTTCCATGCAATTGACTGTAGAATAGATCGTTATAATTAATGTGCAATCTGCTGTGTCAGAGCATAAAAGAAACAAAGTAACACGACTTCAGAAAATGTTTTTAGTGATTTTTTTAAACAAATTATTTATGATTTTAATCATAATTTGCCTGCCATTTTGTAGGTTGGTGGTTATTTTTTTAGACTTCTCTTTATTTGCAAGAGATCCTAAGAAAAATAAAAATAAATCATTACTAAACACTTTAGCATTCTGTGTTTGCTTTTAGATTTTATTTTTAAATTTCTCGACTTGAAGCTGTTTTTTGGCTTCAAGCAAAATACTGTAAAAGAGCAGAAGTGTTTATCATATCACTGTCAGTGTCCACCAGGCCTCAGGGTTTCATTTTGTAAATTGAGTCTGGCTCACTGTAGTAATTGTCAGAAAGCAAATTAGAATTTATTCTTAACACAAGGAAAAGAAAATGAAATAAACCTTTACTGTTATGAAAATAAGGCATATTAGGTAAATATTTTAATGTAATGCAGCACTGTAGTCAAATTTGATGATACCAATCTGTCAAAAAAACTGAAAGAAGTAATATGTTTATTATTTTTACTTCTAAAAGTTTGCTATAGACAAATGTTTCATTTCCCTATCGAATCCTGAGTTGCACTCATGCCTAAGGTATTATAAATAAAGAAAAAAATAATAACTATGTTAGAAAGAATTGTATAAGAAAAACTCAGGAATTGAATTTTACTTTTTACATGGATAACTCTTATAGTCTGAAAAGTGAGATGATATAATTGAAAAGATAAATTAATGACCTCTTAGATGGCCCCCCCGAAAAAGGAAAAATACATGTTAATTATAGTGCAATGAGCGAAGTTGTGGTTTAAGGGTAGGATCATAGAAACATAGAATGGTACAGGTTTGAAATGACCTTAAAGATCATCTAGGTCCAACCCCTTTGCCAAGAGCAAGGAAACCTCCCACTAGATCTGATTGCTTAAAGACCCATCCAAGCTGGCCTTGAACACTGCCAGGGATGGGGCATATGCAGCTTCTCTGGACAACCTGTGCCAGAGACTCATCACCCCCAGTGAAAATTTTTTTCTGATACTAATTTGAATCTTGCCTCTGCTGCAAGTGCATGCTGCTGCTGCACGTTGAGCTTCTCATCAGTCAACACCCCCAAGTCTCAGCTCTCCTCAGGGCCACTCTCTGCCCAGTCTGTATTTGTGCACGGGTTTGCTCTGACCCAGGTGTAGGACATTGCACTTAGCCTTGTTGAACTTCATGAGGTTTGCATGGGCCCACCTCTGGAGCCTGTCAAGGTCCCTCTGGATGGCATCTCTTCACTACAGCACATCAACTGTATCACACAGTCTGGTGCTGTCTACAGACTTTGCTGAGGGTGCACTCAATCCCCCTGCCCATGTCACCAACTAAAATGATCGTAATCAGAATAAACTCAGAAAGGAAAATGAGATTCAAAAAGAGAATTGGGCATACTTGCCAATGACAGCAATATCATTTCTGGATTGGTCGAAATGAGAGAATATGCGTTAGAACTATTATCCACCTTTGTGCATCAAGAAATAAAAACCTAGACTGAAACAATATACTTATTATTAGGTTTTGATAATACAGTTATATTTCACTAATGTTTTTAGTTATAGTAAACTAAATTACTGTAGTTTAGATCCTGTTTTAAAGCTATAATCCACTGATTCTACTGATGCAGTTGTAAATCCCTCTTTAGGCTCAACAGCTGTCTTGTCTTCACAGTTCCCACTTAAAATGCATCTTGATTATTAAAGTATCAGTAGCAACAGTATTATTTTCGATTTTGACTAAATATTAAACAAAGGGAATAAAACTTCTAAGACATTAGCTTTGAAGTTCAGGCAAGGAATGGAAAGGTAATGCCGGAAAGCTGTGTTAAATACCTGAACTGGATACCTACTACAGTTTTTCTCAGACAGGCTCATTGACCCTTCTGTCTGGAGCAGCCCATATCAAGTTAGCCTAGCTGCCTTAGGGCATGAGAATCTGAGGTACTTTACACAGCTCCCTCCAACAGCCAGCTAGCCTCTTTTTCCTACAACTGCTCTTTCTATGTTTGAAATTGTCTCTCATATTAAAAATATTGATAAAATCTTTTTTACTCCTGCTGAACAAGATTGCATTCACCTGCCCTCCTCCCCACCCCACCCCCCAACCACCCCTCCCCTGTGTAAATTCCCCCAGTGTAAATGTTCAGATAGCACAGAAACTTCCCTTTGTTTGTTTGTTTGGTTTTTTCCCCAGCACTTTCTCTTATACTATTAATAAAATGGAGATAAATTTTGCTTTGCCTTTCACTGGAATGGCTGTGGAGTGGCTGAGCTATTCAGACGGGTCCATAGGTTTTCTGGTTCTGTTGATGAAGGTGACCCTACCTCTTCACTCATCCCTTCAAGCTGTAACAGGAATATCAGAAGCCTTTTGCTTCACAGCCTCCAAGAGTCATCATATCTCTACCCCCTTCCACGATAGGCTTCAGGCCTGTCTGTTCCTGTGAAATTTCATCAAAGACCGAGTTTGTTTATCTCTGGTAAGCATCCGTTAGGAAAGAGCCGTCTCATCTGGGGAGGAACTCTTCGTCAGGGACTGTAGTGACAGGACAAGGGGTAACAGGTTAAAACTTAAACAGGGGAAGTTTAGATCAGATATAAGGAGGAAATTCTTTCCTGTTAGGGTGGTGAGGCACTGGAATCTGTTGCCCAGGGAGGTTGTGGGTGCTCCATCCCTGGCAGTGTTCAAGGCCAGGTTGGATGAAGCCTTGTGTGGGATGGTTTAGTGTGAGGTGTCCCTGCCCATGGCAGGGGGGTTGGAACTAGATGATCTTGAGGTCCTTTCCAACCCTAAACTATTCTATGATTTCAGCTCTGCCAGCTTCTACTCCTTTGCTGCAGTTGCAGAAATTAGTGTTTCCAGGTGCCAGTGACATGAGTAGTCATTAAGAAAACACTAAATGGTCAGTTATGACTGATAGATTGGTAGTTATGCAGGTAAAATGAGATGCATTCTTCATTGGTAGAAAAATACTTTGCATGAGGAATTTTAGGTGTAAAAAAAGCAGTAGCTTTTCAATACATCTCATAATGTCTGATGTTTCTAAACACATATTAATTAACACAGCTGACAGTGGAATGTAATATATTCCAATCAGTTTAATGGATTTTTATTCTGTCACTTCAAGCAACCTGTTTCTCACTCAACTTTCTTGATTCTTCCATCGCCTTTTCAGTGTAAACTAGCCTGTACTCCTTACAAGATGTTACTTGAGAATCACTGAAATATTTTCTTGCGGTTCTCTGGCTACAGGTAGTGTACGCAGGTCTTATTCAGGCCATCAGCTGTAAGTTGCACAGGGAACTTTTTGTTTGTGACATTGTACACATAATAAAAGTCTTAATATCAGAGTAGTCATCTTTATTATCACGGACACAAAATTCTTTTAAGGAAAACATAACAAAGAATTTAGACTTTTAAGGGATTTGGGAATCTAGAATATAGCTAAGCCCCTAAGTCTCACGGATACCAAAGTAAATTTAGTAACTAAGTATTTTCAAAACTCTCAGTGGCATTTATACAACATGGAATTTAATCATGGTTGGCACATATCATTCCTATATATGAATAAGTAATGTTTGTTGCCAATTCCCTCCAGAGATGAAAAGTGTAAAAATGTATACAGTGTATTTTGGAGATAATACTTTTTCCATTTTAAGATGAACCTGAAATTCACTGATCACCTAGAGATAAAATTCAGCAATTACTTAATCACTTAGTCTCACTGTGTAAAAATCCTAACTTGGGTTGAAGTAAATCTTTCAGTTTTATCCTGGGAAACATTTTTTTCATCATTTTTAAGAGTGTAGAGTAAATAATAAACCTTACGTGATATAAAGATGAGAAGCACCTGGCTGAGAAAAAGCTTTTCAAAAGATTCAGGATTGTGTAAACTGCTTCATTTGGCTTGTTTGACAGAAGTAACATGAAACTGTAGCAGCATGAGCAGAAACACTGGGAATGTAAAAAATCAGAGAAGTTAACAGAAAAACATCCTTTCATCAAATCAGATGTGGTATGTGAGAATTGGAGTAACAAAACTGGAGGTGATAAGTATAATGATAACTATATTCAGGAGTGCAGCTCACAACATTGAGAAATAGGCTAATGCATTAACTTAAGGTACAAAGGGTGGAAAAGCTCACAAAAGAAAAAAAAAAAAAGGAAATCACCACCACCACAACAAAAAAAGGTAAGTGTGCACTGACTTGAAGAGAAAACTTGGCTTTTCTGAATTTTATTTCTAAAGTCTATAGGAAAAAACTTATGAAAACAGACTGCAATTCAATAAAATATGGCATTACAGTAAATACAAGGCTGCTCATGACTTGAGAACACTGTGAAGAAAAGGAATTGTTATTAATTCATGGAAACTATTGTAAACAAAGGAAAATATTCTCTGCAACAATCTTTCTCATCCAGAATGTTCCCATTTGCAGCACCTCTCCTCTCCCTAACTCATTTTTAATAAGGATATATTCTTGTGTTCCAGTTACTAGATCTGCGTTCTGTCTTTCTTCATTGCATTTCTGAAAGTCTTAGTATGAACTCAGCTTGAAAAAATAGACCTGCTGATTACCCTTATACCAGATTTTTACTTCCTTTTTGAAAAAAAATGGTGCTTTAACAAGTGAAAAACATTAAATTAAATCTGTGCAATAACTTGGAAAGCAAAAGGAAAGCTGAAAATGAGTAAAGTAAGCAGACTCTTTTAACCTTTTGACTTTATTTACACAGTTTATTATCAGTTTCACTCCTCCCATCTTCAAGCACATTGGCTTGATGTACTTTAAAATACCAATACTTTCAAGTATCGGTATATGGAAAGTTATGTTTTAACAATAATTAAGACCAGTTGAATAATCTGATAGTTATTTTTAGACACAAGCAGTTTAGACTTCATTAGTATAAAGCTGGACGTGTTGTGTTTCCCTCTGTCTTTAGGCGTAGCACAGCTACTTTGATGATCCTTTTATATTTGACACTGTTTTCAATTTACATACCTTGCAGGGCATCCCTGAAAATTAGTTAGATGACTGACGTATTCACATCTGAAGCAATAGCATGGCTTTTATATTTTAGCCCAAAGTGGGCTTTCACAGTATTTTGGTTTACTGCATTGATGTTAACACTCCCTGAACTCTAAATAGAGGAGGTGATTTTATAATTTCTTTCATTTTTCTGATGAAATTAGAACTCATACAAAGGGTTAGATTTTCCTAATCTGGCATTAATTTTAAACTTATTTTTTCTTTTTGATTGTTAGATCACAGATGATTTTGCCAGCTAGACCATAACAATTGTTTCAGTTGTAAGAACAGGCATGTAAAAAAGTTACAAATCACTCAGTCCTTGAGTTTTTTGCTCTCCTGCAAAAATAAGATCTCCCACAACATTTATTAAAAGCCAAAGTGCTTACTGCCTGTGAGAATTACTTTGTTCTAGTCGTAGAAGGAAAGGAGCATCTGTTATGGCAGATAAGCTGTAAAATTTGCCATGTAATCAAATCCTAAGTAACAAAACAAAAAGCTTTTTTTTTTTTATATATATATATAAAAGTTGGTGATGATTTACAAGGAATGTAGTGTTACAAGTGCAAGTGTTTCTGTTTCTAGTGGCTGTCACATCCACAGTCAAGTAGGTAGACATGAGAATGTATCATGTCAGTGTAGGTAAGGACTTGCAGTAATGACACCCTGACAGAAAGGTTGCAGAGTCATTGCAAATTCACTTATTGAGTGAATTACCTGTAAGAATAAACTATTATTACTCCTGTTCTTACTTTATACCCCCCTTTAGTATGTACACAGATTGCTATTTACTTCTGCTTTGTTCACTTAGCATGAGAAATATGCAGTCATTTCCATCAAAACTTCCTACTTTCTTTTATACAGACAAAAATACACACACACACACACAAAATCCCACCAAAAAACCTCACCAAAAATCCAAGAAAATAACACTAGCCAAAACCCTAAACGATGCTACATGTACACAATCCCCAAATGCACCCCATACCGTAAAGCTAACTACAGTAATGAATATATTTTAGGGGTAAAATCACTCCTGATCTGAAACTGGCTCAGCAGAGGTAAAATATAAAATAAAATTTGCCCTAGGAGAGAATTCACATAAATGAAAATCACCTGCTTACACAAGGCTGTTTCTTCTCTAACGGTCTTTACCCTATTTTTCCCTTACAAGTATATATATGTTTCTACAAAAGTGTAACTATCTTGGCATTAAATCCCCAGGAGATGCTACTTGCTGAGAATCTTTAAGAATATCTGTGGTGAACCAGTGGCAGTTTTCAGTTAATAGTTAGCTATCTATCTAACTATTTAAGCTACTGTGAGAGTTTCTTCAGGCAATTGGTACTTTTCATTCCAACCTTTTATCAAGAAAATGGAACGTGACAGTTTGTCTCTGATAGTCTATGTAACTGGAAGAGACCAAAGCGACATGTTTATTAATAATATTTTTTATTGAAGATATGCAGCCAAATAACTGTCATCAGCATTCTGTGAATTCAACCAAGAAAATTAATTTTCCTTTCAAATAAATTTTTTTAATTTTATTTTATTTATTTTGTTTCATTTTATTTAATTTAATTTTATTTACTTTTCTCCAAACAGTTGCTTTTCTAGATTGCAGGGAACCTGACCTGTGAAGAAGCTGGAGCATCCATGTCAGGCATGCTCCTCTCAGAGAGAAAAAGGAAAGGGGCACAGCATCAGGGTCTGTGAATAGTAGCAGGTCCTCTGAGAATGGGAACAGATTATCAGTTCTCTTACACACATGGGCCATAGACTGGTATCATTGGAAACCCTAACTATACTGAACTGTAATACCACACAGCAAGAGAAAAGGCTGAGAATAAAAGGTCATAGGCCATCTTTTACGATCTGGTAAACTCTTGGAATAGATGCATAAGGCTAGAAAACAGTGGACAACTAGTCCAGGGTTCCTTCACAGTTCTGATTTGGTGCATTTTATAAAAGAGATTAGCTCTGTGGTTCTTGAAGAATCCTGTCTACCAAAATGATACAGTGATACCTAAAAGCCCAAGCAGAACAGAGAAGTGGGGAGGTGAGACCCTGAGACCCTTGTAGGTACAGAAATTTGAAAACTCTTGGAGTCTGAGAAAGCAGAGCCTGAGAAGGAAGGCTAAAACTATAAGAGGTAACTTGGGTAAATCTAGATGGTTAAGGTATTTCAGACATTGAGCTGTTTGAATGTGAAGTGCAACAGAAATGGTATGAAGGTGAGGGTGGTTCAACCTAAAACTAGACCGGGTATGACATGAACAAGAAATTGTCAGTGAATTTTACCTCAGTGTAGGAGGCTGATGCAGAAACTTATTCAACATAAATTGTCATGAGATTACAAAAAGAGTGCTTTCTGAATCTCAGCATGAACGTAGGTAGCTGAACAGCAGTAGAAATAGTTGTTAAGGTTTGGCACTCCAACAAAATTTATCCGTATTTAAAGTCTAAGCAAGCCAATGACCCTGAATCAATGCAAATAAAGTAACCAGTTTCCTGAATGAATATGGCTAAATCAGCATTATTTCAAGCCTGTTACATTTCTATGGTGCCTGGTAAGACAGATACTTATTTTCTGAGAACATCCACTGCAATTAATAAAAATGAGCATGCTAAATGTGTTGTGGATATTAATCATTTTTTTCCATATGTGAAAACCATCTGCTATTTCTGTTGAAATTCAATTTCTGTTGAAAGTCAATTGAAGTGCTTGAATTCAATTGGATAAGTAAAATAATGTGTGCAAAAAGTAAAGGAAGACGATACAGTAATTATGATTTGAATACACATCTCTGAAGTGCATTCTTTTTTAGCTAAAATACAAATAAAATTAAAGTGATTCTTGAGAAAAAAAACAACCAAAACCAACAAAAACCAAAACTGTGATAATAAATGCAAAAAAACCCTAGAGGTTGTGGTCCTCGCTGTTCAGTTTTGGATCAGGAATTAACAGAGAATGTAAGAAATTTCTCCCTCAAATTATTGCTCACCTGACCTAAGATTGAGTATGACACTATTCCAAGGATCTGTTTTGTTGTTCCTGTCAGTAAGTGTCTGGGTTTGCTCTCATATTGCCTTGCTCAGTTTCTTTCTTTTTTTAATTTTTCTTTCTTTTTTTTTTTTTTTATTTTCATCAGTTTGTGTTGGGAACTTGTGCTAGTGAGCTAATTGCACCAGTTCAAGAGTCTTTCTTATGATGATGTTTGATGACTGTGGAAAAGCTGAAAGGATGGCTGAAGCTGCCAAAAAAATCTAAGAAGGAAGGATAATGAAGCTGCCTGTGTCACAGTGAGAATGTTCAGAATTACCTGAGGCTGTTGAACCCTGCAGTTGAAATTGCTGAAATATGGAACTGAATTAAACTCACAAGAGAAGTCCAGAAAGTGTTTCAAAGAAGAAATATTTCTCTCCCAAGTTTCCAATGGTTAAGAGTAAATGTTATAAAGATTATCTCAAATTAATAGAAGAATGAATATTTCATAATTTTCACCCATTCAAAGTGTTCTGACTTCTAGGTAGAAATCATGGTTGATCAGAATTTTGCCCTTGAACCCAAATTCTCAGTTGTCCCCCCCAGCAAGCTTCCTGCATGCTCCCCATGTGGATATACTTACAGTAGAGGAAATATAGATACAAATGTGTTCCCAGTGTATCTCATTGTTTGCTAATAGAGACAAAGCACTAACTTCCACAAAGACAAAGGCAGAAATTCTTATTAGACACTTCAAGGAACAGCTAGAGGGAAAAAGTTGTGGCTCTAGAGCTCATCTGTCCTGCGGGTACTGAAAAGGAAGGTGACTTTATTGTTTAGGTATTCAGACAACCAGAATGTACCTGGGATTATACAATCACCCACATAGGTACATAAAGAGTCCTAAGAAGAGGAATGCTTAAAAGGCCCAACAGGGGGATTTTATATACCTTAAAGCAAGTTCCTCATTAAATATATCACTGAACAGAGGCCTACATTATGTTTCATGATTATTTTTAAAAGAATTGGTTTTCATACTCCTCCGTCTGCAAGCATCTAAAGTATTTAGGGTATCTTCTGATTCTCTCTCTAAAGGCAGTGTGGTTCCACACCATCCTTTCTGTTGGGAGTAGTTACATGTCACCTGTTTGCTCACAGTGTATGAGATAGTCCAGGTTTGTGATACATAGGAGAAATGGGCAGCTTAGAAGTCCATGTACTGACATAGAATCATAGAATCATAGAATAGTTAGGGTTGGAAAGGACCTTAAGATGATCTAGTTCCGACCCCTGCCATGGGAAACGACACCTCACAATAAACCATGTCACACTTGGCCTTGAACACTGCCAGGAATGGAGTATTTACAGCTTCCTTGAGCAACCCATTCCAGTGCCTCACCATCCTAACAGTAAAGAACTCTTTATATCGAATCGAAACTACCCTTGTTTAAGTTTTAACCCGTTACCCCTTGTCCTGTCACTACAGTCCCTAATGAAGAGTCCTTCCTCGGCATCCTTACAGGCCCTCTTCAGATACTGGAAGGCTGCTATGAGGTTTCCATGCAGCCTTCACTTCCCCAGGCTAGACAGCCTCAACTTTCTCAGCATGTCTTCGTACGGGAGTGCTCCAGTACCCTGATCATCCTCATGACCATTCTCTGGACTTGTTCCAACAGTTCCATGTCCTTTTTATGTAGAGGACACCAGAACTGCACACAATACTCCCAGTGAGATCTCACAAGAGGAGAGTAGAGGGGCAGGATCACCTCCTTCGACCTGCTGGTCACACTCCTTTTGATGCAGCCCAGGATACGGTTGGCTTTCTGGGCTGCGAGCGCACACTGAAGCTGGCTCATTTTCTCATTGGCCAACACTCCCAAGTTCTTCTCTGCAGGGCTGCTCTGAATCTCTTCTCTGCCCATCCTGTAGCCGTGCCTGGGATTGCTCCGACTCAGGTGTAGGACCTTGCCCTTGTCATGGTTAAACTTCATAAGTTTGGCATCAGCACACTTCACAGGCGTGTCAAGGTCCCTCTGGATGGTATTCCTGCCCTCCAGTGTAGCAACTGAACCACACAGCTTGGTGTCATCGGCAAACTTGCTGAGGGCACACTCAATCCCACTGTCCATGTCAGCGACGAAGATATTAAACAAGACTGATCCCAACACCAGTCCCTGAGGGACACCACTTACTACTGGTCTGCAGCTGGACATTGAGCCATTGATCACAACTCTTTGTGTGCGGCCATCCAGCCAGTTCTTTATCCACTGAGTGGTCCATCTATCAAATTGTTATCTCCCCAATTTAGAGACAAGGATGTCATGTGGGACAGTATCAATCACTTTGCACAAGTCCAGGTAGACGACATCAACTGCTCTACCCTTGTCCATCAGTTCTGTAGCCCTATCATAGAAGGCCACCAAATTGGTCAGGCAGGATTTCCCCTTAGTGAAGCCATGCTGGCTGTCACCAACCACCATGTTGTTTTCATGTGCCTTAGCATGCTTTCCAGTAGAATGTACTCCAAGATTTTGCCAGGCACAGAGGTGAGACTGACTGGTCTGTAATTCCCCGGGTCTTCCATTTTCCCCTTCTTGAAAATGGGGGTTATATTTCCCTTTTTCCAGTCATCAGGAACTTCACCTGACTGCCATGATCTTTCAAAAATGATGGCCAGTGGCTTAGCAACTTCATTTTCCAGCTCCTTCATCAGGTCCCATGGACTTGTGCATGTTCAGGTTCTTAAGATGGTCTCGAACCAGATCCTCTCCTACAGTGGGCCTAAGATCTTCATTCCCACAGTCCCTGCATCTGCCTTCCAAGACTTGGGTGGTGTGGTCAGAGCCTTTGCCAGTGAAGACTGAGGTAAAGAAGTCATTAAGCACCTCAGCCTTCTCCAAATCCAAAAGGTAGACTTGTAGAAATCTGGTAATGTCAAGATCCTTCATATATCATTGTTGGAAAAATTGAAGCTATGAATTATTCTTTTATATTTTTAATATGTTTGCAATCAAGAAAATTGTTGCATTGTGATAACACATGATACTGTAAAAGGAAGCATCAACTTCTCAGGAGGACAAGAAAATCTTGTTACTGCTAAATGAGAAAAAATATTCTGCATTTAAATCAACTACCTACATAATATATTAACTTCTGCTATAAAAACTCGAGAAAAAGTAAAGGTAGATATGTTTCCAGTTAAAAGCTTTATTAAAAGCCCTAGGGCTTGTTGTGAAAACAGAATCCCAAACAAATTGCAGTAAACTTTTGTAACAGAATAAAATACAGTGCAAATGCATAAATCACCTTGCTACTCCAAGCTGAAGTTTTAACTACTGGTAGAAACCCCTTCAGATCTGAATAGATGATACATTTCCTGAAAGATAGTTTTTTGGTTTTGACATTTCAAACCTACATTAAAACAGCTATTTCTAAAGAAAATTTCTGAAGATATGAAGAAAGATACTCTTATTGTACTGTCCTGGGTTCAGCAGTAGCAGTCATTCTTCTTGGTAGCTGGTGCAGCGCTGTGTTTTGACTTTTGGCCTGAGAACGTTGCTAATAGCACAAATGTTTTAGTCTGACCAAGGACTTTCTGAGCCTCATGCTCTGCCAGGGAGGAGGGAAAGCTGGGAGGAGGCAGAGACAGGGCACCTGACCCAAACTAGCCAAAGAGGCATTCCATACCACAGCACGTCATGCTCAGGATGTAACGGAAAGTTACCCAGAAGGGCTGGGGCACTGCGGGGCTGGACTAAGTATCGGTCGGTGCTTGGGTGGGAGTGGAGCGAGTTATTGGTTGGCTGGTGTTGAGGTGTTGTATTCTTTCCTCTTGCTATTGCGGTTATTGTTATTGGTGGTAGCAGTAGTGATTTGTGTTATACTTTAGTTACTAAACTGTTCTTGTCTCAACCCGTGGGAGTTGCATTCATTTCGATTATCCTTTCCGTCCCTATGGGAGTAGAGGGAGGGAAAGAAGTGGGGGGGAGTGAGACAGCGATTGCGTGATTTATGGCTGACTTAGTTTAAACCATGACATGTACAAAAGTGTTTATTAGGAACTCTTTTAAGTTTTATGTTCCTGCAGGTGAACACGAATAAAGATATGCAAACTACTTCATTTTATGGACATACCACTAATACGCTAATAAGTCACAACAATGTATGCATGCGAAATAATTGCAGCCTTAGTTTGCTTTGAAGTGGATAGGCTTCCTTTCCTATACAAATAAATAGTTTTAAAATGAGAAAAAACCTCAAACCGAGTATCATTGTAAATTAGAATACAAATATTTTCAAATTATGGCTGAGAAGATGGATTACAGGGTCAAACTTCTGTTCCAGAGTCTGGTTCTCCTCCTGCAATGTTATCACCCTTACTATTATTTCTGTGGAGAGAGCATATTTGTTTATTAGTAGTTTGTAGATGCTATTAATCATAAATCACAAGTCCAAACACAACTTGTAACTGAATTTTGTGCCTCAAACCCATGCCAGCTGCAAAAGTTTAATCACATGCTTTCATATGGATTTGTGCTTATACTAAGCATATGCACTCTTTCATCTTCAGTTCACTTGTTTCACAGGCATTAATGCAATTGGTGAAATCCTCGTACATGGGTTCTGCACTGATAGAAGTAATAGACTAGTAACCCCTCTTAACATTAGTCATTTCTATGAGCTAATGATCTGTTTCCTTGGAGGAAATCATCTTTTACAAAGTTCTGTCATGGTGTTGAACGATTGCAGCTTCAGATCAGGCTGTTAAACACTAATGGATTTGCCAATTGCTACACTATTTTTTTTAAATTGCTTCCACAACCTCTTTGCCTTCCTTTCATCCTGGATCTTCCTAACAAGCTGTTACAGGAAGGTAATTTTTAAAACATACCAATAAACAGTGGAACAGCAACATTTTCTGTTTACAATATAGACCTTCAGGTTGCTTCTCTTTCCAGTCAGGATAAGTTGGATTAGCCACAGTTTGATTACAGAATAATGGAAAGTGCTCGGTTCCTTTGGCAGTGGGGTGTTGGTTTGACTCCTTTATTTCTATATTACTTTGTTTTTTCCTTTTGAATTTGGCAAAGATTTTGTAGAAAAGAAAGCTAATAATCGCATTTATTATTTGCACCAAGGATTTGATTCCGAAAGTTCAAAAATTAAGACTCTTATTGTATAAAAATGCCTATCAGAAGTCAAAATGCATGGAATATAAGATAGCTCTATGCCACTTCAATGTTCTCTTATTCAGTGGTGTAAATCTAAGATGAGATCCGCTCTACCATTGAATTTACAGGATTTTTCTCAGAAAAACATTATTTATTTATTTCTGCGTGAGCATATTTGTCAGCTTATGTATTAGGTAATTTCCATTCTATAACTGGTCTGATGGCAGATTTGTGAATACAATAAGAAGAAAAGAAGAAGAAAACAAATGTCTAAACAAGCTTCATTTTCTTGTTTGTTTTAAGCTGTAATGGTTATACAAATACAGGTAGCTGAAACTTAAGCACAGTCCATGTGATGTTTGTTATTACTTCTGGTAAAATACAGTCAGCACGTCGGTCTGACCTGCCCTCTGTTGACTCGTGACCCATTCTAGAACTTAAATATTGTAGAGTAGGGTTTGTCTGGTGATTTTCTATAGGATACAGGCTCCTTTTCTGGGGATCTAAGCTCAGCTTGGTTCTTTGTCTTCGCTAGTCTTACTATATTATGTGCTTTTTCTTGATCTTTTATTTTTATCCTGTTGGGACTCAGCAAGTGGGAGGTGTTCTGAAATATTACATATACTCACTTTATTTGAACTGCTTAACTTTATTGACATGCTTTAAACCAGGCAATACAGAGACTGAGCAGTGTGTGTGCAAAGGGATCATTTTATGGAAGATTGCACTTCCTGTAATGCAGTGCTGGATTTCTTTAGCAATGGTTATCACAAGTTTTCAGACAAGTCTAAATGGATCTCAAGAGTCTCAGGTTCTCTGAGGTTCTATGCCACAGACCTAATATTAAACTTGTGTTTCCTATGGATTTTGCTGGAGCTTTGATTAAAAAAAAAAAAAAAAAAAAGTCAACAATCATACAGTTCGTCAATGTTGCCATGAAAATATAAATCTGTGGAAAAACATCCATAGTGGATAACACATATTGATCAGAGTGAACAAAAAATATTTTTTTCCTCACCATTAGACAAATGGAATTCTGAACAACCATAAAACCTAAGAGCTGAGCATAAACACTCCAGTATAATAGCTCACACCATTTCATGTGAGATATAAAACTGGGTTTTTTAAGCATTTGCATGCAGAGACAGTGAATCAGTTCTATTACCCTAAAACATCACCTTTTTATTCTTTTGCTGCATACACTACTGCATACAAAATAAAAAATGTATCTTCTGCCCATCTCACAGAATTTCTGAACACAAGTACAAGCCAACACATTAATTATAAACTTATAAAATTGGTATTCATCTTTTTTTTCTGATATAGCTACTTTGTTTTATTGCCACAAGTTGTCATAAATTGCTCATTATACTTCAAGCAAAGCAATGTAATGCTTGCTACCATTTATAGGCAATGCTCTCCAAAGTATAATTAGAGGGAGTAGTATGACACAGAACAATGGAGACAATTATTTCTGAAGTTTATTAATGCTAATTAGCATATGGCATCTAAGACAGCTGCTGATACTTTATTGCTAAATACTGAGGGACTAATTAGTATTTGATGTTAATTAGCTGCTTCTGCATGTGCATTATCCTTAGGTGCATATGCACTGTCACCACTGGGCTGTTAAAAATCTGGCCTAAGTCTTTTTGCAGTGGCAGGATATGATGTTTAGGTGATTATGCAGACTGTACAATACAGGTCTCTAACATACCCTTAATAGCCACTATATGAGCTTTAACAAGGCAAACTCACAAATTCTCATTGCAATAAAACATAAAATTTATTTTTGAAGTAGCTAAATAATGTACAAATTGTTTAAAATGACAATTTCTTGCCTTTTTATTGATATAAATAACAGCCTAAGAGATTATAAAATCACATATAATGAACTCAGGAATAGGGCAAACAACAAAATTTCACAGGCTTTCACAATGCTATCTGCTGTTTAATCTCTTTCATTCTGAGTATAGACAATCTGCTCTTTGTTTTTGGTGTCTTTTTTTTTCTTTTTTTTTTTTTTTTTTTTTGGGGGGGGGGGGGCAGTTTCCTGCAGAGATCCCTGTCATCCCTGTATTATCATGTCTGTCTTAAAAAACATTTCTGGAAGTTGGAATGCCTTTTTAAAAAAAGAAAACAATGAAATTGGCTTTATCTAGCAAGCAGAAAACAAGCATATCTTTCTTTGTTAACAGATTACTGTTGCTTTACACATGAGGTCATTATTTAAGATCAGATTTTTTCTAGGGCATACTAGCATTGCAGTGAGAATTCCCTGTGTCAATTGTTAAACTTGTTTTTCAGTAGTCAATAAGAATTGGATTTTGTGTGGCCATATTCCTATGTAATTAGAGAATGCTCATTTCCTTAAACAGTAGGAAAGTGGCATAAAAGATTAGATCACAGAGGATAAAAACAAGACAAAATAATTGAAGTTTGCTGGTTAACTCTTGTGTGTGTGGCAAGGTTGCCCTTTATTTAACCATGGCAGCAAGCCTCTTTACTGAAACCTGAAACATAAAGGTGAGGTAACAGGAGCTAGGAAACTGAGTGACTACTATATAAGATGATTTAAAAAAAAGTGAAAGTAATAAGGAAAAAGCCCTAAAATAGAAGGTGATAGCATAAGACATCAGCTCAAATGTAAGAAAAATGTGAGGGAGATTCTTGGTGATGAGTAGTGGAGAGTTTGAAAATGCTGAAGATTGAAACTTACTGTAATCCTCAACTTGGTATTGAACTAGGTCTATTTCCCCACCCAGTTTCTAGCTCTAGATAAAGGCTTTTGGTTTATGAAATAATTTTAACACTACAGCTTCCTTGACAGATGTAAAATGAGTTTATAAATGGTTTAAATTTGTAGGCAGAAGTGCTGCAACAGCAGCAAATTCCTTGGTTATGCAGGAATAGTTAAATATTAGCTCATTACACAGAAAGAATCTCTTTTAAACAGATTTGATCTAAAGAAGCCTGGTTAAGAAAGTGTATATTAAATACTGATGAGCTCTGTACTTTGTGTAAAATCCAAAGAATCTGAGATTTGTTGAATACACAGGATAAAAAAAGGTAAAATTTTAGGAGACTTCTGATTCATTACTGAAAATTCAGTTTTGCTGCTTAAAGTGGATAACTATGTCTTTCATAAAAGATGAGTTTTTGAGTAAAATTCAAAAGAAATAAAAATAGTGTCCAAGGAGGAGCTTTGTAAGGATGGATGACTCAATTGACATGATTGGAAAAAGCAAAACATCAACAGTAACAAAAATAGACATCCTCCAAAATGAGTAATGAAATTAAAATTGAAAATCTAGCAAAAATAGCATAGAAAGTAAATATAATGGAAAAAACATAACAAACTAAGAAATGCGGTAGATCAGCTCTACACCTAAAGAGTACCGATAAAAAGGACTTAGTAGTTTTTGGCTCTTCATGTATTCTCATACAAATTCCTCCCAGGAAAAATAGACAATGTTGTAACACAAGAGAAGTGGTCTGTTATTCAAAAGCAAAATTAGCATATTAGTTTTCAGTTGGACTCTGGTGTGTACGATAATATATTGCCATAAACGGTAATAACTACTCTGAAAACATTAAAGGGATAACATTTAGGGGCTTTTACAGGGTAAGTATATCTCCAATATCAAATATCTCCAATAGCAAATGGTAAAGAATGAAATTCATAACATTATCAGGTAAAAGAGCCCTGTTTATTAGATGATCATATAATATTTTAATGAAAAGTTGGACTTACTATACAAGCAAAAGATTAGACTAATACAGACATACCCTCCATGGATCAGAGCAGGCTCTCAAAGGCCACTGGAACAAAGCTGTGATATCCATAATGTCCCAGTTCGAATTGCTTAACTTTACTGACATGCTTTGAACCAGACATTTCTAAAGTCATTCTTACCTGGGAAGGCAAGTTGCTCTTTGATTCATTCATTAGATAGATAAAACCATTAGGAATACATTAGCTGATTGCAAAAGGGAAAAGATGGCAATCATTCCTTATGTATGGTTTGAAGAGAGTTAAAGGGAGTATTTTCTTATAGATAATGTGGTGATACAAGAGTTCTCAAGTAGGAAAGTGACACCTGTGTTTCCTTTCTCAGTTCTTCATGGAAAAGGAGGAAAATCAGACTTATGTAAAAAAAAACAAAAAACCACAGGATGCTTGTCTTTCTTTCTAAATTTTTAAGTTAGCTTCCTGACTCTTTTAGGATCTCATAGATGTCTTCTGATATCTTTGGATTTTTCAGCCTAGAAAAAAAGACAACTAAAGAAGGATATGACAGAAATTACATGACAAAATTATTAAAACAATGGAGAAGGTGAATAGTGATCAATTATTCAATGCCTTATTGACATAAAATGTGGCTAGTGAATGAAAAAGTAGAGAGATGAGATTGAATTCTTTAAGCAAAGTGTAAACAATGAAACAAAGAAATACAAAATGCAGTATAATCTTTTGCAAATAAGTGAAATCAGTTCTGCTTTGTAGTTAAGCAACATTGAGCTTGGTAGCTTTGCAACAATAACTGTGGTTAAGAGCTTTGTTGTAGATGGCAGTGAAGAAGTATCTTAGGTAAATGTTTTACAATAACCAGCTAGAATGGAACTAGTGCTTGCTGGCAGGACAATGAGACTTTTCAAACCTGAAGTTCAGCCAAAGGACAAAGTGAGGAAGAAGATGAGGAAGAAATGACCACCAGGGGTCCCAAACACCACTACCACATTATTGTGAGAGGAATTTCTGGAAGAATGGTGTCATGTATAAGTGTAGGGAGTGAAGGCAATAAGATTTGCTTGAAAAAGAGTTTGGGAATGAGCTCTGAGGCCTTGGTGCTTTGACAAGCCCTGGGACGATGAGTTGGAGCTTTGAAGGACAGGGAGGGTCAAAAAGCAAGCCTTGGGGTGATGGGCCAGGATGTAATTTTGGGGGGAATCTCAGTTGGAAGCCAGAAGATGTGGGGGTTGTGAGACTGTCTGCAGCATTGTGATGGACTATTTACCTGGAGAGTTTTACAGGGGCCGATTCTTTCTGAAACCCTTAAAGTACAAACTGGAAAAACAAATAGGAATACATAAATTTTCATACATGCCAAATTCTCAAAAATCCTTTCTATGGTGAGATTTATTAGAGTATTTGGAAGCAACCATAATGTTTAAGGAAGGAAAAATAGAATTAAGAGTTAAAGATGAGCAAATAATTGAAGTCCTGAGTTTATCTTTAATTCAACAGAAATGCAAAAAAAAAAAAAAAGACGTCCTTGAAATAAAAGAATTTTTTAATCAGTTATACCTAGGAGTATGGGCATCTGAAATTCCAGGTAAGGCAAAAAGTGCTTTGCTTGTTAAAGTAGAAATAAAAAGGGGGCCCACTCAGTTCCGATAAAACAGTATCCTTTAAATTGGAAGGGAATCAAAGAAATCATTAATAAATTTTTAAAATATATATTGCTAATTGAATAAGGAAACCAGATGGAAAGAGTTATAGATTAGTTCAAGATTTAAGGGCAATCAACAAAATTGTGGGGGATATTAACATGAAAACCGAAACCATGGAATGCACCCTGTAGTAGTTATACTGCTAATGTAAATCTGTGTGTGTTTTGCCATGGCAGTGACTTGTTATTGGATGAGCAGCTGAAACTCTGCATTGACAACGAAGTGCGAGGACCGAGGTTGATCAAATGCCTCCTACCATAGTTAAGAGTAAGCCTGGGTTGGCCTCTGTGTTTGCCACCAATAAGAACCTTTAGCTCTGCTTTTGGCTGCAGCCTAGGAGGCATTGAGCAGTGGAAACATATGCCATGCCAGACCTTGGTGTGAGGGATGTCTCCCTCTGTTATAAGAGGGTTATTCAGGAAGGAAGAACAGAAAAAGACTCATTGGAGCACTGACTCCTTGGGGACTGACAAAATTATAGGAAGAAATATGTATAACATGGTCAAAACAAGAATCAGATTGGGACAATTGGAAAAGGAAATTATCAGGGACAGCAATGGCAGGTAGATTTCCCTGAATTACCTAAGAAAGAAGGTTATCAATATTTATTCGTATTGTCAGACACTTTTTCAGGCTGGCCAGAAGCATTCCCTTGTAGGGTAAATAATGTGAGACAAATAATTAAAATATTATTAAATGAAATAATAACTCATTTTGGGATGGCAGTGGCTATCTCTTCTGACAGAGGTGCAATTTCAGTGCAAAATTATTGCAAAAAAATCAGTAGGAAATTGGAAATTGATTGGCAATCATACGTTTCATATGGGCCTCAGGCCAGTGGACAAGCAGAAAAAATGAATCACCTAAGCAAACAAGAAATTGGTAAGATTTGTCAAGAGGCAAATTCGTATCGGTATCAGGCTTTACTATTGGCTTTGTTAAGAATCAGAACAAAACCTCAGCCAAAGGAAGGAGTTAGCCCATTTGAGATTCTATATGGTAGACCGTATCAACCCCAGTTTAAAGGGGAAAATATTCAAGAAATAGGAGAAAACTATCTCCAACAGTTTTTTATAAGCTTAAGGAAACAATTAGGAGAAATAAATAAAAGGGTACTAGGGACCAGAGTAAGGGGTTTAGATCATCCTATCCATCCTTTTAAATCAGGAGATTGGGTTTATATTAAGAATTTTTCAGGTGACCCTCTTGAAGAAAAATGGAGTGGACCACATCAAGTTTTCATTAGTAGTTTCATTAGTAGGAGTGAATGTTGGGTTTGTACTCAATTGCTTAAATCAGGAGAGGGGTTTGAAATCCCTTTAATAGGAGTTCCCATTCCCCAAAATGCATCTTGATAGATTGTATAAATTCTAGAGTTTTCATGTGGAGAAAGTGCATATAAAACATTAGCCTTTAACTGAAAAGGAGTATGTACCTTGGGTGCAGTACTCCCTATCTCACAATCGTTGATTCACATCCTTCTGGAATAAGGATTAAAAGTTTTCTTAAATGAATCAAGAGTTCAAATCCAATAGCTGACCAAAATACAGCTTTTCATATTTTTGCTAGATGGTTTGTTCTGTGGTTAGCAGTAAGCAAGTTAAAAAATTCCCTTGTAAATATATTTGCAATAATAGAAACTATAGAAAACAGGACAGTAGATGCCATTCAAGTCATACAAGAATTGCCAGGTCTATTTAAAGTGATTAAGCAGAATCAGATGGCTTTAGATATATTTTTAGCCTCACAAGGAGGAGTTTGTTCAGTGATCAGTGATAATTGTCACTCTTGCATAGGTCAAAGAATCATAACTGATCTAAAGGATATATGGGAACAGGTTAGAGTGTTTCATGAGGTTGCTCAAAATGATACCTCATGGGAATTTGAGGAAATTTGGAAAAAAATGACATCTTGGTTACCAAATCTCTCCTGTTTAAGGCAATTGTTCACAGGAATAGTGGTATTGAAAATTCTAATTGTAGTTGTTTGTATTTCAATACAATGTTTCTTTTGATATTGTAAACAGTCGATAAATTATGGAGAATGGAAAAGAAACAAAACTAAGCACCAGGTAGAAACGGGAAAATATTTCAGAAAAACTTTAAATAGCAATGGAATAATTTAAAGGGGTCTTGCAAAAGAATTTGTAAAAGGACAGAAAAAGGGGGAAATTGAAACAAAGAAATACAAAATGCAGTATAATCTTTTGTAAATAAATAAAATCAGTTCTGCTTTGTGGTTAAGTAACGTTGAGCTTGGTAGCTTTGCAACAATAGCAACGGTTGAGAGCTTTGCGGTAGATGAAAGTGAAGAAGTATCTTAGATATATATTTTACAATAACCAGCTAGAACAGAACTAGTGTTTGCTGGCAGGACAACGGGACTTTCTAAACCTGAAATTCAGCTAAAGGAAGGAGTGAAGGAGAGGAAGATGAGGAGGAAGAAGATGGGGAAGAAACGACCACCAGGGGTCCCAAAGACCACTACCACATTATTGTGTGCATGTGGGAGGAATTTTCTAGAAGAATGGTGTCATGTATAAGTATCTTTATGAATATGCATGTAATGTAATGAATACGTATGTTTGATGACTATATAATCATGGCTTGTTTGGTGCTCGAGCAAGGCACACTTGGAGAAGCTATTCCCTGTGTCTCCTTGCCCCGCAATAGAGAATACCTGCTTGTCAACTTAAACTTTGTTGGTGAGTTCTTAGAGTTTTTCTTCGAATCAACAAATAAATTAGATGGCATGGGTCATTCAAAGTAATACAAACGAATAGTTGTCTACTGCTTTCCTCAAAGTGTTAACCCTGTTGTAATCTTAACCTGTCAACCCAAAGTGTTTATGACCATTGGTTAACAAGTTAAAAATTAAAAGCAATTTTTGCTTTTTGAGAATTTTTATTTTGTTTTATTTTTGAAACTTGATTTAAACAAATATGTTAATTTTTATTATAACATTGTTATTGCTAGTGTTCAGTCAAGCCTCACAAAAGTGTCAAGCATTTGACAAATTGTCTTTGTTGATCTAATGTAACATCTCATTTTTGAGTAACACATATCAATAAAATGAACCTCCTCTCGAAAGTATTAGAGTATTTGTTTTGTGTATTTAATAACTGTTTACCCATTGCCTTTTTCTCATATTTTAAATATTTGTCAAGAACTAATCCTAACATCCTAAAACTGCTCATAAACTGTATTGTTTATTTCTGTACACTGTAAACATCTTCATATGACAATCAGTGATGGTTTTTCATAATCTGGAGACTACAATAAATGACTGGTGAACAGTTGTGAGATTGTAGCACAACAATCGATCTACATGGCATTTTTCACCATTTAAAAAAATATGCCCATCTCTTCTAGAATTATGCTACATTTTTACCTATGTTGTATGAAAGTTAATACTGTGTATATATCAGCTACAGAATTTAAAAGGGAAATAAATAGTCATGTGCTACTGGATCTGCCAAGGAATTTAAAACATATTTTTAAGACTCTGAATATCGCTTATTATAGTCTAACACATTTTTCGGGCTATTTCTTCATAGAAAAGAGATATGAAAGTCAGGTTACCACTCAGATTTTAAATCTGTGCTGACAGAAATTGTCCCACTGAGTTATAAAACACTATTAAAACATGGCTTAAAGAAGGCTGTCCTGCTGATGATTTAATTCAACTTAGTGGAACCAGCTGTTAAAACCACAGCCTGCTCCTAAACTACCTGACTGTAGCTAAATCAGTATTTCAGAGACTGGGGAACATGAGGGACGATAAATGATCTACTTAGGATAAGATCTGCAAGTCATTCCTGTATGAGCCTCATTTTTATTCCTGGATTTATTTTGCTAATAATCTCATAACCATTCTGCTTTTAGAAAGCTCTATATGACTCTGAAATCTCAAAGTAAGAAAACTCAACTTTGATATCCTATTTTGTTTCATTTTATTTGTATGAACACTGTCATCTAGGCTCATCTAAATATATAGTTATGTATGGTGATTGACATATACCTGGAACAATAAATGCACAAAATTAGATTTTACTAATACATTTCAGGCAAAGAGTGCTGAAGCCTAACTTTAACACTTTTATGGTGTATATTCTGGTGTTAACATCAACAAACTGGCAGAACTGTGCTTTTGATACTCGTATTGAGGCTTTGTTTTTAGTGAGTGTTCCAATGCAAACTGAATCAGTCCATGGCAGATGGTAGGGCTGTGTTTCCACCCCTGTGGCAGTCAATTCCAAGTGTAGCAGATCCCTCTTCAAGTAAAAGTGAACTGTGGTCTTGCATTCTGCTTCCAAAGAGACTAAGAAGTTACTTCTTGTTCTGCCCCTTCTTCTGTTTATTGTACTGGTTCCTCTAGTTCTGATGTTGCTCCATCTAGTTCTGGTATTGACTCTTCTTCATCTTCCTTCACTACATTTCCTCTTGTGTATAGGGGCAGGTTGGTTTTAAGGGTGTTCAAAGCATATTCAAAATCCTTAAAATTCTCGGATGCTACTGTAAATGGGCTGATGCGGGAAGGGAAGGCAAGAGAGGATGACATCACCATAGGCTGTTCCTCTGAGGGGGAAAGAAGTAATTGTTAAGAATTCCCATTACATGCCTCCCAAAGTATAGAGGTGAGGGCAATGCTGAGAACGCATACCAGATCAGTTTCATGATTAATAATTCTATCATATTACATAAAGTACAACAAAATGAGAACCTTAGCCCAGGCCCCAAAGCCAATAAATGCTAAAACAGTGAATACAGGCTGCAAGTAAGATGTGACATAGCAAAACTCTGGGCCCAAGCAAACTCCAAGACCAAATAAATCAACATTGTGATGAGTGACTATTAATCCAAAACAGCTTTGCTTATAACAAAATTGGTTTTTTTTGTCACACTCTGGTCAGATCTGTTGTTATCTCAACCCTTTGTGCCTCATGTTGGGTATCAAAAAGGACTCCTGTGGTTTAAACCTAGAGGTAGCTCAGCACCATGCAGCTGCTCCCTCACCCCCGCTGCCTTCCCTGTTATAAGCCTTATAGCTGAAACCAGGACAATGGGGAAGTCGCTTTACTTGTATTACAGGTCTGGACAAAGAATACTTTTATTGAAACTAAAATACACCTTTAAAAGCCTACTAAAACCCCTGTCCTGGGTTCAGCAGTAGCAGTCATTTTTCTCCTTCTTAGTAGCTGGTACAGAGCTGTGGTTTTGATTTTCAGCCTGGGAACAGCGCTGATAACACCGATGGTTTTAGTTGTTACTCAGTAATGTTTAGTCTGACCAAGGACTTCCTGAGTCTCATGCTCTGCCAGTGAGGAGGGGAAGTCAGGAGGAAGCAGACACGACACCTGACCCAAGCTAGCCAAAGAGGTATTCCATACCACAGCACTTCATGCCCAGTATAGAAACTGGGGGCAGTTACCTGGAAAGGCTAGATCTTTGCTTGGGTCGGGTTGGGTATTGGTTGGCAGGTGGTGAGCGTTTGTATTCTACTCCCTTGTTTTTTCCCTTATTATTATTGGTGATAGCAGTAGCGGTTTTGTGTTATACCTTAGCTACCAGACTGTTCTTATCTCAACCTGTGGGAATTACATTCTTTTGATTCTCCTCCCCATCCCTGAGTTACCGACTGGGCTTATACCATGACGTAAACAAATCTTATTTCCTATTTTATTGTTTGATAATATTCATCGAGTCGTGTATGTGGAGAGCATGAGGTAAAATTCATATTTTGACTGAAAGTGGAAAATGGACAAAAAACTAAAAAGAAAGAAAAGAACTGCTACATTTTATATGGAGAAAAGACTTATAGAAAAAGCCTACTTTGAAGAAACATTTTTCATGAACAGCAAAAATGCTGGTGTTTCTAAACATTCTTCCTGCGTAGTCCTAGGTTTTATCCTATGTTTAATATGGTCATGGCTGAAGTGTAAACTAAGCAAAGAGCTTGAAATATTTCTTAGATTTTGCCTTCATCCCATACGTGCAATACTGTCCATACAACTGAAACGTCTACTCTGTAAAATACTCAAAAATACTGGCAAATATTTCCAAAATAAGCTATCCTCTTTCTCTGTCATTCAGCTCAATCACAAATTGCTACTTCTTTTGTGTCTTCATATTACTCTTTTTTTTCACTGTCTTTTTCTCTGCTACTTTTATCCCCATCAGTTTTCATCCTTGACACTTCTCTCTGTTCTCTTTTATCTTCCAATGCTGACTTGGTCTTCCACCTAAAATGAGAAAACAGCACAAGGAGGATTGCTTACAGTAGCTGCAGGTTCTTCAAACTATAGCATAGCACTCAAAAGGGCAGTCAAAGCCAAATCTGTGGGAAAGAAGATTGAATCAAAAAGTTTAGGGGATTAAAGTAAGCACTAAAAGGATGCCAGTTTATAGGAGAAGAATGCTTTTATGCTTTTTATATTAAGTCTTTAACAAGCAATAGACAGGTGCTTTTTTTTTTGCTTGTGGGACATCAACAGGGAAGAAAAGGGTTTTAGCTAGTGTCTTGTCTCTTTCCTGTACATTTAGCTACAGTTGTAGCGTAATCTTGAGGGAGCATAAAAATGGGACTACCAGTATTACATTATTACAAATTTTAGCAACAACTTCACTGAAGTTCTCTGCAGCACAGGTGGAGTCTGTTGGTCTGATATTCAGTGGGATCCCAACACACTCATACATTAGTAAGAAAACAACTTCTATTTCAGGATTTTTTCCCTTATCCAGTTTCCAGTTACATAGAAGATCGCTTCAAATAAAGAACTGCCCTGCGGTCAGCTGTTATTTTTCTCTTTCTTAGTAGCTGGTGCAGTGCTGTGTTTTTGACTTCAGTCTGAGAACAACACTGGTAACACACTGATGTTTTTAGTTGTTGCTAAGTAATGCTTACCCTGATCAAGGACTTTTCAGTCTCACACTCTGCCAGCGAGGAAGCAGAGACAGGATGCCTGACCCAAACTAGCCAAACTGGTATTACATACCACAGCACATCATGCCCAGTATATAAACCAGTGGGAGTCACAAGGAAGGCCCAGATCGTTTCTTGGGTCAGGCTAGGTATTGGTTGGTACGTGGTGATCAACTGCATTGTGTATCACTTATGTTTATTGTTTTCTTTTCCTTTTCCCCCTTTAGTTGTATGTTCTCTCCCTTTGTTATTTCCTTTATCAATATTATTATTGGTGGTAGTAGTAGTGGTTTTGTATTATACCTTAGTTACTGGACTATATTCAGTAACTATGTTCAAGTTTGCACCCTGGAGAGTTTTTGACTGCTACTAATACCACTTATCCTAGACCTTTAAGAGCCCAATTGCATTTGCATATTAAGGACACACACATCCAATTTCTTAGCTGGTAATTGAGAGAACAAGACCATACCTGCATTTTAAGGATGCAAGAAAGAAGGATGTCTTAAAAAATTGCCTCAGGGATCTTGTTATACAAACCAGTCCATAGGTGGTGTCTGTAGAAACTTCATCGTGGTCTGACTTTGATCATTAAAGGCATATCTAAAGTACTGTCTAATCTAAATTAGACAGTAAGAAAGGTTATCGAGAAGTTTAGGGAAAAAATCTGAGCTGTTAAAATGGACTTGGGAGAATCTTCCGGCACAGCACATGTGTGATTAAATATGTGCTGCAAAGCCTGAGTAAAAGCAGTGACATTGCTACCCTCCCCTTTAACCCCCTGGGAAGGAGCACTTGCTGTGGAAGGAGAAAGATCAAAACACCCAGGAGAGACTATATAAGACTGGGGCAGGAACCTGAAAAGGAAAGATGAAACATGAAACTGAAGGGTGATGAAAGCATTGAGCATTAAACTGCATCCAAAGACTTTTATGAAAACGTGACTCAGTAAGTGTCAAAGCAGAATTTCCTCCTCTTCTCTCTCACCCAGGATGATGTAAAGAAAGATAATGTAGGACAGATGAGAGAAGTGGCTTCAGCAGTCTTTTCTTGTGAATCCTATTATCCCAGATTGGAGAATAGCTAAACATAAGCTTTTTTATAACCTTCCTTGTCCTTTCATACTGTCACAGTTTCTTTTTGAGTACATTAGATGTAACTTGTGAATGAATGTGTATATATAACTGAAAAATAAATATGACAATACATTTAAGTAAATGGCAGCATTCTCATTTATTCACTGACCACTCAAAAATATCAAGTTTCCATGATTTCTAAGACCCGTTTTCAAGAAAGTTCATTCAAATACGACAGTATGATTCTGTTCCTCATAACAATATTTTCCAAGAGGATGGGAGCTTACTTTGCAAATGTCAACTCAACTGTCAGTACTGACTATTTCAGACCACTCCTTCCCATTGGACTCTTTGGCAGTGCAGACACATACAGCTTGAGAAAGCTTCACATGAAACTCATGAAAGAGAGGTTCCAGACCAGTCAGAATCCCTTCACAGCCAGTATTCTCAGAAAGGATAGGATAAGTTCCCATCTGTGGGGACTCCTTTTCCTGCAAAGGCAAATGCAGATCATCAGTGACTGACAATTATTTGTTCAGTTCTGCTATGGCAGAACAATGTAACATCAAGATCAACAATACAATCTTCCACTTTTATGAAAGAATTTCTAAAATCTTTTCTAAGTTGTGCTTCAGTGACTACATGGTACCAAAACTATCACTGTTGATGTGGAGATAAGAATAAGTCCTCTCTGAGTCCTTTTATTCTTCTCCTATTTTGTGCATATATATGCTTTGTCTTCACTTACTGCACCAGAGGTTAACTTATTTTCTATAAAGAAAACGGCAGTAAAAGGCAAAGGGGTAAAGAGAAGTAATGGGTCCATCTAAAATTCAAAACACAACTATTCTAATGTTGAGATTAGATTCTGCGTTATTGAAAGACAATGCTCCTTCAAATTGTCCTAATGAATGACAAGTATTGGGACAACCATAAGCAAATGGGAGAATTCTTTTCTTAGTAAGCTGTTTCTTTATCTATGCCTTCTTTTAGTAACTGATACTGTAGCTATAGTTCACGGCATAAAGCCAATAATCACATCATTTTCCTTTGTTTTGTTTTGTTGTTTTGGGTGGGTTTTTTTCACCAAATTTGCATAGAATTATATCATATATTTTCCATCTCATTGTGTTAGACAGATCTGTTTAAGTCTATGAATATAAGCCGTGTACAATTTAATATCTTTATTTTTATATTTACAGCTTGGATGAGACAAGTGTCTACCTAATCAGAGAGGCTAACTACCAGTCAGCCATGCAGAACAGTGAGGACTGATGTTGAGTATTTCATTAATTGTCAATTAAAAGAGAATTACAAAAGTGAGAGAAGATATTAGTATGAAATGTTAACTTTGATATTAGAGCAAGAAATAAAACAAATGAAGCCACAAGTTTACTGTCTGTTTTGGAAGATATGATCAGCTGATTGTGTTTTAGAGTCTGCCAACAGTAATGGAAGTCATGGTCATTGAACTCGTCATTGGACTCTGTCCTGGGTTCAGCAGTAGCAGTTATTTTTCTCCTTCTTAGTAGCTAGTGCAGTGCTATGTTTTGCTTTTTTGGCCTGGGAACAGTGCTGATAACACCGATGTTTTCAGTTGCTGCTCAAATGTTTGGTCTGGCCAAGGACTTTCTGAGCCTCATGCTCTGCCAGGGAGGAGGGGAGGCTGGGAGGAAGCAGAGACAGGACACCTGACCCAAACTGACCAAAGAGGTATTCCATACCACAGCACGTCATGCCCAGGAGGTAACTGGGAGTTACCTGGAAGGGCTAGGGGGACTGCAGGGTTGGACGAGGTATCGGTCGGTACTTGGCTGGGGGAAGTGGGGCGAGTTATCTGTTGGCTGGTGCTGAGGTGTTGTATTCTCTTCCCTTGTTATTTCCTTTAGCATTATTATTATTGGTGGTAGCAGTAGTGATTTGTGTTATACCTTAGTTACTAAACTGTTCTTATCTCAACCCATGGGAGTTGCATTCTTTTCAATTCTCCTCTCCGTCCCTCCAGGAGCAGAGGGAGGGCAAGAAGGCGGGGAGAGTGAGTGAACGAGGTTTGTGGTTGGGTTTAAACCATGAAAGACTCGTGGTTGTTATGTGGGTTTTGGGGAGGTTTTGGGGAAAGCTGCTGTTTGTTGGTTGTTTTTTTTTGTTGTTTTTTTTTTTTTATGGTATAGTGTTGAGGTTTTTTTTTAAAGGAAGATAACAGCACTCAATGATGTTTTTGTTTATGGCAGAATTTTTGCTATGGAACTGCTTTGAAAACATTTAAGACTATGTTTTGGGCAAGAATTCTCTTGTATTATAAAATATTTGCACCATCCATGTTCATTTGGGAAATTTACCAACTTCACATTCCTGTACTTTTGCCAGGGAAAGAGTTCATTGTGAAATATTCTGAATTGTTAAATTAACATCTGTTCTTATGATCAAATACATTGCTTGGGGCTAAAGTAGCTCTCATGGTCTATAAAAGGTATTCAAACACCTATTAAAAAAGACTATTCTGGCCATGAAAAAACCTGCAAGCACTTTTATCTTTGCTTTAAGAAGTTCATATGAATTGTCTAGAACATACTGACTGTATGGGATTTGCAACCTCAATTACTGAAAGAAAGAAAAAAAAAAAAAAGTGTGTGTTGAAAGCCAATCAAAAAAGGAGGCATGCAATCTACTACTTCCAAAGCTTTCCATAATTTCTAAGCTCTCTTACAGGGATGGCAAGGTAAGCATATTAAGGAGAATGTTGTGTTACTCCCTTAATATTCAGGCAGTTTTCCTCTGGGGATTCTGGTTGGTTTTCTTTTGCTCCTCATAAGGCAAATTTCTTTTCAAAAGTGTCTTTGTTGACGTGACACATTCTAATTGTCTGTTAAAGAACCACTTTTAACTATGTCCTCCAAAACACAATTTCTTAGAGGAAATGGAAAAACTTGATAGCAGATCTTCCTTTAGTTCATATGGTACATCTTTTTCCCTTTTAATTCTGTAATTTTAAAAGATAACTTGCAAGCTGCATTTTGACCTTTCAGCAGATTCACTTCTGATCTTTCAACAATGATAGCAAATGTCTAACTGTTTTATTGTTCAGGTATCTTAGTTTTTCTGGTTCTATAAAAATATTGTGTTATAAAGATATTCCTTGTTAGGCCAATCTCCAAGAAAATGTATAGGTGATAGAATAGATACCTCGTTCCCTCAATATCCACACAACATTAGGCCTACTTTTATTGTTTCCTTTGCTTCGCTGAAAATGGAAGAACTTAAAGAAAGTGAATATAATTTACAATAAAAAAATCTGAAATCTGTCAAGAAGAAAAGTCAACTTTTAAAGAACATTTCTAAAACTCAGTTTTGCATTTAATAAAACTGTAGCATATATAGAATAATAGTCTTATGGAACTTTACTGGAAACAAGACAACAGCCACCCTAATTTAAAAGTAAAGAATGTATTTTCAAGAATTCAGAACAACACAGGACATTACCTAATCACCTGGAGATGTTCCCACATGGAGGTATTATTTTGTTATTTTACTGAACAGTCTCCCATCCAGCTCCATTTGCTTCATGTTGAAAAGCATCCTTTTCACACAGTTGTTTGCCTTCTATGGTCTGATCCTTCAAGATAGATTTTTTTCTAAAATTGTTATTATTTTATGAGGAAGGAAATGGTAGTGCTTAAAGAGTAGTTTGAGACTGTCTTCTTCATTCTGTGTGAAAATATTTGATTCTCTGTGAGGTTATTTAATGAAAAAAAACCCCAAACATTTAAATGTTCCCTGACATATAATATGAAGATCAATGTTACAGTCTGAGAATGAAATACTAGTTCATTTTAGTGTTTATTTGGTTCCTATATTTGCAACACTCACTGCTACTGATGCAACTAGGTAACAACAATGATGTTCCTTGCTTTTTTAATCAGTAAAATAATATATTCATCGTCTTGATTTTTTTTCCATGCACTTACTTGCAGTACTCCAAAGCCTGCATTCTACAATTTGAACTAGAATTCAGTTCTCAAAAGCACTTAAGCAAAGAAGCATAGATCTCAAAATCACAGGAAACAAGTGTTTCCATTTTGCATTTTTATTATAGTAGAATCATAGGACGGTTTGGATTGTGAAGGACCTTAAGATCGTTTAGTTCCAAACCTCCCTGCTATGGGCAGAGAAACCGCAGTTTGTTTGGCTGTTTAAATATAATGATGTTTCTTCTTCCTCAGTGGACAGCTATGACATTTTACTGAGGAAAAATATAGCATTACAATTGCAAAAAAAAAAAAAAAAAAAAAAATCAGTTTTGTTAAAAACATCTGATTGAAGAATTGCTTGTGAAAATTTTTGATGTAGCTTTCAAGAAAATTTACATAAAACTTCCAAGTACTCACCAAAATATTTGTAATCCACAATCTATAAATTTATTTTAATTTAGTAATAACATAACTATTTTCATAACTAATTCTGTAACATTAGAAAAACTTTTTTTCTCTCTTACCAAATAAATCAACTTTGTAGTGCTCATTTTACTTGTATGGTCAAAATCATCATTGGAATGCATTAGAAGTAATACTTCTCTCTAACGTGAGAGATTTAATACGTTTTACTTTTGCTAATGTTGGTAAGGAAAAGCAACTGTTCAAAACTATCCTATATAATTTTTTGTCTAATGCGTCACCAGCAGATAATTATCCAGTAATCCCTGAATGCAAGATTATTAGATAAGAGTGTGGTTTGTTTTTCAGATCTTAGGTGAAATCTGGAGGGCTAGCAATCATTGAAATCAACCTTGCACAGAACACAGATGTGTTCTGGTAGGCTTTGAGAGGGTAAATATGGAACCCATGGTGTCATTGTCACTGACTCACTTTTCAAACAGACATTTTGCTGCTATCTCTAAACAAGGGTTATTGTTAAAGGGTTTGATGCCCATGAGTAAGTTATATCCACTCATTTCGTATTTTTAGAACCAACAATAAAAAATTGTCATCGGAAGAAACAAGATGTCAGTCTCGAAAAAGATGACATATATAAAAAAGAATGCAGAGAATCATTTTGGTAATCAACTTACTGCTTCTTCTGTCAGACCAAGGATTTCTGTGTATTTCCTAAACTGCATATCAGGCATTTGCAGAGAAAATGCTTTCAGTTGCCAATATGGGCTGTATAAAGGTACCTCAGACACTGCTGCTTTGAACTGTGCTTTCTTGGGCATTGGCAGACAGATACATGGCAGGTGGGCAAGCATCTGCTTATTAAACTCTTCAGTTAAACAGGCAAATCAGTGCCATTTTTGAAATATAATGGTTTAAACACAAAGCTTTGGTCAGTGAGAAGTCCTGAAAAATGAGTGAATGAAGATACTACTTATTACCATTATTTTCTTCTGCAAATATCTCTCCACACCCACTAATTGCCCTAGTTTCTATGTCAGTCTACTTTAAGGCTATTATGACCCATTGCACTAAGTGAGACACCATATTTTATCAAGAGCTTCTTGCAAACAGCTCCTAACTCTAAGAGAATATCTTTCAGAAATATATTCTAAATCAATTTTACATTTTTTACTCTGTTTTAAGCCTTTATGTTGAAACCAGACGGAGCTGTAACATCTTCCTGGAGTTTTTAAATCTTAACTGTTTTTGAGGTAAAAATAGTAAAAAATAAACATCTCCCTATTACCACTATTCATACAAACTTTTGAATATATTATGTCAAACGCTTGTGAGTGAACAAAACCCAGCTCTTACTTGTGCCTGGGCTTTATTCCACATGTCTGCCACTGGTACTGCTTGAAAAATGTCATCATTGACTGAAGAACAATAAAAATATAGGTAACATCATCCCGGAACACTCTGCAGCTTGGTGCTTTGTACTTTTCTAGAGAAATTGAGATGCTAATTCAAATATCTTCAGGTAGAGAAAGAAATTGGACATAGTTTTCTGTCTTTGCAGATGGCTGTTCTATTACAAGATATTCTTCCCAAAAACCCTGAAAGTTCACCTGATCCACTTTAAAAGACTGCTTCAGTGTCTTCCAGCTCTCTTAACCTATTTATGATATGAATAGATTTTCCTACTTTTACTTTTTGTTGTGATTTTTGCATAGCAGAGCAGTATCAAGAATGTGAAAATGAACGTTCTTTCTGCCAGTGTCTCATTGTGTTTGTAAAGCCCTTAAAAATACTAAGTCATCTCTGTAAAGACTTGTTCATATTTATTGCATAAAGTTTCTTTTTGAACCTTTTAGCGAAATTAACTTTAACTGAATATTGGTGAACTTTCTTTTTAAAAATATGTGTTCGTAGACAATGTGTGATTTGGGATCTTAAGACTTGTATACATTTCTTTTGGTTTCCAGGTTCCCAGATGTTATTAAAATTTCTCTTTTATTGTGCAAGGAAGACCTCATGGCTTTAAGCTTCAGAAAAACAAAAGGTGTAGGTCTAATATTTTAGCACTCAAGTGTACTGACAAAATGGCCCCTCAAATTTGATACGTCCTAAAGTTATTTTTGTACTTATATAAGTTCAGGGTTTTTTTCTTATTTATATAGAGATAGTGTCACAAAAACCTATGTTAAACATCTGAATATGTTACCTGGCAAACATAACTTTTATGAAAATATTTCCATAGTCTGTCTTCACTTTAATTACTCTCAGGAAGTGGTTTAGTGTCAAGTTTAGGAGCATTAAAAGTAATTACATCATGAGGTGTGAAATGCTGCTCTTAATATGTACTGCTGAGCTGAAGGCTTACCAATGATTTTAATATACACATGCGCAGTTTTTAAAAAGATACACAAAGCAATGCATTTTTCTCACATCTGGAAAATTACCTTCATCAGCATACAGCGGCTGGTATGTCAGTGCTTCACCTGCCAGGGAA
Organism: Lathamus discolor; assembly: GCF_037157495.1. Lineage (NCBI taxonomy): Eukaryota > Metazoa > Chordata > Aves > Psittaciformes > Psittacidae > Lathamus > Lathamus discolor. Next base: position 101,693,942 of record NC_088885.1, on the reverse strand, counting down.
AGGATAAAATAGATTTTTGGATAAAATAGATTTTTGCTATACACAAGTTAGCTTTGTATTTTTCTTGACTGATTCTGTTTCTGTACCACAAGATATAGGATAAAACAGTTCAAGTATTTCTTGAAATGTAAATCCACACACTTAGGCATGCGTATTCACTATGTAGATGCACAGGCTATAGAGATCATTTTTCTATTTGGTGGTGGTGGTGGTATCTTTTTTTTTTTTTTTTTTGGGGGGGGGGGGGTGCAGCGCTGTTAGGGTTTTTTTTAATGGTCTTTAGTCCAGTAGCCAAGAAACAGCATATGGTCGTCTACATGGCTGCATCTCAAAAGGCAAAAATGATTTAAGGTCTTTCTTGGACCAATTGTATTCTTAATTGTTTCTCCAAGTTTGTTACGAATTTGGCTGTGGTTCTAGGAATGGGTTCTTTGCTTCTTTTCCTTGAAACAGGGTACACCTATTTCAACCAGATATTTTCTGTGTGTCACCAATTTTATTTTTTTAATTAATTTAGTAATAGTGTCTGGCCTGGACTACCACATAAATAACTTTGTAACATGTCTAGAAATATTCATAGAATCATAGAATCATAGAATAGTTAGGGTTGGAAAAGACCTCAAGATCATCTAGTTCCAACCCCCCTGCCATGGGCAGGGACACCTCACACTAAACCATCTCACACAAGGCTCTGTACAACCTGGACTTGAACACCACTATGGATGGAGCACTCACAACTTCCTTTGGCTACCCATTCCAGTGTCTCACTACCTTCACAGTAAACTTCTTCCAATCTAAACTTCCTCTAAGTTTTAACCCGTTACTCCTTGTCCTACCACTACAGTCCCTAATGAAGAGTCCTTCCTCGGCATCCTTATATGCCCCCCTTCAGATACTGGAAGGCTGCTATGAGGTCTCCATGCAGCCTTCTCTTCTCCAGGCTCAACAGCCCCAACTTTCTCAGTCTGTCTTCATACGGGAGGTGCTCCAGTCCCCTCGTCATCCTCATGGCCCTCCTCTGGACTCGTTGCAACAGTTCCATGTCCTTTTTATGTAGAGGACCCCAGAACTGCACACAATACTCCAGGTGAGGTCTCACGAGAGCAGAGTAGAAGAGAAGGATCACATCCTTCGACCTGCTTGTCATGCTCCTTTTGATGCAGCTTTTATTGAGTATAATTCAAGTGTTAGTATGAAGTAATTCAGATGGCTAGTTATGATACTACTTGGTAAGGCTGCAAAACCTAGACTAATACATGCAAGATATTTAAAAAAGAGGAACATTGATTGTTCTATTCACAAGGGCTTTACATTGAAAGTATTTGAACTAAACTAGATCACTGTTAGCTGCAGCTGAATGCATAAACGTAGCAGAAAAAAAATTGGACAATGTAAACAGACGATAGTGCAATATAAACTGCCTGTAAACAGCTTTGAAAAACTGAATCTGAATCTGTTCTGTTGATGGTCACAGACTACACAGCTGCATAGTCTGTGTCAAACAGTGTACAATTAGATAAGAAAGAATTACTGATAGTGTGTGCAAGGTATTTTTTGTGGGTTTTTTTGTGTTTTTTTTTTTTTTCTACTTTGCTGGTGTTAATGTTTTGTATGAAATGTGCCAGGCAGGTGAGAAAATTGAGAGGTCTTTCTTTTTTGAAGTTCTTAAGCCCAGAAAGTTCAGGATTTAATATGCAAAGTGAAAGATACAAGAGAGGGATAGAGGTGATTCAGATTAGAAGAAAAGGCTGAAGTGAAAGTGGAGTGGCAGACATTTTTATAATGCTCAGGTTTCTTGCCACTCTGGCTAATATTTGCACACCAGGAAGAAACTTTTTGCCCTTTCTGAAAGATGTCTTTTTTCTTTCATAAAAAAAGGTGAAGAGACAGGGAAACTGACAGCATTCCTTCATGAACAAATTAATATTCTCACATTGCATCAGAGGGGAGGATATGAAGTCAATTACTGACCAGCAGATGACCAGTAAAACATTTCAGTATTTCTTTGCTCAATTATACATTTTGACGTCCTGCAGAGCAGAAAAAATAATCCAGATTTTCGGTAAAAGGCTTAGAAATCTTCAGCTGAAGTAAGCTGCAGGGATTTGTTAATGATTCCTGTTTCAAAATGAAAGGTCACACAAGTAATAAAACTAATAAACAAGAAAAGCTTACTTAATGAATTTTAAAAGGTCCTCTCTACTCATTCAAATTCCCTTCTGAAACAATCTTCAGATATAAAGACTTTTCATTTTTTACAGATTCTGTGCTGTCAGAGGTTTTTTAGCTCATATCCTTATATCCCAGTTATTGGGAGATCTGTCCATCCATGTGGGAAACTGGAGTCTGGATCTACAGTGTCATCTGTAGGTTTAGAGTCATGGATTGGAAAGAAAACAAACAAACAAAGAAACAAAAATCTGAGTCTGTGCATTCTGAAAGATTTATAGTAAAAAAAGAGTTTACAAAACCTGAATGTGGTCTCTAGGTCTGTACAGGACATTGTACCATTAATTGCCGCTTCTGGACAAATAATGTAAAATGTTTGTGGTCTTTTCCATGCTGGAGAAGCATATGCCAATGTGTGGACAATATCATAAATAGTGGTAAAAAAGAAGAAATAAAAAAAAAAAAAAGGCAGAAATATCAGGAAGAGCAGCAGTGTCAAAACCAATAAACTTTATAGAGCCGTAGCACGTACGCAATAAACTGATTTTTGTTTTTCTCTCACTCCCTTTAAAAAAAGAAAAAAAGTTTGCAGCTTTTCAAGAAATGAGTGGAAATTTTCTTGATATTGAAGATTCTGGAACTTCAATAAAGACTTTATTGAACAGCCTTATTCCTAATCACAAACTGTGATATCAAAGATAACTGGTAGGTCAAGTGAACAGTTCTATGCTACTCTGTACAATTCCTTTTTCTCTTTGTCTGCTACATTGCTGCAGAAGAGTGTCATCAACACTGTGGGAAATTCCTGGGGACACAATGTGGCAATCTGAATTTGGCGGGGGACACGTGTGTAGAGTACAGATTGACTCATTACTTCCTTGCTTCCATCAAAATACACCAGTTTTTAAGGCCGACTAAGCCTGTAAAGCTGTGGGCAGCTTAGGAATTCAATATCATAATGTTCTCTGTTGTTTCATGACTGCATGAAATTGAATTAAGTCATGCTTGTTTACCTCTGAAAGGAATATCATCAAAGTACTAGAAAATATGTGCATGATTGCATGAGTGACAGCTGCAGAGGAAAGGATATCTGACTTGCTTATATATTTAATGGCTGACTGTAAGCTATGATATACTGACTGTCTCACTCTAGGTAAGTCTAAGTAAAACTTTCTACTTGCTCAGCCCCTATTTCATCTTTCCTTTCACACAAACACAAGCTCTTTCCTCATGTTTGGAGATGATGAACTTAGTAACGGAATGCTGAATTATTGAAAATAAAATATACAAAAATAAGACATATTTATCTCCTAGTGCAATATGGAACCTTACTAGAAGAAAACACAATGACTTTCACATGTGTAGTCACTGTCTAGCTGGACCAGAAGATGTGGCATGAAAGTTTCTGATCATGGGATAACTGGTGAGCAGGGACCTCATAAGGTCTCTAGTCCAACCTCTTGTTCAAAGCAGTATCAGCTGTGTGATCATACCTTAGTGTTTAGAGTTTAACTTAGCAGATCTCAGAAACCTCTGAGCACGGAGACTGCACAGACTCTCTGGGCAACCTTCTGCCATGTTGTGAAGCAGGTCCTTGTGGGAAAAAAGTTTCTTCTTATACCCGCACGAGACCTCCCTTGGTCCAATTCATGCCAATTGTCCCTTGTCCTCCCCCTTAGCATCTTGCAAGCATCTTGTGAAGAGCCTGGCTTCATCTCCTCCAAAACCTCTATGTAGACTCTTACAGGCTGCAGTTATGTGCCTCTGAAGCTGTCTGTGCTCCAGGCTGAACAAGTCCTACATCCCTCAGCCTCAATTTATAAGGCAAGTTCTCCAGTCTGCACCGTCTTTGTGGTACTCTGATGAATGCTGGTTTATAAATGTATTCCCTGTACTGGCGTGCCCAAATCTGGGCACACTGTTGAAGATGTGGTCTAACAAGTGCTGAATAAAAGGGATAATCATTCTGGTATGGTGGCCATGGTCTTGTTTTATGGCCCCAATGTTGTCTGCTGCATTTGCTGCCAGGTTATACATCTGTCTCGAGCTGTTTGCAGCCCACTGGGCCTCAGGGCCTTTTCAAAAGAACTCATCCCAGCACATTTATCCCCAGCCTGCTTTATTGCCAGGGCTTCTTTGTAGCAAGGGCAGGACTTCCTGTTTGTCCCTGTTGAAGTTCATAAGGTTCTTCGAGACCTGTTTCCCTAACCTGCCTAGGTTCCTTTGGACTGTGTAACCATCCTAGAATATGTGAACTGGCCTCCAAGTTCAGAAATGGTGTCATCTTTAAACCGGATGAGCATGCACCCTGTTATCTTCTCGAGGTTATCAGTAAATACATAGCACAGATGCCTGAAATACTTCATTTGTTACCAGTCTCCAGGTAGAATGTGACCCATTAACTGTGACCCGTAAGCCTTAGAATTCTATTATCCAATAAGTTTATTACTCTTCTGGTTCTTTATTGCATGGACTGTACCTTTGAAACAAGAATACTGTCAGAGATAGTGTCGAAAGTCCTGATAAAATTCATAGAACTTATACCCATTTCTCTCCTCCCTTACTTTAAGCAGCAGGCATAAGCAGAAGGGGTCACATAAGTTGGAACATAAATATAGTGAGAAACTACACATCCCATGATTTAAGACAGCCAGCATGGCTTCTCTGAGGGTAAGTCCCACTTGACCAACCTTGTGGCATTCTATGATGGAGTGACTGCATCTGTGGATAAGGAAAGAGCTGCAGTTATCATCTATGTGGACTTCCAGAAAGCCTTTGACATGGTCCCCACAATCTCTTTCTCTCTAAATTGGAGAAAGATAGATATGATGGATGGATTATTCAGTGGATAAGGATCTGGCTGGATGGTCACACCCAGAGTAGTTCTCAGCAATGCAATTTCCAGATGGAGAACAGTGACAACTGGTGTCCTCAGGGGTTCATATGGGACCAATATTGGTTAATATTCATCAGTGATATGGACAGTGGGACCAAGTGCACCCTCAGCAAGTTTGAGAACAACACCAATCTGAGTGGTGTGGTTGACATGTCTGAGGAATAGAATGCTATCCAGAGAGACCTGGACAAGCTCAAGAAGTGTCCTCCATGTGAACCTCAAGGTCCTGCACCTGGGTCAGGGCAACTCCCAGTATCAGGTATGCAGGCGGGGGGATGAAGAGATTGAGAGCATCCCCGTGGAGAAGGATTTGGGAATGCTGGCAGATGAGCCAGGAATGTGAGCTTGCAGCCCAGAAAGCCAATCAGATCCTGGGTTGCATGAAAAGAAGCGTGACAAGCAGGCAGAAGGAGATGATTCACAGGGATATCAAAAGTCGAGCTGCAGTGCAAATCCTGCTTTTCTAGGACTTATCTGTGACTGAGCTTCAAGTTTTCCCTTGTTTTTGCAATGATAAGTACAGTACAAATAGTTGCAGAGGGACTGATTTAATCTGAGCCGAATCTGCATAAATTAAAGTTTTGACATAGAGTGAGGGGGAAAGTCCGTGAACTATTGAGAAAGCAATGCCTCTGTCTGTTCAAAGGGAACAAGTTTATGGGCACCTTGAAAATTATGCCTCACTTTAACACTGCCTATGTCAAGAACAATAACCTTGATTGTTAATCTCTGGCAAGGAGTTTCATTTTTGTGGTCAGTGAAATCTAAGTGAATGTCTGGTGTTTCTGGGTATCATTTATGAGGGTGAACAAATTATGAGATTTTGTTAAGCTATATTTTCCGGTTCTCTGGGAGTTTTTAGTTTTGTGATCTCAACAGCCTTGGACTATAAAACTGAGTAATGGTATAGGCTTACCTGCATTGTCTTCACCTGTCATTAAAGAGTTTAACATTGATATTCAGTGCAGGAGTTGCTTCATAACATATGTTCATGCAGCACCTAACACAATGGAGTACTTGATTTTAGTTAAAGCCATTAGGGCTGCCACAAAGCAAATAATTGCAAGTTTGCACTACCACATAGAACCTAATACAGAAATGGAACTGGCAATGAAAATTTGAAAAACAGTAATGTAATAATCTAAGGTTTAAATAAGTACATATGTATTGGAATTAAAATCAGATCAATAGTACTTGTTCATTAACTACATAAAGCCTTCCTTTGATGTCGAAAGGTCAGGGACTGCATATTGATTTTAATGTAATTTAGATGCACCCTTTTCAGGATATGATTTCCCATAACTTTGGTGCTCTGGTGCGGGCGCATAAAACATCTGCCTGTAAATACTGTTATACTGTTAGAAAATTCTAGAATACTGTATATTCCCCATAAATAGCTTATTTTTATTTCTAGAAACATTTTATAAAATTTTCTTGGTACATCGATTCTTATGAAAGAGTCCACGAATATTTAATATATTGAATGAGCATTGAACAAGAAAGTATTTTCATAAAGATATGAAATATTTTATCTCTACTGAGGACTCCACTGTTAGTCTCTAAATCTCTTTTGTTGAAAACCTAATGTTGCAGTGGACTATTTTATTATTCACAACCTGTTTCTTATGTTTTTCGGTTTTGTGAAACTAACATTGTTTATTCTCAGATTGTGTTTGCACTTTGAGAATCAGTGAACTGTCCATAGCAGCAAAGTAAATGTGCATAGGACCAGACTTTAGCATTCAGGTATTTTTACAATGAGGGTAGTAGGACACTGGATCAGATTGCCCAGAGAAGCTGTGGATCATCATTGGAACTGTTCAGAGTCAGGTTGGATGGGGCTTGGGCAATCTGATCTAGTGAAAGATAACAAAAGGCTTGGAACAGATGATCTTTGAACGTCCCTTTCAATTCAAACCATTCCATGATACTATATGATTCTATGATGCAGTTTACATGCCCAGGAAGATATGCCCTCAAGTTCCTTGAGTTCCATCAAAACTCTCTGCAAATCTGACCAGGGCCGTGGTGTCTATTCTTATATTGAGTAGTATTCATGAATTCCCTGTGCTACTGCTTTGCAACCATATCAGGTTGCATACACTGATTGCAAGAACATTGCATTACAGTTAAATGTTTTAACAAAATCATCTGCCTTATGCTGTACCCCATAGATTAACTTCCACAGAAGTCACCTGCTAATTCCCGCTTCTACAGTGTTAAGCTGCTTTTCAGAAATCACTTGAAAAGGAAGTATTTTGTTACTTTAACAGGTAGCCATTTTACACTAAGACTGGAAGGAGTGGAATCACCTGTCTCTCCCTTTATTCCCATCCTTTACAATTAAATTCAAACTTTTTTTCATTCTTGTAAATAAGAGTAAATTTGAAATTCGTAGGATTTAGGAAAGAAAGAAAAAAAGCTTTGAGTGATTGTGAATGCAAGGAAATATATTGCAAAGCAGCTGAGATCTGCTTTGGCCTTTTTTTTTTTTTTTTGAGCAACCTTTAAAAGCCAGATAATGTAGAAAATGCCATTTGCCAGTTTTACATGTTATGATGTCTGATTTTATTCTGGCTTCTTACCATTAATTCAATTTGCAAAATATCTTGAAGGTAAACTTATAAGCAAATTCAGGAGCTCTTTCTTTTGAAGTATTTTGCAACCAATTCACCTGAAGATCAAATGATTAAAAAAAAAAGAGAGAACTTAAAGCTGATAATGATAGAAATAGTATTCAACAAAGCCATTATAGTAAATACCCATCTTGATGACTTTGAAGCCAACAAAAGTATTTAGAGTGGGAATTGAGAAAAGATAGATTGTTAATAGATAATTGCTGTAAATTAAATCCACGAACAGTACTAGCACTGCTGGTATTCTAGAGCATTAAACATTAGATAGAACTATTTCTGATATATTTTCAGGGCGAAAAGAACAACCCAAAAAACAAATCAAACCACCAAAACCAACCAACCTATGTAAGACATACATTTCATCATTGTTTGCACTAAGAATTGTTCCCTCTTTCTCATAAAAATGAAGACAGTTATAGAAGATATTTCAAAGTTATGGAAAGGGTCAGCCTTCTCCTCTGCTTGGAATGTGCAAGATTTAATTTCATACTTCTGCAATAAAACTATCAGAGAGGTCAAAGGCCTTAACAACGTGGAAAAAGATTTGCTTGACAGCTTATAAATTACAGTGCATTCACACTTAGATAAATATATAGCCTCTTAAAAAAACTGTGAAGAATCAGGACAAATGGGCTACAACATGTAGATTTTGCAATTAAAAAAATTATGTGTAAGTTATATTTGTTGGTTATAGTTAAGGCACCATTTACCAACTGAGAACTGAACAATAAATATCTAGAATATAACAATCAGAGGAACACGTACTTTTCAATCAAAATATTTTTGGGAAGGTTTTGTAAAGTCCGTGCTTTAAAAAAAAAAAAAAACAACAAACAAACAAAAAAAAAAAAAACCAAAAAACAAAGAAAACCACAAAAGCAGTAAATTATCAGTTTCAGCTGGCCAAAACCAATTATCATTATTTCTGAGGAAGTGCGCACATTGTTTTTATGCTTAAAAGCACACTGGAAACAAGCAGCTGCTGCAGTCTACAAGGATGTCTAAATATAAAATTGTGATGCTATCACTTTTCTAATAGATACCACTGAATAATTCAACTCCAATAATAACAATTCACCTTATCATTACTAGAGTTTCAGCTTGAATCTCTACATTAGAAATGGGAGCAATGATTTACTTCAAGCACCTAAGCTGTCTTCCTTCCTCCTCCTTAAGAAGATGAAGAGAAGAAAAATCTGTAAGTTGATAACATTAATTATGCATGAAGACAAGAAAGATCTGGTGGAATGTCAGAAAAAAAATTAGGCCAGTAAGTGAAAGATTTGTTGATGGTTCAATATCTTCTGTCATAAAATATCTGGAGAGATTACCTAGCTTGGAATGACCAAGATGTACATTGGGCTGGGACTTGTAACATAGGTGGCTGTTGTGGTTTAAGCCCAGCTGGCAATCCAGAACCACGCAGCCACTCGCTCACTCCCTCCGCTTCCTTCCCCTGCTCCCGGACGGATGGGAAGGAGAATCAAAAGAAAGTAACTCCCACAGGTTGAGATAAGAACAGTCCAGTAACTAAGGTATAACGCAAACTGCTACTGCTACCACCCATAATAAAAATAATAATAAAGGAAATAACAAGGGAAGAGAATACAACCGCTCACCACCTGCCAACCAATACCCAGCCCGACCCAAGCAGTGATCTAAACCTTTCAGGTAGCTGCCCCAGTTTATATGGTGGGCATGTCATGCTGTGGTATGGAATACCTCTTTGGCTAGTTAGGGTCAGGTGTCCTGTCTCTGCTTCCTCCCGACTTCCCCTCCTTGGCAGAACATGAGACTCAGGAAGTCCTTGGTCAGAGTAAGCATGACTTAGCAACAACTGAAAACATCGGTGTTATCAGCGCTGTTCCGAGGCTGAAAGTCAAAACCACAGCACTGCACCAGCTACTAAGAAGGAGAAAAACTGACTGCTACTGCTGAACCCAGAACAGTGGCTAAATGTCAAAAAGAAAAGCAAAGGGTTTTAACTAGAAAACCCTAATTTAAAGCAAAATTAGCTGTTTTGATTGAATATTTTTTCCCAACCATCTGATAGCTACTTATTTATACATGTGTAAATTTAAAACGTCTCTGTGTTTTGGAGGATTTCTTTCAAACTTTTTCCTGGTTTTTTTTTTTTTTTTTTTCTAGCTAGCAGTGAACAATTTGCCACTTAAGTTTCATTACAAGGAAAAGTTTTCATAAACTATGCAGTCAGACCATGGTATATATTTCTAATACTGATCTGTTAGATAACAGGCTACAGTCTGATTTCTTCTTTTTTAGCTGAGTATAAAGGCAATAGTAAAGAGGCTATGCTTTGGAAAACATAGTCTTTTTTCCCCCCCTATTAATGACTCCTAAGTATTTAAAAATAATACCTCTGGATCCACAGTTATATAATTGTTTTCTGAATGAATTATTAAGTAGAAGGTTCTTATATAATCTGAGGGTTTTTTTTGACAACGTTTACTAACAGAGAAAACACTTTAAAGTAGCATTTTAAAACTACTTTAAAGCAACATTAAGAAGAGATTATTGGTCTCATGTATAGAAAGAAAAGTATACAGCATATATTTAAGTATTCATTCCTTTAAATGAAACTAGAACAATTATATTTTTTCACCAATAAATGCTACAAGAAATTGTAAATAAGTGTTTGGTTTTTAGGGTTTTTTGGTATATGTTTGAGTAATTTACTGCTCTAGTATAAGAACCTAAATAGAACACTGTAAGCCGGAGTCATCTGAAAATTTTGGATTTAAATATATATCCTGTCAAATTCAATTAAGAAAAACAAGGTGCATGTTATACAAGAAAATATATAATTTTATGCAAAAATAATAGCAAAGAGTTAATTGGAAATTAATTAAAAAAATGGAAATTAATTAAAAAAACAATTGGAAACATTGCTGATTAGAACATGGATAATGCTGCAGAAAAGTAAATATTTCTTATTCTTTGACTAAAGATTTCACAGTACAAACCAGGGCAGTAAAAGCAGGAAAACCAGACTAAAAAGTATACTGAATAAGGATGATCCATGAAACTTATCATTTTTAAATCAATTAACTCAAATTTTTAAACACAGTATGAAATCCTGAAGAAAACTTCTAGAAGAAAAAAGAATACTTGCATTTTCCCAAATCCCATCAGCTATAAATTTCCTATTGACTGTAGTTTAGTTCAAGGATTCACAGAATCTTAATAAAAATGCATGGATGAATGCAAAGCAAGACAGCCTTCTGTCTTCTTTACCTAAAAATGAATGGTAACTTTACCTAAAAATTAATGTGACATGAGGCATAGTTAATTAGAGGGGAGTATAATAACAGGAACTCTTATCAACACCTCAGCTGCTACAGAAGAAACTGTGTGCTGATGAGAACTCCAGCTGGACTGGCATTGCCTTTTCACAGCTGATGTGAGATAAAGACCTGAAGCTAAAGCATTTTGAACAGTAACAGAGAAAGCTTACTTGCTCTTCAGCTTCAACATTTGTAAAGGAAATGTGTTAAAAACCTATATACAGAGTATGTACATAGGAACAATTATATCTGTTGGAGGGATGGTATGGACTGGCACAAGCAATCCAGGAGGTTCCTTGATTGTGTGGAAAACAACTTCCTTCTGCAAGCAATAGAGGAGCCAACAAGGAAAGGTGCCATGCTTGACCTCATGCTTACCAACAAGGTGGTGAATGTGATGCTCCAAGGCATCCTTGGCTCCAGCGATCATGAGGTGCTGGAGTTCAAGATTCTCAGGTTAGTGATAAGGGCATGCAGCAAGCTCACTGCCCTGGACTTCAAGCAGAAATTGGCCTCTTCAGGAACCAGCTTAGTAAGGTTCCATGGGATATAGCCCTAGAGGCAGTGGGGCCAAAGAGTGTTGGTTGATATTCAAGGATCACCTGATCCAAGCTCAGGAGTCTTGAGTCCCAACAAGAAGCAAATTTGGCAAGAGGGCCAGGAGATCTCCACGGATGGATAAGGAGTTGAAGAGGAAACTTAGAAGGAAAAAAAGAATCTTATAGAAGCTGAAAGCAAGGACAGGTGGCCTGGGCAGAATACAAGGATGCTGTCTGGGAAGATAGGGAACAGGTCATGAAAGCTGACACGCAGTTAAAATTGAGTCTGGCCAGGGATGTCAGAGATAACAGGGAGGGCTTCTATAGGTGCGTTGTAAATAAAAGACAGACTAGGAATAAATTGAGCCCACTCTGGAAGGAAATGGGAGAATTGGCTACACAGGATTTGGAGAAGGCTGAGGTTCTTAATGACTTCTTTGCCTCGGTCTTCACTGGCAAAGGCTCTGACCACACCACTCAAGTCTTGGAAGGCAGATGTAGGGACTGTGAGAATGAAGACCTTGGGCCCACTGTAGGAGAGGATCTGGTTCGAGACCATCTTAAGAACCTGAACATGCACAAATCCATGGGACCTGGTGAAATCCATCCACGGGTCCTGAAGGAGCTGGCGAATGAAGTTGCTAAGCCACTGGCCATCATATTTGAGAAATCATGGCAGTCAGGTGAAGTTCCTGATGACTGGAAAAAGGGAAATATAACCCCCATTTTCAAGAAGGGGAAAATGGAAGACCCGGGGAATTACAGACCAGTCAGTCTCACCTCTGTGCCTGGAAAAATCTTGGAGCAGGCTCTTCTAGGAAGCGTGCTAAGGCACATAAAAAACAAGGTGCTTGGTGACAGCCAGCATGGCTTCACTAAAGGGAAATCCTGTCTGACCAATTTGGTGGCCTTCTATGATGGGGCTGCGGAACTGATGGGTAGTGTCAAAGCAGTTGACATCATCTGGAATTGTGAAGAGCATTTGACACTGTCCTGCATGACATCCTTGTCTCTAAACCAGAGGGAGATAAATCTGATAGACGGACCACTCAGTGGATGAAGAACTGGCTGGATGGCCGCACACAGAGAGTTGCAGTCAACAGCTCAATGTCCAAGTGGAGGTGGGTAACAGGGGTAGAAATTGGGACCGATCCTCTTCAACATCTTTGGTGGCAACATGGACAGTGGGATTGAGCAAGTTTGCTGATGACACCAAGCTGTGCGGTTCAGTTGATACACTAGACAGAAGGAATCCTATCCAGAGGGACCTAGACACACTTGTGATGTGGGCCAATGCCAAGCTCATGAAGTTCAACCAAGCCAAGTGCAAGGTCCTACACTTGAATCAGGGCAATCCCAGACACAGCTACAGGATGGGCAGAGAAGAGATTCAGAGCAGCCCTGTGGAGAATTACTTAGGGATGCTGGTCGATGAGAAAATGAATATGAGCCAGCAGTGTGCGCTCACACCCCAGAAAGCCAACTATATCCTGAGCTGTATTAAAAGGAGCGTGACCAGCAGGTCAAAGGAGGTGATCCTGCCCCTCTGCTCTCGTGACACTTCACTTGGAGTATAGTGTACAGTTCTGGTGTTCCCAACATAAAAAGGATATGGAACTGCTGGAACGAGTCCAGAGGAGGGCCACGAGGATGAACAGGGGGCTGGAGCACCTCTCATACAGTAAGAAGATAAAAAATCTGGGGCTCTTCAGCCTGAAGAAGAGAAGGCTTCATGGAGATCTCATAGCAGCCTTCCAGTATTTGAATGGGGCCTATAAGGATGCTGGGGAGGGCCTCTTCATCAGGGACTGTAGCAAAAGGACAAGGGGTAATGGGTTCAAACTTAAACAGGGGAAACGCAGGCTAGATATAACAAAAAAGCTCTTTAGTGTGAGCATGGTGAGGCACTTGCACAGATTGCCCAAAGAAGTGGTAAATGCTTCATCCCTGGCAGTGTCCAAGGTCAGCTTGGACAGAGTCTTGGGAGACATGGTCTAATGTAGGGCATCCCTGCCAATGACAGGAGAGTTGGAACTAGATGATTTTAAAGTCCTTTCCAACCCAAACCATTCTATGATTCTATATTCTTACTTCCCAGACTTGGGCAGTGAGGTTATGGATGAAGATTTTTTTAATTTTTGTTAAATTAATGAAAGGAGAGTTAGAATTTAGTAAGTCCTAATGAGTTTTGGAGAGTTAGCACCTTTGGTAATTGATAGAGATAGAAAGATGGGTGGATGATTTAATATTGATTTAGGAGGTGACTGAATAGTTAATGAGGTATTAAATTTTGCAATGTGAGAAACTGAAAACTTAGGCCAAGATTATAAAGTTGCTTTGACACCTACTTTTGATGAGATGCTTTATAAGAAGACATTTTGACTTCAAAATATCTCATAAGGCAGTTAGCTTGAAATTTCTTCTGACACTATGATGTAATACAAATGGGGTTATGCTGAATCAATAAAACATTGTTCTTCAGATTTGTTTTTCAACAAATATTTTAACTGACATGTTAACTCCCAATATCTGTCATGTCTGTCATTCAGTAAACACAAACATGACAGAACTTGTTTCTATTGTTCATCATCATTTTGACTTTCAGCAGTAAAGATAGTTGACTTCCATTTTTCTTTAGGTTTATATAATTTTTGTTTAACCCTTTGTACAGATGAGCTAAATAATGAATTAAAAATTAGCCCTGTTCACTGAAAGTTGGAAGGGAACCTGTTTACTGAAAGTTGAAAGGGACCCTAATTTCTCAGATCTGATTTTTATAACAACTTTTTTACTGTCAGTAAAGGACTTTAGCAAAGTTGACATGTTTTCACATTAGTTTTAGTTCCAGAAGTTTCCACTACTTACTAGAGACAACACTCCCAGATTTCCTAAAAAAAACCAAAAGTGCATTAGTAAGGCAGCAAATGACAGAATGGGTTACTTAATTGAAAAAAAGCTAGAAACCACACTACTGACAAAATAATTTTAGATACAAAATTTAGCAAAATTCAAATTATTAGTGTGTACTGGGCCTCTTTTTTCCACCTTTGATATCAGGTTTAATCTTTCTTCTGTATAATTGCCCACTAAATATGTTTTTTCTGTCCCAGCCCATTTGTTGTGAATTAAAAAATCCCATAACTTGGTCTGTGACCCAGAGGAAAACTAGCTTTAATTTTGGAGAATAGTGGGCTCTAGGAACCTGAAGTGAGAGTATATGAAGGAAAACATAAAACAAAAAAAATGAGACATCAAACTTGCTTGTTCCTTAAAAAGGAGACTAAAGAGCACAACAGCACAGCTAAGGCTATTGAAACAACAACAAAGGAAATGTACTAGCAAACAACCTTACTTTCTTCCTAGGTCCATAGCTTTTCTTCAGTATATTTCTTCAGTTCATTTCTGTCTTTCCTTTAGAAAGCTGAAACAACTGACAAATTCTACAAAAGGGCTCTCCATGTCATAGTTTTTCAACTCAAGTGTAAGCATACATTGCTCTTAACCTATAAGTGCCACTTATGTTCTCCTTACCTTTCTTCTATTACATGCATTTTCAAAACCTGATCTACAGTTTTTCAATCTTTTCTACTCCAAATGTCTTCCTTTCTGTGTTGAAAGTGAATATATAGCAACCCATCACGGCAGAAGACTGAAAGAATAGACTGGTAGCACTCCTTGGGACAGAGTATTCCTTTTGCTTTCCATTTTTGCAAAATCACCTGATAAATGACAAGGTCTGAGCTGTCTGTGAATGCTACACCACTCCTGGGAGCAGGAGTAGCTTCTCCCCCTAATTCATCTTCCAGCTGCAGGAAAGGTCAAGGACCACAGAAGACATAGACTTTACATGGGGGGGAAAAAAAAAAAAAAAGGAGGAAAGGGGAGAACTGTCACCCCATGGGCAAATTGTGGCAAAGAGGAAAAAGATTTAGATTAAATTAAATGAGCAATTTAATGTCCTTGTAATGCAGATGAGATAACAAGAATGCAAAAGTCTGAAAGGTACAGCTAGGATGCTAAAAAAGAAAATGACAGGTCTCGGTTACGTATGGTACAGTAAGAAAAGTACTTGAAAATGATAAGCAGTTCCAGCTTCTTTCAGCTTCTCTCTGTACTTTGATACTTGTGCTTTAATGGTATTAAATAGGTGGGAGAAACAAAAAAATCCGTGCTCATTTTGTATCTCTTCATTTAACTGATTTTCTCTTTCGTGCCTGAAAGCGTGATAGACAGAGTCTTAGACTTGCCATATGCCTTATCTCCGATACAACAGAGTACACTAGCCCTTTTGAGTCAGTTTCCACTTGAAGTTTGCCAGAGAGGCTGGAGTTTTGCCCCAAAGATCATTCTAGTCTCTCATTATGTGGAAGACCATCTAGACATTTATTTACTTAGTGGTAAGGTTATTTATCTTCCATAGCTACAAAAATATCTTTGTTATACTAAGAACCATCTCCATATATTTGTGTAAAGCTCCTGCCCAGTACCAGTATTGCACCCGTTATAGGACCCTTGAGGGACATCACTCATTTCTGGTTTACGCTTGGATATTGAGCTGTCGACTCTAGCTCTTTGGAAATGGCAGTCCAGTCAGTTCCTTATCCACATAGCAGTCCATCCATTAACCCTATAGCTTTACAATTTAGTGACAAGAATGTTGTGGGGGACCATATCAAAGGCCTTAGAGACGTCCAGGTAGATAAGATCTGTAGCTCTTCCCTTGTGTCCTGTTCCAGTCAATCCATCATAGAAGACCATAAATACCACTATTGGTGATGATAGTTCACTAAGGCACTATTTTACCTTAGTGAAGCCTTATGTAATTATACTACAAATATAGAAGACATCCTCAAGTTTCTATTACAATGATGACAAAGTGGTAACTTATCAAAAATGCTTACATGACCTTATCGTTACTTTCAGAAGTTATAAATTGAATGTTTAGACACTTTCAGTCAGAAAGCTAACAGTGCTTTTATCTCTAACCCAGTTAAAGTGACAAAATTTAATTCTCTTCTCTGGACTAGTAAAATACAAAAAAAAAAAGCATAATAATTATTCTGTGGAACAGTTGAACTCTCTGCATTGTCCTGATAATGTTAGTCTTTTAAGCAAACACTTTGGGATTCCTTGCTGTAATCAGTAATAACAATTTTCAGTATTAAAATCTGTTTTCTAGAAATCCTAACATAGAAATGTAAGGTATTTATAAATTCAGGTGAAATTTTGTTATAGCTGTCTGTGCTTTCCAATGCGGCGTAAAATGTTCTTCATATTCTGCTCTGTCTATAGAAAGGCAGGCATAAATTTTGCTCAACAAATAGAGCCAATTAGTTAGAAAATGTTCTGGAATATGAAGCTCAATTATAAAACATGTGGTAAATGAAGTGGCCAAAGAAGCAAGATGAATAATGTGGTGACTTTGTTTCTTTTAATTTCTGAATAAACATGAGTGAATGGGGAGTTGAACTTCCTGTTGACATATAAAGGCTTAATTTTTTTTTTTTTTATTTATTTCATATTGTAAATTGGAGATGTGCTAATATTTCCTCATAAAAATTCTTATAACACAAATATACTATAATATTTTTCTAAATGTCTGTGCTTCAGTAATTTCAGTCAAAAAAATCTTTCAAAATATCCCGTCTTGTTTTTATAAATATCAGAATGGCATAATTCTTCATAAGTTCCAAAGTAAATTCTAATAAGTGTGTCATATGCATTTTAACCTTTATGGAAATTCCCATTATTTTTTTTTTTTTTTTTTACTTCGACATTTTATTCTTTAAGCCTGTGTTTGCCTGCATAAAAAAGGAAAGTAAGTGAAGTTAGTAAAATGTGTAGAACTGAAAAAGACTGTGCAATAATGTGGCTTCCAAAAGAGCTAACTTCACAGAGTCAATACATGAATGCAATTTTTCCAACCAGATTGTTTTTTCTGCTGATGAGCTCAGTCTTCAGAGTCTTCATCAACCTTGATTTAATATGAAAACTTGAATTTTATTTACTATTAAAGTAGTAAATAAGCTGTTCCTGAAATGCTTCACTGTGCATCAATACACTAAAAATACGTCAATTTCTTCAGTCACGATTTATATTTTACTACTGTTAAGAGATGCCATACTAATTATGAAAATATTTATAATGCATACAAGTGTTGCAATTCATTATATTGTGGCACAATTGCCCTATTTGTGCAGACTTTACTTTCTCTGTTGATCAATTGCAATCTGTTAAAGTAACACTAATTTTTATACACAATATGTAACGCAAGGCAGATGTTACTAGAATTTTGTCATGAGTCTCTCATACCCTCAGGTCCTTAGCAAAAGCACTGGCAATATGGTATATAACAAGGCAATCTGCAGTGAGTTAAGATATTGGCTCCATCACTGGCTCTCAGAAAGTTTCTTCTGCTTGACAGAAAATGAATGCCATTAGGTTCATGCCTCAGCATCTTCTTCAAGGCGGCATGGACAGCTGGTACTTGCAGTGCTTAAGAATCTTCCAACCTGTGTTTAAGACCAGCTGGAAAAATGTCTTTCGTTTGGCTACTCAACTCCATTATCAATGAATGCGTGGAACTGATACTTTATTTATTAACATAGAAGATTCCTTTTACTTCAACAATACTATCAATCATTCTATTTTTTTTAACAACTCTGCTTCTACACTGATGTTAAAAGTAAGTGAATTATTTCTGTTGGAAAGCAAACTATACTTAGTCGTCTACTTACTATGTATGGTTTAAGTGGTTAAAAACCCCATGTTTAAGAAACAGATTGCAATGTAATCAAAGCAGAAAGAAACAAGAGCTAAAAAAAACCATGGTCTAACTCTAACTGTAAAGGGTTTTTCTTATTAAATAAAATACATAGAATGCATGTAGAGACTAACACTGCTATAAGTAAGTTCCAAAAGATCTAACCAGGTGTTCTATAGCAGTGTTAAACATTTAATCCTGCTATTCAATTTGGTTCATAAGGGAAGAAACCTCTATGTCCAACAGTAGTAACAATGACTAAAACCAGTAAAAATCATGTTTTGCAGAACTTCTGGTAGAGCATAAAATCTGTCTTGACATTTTCTCAGTGTACTTTGACTTAACTCTTCTTTTTTAAACAACATGAAATTATTAAAAACCATGATGTAGTACTTTCATACAGCAACACTGTATGAAAATTGTGTTTACTTACTTAGACCTTTGCCAAATATTGTCTATATTTAAATGATATATTAGATGTTTGTCTTAGAGAAATGTTTTCATCATGAGTAGTATTTGCTATTTATTGGTAGACTTCAGCCATACATGAAAGAAAAGCTGAGAAAAAATGCCTTTTATCACTATTATAAACATCCAGAATCTTTCACTAGGTAGTGCTAACATCTATGGTCATTGGAGCATGAAACTATCCTTTCTGACAGTTTTGGTTTGTTGACATCTATGGAAACACCTGACCATATGGTGCCAAGTTCTTACTTTTGAACAATTCCACTCTGCATACTTCAGCAGTGTCTTAGTCTTTTATATTCCCTTAAGACACTGTCCACACCTCATTTGCACCAGTTCCTGAACTGAGCTGGATCCAGCTACCAAGAGAATTATTGTTTCTCTATTTCATACTAAGCATTATAGAATGAGAAAGTTATCAGAGCCAAATTTAAGGTGTACAGGAGCTGGGGGTATTTGTTCATCACTAGTATAAGACACGGTGAAATAAAGAACCTTCAGTCAGAGATTTGAAAACAAAATTGGCTCTTACCCTTTAATTGGGTCTTGGCTTAACTTGTGCTTGCTTAGTACAAGGAACTTGACAGAACTTCTGAATTTTCTGTGCAAAAGAAGAGTAATGGGGAGATATTTGGGCCTGCAAAACATGGAAAGAACTATTTACTGACTGGGCCAGAATTACAGGAAGGTGGAGCTGGAGATTATGAAGTTGGAAAATTGGAAATCATTTGCTGGAACTGGAAATCATTTGTTAAGGAAGCGGAAAATGTGTCCAACACTCTTTTTTTTTTTTTTCTTTTTTTTTTTTTTTAAGATTTTTGCTCTTATGCCCTTGCTCTGGTTTCCTCTTGGTCATATTGCAGGAATGCCTACTAGTTTCTCACTTCTCAAGTAGATTCGCTAGTTCCTTCCCAGACACAAGGGGTCTATCTTTGTCCTAGGATCTACAGTGAACAGTCTATGTCAGAAAGATCCTGTGACAAGTATGGTCTTCCAACACAATTACAGCTTGCTCTGTACCCTAAATTACATCCATGTACACTCAGGTTGTGTCTAAGAACATGAAACGAATACCTGGAGTCACGCTAAAAAAGGAAACCTGGCAGGCAGCATCATAGTTGCATTGCTATTTCAGGCAGTCCAAACTCAAGAAACTACAACTATTTTTAAAAACTAAGACCATAACAGCAGCACATAAGACAAAGGGTATCTGACTGTACCCAAACAGCTGATTGCTTTGTACTGTGAATGCTCTAGTCAGCCCAAGCTGTTTTAAATCTGAACTGGACTGCAATGACAGATATGAACAGTCATTCTGCTTTGCAGCCCTTAGAAACACTCTATAAGATTCAGTGGACTGGGTTATGGAGAAAGCAAAGACAATATCTGAATTTTGGCAAGGAAGAAGAGCAGATGATCCTGAACCTAGAGGAGTTTTTTCCCCAAATACTAAGTTTTATTCTTCTGTTATCAGCAGGTGTTTATACTGAAGTTCTTTACTTTCCTCACTTAAAAGTCCTTGGAGCCTGGATGGTTGCACCTACAAATGCTGTGAGAGTTGGCTGATCTCACTGCAGGGCCGTTCACAATTATCTTTGAAATGTTATGGTAACTGAGAGAGGTTCCTGAAGGCTAGAAGAGAGCAAATGCCAGCGTTATCTTCAAGAAGGGTAAGCAGGAAGATCTAGGGAACTGCAGGCTAGTCAAGTTCACCCGTATTCCTGGGAAAGTGATGAAGAAAATTCTCCTGGAAACCATTTCCAAAGTTGTGCAGGAGGAAAAGGTGACTGGGAGTAGTCAGCATGGACTTATTGAAGGGAAATGACTTCTGGCCAATCTGATAGCCTTTGTAATGCAGTGACTGATTTGATGGAAGAGAGAAAAGCAGTGGGCATAGTTTACCTCTACTTTAGTGAGATTTTTGATACTTTCATAACATCCTTGTAGACAAGTTGACAATGTAGAGTTTAGGTAATTGAGCAGTGAGGTGAGTTACCAATAATGTTTAAACTCTTCATTTATGACACTGACACTGGGACAAATTGCATCCTCAGCAAGTTCACAGATGATACAAAACTGGGGAGAATACCTGATACACCAGAGTGTTGTGCTGCCATCCAGAGGGACCTCAAAAGTCTAGAGAACTGGTCTGAGACGAATCTCATAAAGTTCAACAAAGGGAAGTACAAGGTCCCACAGCTGGGGAGGAATAGCTGCAGGAACTGGTACATGCCTGAGGCCAGCCAGCTGTAAAGCAGCTTTACAGAAGAGGAGCTTTGGGGCCTGGTGGGCAGCAAGCTGACCATGAGATAACAATACACTGTCAGGACAAAGAAGGCTAACAGCATCCTGCATTAGGATTGTTAAGGTCACAGCTGGAATGCTGTGTCTAGTTTTGGGCTAGCCAGTACAGGAGAGATATGGACTTACTGGAATGAGTTCAGCAGAGGGCCGCAAGGACTACAGAAGTGACTGAAGCATTTTTCATATGAAAAAAGGCTGAGACAGCTTCTCAGCAGCACCCACTGGCAGGACAAATAGAAATGGGCACAAATAAATCACATGAAATTACATTTGAACACAAGAAAACACTGGTTTTGGTTTTGTGGGTTTTTTTTTTTTTTTTTGAGGATGGTAAAATACTGAAGTAGGTTGCCTAGACAGTTTGTGAAGGATCCACCTGTGGAGATATTGAAAACCCCACTGGACATGCAACCTGCTATAACCGACCTTGCTTGAGCAAGGGAGTTGGACTAGATTATCTCAAGTCCCCTTCTGGATTTAATAATTCTGTGATTCTGTAATTCCTCAATCCACCTTTGCAACTTGCTTTGCATCAACTACCACAGCAAAGCTTTCCAAGCTCATAAAGTGCTGTATTTAAGACATTTCTGCAACAATTCAGCTTTGTGTATATAATACTTTGGTTTGTAATCCATTGTTGAAATACATATTCAGTGCAAAGAATAGACACTCTCTAGATATGGACAAAGACTATGTAATGAAACTGCCATTTGTAATAATTCTGCTTTGGTTCTTCAAAAAGTTGAAAACAAAATGAGGAAATGTAGAAATGGAAGACAGAAAGAAGAGTCTTACACATAGCCATTTAAATAGTGCTATTTGGAAATAGACGGTCCTTCTTCATGACACTGGCACCTGTGTTTCTGTGAAGATCATGTTGATCAAACTTCTTATGGGTCATCAGACTACCCATCCTTCACTTCCCGAGAATTTTAGGATTTGATTTGTAAAAAGTCTGGGCAGTAAGGAGCAAATGTGATCAGAACTTTTCACTGAATAGATAAAATGCTTATAGTGCCCCATGGTATAAATATTCATACCACAACAGGCACTCTAAATTAATAGGTATAACTTACCTTCTCTGCTTTCCTGCATAAAAAAAAAAAAAAATAGCATTTTATTTTCCAAGGGTACTGTAAAAATCAAGTGATTTGTTTGTGCCACAGTGTAATATCAGTGACAAATACCATAGAAATCTACAAATTAGTTTTGCCTTCAAGGCAGAGTTTGAATAATAGTCAGTAAAGAAGGCATATGGCCATGCACTGAATAATGAAGATAAAGGTGTTGTGTAGGAACAGTAGAGTATAAAAGGTACTCTGAATGAAGCAAGGATACTCAGAAAATGGTATGAAAGTACAACCTAATTCCACAACATATGTGTACAATGGAGGCATTTAGGACAAGAGAAGCACTATGTCTGGTAACTTCTGACTTAAGAGTGTATGCTTTTGCACTATAGCATTCTTAGGATAAATTTGTGAATGTTACATATGTAGAATTTAAATGTTGCAGAATTTTGAACACAGAATCACAGAATCACAGAATCCCAAGGGTTGGAAGGGACCTAAAAAGATCATCTAGTCCAACCCCCCTGCAAGAGCAGGGTAACCTACAGTACATCACACAGGAACTTGTCCAGGCGGGCCTTGAATATCTCCAGTGTAGGAGACTCCACAACCCCCCTGGGCAACCTGTTCCAGTGCTCTGTCACTCTTACAGTAAAGAAGTTCTTCCTGATGTTAACGTGGAACTTCCTATGCTCCAGTTTACACCCATTGCCCCTTGTCCTATCACTGGATATCACTGAAAAAAGCCTAGCTCCATCATCCTGACACCTACCCTTTACATATTTGTAAACATTGATGAGGTCACCCCTCAGTCTCCTCTTCTCCAAGCTAAAGAGACCCAGCTCCCTCAGCCTCTCCTCATAAGGGAGATGTTCCACTCCCTTAATCATCTTTGTAACACTACTTGCTTTTGTACCCAACATTAAAATTACAATGTATCTGGCAATATACATTTGCTCCTTGGACTGCTCACACATACTGCTGCTTGCTTTCAGGCTAAGGATTGTAATAAGGCAACCCCCCACCCAGCAGAGAGGTATTATCTTGCCTACTCATGTCCTGCTTTTGAGGACATAGATAGCCATAATCATGCACACATGTATGCTGACCCACTGATTCCTTTTTGAGAACTGTTGAGCACCAAAAGAAGTTAAAATTGAAAGACAGCAGGTACAGGATTGGATCCACAGCAGTCTTTATCTACTCGCAAAATGGCAGTAGTTAGCTAGTCACCATTTCTTCATGAGTAGCCACACTGAGCTGAAATCACTATAAAAGCTAAGATTGGTTTAAACTCTGGCAGCAGAGTGACTTTTTTCTATTGCTTACAGCCCTCACATTATATTGAAAAGAACCAGATCTAAGCAGTGTGCCAGAATGAATAAAGGCAGTTCAAATGGCAAAAAGTGAATCTGCAGTTACAGCCAATTATTTCAGCATGCTGTCTCAGTGGCAATTAAAACACAACTCTCAGGAGCCTGGTGTCAAAACTGGCAGTGGCATCCTGGCTCGCATACACATTCTTTAATCTTTATAATATACCTCTTTCCCATTAGTGCTTCATTACAGATTTTTAGGTTTTCATTTGGGAAATACATTGTTCATTTATTTAACAATTTCTCTATTGAATTATACTTTTCACTAGTACATCCATGAGAACATGAAAGAAGCTATACTGGATCAGAAAAATATCTGTATAGCAGATCTTTTGTCTCCATCAAAACTACATGGCAAACACAAAACAATCCGTCTCTAGAAGACTCTTGTACACACCACTACTTCTGAGCTCCCCAGAGTCATGGAAGATTTGGGGATGGGGGAGTGGAAGGGGTGTTGTAGGTAGGTGTAATAGTCCATGACATAATTTCACTCTATAAATTTGATCTCATCTGGTAAGCCTGACCTCAGAGCTGAACCTACTTCGGGTAGCAGTTTGCAACTACAGACCTCCTGAGTTGCCTTCCAGCCTGAACAGCCGTGTCAGTCTGTGAACCTGCAGCAAGACATTTCACAGATTCATAACACCTAGTGAAGGCACAGACTTCTTTTATTTTGAACCTGCCAACTCCTAGCTTTACTTACTGTATTAGAGGAAAGAGTGAATAATCATTTGCCGTTCAATTTCAGCATGTCTTATTTGTTTTATAGGTATCTGTCATCATCTGTTCAGTCATTTCTTTTTCAGGCTGAAGAATCTACTCTGCAAAATCATTCTTCATTGAAACCTTTTTAAAGGTGCAATTGTCCTTTTCCAATTTTACAACATACTTTTCTGAGATGGAATGGGAAACATACCTTCTGGGAGTATTCAAAACATCGTTGCACCTTAGATTTATTTAGAGTCAGAATGACGCTTCCTGTATTGCTATCTTGGCAAATAAGCATTTCCTCATGCTGATTTTAATTCACCTTTTAGTCACTCAGTATTGTGATGGTTTTCTGCAATATTTCTGTTAGTCCTTGTCTTTGTTACCCTGAGAAATTTGGTGTCAAATGGGAACATTATTTCACTCCCTTTCTTTCACCCTGATAATGTTTTTTAATATATAACACCTATCTGTTTCCACTACAGTCCCTGTGAGTCTCCTCTGATCATATCCATGCTACCATATCCTGCAACTTGACCATTCTTTTCTACTGTCTGTATCCTCTCTTCACAACTTCTTAACCCGTGTGAATATTCCTTTTCTTATCCCAGAGCAGTTTATTTTCTTTAAAAGCACTTGATGAGTGAGCATTATATCAGCAGAATCTTATCTGTCTATGTGCTTTAATTTTAAAATTGGAGGGTGAAAATCAAGCAACCAAAAGTATAGGGCTTTTCAAGGTTGGAGACACTTAAGGCTGGATTTGTCGTGGGTTTGGCTGCCTAGAAATAGTTGAAGAACACAACTGATAATTACAAATGTCAGGATTTTTTTTATTGTAATTCAACATTTCCTAAAGCTCATACTAAATATGTCCCCTGTGTCACTAATATGGGATTGCCTTTCTGACATTTAGGACTACAAGTGCACATGTTTTATACAGGGAAACAACAATTAATTGTCATGGTCAAAACTTTAATGATTGCCTCTCTGTCTGTCTACTGGGAATAACTGAAACTTGAAATTTTTCTAACTTAGTGATGCACTGGGGTGGTATTTGGTTACCTCAAGCTTATGTGCAATTGATACATTGTTTTCCATTAAAAGGAGAAATAGATATCTGTAATATGAACTTAAGGAACAGATACTTATTATTTAATGAGTCATATGAACCTTTAGGAGATTCTTCCTTTTATTGTATTTCAGCTCTCAAGATGCCTTGTGCTTCATCAGGGCATTAAAACCACTTGAGCTGCATAATTTAGTTAGTTCTATTTCAGCCTTCATAGACTGCATGTTTCTATCAAAGATATCACATTATTTGCATTGTGCTGTGATTACCTTAGTATTTAATCAAACACTTCTTAAAATTTGGAACTAAACAAGCTGTTGAAATCTTTTCTACTTACTTTATTAATTTTTCAGGAATAAGAGAGAATAACATTTTTATACAGACACAATAGGTATTTACAGTTGCTTGATTGTGATTTTTGATATATATCATAAAATTGCAATTTAAAGGTAGTGTTTATGAGGTTGTGAATGGTGTGCTTAATACATGGAGATCAAAGCATGTACAAGGAGAAGATTACAAATATATCTCAAAAGATATATATTTGATTTACATTACAATGTACTGGCAGTGGAGGCTGCAGGGCAGCATCTGTGAGTCTGGACATACTCAGATCCAGCCAGCTCCAGGGACCCACCACAGGGCACAGCTGAGCCTTTCAGCAAAGGTGGTGGCACCTTGTAGAAGGAGTATTGAAAAAAGGGTAAAAATCACTGCGCAGAAGCTGTGAGCAAGAAGAGTGAGAAGAAATGTGAGGAAAACAGCCCTGTAGACACCCAGGTAAGAGAAGGAGGGGGGACAAAGTGCTCCAGGCATTGGAAGAGATTCCCCTTCAACCCATGGAGAAAACAGGGGTGCAGCAGGCTATCCCCCTGCAGCCCTTGGAGGACAACAGTCGAGCAGATATCTGCACTGCAGCCTATGAAAGAGCCCATGACGCATAGTGGGCATGCCTTGAAGGAAGCTGCAGCTGGTGGAAAACCCACACAGGAGCAGGCTCCTTGCAGCACCTGTAGCTGTAGAGAGGAGCCCACACAGGAGCTGTGGTCTGTGGTGCATCCACACTGGATAAGTTTGTTCTGATGGACTCTGCCCCATGGAGAGGATCCATTCTGGAGTAGTTATGAAAGAATTACATCTCATGGAAAGGACTCAATCCGAAGCAGTTCATGAATGACTGTATCCTATGGGAAGAACTCCAAGCTGGAGTAAGGAAATGACATTAGGAGGAAGCTGTTGTGGACTGAGCAAGACTCTAATTCTCCATCACCCTCCACCACTTAGGGCAGTGGAAAGATAGAAGATCAGGAACGAAGGAGTGAAGTTGAGCCTGGGAAGAAGTTGAGTTAGGGGAAACATATTTCAGGTTTTGTCTTTGTTTCTCACAGTCAGAATTATTTTAATTAGGAATAAATTATATTAATTTTTCTCAAGTTGAGAAAAAAATCGTAATTGAGAGAAAAAAAAAAATAAATCATGTTCTTGTTGAAGTGGAGGAGTTCCTCTGCCTCCCACTGATGTTCTCACTGCTGCTGCCTGGGACTGGCATAAAAGCAAGTTACACCCTGCAGCTGACACCTGGGTCACAAAGTGTTCCCACTGGAACTCTGTTTGAGGATCCTCGGTTCAGGAAAGCTCTTTGTGCACCACACTGTAGTGCTTCCCTGAGGTTTGTGCCAGCACCAGAGCTGCTCATGTAGATGACTAGTTTTGGCTACACCAAAAAAAACCTGACTGAAATGTACTGCAGGGAAATCTGCTGTTGCAGCATAAGTAGCCAACAGTAACTCATTGACCATGACAGTTTTGTTCTGCTTACATGCTGAATCACAGCTCTCTGTTTAGCAAAGGCAGTCAGAGAATTCTAGTCTAAATATCTACTCCAATGTAAATGTGGTGCCTTGTAAATAAAAAATATATTTATTTTTTCTAACATTCAATTATGCTCTTTTGGGACTGTGTCAGAAAATGCTGCTGTATCTATGGGCTACAGAAATTGATGCTGATGACTGAAGTCTGAGTTCAGTATTACAGAATGAAGTTACTCACCTGGTGGCAGTAAAAAAAATTGATGACTCCATAACAAAAATGGCAGCTGGAACTATAATTATGATGGGAATCAAGCACTTCTTAAGTACTTAAGAAGCATATCAAATATGATTGCATTTCAAAGTGATCGCTATCTTCTTTGTTTTCAGCCACTTCTTTCTATTTCTCATTTATTTCCCATTTATTTCCAACTTTAGAAGCCCACCTCACATGAGCTAATTACAACAAACATAATTAACACCACTTCACAATTGCTTCTGATTATGCTTAGTCAGACCTGTTTTTGCAAACAGAGCTGAGCCAGAGGGTTAATGGTAGCACATACTGAACCTGTTGTCATCTTGCTGAATGTTGATTATACTTGACCTTAACAAAAGATACCAGTCACAAGGGATAAGGTATTACCGATAGATACTATAAGATGTTCTGTAAGTAGTCTTGAAAGAAGTCAGTATTGTCTGGCTTAATTGCCTATGATTCGCTACCCTTACACTGCCATACATAGACTTAAAACCCTAGGGTGATTTGTGATTTCTGTATCAAGAAGACACTGCCACAAACGTATGTCTTAAGAACTCACGAGTATTCTTGTCTTTCACTGCTGAACAGGATACTGTCAGGAAAGGAAGCTGGAAATTGGTATGATTATTCCTCTGTTAGCATAGATCAGCAGAAGCATTACATTTAAAATGCAATACAGCTTTACACAGAACAGCATGGCAATGCTAGGGTCAGAAATAACTAACTCTAGTATCTACCTGTAGGACATTTTTGTGGCAGCAGATTAGGCAAAATACGAACACAGTGCAAGGAGTGAAACTATTCTAGGTGTAGCCAAGCATGAATTAAGCGCACGTACTAGCCAGAATAAACAGTGGTGGACAGATTTCTGCCTGGCATTGTTGATAGAGGGCTGGAACACAGGCAAATCCAAAATTGATCGCCTGTTTCTTTCCAGAAGGGTGTAAACGCATCATCCTCTGGTATCTAATAGTCATCTAGCCATCATTCAGCCGTGTGCCATCTCTTTGGGGAACTAAACCAAGAAAGCAGTATATTTCTGCCACCCAGCTAAATATAAACCTTGTCTTTAAGTAATACTTGGACTCAGTACTTGGCCCTATAGCTTCTTTGAAAGATATGGTTTCCGTTCATGGAATCAGTTGTCTGCTCTTTTCATCCATGTTGTGCATTGTGTATATACATCTAGGAATAGTGATTACATGCACATTTTCAGGGAATCATACTCATGGTAATTGACCTTAAAATGAGGATATCTATCTTCATAAAGAGCAGGATGAGCTTCTATTTTATGGACTTGGTCTAATGTTTACTCTGTATGAACTACACTCTCACATTTAATCATTCATTTATTCATGAATAATCAGTAGATAAGACCCTCAGCCTGTGCTTCGATTAAAATAAATAAGTGACCACATAAAGTGTGTCCTAGAAAACTGAAGACAAATTACTGTTCTTCAGAAAGAAACTTTGGAGAGCAATGGAGGTTGCAAAGTTGTACTATTGTGTTTAGAGGATGTACTTGTACTAGGCGTCTGAAACGCTACATACTTTCAGAAATTGATTTAGTAGAATCTTTCATTGTTCTAATTTATTAGTGAGCTGACACTGCAAATTGGTATCTATCTCCTCTATTATTTGCGTTCAACTTGGACAGAATCCCATTGTGCAATTACACAGGGAGAGAAAGCATTCCTTTCTCATTCCCCACTGATGTTCTGCCTCCTCCAAGTATTAGCTTTGAATGTGTGTGGTTAAAACAGTCTAGACAGGTATGCAAGTTGATTGACTGGATGAATCTAAATTAGAAATAGAAAATATAAAAATAATAGGATAAGGACAGAGAAAAGGACAGAATGCTATAGTGTGTGGAGATAAATATATATAAAAATACTGTATGTCTATTAAGTTCTCCGATGATGGCTACAATGAGCTGCAGCAGCCGATCTCACAAAAATCCTTTCTACCTGCAGCATTCTTTCAGAAATGTGCTCTTTTATTTAGACTTTGAAAGATGATATGTAAAGATAACTATTACAGCAACAGAAATTGAGGTCAGATTGCAAACCATGAAGCCACGTTTTGCTTGGTTTCCTTCTGCAGCATATGTTCATAAGCCAAGAAATAAAAAATACTTAAAATTCCACTTACCATGGAATTTACGGTTTTCATAATGATATATAAAAGGTGTGATTATTCAAGCTGCTTTATTAAGTGGGAAATACCACCTTAATAAGTATTATACATCAAAGTCTGCCTTCTAATGAGATTAGAAGGGTTCAGTGGAATATTTCAGGCTGTTTTGAATGCATGGATTGTAAAGACTGCTCCTAGAGAAAGTTCTGTGCTACATGACACACAACACATTTTTTTTTTTTGTTTGTTTATTTTTCCATAAGCCCAGTAAAATTAAACCTATTGTCCTCCTGGTAAGAAAATGGCAGCAAAGCAAAAGAGCAGTGGAAATTCCTGTCTGTGGCAGAGGACACATCGAAGTACCTCACTTGGCCACAGTAAAAGTGGTTGTATGCTGCCTCTGAACAGACAAGTTACAGTATTTGTGGCAGCGCTGACACAGCTGGTGACAGAAAAGGAATGTAGCATGGTGAGAGAGGGTATTATGAAAGCTCAGGATGGGTTTTCCAGCCAGGCATGTCTTTGGATGATCTGGAATCTGGTGTCTCAGCACAGGGCTGCAATTAGTGTGAGAAAAAAGAGCCTGTCTGAGAGCTGTCCAGAGCTCCCAAGCTCCCAGGTGGCATCAGGACAATTGGGACTTCATAAAGCAAAGTAAGCGTATTTTTAAAGTGAGAAAAATTCAAGTAGGAAAAAAGAATCCATTTGTGAATCCTGCTATCCACTGAATCATGCATCCACCTGAGCCGAGCCATTTCCCTACTCTGATGTCTTTGTATATTCATTTTTTTAACTATAAAATATTTTCTTTGTAGCCACACACAGATAAAAAAATGTTTCTGTGAACAAAGCCTCTTCTGTTATTTAAAAGCCTTGCTGCACTCTTTCAGCGTTAGATGTTGTAATTCTTTTTTCTGCTTCACAGTGGGTTGATATGGAAATGGAATTAGGAACAGTATTAGAATGTAGAGGGAAAAAGTTAGCCTTTGTTTCCTATGTCAGCTGTTGTCTTACCATAAAATCTTAGGCAACTTATTTAACTTCATTATGGTCCAGTCCTCCAGAGATATATTGGTGATACTACACTGCTCAAACTGATTTGAAATTGAGCTAATCCCAATTTGTCTCTCCTAATTTTCTAAAACCATCGGATGTTTCTGAACCAAACCATTACTATCCCCCCCCATCAACATATGACATTTTTCAGTATGACATTTAAACTCTTCCTCAAAATCATAGACCTGAATTCTGCATTCACAGATTCTGAATCTGTTATTTTAAGGTTTTTTTGCATGCTTTTTGTTCACTATCTCCTTTCTGTTCAGTTTGTGTTGCTATTAAAATGTAAACGCTTTGGAAGATAAGTATGCACAGTAAACATACTAACCCAGATTTTCAATTATATGTATTCATAAACCTGGTTAGCTCTCAAGCAGGTGGAGATAGAATGTATAATGTTCATTACAATGACTTGAGACCAATTTTGAAATGTCCATTTGAGGATATGGCTTATCTGTGCATTTATTTCCAAGAAACAGTAATATTAAAGATGTGCAAGATTTGTAGCAGGTAGATTACATTCGTGGAGATACATCAGTGAGATCTGGAGTTGAAAAGTCATCTAACAGCTTAGTAAAACTATACAAGTTACAAGTAATATTTTGCCTGTAAACATTTCTTGAGAGGACAAGTTCTACAGAATTTATTTTTCCTGTAATTAAGTAAAAAAAAAAAAAAAATCCATAAAAGCAGAATACTTTTCTCCAAATAGAATCATTTCAAATCTTCCATAAGATTATTCTGCTTCTTAAGGACTGGGAAACATGTAGCATTTAAGCAATAAAATGACGTGCACATATGGTTAAGTGAATTTATCTAGCCATAACAGTGTAGTCTTATATTGTAAAAGTAAATTAGCACATTTAGACCAGCAAGATATCTCTTTTTAGTGCAAGGGGAGTATTTCAAAAGGGATTCTATTCCCCATTTAAGTCTGGTCTACAGGAGGCAGCCACTACTCTGCAAATCCAATAATGGCTTTGTAATCACTCATACAACCCTGCTGGCGAGTGATCCAGACGGTTTTAGTACTTATGTTGATTGTATTCATGCCTTTTATCTCCTTCTGTTGGTAAGCCACCATTTAAGGCAGAGTTATCTCAAGATTATGCCTTTCACATTTGCATTATCTAATATATAAGTTTGAGTCTGAAACCTGAAAATTCTCCTTTGACAACTGGAGCAAAATAACCTAAGGACTTCAGACAGCAGAAAAAAAAAATAATTAAATAGATATTTTCTAAATTTTCCCAGATAATAGAGCAGGATTATTCAATTTACAAGAGATACAAGCAGCAGTTAGTTCTTCTGCTTTATATAACTAACAGATTTCGCCATCACTAGATCTCTAGTAATCTATATTTGGTGAAAATACAACCTCATTTTTTTGATATTATGTTGTATTTGTAAAGCTTCTTTTCAGGTTTCATCAGAAAATTTTATAATCAGCAACCAAATCTGGTTTTCAATGATAGTCTTGACTTTCCATATGTTTCCACTAAGAAGCAGAATTTGCTCACCTTTTTATATTTGGTTGGTGTCATTTTATTTGGCTTTGGGGAGAAAGGGGTTAGGTGTGCGTATGAATAATATTATCATGTATACTCTGAAAGATATTTAATACTTAAACTAAATCTTTCCCAAACAATCTATTCAGAGCAATAATTAGTTTTTTTTTTCTCAAAACAAAAAAAACCAAACCAAAACAAAAAGTAATTTGTATTTAAATATGGTGGAGAAATATTAATTCAAAGAAAAAGACTCAGAATCTGAACATGAACAGTTTGGCATTCTGTAAAACTTCAGGATGTGTTGGTTTAGACAGTAGTAAGATAAGTTGTTTGGGTATGAAGGGGCAAGATGAAAGCAATGTTTAAAGGCATAGGGTAGAAATAAAACATAATGTAAAAGGGTCCTGAAAGTAATCAAAGGGAAATACTGTCCAAATGAAAAGGAGGTGGGAGTCTTACCTCTTTTTAATTAATCACATTTGCAAGCTAATGCTGAGTTGTTTCCCATTCCCTCACCACTCAGTTGATATTGTACAGAATATCCTTCTCTCAGTCAGTAACTGCCAGAGCTGTTGCATTTTTTTACCATGGAGTTTTACTGCTTTAATTATTCTGAATTATTTTTAAGCATAGCAATTAAAAAATATACAAAAGAATTATAAATTAAAACCCATTTCTTTAACTTTTCCTTTTATATAGTCATATTAGTACGATTATTGAGCCATAGTTGTGTTTCACTCTACAGTGAGTTTACAAGGAAAAACTTATAATTTATAACAGCCTTAATAGAGATCATAATCTAGATATTTATTCTACATGCTTGTTTTCTCTTGGAAAAAATAATTTGTGATGTAAAGATTAGAACAAGGGAAAGCCAGGATTTTCTGCAGGTCATGTTAATAAATTTTAATTGTCTTATTTATGCTATTCTAAGGTTTTTAAATGAAGATTGAATACATGAACCATTTATGGATTATGGATTATGTCACTTCCATGATTCTTATCTCATTCAGTTTTCATTAACTTTCTGAGGGGAGGTGAGTTGATTCAATATTCTCCTTGGTAAATCCTTTGTGGAATGACTTTATATTACATGCTTTTTAGTGTGAAACATATAATCTTGATGTGATTGAAAATGCAATCCCAAACACTTATAGAAAAACGCAGGATTTATATAGTTACATAAAATAAACTAGTATTCAGAACAGTAGATTTCTTTGTGAAATAGTTTACAACTATGCTATTTACACTGCCTTTTATTCTCATTTATTTTCATTGCTATCAGTGAGGTTTTTTTCCATTGATACTATTCACCTAATTCATGGAGCTACTGCAGAGGTTGTGCTTAAGTGTTGCAAACATAAAGTACTGCATAATGGTGTTTATATTTTTATGTCTGTTGTCAAACTATAAACTCACAAATGGATCCAATAAGCTCGACTGGACAGCTTTGGTGTGTGTCCAGTATGTTTTAATGCTATATTAAAAATCTAACTTCAAAGTTCTTCAGTTATTTTTCTTCTACATTTCTTATCTGGGTTGAATTACAATAATACATTTTCATCATATTTTCACATGATCCTGCCTACTTCAGAGCAAAGACCCAGATCTGTTATTCTTAAATATTTTGATAACATTTTCTGGAGGTCTTTTAGCAAATATTTACAGCTACTGCCTTTGAAACACATTCCACAGCTGCCAGCTCCTACATATGATAAATGGATATTGCGATGTTAAGCACTTACTTAAAAGCTTTAGACGGAGGGGCTGATATATTTGGCTTTCATTAAAAGCAGCATTACCAGACTGCCTAGTTTAAAATGTCCAGCTATAGTTACTGTGATTTCAGGGGGAGTGAAACTGAACTATCAAATGTGACCAACAAAAAGATGAAATTATCATCATTGTAAAAATGTCACTGATTACAGCTATGTTGTTATTAGTGGTGAGAAGAAATGAGAAGAAAAATGGAGGAGTGGAGCAGAAGAATGACTTGGAGTAAAAATCACAGTAGCTCACACAAATCTAGGCCATAAAATAATTTACAACTTAACTGGGTGTGAGAAATTGGAATTTCTTTTGATGACGTGTCAATATTTGTTGAGTAGGAAGTCAAAACCAACAATCTCCATGTGTTCTATTTCTTTCTTTGCATTTGTTCCTTTGTTTTGTGTTGGTTTTTTGGTTTGTTTTGTTGTGGGTTTTCTTTTTCCTCCTGTTTGTTTTTTGAAATCCAAACCCTTTTAACTAAATTAACATCAAAACTAATCATCACTATATTGACAATATGTATTAAAAAATATATGATGTAGAAAATATGATTAATCTCCTCTCCATTCTCCCAACAACTCTTTATCTAAAAGGTTTAGAAGCAGATAGCTCTTGGCCTAGCTCCATGGATCTGTATATAAGAGTTTAATATAGTAAAATAGGGAAGCTGAATAGCTGTGTATGGATAGGAACAGAATTTATTTTTCTTCTCACTTCTTCTCCAGTGTGCAGAGGAATTCTAATAAGCAAAGAGCATGAAGGATAATTGCGTTTCTGAAAAAAGCATTTCTCATGACTAGGCATACTATGGGGTGCATAGATATGTCACAGGTCTTTTGGAGCCAAATATAATTTTCATTATCATTGGTTTTTAAGATACAGAGTGATTACATGAATTGTAAGATTCTCATCTCAGGTTTTTCCACGTATGTGTGGCACTTTTCACCTAAGAATCTGGTTGTTGCTGGGATATGTACACAATATTCCAGGTCATATAACTGTCACAGTAAGTTGTCTGGACATATCAGAATGAGCAATTGAAAATAATCAGGACTTTTTCTCACAAGTTTGGCTGCAGCCAGTGACTCAATAAAAGGTAAATTAAGTTTATGTCCAAAGAATTATTAGTGAATGTATGCTGCAATTTGAAAAGCAGAGGCTACATCTAAATGAGTGTAACTTTCCTAAATGAGTCTAAACATTTAATCTCATTTTTTTAAATCCTAATTAATAGCATATATTTAAATATTTGTAAATACATATTTTTATATAGGAAATTTTATAGAGAACTTACTTTAAAATTAAAGTTGCATGGTATTATATGAATATGCACTATTGTAAAAATCTTTTCGTAGACTGTGGCCAGACAAATAAAAGAGATGTTGTCCTTTCATAAATAAACTCAAGAATTTTCCAACTTCAATTGAATAGAAAGGGATTTTTCTGAATCCATGACATTTCAAGATTAAATGGGAAAGAAAGAAAGACATTGCTCATTTGACTGAAATAAAAGAAATAAATCCATATATGGAAACATAAAACCAAACAGAATTTAGTGATAGGACCACACAGTGGATTTAAGTCCCTGACTATTTTTTTTTTTCTCCCAAACACAGCAACTTAATTAACCAGAAGTATAAGGTACTCAATTAGTTGTTTTGGAGAGGTCCATTCTTATGGAATGAGGAATTCTACACAGAACCATTACATACCAATGAAAGTTTTGCTGACATTAGAATACAATACTTACAATGAATAAATCTGTTTTGACACGAAATGTTGATTGAAAACTTCCTGATTTATGCCAATTGATGTCACTTAGTATCATACAAGGTGACCAAAGCTGTAAGGCATTGCTTTCAAAAGCAAACAAACTTATATAGTAAACCCCATGGATTTGGAAGTAAAATAGATATGAGCAGCTTTTCACTGTATGTACTCATCAGACTGCTTCCTGACCAAAACCACTTTGAGATGAATCTGTTCAAGTGTTCTAGTGCTTCCACTTGATACTTCTAGCTGCTGTGGTAGCTTATGGTGTCTCATATTAAATCAGCTTATATAAATATGGACTGTCAGTGTCTTGCAGCCAGAGACCATTGTGTATGGCATATTCTCTTAGATTCCTGGTTAAGGGGAATGATCCAATTTTAGGGGGAGGAAGAGCTGCCAATATAAAAGAAGTATATGATCTGTAATCTAATAATGCTGTTATAACTGATGCAGTTCTTATGTGCTGACTCGGGCCCAACCTGAATATTTAAAAACCCAGCTGCCGCTGCAGTGTGAATTACCATTTACCTGACTCCATTAACTTCAGGACTACATGCCATATGGAAAGTAGAGATTTTAGAAGTTGGGAAGAATTATAAAATTGCAGCTCAGCCTGGAGATTTGATAAATTCATATAAGCTGCATAATGGCAAATTTAAGACAGAAAGAGTCAGCACATTTCCCAAACAAAGAAATATTGGAACAGCTCTACAAAGTTATATGAAGGAAAATAAAAAGAAAGAAAGAAAAAAAAAGAAAAAAGAATGCAAAATAAGAGGGGGAAACCCACTATTGTTATTGCTATTATATTTATGATTATAATAATTATTGAAATAATTATTTTTGTTATTATAATTTATTCTAAAATGTAAAAATAACTAGTCTTTAAATTAAGGTTTTATTAATGATTCAGTTCAATGCAGACCTTAATACATAACTCTATCTCTCTTGTCAATATATTTAGTTTATATAATTTGGGTACTCGCCCATGCTTAAGTATTGTCTCAGTCCTCTGTGTCTGAGACATCATCAGGGTATACACAGGTACTTTGATTTGTCTTCTGACTAAGCATAGGATCAAAAGCTTTCCAGGGTAAGGCTATTTCATAATCATGTGATTGTCTTTCTATTAATTAAATATTTAAACCTACAAAAATTAATACCCGGGTCCATTTGGTAGTTAAAATAAAACCTGACATTTTAAAAACCTATTTAAAAACTCCTTAGAACAAATTACTTTGTTTATTACTTTGAATACACCCTTTTTCTTTTTAAGCTTCAAGAGATTTATGCTTTGACTTTTCACTTTCAGCCAGTTTTTAAGAAAATGTAAACATAGGTAACTCTCTTAGAGGGATTTTCCAAACCAAAGTATGTGATAGGGAAACATTTCACTCTGCAATGGTATATTTCCTGGTTTTCACTTTTGCTTTCTAATCAAACACCAGCAAGTCTTTCAACAGTTATATGCTTTTGGAAATTAACTGTTGATTTTGTCAACAGTTTTTACCTTTAGAGTTTAGGGGAAAATGACTTGCAAGATTAGCAGGACTGGAAAAATGAACATCTGCTGGCAAAACAAACTGCTGCCTGGATGTGTTGTGTGATGAGTATTCTGCTACTAAGCATTTTCCTCACAAGTAGGTTTTGTTGCAATTAATATATTCTATTATTGATTGCTCCTTGGAGACTTAAGAATTTTACCTAGAATTAAAAAGAACCCAAACAAACAAAACAACACAAACAACCAAAACAAAAAATCACAGGGATATTTTTTCACAATCCAAATCCCGTATTGCAGTTTTTCATTGTAAAAATAAAATATATGGTTTTGTTCTGCTTATTTAACATTATTGATGTTCCACTTATTTTCAGGAATTTCATTTATTCTTCATTCCATAAATGCTTACAGCAAATGAGTTTACTTATTTTATGTATGCTTCTCAAATTTCAGTGCAAGAAAGGATGTTCTTCTCCTTCAGGCTAACAAAATAATGAATGACATTTGAGTAAGACAAACATTTGTCTTTAGGTGAACTCTGGAGCTATATGTCAACATCTGAATTCCCTCAGCAAGAAAAGTCACTCTTTCATCATCTTTCTGTAG
Organism: Lathamus discolor; assembly: GCF_037157495.1. Classification (NCBI taxonomy): domain Eukaryota; kingdom Metazoa; phylum Chordata; class Aves; order Psittaciformes; family Psittacidae; genus Lathamus; species Lathamus discolor. The sequence goes on along the minus strand of NC_088885.1, from coordinate 101,656,207 downwards.
CCTCTGGTGAAGAGGGCATCTTGCTGTGAACAGAAAGAGCTGATATGCTATGAATTATTTTTTTTTTTCTAAGTTAGAAACTCTTGAATCTAAAACCAGCACTAAAGAACAAGTCCACATGCCACTCTGTGATTTACTAGAAACCAGTTAGTTACTTCAAACTTTCAAGAAAACTTGGCCTATTTCTTGTTGCATCAATATATTAAGTATGCTCATATCAGGGGAGGAAAGAATAGCCAATGACATTTATGTATACTGAAAAGGATTGTGTGTACCCATATATCATACCAGAAAGTGATAGCTTTGACTGAAGATTAAACTTGAACTGTTAATTTGAGGAAAGAGAACAAAGCTTCTAAAAGAAGATGTTTTGCTGTCAGCACCAGGTTTGATTGCCAGCCAACACAAAGACATCTGGCGTTACTTCTCACACTGTAGGAAATAACATCTAGTCTCCAGTCACCAGCCTAGACTGGGCCTCACTTAGAGCCTCTGTCACACTTGCTAGATATGGAAATACAGGTTGCACGTTGTTGGCCACTGCAAATGTCAGCAAAGGCCTCTGATCAGACAACAGGCCCATGTCCATGGTAATGCATTTAGCATTTAGGAATGTGTACTTATTAGCCTGATTTTAGTTTCCATTAACATGGTACAAAACCAAAGATTACATAAAGTGAAATGGTTATACGCTCTTGACAGCAAATTTGTCAGGATTTTCCCCTTTGACAACAGATTGCATACAGCAACTGATTTACTTTTCAGGGCTACTAATGCTGTGTACAAATTTATCTATGCAGGTAGTCCCCTGCTTTGTTATGTTTGGGTATTTATAACACTTATTTCACTTTTTATTGACAGTGCTTCTATGATCTGTTGTCCAAAGTATTTAGTATTGGGATCACAATAACTTCGCATTTTAATTGTAATAGAATGTGATATTCTATGATTTTATAGTGTCTGTTTTAAAACAAAGAAACAAACAAAACAAAACCCCACAGAAATGCCATAAGCAGCATCAGCAGCAAAAGCCTCAAGGCGTTCTTGGCAGAGCATTCAAGCATAGCAATTATTGGGTTTGATTGAGTGATTGAGTATTACTAAGATAAAAGCAGACGTAAGTTGACAATAACATTTCATGAAATAGAAGTCAAAGGATGTCAGAATATCTAAGCAGATTGAATACCTTTATAGTGCCACTGCTTGCATTACTTATCCTTTTCTTCGTCTTTTTTGCTTTAAAGTACCTCTTCCTCATACATAGTATTACCAGTTATGCTTTAATTCCTCTTTTCAGTTTCAAGATTTCTCTAAACTCGCTAATGTCTTTCTCAAATGAATATGTAGAGAAAACATTGTGATTTACTAAATGAGCACGAAAACCTTGTCATTTTCTCAGACATATTGACAAAATATTGATTCCGTGTTGCATATAAAAGATACAGGAGAGTAGATGGAACATTGAATGGTTCTATTGAGAAGATTCTGCTCAATTAAGAGATTAGTACTATTAACTGAATATATCAAAGTATACCATAAATTCTAAAACAAAAAAAGCAAGTGTGCGCTTGCAGTCCAGAAAGCCAGCTGTATCCTGGGCTGCATCAAAAGGAGAGTGACCTACAGGTCGAAGAAGGTGATCCTGCCCCTCTACTCTGCTCTTGTGAGACCTCACCTGGAGTATTGTGTGCAGTTCTGGTGCCCTCAACATAAAAAAGACACGGAACTGTTGGAGCAAGTCCAGAGAAGGGCCACAAGGATGACCACGGGGCTGGAGCACCTCCCGTATGAAGATAGGCTGAGAAAGTTTGGGTTATTGAGTCTGGAGAAGAGAAAGCTGCATGGAGACCTCATAGCAGCCTTCCAGTACCTGAAGGGGGCCTATAGGGATGCTGGGGAGGGACCCTTTGTCAGGGACTGTAGTGACAGGACAAGGTGTAATGGGTTAAAACTTGAACAGGGGAAGTTTAGATTGGATATAAGGAAGAAGTTCTTTCCTGTTAGGGTGGTGGGTGAGGCACTGGAATAGGTTGCCCAGGGAGGTTGTGAATGCCCCATCCCTGGCGGTGTTCAAGGCCAGGTTGGATGAAGCCTTGGGTGAGATGGTCTAGTGTGAGGTGTCCCTGCCCGTGGCAGGGGGGTTGGAACTAGATGATCTTGAGGTCCTTTCCAACCCTAACCATTCTATGTTTCTATAAAATGCTACAGCACAAAATGGATAACTGTTTTCATAACTGCTTGTAAATGACACTCTTTCAGTCTGGAGATGGATACTTGCATTTTACAAGAGAAGGAACTGGCTGTATCATTTCTAAGTGCTCAGACATATGTATTTTTTAAATGTTGTCAGAAACTCAGAATATTCTGGCTTCTCTTATAAACACAAATGAAGATGAGTTTATTGCTGAAAATCCACATGGGAAGACAGGAAGGAAAGGAAATAATTATATTTTGGAAATAATTGAAAAAATGTGTCAGAGGATTAGACTTCACTATGTAATTCAGCCACACTCTTTCCCTAAAAGCTGATCATTAATCTTTATTTAGACTCATGAATTTTCAAGATGATTGGCTGCTTTAGGAATCCTGAGGCAATAGTTCCAATTTTCACCCTCTTTAAAGTGAAGTAGATCGTATGATGCTGAAAAGGATTTTAAGGACACTTTCAGGTATTCCCATAAAAATGTTGATATTTGTAATACTATCTGTTTTAAGGGTAAAAAAGTTCACTTCATGATTAACAGTGTAAAATTTCTCAACCATTTAGTTTTATGCTTAGTTTCTATGGATGTTCTTTGCTTGTTTAGGTACTCTTTTGGTAAAAATGAGTTGGACATAAACCTGGGCACAACTATATTGAGATTAAGATCTTTTTTCCAGAATATCAACAAACCAGAATTGGATACCTTTAGTGAACCTAAGGAACAGATAATTAAAATATTTGTGTTAAAATCGTGTATAAAACACTATTTTGTTAATTTCCCAGCTGCTGACATCAGATCTTCTTATTTTTTTTACTCTTGAGTAAACTTATTATGTATTTAAAGAAAAATTATTGCAGTACTCTATTTTGATGAACAAAGTATTAAACCCATAGTTGTTATTCTATCTTTCTCTTTTATTCATTTTGTAGTAGAAGATAACTTTTCTTGTGCTGTTCATGGAATTGCCTAAGATATTTGTTTGATTTCTGACCTGAAGCAGAATTTGTCTTTTGCAGCTGTTTTTCATGGAAACATACACTGCGTATTTAACAGTTTCACACCCCTTTAATTATCAAAGTACTAAATTATTTGGAACTATGTGCTTCAGCTTTGTCCTCTGCTTACTGGCATTTGCTAATTTCAGTGTGAACACATAATGCTTTATCCTCAATCAATTATGAACGTAACTTAGTGTAATAATAGTGACCAAAAAGAGCCAGCTTCTTGAAATTGTTATAATGATTTGGTTCATAAAGCTGAAAATATTCAAGTAATGTTTCTTAAGGCAAAGTGTACAATTTCTTTTTATGCTGAAGATAGTGGGTGCCCTGTAAGTGGGATACAAAAATATATTCAGACAAAAATATTCATGTCAGATGGCAGAGCCCTGAGGCAGTCTAGCAACCTGTGTAACTCTCTGGAAGAATTAACATCTGTTTCAAGTACCATTGCTAAAACTGAAGAAAGTAAATCAAATCCCAAGGGTTTTTGAGACCATCAAGATAGGGAACTGTTGCATTGTTTATGCTTATTGCAAGTTTTTTGACAGCACTAACAGATGAACAAAATACATCATAATACAGAAGAATAGCAGGTATGCAGGCATTTCCACAGTTCATGGGGATTAGTAATGCCTCCTCAAATGTTAAGTCTTAAAATATTACTGCAGGTTTTCGGCCATACTTGAACATTAAATTTAAGATACATTTTTTGAAGGAGGTGATGCTCTGCTTTTGTGAGACCTCACTTGGAGCATTGTGTACAGTTCTGGTGTCCTCAACATAAAGGACATGGAACTGTTGGAGCAAGTCCAGAGGAGGGCCACAAGGATGACCACAGGGCTGGAGCACCTCCTGTATAAAGATAGGCTGGGAAAGTTGGGGCTGTTCAGCCTGGAGAAGAGAAGGCTACGTGAAGACCTCGTAGCAGCCTTCCAGTACCTAAAGGGGCTCTACAAGGATGCTAGAGAGAGACTATTTGTCAGGGACTGTAGCACAAGACAAGGGGTAATAGGTTAAAACTTAAACAGGGTAAGTTCACGTTAGATACAAGGAAGGAGGTTTTTGCTGTGTGTGTGGTGAAGCACTGGAATAGGTTGCCCAAAGAAGTGGTAAAAGCTCCATCTCTGGCAGTGTTCAAGCCAGGTTGGATGGAGTCTTGGGTGACATGGTTTAGGGTGAGGCACTCCTGTCCACGGCAGGGGAGTTGAAATTAGATGATTTTAAGGTCCTTTCCAATCCTAACTGTTCTATGACTCCATGATTATTCCATTTTTATTCTCAAAAAGATGAATTCAGTCTTTATTTCGTCTCTTTCTCTACTGTTGTCTTTCTCTACTGTTCTTGAGTAATTGAAAACTTCTGCCAAGATGAGTATTTTTCTGAAGTACTAATATAGTCACTATTCTCATGACTGGATAATGTGTTTTCAGGTTGGGTTTTAAAAAAATGGCTTTCTTATTCTCAGTTATACAGAAATTTATATCTTGTGTTGACCAGTTATATAACAAAATTTGGTTTGTTTTTTTTTTTTTTTTCTCATCCATTGTAATGAGAGAAGAAAGTAGAAGAGAGTGGAGAATTAAACTGTTGTTTTCATTTACGTCATGCATAGTGAGAAATCCCTGTAGAAATTATTTATGTAGGTGGTAAACACTGGATAGTGCCTTTTTCTGAAAGGTAGCAAAACATATTCAGCTAATAGGAACATTACTTTAATGTAGATCCTAAACAGCAAGTGACAGCTGCAAATATCAGCTTCTTAGTAGAACTTGCATGTTTTTAAATCAGTGTTGGGAAGAGAATATGAGATGATGTTGAATCCTATTGAGCGCAAGCACTAGACACACTTCCATGAATCCCATGCAATTTGTCTTCAGTTCTTCAAAAAAAGACCTGAGTGTTACAGCAAGTGATAGCCTTCAAAATCTGAGCAGGAGGATCCTGGTAAAGAAGGTCAGGTTCCAAAGGACTTAATTTTTCTAAACACATGACAGCAAGCTGAATATGTCACCTTAGTTTGCAAGTCTGGAACTGCAATTCAGCAGTCATTCCTTGAACACGTTGAGAGTATACAATGGCTGTTTCTGTACACAGAAAAACCTTATGACAGCTTCATATAGCGTAGCCTGGGTGCAAAACAATCTGTTTGTGTTCTCATTTTGTTGTACTTTGCCTGTGGACAATCTGTAGACAAGTTTGATGTCTTTACATCCTAGCTCATACTGTCCTTTGCACTCATTGAGTACTTTGGAGTTCTCAGAGGAGGAAGAGGCAGCTTAAATGTTTCTGCTTACAAAGTCTAAACATGCTTATTTCTTATGGAGCATAGTTATACTTCTTGTACTAATTACATTAGATTTAACAGACATTTTATGTTATATTCCTGTTTTGGTTGAAACATTGCCTCCATATAATCTTATTATGAATCTATGAAATTATAATTTCTCTTCTGAAGGAGTTAAAGTTATTACACTTCCTGTGTGTCTGACTTCAGAGATAATGGGGAATTCTTCCTCAGGACAGCTGATTTATATGTTATTTTAATGTAGGTGAATCAGCAATGAATGGAATCTCATCATTTCACTTACCCATCAGAAAGTAATGAGTGCATTTCTGCTATTACTAGAAATCCTTTTACCCTTATATTTTTTTCATTTGTTCTGTTTTCTGTTCTTCTTCTGATGCTTACTTCATAGTGACACATCATAAAACACTAATAGAAATCAAAATGAAGTTGAATAAGACCTGAACAAAAAGGAATCCAAACTGAATACATAGGAACCATACCACAGCATGAGACTTGTGGTGATTCAACTCCAGCTTATTCCTCACACTTGACAAGGATTTACACACCCATAAATCTATTACTATAATCTGTTTAAAGGAATATTTCTGATATCTCACAGAATATTTTGAAATACACCCACAACAATTCCAGAATTCATTATAAAATTATAGTATATTTACAATCAAATAAATTAATCTTCAGTAGGAAGAAAAAAGGTGGAACTTTGAAAGGTGTTCTTTAAAGAAGAATGCCATTGTAGTAATGTATACCCACATTCAAAAAGAAATGCCTTATTTCACTGCAAAGTGAAACAGGAGAAAATTTTTCAATAGTTTCATAAAAAAGTATGTAAAGCTATCCATCATAAAATTCAATTATTTTAAAATTATTCTATTATATGTAAGAAAAATATCCTAAACAAATTCAAATGAACTTTTCAGAATCAAAACTTTTTTTCTCCAGAATCATTTCTCACCACAATCTTTCTTTGCATTGAAAAGCCTTTTGCTCATAATCAGATAAAATCTAGATTTTGTAGATGAAGGTTCTGAGTTACTGAAAACTTTGAGAGGTTTTAAAATAAGCTATGAAAGTTTCTATAACAATACCAAGAATTCTTGCATTTTTAAGAAAGAAAAAAAATATCAGTAATTCATAAAAAAATAAAATTTTCAATACGTTAAGCATAATAAATTACATTTTCCAAAATATGAAGTGGAAACTAGGATTTTTTTTTTTTTCTAGTAGGTCAGTTGCTAAAGCAAGTCAAGTGAGCTTAACGACATATCTTTTCATAAAGAAGCTGGGTGTCATGGCTGCAATTGTTTTCTTCAGTTTTATTAGAAGTACAGACAATTATTAGTTTGAGATCATATAAGTATTGGTCTCCAGAAAAGACATATGAATCTTTTGCTGACTTCTTTTGCTTCAGTTACATATCTCACTTCTGATTTAACACAGCTTTGGAGAAAAATACCTTTCACCTTTGCGATGACCAGAGTTTGGTCATATTTGCAACTCTGTCATCACCTGTAAAGTCCAGGCAAACAGGAAAAGATTGAATATAGAGTCTTTCTGTAAAAATTCTGAAAGTCTATTCAATTTTCAAAACCATTCTTAATCTGAGTATGATGTTTCTATTTTACTTCATTATTTGTATATCTTAATTATTTGTATATATTCATTAAATGGTTGTGCAAACTCATTTGGATGTACGAATTCTTTACATATTGTAGAACACTGATAAATTGGTTTTTGTTCTAATACAAGTTTTGTGCTAAGAAATCTGCCAAAACCACTATATACTTCTGTTTCTTTATTCTCAGTACTTCTGATTTCTACTTGAATGGCATGACTGGGCTTACTTCTTGTCTTTATTTTGGAAGTAAGTTGATGTGATTAGCTTTTTTTTTTTTTTTTTTTAATTCTCTTTATTATCATTTTGACATACTAAGGAAAAAAAAATCTGGAATAGAAATTTCAGATACTTTAGAACCTATTTTCTGTTCCTTCTTTTTAATTCTGCCAGTTTCTGATAATGAAGCACAGGTCTCATCTTTCCTTACTTACCCTTTGATGAAACCATTTGGCATCTTCCTTATGTTATAACACACTAACTGACGTGGTCTGCTTAGAGCCCTCTAAAGGACAAGGGTCTAAGGACAGACCGCTATCAGTTGCTACACTCTAAGTTACCCTTCAAGTATGCAAGACAGAAGTTCTCATTTTTCTTCAGTACTACATCAACTGTAACTATAAGAACAATAAACTTATTATTCTATTTGGCAATTTCGCTGTTGAATTGCTCTCCCCCATGAGATTTTTTTTCTTTCTTTTAGACATTTGGATAACTTTTGCTATAATGCAGTCCTAATGAAATTCTTCTCCTGGAAAAAAAAAAAAATAGCTTAAAGCCTGGTTTATAAATTTGAAATCTCTCTTGAAGCATTTTTTTCACTGACCCTTTTAGAAAGTATATTTCTAGTATCAAACATGAGGAGTACAGTAGAAAAAAAAAAATAGTACATTGAGATGAAGTGCATATGTGAGAAAGAATTCAACATTTTATATTCATTCCTACTTTTTTACATTTCCAAGTCCTTTTCCATGAATGTCAAAGTTCTGATCTTTTCTGGAATGCTTGAGCTGTGCTAAATTTTAAAATTGTTATTTGATTAATCATAAATGAATAATCCTTGACAAATATCATATTTTACTAGAAAGATGGTGAATATTTGCATAATTTTCTAAGTTTTTTTTCTGTCTCATGAAATGAATTCTATATTTACTGAAACAGTGAGAAGAATAAATAAGGGAGCTAAAATGTTCTTCACCTTCCATTTCATATCAATCCTAATTTTTCATACTCATACAGGCACTGTTGTATCAGCTTTTCTATAGTGAGAGGTATATTTCATAACACTTTACTAATCTTCAGATAACATTATTTTATTAAAAGTGGAGAAGTAGAACACTGAATGAGTTACCCCTCTAAAATTCTTCTGATGTTTAATTTTTATATATATATAAATATACATATATAAATTATTATTATTTTGACCTTTTTTTTCCTCTTTTTTTTTTAAGAATTATTGTAGCAGCACATGTTGCCTCACAGTAATCCTGAGGCAAATATAATGCTGCCTGTGAGTTTATTCCTTTTATAAATTACATTGATGGAGGATTTCTCCTATGTAACAACTGGTCTCATCCTCTGAAAAAGGAAAATGGAAAGAAAGCTTGAAGTTATCCCATTAATTTCATCACTAAGTAAAATAACTATGTGTGGAGTGCTCTGTATAATTCACTAAACAAGTTCTACTGAAATTGAAATACTTCTCTGTTTAAGACAAAACAAGGAAAAATATGCAATTTGAACATTATGAAAGAAAAAAAAAGGCTATTTGAAAGCTAGGGACTGTAGTGATGAGACAAGGGGTAACAGGTTAAAACTTGAACAGGGGAAGTTTAGATTGGATATAAGGAGGAATTTCTTTACTGTAAGGGTAGTGAGGCACTGGACTGGGTTCTCCAGGGAAGCTGTGAATGCTCCATCCCTGGTGGTGTTCAAAGCCAGGCTGGACAGAGCCTTGGGTAACATGATTTAGTGTGAGGTGTCCCTGCCCATGGCAGGGGGTTGGAACTTGATGATCTTAAGGTCCTTTCCAACCCTAATTATTCTATGATTCTATGCTTCTATTATCTTTCCTTTGCTTTTCCTGATTCCTTCAGTTTATGTAAGACTGAGGTAATGGTATTAGGGTAATTACTGATTTTTACTAGATGCATCCTCTGCCTACTTTAAAAACCTATGGAAACTCCTCTGATGGGATCCGTCAGGATTCTAAAATCTAGAATGCTAAAAGATGAGGAAAAAAAAAAAATCCACCTCAAAGTATTTTGAATATTAGGTTACGTTCCTGTTTTTTTTTTGCACAGGCATGCCTGTTGCCATAGAGAAAAGGTATGTGAACATTAAAAAAAAAAAAATAAAAGTATTTCAAGAATGGGTACACTTGACATCAAGGAGCCGAATCTTTTTGAGCTGCAGAAGGCAGAGAGCTGTGGTTAACAAATTAAAAAGCCAAGAGTATATCCAGAACATTCCCAAAGCAAAAGCAAATTCACTTAGCACTTCAAAAATATATTTTATTAAAGGCTTGTGTACGTGTTTGCATTTAAGAATGTACCATCATTTTTTCTCTCAGTCACATACTTCAATGAATAGAAGCTTTTGAGCTAAAGAACTCTAATTTTCCCAGAATTTGACAATCGTATCTTAGCTGGTCATTTAACATGCTAATGCATTTTTAGGAAACTAAGATTAGGGATTCCATATCACCCCCAGATTAAAATTCAGTATAAATGAATTAATAAAACAACTGCTGTTTTAAAAAATAACTGTCAGATTTGGCTACTTCTTTTAATAGTATCTCAACATCTGCAGCTGGTTGCTTTTGCCTTCTATTATATATATATATGTAGTGCAGATTTGTGAACAGAAATCAGAGTTCCAAAACTGTTAGCAAATAGACGGCTCCATAACAGAAACTTGTGCTAAGGCTGGTATGTGACTAGAGGACAGGAAGCTATGTTTTGGAAAAGAGGGTAAAAAATACTCTAAGGTTTATAGCTTTGCTGTCTGACTGTAGTTACATTGAAATATGCTTCAAATAATAAAAATTTGTTATTTTTAGCATTACAAAGCTCTGAGCAGCTTTGAACAACCATGAATATTTTATTTGTTTTACTTTGTATTTCAGCAACCCTCAGCTCCCAACCAAGGAATTGTTAATAACATAAAAAAAATATTATCTATGTTTCATATACTTCTAAATAAATGCAAGAATATGAGATATCAAAACCAGTAGACAGAAAAGGCAGAGAATGGGCATTAGTCACTTCTATCAGTGAAATGGTGGAATTCAGAACATTTATGTTTCATCATCCTCCATAGGCTACAAAATTTTGTTCACATGTTTTTTTTGTTCTCATGTATTTTTCCTGTTTATCCTCATGCAATGGATAGTTTTAGAGGTGGAAAATGATAAATTGCCAGTCCATTCAAAAAGTCTCTGTGCTTGTTTTAAAAATTAGCTATTTTCTCTAGAGTGAGATAGCAAGATCAATTACAGAGATTTGATTTGACATGGAGTATTACCTGAGATTTCCAAATGACTTTAAAAAAAATTAGAAGCCCATTTCTTTTGAAATTCCTTTGTCAGTTCTAGATCTTTATCACTTGAACTCATTTTCACCCTCAAACAAGTATTTTTTTTTTTTGGATTTATAAAGTTTGGTCTCAGAACAGCCATTATGATCATCTAGTCTGACTTCCCATATAATATATACCATAAAGTATAATTTGGAAATGTTATATATTTCCTTGTATTATTTTGATGACTGTTGAAAACTGTACACAACAAAGATAAACTTAGCAGCCTTATCAGCTGTCCTCACATCTTTAAGACTGAAACCAGTGTGATATACAGATAAATAAGCTCCAATTACTGAAAGTATGCAGACTTGAATCCGTCATGCTGTATTTAAGCTGCTTCTTAACTTGAACTTCTGTTGATTTTTTAGTTGCCCTTTCTTCTTCATGGTGCTAGTGTTGTCATAAAAATGTGCTGTCTTGGGCTAATGCTATTTAGAGTTCAGTATGAAATTTCTGTGAATAACTGGTCATATAATAACATAAAATTATATACAGGAATAATTGTGAAATAGAAATTTTTTTTTTCCCTTTTCTTTTCCTGTCTTTATATAGGAATGGATTAAATATAAAAATAGCTATGAGCCATCTGAACATTGCTTCTCAAGGAAATTCTCTGAATGCCTGTATATGATAATAATTTTTCTCCAGAACTAACTGCTATTTTTTCATAAATCTTGATATAAATTACAAAACTGTGTAGAATACATAACAAATAAAAAATAAAGATCAGAATCAGAGGAACAAAGCTGTAGCAAGTGTGGAAATCTGCTGTATAAGCATGGATAGGAATTGTGCTGGAAAAAAGGAAAGCTTGGCAGCCTGGACAGTGGAACAAGAATCATAATATTATGACAGGTACAATAGGGACAGAATAGATTAGTGAGAGAAATCCAGTTAATGACCTCAGTACGTGAAAATCATGTTTCTGGTTGGAAGTAATAGTATCCCAAGAACACAGTTTAAAAAAAAAAATAAAAAAAATGAAGAAGCCTTTGAAATACTGTTTAGAGAGTTTTATACAAAATGCAATGAAAAGTCTGGAATTATGAGCCTTTTTTCCTTTCCAGGTCTTTTCCTTTTTTTTTTTTTTCCCCAGAATTAAAGGTAAGAAACTCTGTAAAGTTACTGAAGTTACTGAACTCTGCAAAGTTACTGAAGACTGTTATATTGTCTTTGATATTTTATATAAAACATCTCCCACCGGTAGGCAGAAAATTCTACTGGACCTTTCTCCCTGCTCTCCTTTCTTGATAGCAAGGAAGAGAAAACAGTTTACATTTTTCAAAGATTCTTTCTCCTTTGGGTTACATCTGCAGACAATGAACTGTTTTAACTAAAAAAACCCTGGAATTAACATGTACTTGGCATGTTCACAACTGTCCTGGCAGTACTTATGGATCTGTATTGTACTGCATCTTTCCTATTGGGGAATTATTTTGTAACCAAGTCTTAGCAATTCATATTCTTTGTTTATTTTCCTCTTTTGCTTGTGTTAAACATTGTACTACATTACAATAAATGTGCCTGTTTTAGGAAAACAATTTGTTTTTCATTGAATAAAAAAGTGATATTCACAGAAATCAGGGATTAAATTAAGAGTAAGCCAAGAAGCTTGGGAAAGGAAGAGAGTAAAACTTCTGTAGCACAGCTGTGTTATGCTATTTGAGGAAATAATGCATTTGCAATAAGAAAGTGGGGAATAGAATGAAGTCCAAGTGATTAACTTCAAGTGGTCAACAAAAGGCTTAAAAGCACCACATGAGCAGGCTGACAGCATGGTGGAAGTTTGTTAAAGAAAGGTTATTAAAAAACACTGAAAATAATAATGTTATTATGAAGATGCTATTACAGCAGTTAGAGAACAGACAGTGAAAAGTAAGTACATGCACACAGCTGGAGAAATAGTATGTCTTCACCCTCCAGTATCCTTCTGGCCTCTTCCTCATCTTTGCACCATAATTTTTCTCTCAGAGTTAGGCTTTGCCTTCCTGTGTACAGGGTGCTTAGGGGTGTGCTATGAATCTGAAGGAAGAATATAGCATAGGGAGGTTGTGAACGGAAAGAAAAAAAGGAATTAGTTGAGCTCTTGGTGATTTTTCATTCAACCTTTTACATTCTTATTGATAGACCTTGGACTACTGTAAAGCTTGGACTCATCCAAGCTCACCTGAGTGGATACCTGGAAGTAGGCAATTTATGAATCTTGAGACATTTAACGAGATTAAATTTTTGGATAGGCAAGGCTATCTGATTGAAGGGTTTTAACACCTGTAAGGATTAGTGGTGTGGATCCCCTTACTGCAGACTATAGAATTCTAATATGATTTCTACTTTTGATGTTCGGCTAGCAATACACGATTTTTTCATTCAGCTTTTCTGGGGCTTTTCCTTTTTTAAAAATGTTATTCTTGCTATCAATTAAACAAGTTATATAACTGTCATGGCTTTAATCCAGCCAGCGTCTAAGTATCACTCTGTCACCCTCTCACTCTCCCCTTATTCCCATCCTGGGGTGAGATGGGGAGCAGAACTTAAAGAATGCAAAACCTGTGAGCTGAGATAAGAACAGTTTAATAACTAATCCACAAGATACTATTACCAATAATAGTAATCATAATGAAAAGGGAAATAACAAGGGGAGAGAATGTAAAACTAAAAGGGGCAAGGAAAAATAAATAAACAGCAGTGGTGTTTTATACACTACAATTGTTCACCACCCACTGGCCAATACCTAGCATGACCTGAGTAGTGATCCACCCCTTCCAGGAAACTCCCTCCAGTTTATATACTGGACATGACATGCTGTGGTATGGAATACCCCTTTGGCTAGTTTGGGCCAGGTGTCTTGTCTTTGTTCCCTCCTGGCTTCTTGTGCCTCTCCTCACTAGCAAAGCATGAGAGACTGAAGAGTTCTTGATCAGTGTAAGCGCCACTTAGCAACAACTAAAATATTGGTGTGTTATCGGCACTGTTCTCAAACTAAAGCCAAAACACAGACTGTACCAGCTACTGGGAAGAAAATTAACTGTATCCAAAAGAGTTAATGATTCTTAGTATCAATTAAACCTGTTATAATACCAACACCAGGAAGCAGTATGCATGTGAACATCCATCCTCTCATTTAAAAAGTGATTAATTATTTGATAGCTAGATATATGGGAAAATATTTTTTACTCTGTGCTGGTAATGTGCATAAATTATCGGAGATAAATATGCTAGGCCATAGTAGTGAGGATTCCCAAACCAGGAACAGTTCACAGGGGCTTTGAAGAAGTCCAATTACTCCACCCATTTAACACATGGTGAACAGTGGCTTTCAACTACCCTAGAGGGAAATTGATCTTCATATAAAAAGGACTCTTATTGTTAAATCTTCTAATCCTGTAATAAAGGAGAAAGGCAACCGGAGTTAATGACAGTATATGGTACTTAAATGTTTTTATTTCTTTAGAGAACTTACAAAGTAATGTATAGCAAACATTTTTACTTTCAACAGAGCTTATTGGTATTTTTATGTCCCAAATGCCTCTGATTTATTCTTTAATTAAAAATGTTTGCAAGGATGTGAGGAAAAAAAGATTTTAAACTAGCAGTTATATTGGCAGATGGTTGTTTAGAAAAGAAAGCTAAAATTTCATGCCTCAGGTAAAGGGCAACAGTCTGTACAAATGATATATATTTAATTGTGAAAGAGAACTATTTGTAAAAGTCTAACTCAAAATTTGTGAACTTTATTACATGTGACAATGGTGATTCTTGGAAGCATAGAACATAGACTACAAATACATTATTTCTTAACGATGATTCATTTTTTGTTGGCCAAGGCAGAAAGTCAATTTAGTGTGTCACGATGACCAAATAGATATTATCTCTGGTTATTATATAATATCTATGTAAAGAGCTATAATTTAATATTGGTGGTATTCCTACCACTAACTTTTAAACATTCTTTGCCACTTAATTTTCAGATTTCTAAAATTTAATTCTACATTTTCCCTGTACCCACAGATTTTGGAAAAGTTTGAGCCAAGGTCCAGATGCAAGCTTTGAAATGTATCAGAAAAAAAAAATCAATATATACACTGTTGTTAAAAAATTCTGAAGAAGTAATATGCCTAGTCTTTCATTACTAATCTAAGAGGAGGAATTTTCCCTTTAGAACCAAACAGAATGATGCGCTTGAGGAGTATTCCCATATCTTTCGGGTGTGAGCCCAGGTTTCTATATCAAGTTTGCACTTGAATCTTATTGGTTATCACTTTCTGTGACAATGGACACTGTGCAATAAGCAAACATATTAACCAGTCAGCCAACCACTGTGATACAGTCTACGTTACTGGCTTAGTGGATCAAAACCTGGGAGGAGCATCTACGGACAGAAGACTACAGGTACCACTGTGCTCTTTCCAGCAGCACTCTGCTTCTCTTTAAATTCTTTTACTGTATAAGAAATTATGTAATCAGTTGAAATATCTTTCAGTTACCGAAGAAAAGGATAAAGAGTAGTTTACCTTACCACCATAGACATGACAAAGGTGAGCTGTTGCAACCATGCTGACATCAGAAAAGGTGAGATAATTCTGTTAGGCAGAGATATAAGGTGATACTTGCTTCTGCTTGAATGTCTGTGGTCAGAGTTGTAGTGTTCACTCTCAGTTATATTATTTGAACACTTAAGAAAGGATGGATAGCCTCAGCATAAATTTGGCACTGTTTAATAAGCAGCCTTCATTGTTTCTTCCTCCTGCTTTAGCATGTTTGCACTGTTCAGTTTAACCAGCTGTACTCTGTAATCAACGGTCTCTTCATTTAGAGAAGCATCTGAGGAACATTTGTTTGAAATTATTAGATGGCTATGCAGTGCTTTGAGTCACTGGCTACTCCTAATGCAGCACATGAGAACTCAAAATATTGCCAATGGTTTCTCACAATGTTGAAAAAAATCTCATTTAATCACTGGCTAATTAACAAAGTGACATCCCTACCAAGGCAAGACCCTTATCACACAATTTAACAAACTGCCCTGGTCATTGAAATGGACTAGGAGAGAACTATTATTCTAGCAGTTTTCTGTGCAAAGTAACAGCCAAAAAATTAAAGACAGAAATTCAAAATTCCTTTGTCAAGCTACTTATCCCGCTTAACTCCTCTAATCACACAACATATTGTGGCTATCCCATCTTTCCAAATGAGTATTTCAGGCTCTATTACATACTGTGAGCTTTACAAGGCAGGAAAGACTGGAAGATTCCTGAATTTCTTGTGTTGAGAAAGTGAAAGTTATATCATATTTCAGTATTATACAGGTAGCCTTTGCTTGGGAACCCCTAGTCTGGTGGTGCTGATGTACATAGCATCTTTTATTTAACAGAAGTTTGATTTGGATTTCCACGTAGCATACTTGAGCCATCTCATTCAATAAAATCTCAAGAAAATGAAGCTCCCAGTTTAATTAGGACTGTCTGTTTATTCACTGGGAGTGTTTTAACAAGGATTTAGGTTTGATCAAGAAGACCTACATAACGATGTGTAGTAATAAATGTGCTAGACAGGTTTAAGGTTTTGTCAAGTTATTATCCCCATTTTTAAAACACAGAGTGCGCCATGGATTTTTATATGATTAGTACTGTCCATTTCTAATCGATGCAACAGATAAGCGTGATAAAAGAAGAACAAACATATCCTTGTATTAGAAAATAATCATTAGTCAGGAAAACAAAATAAAATGAGCTTACTTTTTTTTTTTTCTTTTTTCTCTTAACAAAGACTTACAGCAATACATGAAAGCTGAAACTTCTTTAAACTCGTTTAGCATCAAAGCCATCCTGAAAATTGCTAATGTGACTTTCAAGTATTCAGAAGCATTAGGCATTACAGAATTGGTCTGTATGTCCTTGGGGAAGGAAATTAATGGACAGAAAAGATTTTCTGTCTTAATCTATATATTTATGATATGTACATAGTTCTTGTCATTGCTTTAAGCATTAATGAATATTAAACGACAATGAAATCACAGTTTGCAGAACCAGCTTTCTGGGACTTTATTAAGTAGTCATAAATAAATCCAAGACCTTCTTTCCATGACCAGAAGCTCTAAGTTCTACCTTTGACTGCTGATGTACTGCTATCGCTCATACGCTATCGCAGCTGGGCACTGGCTCAGGATCTGCCCCTCTATAGTAAGAGCCTTAAGTCAGTTCTAAAACCATGTTATGGGATATGATGATCATTTTAAAGTATTGAACTCGCTGATTGTGGAAGGATACACTGACATACTAGTACCTAGTCCATAGTAATAAGGAAAGAAGAGCAGTGGTTTTTCTGTACCCACTAGAGTAAAACTGTCAGTGGTTCTCTTATGCTCCTGTAATTTTCTCACCACTGCACCAGAGTGGTTACTTCTACTAGGTAATTAATTTCTCAGGTCAGCTCCTTACCAGTCACATCAAAATACATCCAATGAGTTAAGCAGATATGTCTGAGAAGCAGCACCTTTGCCTATATGACCTACATCACATCACATGGGACCAGCTAGTTCTAAGGGTAGAAGTCAGGCTGTGATAATGGTGGCACTGTGTGAAGGGTAGTAGCTTCTCCCCTAAATCACTCACCATTGGTTCCTGATTCCCAGACCTCTGACAGCAGCAGGACCACCAACTTCAGCACTAGTCAGTCCCTCCTTCCCACATCCCTATCACATATTTACCCTTCCTCAAAGTCTGTTAAGCTTCTGGGAAAAATAAAAAAAAAAAAAAACAACAGCCCAACAAGAAAACAAAGAAACAACAACAAAAAGTATTTTAATAAGATTTATATATTTTTTAAATTTTTGTTACTTTTCTCTCTCGTTTATATTCCACTGATTCACTCACCTTACTAAGCAAAATATGAAAGCCTTCCAAGTACTAAAAATTGTGGCATTGTCATAGCAAACAGGCAGACTTTAGAAGGCTGCTTTCCCCTGTCTCAGACTACTGATGGAAATCAGAGTAAATTCAGTGTATATGAGGATACAGAGAATGCTGACCTGTGTAACATCACTCAAACATCACCAAACTTATGTGACCTTTTCTACTGCTGGTAATTGAAATCAAGAAATTAATATGCAATTTATTACATAATTTTGTACTCCAGCTGAAATATAGTACGATTTTCAGTGGCTGCGAACCTGCCAAAACATACAGGACTTTATCAATTCAAGTGCTTTAATAGCTTCAGACTTTGAAGAAAATTTGAAACTACCTCCTCCACTACATTTCCTATTTTCTTTCAGAACTAATCTCCTTGGTCAGTTATACAGAGTTTAAAATAATTTTTTAAACCTCTATTTCACTCAAAATTGGGATAAATGGTTTATATTCATGAGTCCAGTATGAATCACATTATCGGTTTTCATGGTGTAGTATATCGTTACTGTTTCTGGAGAAGTAAAATCAAAAGAAAATATGCATCTTTGCTTATTAATAGTATAGCTTCTCTAATCCATACTTGCAGGAGAAAAAAGCCACAAAACACCAAACCCTAGAAAATTTGCACTCTAGGTTTCCTGCGTAGGAAAGCAATAAACCCTGAACTGTTACTCATAAAAGTGTTCATTCTTTCTTTGATAAGTAATCATTTCAAGGTAAAGATACTTCTTGCAGCAAGTAATGACTAATACAAATTTCTCAAAAAATGTATTATTTGCTTATGTGAAATTTTGCATCACAAGTCTTGATGTCTGTATGTTAAAGAAAGATGTGGCTTATCTGATTAAATTTTTACATCAGAAAAACAAATAAGCTAACTAAAATCTAACTCAATTACCTTAGAAAAGTCAGGGTTACAAAAGACTGATAATACCAGTGTGTCATGGTCAGTATTCTCTGTCTCCTCTTAGATGTTAAATTACATCCAGACAGGGAAAAGACTGAACACAGACTTCTGTCTTTTAAAATAATTGACTATATAGATTTATAAATACATTTCCAGTTATTTATCCATCTTATTTATATCTAGATCAATTTATGATCTAGACTTGTTTAAATTTTTCACGTTCTGTTTTTATGTGTAAATAGCCTATAAATAGTATCTATAGAGAAATACATATAAATAGATATTTATATATGAACAAAAAGTTGGATACCTTATTATCAAATTCCAAACAGAGGACCCGGGTGTGCTCCATAGCCAGGCTTTTCCACTGATATTTATTGGCACACAATTTCAGAAATATTGTTTTAAAAGAAAATTAGATCATTCGGGGGTGTGTGAGTCAACATGTTTTGGGAAACTGTTAAGTGTTACTCTATGGCATACTCTAGATTTGTGGTGAGGTGAGATTTCGGATTTCCTGGCAACTACCCAAAGTAAATATATTACTGAGATGTAGTTATTAAATGCATCTGAACTCAATATATGCTACTATCTGTGATTATACATTCATCTTTCACATTCTGTAAATGAATCATAGGTTTGTTTTTATTTTTATTGTTGATAATATCCCTCGTGTACTGACTGACAAGACAAAAACACCACTGAAGGTAGAAAAAATGCAGTAAGTGATGCTGTCAGTGCCCCAAAGATAAATAAATACTGCCTTTTCCATGTTTTGACCTTTAGGTTGATTATGGATATGGTTATCTTTGCCAGGAGCGCACAAGATAGATTAAACCAAGCAGCCTTTTTAATACTGATTAATCCTGATGGAAGTAGGTTTGTTTAGTCCTGGGGAATGTAGCAAAAAGATTGGCCTTATCATCTGAACAATTTTTAAAGATATCTTTGACGTGAGCTGGGAGGTACTTATGGTTTGTCAGGTCACAATGCAAGAAATAACACTTTGTGGGATATTTAAAATTAGCTCTTACTTTCATGTACATAATGCATGTGATGCATGTGGTGCAGGTTTTGAATGATACATCCAAAGCATTAAAAAAAAAATAGAGAAAAGAAAATCTTGGAAGACTAAGAAATATCTTAAAAAGATTAAAATTAAAAAGGACTCTGACTACCAGACTTGTTTGTCCTTAATCAAAGTTTTTCCTTTAAAAAGACAGGTTGGAAGATGACTGACAGTTTCACAAAATGTAGAAAAACTGATTCTGTGCCAAGCAGTATTGATGTATATCAATGCAGTATAAAGCACCCAGCTCTTACCTCTCCTGTGTCTGCTGTTCCTGAACAATGGAATTGCTGAGGTTAGGAAACTATTGAACTGGGGAGATGCATTTATAAACAAACAATTTTGGAGCCAGGCTACAGGAGACTAAATCAGTATCACATGAATCCTGTGTTCACCAATGCTACATTCTGTAGAGATTAAAAAAGCATGACTTGAATATAGCTAAAGGGAGTAAGTCAAGGGAGGACACGAAGAAGCGGCTGGAGCTGCTGGTGAAACAGCACAAAGTCTAAGGAAGGCCAGAAGAGACCAGTCATCACCAGGAAGAGCAGTAGCATAAAAAACAGGCAAGTCAGCAGCAGCTGGGAGGTTCAGCCAGGGACAAGACAGATTTAAATGACAGGGAATCAGTGTTGTCAGGTGGATGGACAAGTAGATGCAATCACAAGCTGTCTGCCACCTAAGTTGATAGAAGGCTGCACTCTGATGAAATGCAAGCCATATGGCCAAATTACATTCTTATTTTGTCAGAAGTTGCACACATTCAGTTCTACTGACAGGTGCCGTATGAATGTAATGAAGCAGGGCATTGCTGGCCCCACATACATCTCATCAATATGATTAGTAGTGCTCTTTGGGATTACATACCCATAAGAATTAGCTATTCTGTACAAAATTCATTCTTGTTTCCTAGGTTCTTTTTCTATTTCCCCCTTTGTTGTTAAATTCTGTGGATTTTTTTATTTCTGTGCAGCTGAATCTTGGTTCCCTCTGTTAATTTCTTTACCTTTCTACCCATTCCCTTGCTGCTTTATATTGTATTGATATTTTTAGCTCTTCCTCAGCCAGTTCACTCTTTCTCCTGCTCTGCTTCCCCCTCTGATGTCTTCATAAGACAGATATTTAACCTTTCTTTCTCATACACATTTGCTGTCTTCCTGTAGGTGCATGAAAGCGCTCAAACACAGCAGTAAGTTTTCCTGTGCAAACTGGCTTTCTCAACCAGGGAAAATAATTTTTAATTTGAATTCAACAATATTTGTACTGAAACCCTGATTGCGTGAGTCAGACTCATTCATTCAGAATACATAAACCTGTCATGTATGTTCACTCAAAACATCTGGAATTTAAATGATGAAATATTTGCACAAACTTGACCCATAGAAAAAGCATGACCAAGAAGCATTGACAAAGTAGATTGCTGAATAACAAACAAATACAGAGAAACTATAGTCTGTTTTACAAATTATTCGTGAGAGGAAAAAAAGGTGGCAATATTTTTCTATTAGAGTGGCTTAAGATGTTTGATGATTATTTAAAAGACCAATTAAGAGTGCTCTAGAGGTTGGTTTTTCATAAACACAATAGCTTATGTACCCTTTTGTGTATATCTTTTAGAACTTCCTGTTAAAATATGATCTTGTATGCAGCCAAAGTGCGGTTAGAGATTTCAGCAAAGTGAATTATGCTGATGGAGTACTTTATTCCTAATGCTGTGTCAGCTGCTATGTGTAAGTTTGCACGCAACATAGGATTCAGCACAGGTGGCTAGATAAGTGTTCATGCTGGTAAAAACTGGTCTTATGGGTTTTAGGAAAGACAACTTTTCTCAGCAAGATACAGACAAAAGTAAATTAGGTTCATGTCATATGGAACCTGGAAAATAGAGAAAAATTAAGAAGTTGAAACAATATACAGGTCTGGGCAGTGAGGAGGAACCTCTTGAAAGCATAGCTTCTGTCATTCTTTTCCTTTCTTTTAGATGGTGGCAATAACATGAATTAAGCATTTGGAGTAAAAAGCATCTTTTCCTCATCACTATATCAGTTGTAAGATTTATAGATAAATCACTGCTGCCTTCTGCTCCGTGATGTTCTTTAGCTCTAAGAGGCATTCAAGAGTAACTACAATCTTGTGGAACAATCTGAAATGTTCCATGTTATAAGAACTGTATCTTTTAAAAGAGAGTTTGTTTTCTGTTTTTTTTTTTTTTGTTGAGATTTTTTTCTGTACTGCTCACAACTGACCCATCCTTGGGCATTCATCTGAGCATCTTGGCTACAGTTATGACTTTTTTTCCCCTTTGTTGCATTCCTGTCATTCTCAGCCCTGAAGAAAATAAAAAGATCAGGAAAAACACTAACAGAACTTCAACTTCAGCAAATAAGCAAAAGAATGACAAATGCCTTATGACAACTAAGATGTTCCTCTTTTTAAGAACACAGTAGTTATACTTCAGGCATGAAGACTTGGCATGAAATTCAACATTTGGAAACCCACTGAAGCAGGGTTGTTTTTTTTTTTCTTTTGTTTGTTTCAAAAAATAAAAAAGTAAAAAAAATGTTCTGTTATTTATGAAAAGGTTTTAAAGGCTCTCTTCATTCTTTTTGTCATGTAGAATCATAGAATAATTAAGGTTGGAAAGGATCTTAAGATCATCTAGTTCCAACCCCACTGCCATGGCAGGGACACCTCACACTAAACCCTGTCACCCAGGGCTCTGTCTAACCTGGCCTTGAACACCGTCAGCGATGAAGCATTCACAGCTTCCCTGGGCAACCCATTCCAATGCCTCACCACCCTTACAGTAAAGAATTTCTTCCTTTTGTGTGTATAGCACACAAAGGGAAAAAAAAATATTCTTTTGTTAACAAATTCTAAATTAAAACCTAGTAAATGTACTTCTGTTTCAAACACATAGAAGAAAAAGTTTCTCACTGATATCTACCAAACTGTTTATTTGAATCACATTATTAACAGAATGTGAAATGAGATTAATATGCAGAGTGTTCAGATGTGACAGTCAGAGGTGCTGTTAGATGACATGTAAACAAAGCATCCTTAAAGATTAAAGATTTCAAAAATTGTAGTTCTATCTTTAGTAGCTGAATTCTGGAAATAAAGGAAAAAAATTCACTTATGTATATGGTGGGAAACACTCATGCATGTATTCACAGGCAGGCTGACTTTGAAGTCTCATTATATGAAGAATAATAAATCTGACATTTATCTTAATGTGTCTTTGACTTTACAGATGACTTTAAGCTTCATTTTATAAAGGTGATAAAACATATGCGTGTCACTCATTCCTCCAAGATCATTACTAATTAATTAAAAAACCTATGTAACAGCATATTACCTGAACATGAGTGAAACATAGGAAAAAGTAACATAACTTCATTCTACCAAGCCACATTTTCCAACTTTTTCAGCATTTCAGTTATTTCTATTATGCATCTAAAACCTCGCTATTTGCATTAATACAACATTCACTTTTAAGAATAACAGTCATTGTAAGATATATGCTGTGTATGTTGTTGGAAAATGTAAAGAAAATCAAGGCCAAACACTCTCCCTGGTGATCTATGAACAGATTTTAGGAATGTAATGGTGATTGTATGTAAATAGTTCAGCCACAGAATCGTTGAATGCTAGGCTGGATTGAACCTCAAGGATTATCTGGTCCAAACTTTCCTGGTAAAATCATAGTCTAGACAAGATGGCCCAATACCCTGTCCAGCTGAATCTTAAAAGTGTCCATCAATGGGGAATCCACCACTTCTCCTGAGAGATTATTCCAATGGCTGATTGTTCCCATTATGAAAAATCTTCCTCTCGTGTACAACAGCAGTCCATTCAGCACAGAAAATAGTTACAGAATGGATAAGTAACCAAACTGCCTTCTTTAGCGATGCTTGTTTGCTTCAAATTAGAGTAAATGTGGAAAGACTGCTAAACACAATACCTTAGCAGTTCTATAGCTCTCCTCATGAGAAAGACTGGATGTGTATACACAAAAAAGAAAAAAATGGTAAAATGGGCAACAATTGCATCATTTTTTTAATATCAGACTCTTAAGCCAATTGGGAACCCTGAAAATGCTATCTGAATGAATATCCCACATGCTAAGTATAAAAAGACATTTTTTTTTTACTTTTTGTGCGTGTATTTTCTGCTGTGCTTTATTTTCTCACAGGAAGTAGTCAAAGGTTGACTGAAAGTACAGTCTGCAGCAGAAGTTACTACTTTTGTTCAAGATGTAGAAATGCCTCTCATTTTTCCTCCACACTGTTTAAATGGCAGAACAGCTAGAACAAATTGCTGTTGAAAAGTAGCAGAACATTTGCTGATGGAATCATTGCTGACCCAACTTTGAACCATAAATCTAAGGGAAAAGTTATAATGCTAGCAGCTACTTAGAGAATTTCAGTTTATTATTATTTCTGTAGGAATTACTGAATCTAAAGGCAGATACAGAAAGAAGTGCCATGCTTTTTACTTATGAAGATAAATATATCCCTTCCATTGAAAAAAACCAAACCCTAAGCATGAGATTTTTAACCATTGGACAAACTAACAGGTGAAATGGACAAGCATATAACTGCATATCTCTTTTTAATATAAAGTGAAAAGTTAGCAAGTTTATCAAGAATGCTTGATAACTGCTATAAAGTCTGAATAAAGTTAAAACTCATATTCATGTATGTTATGTGACTGAAATTTTGTCACATAGAATGAGTTAATGCAACGTGTGAGCATGTCTGTGTATGTGCGTAGAAGAATTTGAACATTTAGTAAATTGCAGTTCAACAGGAAGAGTTATTAGTGAAGACATTTGAAGCGGAAGAATAGTATTTCAGACAGAATAAAACTCATTTCACTACTTCTTAACATACATGTGTACATTTATGAAACAAAAGAATCAGCATATTGCATTACTTATAATAATTTATTTACATAATGTAATTCTTTGTAGGTTGAATTTTGTTAAAACCTTGAGTGATCTGAATTGAAAAAGAAAACCAGCAATGTGATCTATGCTACAGACAGGTTACATTCTGGCAAGTGTAGCTTGCACAAAAATGAAAACAGAAACTGCAATTCAAATAGTGTATCAAATTATATACAAGTATATTACTATATATATTCATATCTTTCAAACAGTCTGTATGTTTTAATGACTTCTCTCCAAATGCATTTTATCAGTACAGAACGCAGAACACTGCAAAGTCTTTTAAAAAACTGTTCTATCAGAACAGATTTAAAAAAAAAAAAAAAGCCAGAAATACTGAATAAGAAAAGGCTGGTAGTCAATTATATGAAAGTTGTTTTGATTTAGTCAATTTGGTTAATTTGTCTGAACTATATCTAACTGATTCCTAAGAACAATGGATGTCCCCAAGGAAGCTTAGTGACAGATATTTTAGTATTAAAGAAGGAGATCTAGAAACCAGACAAAGAAAAAAAGAAACAATCAAAAGGAAGCTTTCAAAAAAAAGTCAGGAAATAGAGATATATGGAGAAAGAGAGTTATCAAGATATATAGAGAAAGAGGGTTATGAACCATACACCTTAATTCTGGTGTAATAACCATAGTGACTGACTGGTTAGTTGAGCTTTAACACAAAGCAAGTGAGAAACCTAAATGAAAGGCATGTTTATGACTGCCTGAGTTCTTATGGATATTGCAACATGGGCAGATATCAATGATATTTTAGAGGAAATTAATAATTGCAGGGAGTAAATAAAGTTTTTTTTTTAATTTCTTGGACTCGGTAGAAAAATCACACCTAAACATAGTGGACTTCAACTTGGTGTTAGTGAGACAGTGCCTGAACAAAGTACTAAACAGGTTAAAAATGTGAATAGCATGGGGAATATTACGGTTTGGGGACTTCAATCACTAAACTGAGAAAATACAGAACTGAATCTGGAATGGAATTTCGTAACCTGATGACAGTAATAGTCTTTGTCTTTTATATCTGAATTCTGTCAAAGTGTATTTTCTCTTTGCTGATCTTTCGTAGTACAAGCTGATAGGTCTTTTTCAGTGCTATTATTCCATCTTTTTCCTGAACCAGTAAAAGGAATAGTGGAAATGATCTGCCAAGAAAATGAAAAAAAAAAAAATTTACATTTGCATTATTTCATAAGAATGTCAAAATAATTTATGAACTTGTACCTACCTATCTGGATTATTCTCTGCCAAAGTGCTTTGCTAATTTTGATATCTTAAAGACCTAGATGTTTCAGATCAATTTACTTCTTGCATTGTGGACCATGTTTCCCTCACTTATTTTATTCATATAGTCAGCAAAATTGCCCTGATAAGAAAACCTTGGTGGAAGTAAGATGGATTTATGTGACATAGGTGTCTCAATACCTTGAAAAGAGAAAATAGAGATTGAGAATCATATTCGTAGGAATAAATTGGCATCTGCTGCTGCAGAGCTGGTAGATATCTCCTCTTTATTTCTGACACTTGACTAGACCTTGAAATAAAAAATAATGAGCACCTTTTCAGTTAAATGTTTGAAAGAGAATTTAAAGAGAAAGTGAGAACTGTGACTGTGAGGCTGACTAGTACAACCAAAATGGAAAGAAAACCCTCAAACCCAAAACAGGGAGAAAAACAGAATATATGGGGTATAATAATATTTCTATATAAACACCAAGCAGATATTTTTCCTGCACTCCCTTGCAGAGAAAAAAAAAGAATAATATTTTCCAGTGACAGAACAAAGAGGAGGTATTGACAGCTGAAAAAAGTAAAAAAGAAAACTATATTAGGAGACATAAGAATTTCCTTCCATACTGGCACACAGCTGCGGTAATCCATTTGGGCTCAGCAGGTGTTAGTGAAGCCTGAAAGCTGCTCCTGATGGAAGTTTAGACAAAACAGTTCTCTGTCACCTGAGTTCTGTATGCAACTCCTAACTAGCAATCTCCTGCAAAACATGTAAATGCATGGATTTTTCTGGTATTGGTGAAGGTCTGCATTTTGCCACCAAAATAAGGGGGATACTGCAAAGGACCTGGTTGGGGTCCAAAATACTCTTGTGCGTGGCTCAGTGTTTTGTTTCTGAGTAAATGTTTTTGCTTGAAATATGCACTTTGAACTGTCATGGTTTAAACTCAGCCACACAGTCTCTCTCATTTTCGGAGGGATGGGGAAGAGAATCGAAAGAATGTAACGCCCCCGGGTTGAGATAAGAACAGTCCAGTAACTAAGGTATAACACAAACCACGACTGCTACCACCAATGATAATAATGATAAGGGAAATAACAATAAGGGAGGAGTATACAAATGCTCACCACCCACTGACCGATACCCAGCCTGACCCTGGCAGTTCGCTCCCTTTACGGGTAACTGCCCCCAGTTCTACATCCTGGGCATGACGTGCTGTGGTATGGAATACCTCTTTGGCTAGTTTGGGTCAAGTGTCCTGTCTCTGCTTCCTCCCGACTTCCCCTCCTTCCTGGCAGAGCATGAGACTCAGGAAGTCCTTGGTCAGAGTAAGCATGACTTAGCAACAACTGAAAACATCAGTGTCATCAGCACTGTTCCGAGGCTGAAAGTCAAAACCACAGCACTGCACCAGCTACTGAGAAAAATTATGCTACTGCTGAACCCAGGACATAAGCATAGGCAGAAAGAGCGTTTAGGAGTTAGTAACTGTGAATATCATTCAATTTAAGTATGCTTGCATGAAATTTACTGAAGTAGTTCACTGGTAATGGGCCAGTAAACTGCTCTGTACCTGTGCATGCATGCTGCATCTGTTTCTATTTCCTGTAAGTGAACAGCTTCAGGTGAACATCCCCCCTAATTTCCAAGCTCCCGAATAGTATCTTCAGCTGTATGAGAATAAATATCGGTTTTACTGTTATCAGACCAAGTGCAAGGTGAGGTAATGTTGAGGCATTCTGCTCATAACACTTTCTAAATAAGATTTTAAAGGAGCTAATTTGTGAACAGAACTTTAATAGTGACTACAAAATTACTGAATTCATATCATCTCCTGCATTTTCTTCCTTTCTCAACATCAGAAAAAAAATATTTTTACTCACTAATGTTGATTATTTCAGCCTCACTATTGCTAGACATTAGGCTACCTCGCTGCTGCCCACTAGTCATTTGAAGTTTTTTTCTATAGGTTTATTTTATAAAGAATCATACAGGTTTTTTTCTACAAGTGAACTTATTTTTAATATGGTTAAGGACTGTAGGAGATGTCATATGGTTTACAAATATCTGCCTCTTAATTGTTCAGTTTGCTCAGTGTTTCTTACTGTCTCTGTCAAAAGCTGTTAACTGTTTCCAGAGCTACAGTGACATTGTCAATGATGCTGACACAAAACATCACAAGGAAATAAAAATAACATGATTCTCCCTCTGTTTTAATTCAGTTGGAAATCAGGGAGATAGTAGTAGGGTGGGAAATCAATGAATGCCAAATGGAAGAATGCAATGTGGCTCAGGGGGAAAATATTTTACGGTTTAATTATAGGCTTTAGGATTGAAGAGATTAAAACTCTGAAGAGGTGCTGAAGAACTGAAATTGGTGAGAGTTAAGGGCAATCAACACCTTTCTCAGATACTCACTACCTCTCAAAATCAGACCACAAAACAGGGCTAGTGCTTTAGGCTGATCTGTCATGCTGCAGAATGCAGCCTTACCAATACTGCATCATAAATTCAAGTACTGCCCTTGCACCCTCAATACTTCCTAAAGCAATCACTTAATTTTACAGGGGAGTACACAACTAAGTTACACTTCTCAGTAGCATATGCTGATTTTTTTCTTTTGTTACTCTCTATGATTATTTTAATTTCAAATTGCACCTGGTCTTTAGCTAAATCTGTGTTTCTACAGTCTCTGTAATGATTCTTTTTACCCTGTTTTATTATTAAATACTGTGGAAAGGTGGAAAACTGATATTTTTTAGGTTTTGCTTTTTGGTTGTGGTTTGTTTGCTTTTTTGTTTTTTCTTTTTTTCTTTTCTTTTCTTTTTTTTTTTTTTTTTTTTTTTTTTTAACAAGGACTTTAAAAATGATCCCAGCTTTACAGAAAACTTCTTTGAGCTCACAGGTAGATTTCTCAAGCTCCTCTCTACCAAGTACCCCAGGCATTCTAATAAATAAATAAATAAGAAATAAATTAAAAAATAAATATATGTTCTGCTTCAAGTTTTACTAAAAAAGAAATTAAGTATAAATTATGGATATGTGCTGGTTTAAATGTGTTCACCAGAGAGGAGTTACCTTTCCCAGTTTTCTCCCAGAAATGCCTGAGGCAGAATTCCTGCTTATTTTCCTAGGTCCCTACAGAAAGCTCAGATATATTTTTGCTCTGTTTGCTGTAAAGTGTTTAGCAATAATGGAACCATAGAAAATAAGTTGACAAAGTTGAGCACTGCAAGCCATTTAAAATACTTTTTTTGGTGGACAAAGAGTGATGTTGTACTGGTAACATCTAAAGGAAAGAACAAAAGACCCATTAAAAGAAAAATTTCTTTTTCTTTTTTTTTTTCATAGTTAGTTGCAGTTGAAAGACAAGACCTTCTTTGCAACAGAAAGAACAACTATTTTTATTTATATTTCTTTCATCAGTAAAATAGATTATGGATTATTTTAAGATGGAAACCCAAAATTTCATACATAGATCTTTATTGTCACCGCAATATAATGGGCACTAAGAGATCTCTGGTACATGTACTACTGAATATTTACTAATAATGCCTTTAATTTTTACAAAATTTAAATCACTGCATCTGATAAGATTGGGGCTATTTCACTTTTTGTACTACAGTCTTTCTGAGGGATTTTTTGACTAAATTTCAGAAGGCAGAAATCCCACCCAGTATCTACATACTTGCAGTTTTTGAAAAGATGGGTACATTTTTCAAATTAAAAATTTGATATGGTTCTTTCTGTGTATTTGATTCCCATCTCATTTATTCTCTTGGCTATTTAGAATATATGCTCTTTGTGGCTCAAAATATCTCATAACATGTAATCATTGATTAACATAAAAATTAAAGGTTCTTATTTTTTTTTTTCACTGAATGCTGGTTATTTTTAAATGAACTAATTAATAATTTTAAAATTTAGCATAACATGCTTGTTGCTTATTAAAGTTTCTTGAGGAATTTCCCTTTTCCTAATAATAGAATATAACATTTCAAATATTTTCTAAGTCATAGATATTACGCTAGTCAATATAATTTTTAGAGTATAAGAAAACATTTACAAGGACTATTATATGCATATAAGACAGAAATAAAAGCTCTAACACACTTCAGAAAGAGAGTAAGGATTCTTATATCTGCACAAACTGAGATCAGCCTAGGAATCAGCTATGTGCATAATCCCATTGGGAAATGCAGAATCTGATAGTTCTACTGAGGGACACTCTGGTTTTGTTTGTTTTGTAATTTTAAACTTCAGTCTGTAAGAAATTGCCACATTTAAGCAGATAACAGATTACTTATGCTCTCTGCAGTCAGTGTCCAGGGCTAAAGAACAGGGTATAACAGCAATTAGCTCAGAAACAAATCTATGTAGACACTGAAAACTGGATCAATTATATCTATGCCACTCCTGAAATTCTGATATTTAGAAGGCTCTACAGGTTTTTAAATGTTTCAAATGATAGCAGTTCCAGCGATCTATTTAACCTTTCTTACTGTTAGTTTAAACCTTTTTTCCTGGAGTTAATCCAGCCTTCCATTGTTTTCATTTAATGTAATTATTCCTTCTCCGTCACAACACCTTTTATACACTCGAAGATCATTGTCATGTTTCTAAACCTAATGAGCCTATTTTCTTCAGCCTTACTGATAACTGTGTTTCCAGGACCTGTTTTCATACTTGTTACTGTTTCATGGGCTATCACCAACTGAATCAAACTAAGATGCTCAAAGCTGGAGATTGTATTCCATCTGAGACATTACTAGCACTTAGAAAACTGTGACTTCAGGGTTTTTTGCAGGTAATAGCCCAGTTCTTATGAAGTTAAATGAGTTCTCATCATTAGTGTGATGCTGTTGATTAATGTAATTCTGCTCACAAGCTTTTTAGCAATTTCTGCTGCCTAGACAGGTTCTCCACACCCTATGCCTGTACAGCCATTTACATCTAATTGTGTGTAAAATTTTGTATTTTTCCTTACTGTATTGCATCTTATTTCTTTCCACACAATTTCTCTTATTTGCCAAGATTACTTACATATATACTTCTGCCCTATGTTATTTTTGTACTTCATCAAAATTTAGTTTCATTTATGATTTTGGTTATTGGGATCCTTATTCTTTCACCTCAGTTGTCCAGTGGTACCAAATTTATAGAACCCTATTTGATATATTTTAGTTGAAAAGAGAGCTACTCTCTGGGAAACACTCTTGCCATTTAGGTGTTCACCTGATAACAGCTGTATTTTCTTAGCTTTCTTATGAGAATCTCATGTAAAATTGGGAAAAGCTTGAAGCAATGAAGATATGTGTTATCTAACACGTTCTTTCTATTCACAGAATCTATTACTCTGTCATAAAAGGAAATTAGTTTGGTTTGATACGATCTATTCTTGACAAATTCACACCGGCTGTTACTCCTCTTTTTATCTACCAAGTAGATAAATTTGCAAATTTATTTTAGACTGTGTGTTCTACTATTTCTTCAGGAATGAGGTTAATGTGATAGGCCTATACTTTTCTGAGTCTTTGTCTTTCTTGTTTTCAAAGGCAGTTTTTCTTTGTGTGTTTCCACTCCTCCAGAATTTCTTCACTACCTAAGAATATTTGCTGACAGTTTTGAGATTTCATTAACAATATATGTTAGCATAGATACTTCATAAGCTCCTTCTAATTTAAAGTGGAAGTAACATATGTAACTATGTCTAATGTTTTCATTCCCTGTTATAACAATGAGTTTGTATTCCTCTACTAAAGATGTCAATCACTTTTTTTAATGAAGGATGAATTAGAAAAGTTGTCAAATTGCTTCCCTTCCCAAAGGAATTTGTAGATACTTCATACTTCCCTTTCCCCTCTGACCAGCAGTGAGGTATTTTATTTCTCTTCCTTCCATTGCTTTGTTTATATACTTGCAAATGCCAAAGGTGTTACTGATTAGTAATAACCAGTAGTGTTGGATTTCCAAAGCTGTAGTGCAATTTTATATATGCTTCTGATATAAAAGTAATGTTAGAAGAAAAAGGAATGTGAAGTGCCATTTGAAAATCAAGATGACTTGTCAAGTGATTCCTTTACCTGTAGGTGCCAAAGGTGTCAGAATACCTATATGACTCTTAAGAATGATTATGACAGTAACAAAGATGAATGTCATATTCCCCATCACCCCATGCATGTAGTGGGCTCTTAGAAAACCTTCAGATCACCCATACCTAGATGTCTGCTGATGCACCAGCATGTTTGATGCTATAGCAATGATTCACTTCCACTGCATGGCACCTATGGGCAAACAATTTCTTGAAAGTCATATGCAACTGCACTTTGAATCATGTATGCGTGACAGGAAACCCAGTTCTGAAAGCAGCCCATGCAGAATGTAGTGGTACTATTGTGAGTGTGCATGTGAAACCAAATATAGTGTGCAGCGAATTAACAATATAGATTTATTTTACTTTAAAAAGAATTACAGACAGAGGAGAGCAGCAGAGATTATGTGCAGCCTGGCATGAAACTGAAATTAAATGTTCTTGCTGCAGGAATTATTTGTCTAGTGTGAGGTGACCACCAACAACTTGTATTGCTGTTGCTAGGAGCTATCAAAAGAAATGTCACTCCTCACAGCAAGTGATGAAATTTGACATATGGCATCAAAGCACCATTAAAACTACACCTGCTGCAAAGGAGGTTGTGTCTTTCAGGAGACTTTCAAGTGGAAAAGGTTATTCTGAGAATACCTTATTTTCTTTATTTCTTCGTAGGTAATTATGAAACAGTGAAAATAGTAAAAATTAGACAGAAAAAGAACACGAAGGAACATCCACACTTCTTGTTTCTGAATATTTTATGGAGAAAAAGTAAGAAATTACCAACAGCATACTTTATAAAGTCTACAATAATAAATACAGTTGATGATAAATCATTAATTCACATAGCCGGAATGGTTCATTATGTTTTCTCAAATGTTCACTACTGTATTCTCCAGCTATTGCTTAAAGAAAGCTTCTCCATTAGTTTTGACAGCATTTTAAAGTGTGAGTATTGTAGATTTTGGTCAGAAGCCTGAAACGGTTTGATGTTGAGCTTGTCATACACACATTGACCTATTTATAAGAAAATTACTGTTGATTTCAGTAGAAGTCAACACTTTTCTTTCTGAATGGTAGAAGAACCTTATTTTAAGGTAATGAAGATTTCTATCGCAATTATATTTAAGATTTCAACCCTGAATAAAAATGGAATATTCATATCTTCTGCTATATTTCAACTCAGACAGCTCTTACTCTTTTTTCAGACAAATAGATAAACAATCACATAAAGTCTTGTTTACTGCCTGTGCAGCTTTCTTAGGAGATACTGTGAAAAATTAATAAAGGATTCAAATAACATTTGAATCTAAAACTTTGAATTTGATGTAGAAAGGATTTTTATAAATCTGTAATGTGTGTGAAGACTGATGAAGGAAACAGGTTAAAACTATAAAAATATAAAAAAATAAAAAAAAGAATTAATAATTCTGTGTATTTAGTTCACATTAAGAAAGCTGTGAGCTATTACTAATTATCATGTTTCACTGAAGTGAACTCCTCTGCAGTTCTCCATGGATTAGCTACCTAGCAACTTCCAAACTGTGTTTTATTACTGGCTCTGCCATAAACTCCTAGGTAACTGTAGGCACATCATTGTCCCTGTACTTCATATTGCCAGTCTGCAGAATAGTGATAGTGTTACTAAAAAAGCGCAAGGTATCACTATTGGTGTTTCAATTTGACTCCTTTAAGCTAATGTATCTTGAACCCTTCCATAGAGCATGTTGTATATGTTGACAATGAGAAGTGAGAAGAGCGTGTAGCAAGCTCACAGCCCGGGACTTCAAAAGAGCAGACTTTGGCCTCTTCAGGAGCCTGCTTAGTAAGGTTCCATGGGATATAGCCCTGGAGGGCAGGGGGGCCCAAGACTGTTGGTTGATATTCAAGGATCACCTGCTACAAGCTCAGGAGTGCTGCATCCCAACTAGAAGGAAGTGCAGCAGGAGGGCCAGGAGACCTCCTTGGATGGATAAGGAGCTGTTGAGGAAAATTCAAAGGAAAAAAGAGGCTTATAAAAAATGGAAGCAAGGACAGGCGGCCTGGGTAGAGTACAGGGATGTTGTCCGGGAAGCTAGGGACCAGGTTAGGAAGGCTAAGGCCCAGTTAGAATTAAACCTAGCCAGGGACGTTAAGGATAACAGGAAGGGATTCTACAGGTACGTAGCAAACAAAAACCAGACTAGGGACAAAATAGCCCCCCTGAGGAAGCTTTCGGGAGAACTGGCCACACAGGATTTGGAGAAGGCTGAGGTTCTGAATGACTTCTTTGCCTCGGTCTTCACTGGCAAAGACTCTGACTGCAACACCCAGTTCATAGAAGGTAGATGCAGGGACTGTAAGAATGAAGACCTTGGGTCCACTGTAGGAGAGGATCTGGTTCGAGACCATCATCAAAATCTGAATGCACACAGGTCCGTGGGACCTGATGGAATCCATCCGCGAGTCCTGAAGGAGCTGGTGACTGAAGTTGCTAAGCCACTGGCCATCGTATTTGAAAAATCATGGCAGTCAGGTGAAGTTCCCGACGACTGGAAAAAGGGAAATATAACCTGCATTTTCAAGAAGGGGAAAATGGAAGACCCAGAGAATTACAGACCAGTCAGTCTCACTTCTGTGCCTGGTAAAATCTTGGAGCACATTCTCCTGGACAACATGCTAAGGCACATGAAAAACAACAAGGTGCTTGGTGACAGCCAGCATGGCTTCACTAAGGGGAAATCCTGCCTGACCAATTTGGTGGCCTTCTATGATGGGGCTACAGAATTGATGGACAAGGTTAAAGCAGTTGATGTAATCTACCTGGACTTGTGCAAAGCGTTTGACACTGTCCCACACCACATCCCTGTCTCTAAATTGGAGAGACATCAATTTGATGGATGGACGACTCGGTGGATAAAGAACTGGCTGGATGGCCGCACACAAAGTGTTGTGGTCAATGGCTTGATGTCCTGCTGGAGACCGGTAACGAGTGGTGTCCCTCAGGGATCGGTGTTAGGACTGGTCTTGTTTAACATCTTCATCGCTGACATGGACAGTGGGATTGAGTGCGCCCTCAGCGAGTTTGCCGATGACATCAAGCTGTGTGGTCCGGTTGATATGCTGGAGGGAAGGGATGCCATCCAGAGGGACCTCGACACGCTTGTGAGGTGGGCTGATGCCAACCTGATGAAGTTCAACTACGACAAGTGCAAGGTCCTACACCTGGGTCGGAGCAATCCCAGGCACAGCTACAGATTGGGCAAAGAAGAGATTCAGAGCGGCCCTGTAGAGAAGGACTTGGGGGTGCTTGTCGATGAGAAAATGAACATGAGCCGGCTGCAGTGTGCGCTCGCAGCCCAGAAAGCCAACCGTATCCTGGGCTGCATCAAAAGGAGCGTGACCAACAGGTCGAAGGAGGTGATCCTGCCCCTCTACTCTGCTCTTGTGAGACCTCACCTGGAGTATTGTGTGCAGTTCTGGGGTCCTCAACATAAAAAGGACAAGTCCAGAGGAGGGCCACGAGGATGATCAGGGGACTGGAGCACTTCCCGTATGAAGACAGGCTGAGGAAGTTGGGGCTGTTCAGCGTGGAGAAGAGAAGGCTGCATGGGGACCTAATAACAGCCTTCCAGTACCTGATGGGGGCCTATAGGGATGCTGGGGAGGGACACTTCATCAGGGACTGCAGTGACAGGACAAGGGGTAACGGGTTAAAATTTAAACAGGGGAAGTTTAAATTGGATATAAGGAGGAGATTCTTTCCTGTTAGGGTGGTGAGACACTGGAATTGGTTGCCCAGGGAGGTTGTGAGTGCTCCATACCTGGCGGTGTTCAAAGCCAGGTTGGATGAAGCTTTGTGTGGGATGGTTTAGTGTGAGGTGTCCCTGTCCATGGCAGGGGGGTTGGAACTAGATGATCTTAAGGTCCTTTCCAAGCCTAACTATTCTATGACATTTGCTAGTATATACATGCCATAGTCACTGTGGGACAATTCATTAGATAACATTCCTATCCACAACCCCACAGGTTAATAATGTTGAAGACAAGAAGAAGACACTTGACTTGCACAGTTCTGCTTTCTCACAAGAAAACCTTTTTTTTTTCCCCCTATTAATCTGTCACAAATGCTGGATTTTAGATAGTGACATTAAAAAATAGGAAAGGGAGACCTAGAGTCTTAGATGATTCAGAGTTTGCAAAGCCAACCTTTGGCTAGAATAAACAAGGATTTCTACATCAGTCTTTCTACTGTACAGTCAGGATTTAGTTTTGTGGTACAGAGATGCAGGAAAATGACCTTTGGTACTGTATGCAACCACTCACAAAAACTCTCCACATGATAAAAGAAAAAAAGTCCTCTTAGTGTTAGATTATATGCTGGATAGCTCTCTCTTATAACTCACGTTTAATGAACAGTAACCTAAAAAAAAAACAACCAACAACAACAAAAAAAGAAAGCTAAAAAAGATAAAAAGATTAAATACTCTAACATGGTAACAAGTGGATATTTGCTTTCATAATGTATGTACTGCAGACACAGCAGCTTTATCAAAGTTCCTATCAAAGGATTCCTAACATTTAAGATGCCGTCTTAAACAAGTCACCTAGTTGTTGAAAAGAAGAATGATTTGTTCCATTCTTCAAGAGACTAGAGAACAAGAAATAAGATTTTTTAAATCTGAACAAGCTTATCAAAAACCCAATGGGGACACAGATGGTTTTGTCACAGTGGTAATAAAGGGAAGTTTTAACATGATCTTTCTCTAACAGGCAAATATATAGCTACAGGAAGTGATTTGTTAATCATACTCTTAAGGTAATTTACAACAAAGATGTGAACTTAAAACACCATGTATTTCAATGACATGACTGGAATAGGAATGATACAGCTGCCAAAAGACTACAAAAACATTTTCCAAATGGTTTGAGAGAATGTGCTGTCTGGGTTTAAATCCATACATTAGGAGAATAGTATGCTAAAAGAATATGCAAAACTTAAAGTGCTGCATGTATTTTACAGCATTTCCTTCAGAAATCATTATTTGAAGGTCAGAATCAGCTACAGCCTAACAAATAAATGATCTTGAGCGACTGCGTTATGATTAATAAAGTATTTGGGAGCACATTATTTTCCAGTTTAACTAAATCAAGGACAGACCAGGAAATAAGTGACTAAATTTGGAGATACACTGTTACAGATACTTCAGCAATGCAAAAGGTTCCACAGCACAAGGTCTGTTTGTTTATTCATTGTCATTTTAAAGTGAGCCATGCTAGGAAAATGGGTTGCAGATATGTTTGGGTTTGTTAGTTGTTTTTTTTTTTTTTTTCTGAATTCAGCGTGATGAATAGGTAAAAGTATGCAGAACCAGTCTAGACTTTGTCACCACTCTTGCCTTGGTTTTCCAATGCATCACTGGAACTTGTAAGGATTTACTATTGAATGTCCATTCACTGTTTTGAATATCAACTGTGTCTTTGAGATTTGGCACCCTTATGTATGAAAACCTCATGCACATATTTTTAGGAATGTTCTTCTGCATGCGGTCAAATGAACCTTAGTCTGATAAAATTTTAAAAGTTACCTTATCAGCCCATACCAAATATTATAATTGAGCCATACTTATTGGGAGACATTTATTGGTCACATTCTTTGACCTTTTTTTCTGTCCTTCTAGCATGGCATTACTACTGGGAGCTACTGTTAGTGCTACATGTCATGGTTATTCCATAATTCTGAGTTTGAAACCATGAAATGTTTCTGATTCATTTTATAAACTCAGCTCTGTTCTTTCATTATTAAATATTTCTGAGGCTCTTTCTTGAGATAGATAGTGCTGTGATTTAGAAGTATTTGCTAGATCCTAAGTCTAGATGCCATGAATATCTTAGTGCACTCCTAGATTATATCAGCATACAATAACTTTTCCTCCTTTGTCTATCATCTCTTCTGGGGAAAGAAAATAAAGGGACCCAGACTGAAAAAGGACATTGAAGTCAGGGGCAAAGACACCCAAATGTACATCTTAACATAGTTTACAAGACAGTTCTTTTAGTATGGTAAGTGTCATACAAAATGTGAAGCAGGGTTAAATAATGTCATTAACATTTTCTTCTCTGTGGGCTGCAAACTATGCACTGGTTTGATTTTACTGTTTTTCTGTTTCTGTTTGTTGAAATAAGATTACATAGTTTTATCCAGACCTTAAGTTTTAATGAAGTTTTGAGTTTCATACTTGTTTTTGCTTATGGTATTTGTTTGGATGAATCTACTGGTAATGAAATGTTTCAAACTCATAGTCCAAGAAAACTGTGTTCTACAAATATTTCCTATTTATTTTTTTTTTCACTTTGCTTCACCAGTATTCCTAACTGTGATTCACGAAAAACTAACAGAAGGATTAACAGTTTACCTTAGATCTATGCATTCATAAGTCTATTTATTAAGTCATCCAGGAAGAATGTTAATTCTGATGACAGTTTATTGCAAGTCTAGTAAGTTTATTTCAAGTAAGCCAATTCAGTGTCTTTGAGGAATTAATGAAATTGTTAATTTTTTTAATAATAATCAGATTCAAGTTTAAAATTGCGTTAGTTAAGAGTTGGAAAACACAAAACCTTTAGTTGTCTCAAGAGCCAACCAGTATACCCAGACTTTTTTTGTTCATTCTTTTATTTGCTTTGAACAGTAAGTTCATCTTACCCATATTATTTTTGTTGGCAACCTACATTTCATTCGATCATGTGAATATCTTTTTGTGCATATGCATTTTATGGAAATGTTATGATTCAGTTGAGTCCCATCACTTGCAAGGCAGTCTGTCATTATTCCACATTCTGAAACACACATTTAAGTAGCAAGACTAAGTATGGGCTTTCCCACATAAGCAAAATGTCATGCTAATTTCTTTTCCAGTGTAGTTGTGATGTGTAGAAATAAAGTACTTGGGAACAGTAACTTTTAGTTCCTGTGGCTTATGAGTGAAAATTAAACAACAATGCCACACATAAATTTTCACTAAAGGAAGAAAAAATTACTCTGTACTATTAAATTCAACCTTTTATTGTAAGTAACTAAAAAGGGAGGAATTAATTTTGAACCTAAAATGCTAGTCTAATTTTCTTACCATATGGGCTTAGATATTCACTTGTTTTTTGTTTGGGAGGTTATTTTAAGCTTAGTTTAGATTGACGCTATCATTTTAAAGCTGCTACATATTTTTGAAAATTTCATTTTCCATTGGATGTTGAACTTACATTATTCTTTGTGTTTCTTTTCTAATATCTTCACAGGAGCTGTTTTGCTGCCTTTTCTGTGTCTTGCTTGTTGCTTGCAGGCTTGTTTCAGTTGTGTTTCCAGAATGACCTCTTGAAAAGTGCTTAGAATCTACATAGATAAGAATCATATGAGAAAATTTGTCATCTCATAAGAATTCCATATACAGAAGGAGAAAAATTTAGCTTCTTTTGCTTATGGTTTGCAAAACCAATGAATTATTGGTCTAGGAAAAACTGCAATACATTTCAATATATTTCAATGTATTTTCTATAGAAAATCTTCAGTCTTCAATATTGAATCTTCAATACTCTCTTCCGTTTTGCCCTCATCACGCTAGCAAATTCTTGCTAATAATCTTCAGTCTTTGATACTGAATCTTCAATACTCTATTGCATTTCTTTCTCATCACACTAGCAAATTCTTGCTAATATTGTCTTTACAAAATATGCAATGGAAATTCAGGTGTCTACCTGTACATGTGTTAGTTATAGACGTGAAAAACTTAGTAAAGCTCCAAAATTATAATATATGATGTGAATTGCCAGTAATAATGTATTCCTTGATTGTTTATACATAGTGATTTACTTATTTTATCTTTCTATTTTTTTTTTTTTTTTTTTAATTTCAGGAAATCTTTCAACCACTGCCTCATTTCACCTTGTAGAATGGTCTACATACTTTTCATCTTGCACTTTCTAGTAAACTCTTCAGATTGTTTAAATAAAAATGATTATTTACATGCATTCCTACATTTAGTCAACAAAAGCAGCAAAATTCATTTTATGCAGTTTTTACCAGGGAATCCCAAACTACACTGTTTCATTAGGACATTAGTGCATGCTGCAAACATAAACTGTATCTTTCATTGCCGTTTTTAGCAGATGGCCTAGAAGTGTTGTTTCAAGTTACTATGATACCAGACTGATTGATACATGCCACTGAGAAGTGCAGTTTATATCTTTCAGAATATTTAATATGATTATTTCAAAATCATAAAGAGATTATGTTTGCAACTGTATCTACTTTAAAACAGCTTCTCCATCTGGCTACAACTTGATTACATGTTTCAAATATGGCAGCAAATTTTACTATGTTAGTATGAAATGTAAGTGATGCCACAGCTGGTGATGACATATGCACATAGTTTGGCTATTTAATTTTCACCACGCTAAATAGCTTAGTGCTTTAAGACAGCCTACTTTATAAACAAAAAACAATAGTGTTTCAATCGTAATGTGAAACTTTCTGTTTTAAATTCATCATTCAAAGTTATTTTTATAATGTAGTGGCCATTACTACTATATGCTGAAGTCTTGCCTTAACATTTCCCTACTTTTCCTAATGAAATGTATTGCATCTGCAAATTTCCTAAGCAAAAAAAAACAGATATTTGAAAATGAGACAAGCTGTTTTCAAATTAGATGATTAGTGAGTTTCAAGCTGTTGAAATACCTCTGCACGATCAAGAAACTTTACTTGCATCCTCCCTTTCCACACTTCGAGTTAAGAGTATAGTTTTTATTTCCACCTGCACCCCTTTTGCCAGACATGGAATTGTATTATGCATTATTACTGTTCCACTGAACACTGTTTTGGTTTAAAAATGTGTATAACTTTACATTTTTATTAGTGATTCCTTATAGCTTGGAATGGCCATTGTTTAATGTTATCAAGTGTTAAAAGAAATGCGAAAATGACAAGTTGATAACCTATTAACACTATTTTAACCAGGGCAAACCAAACAATGGAATCCATATAGCAATTCTGCAGGGTCCCCCAGTGTTTTCATGTTTCAGGTTTAATGATTCAGCTGATGTTTTTTTCTGCTTCTTTCAATAACTCCCCACCCCCCAGTACTGGAAACCAGGAGAGAGTTTGCTGTATTCGAAAAGCAAGGAACACTTGCATTCTTTTTGCCTCCTCTACATTTGTGTTGAAAAAGAACCACTTTGTCTGCCAGCTGAGGCCTGGAACAAAAGACTAAGATGTGAGAGTTGAAGCCTCTAAGAGGCAATATCACAGGGGGTGAGCTCTGCCTTCTAGCCAGTTCTATTAGCTGTCCTGCTACCACAGCAAGGGCAGTATTATACATATTTATGTAAGCATTTGATGACTTTGGTCTCTAATTCATGAAATATATTGTGAAGAAAAAAAAAAAAGAAACTACAAGCTCATTTATTGTAATTATTTCAATAATATAATGAAATTATAAACTCATCCAATTTGTTCAACAGTTCATTATTTTTTTTTTTTATTTTTTTATTTTTTGAAACTGCTGGAATCTGCAACTGTACTTCCAGCCTCAAATGGAAAGCAAAGAAATGCTTTACATGCACTGTCATCTTCTGTGATATACATTATCCTCAGGAAGAATAATTCTAGGTTTCCACTACTGCTACATCACTATTAACCATATATAACATTGTGTTCATTAATTTTTCCCAACAGTATTCTTGAAACTGGAAGCGACTACATTGTCCCCAGAACTATCATATTTAGTGCTTCCTTCATATGTTTTCTTATGATATAGAAATGATCTCTTCCTTTGTTTGAGAAATAAACCTTACATGCATTGTCAAATAACAGTGAATACTAAATGGAAGTGAGTACTCTGTAGAAGTACTACTGTAAACCCTTGCTGGCTGTTGGTGTTTTACCATTCTCCCTGGAAACCTGAATAGGACTGAATAATACCAGTGCTCCTGGAACAAATAAGAATTGCATTTTGGAATGTATCTGATTGGTTAATTATTTGTTGAAAGATCCATTATTGTCATGTATTATACGAAGCACTCTAAAGCAAATGGCTCACTTTGGCATCCTTCTGAGCTATGCAAGAATTTAAGCCTTACTCAAATGACCATTTGTTTCTGAGTGCGACTGCTTCAAACTTTTTTCCCATCACTATTAAGTCACTAGTTATTTCAGTCTTTCCAGAACTTGAACAATGTGATTTTTTAACTATTTGAAGCATCACTATGTATAACTTTACTCTGTGCACACTTTAATTCCTTAGCGTAGTAGCTGAACCCAGGACACAGAGGAAAGCTTAACAAGGTGTTGCTGTCAAACAAAGCTGAGAAAAGAAAAGTTGGTCCTTAAGCTACATTTTTTTTGGTTTCTAATAACAAGAAAGAGGAGGTGACTTTTTTTCCATGGACAGAAGAAACAAAACTTCCACTGAGTTATGAAAAATTCAAGAATATTTCTCATGCTATTTTATTTTTTTAAAGAACCTTCAATTTTGAGCCAGCACTCATCCCAGCTAAGAAAGTTTTGTCATAGGTTGTTGCCAAAGTACATTTTAATTTATATGCAAAACCAAGACTTGATGTTAAGTTTGATTCAACGGGCTGTGGATAAAGAAAAAATTATCATAAACTAGAGACATTTCTCTATGTACTGAAAAGATAAAATGAGAACAGTGAAGCACCTCAGAAAGTGGAATAGTTGTTCATGCTTCAGAAGAGTTGATAATCCTGAATTAAACCAGTGGCTTAGTTGTGCCACTCTTTGTAACATCTTAAAGAAATTCCTAGATATTAGATAAGACATCATTGTACAACATTTCTAAAAACAATTTTTAACACTTTGTAGTGTATTCTAATATTTCTGAATGTTAATTCCCATAAAAGAACTTCTGAAGTACTGTTGAAATTAAGATGAAAATCAAGAGATATATATACACACATATATATATATAAAGCACCAAAAACATGCCAGAGGCCTCAATACGAAAATAAAAGCATCCAGCTGTTCATACTGCATTCATAGAAAACTGCAAGATTATTCTAGAGGGCTATAAAGCAGTATGACCAGATATACCACATTCATGGCTTTTGTC
The DNA here is from genome assembly GCF_037157495.1 of Lathamus discolor. Lineage (NCBI taxonomy): Eukaryota > Metazoa > Chordata > Aves > Psittaciformes > Psittacidae > Lathamus > Lathamus discolor. The sequence goes on along the minus strand of NC_088885.1, from coordinate 101,613,232 downwards.
TGAGGCACCACTAACTGGGTTTTTGCTCAACACTTTAATCTCTCAAACGCTGCCATGCATGAATGAATTTTCGCTTTACCCAAGTAGTATTATGTCTACTTTGTCATTCTTGTTTCATCTGAGACGTGAGTGTCCGTTTTTGCCTTTAGGAGACTTTTTCTTTCCAAAATCTGAATTTCATTAAGGCAAAAATTCGATGGAGTAAACCACACTGGTTTGACATAAGGTAAGTATACCACAGTAAACAAAATCCATGTTTTTAAATCTATAAATACTTTGGATTTCTTCTCTTACTGAAGATTTTTGAATGGGGAAGACAAATCCAAAATACAATAAGAAAGAGGTTTGGGGTTTGGGGGTTTTCTGGTTTGGTTCGGTTTGGTTTGGTTGGTTGTTGTTTTTCATCTGTAGAATCTTCCTCATAGAATTGCATTGAAAGCATCAATAGTGAGGTAAACGTAACAGCTGATGGTGTCCCAGTTGCCTTGAAGAAGCTTAAAAAGATATTTCTAGATTAAAGTGGCATCCTTGAATGGTGTCTTGTTTTCCCTCATTGCCCCGTTACTCTTGATACAATTAATGAAAATATTGTATTTCTAAAGATTCAGAGGATATTGTTAACGACACTGTAACTGAAGGCTAAGTTGTTTAATCAAGAAATGGCAGCAACTGAGAACACTTTAAAACTTGAGTCCTATCAGTTGTGAAAAGAACTCTAATTCAAAACCAGTAAAAGAAATTTCCAAGATTAAAAGAAAGTATATAGGGCTGGAAGAAAGTCTCATGATTACGTGTTACAAAATAAATCTTGCTCCTTCATGTAGAAATGTAGAAACACAACAAGCAAGCAGGCAGGTGAAGAAGTAGTTCTAGTAGCTACTACACGTGACTTTAGTTTCAAGGTAGGTTGACGACTCTAATTTTGCCTGTTTTTTATACAGCCGAAGTTAAAGCTTTCTAAACAATGGAAATTTCTTCCCACTAAAAACTGTCTGAAATGTTCCATGGGGGAAAAAGTTTACATAAACCCCCTGAAAATTTGAAATAGAAATTGTCAAGATATTGGTTACTTATCTTGAAGATTTCTTTCAGTTTTGCTTTACCATGCAAAAAAAAGTAGTCATCAGGGAAATGCCTCTTCTACTAGCCCTTGTGTTGAGTAGTAAATGAAAGAGATAAGGGCCTCAATTCCATGTATTTCTTAGGGTTTATGGTCAAGGTGGGGCTAGGCACTGAAGGATCCAAGCGACTAGTATGTGACTTGACCTTTAGCCCTTGCCTTAGAATCATAGAATCATTCCAGTGCCTCACCACCCTTAAAGAACTTCTTCCTTATATCCAATCTAAACTTCCCCTGTTTAAGTTTTAACCCATTACCCCTTGTCCTATCACTACAGTCCCTCCTCAGCATCCTTATAGGCCCCCTTCAGATGCTGGAAGGCTGCTATGAGGTCTCTATGCCGCTTTCTCTTCTCCAGGCTGAACAGCCCCAACTTCCTCAGCCTGTCTTCATATGGGAGGTGCTCCAGTCCCCTGATCATCCTCGTGGTCCTCCTCTGGACTTGTTCTAGCAGTTCCATATCCTTTTTACGTTGAGGACACCAGAACTGTACTCAATACTCCAAGTGAGGTCTTATGAGCAGAGTAGAGGCACAGGATCACCTCCTTCGACCTGCTGGTCACGTTCCTTTTGATACAGCCCAGGATATGGCTGGCTTTCTGGGCTGCGAGCGCATGTTGTTGTCTCATGTTAAATTTCCCATTGACCAACACCCTCAAGTCCTTCTCCACAGGGTTGCTCTGAATCTCTTCTCCACCCAACCTGTAGCTGTGCCTGGGATTGCTCCGGCCCAGGTGTATGTCTTCATATGTCTTATATGGAAACTGATCTCCAGAAAGCAAACACAAAATATTCATTTCAACTATACAGTTGGAAACCTTATGTTCTACAAAATAGATGTTCTCTACCAGGAATAATTCCACTTGAAGCATTTTACGCAACTAGAGTCACCACTTCTTCCAAACTCAGTTTATCTGTCTACATAGGAAGTAATATATATTCATTTTGAAGAAGAAATTCTCAACAAGTCAACTCTGTGTTTCTTTGTCAGTCCAAACTCTCAATTTTTCATTTGTAGAAGGGAAAGTTCAGAAAGTTCCCTTAGTGCAAGACATAAAAGCACCATGTGAAGTAAAAGTATTATTAAAAAGTTGGAATTCCATAAGGTGAATAAACCTGAAATGAAGTCTTTCAGGGACACTGAATCTGAAACAACTGCTTTGTCAAACCACAGCTGATTTCTATTTATTTTTATCCAGTAGTTTCAATACACACAAACTATAACTGAACTCAGAACTCAAGATTTTTTTCGTTTTTGCTCTTCACAAGTAGACTATGAGCTATTTGAAGGGAAAAAAAAAAAAAAAAGAAAGCTGGGAAGGATAACATAGTGTTTAGAGGCCAGAACTCATATATTGTTGATTAAAACACAGGGCCACTTTAAATAAGTCTTCTTCAAAGTGAAGGTCAGAAGTCATCTAAGCAAAATATGAACAACCCAAATTAGAATGTTAATATTCAATCTAAAATGCACAAAACCAAATGCAGTCTCATTTAGTGACATTTTCAGAATTACAGCAAAGACTACTACACGAATCTGCTAGCTATGCATTTTAATTAATCTGACACAGAAAGAAATCTTCCAGGAACAGTGTCTGAAGAATCTGAACACTTGAATTTCCACGATCTTGAGCAAGTTAGACTGGGTTTTTTAAAGAATATTTATCACTTTTCTGTCAGATAAATAGACAAGACAGGAAGAACAGTCAAATATTGGTTATAGTTTCCTGAAAACTAAGAGTCTAATTATTGAGATTGAAATTGTGAAAATTATTTCTGGGAATTTAAAAGCTGGATTACGACAGAATGAAACTATGCACTATATGGCATATATTTATAAATCTAAGCTCGTCTCAGATTTTGTGCTTGCAATCAAGTTCATACAACTTCTGTTTTCTGAATAAAAGGTGACAGTAGTTGTTGCAGAGCACATAATTTTATCTGTAAATACTAACACCTCCATCAATGATTGTGCCTAGACATTTTCTTTACACTATGTATACGCAACAGTGTATGCATAGAAATAAAAATTAAAATGTTCTGTGCTCCTAATATCCTTTGCCATATGTTTGGTAGTCTGTGTGTTTTATACATGTACAATACGTATAAATGACATTGACCATAAAGTATGGCTTACTTCTGCTTTCCAACTGGCTCAGCTCTTTTCAAACCATCTTTGAAGCATCCTCCTTTCTCTGGGACTGCAATTTAGTAAATATGAGTTACCATGTTAGTTGAGGGCTCTACAATTCACTTGAGGTCCTCTACAGTAATTGAAGAATAAAACAGATCTTTTGTGATTTGTCTGATTTGGGGAAGAAGTCCCTGAAAAGTCAGGATGGAAGGCTTATAAGATTCTTATGGTCTCAGACAGAAAATCTATCCAATGTCAGTTTCTACAACTGTGTACCAGAAGATTTGTAGGTTTTAATATGTCTTTTTTCTTTTGAAACATTGGATTTATTCTAGTTCAAATCTGAAAACGAAGCCTGGGGACCAAGATTCTGTGAAATGAAACATCAAGGATGGATGGAGGAGAGAGAATGCTGTAGGCAAAATAAAAGTGATGCTAAATGCCTTCCACCAAAGAGTTTGCTGAAGGTTCATCTCAAATGCCTATCCAATTGCATCTGTCATGGTCTCTACTACTGGGCTTTTTTGGTGGTCTTTAAGTACCCCAATGTGTTGTTTATTTCTGATGATTTTACTGTGCAACATATACAAAATGTATGTGCTCCCTCCTGCCATAGCACTGAGGCACTGCCAGCCCTGCCTGTCCTACCCTGCTTACAGCACAGGACCCCATTGCAGCCCTCCAATGCTGTCAGCTCATGCCCCAGCAACCCCTGCTTGATAGTTCTCCAGCTCCCTACAGGCCTGTTCTGACCAGCCATGGGCCCACCCACAGGCCCATATCCCAGCCTGGCCTTGTCCCAGTCCAAGGGGGGTGCCTGCTGCCTGGGGCTGTCCCTGGTGCCCAAGCTGCCTGCTACTAGCTGGGGTGTTGAGACAGGCCCTGGCTGCCACGACCAGCCCTGTCAGACCCATGGGTGGTGCTCCTGCTGCTCCTGCTGCTCTGGGCCCCAGGGAAACACCCCACTCTTGCTGCCCTTGCCACCCATCTCTTTTTCCCTTGTGAAAGACTATGAAGTCATCCTTTGCCAGAAAAGCAAATCACTGCTATAGCTCTCCTGCAATGGACTGTTGACATTGTGTTGAGATACATATAGGGAGGCTTTCAGAGTTAAAAGTAGAAATATGCAGCTCAAATAAACATATATTGGCTAAGCTGCACCACTTAAACCGTGTCTTGCACTGAAACAAGTTTCCAAGAGTCCAGTTACTTTCGTGGCTCTGTGTAGAGTCAAAGGGTGTTTCTATGTTTTTACCTTTATGCTCCATACCTTTCACAGAGTTCTAAACAGATTTGCCAGGGAACTTCTGCTGGCTGGGGGCTCTGTCTGCTGTAAGCCATCTTTAAGAATAGGTGTTGCAATCATCTATTTCCATGTTCATCCGCATTAACGAATACATCATCTACTACTTGATTGCTGTATTCAACAGGCCCAAGATATAATTTTCAAACAAAACAAACAACCATCTCTTAAGTAAGTTGAAGGAACCCATGTCTATTACCCAAAGGAAACGCACTTAAAAAAAACCCACAGTACAACAAAAAACACTGGAAGATGCAGATGTGTAGGCAAAGTAGTTTGCCTGAACAAACCAACCTAACTAAACAGATTCGTAATACATAACCTAAAATTTAGGTAAATTTAAGAAGGGAAAAAAGGCTCTCAGCTTGCCTTTTTTCATTATCCACTTATATGCTACTTTGAGGATTTGGGAAAGCAAAAAAATTAATGGGAAAGCTTCACTGTTGTGAAGACAATATTGATTTTTCATTAAGATGCATCCTTCCTTGCTAAGGTCACGCTCCCCTCCTCTTCCTGATGTTTCAAGATTTCTTCCTTCCTCTCCCTGCTGAGTTTCTGATAATAATTAAGAGAAATTCTAAAACATTAAAGTTTTATCTTTTTTTCTTTTTTTCACTTTTAATGGAATCCTATTTTTTTCTATTCATTAAAACTGCTATCACCATCTTTGACAGTTGAATATTAGAGATCTAGGTCACAAAATATTTGTGTCTCAATAAACATAGAAGAGAGCTTTTACATTCAAAATAAATAACATTGCACATATAGGCTTCTTTTTTTCAAGTAATGTAACAAAAAAGCCTGAAACCTGTTTTATCCTGCTTTCTGTCCTGTGATCAAGTCTTCCACCTAGAACTTCTTTGGAACTTAAGATGATTTTTGGTCCTTACACAAATACTACTTATCCAACATTGCATGCAATTGCCGGGTCCCAGACAGTCTACAAAAAAAAAAAAAAAACAAAAAACAAAAAACAAAACAAAACAAACAAAAAAAAAAACCAAAACCAAAAACCCAGAAAAACCTTCAACAAAATAAAGAAATTAAATGTGCTGCTACTGTGCTTCCATGTCATTTTTTTTAGTGCTGCTACTATGTTTCCATGTTATTTTTATAATGAGTAGATTTCTTGAAGTTCCCTAACGGCCTGCCTTGCTTATTAGTGTATCAGTGGCAGTAACACCAATCTGTCAGAAGAGATGATTGCTTCATATCTCAATTTCTCTCAATCTTCTCATCTACATATATTATGTAGGAAACAGAGCTTGTTTTCAGAGTGTATTATCTTTCTAGTTTGCATAAAGTTAAAAAACACCTCATCTGCTCTAATTCCTTTCCAGTCTGCTACAAGGCCCAAAATACTGTTGACACTGAGTTTAGTACTGCATGAGACTCTCTGGAACAATTAGCATCCCAACAGGTCCACTACTTTACTCCTGTTACATTTAACATACAGTTACTGCGTCTGCATGTGGAGCTTACAGCTCAGGGATCGGCATTGGGACCGGTCTTTTTCAACATCTTTGTCAGTGACATGGACAGTGGGATTGAGTGCACCCTCAGCAAGTTTGCTGATGACACCAAGTTGTGTGGTTCGATTGATATGCTGGAGGGAAGAAATGCCATCCAGAGGGACCTTGACAAGCTTGTGAGGTGGGCTGATGCCAACCTTATGAAGTTCAACCATGCCAAGTGCAAGGTCCTACGCCTGGGTCTGAGGGAGGTTAGGCAGAGGAGAGATTGAGAGGAGCCCTGTGGAGAAGGACTTGGGGGTGTTGGTCAATGAGAAACTTAACACGAGCCAGCAGTATGCGTTCACAGCTCAGGAAGCCAACCATATCCTGGGCTGCATCAAAAGGAGTGTGACCAGCAGGTGGAAGGAAGTGGTCCTGCCCCTCTACTCTGCTCTTGTGAGACCTCACCTGGAGTATTGTGTACAGTTCTGGTGTCCTCAACATAAAAAGACATGGAACTGTTGGAACAAGTGCAGAGGAGAGCCATGAGGATGATCAGGGGACTGGAGCACCTCCCGTATGAAGACAGGCTGAGAAAGTTGGGGCTGTTGAGCCTGGAGAAGAGAAGGCGGCATGGAGACCTCATAGCAGCCTTCCAGGATCTGAAGGGGGCCTATAAGGATACTGGGGAGGGACTATTCATTAGGGACTGTAGTGACAGGACAAGGGGTAATGGGTTAAAACTTAAACAGGGGAAGTTTAGATTGGATATAATGAGGAAGTTCTTTCCTGTTAGGGTGGTGAGGCACTGGAATGGGTTGCTCAAGGAAGTTGTGGATACAGTACATGGTGACATGGTTTAGTGTGAGGTGTCCCTGTCCATGGCAGAGGGGTTGGAACTAGATGATCTTAAGGTCCTTTCTGACCCTAACTATTCTATGATTCTACGATTCTATAAAATATTAGATTCCTCTGTTTAATTATCTAAGGTGACTTCGACCCTGACTTGGATTCTAACATTGGTAAAATAATGTATCTGGATGTTTTCAGCGTTCTGAGCTTTGCTATAATAGAGTCTGTTTAAAACCTAATTGGAGAAGGTTTTCCTGGGAAACTTTTGGGGGGAGCTTATAGTGAAGCAGACTACAGAAGATGAACATTCTTTTAATTATTAGGAACATCCATTGCAAAAGAAAACCACTGGGCTCAATGAGCTACAAAACCTCATCTTAAATCTCTGTGAGCCTTGCAATAATTTGAAATCTTGTGGAGTATTCAATTAACTTAAGGAGGAAGAGAATTAGATCCAAATCCATGGTTAGATTTTTATGGGAGACTAACTCATACGTAAAATCTTTTTTTTTTTATTGCAAGCAAATATCTTGTGAGACAGTTATGACAGTAAAAGAGGGAAATTAAATATGCCTATAATTAATATATTCAGCTGAAATGAATATCATGGCCTTCAAAATATTTAATAACTGTTTTGGTTTAGTTTTGGTTTGAAAATATGTTGGCTTTTTTTTTTCATGACAGGTTTGGGTTTTTTCATTAATAAATAGCTATTACATCTAAATTACTTTTATAACAACCCTCCTTGTAAAAGAACAAGAGCAATTCAACAAAAACACAAGCTACTGTCAGTCAGGGAATAACTGTCCCAGGGAAATCAGGGAAAGAATTGTCAGCAATTTTAGTGAGTCCAGGATTTCACCTTTACACATTTTTTTACATCTAAGCCTGTATGTATAAGAATAAAAACTACCATTTTTTTTTTCAATGAAAACAGGTTTCAGTGGTGTTCTTGTAGGATATACTTTAATTTCAGGAAATTGAAATCTATAATAACTTTATTTATAACAACAGATAAACATGCATCCAACTGTTGATTTTTCTGAACACAATTTTGATCATTTGAGATATTAAATTTAAAACATTAGCAAAGCTAAAACAGGCAGATATACATGTCTGATTTTAAAGGTGACACCTCAGAATTAAAAATGAACTCAGAGTTTATGACCATTTTCACATAATAATTTCTGTTGATGCACAAGAGAGAGTTGGAAAATATTAGTAGTCTTTTTTTATTTTGGTTTTTATTTTGGTTTTGTTTTGGTTTTGGGATTACTTTTTAACCAATTTTTTCTTTTTTTTTTTTTTTTTTATTCCACTACAAATGGATAGTGCTATATTTCACCCCTTCTGATTTCACTGGAATTCTTGTAAACCTCAGATGTATGCTTATTGTTGTGTATTCTGGCAATTAAATTAACTAGATACTAACAAAGAATTTCAGCATGCTAAGACCCTGTTCTAAATATGTGTGGTTTCATTTTATTGTCAGTTGTTAATTTCATGATTCAGTTACTTTTTCATTTGCCCATTGATACAAACCCTGTAATATTTAAATGCGTGGGGAAAAAAAGATATAAAAAAAGAAGGAAAACAAAACAATAAAAAGATTAAAGCAGAAAGAGGCAAAGAAATAGAACTTTCAAGCTTCTTTGTTTTTCATGACACTGAAATGCAGTTCCACCCTTCCCTTGTCTGTTTATGTTTGAGTCACCTTTAAGATCACTGTCTTCTTGTGGAACAGCTTTTGAGAATCATCTCTTTAAGAAAACAGAAAAATCTACTTGCAGACACACTGCGTATTGGTTTAATTTTGTTTCCATTATTCTCTATTTCCTACATTTGTAGGAAAACCTGATTTCTTTGTTTCTCAAAAATTAATATGCTCAAGCTGCTTTCTCTCACCTGAAATAATAATCCTTCCTTTGTGACATCACTCCTCATTGCTGTGCTACAATTGATGCCACAATCTGAGATTCTGACTTCAGGTGGGAATAAACAGTAGGAACAGAAGGAATAATAGAGAACAAAAATACTTTGTGTTTTCAGCATCTTAGTACAGTGTCAATGAAAATACATAGAAAAGAGATTTTGAGCTGAAGCAGGATAACCTAAAGAAATTACAGGAAATCCTTACATACATCTCTAAAGTACATCTGTAATGTCAATCTGTAAATTTATCACTGTTCAAGATCCCACTAGGTGCTATCGATTTCATGAAATAACACCCCAGATCTAATATTCCTTATGATACTTCACTTATTTAATAACTAATATTTAGGCATCCTATAAAAAAATTCACTGCAAAGGAACATTTTGGAGTGACTTGTAACCTCCAGTATAATATACAGAAAAAAAAAAACCAAACCCCAGATAATACTCACTGTCTCCTCACAATTAAAGCATCATCTTTTACTGTTGTCAGGTTTGAGAGCTTACCTCTACACTGCTGTTAGATCAATAGGACATAAAAAGCAATGACTCGTTCAAGCACATACAATAAAGTAGTGTGAGGGAAAGGGTGAGAAGAAATCATTCACTTGTAGAAAATTACCCAGTAAAATAAGATGGGCTGAAATTGGACCTTTACTAACCACTAGTCTCATTTTATGTAGCTCACTTTATGTGTTTCAGCTTAATTTGATTATTTAAAGAGGATAACAATTTTTGAAATCTCTATACATAAAATTTTAACAAGTATATATGTAATGCCTTTTGATAATTTATGCATACTTGTATTTAAAACCCATAAATTATATATATATAATTGTATGTAAATAATATTCTATAAATTGTATATTCATATTTGTCTAAACATATATAAATTAACATCTTGATATATTAAGTTCTTCTTGGTTCTTATATAGCTTTCATATGAATTTCTTCAAGGTATGATAGAATAGTTCAATTATATTCAGTCCCTTAAGAATGGGAATCTTTCCAGTGAATAGTCTTTGATTCTTCAAGAACAAGCATGATTTGAAAAATATTCTTATATCTAACTTTATAAATGCTCTAGAAGATTAATGTAAGGGAAACTTGAATAGGTAAAATAATGTGAATTGTGAGAACAATAGGAGAAAATTGTCAAGTCTCAGAGAAAAACTGATATTAATTTATATGCCTCTCTGGAAATTCTTGCTTAGACTCTACAGAGGGATTGATTTGCTCAGAAAACAACAAACAAAGACACCAAAGAAAACCCAAACAAAAGCCAAAACACCAGAAAATCAAAATATGTGAACATAACGCATCTGTGAAAGAGAAATTCTTTTATTACCATGAGTAGAAGCATGTAATCTTTCCTTTCTAAATAAGATTGTCTGCAAAGCATTAATGGTCAGCAAACAATAAATATAAAACAATAAATTCTAAAGCAACAAGAGCATTGCATATATTCATATCTCATTGAAACTTTGGATTACTTTGTCAGCAGTAAATATTGTGTGCCTCATTACTTTCAACTTCAACTTTTCTTACTGCTCTATATGTTTGTTTTAAATAAGGAACAGGTCAGTACTAAAATTAAGCTGTATCAAAAATTAAGTTTGCATGTATCTGCAAAAGTAGCTACTCTCATTTTCTGACTTTTTTTAAGAATACAGAACATAGTCATCCAACAAATTCAGGTGTTAGCAACTGTATTTTGCTGATAGTGTACAGATGTCTTTTGCTAAGACATCACCAATGATAGTGAAAATTTGCTCTATGATTTTCTATGCAGAACTATAATAATAATAAAAATACCATCTTTCAGATAGCTTTCCTTGAAGCTAGGGAAAAGAAAAATGTGATTTTCTCAAAAATTATTATTCTCTATTCTGCAAGTACTGCCTGAAAAAAACAGTGCTTTGCACCTGATGGCTTTTTAACAAGGAGGTTATCAGTTATATTCCTATACATACACGTATCTTGACACTTTAGTTCTGTTACAGAAAAAATAATAATTAAAATACTTCATCAGTTCTAGACTACATTTGGAAACAATTCCTATTTCATCATGAAACCATACAAAGTTCTTTGTTGTTTTATTCCAGCAGCCCAAGGCTTCTTGAGCTGTTCACTGCATCTTTGAAATACTGGGACGTCTACATCCCAGCTCAGCATGTCTACAGTACTACAGAGCAGTAATAAAAGTGGAAAGTGGTGGCACTAGCACTGATTGAAAATGAAGCAGATAATGTCAGCTGAATAGCTCAGAGGGGATTTCTGGAAATAGAACTTTGGAAGTGGATAAAAGGCCAAATCAATTGTGGCCAAATGGTTACGTTTGTTTTAAACTGGTCACTACTGTATTCTAAGCTAGTTAACTGTGACCTGTCTGTTTAAAGTGTCAGTGTGTGAATTCTTTATATACTGACTTAAGGCTAAATTTCTAATAGAGACCACCCCCTCACTTGCTCCACTGCTCAGAAAGTAAACCCACTGCACACACAGAATTCATAGCCTCTGCTAAAAAAAAACAAACCCACAACAAAAAACCAACCCAAAACAAAACCAACAGAAAAACAGACAAAAAGCCAAAAATGAAACCCAGCCCCTCCCCCCCAACCCAAGAAAAGTGGGTCCCTGTTTTGTAAGAATTTAAAGTTAAATTTCAATCAAATTTGTTAAAAATATTTCATATGTGTATCCTATAACTCAGACTTCTGGCCTGAAGTGAAGCAGACAAGTCAATTTTCTAAAGGGTAACATAGAATGCAGTTGCTATTCCCACACTGTATGCAGAAAAGAACTTTAATAATGAGAAAGACATAACTATAAAAGTGGATCGGTACAGTGCTTTTTTTCCTCTTGCTCTTTTGGGGACTATACAGCTGAAATTCCAGTCCTTTGAAGCTCTCCGTTTTGTAGCAAAGAGAATTAAACCTCTGTTATTATGGTAGAAAACCATGGATGTGTAGAGCCCGGAAAAATATTCCTTAACTCAAAACAGGTGTTGCAAGGAGAAGCAATTCTCATTCTATTTTTTGTAAGAAATTTAATCACCTCCTAGGTAAACCACTGTCCATTACTCTCTTTTTCACCTTTTTTTTTTTTTTCCTATGGTGTTGGTGAGATTGTAACATGCTAAACAACCACTCCCTCCACCTGTGAAATCCTGGAAAAAAATATCTTAAGTGGAAACATACCAATTTTAAATTTTATATGAAACACTGGCTCCAGTCCTAGGAAGGGAGTTATTCCTGCTTAGAATTTGTCCTTTGATGCTAACATGATATTATATGACAGATTCAACCTTCAATAAACGTACAACATTGAAATTCCAGGATTTTTTCCTGGAATGATCGGTCAGAGAAGAACCAGTTAACTTCTGTATCAAGTTTAATTCCTTAGGACTTTGGACAGTCTCATGTATAATGCTTTTACAGACATATAGTGTGTCACAATTCCTTTCACTCATATTGGAACAGGAAACTCAAATGAAGCCTGAACTGCAGAGTGGTAAAATATATGCTGTTTACTCTAGAGAACTGGAACGATATAGTTTCCTGATTTCCTGCCTAAACTTCTGTAGGTAGGTTTTTACAATGCATATGAATAACATATGCAGAAGAACATTGTGGACTTTGGCCTTTTTTATAACATAAAAATAATCAGCTTTAAAACAAACAAACAAACAAAAAAAAAAAACCAACCAACCAACCAAAAAAAATTATTGTAGCTAATACATTAGAACTTCTCTGAAAAAGTCATACAAACACGTCCTTCAAATTATCAAATCATTGACAATACTTTATAAAAAATGTAAATGATTCACCCATTATAATGAGGGTCTTTTTTTTAATACACCCTCCTACTGTCCCATTTCCTAGGTTAGTGTTTGGTTCTATTTTCAAAATGCTCAGTCCAGTCGTATGATGGTTTTACTCTGAATTTTCACCACGACAAAGTGGTGGAACCTTCTGCTACTTGACCTTGTGTGACACTGACCGTCCCACTGATTCTTTCATGTGCATTCAGAACGCTGCCAGATTCAGTCAACTTCTGTAGTGGTGTAAACGGCTTAAAGGACTGTCAAATCCTGGTATGAGAAGAATCCTTACATGCTTGGCAGAAAAAAAAGATTGGTTTTGGAGCTAAAAAATTGTATGTATTATTGGTGTTTAGATGTTTCCTTTCAGAAAAACAGAAATTTTAGCTTGTATGTGCCATTCAATATCTCCTTTTATGCCATATTTTCTCCTTTATCCTCTTATTAGTATTATCTGGTACTGAATGAGAATAAACATTCTTTTATCCATACTCCTTTCTGTCTTCCATTTCCTTTTATTCTCTCTTCACTTCCTGTGTGTTCTGTTTTAATATCTTTTCCTTTTTTTTTTTCTTCTTCCCATATAGGTGCTTCTGCCTGCATATATTTCCCTGTATTTTAACACTCCTCCCCACTGCCTTTGTTTTTTTAAAGTCTTTAATTTTCGTTAAAGAAACTCCACAACAACCCTAAGATTGGCATAATTCAGACCATCATGTTTTCTCTTTCTTTTATTGAAAACTTTTTTTATCTCTATTCCTTGTGTCTCCAGATCCTAAACTTTTTGGAATAGGGCCCATCTCTTAAACAGTAAGAGATTACACAGTGGTACACTGATCCCAGCTGGAGTCTTTAGACATTAAAGAAATACAAATAATTACAAAGCATTGCCATATGTCTGATCTCCAGCAGCTGGGAGCTCTGTAGCAGGAGTGTGATGCTCTTGCTCTCCTGCTTGCCACCTTTCCAGTCCTGCAGGCCAGTCTGCAACAAAGCATAATGTTTCTGGACACTGTTCTTCCTGTTACGCCAGCAGTAGCTGTCAGATGGTTTCCACAAGCTTTGAAGCACAGCTGGGGGCCTACTGCAGACCTACACATCCAGTGGGTCTGAAGGTTTCCAAACCACAATTCATCTCTGCATGATTGTTAAATATAACTTGGAAAGTGATTTTTCTTTGTCAGTATTATCACTCTATGAGACATTGACAGTCACCCTATCTGATTTTGAAATTAAATGCTGCACAGATGTCGTGGTTTAAACCCAACCACAAAAGCTCGTTCACTCACCACCCCCCCCCCCCTTTTCTTTTTCTCCCTCTTTCTTTCCTTCCCCACCTCCACCGACCCTCCCTGCTCCTGGAGGGATGGGGAGGAGAATTGAGAGAATGTAACTTCCACGGGTTGAGATAAGAACAGCCCAGTAACTAAGGTATAACACAAATCACTGCTGCTACCACCAATGATAATATTGATAAGAGAAAATAACAAGAAAAAAGAATACGATACCACCGCCAAACGAGTTCGACCCCCCCGAAGAGACACCATGCCCTTCTGGGTAACTCCCATTTACCTCCCTGGGCATGACGTGCTGTGGTATGGAATACCTCTTTGGCTAGCTTAGGTCAGGTGTCCTGCCTCTGCTTCCTCCTGGCCTCCCCTCGTCCCCGGCAGAGCATGAGACTCACAAAGTCCTTAGCCAGAATAAACATTACTTAACAACAATTAAAAACAATCGGTGTTATCAGCTCTCTGCCCAGGCTGGAAGTCAAAACACAGAGCTTGCACCAGTTACTAAGAAGGAGCAAAATGGCTACTGGTAAACCCAGGACTACAGAGAAGTTCAATTTTTTGGGTCTTTAGCTGTAGTTGTTGAATCTTTAATTACTGGTAAAGTAGATACTACGTATAACCTAGACTCCTGCCTTCAAACCACTGAAGCTATGTTTAATTATTTATTTTCTTAGGTCTGAAAATAATTTTAACTCATCATTTGAAGTTAATTATTTGAGTGTTATCACTTTAACCCCTTCATTTTAATGACTTGGCCCAACTCATTAAAATACAGTGAAACAAAAGAACTGAAATAATGTTTTTGTCTGAAAAGCTAAACAGTAAATCTTCTATAATAGTAGAAGCAAAAGAACATTTGCGGACTATAGTATTCATCTTCAGTTGTGAAAGTAAATACTATGCTTAAAAACAATGCATATTTCCAAATACATATTTGAATTTTCTCTGATACAGATATTAAGTGTTTAACATGTATACATAATATGTTTGAGGCGTATCTCAATACAAACACAAAAGGAAAATAAATGCATTACAGAAAATGGTGGTATAAAAATGGATATAATTCTGTGTATATGTGGATATTTTATGTACAATATTTCAAATAAAACTATTTAAATTATATCTCTAATATTTCTTTATGGTAGCAATAAAACCAGATCATTATTTATAAATGGAAGTGTAACCCATAATAATAAACAAACAAGTTACATATTCATGAAGTGCAATTTAACCTGACTAATATTATTTGACAGGCATAGCTTTAGAAAAATATCTTAGGTCTAGACTGCAACTACACAGCCCTTGAAATAAAGGCTCAGCATTGATTTTGTGCTTTAGTTCATGAATTTTGTTTCCAGTCATTTATAAATAAGCTTTGTACACTAACTGGGTTATAAAAAAAAAAAAATCAACCAAAAAAACCCAACCAAAAAAAAAAAAACCAACCCAAACCCAGAAGTAATACCCTAAAATGAGCATACAGGTCTATATTTTATTGGATGTTGAATGCCACCAGGTAGATTGTTCTTTTCCCAGAAGCCCTTCAAATTTTACTAGGGAACTATTCTTAGCAACAGAGCCCTTGAGGTTTGAACTCAGTATTAAAAATCAATAGCAGTTTATAGAAATGTCTTAAGATTAAAATGTCAAGAATCTTCAGAACTTCACCAGCTTGCCTGGCAAATAAAAACTGCTGTTTTTCCCAAGAGTTTTAAACTATATCCACAAAATCATGCTTCCCTTTTTCCAGTTATCGATCACCTATTTTCTGTCTTTTTCAAGACATACTGACTTTCTGAATTTTAACGTTGGGGGTTTAAGTTATGTAATATATCATGAAATTATGTATTAAAATAAATACAATGTAAAAAATCAACTCTTCAGGAAAATTCAAGAGAGATAAATCAAAGTCTTATTAACAGAAGTCTCACAGAATGATTAATATACAAATATACAATATTTATTGGGAAATCTGAAAGGTTTGTATTTTTAGCTCTACATTATTTGGAGACGTGTAAAGTAAGTTTCAGCTTACCTGAGTTTAAAAAACTGAAAGTGGTGGGCCTTGCTAAAGCTAACTGTAGTTCTCTTTGGAGTGAGTAGGAAGCAGAAAAGAAGTAGGATGGAATCCCTCTACCCCTTCAAAGCTAGGTGTCCTTGAGATAAAAAAGTCTAACACCAAGACACTAAAAGAGGAGTGTCTAGGGCACCCTCATCTAGCTCATTCATTTTCTTCACGCAGCTTGTGCCATTTTTCCCACCCATCAAACCTTCCTGAGAGCTTTTGCAATGAATTAATCCAGCAGAAAATGTATTCAAAAAAAGTTAACAGATAATTTTGTTCTGAATTTATTTGCAATTATTTTGAAACCTCTGTATTACATGGTTGTTGAGATGATTGATGCATATCTGTATATATACCCCCACCTATCCATGTATTTATATCGGATCACTAAGATGTTAACCAATAAAAAAAGAAAAAAAGAGGAAAAGAAAGAAAGAAAAAAAAACCCAATGACTTTGTCTTTTCCTAAGAAATGCCTCAGAAGGTTAACTGCAAGAAAGAAATGCCTAAGGAATATAGATGGGCAAAAAAAGTTTGAGCAGTTTTCAAAAATTGTTATTATTTAAAAAAATACATGGAGAAGTGAAAAATCTCTGTAGATTGTTATAGGGTAAAATAATAAGCTGGTTAGATAGTCATGCAATATTATTTTAAATGCCCTTTCTTTTCCAATTTTAAAAATGTTAAAATATGAAATTGTGTCACTGTAGGCCACTTGTAACAGACTTGTGAAGGCAAAACCTAAGAAACCATGCTGAGCTCACTGTGATCTGCAGCATGAGGATAATTATGACATAAGTGATTATTATTACTACTATTATTTCTTATGGGTGTATTAAATATTATACTTTCATATAATGCATCACTAATATATTAATCATGATACAGTATACTATTACTATTATATATATAAAAATTTTATAAATAATAAAATTAGAATTTGTTATTGTTTATTATGGACTAAACTTGGGAGAATTGCAGAATTTCAATCCAAGATTAGCAAAGCACAGGACTGGAAAGCAAGCCTGGATAAAGACAGGTGACTGAGACAAATCTCATCATGGCTGAGAAGCTGGAGAATAACTTCCCAATATGATCACATGAACAGTGTTATGAAAACATTCCTGTATTGTCATGTTAAATATTTTAAGCTTTTTGCATTTTTATTTCCCCTCATGAATTTCCTATTCTTTTCCAATTGTGCAACAGTTACATTAAAGGGCCTAATAATGAAGAGATTGCTTTTTATATAAACACAGATGCTTACAGCAGTAAATTTGCCTGGTGGAAAGAGCAACTTTTCATTAGATCAAACACATGAGGGTATGGACAGAATGCCATGCTTTGTTGTAAATAAGGCCTTGTCTTCTGTTTTAGCATTAAGTAACAAGCTTAATCGCAGACTTTGTAGAGTTTGATATTTTACATCAGGTTTTTGGGAATCCTGCTAATATATTTCAATTTCTAGGTTTCGGTAATACTATAGTGGCAATTTATAAAATGAGAGTGAGTAAAAATAGAAATGTTGCCTGTACCTTGGCCGCATATGTCTGTACAACAGAAGTAGAAATATATCGCAAAATATCAGAAAGATGTATTGTTGCTACCACAAAGTGAATCTTGACTAAAGATAAAATTGAAACAAAAGATCTGTGAAAGAGATCAAAGTGAAAGAGAGCCCAAAAAGTAGTGACAAAACAATCTAATACTAGATGTTTCCACAGAGAAAACTGTAAATTCCCTTGCATGACAGAGTGAAAATGAATAAGGGGCACTATTTTCACAGCACTGGTCCCATCAAAGTTATTAAAATAATCTGGAAATGTTCTCTAGTATCTCTGGCAAAAAATGTCTAGGAAAGAAATGAAAAGATGTTCTTCCTCGTTTTACAGATAAGAAGCAGCTCTGTTAATATATAATTTGGAAGATTTTGGTATATTTTTGAGTATGATTTGTACTTTAATCCAAGAGCAGTGTAGATGGTTTCTCTGGGAAGTCATACTGTCTGTGCCAGTCATACTGTTGTAGCCATTCCTCTTTCATTACTCTCTCTCTGCAAGAACATTTGCCAGTATTAGCTCCACCTAGATCCCTCTCTTGCTCAAGCAGAAAATCTGCATTATTAAAAGCTCCTAAGCTTTACACTGTCCTATATATTGCACCTCATGTTGCACCCTGAAATATTTCCTGAAAACCATTTTCAGTGAATTCGTCAGCTTTATAAAGCCCACTCAAATATTTGGATAAACTGATAAGACAGCATTGGATCTGTTCCATCGATCATTCCCCACAAGCAGCTTTCTTAAGTCCCTCTCTCCATTGCTGTTATGACCAGTTTTAGAGGCATAAACGCAGTTTTGAAAATTTAACTTTGTGTGTTTAATATACCTTCAGTGCAAATACCCAGTGCAAATACAGGGCAAAAGAACCTAAGAAGCAGGCATTATGGAATAGAAACTAGCCCTAAATAGACAGAAAAGAAAAAAAAAAATAAAAAAATTTTCAATGCATGCAGCAGATTTCTTAGGTGTTTTACAACCTCTTAGAAATATCTGTCTTTCAACATACATACATAAAATGTAGGTATAATTTTCAAAATGAAAGTTCAAATTTATTTTACTTTTATTATTAATTCTATTGACATAGCCTGTCAAAACTATGACAAAGATTGACAACTGCAAAATGAGTTTCTTTTGCCACCAGCTGGCCTGTTGTTAGTGTGTGCACATTGTCAAATCAACACTGTTCTTAAGATGTATTAACACAGTATATCATCAAAATTATATTGCTTAGATATATTTCTCAACCATAAGGTCAACTGTCAATAAAAATATATTCAGATTTTTTTTCTGAATGCTTTAGTTATCTGAGGTATTTAAATATGTATTTGTAGCTGAGAATACTTCGAGGTCTCCACAGAAGTGCACTAATGTGTTTTAATATGTGACTACTAATTTTTCAGTGTTTTTTTCCTTTTTTTTTTTTTATTATGCATTTCAAGAGTGTTGAGAGACTTGTTTCATCAACTGGATAATATTTTTTCACATATATGATAAATGTTTTTGCAGTTAACAGTGTCAAGTATTAATTATGCTCCCAGTGCAAACCTTTGTTCAGAGAACTATTCATGAAGTTTCATATTGTACTACATTATTACAAGACATAACTTTTAATAATAGTGACATCTGTCAAAGTGAATCCACCACAATGCATTATTGATTAGGGTTTAGTGAATAATTTGTAACAATGGATTTATTCAACAGAATTAGCTTATTGCCTGCATGTGGAATAGCTTCTAACAAAGAAATAAACAAGTAAACCAGAATATCCTTGAATATATTTAGAAACATTCAAATGATCTATTTTCAGGCTTTGCTTTTTATTTTGTTCAGTTTACATTGTTCTCTGCAGCTTGCATGTTCATGGACCTTTTGTTATAAGCATCTAAAACACTAACTTACTAGTTATTTGTTTCTAAAGTGTCAGCTGTATCACTTCTTTATTTTTTCTTTTTTTTTTTTTTTTTTTCCTGAGATGAATGCAGAATTTTCAAGGACTGGTAAAGCTTTTGCAACTATTTGTCTAAAACCCTGGCTTTTGCAAATATTCACTTGCATCTTTGAAATTTACTTTCCGCTAATGCTCTTGCCAGTTAAATTCAATCCTTCAAATATTCCTGCAGAAAGATCACCAAAGGGTTGCACGTATTGTCAAAGCAAATTCAGTCAAAGGTTGGTTGAAAAACTTGCACTGTATTTGCTCAGCTGTGTTAAAAGAACAAGTCATTCCAGTTGTTCCCAAGGCATACCCCAAGAAAACCTAAAATTGGAGAACTGCTTTTATATTTGAAGATTGTATATTTGTATGTTGGTGATTTACCGTAAAGTTTTATAAATACATGCCTCAAAGTTATGTTTTTTTAGAGCCAAACCATGTCGTAGGTCTCTGATGCTATCTTTTTAAAATACTATTTTCTAAATAAGCCTAAGAATAATTTAATGACAGACAAAGCATTGCCTGGAATACTAAGAAGCTCTTTTTTTCTAATGGAAATGAAAGAATGTGTAACCTTTTTAATATTTGTTGTTCGGTTTGTTAATTGCCAGTGCATTCTTTGCAGTGGTCTTTTATTACTACACTGCACTTCTGCATGTCCCATTCCCTGGCTCGGGCACTGTGTATAATAACTTGACTCCACTATGACAATGATAAAAAAAACATTAAAACTACAATAACTTACAGCAAACATCTCATCCCACTTATTCGATTGACTTTAAGATGAGCATTATTGTGATGAAAGTACATGAGACCATTACTCTAGTAAACTCCATTGCTTTTCACAAAGTGAAAATTTTAACTTACATGTAGTATAAATTTAATTTATAAGTACCATTTGACATCTAATGATGAGAATAAAAGCATACAGTTAGCATACAGTTAAGTTTGTATTAAAACTTCTAAGTCAAGTCATATATACTGTGTTGATTATGTTCTAAAATAGCATTAAAACTAAAGTCCTCCTTTAACATGAAGCAGTCTTTCATTTATAGTTCTACTTGTCTAAAATAGGAAATGTTCTGAATTTAAAACACACAACATATACAATAATACATAAATACAGAAATGGAAATATGGATTGGTTTTATGTTCTCAGAGTTTAAGAATAATTTTGTCAAGAAAAATAAATTGTAGAATCATAGAATGGTTTGGGTTCAAAGGGACCTAAAGATAATCTAGTTCCAACCACCCTGGCAGAGCCATCAACACCTTCCACTAGACCAGGTTGCTCAAAGCCTTGTCCAGCCTGCCCTTGAACACTTTGAAGGATGGGTTTGCCATAACTTCACTGGGGAACCTATTCCAGTGTTTCATCACCTCACAGTAAAGATTTTTTCTTTTTATATATATATATATAGTATAAATCCCCCCTCTGTCAGCTTAAAGCTCTTCCACCTTGTCCTGTTGTTAAATGTCCTTGTAGAAAGTTCTCCAGATTTCCTGTAGGCCCTCTTTAGGTACTGGAAGGCTCCTCTCAGGTCTCTGTGGGGCCTTTTCCAGGCTAAACGAGATCAACTCTCTCAGACTGTCTTCCTAGAAGTGCTCCAACCCTCTGACCATCTTCTGGACTCGATCCAACAGGTCCACAACCTTCTTATGCTGGAGATCACAGAGCTGAAAACAATACTCCAGCTGGGGTCTCACAAGAGCAGAGGGGCAGAATCACCTCCCTCAACCTGATGGCAGCACTCTTCTTGATGCAGCCCAGGATATGGTTGGCTTTCTGGGTTGTAAGTGCACATTGATGGGTAATGGTGAGCTTCTTGTTAACCAACACCTCAAGTCTTTCTCCTCAGGGCTGCTCTTAATCCAGTGTCTGCCCAGCCTGTATTTGTGCTTGGGGTTGCCCCACCCAGGTGAAGGACCTTGCACTTGGCCTTGTTGAACTTCATGAAGTTTGCAAGGGCCTACCTCTCAAGAGTGTCAAGGTCCCTCTGAATGGCATCCCTTCTCTACAGCATGTCAACTGCACCACAAAGCTTCATGTCATCTGCAAACTTGATAAAGGTGCTCTCAATCTCACTGTGTCACTGACAAAGATGCTGAACACTGCTGGTTCCTATACACATCCCTGAGGGTTGGTAACTCATCATTGTCTCCACCCTGAGACACAATGAGCTGTTGACTGGAACACTTTGAGTGTGACCATCCAGCTAATTCCTTATTCGTTGAGATAGCCATCCATTAAGTCATTGTCTCTCCAGTTTAGAGACTGGAATGTCATGTGGAGCAGTGTCAAATGCTCTGCACAAGTCTAGATAGATGACAGCAGTTGCTACTCCCTTATTGACCAATTCTGTAACCCTGTCATAGTAGGTCATCGAATTTGTCAGGCACGATCCGACTGTAGGTTAACTTCACAAGATGCTGTGTTATCTGCTGTGATAATAGGTACCTGTAGTAGGTGTTATAGAAATTGATAAGGATACCTAGTTTAGCTACTTTATGCCACAGCCTTAACTTTATTCAAATGTTGATTTTCTTGTATATTTATAAGAAGGAGAGATATTTGACAATGTTCCCTTTTTGTCTTCTTAAGCATGTGATTGTAGTTAGTATTGAAGCAGTGAACTCACATTGTTTATCTAAAGTCTGAAAGATTCAGAGGATGTGCTAGCAAAGGCTGAATACTGAAATATCATGACCGAAAAATTCTCAAGAATTTTATAAACTTCAGGAACTTAGAGTTAGATAAATATTTATAAAGTACAAAGTTGAAAACTGCAGTCACTGGAATTCAAAAGAAAATTCCTGTCACTGTTTTTCATGATAAGCCGTTATGTATTCAGAGTGCGTCTCACATCTGAGATCTAAACAATAAAAGGTCTTTTCTTCCCTCAACAAAGGTTTTTTTCTCACCATTTTAAAAGAAGAGCTACCAGTTAAAATATTTCAATTTTACCTTCAATATCTATCAACTTCTATAGCTATATCTGTGTAATTTATATTTTTTATTATTAAATTACCAAAATGTTTTCATGTCCAAGGTGACATGCAGAAAGCATAAGAGACACATGATTTATTTAAAGTGAAAATCAAGTTTGAAAATAATTCTGATAAGAATTGTAGTGATACTGAATGCAATACTGTGTATCTACATACATTAATTTTAGTGATTTCAGTATTAAACCTTAATCTATGAGAAAATGGACTTCTTTATTCCCCTCAAATATGTCTAGGAACTGAATCCAGGTTGAGGCCATTCCTTCTAATACTTAGTGAAGCAAATGTTCTATCACAATAATGTACACTATGGGTTTGGAACTTCCTGCATGTTTCTGTGAACAATGAACTCTTGATTTCTAGTCAGAAGATTCATTATATGGAACAAAAGAAAATACTATGGGAAAATGTATATTTTTGGTTTTGCTACCTTAATTCTGTGCGAGTAAAGGTGATAAAAGATGAAAAATATCCCCCCTTCAATCTGAGCTGATAACAGGAACAGGTGACATTTAACAGCTGGATAATATTCAAACATTACTTACTTCAAGCTCAAGGCTGATTATCCCAGCGTGCAGGAAGTTAGCCCAAAGTGCAGGAGATCTGCATGAATGAATAAAGACCTCGTAGCCAAACTAAAAGACGAAAAAGACATCTGCAGAAAGTGGAACAGTGAACAGAAGGGACTGGCAATCTGAGAGGAATACAGACACTGAGTGTCGAGGGATAAATTTAGAAAAACTAAAGCCCAGGTTGAATTGGGTTTGCAAGGGATGCCAAGAGCAAAAAGAAAGGCTTCTATAAATAAAAAGGTGACAAGAGGAAGACTAGAGAAAATGTGGCCTGCTGCTGAATGAAGCAGGACCCCTAAGGACATGGGACATGAAAAAAGTGGAATGCCCTCTTTGCCACAAACTGTGTTAGCAAGATCTGCCTTCAGGACTCCCAGTCCATGGAGACCAGGAGAAAAGCTAGCTCTTGGAGAGAGAGGATCAGGTTAGAGGGTACTTAAAAACTGGACATACATAAGTCCATGTGCCCCACTGTTGCTAAGGGAACTGCCTGTTGTCATTGAGAGCAACTGTCCCCTCTGTCTTCAAGAAGGGCAAGAAGGAGGACCCATGGAGGTACAGGCCAGTCAATCTGACTTCAGTCCTTGGGAAGATGATGGAGCAGCTAATCCTGGAAAATATTTCCAGGCACAAGAAGGACAAGAAAGTCTTCAGGAGTAGTTAGCACAGCTTCAAGGGGAAGTCATGCTTGACTAACATCATAACCTTCTACAGTTAAACACTTGGCCTGGTAGGTGAGAGAAGGGAATATTGTCTACTTGGACTTCAATAATGCTTTAATACTGTCTCCCATAAAATCTTCATAGAAAAGTTGAATAGGTTCATGGAAGGGTCACTTAGAAAGTTAACTATCTACAAGAGAACAAAAAAAAAAAAAACAAACAACAAAGCCTACACCCATTAAAGAGATCCAATGGTCCTGGCAGAATTATTAAACTATTGCTTAAATATTTATAGTCAATCTTCCTTTGTGTTTTGAATTTCGTAAGAGAAAAATCTGCATTATACCATCTCAGCATGATGTAAGATACTAACCACTACTTCTTTTGTAACAGAAATCGGCATACTGTAGCAAAGAAAAGGGAAAGACGAATATGTCTTTCAGAAATGTTCATGATCTCTTGATAATATCAGGGCCATTTACAGCTTCTGGGGAAGTTTAGCACAGCCTCAAGTATGCTCTAAAATCTGCTGGTTTGTAAACTCCCCCAGGGGCCATTATGCAGAACAGTCAAGCCATGCCCTTGGCGCTTGATGTACAGGATGGAAGATGAGAAGGGTAAAATGAAACCAAAGATCAAACGGATAACACAAGCATTGAATAAGAAATTCTTAATCTGTATCAGAAGGGGGAGTACTGACAGAAAGTTAACAGGTCTGACAGAGAACTAGTGGGAGAAAGGAAGCAATTAAGGAAGAACACGAGATCAGCAATGATAGATTTGTTTGTTAGACTCTACCACATACTGTGTTTATGGAGTTGCTTATCCTGGACTTCTTTTCTAATAATAATGAAGAAAGACTATCAAAGGATTAAAGTAAAAGGTATTGATTCAAGTTGACAAATATATCATCAAACCTTGGTAACATTTTGTTGAGATTTTGATTTGTTGTATTTTTTGGGGGGTTATTTTTTATTTGGGTTTTTTTTTGGGGGGGTGGGGGGTTGTTTAATTTCTGCATAAGTTGAGGTAAGAGGTCTTCAGCTGCTAAAAATGTTCAGCTTCACATTAAAATCAGCTAATATAATAAAGTAGTGAAGTAAGTGCTGTAACTCTATTTTAAAATGTTGTTAAGGACAAGCTACGAATCATTAAACCCTACTTATACACCTGGTGAAATTGGAGCTGTCTTTGTTAAAAATCATACTATAAGAAAATGCAGAAAGTCATTACACTGATGTTTGTTGTTCTGTCTTTCACAAAAGGAAAATCATGCTTCAGTGATCTGTTACCATTCTTTGAATGTAAGCAAGTTGCTTTTCTATGATTGACCCTGCTTAATAATGTTACTTTGTTGCTTAGAATTTACATAGTCTGGCAATCATCTTTTCATAAAGAGAAAATAGAATAAAATAAAAACAAAATTGAGAGACCTGAAAGAAAATGAAACATAAGGAGGGCAACTGGAATACTGTTTTATCAAGTACCTCTGCAGTTAGACCCTTCACACATAAGGCAGACTAAGCCTGCAGGATGTATCAGAATGCACAGTTTGGAAGTCCTGTGAAAATGTCCTAACTACTAAAGCCAGAAAATGTTTTATTTTAATCTATTTCTCAGTGTGCAGTTTTTATCTACACAAAGCTTCCACAAAGTCTCACTTCATAAGATCTGATTCTTCTTGAAAGAAGACTTCTTTGGCTTACAGTTTAGGCCAAGTGATATGAAACTGAGTCATCTCGGAAATAATAAATATAGATATCAAAACTATGGATATTTTTTGCAAAAAATAATGCAGGTATCCCTCAATACACTGGATAAAATTGGCTGCTGCCACTGAAAATTCATCATTCTTTATAGCCCTCTGGGCCTTAGAATATCCATCCAAAATGATAATAATGAAGTTTGCTGATAAAAATGTTACATTTGTTGAAAAGTATCTTTTCCAGGTCTAGTTGTGAGACTGTGATACAGGGCCCCCCCCATATGATTCCTGCTAGAAAATAATGCTTTTTTTCTCCCACTACAGTGAATGTAGCAGAAGATTGGATGTTATTTGTTGGATTCTGTTGTTGGCCAATTGTAATTTTCTATTCTTTTGACATCAATATTATTATATCTTTTAATTTAAATTATTTTTTCTTAAATTATTTTTATAATGATTAATTTCTATTCTTTTAACTTAATCTTGTCATCTGTCCTCTGCACTCGCCACAGATTTGATGGTGCTCTGTAATCTGTCTCTGGACAGAGGTGCTATAATAGGATGTGGTGATTGCCTTTATTGACCAGACTAAGCTAGACACACTTAGCGTGCACTACCTAACAGTTATTACTTTGTTGGTGGTATTTTTTTTTTTTATTTTTGATCAATTATGCTAAAGTTATTGCAAAAAAAAAAAAAAAATTCCTTAAGCAGAAAGCAGGGCATGGAAGAATTAACATCTGTTATTGTTCACATCACATGAATTTCTCATCCTCCTTGCATTAATAAAGCCAGACTAGAAGATATACATTCCAAGAAGAGAGCCATCTTCAATGTGCATTTTCCTCTGTTTCTTTAAATCTATATTTAGCTAACATCTGTTAGTGGTATTGGTAATTATATTAGAGTTTAATTCTCATTGAGCTGATAAATCACTTTTGACAAATTTAAATACTATTTATTTCATTTTCACACTTTTATTATTGTTGCCACTTGACCCAGAACTGCACCGCTAACCAGTATCAGTTCTATCAAAGAATTCAAACATTCTAACAAAAATATCATGCCTTTAGCTTTCCTTTTAATCAGCAAAAAATAATACCAGCACTTATCATGAAAGATTAATTATCACCAAACACACAATTTTTCTACCTCTTTCTGCACATTACTAACAGCTATGGGACCTAAAGGTTAACCTTTGCTCAAGGGGTAGTAACCATCCTTCATTTTGATCTTCTCCTTTTGTCCAACCTGTTCACCTTATCTAATGCAAATATTGATCTAGCACTATCTCTTAGTCACAAATTTAAAGTTTTGGGGCAAAAATCTTTTTTGCTTCTGACTGGGTCATTTAAAAAAAAAAAAAGTATCTACAAAAGATACAGCAGACACAGTAGCTGAAAGGAAAGGAGAGAACTGAAAACTTTTAATGGGAATTCAAACCTTTTATTGAGAGGTTGGACAGGTCATCTCCCTTAACAAGACAGATAGGAAGTATTCATTTCTTTTAAACTGGCATTGGCAAGGACAAAATGTGAAATAGTTTTATTAAAAGAAAGGACCTGATCTCCCACAAAGAAAGTCATTAAAAGTAAGACTGTGATACAAGCGTAGTAGTTAAATACAGTGCAATTGGCATTATAATTCATAGCAGGAATCCATGACTATAAGCAGATATGTAATGTCATTTCTTAAAATTAAATTGCAAGAGTCTTCTGATAAATATTATGCTTATAGTGCCTTGCCCTATTGTGTCTGAGTGTTCTAACATTATTTACAAGAAACATCTTTAAAAATCTTAAAGAGGCATTGGATCTTATAGCTTAAATAACAGATATTTTTAAAACACCTAAAGTGCTAAAAAAAAAAAAATAAAATACACAAAGTTTCTTTAATGGCTGGCAGCCTCACAAATTGTGAGATATTTCTTAATCTATTTTATGGGGTTTAGTGGAATCTCTTTAGAAAATAATCAGAGAAGATATTTGGTGCAAAGGATCTCAACCATTTCACAAAGTTGCAACTTTTCCACCATTCTTGTATAAACATGCGGAGATTCTGATGCAAACAGTGAGATAACTTTGGGCTTTAGTTTAGGACATAATGAAGTTCTATATCCTGGCTTCATCAGATCCAAGTGTCTCTTGGTTTTATAGGTATATTACCAAAGGCAGCAACCAGATCAAGGACAACCTATTAATTTTCTTTCCAAATAGTATTCAAGCAAATTTACATTTTTTATTCTCTAAAATTTTACTGAAGCAATTTCATGGTCTGTTTCTTTCAAGCATCTGTCTTGAATCTTGGGTAACATTGTTATCCAACAGAGCTGTCTTTAGGAAAGAGCTGTTCCTTTGGACACTTCAATATATTCCACCTGGAATCACTCAAACATCACACAGAAATAACAAATGCTGACAAACATACGTGAACTCACAGGCCACAGAAGAGATCCTCAACTATTATATTGCCATTTGTCTTTATAACATTCATCTGGGTTTCTTTCTAACTTTTAGGAAAAATATTTTTTCAGCCATGATGAAGGAATGGAAAAATATAGGAAGCAGAGGGCACAGACTAGAATGCACAAGAGTGAAGGTGAACAGAAATGCTTCAAGGAGAAGTCTAGATATTCTCTTTAAAAATCACCTAAATGTCAATGAACTACTTCAAAGACCAAATTTAAGCTACAAAAAAAAGTAAGTTAACCACTGCCATGGCAACTGTAAACTTTAAAATAATAATCTTCCATAAAACTGACTCACTCTTTTAGTATTTCTTTGTTTTTTTCCTGTCAATGAAGATAAGATTTTAGCAGTGAGTTGCCTGAGGAACTACCCTAAAACAATGCAGATATCAGAGTAAAGTATTTATCTCACAGTTTTCTTTCCTTCCTTCCTTTATAGCAGTTAATATCATGGAAATACTTCAGAGAGAGGACTCAGGCAGGCAGTAGAGATTTCTAGGTTTAGCAGCTTACTGTTCATGGTGAAGTGAGTTTCAAATGATCTGAAATAGAAAACTTGCAGAATAGCTCTAAAGCCATGGAAAAACGTTTTTATACATTCGCATTGTGGACATACAAGTTAGCTGTTTAACTCATTTTAATGCTCAGTGTACTAAAAGCTGACCATGTGCCTACTATCGCTTGCACCTCTGTTGTCCCCATTGCTAAGATTACAATAAAACTAAAATGTGATAGAAAGGCAAAGGAATAATCAAGCTAGAAGTACTTCTGTGGAAGGGGATATTAGGTTAGGAATCTTTAGCTTAGAGCAAAAGTACCCAAAGGAATATGTTCTCAATGTATAAAATTATAAAAGCCATGAATAAGGAGCCTGGGGAATAATTAGGCACTATTTTTGTAAAACAAGAACAAGGGGCACTAAATAAAATTATCCAGAAAATTTTCATCAAAATAAGGGAAGTGCTTTTTCACACAGTGCATAATTAAATTGTAGAACTCATTGCCACAGGATGTTGTGGAGGCCAAAGATATAAAAAATATATCAAAAAGTGATTTGAAATATGAAAGGTCCATCAAAGACAAAAAAAAAAAAAAAACAAAAAACAGATGATGCTCTTTATGACTCAGAAAATACTTCCACACTGCTGCAGTGCCTGAAGCTATCTGTATTTGCCCTATTCATATACTTCGTGCTTCCCAGGCATCTTTTACTGACATTTGTCCAAGAGGTGGGAAGAAGTAATCACTTCTTCCTGATGTGTATTTTTTTCTGGACATGCCTACCTGGAATCACTTGAGTGAAGGAAGCAGCAGGTTCCAGTTTGCCGCTGATGTAAAACACGCCTTCTTGCCCCTGTGGGTGCCCCTACCATGCCTCTGACAGACTCAAGAACTTGGCATACAGTGTTGGTCCCATGCAGTATGGCTGTTCTATAGCTACAGCAGAACAAGATAAAAAAAAAATACTTCCTGCTCAGACTTTTTGGACAGGTTTTCTTGCTAACACTGACTTCACTGCATTTGCAACCACAATGTTAATGTGACCGAACAGCACAAGTCTTATTCATTATGTCTGAATGATCAGCAGCCTCTTAGGACAACCAAAAGTTTAGATAAACACACAGAACTTTTCTGAAAATTTTTTCAACATCAAGAAAGAAATGCAGCATTTAACTGAATGTTTAACCTTAAGTCAGTTCTTTGAAGCGCTCTTATTTGAACCAAAGCTCATTGTTGTGCATTGGAGTCTTTCAGCCTCCTTCAGCAGATTTTGAGTCAAACCAGCAGCACCGGTATTATTACAACTTAACCAGCCACTTCATAATCAGGTGAAGCTGCCTCTGTCATCTGAAAAAACATGTTTTTCTTTATAGATTAACTCTCAGTACCACCACAGCTCATCTTTGAATTTATATTTAGATGTGCCATAAAACCTAGAATAAAGATTATTTAAACCATTTTTTAAATATATATATATTTTTTTTTACATTACCCAAGGATTTTATTTAAATACACTGATAAATCAACAAAAGCCTTTTCAGTAATTTCTTAAAATTGATTTGGGAATCTTTTATGCTGTTCTGTAGTCCTCAGAGTCCTGAGTAGACACGTGGAGCAATATTATGTGAGCGTTTTCTCTTATCTAGCTCTTTCTTACTCCAAATATCACTTAGAACTCATGACTCACAATATAGAAGTAATTGCATAACTGTCCTTACAAGGTTCAGCAAGGCCATTAAATAAATTAATCACAAGATTGTTGGTTGAAGACAGAGCTGCCGCTTTAACAGATGCTCATTCACTGACACATAATTCCTCTTAAATCAAAGCAGATGATTTATGTATCAAAGAATTTCCTAATAATCTCATCTTCAAAATTATCTATTACTTGGCCTCTGCCTTTTTTATTGGGCTCTCAAACCAGATTGAGATTATAAAAATCACAAAGCAGATTTTACAAGAGACATCAGAGGAGGCAATCATAATTTGTCTTTTATGAACAGAAGTTTAAACTCGTAGATGAGAGGTTAGATTCTGGTTAATTTAATTTGCTGAAATGCAAGGGAGAAAGTTGTATATCTGTAGCAACTGAGAAGTGTGAATTGGGGTTGTTCAGTATTGGCTTGTAAGGTTAAGCTGTTATCAGAAATATCAGTTAAAGAAAAAGACCTGAAATTATTCAGAAGTATGATTATTCCTGCTGCTTGATTTTGTGTGAACTCACTTTACCGAGTGATTATCATTACATAAATTTAGCAATTGAAAACAAAACCATGAATTAGACTACTCTTGAAGAATACAGATCACGTTCATCTCTTCTCAGCTGACAATTTTGTGCAGATTCATTTCACATTTGGTCTGTTCCTCGTAAGACATTTTTATCTGTGTTAAATAAGGATGTTTGAAATACAGTGAGCAGCTTCAAGAGTAAGAGCTGGACTTTGACAAAGGCAACCTTTGTAATTTGTTGTTTGGCAGTGTTCAAGAAGTTCACTCACAAGCATCAGTTCCAATGCATGAAAATACAGATATATTTTAGACTACATCTTGTGAGTGAATAGTGTTGTTTGGTGGATTAGACGTACGTAGACACACACAAATGCAGATTCTCACAAATACAATTATGCTATCCCATGGAATAAAAAAGGTACATAAATTTATTCTAAAAGCTTATGTTTGCATGAAGTTTTATAAGGGTAATTGTACTGAACATGATCCTATCCATTGTCATATTTTCCACATGAGCAAATCTGCATGGTCTTTTTGCCAAAAGGACACCTACTTCTGTACCCCTAATCAAGCAGGCCTAAATTCTGCCTTGTACCTACCTCTAGAGCAACACAAAATAAACAGTGTCAGGGTGTAGACATCAGCTTGCATGTTATCCTCAGTCATTCACATTGTTAAAATATTTGCACAGTTCCTTGTGCAGTTTTAGCCACACCAACTAGCCCTGTCCCAGTACTTTCTGGGTTTTACCTTTGAGTAAGAAACTGTTCTTTGTGTTGAGTTTGAATGTAGCCATCATATTTTGAAACACAAGCTTAGTTCTCCCAAAATATTTCATCTCAGCACCAGAAAAGAAATCCTGTTTGTGATTATAGACAAGGCACACAGTTCCAGTGTATGTATCTGCAATTAATTAATAATGTCACATGATTCATTTTCATTTCTGAAAGAAATTTATACCATAAAAACTATGCAACAGAAAAGTTAAAGCCTAAGAGCTAAAATGTTAGTGTAGACGGTAGAGATACAGATTTGCAATGGGTTTTTGCAGTTGTGAGAGTTCAAAGCAACTGTGTCAGTCACCGTATGCAGCCAAGAACCCCAAATGAGAATTCAGATGAAGTGCATCAAGCTAATGACCAATTTAACTAGTGGGGACTGAGGCTCATGACTTTATCATAAATTTTACAGAAAGTCATTGTGGAGAAAGGCAAAACAAGTTTTCTGGAAAAGGAGCAGTTCCTGCGGCTGAAAAATTCTGCTACTGTATTTTGTAGTAGTCAAAAGTAGGTTTAGAGATTACATCAGAAACCCCTCTCACTGTGTAAAACAGCTTTTTGCCTCATTTTCCACAGCTCTTGGAAATCCTGCTATATCAACCTTCTTTTTGACCTTAAGCTTTTGGTGATCTCTGGCTGACAGAATAAGTTAATAGGCAGTGAAACCAAAGAGTTTCTCTAGTCTTCTAATGAGGACATCAGCTTCCTGGTGCAAATTAGGGTTCATAAAATTGTTTTTTTCCAAGCTATTCACAGTGCTATTTAGAAACAATTGAAAACAGATCTTTCAAGTATATCACTGTGTGCAGCCACTTAGCCAGGTAAATGATTACTTTTTTATAATGTGGAGCATATGGTGGTGGGAGAGAAACTTATGAGAAAGGCACAAGATGCTCAAAATATTTTTACTGAAAAATACTGACATTTCATAGGAAATTCTGAAGGCAATTTCCCGTCTTTACTTATATAAGTTTGATTTGAGTTTTTGTGGTTTGGGTTTTTTTTTTGTTTGTGTTGGTTTGGTTTGGGGTTTTTTTGTTGTTGTGTTTGAGGGTTTTATATACGTATATGTGTACTTGTGCATATATATATTATTTATAGCAAATCTTTTTGCAATACCTTTATTGCTGACCTTTACCATAAACATTACTGAATCTAAGATATTTTGCAGTCATTCAGTGACTTCATATTCCTGTGTAGTACAAAAATTTGTAGACCCTGGGCTTTAAAATATGTATTATAAAGAGAAAGAAGAGTTAAGCCACAGTGTTCTTTGTAAGCATGCTTAGGCGCCCTTTGTTTGACATTGCTATGTTTTACTTTCAATTTCTAAATTATGCTAATAAAAACCTACCTATCATTTTGGATATATATAGTGAACAGGGTGAATTAAATTTATATCAGGTAAAAAGGGAAAAGAAAGGTATAAGAAAAAAAAATTGAGA
The DNA here is from genome assembly GCF_037157495.1 of Lathamus discolor. Lineage (NCBI taxonomy): Eukaryota > Metazoa > Chordata > Aves > Psittaciformes > Psittacidae > Lathamus > Lathamus discolor. Next base: position 101,580,396 of record NC_088885.1, on the reverse strand, counting down.
TTCAGTAATTAAAAAGAAAACAAGCAAAAAAACCCCTCAACAAATAAAAACTTTTATTTTATTTCATATGTGGTTAAAGAAGAATGAGTCCTTTAAAGTCTGAAGCCTTAAACAGAAATTTAGGGAACTAACTTTTTTGTCTTATTCTTCACTGTAAGGAAGTAAGGTTACCAATGTTCCCTTGCCGTCCAATTCACCATTGGATTTAAGGAGAAGAAAGCGATCCTTTATTCTTTTAGGCATTTGGAGAATCATGTAATATACTTATGCAGAGTTTTGGTTTTGGTGGTGAATGTCTTGAGTTACAGCAAAATCTGGAGGTCCTCTGAGGTAGAGATTATATTCAATATTAAACAATCTGCAAGCTTGGCTATACTGAATCATTTATTTCACCAACATTCATGACCTGAAAGAGAAACAAGTGATCAGTTAATAATCAGTCTATTCACTTGCAGTTTGTATGATTGTTTGGGCATATTGTCAGTATATTTCATTTCCAGCTAAGAACACACAAAAAAGGAACATTTTGAGAACAGACTATAATTTTCTTGTGTAGGTATTTCCTTTTGGGATTATATGTGCTAGACCTTATAATTTGCATCTGAATGTTTGAAAATGAGAAGTAACAGGCATAAATAGTTGAAATTGCATTACTCTGACCAACAATGCCATTTTAAGATTTTCAATATTCCATGCAGTAGAATTAGGAATGGTGTCTGATTAGTCTAAAGGTTATCCTGTGACCAGTGTCTATTGCTATCAATCTGAGCTGGAAATTTAACTGGTTAAGCTGTCTTAATGTACAGAAGGATCATCAATATGTTGCTTCAAAACTGAGCAGAAAATTCCTAATCAGTAAGAACTTGTCCCTGCAGAGCAGAAATTGTCTTCTCTTCCAGCTCCCTCAAAATTTTCAGGTGCATAATCATCTTCCTTTCACAGTCTTTTTAAGACCTGCTCTCTCATAAACAGAGAAGTCCCACCTCTTGGACATTTTGTTTTAATATTTACAAACACGCAACTGGAATGTCTCAAAGTTCATGGTCTGGTCATTTGTAGAAACTGAATGTGTAAAGGATATTCCTCATTTCTGACTGGAGAAACCCCTCCTACAAATATCAAAGCAGCACTAATGAAAACAACTTCTTGATTACTTTCTTCATTGTGATAATAAGAAGGAGTCTCTGTGTTGACTTGGACTATTTAATGTGTCTGCTTTGAAAGCCTGCTTGGAAAACTGATTCTTTAGCCTTCAGGATGAAAACTGTCTATAAGCCTGAAGCTACTGTGACTTAGGGCAAGCTGTCGGTTATAGAAGCTGTGAATGCAGTGAATGATAGCTATTTTTCACCACCAATGTGAAGTTATAGTTATAAAACAATGATGAACACAGAAATACTCACAGCAGTCAGTGGGAGGTTGAAAACTAGATCATATGAGCCTTGCACTTACAATGAAATATATCGCTCACTGCAGCTAGATTTGTGTCTCTGAAGAAGGCAAGGTGTGTTGGCACCAACAAAAAATTTTCTTCATCAAGGATGAAAACCATGTTACATTATGGTAAAAGAGTATAAGCTATTTCTCACAAACTCTGGTTAAGCTTATGTTTTCGTGATTGACATAAAGTTTGCAGACTTGTAAAACTGTCCTCAAAGAGCCGTGAGGTAATGCAACATGACATTCAGAAAAGACTGGAGGTAAGGCTCCCCAAAAGAGTATTCAGCACATCTGTGAGTCATGAATTCCAGAACAAGCAGAGTTTATTTCCTTTCTGAAAGGAAAGCAGCTTGCTAGCTGCTTAGAATTTTTGTCCCTGTTGTTGTTTTATTGGTTTTGTGTTGTTTTTTTGGTTTATTGGTTTTTTCTTCTTTAATATAGTGTTAGAGTACTTCTATTAAATATATACACACAAACACACACACACACAAAAGATACAAGGTTCATGTAATGATATTTTAAAAGAATTGAACAATTATGGTATTTATGTTATTTCCACAAATAGCAAAATATGGGCAATCAATTTAAGTGAATTATGTAAGAAACATGAAGGATGGGAAATTTCAGGTTGCTCCAATTCAGTGGCCTATCTAAAAGGCAGATAGCAGAACACTGATGAATCCTTCTCTTCCCCTATTTAGAAACGTTATGCTAAATTTTAATCTATATGTCCGCTACATCTAACTCTCATTTTTCTCCTTCCTTTGAGGAAACACAGAATTTAATCCGACATATAAGGAATCAGCCAGTCTAAATACAGCACTATTTTAATTTATATGACATAAAATTCTATCATGATCTGCAAGCAAATGAAATATAATGAAGTTGGTGTACATACAACTGGGAGAGAAAATAAAATAATAGATGTACAAAAAATGGAAGCAAGGACAGGCGGCCTGGGTAGAGTACAGGGATGTTGTCCAGGAAGCTAGGGACCAGGTTAGGAAGGCTAAGGCCCAGTTAGAATTAAACCTAGCCAGGGACGTTAAGGATAACAGGAAGGGATTCTACAGGTACGTAGCAAACAAAAAACAGACTAGGGACAAAATAGGCCCCCTGAGGAAGCTTTCGGGAGAACTGGCTACACAGGATTTGGAGAAGGCTGAGGTTCTGAATGACTTCTTCGCCTCGGTCTTCACTGGCAAAGACTCTGACTGCACCACCCAGTTCTTAGAAAGCAGAAGCAGGGACTGTGAGAATGAAGACCTTGGGCCCACTGTGGGAGAGGATCTGGTTCGAGACCATCTTCAAAATCTGAACGCACACAGGTCCGTGGGACCTGATGGAATCCATCCGCGAGTCCTGAAGGAGCTGGAAAATGAAGTTGCTAAGCCACTGGCCATCGTATTTGAAAAATCATGGCAGTCAGGTGAAGTTCCCGACGACTGGAAAAAGGGAAATATAACCCCCATTTTCAAGAAGGGGAAAATGGAAGACCCGGGGAATTACAGACCAGTCAGTCTCACCTCTGTGCCTGGTAAAATCTTGGAGCAAGTTCTCCTGGAAGGCATGCTAAGGCACATGAAAAACAACAAGGTGCTTGGTGACAGCCAGCATGGCTTCACTAAGGGGAAATCCTGCCTGACCAATTTGGTGGCCTTCTATGATGGGGCTACAGAATTGATGGACAAGGGTAAAGCAGTTGACGTCATCTACCTGGACTTGTGCAAAGCGTTTGACACTGTCCCACACGACATCCTTCTCTCTAAATTGGAGAGATATCAATGTGATGGATGGGCCACTCGGTGGATAAAGAACTGGCTGGACGGCCACACGCAAAGAGTTGTGGTCAATGGCTCCATGTCCGGCTGGAGACCAGTAACAAGTGGTGTCCCTCAGGGATCGGTGTTGGGACCGGTCTTGTTTAACATCTTTGTCGCTGACATGGACAGTGGGATTGAGTGCGCCCTCAGCAAGTTTGTCGATGACACCAAGCTGTGTGGTCCGGTTGATACGCTGGAGGGAAGGGATGCCATCCAGAGGGACCTTGACACGCTTGTGAGGTGGGCTGATGCCAACCTTATGAAGTTCAACCATGACAAGTGCAAGGTCCTACACCTGGGTCGGAGCAATCCCAGGAACAGCTACAGATTGGGCAAAGAAGAGATTCAGTGCGGCCCTGCAGAGAACGACTTGGGGGTGCTGGTCTATGAGAAAATGAACATGAGGCGGCTTCAGTGTGTGTTTGCAGCCCATAAGGCCAACCGTATCCTGGGCTGCATCAAAAGGAGCGTGACCAACAGGTCGAAGGAGGTGATCCTGCCCCTCTACTCTGCTCTCGTGAGACCTCACCTGGAGTAATGTGTGCAGTTCTGGTGTCCTCAACATAAAAAGGACATGGAACTGCTGGAACAAGTCCAGAGGAGGGCCACGAGGATGATCAGGGGACTGGAGCACCTCCCGTATGAAGACAGGCTGAGGAAGTTGGGGCTGTTCAGCATGGAGAAGAGAAGGCTGCGTGGGGATCTCATAGCGGACTTCCAGTACCTGAAGGGGGCCTATAGGGATGCTGGGGAGGGACTCTTTGTCAGGGACTGTAGTGACAGGACAAGGGGTAATGGGTTAAAACTTAAACAGGGGAAGTTTAGATTGGATATAAGGAGGAAATTCTTTCCTGTTAGGGTGGTGAGACACTGGAATGGGTTGCCCAGGGAGGTTGTGAGTGCTCCATCCCTGGCAGTGTTCAAGGCCAGGTTGGATGAAGCCTTGTGTGGGATGGTTTAGTGAGAGGTGTCCCTGTCCATGGCAGAGGGGTTGGAACTAGATGATCTTAAGGTCCTTTCCAACCCTAACTATTCTATGATTCTATGATTCTAAAAGGCAGTTATTCAGAAAATATAATTTCCACTAATATGCAAGGAAATATTAAGAGGGAATAGAGTTGTAAAAGGAAGGCATTGCACATAAACATTTGAAGAACAAAAAATACAATAACCATCACAATATCTATCATCGTATCCCTACCATTTAGGAAAAACCTGCCCCAGTACTTCTTTTTCTACACTGGGGAAATATAAAAAGGAACACTATGAACCTAATCTTAAATATGCCACATACTTTTCAACAAAGACTTTCTGACGTATGAGTAAACAAAAACATGCACAAGACTAAGGAGGTCTTCCTGAGGATATGGAGAAAGTCAAAAACCTGGGTTGCACTGAAAAACCATTAAATGGAATGTCATCTGAAACAAATACTACTGTCCCTGAATAATTAATCAAAGCCATTTAGTTGGATAACCAAACATTAATGCAGATTGTAATAGGCCCTTTAGGGAAATGTGCTTACATTTCCTTTAAGGGAAAGTACTTATATTGCTACCAAAAAATGTTAGAAAGAACATGCAGGATTATAAAATTCCATTGAGAAATTATAGGGCTTTTAACATGACATTGTTCAGTTTACTGCTAGGAAAAGTAGCATAAGAAAACCATAAAGACCATATAAATGGTGGAGATTGAGACAAAGATTTTTAATTAGAAATTGAATAAGCAAAATTAAGGAATTGAAAATGTAGGCTGAAAAAGAGGTATTATCTTTGATTTGGTCATCTGTATTATTCCATCAATGTAGTTGATTTTCACAGTTAATCCTGCTATGGAGATATAAATAGGACATAATTATCATTATGAGTGTGTAAGTGTATATCATAAGTCAAAAACTAAAGGATGGCATCTTCCAGTGGGAAAGATGCACTTAGGTCTGTTTACTCATTTAGATAAATGTGCATAAGTGTTATTTAAAAAAATCAAGATTATATTTTAGAGTCGATATTTGATTGCTTTAATAAGCATGCTTTGTGGAGAGAGCCTTTGTCACAAGGCAAAGGAGAAAGGCAAGAACTTTTTTTCACAGACAACCACTCTGTTTTCCCAGCTTTCTCCTATAAAATACCACAAGGAATTTCAAAGCTTTGTGAATTGTTTACTTGACAAAACACTTTACACAGCTTGCCTCTCTCCCCAGATGCTTGTTTTGCTGCTTGAAGGAAAGCATTGAATCTTCCAGCCAATATATTTGCTTAGGTTAGCTATATTTTTTTTTTTATTTTATTTTAATGTGGGTTTGACCTATTATCCACAAAATCAATCCGGGCATTTTGTAAAGTCTTTTTATCCAGCCTCTGCACTGCCCTTTTACCAAACCCATCACATGACAGGGAAACTTCAGTTATATAAGTGACAGCTAAATGTCTGAGGAAAATAAATTTAGAGTAGGATTGTGGGCAGATTTTTTTAACTGTAGTTACTAAAAGGTCTCTTTGTTTCCTTATTTATCAAGTTTAAAAATTATTTCCATCAATAACTATTTTATGGGTTCCCTTTATGATGTCTGAAGCAAGCTATCCAGTAAATAAATTGCAGAATCATTACTACTGCTTCAGTGTTTTGGCTGTCAATGTATGCTCTATCAGACAAGCAAGAGAGATGATCTACTATGTACCATCATCCCTGTATTTCCTGTGTTAGTGCTCCCTCTCAAAGATCATAGGCTTTTCACAGCATTTCATAAAGACACAGTTAAGTATGAATTTGCCTCCATGCAATATCCAACTGCTGTAAAAAAAAAGATTAATATGTAGAGCTTTTTAAAGTAGTATTAAATGAAAATTCACCTGTTTAAGCCCATGCTCTACTCAAGAACTAATATTCTTTTTGGAGGAAAGAAAGGATGGAATATGAAGAAAGAAGGACTTTATCTCAAAGTCTTTTACTCCAGCCACCTTCTTCTACTGAAATCGTCATTCACCTTCTTGAGGTGTTCAAGTAACCTGCACCATTCGAATGTAGATAAATCACACGTCAGCATAAGGTCCATATAAGCTATTTACTTGGGGAAAAAGTTTTATTCTCTGTCTTCTTTCACAGACCAGGCCACAGTCTGGTCTACCAGTCTACCAATGTAGGTGTTTCGGTTTTGGTTTTGGGGTTTGGTTTTGGTTGTTTGGTTTTTTTTTTTTTTTATTTTTTAAGAGGGAATGATAGTAGATTTCAAAATAATATCTACATAGTTATATAAACCCAAGATGTACCCAAGTGTGGTGATCTCAAGTCAAGAGCCATCACTACATATACTATAGTTTGGGTTTTTTTTTAATAAGGAAAGAAGAATAATTTCTAGTCCAACATATAGACTTTCAAATAACCATTTTTTAATCCTTTATTTGTTTCTTTTTGAAGATCTTTTGTGGTTGCTAAGTTGATTTTCTTACTTGCTTTTAAATTCCAGGTAGGAATTCAGCTGTCTTTGTACCTAATAGTTGATTAAATGGTCTTAGAACTATGACATAGTTATAGACTTCAATAAAAGAAGCATTAGGCTCTCTTAGTGTTCAGTTTTTCTTAAGAATAAAGTTAGGTTTTGTAGCACTAAAATGCAATAAAATTGTAGCTTACAGATGGATAAGAAAAATGTTTTAAAATGCAATTTTCTATCTGTTTCAGAATAAATGGTGCTAAATAAATTTGTGTTTAATATGGTGTTAAATAAATTTATTTATTTAACAAGTCTGATCACTGATATCATCAATGCCTTTGTCTAATTTCATCCAAGACATACTTAAGTAAAATGGCTTTGCAAAAAAAATAACCAAACCCAACATGTGTAATACAAACTTCATAAAAAGTTTTTTTAATTGTATGATCTACTATTTCTTAACCATATGAGACAAAAACTGTTGATTGCCTGTAGAGAGATGCCTTGTGCTATACTGGATATCCCCCTACTTCTCTCCTGCCAGATACCAATCTGAAGAGATGGGCTTCCCAGAGGTCTTTTGTAATGTTTGTCAGCTACCTGGTAGCATGTAGGTAACTAAAATATTCTTGGAAAATTCTGAGCATTATAAATGGTGCCAGAAAACTATGTGTAGACATCGGGATCAAGAATAACAGTAAGAAAATAAAAATTATAGTCTGATATTTAGTTACATATTTTCTTCATGGTTTATAGGTGGAGATGGTCTGGAGTCCCAAGATGCAAAGGTTTTCAGAGGATAGACTTCAAAATTCTCTGTTTGAAATTAGTGACCTCCTTATTTTATCTATTATCCAGGAGTAAAATAAATGTTGCACACTTTTTCCCTAATCAGCTCCTGATTTAAAGAAAAGCAGATGTATTTTTTTGTTTGGTTGATTGCTGGGTTTGTTGTGGTTTTTTTTTCCTTTTCTTTTGGTTGTCTGGTTTTTGGTTTTATTTTTGTTTCGTATGCACATGTGTATGAGAATGAGAGAGAGAGAAAAACACAACACCTTAGGGCTGTCATTATAATATATGAATTAAAGATTTCTGACACTTGTTTTGCAATCACCAGTGCCATAGACAGCATCATACACAAAGACCAAATAATTTTAAAATGCACTATAGAAAATTAAACAGTATTTTTAGCTATGTGTGTATATAACTATCTCTACAGGATCACACATTTTATGAATATAAAGAGTGTCCTGGGTTTACCAGGAGCCGTTTTGCTCCTTCTTAGTAACTGGTGCAAGCTCTGTGTTTTGACTTCCAGCCTGGGCAGAGAGCTGATAATACCGATTGTTTTTAATTGTTGCTAAGTAATGTTTATTCTGGCCAAGGACTCTGTGAGTCTCATGCTCTGCTGGGGACGAGGGAGGCCGGGAGGAAGCAGAGACAGGACACCTGACCCAAACTAGCCAAAGAGGTATTCCATACCACAGCACGTCATGCCCGGAGAGGTAACTGGGAGTTACGCGGAAGGGCGGGCTCTCTCTCTTCGGGGGGGTCGAACTCGTTTGGCGGTGGTATCGTATTCTTTTGTTATTTTCTCTTATCAATATTATCGTTGGTGGTAGCAGCAGTGATTTGTGTTATACCTTAGTTACTGGGCTGTTCTTATCTCAACCCATGGGAGTTACATTCTCCTGATTCTCCTCCCCATCCCTCCGGGAGTGGGGAGGGTCGGGGGGGGGGGGGGGGTGTGAGTGGACGATCTGTGTGGATTGGTTTAAACCACGACAAAGAGTAATATGGAAAGCTTAGGTTTTGTTTGGAGAACAAAAGCCTCTTTCTGCATAAACTCATGAAACGAGTGAGCATTTTGGTCTTGTGAGGACAGTGCACTAAATTCTGGCATGGAGAAAACTGCACATTGTCCTGGGTTCAGCTGTAGCAGTTATTTTTCTCCTTCCTAGTAGCTGGTACAGTGCTGTGTTTTTTACTTTATCCTGAGAACAACACTGATAACACACTTTTTTCAGTTGTTGCTAAGTAATGTTTACCCTGATCAAGGACTTTTCAGTCTCATGCTCTACTGACTGAGGAGGGGCACAAGAAGCTGGGAGGAAGCAGAGATGGGACACCTGACCCAAACCAGCCAAAGGGGTGTTCCATAACACAGCACATCATGCCCAGTGTATAAACTGGAGGGAGTTATCCAGAAGGCCCAGATTGCTGCTTGGGCCGGGCTGGGCATCAGTCGGTGAGTGGTGAGTAATTGTATTGTGCGTCACCTGTGTTCACTGTTTTCTTTTCCCTTTCCGTTTTTAGTTTTATATTCTCTCACCTTGTTATTTCCCTTATAGTTGTTATTATTGGTGGTAGCAGTAGTGGTTATGTGTTATACTTTACTTATTGGACTGTTTTTATCTCAACCTGTGGGAGTTACATTCTTTTGATTCTCTTCCCCATCCCTCTAGGAGAAAGGGGAAGAAGAGGTAGAGTGAGAGAGCGGCTGCATGGTTCTGGGTTACCAGCTGGGCTTAAACCAAGACACACGTGTTCTTCAAAATCTGTTTGCTCTGTAGACAAGAGGGACATGTGAAATAGCCAGTGTTGTAAGTTAAGAATGAATTATGTGATTACAACACTTGTGTGACTATTAGAAGAAGTAAAATATACCAGTGAAATGAGAAAAAAAACCCAACCCAAACAAAAAATGCATCCTTTTTGTCTATAATTTATTTCTTTAAACCCTTTTTTTTTTTTCTATTTCTTTTTTTTAACAGGGAAAGAAACATGGGGTTTCTTTTTTCTTCCTTAAAAAAGATGAAAAATATTCTCAACCCATTCTGCTATAGTATTTTCTTGATATAAATATACCACTAAATGCCTAATCTGGAATTTTTCCAGCCAGATCATCAGAAGGAAAGCCTAAAACTTATAATACGAGTCATTATTACTGAGCAGCAAGCATAATAAACTATTCACAGAGTGGGGAAAAGTCAATGATGTTGTTGAAAGGAGAATATAAACTTGAAAGCAACAAAACTGTACATGAGAGAAGGTAAACCTAGATAAATGTTTTCTATACTGTTTTATAGTACCCTTGTAAACACATAACATTTGCGACTGCTAAATACTTTTTGTTTTGTTTTTTTTTTAACTGGGGTTTGGCAAATTGGTGTAAGAATTATTCTCAGAAGCATAATACTGTATTCTACAGATTGAAGAAAAGACAAAGAACTGGAATGTTCATATACAGGATCTGAGAAAAAAAAAAAGGTGGCACGTCATCAGAGCCCCTTCTTTTGTCTCATCAAGAAGACAATTACATCTTTAGTAGATATACAAGACTGTTATTATTGGCATTGTGTTTCAAATGACTGACAGCCATTTAATGAATATATTCCTTTTCCTTTACTAAGCTTTTTGTATTTATTAGTACTGGCTTGTAATCTGGCTAGTAACAAATTCTATCAAATGAGGATTTTAGTGATGGTAGAAAATGTTGAAATTGCAGGAAATGAAAGAATGGGAAACAAGCCTGCGTATCAGTTGAGTTAACTGATTTGTGTTTGTGGCATATATTGTTGAGGTTAAGAAATTTGCTTTTCAGTTAAATAGGAGTTAAGTCAGGCCCTTAGTGAATTCATCAGGTACAAATCAGGTTCTCTTTCTTTACCATTCATTTTAAAACGGCATTACAAAAGCATCAGCTATAAACCCAACAAGCCTGGAAACAGTTCAGAGTTTGAGATGGCTTAGAGACCAGCTGCACTTTTGATACCTAGAATGCAACTCCCACAGTTGAGATAAGAACAATTTAGTAACTAAGGTATAACACAAATCACTACTGCTACCACCAATAATAATAATAATGATAAAGGAAATAACAAAGGGAGAGAATACAACACCTCAACACCAGCCGACCGATAACTCACCCAACCCCACCCGACCGAGCACCGACTGATACCTCGTCCAACCCTGAAGTCCCTAGCCCTTCTGGGTCCCTCTCAGTTACATCCTGGGCATGATGTGCTGTGGTATGGAATACCTGTTTGGCTAGTTTGGGTCAGGTGTCCTGTGTCTGTGTCATGGTTTAAACCGATCCACACAGCTCGTTCACGCACCTCCCTTTTTTTTCTCCCTCTTTCTTTCCTCCCCACCCCCCACCCCCACTCCCAAAGGGATGGGGAGGAGAATTGAGAGAATGCAACTCCCACGGGCTGAGATAAGAACAGTCCAGTAACTGAGGTATAACACAAACCACTACTGCTACCACCAATGATAATAATGATAAGAGAAAATAACAAGAGAAGAGAATATAATACCACCGCCGAACGAGTTCGACCCCCCCGAAGAAAGCCCGTGCCCTTCCGGGTAACTCCCAGTTACCGTGCTGTGCATGACATGCTGTGGTATGGAATACCTCTTTGGCTAGCTTAGGTCAGGTGTCCTGTCTCTGCTTCCTCCTGGCCTCCCCTCATCCCTGGCAGAGCATGAGACCCACAAAATCCTTAGCCAGAGTAAACATTATTTAGCAACAACTAAAAACATCGGTGTTATTAGCTCTGTTTCCAGGCTGGAAGTCAAAACACAACACTGCACCAGCTACTAAGAAGGAGAAAAACTGCTACTGGTGAACCCAGGACACTCTGCCTCCTCCCGGCTTTCCCTCCTCCCTGGCAGAGCATGAGTCTCAGAAAGTCCTTGGTCAGCCTGAAACATTTGTGTTATCAGCTCTGTTCCCAGGCTGAAAGTCAAAACAGTGCTGCACCAGATACTAAGAAGGAGAAAAACGGCTGCTACTGCTGAAGCCAGGAGAGTATCCACCCCTTATTCGATACCATTCATGTCATGCTCAGATCTCACATTTTAAATATACCATCACTGTTATCTCAGTGCACTCTTATCTTAGTGCATGGACCAGTCCCTGTAAAGCTGCTGAGTCCATCTGGTCCATGATGTCAGGCTCTATGTCTCGTAACAGTCTCTCAGAGCATGAGAGTCTGTGTGCAGTGTTCACACTCATGAATAACCTGGGCTATAGTGTCCATCTCTAAGTCCACCCCTCGATCATGAGTCCATCTCTATGTCGCATCACTGCCCTGATGGCCTGAGGTGTCATGGGGCCACCAGGCTCAAAATAATTCACTGCTCCACTCAGCAGTTTCTGCAGCTTGTTGCTGGGGACTCCATACAGCTGCCTTCCATCTCCGACACTTCCAAAGCACTGGAGGGGCACAGCGGACCAGATACTCACTCATACTGCCCCACACACCCTGCCACTCCTGACTGTCCAGCCTTGGGGAAAATCTCCTGCTCCTCCTATATTGCTGTCTAACCCCAGACAAGACACAAACCCGACTCTGATTAACTTTTGAGATCAGACAAAATGGTCATGGGTAGAACACCCTCTGTGTGTGTGCCACCATGCTGATCCCCATCGCAATCAGCAGGCAGGTCCCAAGGGTACCCAAAGGCCGTTCAAACCCTTCAGAACTCTCAAACGATGCTGCTGTACTTGTCCCTGGGGCTGGTGCAGCTGCTGTGCCTGCCGGCTCTCCCACCACCGGCTTCTCTTTCCCTGGGTGCAGCTCTTCCTCCTCTGCCGTGCTGGGAAATGCTGCGTGGGCTCCTGCATCCTCCGGGGACTCGGCGGGCGGCTTCCGGGGGACGCTCTCGGCCGCAGCAGGGCTGGGCGCGGCCGCGGGGCTCGGCTCCTCTGTGGGGCTCGGCTCCTCTGCTGACTCCTCCTCCTGCTGCTCGGCAGCTGCCTCCTTCCAGGCCTCCGGTCCCGCTCCCGCTGCCGCCTGGTCCCCGGGGCCGCTCTCCCGGGCCGCTTCGGCTGCTGCCGGCTCCCGGGGCCGCTCCCCCTCGGCTCCCCGCAGCCTCACGAAGACGGAAGCGAGGACAAAGGCCAGGACGGTGAAGAGCAGCGGGACGGCCAGGTACAAGTCCACTGCCACGTCCATCCCGCCCTGCTTCCAGAGCCCGCCCGTATTACAAGTCATTGCCATAAAGTACAGTGAAACAAGAACCTTAGCCCAAACACCTCATCTGATAAACACCAACGCAGCAAATATTGGCTCTAAGTAATGTACAATATTCTGAAACTGTGAGATCAAGAGAAACAACTTTGAGAGCCAATAAATCATCATTGTGACGAGTGACTATTAATCTAAAACAATGAATGCTTATCACAGATGTGATTAGACACACTCTGGTCAGATCTGTTGTTATCTCAACACCTCGTGCCCCACATCGGGCACCAAAAAAGAACTGTTGTGGTTTAAACCTAGCCACACAGCTCGTCCACTCACTCACCCCGCTTCTTTCCCTCCCTCTACTCCTGGAGGGATGGAGAGGAGAATCAAAAAGAATGTAACTCCCACGGGTTGAGATAAGAACAGTTTAGTAACTAAAGTATAACACAAATCACTACTGCTACCACCAATAATAATAATGATAAATGAAATAACAAGGGAAGAGAATACAACACCTCAGCACCAGCTGACCGATAACTCACCCAACCCCACCCGACTGAGCACGGACCGATACCTAGTCCAACCCTGCAGTCCCTAGCCCTTCCGGGTCCCTCTCCGTTATATGCTGGTCATGATGTGCTGTGGTATGGAATACCTCTTTGGCTAGTTTGGGTCAAGTGTCCTGTCTCTGCCTCCTCCTGGCTTTTGCTCGTCCCTGGCAGAGCATGAGGCTCAGAAAGTCCTTGGTCAGACTAAAGCAATTGTGTTATCAGCTCTGCTCCCAGGCCGAGAGTCAAAACACAGTGCTGCACCAGATACCAAGAAGAAAAATAACTGCTACTGCTGAAGCCAGGACAAGCAGCTAATCCTGGAAACCATTTCCAGTCACATGAAGGACAAGAAGGTCATTAGGAATAGTCAGCATAGTTTTTTCAAGTGGAAGTAATGCCTGTCCAACTTGGTAAACTCCTACTATGGTAAACTTGATAATTTTGTACTGGCCTGGTAGATGAAGGGAGAGTCTAGCTGGACTTCAGAAAACCTTTGACACTGTCTCCTATAAGATCCTCATAGCAAGTTGTTGATGTTTCGGCTGGATGGTCTGAAAGCCAACTGAATGGATGGGCCCAGAGGGTGGTGATCAGTGGTACTAAGTCCTGTTGGCGGCTGGTTACTAATGCTGTACCCCAGGGGTCAGTACTGAGTCCTATTCTGTTCAACCTCTTCGTTAATGATCTGGTCAATGATACAGAATGTATTCTCAGCAAGTGAGAAAACGGTGAGAAGTTGCTGATAAACAGAGGGTTATGCTGTCATCCAGGGACACCCCAAGAGGTTGACAAGAACCTCATGCACAAGAGGAAGTGCAAAGTCCTGTTTATGGAGAGGAATAAAGCCATGTACCACTATATATTGGGAGTCAATGAACTGGCAAGCAGTTTGGCAGGAAAAGACCTGTGGGTACTGATAGCCATCAGCTTGAACAGTAGCCAGCAATGTTTCTTTGCTGTAAAAAAACAAAACTAATGGTATCCCGGGCTCCATGAGGCAAACTATTGCCTGCAAGTGGGGGTACATGGTCTTTCCTCTCTAATGCAGCACTAAGATCATAACTGGAGTACTCTGTGGCTCCTTGATAGAAGAGAGACATGGTCATACATCCAATGAAGGGCCACGAAGATAATCAAGGGACAGGAATATTTCACCTGTAAAGGAAGGTTGAGAGAGCAGGGACTGTTTACCCTGGAGAAGATCTGGGAGAGAATCTTATCAATATGCACAAATACCTAAAGGGAGGGTGCAAAGCGAATTGACCCAGGCTCTTTTCAGTGGTACGCAGTGGTGGGACAAAAGGTAATGGACAAAAACTGATGCCCAGGCAGTTGCCTCTGAACATCTGAAAGCAGAGGGTGACTAAGCACTGGCACAGGCTGCCCAGAGAGGTTGTGGATTCTCCATCACAGGAGATATACAGGACATGGTCCTTAGCAAGTGACTTTAGGTGATCCTGCTTGAGCAGGGCAAGGCTGAACCTCTAGAGGTATCTTTCAGCCTGAACCACTCTATGAATGTGATTCTGCTTTCCAGCAAAGGTAAGTTTTGAGGGGTGGTAGTAACATTTTTACAGAGGACTTAAAAATCTTTATGCCTCTTGGAAAATCCCTAGAGGTGAAAGATTTGCTTCTCATAGACTGTGATTGGCCAACTTTATTATTAATGCTATGCCAAATGCAGAAAACAGTATCTATTTTCATCTTCTGATTCATTTTGTTAAATTGTATATAAGATAAAATAAATTAGGTGCACCAAAGCAGACTTTTCAAGGGCAAATATAATATATTAATGCAGTACCTTATGAATCTTAATAAAATACGTCATTCATTACAAAAAGGTAATATGTAGTTTTGCTTAGATGGTACTGGCATTTTACCAGTGTGGAACCTTAAATAGTTCCCTATTACACAAAATTACTTATGCTTTTTCTTGTAGAAGATCAGAGAAAAAAACAATAGCCTGTCACTCCAGTAAAAAACATTAGTTTGTTGGGAAAATTCCAGGCCAAGTCTGCTTTACCTTTGCTGTAGCAGAAGCTTCACGCTGAGACTAGAGGTGTCTGATTGACCCATCATCCCTGCTGGAAGCCTCTACTCCTCTGCTAGCCTTGACTTGTGCGACCTCAAAGTAAATGCTGATATTTTACAATTCATAACACAAAGGAAAAGGAAAAATGAAAATGGAATATATGATTAGGGATATAATTTTCTGCCACCACTGTCTCCTTACTGCTTTGATTCCTGGTACCAGAAGTTTGAAAGTATCTATATATTATACTGGAAGCCTTCTTCCTGTTAAAAGAGACTAATGAGAACCTGGATTTAAGCCATTTTTCCCCTCCTTAAATAGCATGCAAAATGAAAAGAAAAAAATCCAAGTGTCAAGTATGAGTACTTGTCCTCCATCAGCTAACAGAGAATTTAATTAATATGTTGCAAAGATCTTTATCAGCTGTGACATTGCTCCATTATCACTACTGGAATGTTAATGGATTTGCATAAATTTGCTGCATGGAATATTATGTTGAATTTGAATAAGCATATGAACAAAACATAGGAGATGATTTCTCAAAGTGCTGGAATTTTATTCTGGTTTAGAATTAGATGTAGACTCATTTAAAATCTGTAGTGAAATAAACTATTGCATGGATTAATTGTACTTTTTACTAATTGTCACAAGAAAAAAAATATGTTCTATAGTTACTTTTAAGGATTACTTTGTTTATAAGGTCTAAGTATTTTTTGGTTTAGTTTGTGTCAGTAAGGCATTTCTTTAGAACAAGTAATACCAAGAATGTTATTGTCTCAGACAAACAAGTGGGTTCTTGGTGATCAGAATATATACAGACATTGGAAGCTACTTCTCTGAAATAGCAGTTTCTGAGTGACCAGTTGTCCCCATTAGTATTCACGTTCAGTCTCTTCTCACTGCTCTACCACCACGAAGGTAGTTTACCTGACTATGCTAGCTACCAGGAACTTTTTGCTTTGGCTACTGTGTTATAAATATCGAATTCCCCTTTCACTATTTTATGGAATATACCCACTGATTTTTTGGAGAACCTGTTTAGAAGATACATCAGGACACCCATTTATATGTCCAAGTGGATACCAGTGATGCGTGGGGTTCCTCAGGAGCTAGTACTGCGACCTGTGCTGTTCAACGTCTTTGTAAGAGACGTGGACAGTGGGATTGAGTGCACCCTCAACAAGTTTGCTGATGACATGAAGCTGTGTGGTGCACTTGACACACTGGAGGGAAGGGATACCATCCAGAGGGACCCTGACATGCTTGAGAGGTGTGCCAATGCCAATCTCACAAAGTTCTACAAGGCCAAGTGCAGGTCCTTGCACCTAGGTTGGAGCAGATCCAAGAGCAGACACAGGCTCGGCAGAAAGTAGGTTGAGGTCAGCCCTGAGGAGAAGGACTTGGGGGCATTGGTCAGTGAGAAGCTTGACATGAGCTGGAAGTGAGTGCTTGCAGCCCAGAGAGCCAACAGTATGCTGGGCTGCATCAAAAGCAGTTTGGCCAGCAGGTTGAGGGAGATGATCCTGCCTGTCTACTTTGCTCTTGTGTGATCCCACCTGGAGTATTGTATTCAGCTCTGGGGCTGCTGACACAAGAGTGAAATTGACCTTTTTGAGTGAGTCTGGAGGAGGCCACGAAGATGATCAGAGGGCTGGAGCATCTCTCCTGTGAAGACAGGCTGAGAGTTGGAGTTTTTCAGCTTCTCCCCTGCAGAGACCTTACAACAGTCTTCTAATGTAAGAGAGGGCTTATAGGAAATCTGAGAGGGACTCTTTCCAAGGGCAGGTAGTGGCAGGACAAGGGGGAATGGCTTTAAGCTGACAGAAGGGAGATTTAAATTAGATATTGGGAAAAAAGCCTTACTGTGAGGCTAGTGAGACACTGGAACAGGTTGCCTAGAGAAGCTGCAGCTGCCACATCCCTGGAATTTTTCAAGGCCAGACTGGGTAAGGCTTTGAGCAACCTGGCCTAGTGGAAGGTGTCCCTGCCCATGGCAGGGGGATTGGAACTAGACGATCAACCCAAACCATTCTATGACACTGAAATGGCAAGTGCATTCCTGTAAATAGCACAACTATACAATTTTAAGATTGCCATCCTGTAGGGATGGATGACTATTCACTTGAAAACACTTTCATTCACCTCTGATTGTTGGCTATTTGCCTTGAAATCTTCCTGAATTCATAATAAAATGCTTGTAAAACATAGAATCATGGAATGGTTTGTGTTGGAAAGGACCTAACATCATCTAGTTCCAACCCATCTGCCATGGGCAAGGACACCTTCCACTAGACCAGGTTGCTCAAAGCCCTGTCTAACCTGGCCTGTTTGTTTTGGGGTTTTTTTACCTTTTTTTTTTCTTGTTTTTTTTGTGTTTTTTTTTTTTGTATTTTTGTTTTCCTTTTTTGTTGTTTTGGTTTGTTTTTTTGTCATTTTTGTTTTTCTGTTTAGAAGTGGCTCTCTGGATTTCCATCCAGGCTTAAACCCCCCTTATATTCTCTCCAGGGAAATTTAATTAAAAATTGTTTATCCTTTCAGCCTTCACTACTGACTGTACTTACAAAGTAACCTCTTTAATTCCTAGCTATTCCTGTCACTACAATTAAAATTTGAGACCATGTTCCCCTGTTTCTGAAGGGGTGATTATTGCCTAAAGGAGTTGATATTAATTTCAAGTCTTCTTCAGACACAGTTTTATATATCACTAAATATTGTGATAAAAGATCACAGTTGTTACCTAATTTATTATGGACCAATAGGTCTACAATATGTTATTAAAACACAAAAATATTGTATTTTTACTTCTGATAGATCCTAAATTAGTGTTTTAGCACTATTAGGCAGCCCTTTGCTTATTTACTTGCTCTGATTAAATTTCTTCCTGCTGTAAGTAATTCTTCACTGCATCACAGTTTCCAGAGGTCATTTAAGTTCCACTTGTGTTCAGCTTTTCAACTTTCCTGTCCCTGGTGTCATATGCTTAACCTCCTGTCTTCTCAGAAAATATTAATTTTTAATGTACAATATAATGGTCATTTCCCAGGCCATGCTGTGAATCTTGGGTAGGTTAACTAGGCAAAGCCATACCCAAGGCAGCAAACTATCAGGTACAGTTTCTTTCTCTGTGTATACAATAGACTGACTGATGCTGGCAGGCAAGAATGAACAGTTTGAAGCATCATCCAGTGACAGCAGAAGTAGCCCATTAGTTATTGACACTTTGGCCAAAAGTGCAAGATGTCTGTATTGAGCTCTTAGCTTACCTCCTGCTCCCCAGGGTAATCTCGTTCCTTTGAATTTATGTCCTTTCTCATAGGAGCAACAGCTTGGGTCTGGAACTCACACCTTAGTATTCAGTGACACAGTATTAGTATTCAGTAACACAAAATCCAAACTGCATTTTGCAGTTATGTCCCATGAGCTTTTTGCTCTGTATGGTTATCGCCAGGTTATGGCTAATAGATATGTCATAACAACCTGTGCAAACTAACCCTCCATAGCCGTGGACAATTATTAGTTTTCTCTCTTAAAATAGTGGAACTCATTTTTCTGTCAGGCACTGAAAACTTTACATCAAAAAGTCTTGATTCTTTGCACATCTTCATGCTTATATGCTACGATATTCTGTCACTACTGTTACAGAAAGCAGTAGACATAATTTTAGAGGAAAAAAAAAGCATGTTTTCCTTGGCTTGTTCAATAGTTGCAAAAATTAGTCATTATTACTTTCACTGGTCTTTTCAATTATAATATTTCACTTTATTCCTTTCTTCCTTTTGGATTTCTCTGTCTCCAGGTCTCTTTTCTCAAAACACAGATTTGACAATTTCGTGTTAACTGTCTGCTGTGACCAAGTGTAACAGAAGGTGCCAAAACTGATGTGAAAAAACTGTCCCTCTAAATTCCACTGTAGCATCTAAATATTTTATATACCTTGTGCAGGCAACTTTGATTATGATTTGAAAACCTCCTTGAATTATCTCTGCACTCTTTTCTTGTCTATATTTTATGACACTTCCTTTTTGTACATTTGCCATTTTTCTCACCTGCATTAAAATATAGATTTTCTTTGTTAGAATCCTCTCTAGACACATTTCCTATTATTCTTTTCTAAATGCATCCTCAATTATGTTTCTGCCTACACTTAAAATCTTCTTTTCTGTCATTTCCCTTTTCACATCTCTCTTAATGGCAGACTTCATAACTACTAGCATATGTCAGTAAATGCTGTTTCCATTCACTGCTAGTAGAAAAGCGTCATATCACTACCTTTGGCTCTTCTGCTCTCTCAAGTGTTTCTGTTTAACAACGATATTGATATTTGAGTGCATTTAACTGATGTCAGGAAAAATGACTTCTGTATGAAAACTTCCAGTTTGCTTTGCCTTTTGCAAAAACTGCATTAATGTAGAAATACAAAATGATTAAAACCCAAATTTTTTCTTTAGTGAAATGCGATATTACTATAATAAAAGGGTGCAATTCAGACAAATACAAGCACTTTCAACACACTTAAACTTAGGCAATCACCTGAGCTAGAAATGTTGCCGTTAGGTTTCTTCCACAGGTAATAGATGCAGCTAGACCTCTCTATGGGGCTCTCCAGACTACTTATGATTTGAACTATCTTTCTTAGGGCACTCCTCTCTCTGCCTTAGTTATATATAACAAGTAAAGATGGAATCTCAAGTGATAACTCTCATACCTTGTGCTATGTAAAATTCAGAATAGAATAAAGTATGTAAAACCGAAGTACACAACATGTTAAGGTTTATATTCCCCACTTCAGATTTTTTATCACATATACCTGATGAATAATTTCTGACTTGCTGGTACAAAAGCAAATGTAGAGAGAGAATTTAACCTGTTGTTTCTTTATCAACTGTTGTATTGAGAAGAAGGGCACAAGCTAAAACTGTTTGTGTAGAGAGTGTCAAAATACTGAGCATGGGCATTTCTACCAAAATTTGTATAACAGAGTGATTTCATAATGAAGAGCCCATCTGGATCCGAGTCTAGGTTTTCTGCCAAATGAGCACATTGGCAAGGTTATGAGCTGTTAATTTTATGGTATCACATGTTTATTAAATATCAGGCATGTAGCACTGTAATTTATGTTCTGCTTTACAAATAGATAATAAAATACAGTGCCCATACCCTCCCCCCCCCCACCCCCCTACCCCGGGCCAAGATGATGATATTAATTATAAAGGGCAAACAGGACATGGGATATTATTTCATCAGTGAAAGAAGTAAGGAGATAATGAAGAAATAAAAGGTGGAAAAGGATAGATTGTTATTTCAATATACCCTATTGGAAAGGAACAAAGTTTCAACCTTTGCAGGGAAAAGAATCAGACTTTCCCAACTGCTTCATGAAAAGAGACATGAAAGTTAATTTGGGAGATATATCAGGTGCCCAGAGAAGAGAACAGGGAAATAGAATTTATCTGAAACATCTGCCTCTGTATCTCCTGGTCAATTAATATAATGAGATATTTCTAGAACACCTTCATTACCTTCAATTTTGGTTATTGTGAATAATATTGAGTCATTTAAGAAATCAGTTTTATAAAAATCAATTATTTTTACATATTTATAAATGTGTTGAACAGTACATGGTTGGCTTCTCTGCTTCATTTCATACCTCTTATTTAGTTACTAAGCAATTAAAATATCTTCTATTTTCTCCTTGACAGCCCAAATTTCGTAATATGACTTGAAAAAGCAAAATAAGTTAACTGGATTATGCTTCACCACATACTCACTCTGTCAAAGAACTTAGATAAATTTATAAATATGACTTACAAGAACCAGACTGACATAACAAAATATGAAAAAGGCTGACATAGACAGAAGTATAATAGAAGAAAACATACTTGGAAAGGGAAGATGAGAGGCCAGAAAGGAGATGGCCACATATCTGTCTCAAACACAGCTATGAAAATCCTATTAACAGGGACTGAACACTCAGTCTGTTTAAGGATGGAGAAACAAAAGTCTGTATCAGCTTCCTGTAGCAGCTATTGGAGAGAGATCCAGGTAGTTGAGGAGGCCTAAAATCTTTTCCCCCCTTGATAAAAGTTTCTCTGGGGCAGCTAATGATGGCTTCTTATGCAGTAAAACTGAGAGCTAATTGGGTTTTATTGTTTGTTTGTTTGTTTGTTTTTTAACTTAGAAAGGTATGGATGTGCCAGGAGAAGCTTTCTTAAAAGCCACTCCTTACACATCCAAGTAATTTATACTAACTAGAAGAATCTAGAATTAGTAGGAAAACAGCAGTTTGTTCCATGGTAATTTTTTCTGCCTGCTATTCCAAGTAGATAAGGATTTAGGAGAGACAAAACAAAACAAAACAAAAACCCTAACTAAAAATTTTAACTTTAATTTTTATTAAATGAAATTTAAAAAATTAGGAGTACAAAGACAAACAACAGTTGCTATATGACTATATCTGAAAGTCATTTCAGATTTCAACTACTGTACTTTGATTTGAAACATATCTGGAATCAAATTTTAAAATACTTAAACTATTTAAGTCTGTTTGT
Source organism: Lathamus discolor (assembly GCF_037157495.1). Lineage (NCBI taxonomy): Eukaryota > Metazoa > Chordata > Aves > Psittaciformes > Psittacidae > Lathamus > Lathamus discolor. The sequence goes on along the minus strand of NC_088885.1, from coordinate 101,558,594 downwards.
CACTTTCAATTAAATATACTTAAAAAGAAGTAATAATATGAATGGCAATTTATTTTCTTAATAAAACTGTATTTTGTTTGTAGTACAAACCTGTATGATTAGCAATATCTGGTAGGTTGTGCATTTTTTTTTCATGTGTTTTTAAAATTAAACATTTTAGTGGTTTCTCTGATTGCATATACTTATTATAAGCAAAGTATACCTTCTAATAAAGTAGAAATGAAGTTCAGCTCAGTGCTTTATTGACTGTAATATTCAAACAGATGCACTCATATAAAACCAACTGTTTAAGCTGGGCATAACAATCTATAACTTCATAACTACTCTGTTTCTTTATATTAAACCAACAAGATGAAATGGTACTTCATCTTTCACTATTTTTGTTTATTATCTTCAACGTGCAAGTCAGCATTGAACTGAAGTACTTTTCTATATACCATGTTCTGTAATGTGATGCATAACAAAAAGCCAATGTATCCATCATGTGTTAATATAAATAGTGGTAGTCATTTTGTAAAAATATAGAATGTCATGGCTGTGTGTTGTGTTTGCTTATAGGCAAGATGACCTGAACACATAATGCCAAGTCAGAGATTTTTCTTACTAGGACAGGTTTTTATGTAACTGCAGAAGATTAACAGTTAAACTGCCCCATCAGATTTATGAAAAAAATACATATATTTTATATATATATGTATACATATAGAGAGAGACAAACGTCTACAGGATAACACAATCAAATTCATACACTGCCAAGTCCACCAATAAGTCATGCTCCTAAGTGCCACATCTACAAATCTTTTAAATATGTCCAAGGATGGTGATTCAATCACTTCCCTGCCAGCCTGTGAAAATGCTTGACAACCCTAGCAGTGAAGATATTTTTCCTAACATCCAATCTAAACCTCCCCTGGCACAACTTGAGGCCATTTCTTACTGTTCTATCATGTTACTTGGAAGAAGATACTGAACTCCACCTTGCTAGAACCTCCTTTCAGGTAGCTGTAGAGAGCAGTAAAATGTCCCTTGAGCCTCTTTTCTTTTCCAGGCTAAGCAACCCTTGTTCACTCAGCTGCTTCTCATAGGACTCATGCTCTATACCCTTCACCAGCTCCATTGCTTTTTTTTGAACACACTCCAGCATGAGCTTCTGTTCTTAATATAACAGCAACAAAAAAGTCACTTTTGTGTCGCTGACCTAAAGAAAATTTCTCAATTTCCTTGAGAAAATTAGCTTCCTTTTAATTTTGTTTTCTGTTCACATTGCTTAGCAGATCAGACATCTAAATACTGCTGTTTAGTTGATGAAGTGGTTAGATGAAATATTTTTCTCTATATTGATTATTTTTTTTTTCCTATGCACTAATCCATATTTTAGCAAAGTTATTCCAAACAAATTCAGTGAGTTTAAGAAATTTAATAAGTGATCTTTCAGATAGATATAAATATTTGACAACGTTATTAAATCTAAATCCTTCTTCTACTACACTTAACCTTTTTCTATAGCTCGTGTTGCTCACAGCAAAAATAATGGAAAGCTGAAGATTAAATAAACATATCTCAAGGACTGTAATGACATTCCATGTGTAAAGTTAAAGGTGCCAGACAGGTAGCTTATGAAAGCAGAAATCCCAGAATGAATCTCTGTAGGAGAAACCACTCAGAAATAGGCATGAGGCAAGTTTTTCAGCATTGCATAATCAGAGCTCTTCCACTCTGACCTTTAGGAAATGTTCCTGTTGTTAAAAGGATGACACTTATTCCTGCATCCTTTGAGGAAGGAGAAGGTCCTGTACTTCATTACGAGCTCCTGAAATGTCTAATTTCTCTCCCACTATATGTGCTGGGCATGACACATGAGTTTTTTTCATTGATTCCATCACAAAAAAAAACTGTATTCTAAAGGGTTTTTTTAATGTTAAACCATGTAATGCAAAAGTCAGTGTGACAAAGATAGTTTGAGTGGGAATTTGTCACTGAAAAATTGTTCAATTCATAGGATCTAAAATGAGGTCTATGAAATAAACAGACAATGAGGACAGCCTTAAAACAAAGACATTTGAGAGAAGAAAAGCCGAACAAACCATTCCCAACACATCATTCCCTGGTTATTTCATTCTGTATATATTAAGTTAATAATTATTCACTTTTTAATAACACTTTTTGCTCTCTGATACCTACTGAATTAACATGACACCAGAGCTGCCAAATGTTACAAAAATACTTCAGTGCAAAACTTTTTCAGAAATAGTGGTTTCACTCTTCCAGATAGGAAACGAATATTATGATTTAAAAAGACAAAGATGAAAATCAGAAAACTCACCAAAGTGATGCCTAAAACAAAGTAGATGGGCTGATCCTCCGTAAGGAGTTACTGTGTGTTGCATTCATACTTTTATGATAAGATTAATAGAAATATCAATAGCTGCACAGCAAGAAAGAAAATGAAGAGAGGCTGAGAAAGTTGGGGCTGTTCAGCCTGGAGAAGAGAAGGCTGCGTGGAGACCTAATAGCAGCCTTCCAGTATCTGAAGGGGGCCTACAATGATGGTGGGGATGGACTCTTCATCAGGGACTGTAGTGACAGGACAAGGGGTAATGGGTTAAAACTTAAACAAGGGAAGTTTAGATTGAATATAAGGAAGAAATTCTTTCCTGTTAGGGTGGTGAGGCACTGGAATGGGTTGCCCTGGGGAGGCTGTGAATGCTCCACCCCTGGCAGTGTTCAAGGCCAGGCTGGATGAAGCCTTTTGTGGGATGGTTTAGTGCAAGGTGTCCCTGTCCATGGCAGGGGGGTTGGAATTAGATGATCTTAAGGTCCTTTCCAACCCTAACTATTCTATGATTCTATAAAATACTAGATTCCTCTGTTTAATTGTCTAAGCTGACTTGGACCCCTTCCACTGTCAAACAAAAGGGACACGAGTCTCCAAAGAAATTCTTTCCATCTGCTTGGAACAGGGTGACTCGGTGACTCTGTCTATCCAGTCACTGCAGGGGAAACCAGAGTTGTCTGTTTGATTTCAGGAAAGAATATCTGTATACAGATTACATTTGAACCAGTGAGAAATGGAGAAGACATTTCTTCGTACTGGTTTTGGCTGAGATAGACTTATTTTTATTCATAGTAGTTAGGATTTGTGACCAAAACAGCACTGACAGCCCAAGGAAATTTTCATTATTGCTAAACAGTGCTTATACAAGGTGAAGTCCTTATATGTTTTTCACACTGCTCCACCAGTGAGTAGGCTGGGGGTGCATGACAGTCTGGGAGGGGACAGACCCAAGATGGATGATCCTAACTGAGCAAATTAATATTTTATACTTGTTTAAGCCCAGCTGGCAACTAAGTATCACTCAGCCACTTGTTTGCTCAGGCCACACTCCGCAGTAAGATGGGGAGGAGAATCAGGAAAAAAGATAAAAAGCCATAGGTTGAGACAAGACAGTTTAATAATTAAAATAAAATTAAAATAAAATTAAAATAATATAATAATATTAATAGTAACAATAACAGTACCCATAATAACGATGATGAAAAAGGAGAGGGGGAGAAGAAGGAATAAACATTGCCTCTCCCTGTGAGTTTAAAAAAAGCAGGTGATGAAAAGTACAACTGCTCACACACCTGCTGACTGATGCTCAAAATGAGCAATCAGCTTTGGGGAGCTGAGCTGCCTGCCAGGGTTAAGACACGACATCTTGGAACATAAATTAGTAATATTATAATGAGCTCCAATCTCTTTACTGCTTGTCTTGTAAGCAGCTGGAATTACTTGTAAAGCCAGCCTTTGTGTATGTATTAGTCATAAAAAAGAAAAGTTTATTAGCAGCTGTTTATGGATAAATAGGCATGTATGATATGGGAGAAGACAATACAATCATTGGCTACTTTATTGCAATCACTAGCTAATAGTTACTTACATGAAGAAGGAATGTTTTCCTGCTGTGCTAAGACCAAATCCAGATTGAAAAAGATGAATGATAATGGTGTGTGGGAGGCGGTTGAAGGCTAGAGAAAAGCTACTTTCTCAAACACTTTTATGTGAAATTGAAAGGCTATGGAAAAGGTCAAAACAGTTTCGGTATCAGGTTTAAAATGAGGTTTTATGAGAAGGTAACAGCAAACTGATTGGCATGTTTCAGAGAGCTTAAGAATATAACTTGGGAACAAATGGAGAGGAAATATCAATTCTAACTAAACTTCTAATGAAAAACATTAATAGAAATATTAACTATCTCTGACATACTTAACAAATGTCATAAACACAATAATGCTAGTAATGATAACAATAACAAAAGGTATGCCATGTATGTTCATTAGGCTGCTCTATTTCTAAATGATTCCACTAACAAATTGCTCACTACTTTCTGCAGTAAGTATACGCACATACAAATGTGGATACATAGATAGATATATAGATAGATGATAAACAAGTTGATTTTGGGCAAATTAAAAGTAGTCTGCTTACAATATTTCTTTTAAGAAGAAAAAGGTTTTATTTTCTTTGGAACTGCTAGCAAAAAGTTCCACTCATAATTTCACCTTCAGTACAAACCCCATTGCTGATCTGGGACTTTCCAAAAAAAAAAAATTTCCATCAAATTAAAGATCTTGATATATGCAACAGGTATCCATATTAACTTTTAGCAATACAATATTCACCTATGACTATACAGACCTCTACTAAACAAAATATTTCCCTATTTCCAGGTTGGACGGAGTCTTGGGTGACATGGTCTACTGTGTGTGTGGTGTCCCTGCCCATGGCAGGGGGGTTGGAACTAGATTATACTAAGGTCCTTTACAACCCTAACTATTCTATGATTCCATGATTTTCTGCATTTAATATTTCCTATTACAGTGTCTTTCAACATATTTCAGGCTTAATCTCATGGCACTTAAGTATCTCATGGCCTTTGCAGTTCTTGGCACTCTGGCTCAATCTGGCAATTGGTACAAAGAGTGATGCTGAGCACTTCCAAGAACTGTAATTGTAGCCCGCAAAAACTGTCTAAATTAGGAGTCATCATTATCCATTGGATTATAAGTCTATTCATACTCTACTGAATAATACCAGATTCTTGTGAGTGATCAAGGGGCAAAAGACATAAAACTATAAAATTCTCTGATGATTCCAGAATAAATGATGTCTTGAGGAGCAGAGATTGATGTTTGTCTAGATTGGCAATGAACGTTTCTGACACATTTCAGTTATGTCCTTTGTACCTAAAAACTGTCACTGAAGAACAGCTCTTAATCCTCTGCAAACAACAGCTGTTTATATATATATATGTATACACTGACAGGATATACAATAGAGTACCAATTAGATCATTTTCTAGTTGTACTGAAGATTAAATTAGGATTAGGAATAGAGTGATATTATCAGAATTAAGAATAGAGTGATTATATTCTATGGAGTATAAAAAGGGATTGTTGAGCAAAAAGCCTAGGATTAGGTTTGCCTTTTAAGAACACCTTTTGAGTGCATTGGTGTGTTTGAGGGTTTTGGAGTCACCACTGTAAACCCAGCTGTCCACCACTGTTTATCTGCCTGTCTTTCTCAACAACCTATGAACAGCTGCCATCAAAACCTAATTAATTTCAGACAAAAATTATCCTGATTATTTCATGCAGTTTTAAAAAATAAAATTTTTGCTGACTTGACTCCATTTAACTGCAAATGGTTACAGAATGGTCACAGCAGCAGTTTTGAAAATGTACAGGGTATGGCCTTCTATGGATGAACAGCTTCTGTCAGTCCAATATAAATCATTGTTCTTTGGTGCAATTGACAGGTTCATATATTCCTGCAGGTGTACTGTTATGCTAATACATGTGAGTTCTGAGCATCGTTAGTAGGTGCTTAGCAAAATCCTGTTGATGCCAGTTTCTCCTTGCTTCTTTGTCACTGCTCTTTTCTTACTTTTTTTCCCCTCCCTTTCTACATATCTTCCTCAACCTCACTTGCAATGCAGATGAAAACCCAATAATTTTCTTAGGACCCTACATGCAGTTCATTTTTAAGCAGTGTTTCTAAACATTCTGACAACGTGCAAAATAAAAGAAAAATATCAAAGCTCCTCAAAGCAGAATGTCATATTAATAAAGTTTATTCAATTCTTTGCTTAACTTGAAAAAAATTGCTGTTAGATCTTTACGTTTTATATGTTTTTAATTTTTTCAAGCAATCATGTTTGCTGTATCATTTAGTAAAGAAAGAGATTTATGCTTGTTTTCATCACCACAGAAAAGATAGATCTATAAATGTAATAAATTTTTAAGTGCTTCATAACCTTACACAGTTTTTATAGGTTGAAAGATAATCAATAATCATGACAGAAAAACTGCATATGATACATCTTTCAAATCAACTTTCTTCTTATGACACAAGACCGATAAATGAAAATGTAAATGCCATGATCAATTTTCCTTAGAAAATATCTGGACTTGAAGGGCTATTCATAAGAATTATTTTCCTAAGCACAATTAACACTAGATGGATCTTCCATGTTCACTACACCTCACGAGATGTCAGGTTGCACTATCCAATTACATAGTCTTTCCTGTTTAGTGCAAAGTACTTCTCATTGAAAATTTAGCTGCATTTATATCTTTATTCTGACAGGGTTTTCTGTTTCTAATTCATTAATGTGAGTGCTAGTGAGAGTTTCTCTACCCAATGTAAGCAATTACTGTTGAATAATTCAAGAAGTTGAATTTTATTTTAAATAAGCAACTTCAGTTTCTGAAATTAGTATATCCCGATGTGTCAGGCTGTTTTTGCTGAATCAGTGTGCTTCAATTCAGACAGCCTCCGAGACGTTTGTTGTCCCTGTGACATCCTCGTCTGTATCACTTCAGGAAATTTAAAGACTCAAGCAGTCAGGAATTTAAATTTACCCATACAAATACAATTTCAGACAGGACTGTCTGAAACAGTAGGTTTATTTTCACTAGCATTTTTTTATTGTCTTTCATTCTGGTTTATAAATACAAATAAAATGCAACAGAAATGGTTTGAAAATAATTGCTGATATTTTTCTTTTTCTTCTTTCTCCTCTCCCTGCCCCCTCCTCCCCCCCCCAAATCACAGAGAACTATACTGACAACACTACATGAAAAGTCACTCTGTAGTTCTCACTTGAGAAGAGGAATTTGCTCCAGCTACTTAAAACTCTCACTTCCTGAAGGTATTTCAGTTTTGGCCTGATACTGCTACTCCATCCAATGTAAAAATTCTGCCACCCTGATTAGTGAAATGCTGACAGGCTAATCTGTGACTTAATTTTAACCAGAAAAATGGTCAGTTCTACAGGATAGAGGTACACTCATTCATTGTGCCTGCCTGAACTAGTGAAAGGAAAACAGACACAGAAACCTGGTTTGAAAAATCAAAATTTGGCTCAGAATGAGACCGTCAGGTGCACAGACCGTGGAATAATGATGTTCTTCCTATCATATTCTATACTTAACAGTTTTCAGTACAATGTAGTTACCTTTTAAAACATTTCTGTTCTGTTTTTTCTTTAATAGAGTGTATAAGAAGACAATGGCAGTTTACCATTCAAAGTTTTGATACACATAGAATCATAGAATCATAGAATAGTTAGGGTTGGAAAGGACCTCAAGATCATCTATTTCCAACCCCCCTGCCATAGGCAGGGACACCTCACACTAAACCATGACACCCAAGGCTTCATCCAACCTGGCCTTGAACATTGCCAAGGATGGAGCACTCACAACCCCCCTGGGCAACCGATTCAAGTGCCTCACCACCCTAACAGGAAAGAATTTCCTCCTTATATCCAATCTAAAAATGTTGCATTAAATTAGATACTGTTTAGCTTCATGTGCAATGAAACATATATTTAATACACTTCCTTCACAGTTTTATCATTTCTCTCTAGAGTTGTCCTGGGTTCAGCAGTAGCAGTCATTTTTCTCCTTCTTAGTAGCTGGTTCAATGCTGTGTTTTCAACTTTCAGCCTGGGAACAGCGCTGGTAACACTGACTGTTGGTGCTCAGTAATGTTTACTCTGACCAAGGACTTTCTGAGCCTCATGCTCTGCCAGGGAGGAGGGGAAGCCAGGAGACAGGACACCTGACCCAAACTAGCCAAAAGGGTATTCCATAACACAGCATGTCATGCCCAGTATGTAGAATTGGGGGCACTTACCCGAGAGGGTTAGATCACTGCTCGGCTGGGCTGAGTATTGGTCGGCGGGTGGTGAGGTGTTGTATTCTCTTCCCTTGTTATTTCCCTTATCGTTACTGTTGTTGTTGGTAGTAGCAGTGGTTTTGTGTTATGCCTCAGTTATGGGACTGTTCTTATCTCAGTCTGTGGGAGTTACACTACTCTGGGAGCTGGAGGAGGAAGGGGTGGGGAGGGAGTGAGCTAGTGGCTGCATGGTTCTGTGGTGCCAACTGGGCTTAAACCACAACAAGAGTTTATACTATATGTACAATAAATTACAAAGACAGTGAAATATAGCAAAACATTACCCTAACAGATACAGCTGACTTCAGATATTAATTTAATATATATTTGTGGGGGGTTTAATAATGAATGTAATATATCTCAGAGACTGGATTGATGTAAGTAAATAGACACTGACGGGATTATATATTCTAGCATACACTATCTTATTATGATTTTATTATAGATATATTAACATATAAGAGATCTATTATCCATACCTATATACAGATATCTATTCTTTTTAATATTCCATATTATTATTATCATTATATGTTAATGCATTTAGGGAGGGAGAAAAAGGAAATTGAAACAACAGTATGAAAAATCTTCTAATTAATAGAATTTTATCTGTGTTCAAATACCAATATTTATATCAGCTGATCACAATTCCAATAGAAGTGACAAAGGTTTAGACTATGTGACAGCAATAAATAAGTAACTCTCCTATAGACACTAGATTGAAGTATTTTAAAACTCTATGTTTTTCTTGTTTAAGATACATGTAACACTCATCTTTCCATCTAAAATGAAAGCAAATGTAAGACTGTTCAGAAACTTGAACTCTCTGGCCAGAGTGCATCCAACTAGATATTATTGAAGAGGAGGCATGTTTTAGTGGACAGAAGACAAAACAGTTCATACATCCTGATGAATCTTCCTACAAGCACATGAGAGATCACTCATCAATTGTTCTTAGCTTGGATACACAAAATGTCCCAGCTTACATTTACTTCTCATGGAAAAAGAGGAAAACTTTATAAACTTAGAGGTTGGTATTTTCACTAGTGCATCTAGATATGTCTGTTGGTGCATAATAAACTCCTCAGCTCCTTCCTTCCAATTAGCCAAACTAGTGCCTATTCAAAACATACGTCAGTGACTGTTTTCTTGGAAACAAAGGCACGGCTGCTGATGGGTAAGGGCAGGAAAAGGACTTATCCACCTCTGGGTCTTGTTGTGGTGTTGGGCTGTCATATGAGGCTTGGCCCACATCCAGATGTGGTACCCTGGAAGTGAGCTATGTGAAGCAGCACAAATGAAATAAAATAAAATAGTGAGAAGACGATTTCCAACTCTTGCTGGAGTTCAGCAAATTTTACTATTAAGCCGTTTAGGATCATTTGAAAATTGCAACCTACTGAGCTTATGTGATGAATGGGAACCTAAGTAAGAGTTCATTCCTGGTTATGACTGTGAGACAACAAAGTATGTTTCTGTCAAAGTGTATAAGGTAGAGTTTATATGCTTATGTTCATTGTGGCTATTTGTCAGCAAGTGGCAGGAAAACATAAGGGTGTATGTTTTATGACCTTCATACTTGGCCATGCCAGGGTGTCTGGCTAACGTTTTTGGTGGAGAAAACAGGGAGATCATGAAAAACTGCACAGTCGCACGAGTAAACAACTACAGATCTGGCATAAAGACAGTTGTTTTTCTAAGGGTATAAAAGCAGGACTCTCTTGTAACCAAATCTGAAGATTCAGCTATGGGTGGACACATCACACAGGAATTTTCCCAATTAGCTGGGACTCCTGGTGTCAGCTGTAATGCGGCTTCCCAGCTGGCCTGAATGATGATTAGGAGGTAATTGGTGATGTGTTTCTCCTTAATCTCTGTTCTCTCTATGCAGTAATGATTTGATGCCCTGCTAAGTTTCCTCTGTGCTACACATGCATATATATATATATATATATATATATATATGATTCACTTTATTGTGCTCATTCAGTATATATATAAATACCTGATTCGCACTAGGGTTTTTTGGGGTTTTTTTGTTGGTTTTTTTTTTGTTTGTTTGGTTTTTGTTTTAGTGTGCTTATTCTCTTTAGTGTTATTGTTTAATAAATAGTTCAGTACCCTGCTTGTTAGCAGAACAACTTTTTACCATGCTTTACCAAATTAAGTAGGATTTATCCTACAATGAAAATAATACAGTACATGTATTGATATTGCAGTATAAATCATAGAGATAAAAATTACATTGTTATAGTTAATGCAATTCAATACAGTCCAAAACCAAGATGGTCTATTATATATATTTCAATATCTGGAGATTTTAATTCTTCATTAGAGTTGTAGAGTAATTTTGAGAAGCGTTTACACAAAAATCCTCTGATAAAACGTGTGCACAAAATGAGAACATATGATCTCATTTAGAAATTTCATGGATTATGAAATCTTTGTTGAATCTGATAATTTGTCACTTATTGCTATCAGGATAAAAACGTTTGTTCCACTGCATTAGAAGATGAACACAACATGCCACCCTGTAGAATAAACCAATTTTTATACAATAAAGACATTTTTTAGGTTTAAGTGATTAGTGTATCTTGACGTTTAAGTTTAGCAAAAGGTTTCCCTACTGATATAACACTTCAGGAGTGCTGAGAAAAGACATGTATTAATACCGTAGTATAAAGCCGTCTTATAATGCAAAGCTGGACTACACAGTAGCTCAAGTCAGCTAGTTAAGCAGTATATAAAATCAAATTCACAGTGTATCAGGAATTTAATATGAAAAAAAGAAGTCATATAGAGAAGAAATTTATTAATTCAGCATAAACCTCAGTGGGTTATTTAGGGACCTGACTGATGGTGTTTTAGATCATGAAATATGCTATAGTGTGAAATTTGTAACACATTTGTGGAATGTTTGCGGTCAATCCTAAGTCAGTGCAGATGTGTAGTCCCTTGTAGCTGAGTCCAGAATTAACTGGTTTTTAAATTCACTGCCTAAACAGATAGATATCATATCCAAAGGATCTGAAAAATCTAAATGCTGTCTGTGACATTCAGAGCATAAAAGAATATGAAATATTATTTGCCACATTATTATTACTTAGTTCTTATAATTAAATAAAACCAAGGGCATATGGACATTATGTATTCTTTGCTAGGTGTCTGGTTTAGGTTGTTTTAATTTTTTTTTTTAATTAAATAGAATAAGAAAATAGGATAAGACATACTTATATATTGCATACTTATATATACTTGCACATAGGAAAATACATACTTGTCTATAAAAAAGATTAAAGAATCATGTTATAATTTAGAATAGCAGTATCTGTTAAATACTTAGTATGCAAGTATTTAGTTTTCAGGGGTTGCTACTTATCCAAATAATGGTCAGTCACCTGCTGCTGCACATTAATTTAAATAATATCATAGATTGTACTGGAATGACAGCTGGTTACTTGAACAGTTTTTTACATTGAAGTACTTTAAAATCATTACATATTTTTAAATCTTAATTCTTTGTGTTAAGAGTAGGAACTACTGCTATCAATCAACTTGAAAAATTTCCCCACGGTCATGACCTAGCTGAGTATTCTCTGATCACGCTGAATAAAATATGAGGTAGTGGTGTAAAGTTTAATCGTCCTGTTTCTTCAATTTCCTTCTTTCCTTTCAGCAGTAGCCACTGGGGGAACAGTTCACTTTTCTGCTTCATGGAAATCTCAGGCTAAGGATTTTCTGAGCTCTTTTAATCACTGTGTTTAAGGTGGAGATGCCAAAGGACTCACTGAGCAACAATAAGAGATAATGACTTATGCATGGAATATTGAAAAGTGTTCATCTTGGTGGAACAAAGTAGAATAAAACAGAACAAACGGCAAGTAAAACTGAAAACACAGAAGAAAAGGTGAGCTATATAGCTTTGAAAAGCAATCTATAGCTGCAAATAAGAAACTATGTATTAAATCCATTTTTAGCTATTTTTAAGAATCTAGAGTCACAAGGGTAGTTCAGAGTGCTGTACATACTTAATAGATTATTGATTTTCAAAGAAAATATGGTAAGACATCTTTCATGTAGACCTGAAGTTTCAAATTCACATATCTGGTACTTTACATTACATTCCTTTTTCTTTCTTTTTTTTTTTTTTTTTTCTTTTTTTGCTTGATAAGCTGTTATCATACTTTGGTTTAGTGTTCAGGCAACAAACTTCTGATCGCTTTTGGGAAAAATTGTCTTGCAGAGCTACATTCTCCAAATGTCTAAATGAAATCCTGAGTAAAACTTTCATAATCTTGCAAAAAGACATTGAAGAGTGGTAAGATTTTTCCTATAGCTGTAAAACTATTTGAAAATCTGAGTTATAATTCAGTGTTTGGTCTTCTTTGTTACTTCAACCTTCCTGCAAAACCTGGAAAAAATCTCTCTTGATTTCAGGTTACCATTTGTGGTAGCAGTGGTAATAATGCACTAAAGACTGGCTCATTGAGTAATCTTGACAATACAGAGTCTCTGCTGTTGCATGACCCTTAGTCCAAAAAGAGTATCAGAAATGTTTTTTTCTTTTTTTCTATTATATGGGTTTTGTCCTTATGAAAAAAAAAAAACCAACAAAATTCTAGCATTAAAATTTTGATTTTTTCAGAAAACATATGGATTTGCAAGTTTTTGTCATCTAACATAGTACATCCTATACCATTAATGTAATTATTTTGTGGCAGTATTCTTTGAAGATTCTAAACAGTGCTCAAAATAGAAATACAACCTGTTTCAAATGCCAAAGCAATTTTTCCTAGGTTCTTTTCATTGAATTCAAATCTCTGTCACACCTAAAAATAAGGTGAGAATATTAGCTTCTCTACTAACATAAATCTTCACCTATGTATGGAGAAACACTTCTGAGTAGTCTTGAGTTTACTTTGTTAACAAACAGAAAAGTGACAAAACAGCATTCCATTTGAAATAATTTCTCCTAATTTATTCTAAATGAGTTTTTCAGATAGATGTTTTATAGATATTTTAAATGTTCATTTTATTTGTGATGCTTGTTACTTTAATATGTTTAATTAAATGGAAATATCAAAACCAAATGAATGATAATCATGTAGATCAATGGTATCCAGACTTTCCAGCCAGCAATCTATTCTCAGTCCTTACAATTTCCTACTGGTAACTGAATGTTCTTATCCTTCAATTTATAAATGAGAACAGTGCCTAAGCTACTTAGCCTCTTTTGACTAGGTGTAAAGTTCTTCCTGCGGTCTCATGTAATATACTTTCAGAATTATTGATTTTGATGGTGTTGTCATCCATATTCTGGAACTGAAGGTTTTTGCATTGGTTTTAGTAGTATGTATTTAAAAGTTTAACATAGAATAAGTTTAGCTAAGGAAGTGTTCCACAAACTGTTTTAAATCTGTCTGTAACCCCTGATTTAGGTCCTCACTTGAAATATGCATTATTTTGATGGATTTTTCACTATGTTAAATGAACTCCATTAGCAACCAACTGTTGCAAATCTCTCTACATATGTGTCTTAAGTTCACAACTTGCTGAGTTTATTTGAACCTGTTGAGGTGTTAGCTTTGTCGTATTCTCAAGCATTAAAAATTTTCCAGCACACCAAGTAGTACCATTTTTCTTGTTGGTTTCATTAACTTTTCCTTTGTTAATGACACAATGCAGAACTAGGCTCAAGCCTTTTATCCCATTTTACATAAGCCTGGGTATCTTGTTCCAAGATTTTGTAACATTGTGGAGTAAGAAGATAGTTCTTACTGAAGCAAGCTGTAAAGTGAAAGAAAGCTCTGAAGGGATGGACACAGAAGGTATATTCATAAGGGTCAGAGAAGAATGTATGCAGTGACTGATCATGGCTGTCTCACAGAAAGATGAATCCAGCTATCTCAACGCAAAGGGGACTGAAGTGTTGCCTTTGGTCTGGATAAAGAGCTACATAAACTGAGTGGACTAGCCAGCCACATCAGCTGAGCACATTAGCCAACCAGGAATGACAGTCAAGTGGTTCAACTGACTTTATCTGTTCAGTGAATTAACCTGTTGTATCAACTGACTGTAACTGTTAGTCACTGAGTTAACTGAAAGACTGCAAGTGTCTCCTTGACTCACCAGAACAGCAAGGTGTGAGTGTGTGTGCATGCATGTCTTATTTCAGCAGGGTACCAAAAAATGAGCAAAACCCAAGAGAACATTGACAAGAGAGATGGAGTTAGGGTGGTTTCAACTCACATACCTCTTCATGGTGGCTGGCAATGCCTAGCATAAAGATTGTGAGCTTAATTATAGAGACTGGTAATAGGCATCATATGTGTTTTGTGATTCTACTGTAAATTGCAACTGCCAAACTTGCCATATTCTAGGAAGTCTAATTTCTACTTGTACTATGATTTAAGTATACAGTTGTACACTGCATCAAAATTCAGTATAGCAATCAAATACATTCAAATAAGAAAATCTGGTAGTAAGCATTAAACCTTTTATATGTAGGATGTCTAAAAGAGCTTGATCAGAATTTATTGGATGTTGATTACACCCTAAAGGAAAATCCTTATACTCCCATCTTGGCATTGTACACTCATCTCCCAGCAGTACCATCCAAACCTACATAAGGGAAATAATTTAATATTAGAAAACAACTTGAAAGAGATCAACTGTGCTAGTAATAAGTTGCAGAATTTGCTGCTCACAAGTAAAGAATGGAAAGGAAGAAAATCTTTTACTCGTGGATTTTAAGATAGTGAGTTACAAAAGTATGTTTGCATTTCTAATGCAGCCCTATCTATCTGATCATAAGCATGGAATTTTCAAAATAACTCCTTTACTCATTTAAGGTTGATTTATCACTTACAGTTTTAAAATCTCTAACTTGGAAATTAGCAATTAATTTTCACTTATTGACAAATATGTCATAAACAAATGCACAAATATGAAATAGTTAATCTAGAGCAGACAAGCAGTAAAAAATCCACAGCCTGTTTTTAATCTCATTATTAGAAGATTAAAACTACTTGGAAAAGCTATTCTGGAAGATTGTTTTAAAATCAGCTGACATTATACAGTAAAAAACCCTATGCTATATGTGGACATTAATTTTAGCTGTCAACGTGTGAGATATATATTTTTTTTAGTATAGAAGTTTAATTATTTTCATTGCAATATTCCTGTGAGACAAGGAGTATTTATTATCACTAGTGAAAATGAAGAGTCACTTGAATACCATGACTTTTCGAATATGACAGAGAGTGGCCTAGTAACTACATTAGCTAGTTCCCTAAGGACCCTGGAATGTATCTTCTTGGGTCCCATAGACTTGTGCATGTTCAGTTTCCCTGAGTGTTCTCAGACTTGATCTTCACTTATGATGGGAGGGACTTTGTTCCCCCAGTCCCTGCCTTGAGGTTCAGGGACTGAGAAATGTAGGAGGAGAGATTACCACTGAAAACTGGGGCAAAAAAATTGTTGAGTAACTCAGCCTTCTCCATATAGGTTGACACCATTTCTCCTGTCTAGTTTATGCAGAGGGTACATTTTCTTTAATTTATTTTTTTTCTGATCAGTGTACCTGTAGGAGCCATTCTTACTATTCTTCTCATGCCTTGCCAAATTCAAGGTCCACCTGTGCCTTAGCTTTCTTGATCCTGTCCCTAGACATTTGACCAGTGTCCTTATGTTCTTCCCAGGATACCTGCCCTGGTTCCATACCTGTGCATTTCCTTCTTACACTTTAGTTACTAAGGATCAAGAGGTACTTACTCAGCCCTGCAAGTCTCCTGACTTCCTTGTCTTTCTTATACGTGGAAATTAAGAGCTCTTGAGTTTAAAAAGCGGCCAGCTCTGTTCAGCTCTTTTTCCCTTGAGGGTAGTTTCCCATGGGGTCTCATCCACTATTTTCTTAAAAACCTGAAGGTTGGCTCTCCTAAAATTCAAGGTCTTGACTTTATTTTTCACCTGGCCCCTATCAAGTTCATGAATTCCACTGTAGTATGATCACTGAAGCCCAGGCTGCCACCAATCTTGATATGTCTAATTAGTTCATCCATCTTGATAACAACAGGTCTAGTAATGCTCCTCTTTGGTCAAACCATCACCTGGATTAAGAAATTTTCTTTGATGCACTCTGAGAGTGTTTTGGTCTGGTTACAGCTTGCTGTGCTGGAAAAGCAGGTACCAGGGTGATTGAAGTCCTTGTCATGGTTTAAGCAGAGCTAGTAACTCAGAACCATGCAGCCACTCTCTGACTGTCCCTCTTCTTCCCCCCTGCTCCTGGAGGGACGGGGAAGAGAATCAAAAGAATGTAACTCCCACAGATTGAGATAAGAACAGTCCAGTAACTAAGGTATAACACAAACCACTACTGCTACCACCAATAATAACAATTATAAGGGAAATAACAAGGTGAGAGAATATAAAACTAAAAAGGGAAAGTGAAAAGAAAACAATAAACACAGGTGACGCACAATACAATTACTCACCACTCACCGACTGATGCCCAGCCCGGCCCAAGCAGCAATCTGGGCCTTCTGGATAACTCCCTCCAGTTTATACACTGGGCATGATGTGCTGTGTTATGGAACACCCCTTTGGCTGGTTTGGGTCAGGTGTCCCATCTCTGCTTCCTCCCAGCTTCTTGTGCCCCTCCTCAGTCAGTAGAGCATGAGACTGAAAAGTCCTTGATCAGAGTAAGCATTACTTAGCAATAACTAAAGCATTGGTGTGTTCTCAGCATTGTTGTCAGACTAAAGCCAAAAACATAGCATTGGACCAGCTACTAAGAGTGAGAAAAATAATTGTCACAACTTAACCCAGGACAGTCTCCTAGCAGGTTCAGAATCTGTGAGTGTTATGCTTTCTGTAGTTGAAGAAAAGGACTTTATCAACAGGCTCCCCTTATTTGGGTGGTCAGTAGTAAATGTAAACCATGAGGTTTCTTTTGTTGGTTTGTCCCTTAATTTTTGCCATAAGCTCTCAACTTGTTTATCTCTGTTTTTCAAAGACAGATCTGCAAAGGCAATGCATTATTTTACATAGAGAGCAACTCCCCTGCCCCTCCCTCCATGCTTGTCCCTCCTAAATAGTTTATAGCCATCAATTATGATGCAGGAGGAAGGGGAGAGTGAGCACGCGGCTGGATTGTTCTGTATTACTGGCTGGGCTTACATCACAACATCCAGTCATGTGGTTCTGTATTGGATTGACATGGCAAGGTTTTGAGTTTTGGCAGCAGAGGGGGCTGCAGTGGTGGCCTCTGTGAGAAGACAACAGAAGCTGTCTGACAAAGCCAGCTCCAGACAGCTCCAAGATAGACCTGCCACTGTCTAACGCTGAGTTTATCAGCAACTGTAGCATTTAAGATATTTAAGAATGGGTAAAAAGCATTGCACAACAACAGCCGGGAGAAAGGAGTGAGAATATGTAAGACAAACAGCTCTGCAGACACCAAGATCAGCGCAGAAGGAGGGGAAAGAGGTGCTCCAAGCACCAGAGCAGAGTTGCCTTTGCAGCCTGCTGTGAAGAACATGGTAATGCAGATTGTCCCATTGTGGTCATTCTGGACTTGAGGTCCACAATGAAGTCGTTATCCACCCTGCAGCCTGTGCAGGACCCAACACTGACACAGGTGGATGTGCCCTAAAGGAAGCTGCTGCCCATGGAGAGCCCACACCAGATTTTCTGGCAGGAGCTGTGATCCTGCAGGGGACTCACACTGGAGCAGCCTGCTCCTGAAGGGCTGTAACCAGTGAAGAGGACCTATGCTGGAGCAGTTCTTGAAGAAATGCAGCCTGTAAGAGAAGTTGGAGCAGTTTGTGAAGGACTGTGTCCCATGGGAAGGACCTCACTCTGGAGCAGAGGAAGAACACAAGGAAGAAGGAGCAGCAGAGATGAAATGTTGTGTCCTCATTTCCCATCCTAGTATCCTACTTTGAGGGTAAAACAGTTGGGAGCAAAGTTGAAGCTGGAAAGAATGGAGGAGTAAGGGGAAGGTGGTTTTAGATTAGTTCTTATTTCTCCTTCTCTATTTGGCAAAAAATTGAAATGAATTTCATTTCAAAGTCAAGTCTGGTTTACCTGGGACAGTAATTATTGAGTGCTCTCCTTATACTTAGCTTGCGAGCTTTTCTCCTTCTGTCCTGTTGATGGACAGGGAATGATAGAGCAACTCAGTGGCCAGCCAAGGTCAAGTCACCACAGATTTAACCATAATTTTTCAGTGATAGTTGTTACATTGTAACTTTCTAGCTGCACAGTAGCTTCCAGTTCCTCTTATTTGTTACCCATGCTGCATCCGTTCGCACAAGCACTTCAGCTGGCCTATCACCTGTGACATCTCCTAAAGGAACATGTCCCAGTTCCTCTGTGGTATCTCACAGGTGTTACCCTGTTGGTTCCTTATATATGAGCTTTCTGGCTCTTCTGTGTTACTCAAAACTCCACTCTCTTTCCCCTTTCTATAAAAGACAGGTGTTGCCACAGACAGACTGAAGCACGACATTTTATATGAATTAATAGACTGAGTGAAATCGACTGTTTAATAGCATCATATTCACCAAAGTGGAAGATAATGTTGAATATAATACAATCCCTTGCTTTTAAGTTAAACTACTTGGAAAACTTGTCTTCTGGATGATTTTTTGTCTATTATATAGCATAATAAGGAAAACCTGAATTCTACTCATGGCTACAATCGACGTATTATTAAGAATCTTCAAGATGTTTTCAGTTCTGAATAAAGAATATATTCCTTACTGGTTTAGAAACTTATGATTACACATTGCTCCTTCAAGATGTTTTATCCATTCTTAAAATAGATATAAAATAATATTACAGAACAGTACTTTCTTTAGAGTTTCCATTTTCCCAGCTCTTAGCAGCATATATTTATTCACAATACATAGCTAGTTTCAACTTTATATTTCTTTACTAAAATGCCTCATTGGAAAATTTAATTTTATCTGATTAAATTTTCATTTTTCTTTTAAAAACAAGTATGCATTTATTCAGTACATGTATGGACATTTAAAGCAACAAATAAATACAATTTTATGAAAAAAACCTGCAAAATAGTAAATTACTGTGTAAAATTTTGAAGCAATGGCATAGTTCTGTTATTTTTAATATTAATCACTGGCATTGTAATACTTTTCTGATATCAATATATACATAGGTCTACCTCCATTTTTCATCTAATAACCTTACGTTTGCAAATCTTCTTCCTGTTTACAGTAAAGGATATAATTTGTTGGAAGATCATAGAATCATAGAATAGTTAGGGTTGGAAAGGACCTCAAGATCATCTAGTTCCAACCCCTCTGCCATGGGCAGGGACACCTCACACTAAACCATTCCACACAAGGCTTCATCCAACCTGGCCTTGAACACCGCGAGGTATGGAGCACTCACAACCTCCCTGGGCAACCCATTCCAGCGTCTCACCACCCTAACAGGAAAGAATTTCCTCCTTATATCCAATCTAAACTTCCCCTGTTTAAGTTTTAACCCATTACCCCTTGTCCTGTCACTACAGTCCCTGACAAAGAGTCCCTCCCCAGCATCCCTATAGGCCCCCTTCAGGTACTGGAAGGCTGCTATTAGGTCCCCACGCAGCTTTCTCTTCTCCAGGCTGAACAGCCCCAACTTCCTCAGCCTGTCTTCATACGGGAGGTGCTCCAGTCCCCTGATCATCCTCGTGGCCCTCCTCTGGACTTGTTCCAGCAGTTCCATGTCCTTTTTATGTTGAGGACACCAGAACTGCACACAATACTCCAGGTGAAGTCTCACGAGAGCAGAGTAGAGGGGCAGGATCACCTCCTTCGACCTGTTGGTCACACTGCTTTTGATGCAGCCCAGGATACGGCTGGCTTTCTGGGCTGCGAGCGCACACTGCTGGCTCACGTTCATTTTCTCATCGACCAGCACCACCAAGTCCTTCTCTGCAGGGCCACTCTGAATCTCTTCTTTGCCCAGCCTGTAGCTGTGCCTGGGATTGCTCCGACCCAGGTGTAGAACCTTGCACTTGTCATGGTTGAACTTCATAAGGTTGGCATCAGCCCACCTCACAAGCGTGTCAAGGTCCCTCTGGATGGCATCCCTTCCCTCCAGCATATCAACCGGACCACACAGCTTGGTGTCGTCGGCAAACTTGCTGAGGGCGCACTCAATCCCACTGTCCATGTCAGCGATGAAGATGTTAAACAAGACCAGTCCCAACACCGATCCCTGAGGGACACCACTTGTTACCGGTCTCCATCTGGACATCGAGCGATTGACCACAACTCTTTGTGTGCGGCCATCCAGCCAGTTCTTTATCCACCGAGTGGTCCATCCATCACATTGATATCTCTCCAATTTAGAGAGAAGAATGTCGTGTGGGACAGTGTCAAACGCTTTGCACAAGTCCAGGTAGATGACATCAGCTGCTTTACCCTTATCCATCAATTCTGTAGCCCCATCATAGAAGGCCACCAAACTGGTCAGGCAGGATTTCCCCTTAGTGAAGCCATGCTGGCTGTCACCAAGCACCTTGTTGTTTTTCATGTGCCTTAGCATGCCATCCAGGAGAATGTGCTCCAAGATTTTACCAGGCACAGAGGTGAGACTGACGGGTCTGTTATAAACAAGTGAGAATATGAAGATAGTTAATAAAATTGGTAAAAATTGTGGTTTTCCCAGTAAGATCTCTGAAGCCATTGGCAATAGCACCACAACCTGTGAGATGGGTGCCTGCACAATTTTAAGGCATATTTTCATTGTTTTAAAAAGGGAGAACGCTAAAATAGATAGCTTAGTGGTATAAAAGCATCTATCCTGTACAAAACTATAGTCTATATAAAAATAAAAAAATTGAAAATGATGAGAAAACTGTGCTCTAGTAGATCAGAGAAATCGAATTAGTTGTGCTTTATACACAAGACAAAAATTTGTCAGTTTTAAACACTGCATTTTTTCTCACATGTTCCACATTTCTACAATCTTATTTTCACTGTTTTTTTCCCCTGGATGGAGGAGTGCTATAATTATTATCATTTATTTCCTGAGAATGAAAAACATTTTTCATATATGGCAATGCTTTTCTCTTCTTCCCCCCTCCCCCTTTTTTTTTTTCATTGTTATTTAGCTTGTTCCATTTCTTTCAGTATCTTAGTATCTTGGTAAGTAAATCTTAAATGTTCTATATATCAGTCTATCCAGGTTATCATAAAAAATTAATCAGCAACTACTGTAGCAAGCTGAAAGCATGCACAGATTAGGAAATTTTGTCTCAATATACAGTGTCAGTGCCCAGAAATCTTTAGGGCTTCATGAATAGAACTGAATAGATATTTTCCTTTTATTGAACTTAACAGCAACAGGGCTTTCAAACCACAAGGCTACTTATGATTTGGGCAAAAACTAGAGTAAAGACTTTTTAAAATACAGAAACCTCAGAGTAACCAGAAACTACAGAAGAGAAATGAAAGGTTGACCCAGAGAGCGTCAACAAGGTGAAGGCCAACATGTAGGTTTTCTTATTACTTTCTGATACCCAATCACATTGTTTTGAAGGGAACAGAATATGCAGTTCATAATAAACTATAAGTAAAGCAGGTTGTATATGTAACGATCTTTGGCTTATCACAGAGTTCAGAATTGCATAACAACTGTATAATTTTAATGCAGGAATTAGTCACTGTATTAATTTAGTTAGTTCCTGTTGGTTGCTAAGCTCAGCACAGAAATAAAACCAATCCATGAAATGTTCTCACCTAAAGATAGGGATATACAGGACCCTGCACTGAAGCACAGTAATTCAACATTTAAGTGAAATTTGACATGCCACTACCTTTAATATATCAGGAGACAAACAAAAAACTTTGCATACCATTCTGTAGTTATTTCTAGAGAATATGAATTCTGTTGATATTAGAAATTAAAATGACAGCCTTAGAAGCACAGAGGACAAATAGTTAATACGTCTATTAACTTGGTGGTTGATTGCAGCAGTGCCTACAAGCTTGAATCCACTGGACTTCAGAATCCACCCATACAAAACAATAAGATTGTTCTTACCCTAATAAAGAAACTGTTTTGAAAAGGTATAAAATCATGCACCTATCTTTAAGAATGACATCCACTATATTAACTTTTGAAATTCTCCTCTTTTCTGAGAAGGTAGATGTATTTCTTTTTTTATTTTATAAACAGGATGCTTCATTATTTTTCAACAGATTGGTTTAAAATATTTGCATTGCCAATAAATGATGATGCTTACCTTTTATACAAAAAACCCTGTTTTCATAATCAAAACTGGTGTTTGTGTCTGACATCACAGAACAAACAAACAAACAAACAAACAAAAAAGTACTATATCCTAATCTGTTATTGTTAGTCTTTGACTATGAAAAGAATCAAGATCCATTAAAGGCAGCATTATATTTTAATGAAAACCAAAACATATTATTATGAATTTGACTGTCTGGTTTTTGCGTCTTTCAGATCTCAAGGGGATACAAGCTAGCTAAAATTGCAACTAGTTTTCATAAAAATAGATTACATGGAATAATGTTCAAAAAGAACATTTCATTTCCTTTATACATATATAAAATACATAATGCAGACATAATTCTCTCATTGTTAAATTTAAACAGCTCAGATTAGCTTATGGTTAAGACTACAATCTTTGTAGTGTCCTAGATAAGTTGTTACATTAGATTCTCTAAAGTACAAAATTGTGACATTTAACCTTTTTTACAATAAATATACTTCAAAAGACTTAAGGATTAGATCATAAACTTTTCAATCCCTTTGATATAAAGATGTTTGAGTTCAGTCCCATTAAATCAAATTATTGTTTAGTAACACTGGATAATGACTACCATTATCATCACTTGTTTTTAATAATCACAATAATGTCATTTTTCTTTTTTCTAAATAAAAAAAAAAAGTTAGAATTATTCAAACAGATGTTCTGACTTAAAGGAATTAAGAGTGTTTCTCATTAGCTATCCCAAGAGAAGGGTTATCCTATGCGGTTGTTGAATCTGTCTCCTTACTTTTATTTTCTGATAAATGTACATAATTTTTTAAAAGATGACTAGATATTTAATGTCAGAAGGTTAAAGTTATAAAGCCTAGACTATGGAGACATTGTTACTTAATTTCTTTGAATAAATTAAAATATAAGGAGTCTTACACTGAAATATAGAATGGCTCCAATGAAATGGCTCTATACCATATGCAATATGGTATATTAATAATAATATTAATTAATAATAATAGAGCAATGGCTCTATACCATAAAACCTAGCAAGAAGCTTTCTATCACAAAAGAAAAAGATACTACTAAGTAAAAGAGTGGACATAAGAATCGCACTAGGTCTCTTTTTTCTCACCACTGTGAATGGCATCTGCACATCATAAACCGTCTAAGTCTCTGTATCCACTTTCTTACAAGGATAAAAGAAAAAATAATGGATCTTCTCTTTCCCAAAAAAGTGACATACATGCATCAGTGAGAACATGCCTCTGTATTTTCCTACAAGAACTTTTCACAGTAAAAATGTAGAATGTAAGTATTCCAGATGAATAAGAAAACTGCTTTTACCTAGTAACAGGGGTTAATTCAAACTGGCTTTGAAATAGAGGAAAAATCAATATAACAATCAGAATTAAACAAATAAAGCTATGGTGCGAAAGAAAACTTATGTATAGTATATATATAAAATATATATATAACATAATATATATATAAATATAATATTACAGTCCATATAACATCATTCTTTAGAGACAATTTAGTTTGAAGCCAAAACCAGAAGAAAGCATATAATCAAATATGATGTATCATATGTTTTGAATACTATTATCTCTATGGCTGCTTATAATGAAACAGTATTGTTTACAAAAATAATCGTACTTTACTTACATATCATTGTTTAGTACTTTTTACTCAACAGTGTCAGTCAAGATTCCTTGATGAAATGCCAGTTTGGATAATACTGTTAGCTATCTTCTGAAAAGTTGTTGGGTAGGTTTGCTGTGGGTTTTTTACCTGTTTGCTTGGTTGGTTGGTTTGGTTTGGTTTGGTTTGTCGTGTTTTTCTTAAGGATTCCAGGAGATGCTTTTGGAGGATCAGTTACCTGCTGCATTGCACCCCTAAAACAATGCCTTTAACTGTTAGGTACAAAAGGTTTTCTACATAGAATTAAAATACATTGTCAGGACCATTTGAAATTAATTATAAATTATTGTATAGTATTCAATAACTATTCTCACAGATCATATATATTGTATCCCTATATTTTAATAACTTGTTGACTTTTCCTTGAAAATATTAGAAAAACAAGTATTATTTGAAATTATTTTCTTTTTAAGTAAATTCTTGCATGTCTTCTTTCTTGTTCTTTTCCACTTTGTCGTGGTTTAAACAAAAGTCATCCATAAATCACACAGTCGCTCTCTCACTCCCCCTCTTCTTGCCTTCCCCCTACTCCCGGAGGGATGGAGAAGAGAATTGAAAAGAATGCAACTCCCACTGGCTAAGAACAGTTCAGTAACTAAGGTATAACACAAACTACTACTGCTACCACCAATAATAATAATGATAAAGGAAATAACAAGGGGAAAGAATACAATACCTCAGCACCAGCTGACTGATACTTAGTCCAACCCTGCAGTCCCTAGCCCTTCTGGGTAACTCTCCGTTACATCCTGGGCATGATGTGCTGTGGTATGGAATACTTCTTTGGTCAGTTTGGGTCAGGTGTCCTGTCTCTACTTCCTCCTGTCTTTCCCTCCTCCCTGGCAGAGCATGAGGCTTAGAAAGTCCTTGGTCAGACTAAAACATTTGTGTTATCAGCTCTGTTCTCAGGCCGAAAGTCAAAACACAGTGCTGCACCAGCTACTAAGAAGGAGAAAAATAACTGCTACTGCTGAACCCAGGACACACTTCTAGACATATCCACCTGTCACAGGATCTGGTATTTAGGGGTTCGTCTGCTAAGTATTTTTTATTCTCAGCTTGAAGATATAAACCTACCTTTTTGACATAATAAACATGCCCAAAAAATCCACTATAATAATAAAGCTTCTAATTGAAGATTAGAATGAGAAATAAGCAACAGAAGCATATGAGGATAAGTTTTGTTTACATGTAAATGCTCTTCATAATAAAGAAGGGAAAAGAATTGCACAAAATGTATATTTTCTAAAGTAGCTCAAAATGGAATAATTTTTTCATGTTTCATAGGTGAGTCATTAAAATAGCTCAAAATGGAATAATGTTTTCATGTTTCATAGGTGAGTCGTTAAAATACCTGTTACAATCAACTCTGTACACAGGATTTCACTGAAAAAAGACTTCATAACTATGCTTCAGATAGAAAAGAATTTCACCAGAAGAATACAAGAGAGTGAGCCAAATGGTTTTAAATGCCAGAGAATAATTACAAGTACCTATTAAAATTGGCAATAGTCCAAAGAGACACACATTCAACTAAAGAGTTTAAAAAGACATTTATCCTTCATTTCCAAGGCCAAATTGTCATGGCTCGATCAGGAATTAAATTATACTGGGTGATTCAGTGAAAGCTGAATACAGGAAAAGCTTAATCTAAATTCAGTCACAGCTATATTCCAAATGGAGAGAACCATACGGCCTTTTAAAGTGTAACTCACACAACCCTCAAAGAGGGAGGTGGTCTCAGGAGAAGAGCTCTTACAGTGACATTCGGGAGATCTACAGCATCCCTTCATACTGTCTAAAGGTACAGCTTTTGGAAAACACTTAGCAGATTTTACAGCTGCCTCATCACAGAAAAAATCTCTGGAGAGATTAGGCAGCAACAAAGCCACTTGCTCATATTCAGGGTGAAAAATCCTTAAGAATGCAAGATGCAAGGCTAGTGCAAGGGGTGAAATTTATTCATTTTTAAACTAGATTAATTCAGTTTGGCATACTCTGCCAAAAAGACAATCAGCATATTTCTTGGTGAGAACAAATGAATCCTGTACAAATTTTAATCAAGATGACATAACCAGCTCAGACACTATAATATATTTTTAGAATACCATTCTTATGAATGTTGTGTGGCTGAGGGACTTGGCTTTAGTATTTTCCTGCACTCCTAAGTATCTGCACAGAATGCTAAAGTAGATCCTAGCCTTTATGTTCTTTATTCCAAATAAAGGAAAACTTAAAAACTTACAGATGCAAGTGCCTTTAGGGAAAATTAACTCAACTTTGGAAAGAATGATACAGAATCTTCATGCAGATCCATATTAAAGAAGACTTTGGAGTGTTGAAATGAATTTTTTAAGGGTTTTTTTTCATAAATAGAAATAAAGAAACAAAGAAAAGCTTATTTTCTCTTCAATACCC
Source organism: Lathamus discolor (assembly GCF_037157495.1). Taxonomy (NCBI): domain Eukaryota; kingdom Metazoa; phylum Chordata; class Aves; order Psittaciformes; family Psittacidae; genus Lathamus; species Lathamus discolor. Next base: position 101,531,997 of record NC_088885.1, on the reverse strand, counting down.
TCTCAAAATTTTGAGCAAATAATGTTTGACCTTAAAAGGGTGCTTATGATAAGGTCTTACCACATGAATGTACAATACAATCACACCGCATTTGAAAAACATTGTGGGACCCCTCCATCACGGTTTCCAAAAGATGCCAATGAAATCTGGATGATAGAGAGTGAAATACCTGCTGAATTTTAACACAGCTGAAGAAAACAAACTGCATATTTATGAAGCATGTGACCACATACTAATGCAATTGACAGGATGGTTACTACCCCGTAGCAGTTTACCTCCAGGTCAGTTTTACACTTCATTATCTCACTGGAAGGTCAGACAACTCCACCTTTTTCTTGTAAAGCTAACTATATCAGTAGAAGTCACTCTGAAACTGGAGACTAATGTAGATGAACAAACTAGCATCACTGCTTTTCTGACCTACTAGTTTTCTTCATCCTTGGGACATTGAATGCTTCTGATTCAGCAGCTGGAATCTATTCTTTTTCTCTCTGTAGATTTGTGATGCATAACATAACTACATCTGTAACACTATGATTCTAAATATATGTGACACAGCATTGCCATAGGTGTCAAGCACTGGCATTAATCAAGTGTACAATCTATGTCTAACCCTGCCTTGACTCCACAACTGCCTCTATCCCTTTTCCAGAACTTCCTCTTGAGTTTTTCTGATGCAGGAATGTGAGGAGCAGGTGGAAAGAAATGGGACTTCTTCCTTTCCTTTCTTTCTGTCCTGTTTTTCTCTTATGCTAGTAGATGAAGACTGTCTGCACCAAGCTGCTGTGCAGGTGAGACAATGGGCCATCGGCATTTTCATGAAGTGAAGTCATGAAACACGCAAAGGAAAATCTCCTGCAGTGATGGAAGTAACCTACAGGGAAGCAAGTCACTTTCCCTGAGTTTTCCAGGAGAAAAAGGAAGGATCCTTAGAGGTAGTTTGCAAAAAATGTGGCCTGTCATAACAGGAATACCTGAGGGACAGACTCCAGCCTCTTACAACATAACTGCCAAAAGAAGGAGGTCAATAAGTTTGAGGTCAAACCTGCACCCACTTGAATCCACAATGAATTTTGTCCTAAACTTTTAAGAGGTTATTTTTACTGCTATTACTTCTTGCACACATCAACATTCTTACAGTACCATACAGTACAGTACAGCTGTGAATGATTACACAAGTATGAAAATAGTTAATGAATATGTAAATCAAATTTTTTAGTTTGTTTGTCTCTGGAAACAGCAGCATTATCCAATCCAGGCATCTTTCTGAGATTATTTAGAAAGAAGAACAAAAACCTATATTAAAAAAAAAAAAATGTTAATGCCCTTAATATTGTCAGAGAATGTTGAATTTTAGAGGGAAAGCTGAGTTCCGTCTAAAGTCCACAGTCTCCTAAATCAGGCTTAAACAAAGTAAAACAAAACAAAACCAAAACCAACCCCCAACATATTACTTAATTATTAGTATCTTTATATAAAAATTATAACGTTAAATGACTTCTATCTTGCATGTGACATGTCATGGTCAGTCAGTTAAAACTATTGCTCAGATAATTTTGTTAAACTATTTCAGACTGAGAAATAAGATTATTCCTGAAATACTGGGAACGATCTAAATTATGTTCTGACTTGAATTATTTTCTTATTTAAAATGGAATGGCTATTAAAACTACTAACATTAGGACTAGGTTTAAAAAACCCAATGAATTACACTATGATGTAGTTGCCAACAGCTCCCTGCAATATCGTTCCTGCTAACCTGAAAATGTGTAAAAGGAGAGAATTAGTCTCACATCAGTTACAGATATTCAAGGAGTTATTCCCTAATACACTCTGTGAGAATCTGCACCAAACAGAATTAGGTTAATAATTATGCACAGATCAGGAAATCTATGCATGAAACAATTTTACTATGGTTTCAAATAAGCTAGTGACTACATCTGTGTGACTGAAATTGTTCTTTCTTCTCTCACCCTTCTATTAAACTTTTTTTTTTTTATTTCTACATGCAATAGCAATTAAAAAAAGTCTGCTTATAGTTTTTAAAGGAAGCAAATACATTTATTCTCTTTTTACACACTCTCAAAATAAGAGTGCCTAGAAACGTGATAGGCTATTCCAATGGTCAGCTTATCAGTAGGAGACCTGGACAGATTTTTTTTCTGGCAGTTTTTGTGCTACTGATGTTATTCTATAAGTTGCTAACATCATAAAGTCAGAGAACACTTATTTTCTGTACTGCTTGCTTGCCTATGTGTATCTTGTCACTTGCAGAAAATTGACAATTTGAGATTAAAAAGAGCACAAGATTTATTATAAAGATAAGTATAGCTGGAGGTGGAGGTCTATAGGCTTCAGCGAACTGGTATGGCCTGGAATATAAGTAAAAAGCTGCATTACTACCCTGTTCACTATACGTATTCTTAAATCCTATATCTAAGAGCCTCTTGGTAGCACATTTACTGAAATAGCTGCTGTTTTTTAAAATTTTCAATGCATTCTTACTCTGAATCTTTCCAAAGGGAGAATAGTGCATTACACAAAGTGTTTTGTTCTGGTAGAAATTTCTTCTCTGTGGTATTGGTTTTTAACCTGCTTTTCAATTTACTTTTCAGAAAAGAGCACTAGTCTTTTCATCCATCCTCCTGGTCAAAGGGAAAGAAAGGGTTTGAAAGAGCCAGTTGAACCTGCCACAGGCTTGGCAAGCTGGTGAAGAAGACTAAGCTAAAGTTGCTGGGGAAGTGGAACCTCAATCCATCCCGCTCCTACCAGTCTGATGCTGGTGTCGGTAGGAGACACCCAGAACCCTGAGGGCAACCACAGGACAGCAATGGAGCATCGTTGCTATCACGTAGATGTGGTAGGATGCCTTCTACAAATGCAGTGCTGGAATGAAAGGATACAGGCATTTCAGGCAAGACTGACTGGGGATACAAGTATAGGATATAGACCTCTATATTAATGACTGCCTGGTGGTCACGGAGCTCTGCCTGGGAATGGATGAGAAGATGACTGAATTTATGGGTCAGGATTAAAGGGAGAGCAGGGACAGGGAACATTAAAGTGGGGGTCCGCTACGGGCCACAAACCAGGAAGACCTCTACAGACAGATAGGTATGACTTCATGTTCTCAAGCCCTGGTCTTCATGAGGGACTTCAACCATCCCAATATCTGTTGGAGGGACAACACAGAAGGGCACAAACAATCCAGGGGATTCCTGGAATCCTTGATGACAGCTCACTTCTCCAAGAGACAGAGGAACCAACAAGTAGGAGGGCTATGTTAGACCTTGTCCTCACCAATAGAGAGGGGCTGGTGAGGAATGTGAGGCTAGAGGACAGCCTCGGCTGCAGTGACAGTGAAATGGTGGAGTTTGGCTTCTATAGATATGTTGTTAACAAAAGACAGACTAGGGATAATGTGGGACCTTGACACTCTAGAGAGATAGGCCAGTGCAAACCTCATGAAGTTCAACAAGGCCAAGTGCATCTGGGTCAGGACAACTGCAAGCACAGGCTGGGTTGGAGGACAGATTAACAGCAGCCCTGAGGAGAAGGGCTTGGACATATTCATGAGAAGCTCAATATGAGCTGGCAGTGTGCACTTGCATCCCAGAAAGCCAACAGTATGCTGTGCTGCATCAAAAGCAGTTTGGCCAGCAAGTCAAGGGTGATTGTCTCCCTCTACTCCACTGTCATGCTACCACACTTGGAGTACTGAGTTCAGGTCTAGGGCCCCCCACTACAGGAAGCTCATGGACCTGTTCGAGTGAGTCCAGAGGAGAGGCAAGAAGATGATCAGAGGGCTGGAGCATCTCCTGTGAAAACAAGCAGAGAGAGTTGGGCTTGTTCAGCCTGGAGAAGAGAAGGCTCTAAAAAAACCCTGGAGCAGCATTCCAGTACCTAAAAGAGCTATAAGAAATCTGAGAGAAGGACTTTCTGCAAGGGCATATAGTGGTAGGGCAAGAGAGAATGGCGTTAAACTGAAAGAGGGCAGATTTAAATTTGATATTAAGAAGAAATTCTTTATTATGAGGGTGGTGAGACACTGGAACAAATTGCCTGAAGAGCTGTGGCTGCCACATCCCTGGTATTAGAATTATAGAATCATAGAATAGTTAGGGTTGGAAAGGACCTCAAGATCATCTAGTTCCAACCCCCCTGCCATGGACAGGGACACCTCACACTAAACCATCCCACACAAGGCTTCATCCAACCTGGCCTTGAACACCGCCAGGGATGGAGCACTCACAGCCTCCCTGGGCAGCCCATTCCAGTGTCTCACCACCCTCACAGGAAAGAATTTCCTCCTTATATCCAATCTAAACTTCCCCTGTTTAAGTTTTAACCCGTTACCCCTTGTCCTGTCACTACAGTCCCTGACAAAGAGTCCCTCCCCAGCATCCCTATAGACCCCCTTCAGGTACTGGAAGTCTGCTATTAGGTCCCCACGCAGCCTTCTCTTCTCCAGGCTGAACAGCCCCAACTTCCTCAGCCTGTCTTCATATGGGAGGTGCTCCAGTCCCCTCATCATCCTCGTGGCCCTCCTCTGGACTTGTTCCAGCAGTTCCATGTCCTTTTTATGTTGAGGACACCAGAACTGCACACAATACTCCAGGTGAGGTCTCACAAGAGCAGAGTAGAGGGGCAGGATCACCTCCTTCGACCTGTTGGTCACACTGCTTTTGATGCAGCCCAGGATATGGTTGGCTTTCTGGGCTGCGAGCGCACACTGCCGCCTCATGTTCATTTTTTCATCGACCAGCACCACCAAGTCCTTCTCCACAGGGCCACTCTGAATCTCTTCTTTGCCCAGTCTGTAGCTGTGCCTGGGATTGCTACGACCCAGGTGTAGGACCCTGCAATTGGCGTGGTTGAACTTCATAAGGTTGGCATCAGCCCACCTCACAAGCGTGTCAAGGTCCCTCTGTATGGCATCCTGTCCCTCCAGCGTATCAACCGGACCGCACAGCTTGGTGTCATCGGCAAACTTGCTGAGGGTGCACTCAATCCCACTGTCCATGTCAGCGATGAAGATGTTAAACAAGACCGGTCCTAACACTGGTCCCTGAGGGACACCACTCGTTACCGGTCTCCAGCTGGACATCGAGCCATTGACCACAACTCTTTGTGTGCGACCATCCAGCCAGTTCTTTATCCACCGAGTGGTCCATCCATCAAATTGATATCTCTCCAATTTAGAGACAAGGATGTTGTGTGGGACAGTGTCAAACGCTTTGCACAAGTCCAGGTAGATGACATCAACTGCTTTACCCTTATCCATCAATTCTGTAACCCCATCATAAAAGGCCACCAAATATTGTTCAAGGCCAAGCTGGATAGGGTTTTGAGCAACCAAAAGGGGGATTGGAACCAGATGACCTTTAAGGTCCCTTCCAACCCTAACCATTCTATGAGTCTATGATTCTGTGATTCTATGAAAAATAGCTTAACTGGAATGCAGTGCTGTGATCAGTGCTGTGTTTCCCAGTCACACTGCCTTGAAGGAAAGTTCTATTTTTCACAAAAATAATTTCTATCTTTTGGCATCAAATTCTTGATTGCAGTGCAAAAAAGGAGCAATATATATAAATTATTATCAATAACTTGTCCTTTCTTATAAATAATTGTCTATATTTTATTTAACATTTTTCACTGCGGCCGTAATTTCTGTAGACTTTGTGAATCGGACCTTGAAGTATATGAATGCTTTTATTGACGATGTGCATTTAAAATTAAGCATACGTGTTAGTATTAACTGCCTGTTCTACTACAGCTTCACAAATTTCAGAACTGTTTCTGAAATTGTTTTTTAATAAGCCATCATATGCAGAAGTTCATTCACTGTAATGTTATTAAGAGCTGTGGGAAGTAACCTCTCTATCCACTTGAATATGTTGTTCCCTGGTTATATCTCAGCCCTCAGTCTTAAAGTTTATCACTGTCACTTGTTTATCACTATCATACTGCACAAATGGCCTCTGTGTCCTTAATGCAAATGCCAAGCTTTGCAAATGTTCATTTCTTTCAGATATAGGAGAAAAAAATAAACCCGCAAAGCACAATACTACATTATAGTGTTTGACATAATGCTGTTATAACCTGGGAAAAGCACACTGCTGATCTCTCTCAATATGAATTAGCCTTTCTGACTTACTTAAAGTACCTCTGTGTGATGCTGCCTGCTACATGATGTAGAAAAAAAAACATGTAGGAGACTGATGCTGAGAAAAAGAAATCTAATGTTTTTTTATCTCAGGAACTTCAGTGTAATTTCTCTTTCAGACAATAACCCAATGGCTATGTCACTAGACAGTGAGTTCAGAAGTACAAGTTCTGTTCATAACACTGTAATTAACCTGATCGACAACATGAAGAAAAAACACATCAGCTTTCAGCTGCTTATTTCTAAATGAATATTTTGACATTTTTTGTGGAGTCCTTCGATAAATGCAAAGCTTTGCAAAAGCCAGCTGGTTTTAGAATTTTGGGGGAAACTACATATAACTATCTTCACTAGAACAAATGTGAGAAAATGTAGGAATTATGGACTTTTCTTTCTCATATATAATTGCTGCCAATGCATCTCATCCACCCTACTACGCCATGACTGCATTCGATTAACTTAATATGGTGTTAATGCAATATGGGAGAGGTAGCACTCATTCATCATATTGTATTATAGCACTAATATAGTAGCATTGTATTAGGCTGATGTAATAAAGTTCTTAATAGTAGGGAATAAAACTATTATCAGAGAACTGTCATTAATACCTGGGATTTTTAAAGGCCATTTCTGTTGCGCTTGTAAATCTTTCACTCACCATGATGCAATAAGGAAGATCCCCTGAGACTGCAAAAGCACTTGAGCATGTGACATTACGAATGTGCTATTTTTGGCTTTGTGATGGTGGAGTACATCTCATAGTACCAACTGAATCTATGCTGGGAGTTAAAAAATAGATTCTTTTGCTGAAGAGTAGACTCTAATACAGTAGAGATATTTGAAAGGTCACAACAAGTCCTAAATATTTATTCATTGGTCTATGGCATCAAGACTAATTCCTTTTGCTCTCTATTAGGAACAAAAGATGATTCCCTCCTCCCCCCCCCCTCCCCCCCCCCCCCATTTAATTATTATTTTATGGACAAGACATACTAGATTAATCAAAAAATCTTTACATGACATGTAACTTCATTCCAAAAAGAAACAGCCTACGTTAGAGTTTGCACATGCTGTGTGTTTGTTTAATAACCTTGATTAAACAAATGAGGTTTATATTCTGGGGACCAAAACTGATTGTTTTGTTTATCAAAATACTCTGTAAATGTAGAATTTCAAATCATTCCTTACTTGTCTCCAGAAAGGCACAGATTATCCCCCCCCCTTTTGTTTTTTGGGGGAGTTTGGTTTTGGTTTGTATTTTCCCATGCCAGTTGACAGGGAGTTATATGGCAACATAAACTTGTGCAGGTAAGATATTTTTGTCAAATCATGCTGCTTTTTTCAAAACTGCATTTTTTCAAAAAATTCTGGCATGACTGTATTAAACTTATGTACATGATAGTATGTAATACACAAAATGTTAATTTTATCAAGAGTATGAATGCTGGAATGGTATGTTAAGATTATGCAGAACAATATTCATATATATATGTCAGTTTCAGCTACCGCACAACAGTTGCTTTAAGAATGTGTGAAATTTGGTGTTCCAGATAGAGCAACTGCCTCTGCATGGTGTTGAATCAGGCCTTAGTGAATGCCAGTTAAAAAAGGGAATATTTTTACAGTGCTGGCCTTTTCCTATATATCTCACCTCGCAGCCCAAGTTTTCCTTCTTCACAGTGATGGTACCAACATGTGCTTGCATTCCTCACTAGACTCGTAGACCTAGATCACATTGTTATGCAAAATGATTGTATTTCATTTTCTGTTTTCTAAGAAGCCTCATACAAAGAAAAAGAAGCACTACCTATATTCTGTTCCCATTAGCCTTGATTACTGCAACTATATGTAAAGCTGAATGGTAGGCTACCTGTGTTATAGAGTGCTACTGTTCATGTCCTCCACAGTTGAGACCTTTTGCTGGCTTCAAAAGAATATTAAGACTCCGATTCCAATTATCCAAGTAAATAATTATTACATCAAATCATGTGGATTGCTAAAATGACAAAAGTATGCTGGGGGACAAAAAAAAAAAAAAAAAGTCTCAAAGTGAAAATAAAGGTGAGGAAGTCTTATTTGAGCTATTCCACACCCTTTCCTAACACCTCCCCTCCTCCCCCCAAAAAGAAAGAAGACCCAAATAAAACCAAATAAATACTAACAAAAAAACTTTCCAATGAAATCTGGTAAATTTAGAGATAGGCAAGTAAGTAAAATCATATTTCACTTTTTAAGAAGCGTTTTTCTAACTTTACATAATACTCACATTGTATTCATCCACAGTATTGCACCTTCTTCCCCCCCCCCCGCCCCGAAGTGTAAAAAAATGTACCCCACTTGAATCACATTTCAAATATAAAAAAATACTAATTCTAGAGTTTCCATAAATCTGTCTTAGGCTAAACTTGTGATAGTGAGCTGATAAGTACTGCAGAGAAAAAAATGAATTTGCATTGTGACAGAGGATAGTTTCTGAATGTATTTATCATAAACCCAGAAAATTGGATAAATATGCAAAACAATATTCAGCAGAATCCTTTGTCTATTCTCCTCACTGACTGCCAAATCTAACCTAGCTGGAATACCAAATATGTGCTCATGCTTTCTTATTATATGAGAAGTGTTTATGAAAGCAGTTTTGCATATTGATTTTGAAATGCTAGAGCTACATAAAGCAGAGACCAAATCCAATGAATGCAGTAGTACATCTCAGTTTCTGCAGTATGAAAGAAACAGCATAGGTGTTGCCTTTCTATGGAGCAACTCTGGGAAAAAGTCTTGAACACTGTAAATAGTGCTTTCATCTGTTGAATGAAATAATTCATAAGCATAAGCAGGTATCTCAAAGTATTTTAACTGGGATTCAGATTTGAAGGTCTTCAAGGTCAGCAGCATGTGTGTTCATTCGCTTATGTGTGCACTTGCACATACATTTTACATATTGAGATGTAAGAAAATTGAGAATTCTTGCACTGAAATCTGTCAGAGTGAAGCCAAAGGAAGAAACCAAGCATCCTTGGCCTTGATTCAGGAATGCATTTAAATTCATATCTATTCATTGAGGGGACACAAGCCTGCACTTAACCTCAAGGAAGTACCTTAGTCCTTCCTAAACAGGCTTGGCATTTGAGTCAAGATTGAATTCTATCTGGAATCAGAGCCAAATATATCAGTCTGCACTATGCAGACCACCCTGAACCATATGAACTGCATATAAAGTGTGAAAATAAATGCAAAAACAAAAAAATGCAATACACTTCTACAGAAATGGGGTTCCAAGCATGTACTGCTTTTTATTTAGTAAAGTTAAGAATCAATTGACAATGGAAAATTTACTGCCATCCCAAGTTGTTTGATGGTGGCTGGTTGCGAAGAGAAAAAATCCCAACTAAACAAATAATAATTTCAAGACCTGTAGACTTCGGTTTGCTTCTGAAGATTGTACCATTCAGTGTTGGAAACTACTAGTAGTGAGGAAGAATCTTAGGATTTTGGGGTTTTGATAGCTATAAATAACAGGTAACTTCACAGATAATATCTGTGACAGACTATAGACCAATCCACATGGGGATCTTTAGCAGCACCTCTATGGACTGACATCCAGTGACGTGCTCTTTGGTCAAAAAATCAAACAAAACAAGCAAACAAAAAGAGGTGAAAAAATGTGATGTGACCTGGCTGAATTACAGTAATAGCAGCAGGCTATAGTGCTGAGCAGCAGTCTTTAAGGACATAAAACACCCTTTAAATGTCTGTTTCTCAGTAGTGCTACTCTTTCCTGTATATCTTGTGTTGTGAGGAAGATTGGAGACAGCTGTGTGATGAAAGCTGTGTTGGGTCAGGATGAGGCCCCAGCAGGTACTTGGAAGAGTCAGTGGAAATCTAGTGCTGTTCAGGGCTTTACCTCAGTGTTAGTCTGCAAGAGCATCCTGTAGCGTGTGTGTTTGGAAGGGATGGGTGATACGGACTTGGCAGTAGTAGGTTTACAGCTAGACTTGATGATCTTAAAGGTCTTTTCCAACCTAAATGATTTTATGATTCTACCCTTAAAGTAATTCAAATACTGTCTTCTCAACTGTAAACTTTTAGATGGCTGACTAGAAAACTGGTTAAACAAACCAAAGAGAAATGTCTTGATCCCAAAGTGACTTTTGATGTATTGAAAATCAAGAGGCTCTCCAAGTAACAGTTTACTTCTATACTTTTCATAATAGTGATAAACTATTTACATTTTACATTTTTGTACTCCTATTTATGTGTCCTATATATAGCGCACAGCACTACCATAATGCAATCTTGTAAAAGCACTGGCTTCATTGAAAACCACCTTTTTTCTGAAACAAGACTGTATTCACCTAACTTTCTGATTCATTTCACGATTCACAACTTGTAGCTTCTTTATGTGCATGCATTGTATCTAGTGACAAACTAACGGTAGTTCAGATGCTGTTTTTATTTTCTTGCATCTTAATTGAACTGTTTTAAACTGAGTGGCTCCTACTCTACACACCATTCTCTAACAGCTGCAGAGGTACCTTTGCAATTTATCATCCTCTCTTATTTCACTGTATTTGATGCTACTGGACTTCAAGCCAAGCTCTGTGCTGTTAGGCAGAATATGCTTTAATACATTTTAGATCAGTCCTAGAATAATCCTACTATTTCAGGTGTTACTGGCTCAGAGACTTGCTACTGTTTTCAGAGACACTTCATGGCTTAGATTATATATGAAGTTTCATATTGTTTTCTTAAAATTCTGAAACCGAATATCAGAATATATACAGAAGAGAAAACTGCAAGCACTACTCTGTGCCTCAGGCTCAGAATATTATTAATGTAAACCAGTCTGCTTCACAACATGAATAAACAAAGCATTGTTAATTGTTTGAAAAAAAAAATCTTGCACACCCCAATCACTATATCCACTTTTATGGTGTACAAATGAGAAATAAACCAAATAAGTAAATTATTCATCTTGCTATTAGATGCAAATCTCCGATCTCCAGTCAAGTTCCTTTCATGTTTAGACTTCTTATATCTCTCTATTTGACTTTTTTCCTGGTCTACCAACCTGTTTCCTCAGTTGCCCTTTATTTTTTTCACCTTCATAATTTGTTCTCTACCTTGAACAACATTTCTCTTTGAGACCTTGATTAAGGAATCTTTTCCGACTCAGGGTCTGATCAAAAAGTGCATTGAAATTAGCTGTAATAATTTTGGACTGACTCCAGGCAGGTAATAGAGACTGGGGTTAAAGATTAACACAGATGAGAATTTCTGCCCAACCTCCATTACATAAGACACATATTGAAAGAAAAAAAAAAGAAAGGCAAAAGGCATCTTTAAGGAAGGAAAAATGCAGCATTGACAAAGTAAAATTATTCCAAAACTAGGGTCAAACTGGCAAAGATGTTTTGCCTATGATGCCAAGATGATGGGACTTGTTTATTTATTTTGGCTTCTTTGCCTTTTATGAGATTGTACTTTTGTTGTTGTTGTTATTAAGGATTTGTCTTGTTGCTTATTCAGACTTTATGTGCTCTTTGGGGATACATGGCCTTTTCAGTTGCAAGATATTCTTGACAATTCAGAGCCTCTGTAATGGGTAATTGTTTCTAAGCTAGCAGAATGTTTTACATCTGATTTTATTTTTTTTTTTTTTCCTAGCATTTGTGTCTGGGAATAAATATTCTAGATAATACATCTATTATACTAATATATTATTATAATATCAAGTGTTTCCTATAGCTTTTGACATCTCTGTAATTTCATTACATACTTTATAAAAAGAAAACTCACCTGAACTTCGCCCTGCTGATATCTTTACAGACAGACTATAGGAACCAAAGTTTTTTAAGTGTCTGATAAATATTTATGTACAATCAAATTATCATCAGTTCTGTAACAGCTTGCCTGAAATCCTGGACTGGAGGTTTTCCACTGACCTCTGCTAAGGAATTTATCATCTTTAAATTACTTCTTTCAGCTCTATTTTATTCAAAAGTCACAAAGCCCTGGGTTCTCCTGCCCTCCAAAACACTCTGAAGCAAGAAGACAAGCAGTCCCTGCACCTCTTCCTGTTAAAGGCAGTGTAAATTAAGTACAGTATGCTGCAGTATATTTTTATTTCTGCTAGCAGAGCACAGAATTTCAGCCACTATTCTAAGTTTCAGTTAATTTGAACTGCTACTAATATTGCTTCTGGTGAAGTGGGATGAAGTAATAGATGGTCCAAAATTTGGTAGCATAACTGAATCATATATTTCAAAACATTTAACACATCTTCTGTGAGATTCTGCTTTGTGACCAATGTATTTCCCCAAGCTAGCCATATCAGGCTTTACATAAACCTTCATTAAGAAAATAATAATCCTAAACTAGTCTGAAAATACATAGAAGTGAAATTATTACAGAACAGACTCTGACCCATGATAAAAGTTTAAATGTTCAATTAGTAGCTTTATTTACATTAGCATACTGCTTGTGAGAACTTAAGACTCTGTTTATGTTGCTGGGTTTGTTTTTTTATTTAGTTTAGTTATTGAGTGACTTTTAATTTGGAGAAGCTGTACTAGAGTACATAGCCAAGACCCCTGAACAGTTAATGTTACCTTTTATCCTTTATCATTTTCTTTTATGAGCTAAGGGACTGTTCATTCAAATTCCTCTAATCCTCATAACATCTTGGCCATTATTACAAATCCTAGCTCTTCAGATAGTGTCTAATTTCTTGTGAATCTCATGGGTAATGAAGGAATCTTGTTAAACAAAAATGAAGGCATCACTTTTGCCTGCGATTTCATTTGCAATTCAGTACTTGAAGTACCAAACTATAGAGATAACTAGCTGTAGATTCAGTCTGCCCACTCTAGTTATAGGCTTTTTATTTTTCCTGTTATGTGTCATATACTAATGCCCATAACAAGACATGACAGGCAGCAGGATATTACTTGTTAAATAAATCTTTCTGGCAAAGATACTCATGAAATAATCAATTATATTACAACACAGCAACTATCGTTATAATCAACCTTCTTTATTATGTCTGCATATCCACAAAATAGACTATTCAGTAATATTTTTTTAGCAATTTTATCTTAGCCATACCATTCCATTTTTCCCACTAACACCATTGAAAGATCTTCTGACTCCCGAAAACGAAAAACACATTAGATCTGCTGCAGGCACAACTCTTCATGACCACAGAACTGTCCATAGGAGTTCTTCCTAACAATGAGGTGAAGCTTTCACCTGCATATTTGTTTTGCACTACAGAAAGTTAATGAAGATGCTTTGAAATTAATTTTGTTTGTTTGTTTGTTTCACTTTAATAGTTAGTATTTTTTGCGTATGGGTAGGGACTGGTAAGGAGAGAAGTATGGTGCCATGACTATTAGCATAGGCCACAAGTCACCCATATTTAATTTTTTGTTTTGAAACTGCCTCTGTACTCCTATTGTTTCTGTTTAATGTTAATGACTGCAAGACTTTCAGATTTTGTCTACACAGTCTTGGGAACTGAATCCCATGCCATTCCTTGTATAAAAACCAGGCCCATCTGTGACTGCTCTTCTAAACTTGAGGACACCGAGTTAAATGGCCAAGTGAAAGTAAAGTACTGCAATGTTTCAAACATCCTGATTTTACATCCATGTGAAGCAATCAGTGCTGTGGTCCTACACTCAGAGCTCCCTAGTGTATAAATGGCTATGCAAAAGAGCCCTTATCTTCGAATTATTACAGACAGATTTTCCTGCTATAAAAGAGAAGACATATGGCCCTGACATCTATAATGGCACCACCACAGTCAGTCCTTAGACACTGTTTTTTGATGAAAAGGTAAAAGGGAAGCAGCAGGTAGATGTGCAGGAGTGCTGGTACCAGTGACTGGAAGCCAAGTGATCTGGGAGAAAACAGAAAGCACTTCAATGATGAGAACAAGGTGCTTTTACTCAGGTGATTTTCCTACTAGCTTGTAAATCTCTCCTCTCTTAGTAGTTTTCCATTTTCACATTACTAGTGGTCAGGTTGAAATGTCCAAATGCATCAGGCTGAAACATCCAAATGCATCACTTGCCAGGGATCCAAATGGACAGCAAGCCAACATGACAATCAGTGTCACAGGTTGTCCAAAGCTCAGATGTGAGTCTTGGAGAGCTGCTGGCAGTAAGTTAATGCACATGAGCATCACAGCATTATACAGAACTGCAGGAAAACAAAAGTTCCTACACACCTGGCGTGAGGAAGGAGGGCTCCTATTTGGGGCACCTTCTCCGAGCTGTTTTGCATTTTCAGGTAGGAGGTCTATTCTAGAAAAAATGGCCTTAAGATAAGGAAAGATTCAGAATAGCAGCATAGATATGGCCTCAGTGAAAAGACTAAAGCACGGTAAGGTAAAGTAAGGTAAGGTAAGGTAAGGTAAAGTGAGTTAAGGCAAGGTAAGGTAAGGTAAGGGTACGGTAAGGTAAGGTAAGTGTAAGGTAGGGTAAGGTAAGTGTAAGGTAAGGTAAGGTAAGGTAAAGGTATGGTAAGGGTAAGGTAAAGGTAAGGTAAGGGTATGGTAAGGTAAGGTAAAGGTAAAGTAAGGGTAAGGTAAGGTAAGGTAAGGTTAAGGTATGGTAAGGGTAAGGTAAAGGTAAGGTAAGGGTATGGTAAGGTAAGGTTAAGGTATGGTAAGGGTAAGGTAAAGGTAAGGTAAGGGTATGGTAAGGTAAGGTAAATGTAAGGTAAGGGTAAGGTAATGTAAGGGTAAGGTAAGGGTAAGGTAAAGAAAGGTAAGGGTAAGGTAAGGAAAGGGTAAGGGTGAAGTAAGGTAAGGGTAAGCTAAAGAAAGGTAGGGGTAAGGTAAAGAAAGCTAAGGGTAAGCGCAAGGGTGAGGTGAGGTGAGGTGAGGTAAGGTAAGGGTAAGGTAGGGTAAGGTTGAGGTAAGTTAAGGGTAAGGTAGGGTAAGGGTAAGGTAAGGTAAGTGTAAGGTAAGATAAGGGTAATGTAAGGTAAAGATAAGGTAAGGGTAAGGTAAGGTAAAGATAAGGTAAGGGTAACATAAGGTAAGGGTAAGGTAAGGTAAGGGTAAGGGAAGGGTAAGGGAAGGTTAGGTAAGGTAAGGGTAAGGTAAGGGTAAGGTAAGGGTAAGGTAAAGAAAGGTAATGTAGGGTAAGAGTAAGGTAAGTGTGTAAGGTAAGGTAAGTAAGCGCGTGACCAAGCTTGGAAGCTATAAAAGGCAGTGCTCTGAAGTGAATAAAGATCAGTTTCTGATTACATTAATCAGCGTGCTGTCCGTTGATCTGCAAATGGCGCCTGAACAGGGACCCTCTTGCTGTTGCTTGACTGAGCGAAGAAGACAGCTGGAATAGGAGGGGAGCAGAAAAGTCGACCGAAGGGGTTGCTGTCCCAGCAACTGAAAAAAAAGCAGAGCGCACTCTGAGGTATCCACACAGAAAGGGAAGCGTGAAGAGAGAGGGAATCTCACCCTGATCAGTTGAGCAGTCCCGGAGTAGATGGGAGTCTCACTGTCGAAAGAAGAGGCGGCAGTAGTAAAGCTCCTCCAACATATCCTTTCTAAGAGAGGACTAACATATGATGATGGTACCTTAAAAGCCCTTTTAAAATGGGCAAAGGACCGGGGGCTAATTTCGGGAGTGGGTGTAGCTTTTGAGCTACACACCTGGGATCAGATTGGATCTGCTTTATGAGAAGAAATTAGCAAGGGAACCAAGGAGGTTCATAAATTAGCTACCTTGTGGCGACTGATTAAAGAAACTTTAGAAGAAATGAAAAGTGAAAGGGCAGCCACTGCGTCTGCATTCGCTGCACTTTCGCTGAATTACTCTGGGACAGAATCTGCTTCAAATGAATTATTTTCCCTGATATCAGTGCCCGGACTGGTGCCGGTACAAGCCTTGATCGTAAACCCCCTTCAACCATCATAATCAACAGCTCCTGAAGTGAAGAAAAAAAAAAAAATCATGGGACACATTGCCTCCCCATCCCCCGGCCCCCATCCCCCCGATCCTCTGCCAGTTGCCGCCGCGGCTGCGAAGACTGAGGACAGAGATGAAGATGGTCCTTTTGACCCAAGGCCTGTCAATCTGGAAAAGGAGTCTGATTTATATCTCCCAGATCCTCATGATAAATGGGCAGCTGTAGAGGGAGAAGCGAGATGGGTGGAGGATGCAGACCTATTGTGTGCTTTCCCTGTGATGTATGTGCTGGATCAAGACCCGCGGTGGGTATGCTCTTATCAGGGGTATCGGGCAGACTGTGGCGGACAGTGGACTTGGGGCCCCATATGCAACTCATTTGATACAGTCTCTCTGTGATACTCATGTACTAGAAGTTGGCAAATATGTCTATGTTTCTATTGACGCTTGGAAACCTTTATAGATATTGCTGGTCACTTTTTCTGACGTAGGTTGGCCACCTGTGTCGGAATGAGTGTGCATTTTGGTCAGTATAAAAGCCCAAGCCTCATGCAATGTGGGGGAGGCAGAGCCTCTGCGAGGATGCTCGCTAAGGTTGAGCCTGCCATCTCACACTGCAATGATGCTTCTTGGAGCTGGTTTCCTGATAGTCTTCACAGGGTCCTTGTGCCACGTTCTGTACGTGGGACTGTGTAGTGGGAGTAATGATTGTCTGGATTTTGTGTTTTAAATATTGTAGTTGTGTGGAGTGAGCTTGTGGGACCCCATACGTATGTGTGTGTGTGTGATGAGGGCAGATGGTGTTATATGTATTTTTTTGTTGTCGGGTTCATGTAAAAGTTTTTAACAGATAGCAGTTTAACATTTCAGGCAAGAAAGGGTTAATGCAAAAGTGCTGTTGCTGGCAGGTATTTATGGTTGCTGCTGAAGCAGGCAGGCAGCTGTAGCTGCTGCGGAGGAGGCAGGCATTTGTAGCTGCTGCTGAGTAGGCCGTTGTTTGTAGCCGTACAAAGCAGGGTTTAGCCTTGCTAAAAAACAAAAAAAAAAAGAAGGTTATTTGATAAGAGTTCAGTCCCCACGTTCAAAAGAAACTGCCCTCCGATTTGGCTCCCAGTGCTGGAAGGACCAGAATGGACACTGGAGCCATGGAGTGAAGAAAGAAAAAAACCAGAACAAACCCCACAACAAACCCCCCAAAAACCCACAAAACCCCCCAAAAACAAACCCCCAAGAAACAAAAACCATACTTCTCCATCTATTGACGTATTGAGGCAGTTTGTAGAGACACCACAGACAAAGCCTAAAGAGCGCCTGCAACACAGTGGGCACATGGTATGAGCCTTCCTTAGTGTGTTTAAAGTAACCTGGGGGTGAATCCAACACTTGGAGGAACAGATCGCTTGAAACAAGAACTGCTAACTGAAAAAGCGAGAGTGGTAGTGCAACCACAAGCTTTATCAGCTGTCACCTAAGCAGCATCAGGGTGGCAGAGAAAAAAAATAAATGGGTAATGATGCAGCAAACTCTTTGACTGTTAAAAACGTGCAATTTACTTCTGCAGCTGCTTTACATTCCTTTTGCATCAGAATGCCTCTACTTTAAGGAAACATTTTAACCTATGTACTTTTCAAAAACTGATAACCCGGAAGAGGGCGTATATTTGTATCCTCCTACCTACAGGTCCATGGCAGCTGCCTGCAAAGTTTGTCAAGCCTTGCCATGAGTTGGACAGACAAGTGGAAAAACCCAATGCCTCAGCTACAGGAGCCGACCGTGAATACCCCAAGCAGAATCAGAGATAAATGAATGATTGCAAAACATCACTTGGAGGCAACTGAAAATTAACAGCTTGAATAAGTGTATTTGTAAAGTAGCTATTATTAGAGGCTGTGATTTTGTGTCTAAAAGTACCTGTATTTACTAGCCAGTTGCTAATACGGAACTACACCTTGTATTGTATGGATTTGTCACTTGCAAAAGAGATGTTAGAGCATGCAAATTTGCAGCAGCTGCTAGAAAATGCTAAGGCGAAAGCTAGAAAAATTCTAATATGATGGCAGTGTTATAAAGCAGGTAATGGAACAAATTAAGAGGGTGGGAGAGCTCCACTGGTAAGAAATTTCTTTGGCTAGTCCCTCGCTGCCATCAGCATCTTCAACATGCTGCTGCACCTTGTAATAGTTACTCTGCTAATGTAAATCTGTATGTGTTTTGCCATAGTAGTGACTTATTACTGGATGAAGCAGGTGAAACTCTGCATTGACAGCAAGGTGCAAGGGCTGAGGTTGGCCAAATGCCCGCTACCACACTCAAGGGCAAGACTGGGTTGGCCTCTGTGTTTGCCACCTTTAGCTCCACTGTTGGCTGCAACCCAGCAGGTGTTGAGCGGTGGGGACACATGCCATGTCAGACCTTGATGTGAGGGATGGCCTCCCCTGTTATCAGAGAGCCATCCAGGAGAAAAAGGGCAGGCTCAGCAGCCTGTGGCTGGCATATGTTGGAGGTATGATCTAGTCCAAATCCCCTGCTCAAGTAGGGTCATCTAAAGGATATATAAAAAAAAAAAAAAAACAACAAAAAAAAATGGAATGCAAGGATTTTCTCCACGTGACAAAGGATTCCTTGCCCAAACCACTGGTTCTATATAAAGACCTACATGATAATGACTGGAAAGGACCAGTGCCATTGCTGACATGGGGTCAACGATACGGCTGTGTACAGCTGTCGACAGGACAGTACTGATTGGCAGCAAAACATATAAAGCCCCAGAACTCAACAACATAAAGAAATGGCAATGACAGAAATCTGTGTAATATCTGTTCTATTATGTGTGACTATGGGTAATGGACAAGTGTACTGGGCACATTTGCTAAATCCCCATTATTCCGACCGGATACATGGTGTGTAGGATTCACTGGTATGCCACATGTTACAAAGAGTCAAGTGACTTCAAAGACTAATCTTACTGAAATAAAAGGAATTGTAAACTGTTGTCCTGCATGTCAACACACAGGCTTTGGCCTTGGTGTTGTAGTAAATCCTTGAGGCATTTTACCTCTACAACTTTGGCAAATGGATGTCACTCATGTTCCAGAATTTGGACACCAAAAATACGTTCATGTCTCGGCCAACACCTTTTCCATGGCAATTTGGGCCACCACTCAAACTGGAGAAACTTCTCACCATGTAATGAAACACCTTCACGCTTCTCTTGACGTCTTAGGTGTACCCCTAGCTCTTAAAACAGACAATGCTCCATCGTATACTTCTAGGTTTCACCTCTTTTGCAAACATTGGGGTGTGAAACATCTCACCGGAATCCCTAATTCACCCACTGGACGAGCAATTATTGAGCGGGCTCATCAGTCCCTTAAAAACCTGTTACTTAAACAAAAAATGGGGGAGAGCGGTGTAGGACCTATTAAACGCTTGGCAAAAGCATTATATGTGTTAAATTATTTACGCCTGGCAGGAGAAAGGGAAGAACCTCCCATGGTAATTCACATTAGTGCCTTAAAATCAGAGTTAACAAAAAAGGAAAAGACTTTTGTTTAATACAAAGATCTCAAAACGGGAGAATGGAAGGTGCCAGTTGAGGTTTGTATGACTGGTCGAGGCTATATGTGTTTCATTACAGGAGAAGGCCCTCGTTGCAATCCAGTGTGATGGGTAAAACCTTGGAAATCACCGATAGAGGGAACGTCAGAATTGCCTCAATTATAAGTTGGTGGATGATGGCTGTGACTATAGGTCAAGTATTACATACCATAGAACCACAAGAGAACATGTGGATCACCTGGGCAAACCAAATGAACCAGTAATCCTTCTGTCTCTCCATGGCTACTCCTGGGGACCCTTTTAGTACTTGTTTAATCGGCATCCCTTACCTGCGCCTGGCAGACTGGACCAATTGGATAAATAACAGGATGGTTTTAAATAGTTCTTTCATTAATCAGACATGTTATAGAATTTATGATCGTACTGTTCCAGAAAACAAACCAGCCTGCTTTTATATAAAGAAGCTGACTATGTTTGTTCCCAGCATGAGGGATATGCTATCATTTTATTAAAGTAAAACCGAGCAACAAAAAAATCAGTAGAACAACTAGGGTATGAATCTATCTGACCATTCTAGTTCAATGCATCAACAACTATCCCAATTAAAAGATAACATGAAGAAATTAATGATCAATCATGGTTTGGATGGTTGGCTCCAAAGTTTAGGTATTTCTGGGTTGTTTGCAGATTTGTTTAGATCAGGCATTACAATATTATTAAGCATTATAGTCTTTGTTGTTATTATTAGTATAGTATGGCATTGCTTAATGTCTGTAGTATCATGAATGATTGAAGGGGTCTGGATCGCTCAAAATAAAGAAGGGGGATTTGTTGAGGGCTCTTTAACAAACAATGGGCATGTGAGCGATCCAGGACTCTTGCCATTGGTTAGAGTTTGTAGTAAGGATTAACGGCCTAGCTCAGGTTAGTTCAGGGCAAAGCTGTGGCCACGTATGCGGAAGTTCTGCAGGAGGGAAACAACTCCCAGATGTTGAAGAAGGAACCAATCAGCTAGTGCTGCTGCTGGATGCTGAAGAAAGAACCAATCAGCTGTCTTTGCATTATGTGTAGAAACCAATCATTGTATAAGCACGTGCCCAAGCTTGGAATCTATAAAAAGGCAGTGCTCTGAAGCGAATAAAGGTCAGTTTCTGATTACATTAATCAGCGTGCTGTGCGTTGATCTTCCGCAGGTAAGGTAAGGGTAAGTGTAAGGTAAGGGTAAGGGTAAGGGTAAGGGAAGGTTAAGGGAAGGTTAGGTAATGTAAGAGTAAGGTAAGAAGGTAAGGGTAGGGTAAGTTAAGAAGGTAAGGGTAGGGTAAGGTAAATGTAAGGTAAGGGTAAGGTAAGGTTAATGTAAGTTAGGTAAGGGTAAGGTAAGGGTAAGGTAAGGGTAAGGTAAGGGTAAGGTAAGGGTAAGGTAAGGGTTCTTTTCTTTTTTTTCTTTTCTTTTCTTTTCTTTTCTTTTCTTTTCTTTTCTTTTCTTTTCTTTTCTTTTCTTTTCTTTTCTTTTCTTTTCTTCTTTCTTTTCTTTTCTTTTCTTTTCTTTTCTTTTCTTTTCTTTTCTTTTCTTTTCTTTTCTTTTCTTTTCTTTTCTTTTCTTTTCTTTTCTTTTCTTTTCTTTTCTTTCTTTTTCTTTTCTTTTCTTTTCTTTTCTTTTCTTTTCTTTTCTTTTCTTTTCTTTTTTTTCTTTTCTTTCCTTTCTTTTCTTTTCTTTTCTTTTCTTTTCTTTTCTTTTCTTTTCTTTTCTTTTCTTTTCTTTTCTTTTCTTTTCTTTTCTTTTCTTTTCTTTTCTTTTCTTTTCTTTTCTTTTCTTTTCTTTTCTTTTCTTTTCTTTTCTTCTTTCTTTCCTTTCCTTTCCTTTCCTTTCCTTTCCTTTCCTTTCCTTTCCTTTCCTTTCCTTTCCTTTCCTTTCCTTTCCTTTTCCTTTCCTTTCCTTTCCTTTCCTTTCCTTTCCTTTCCTTTCCTTTCCTTTCCTTTCCTTTCCTTTCCTTTCTTTTCCTCTCCTTTCCTTTCCTTTCCTTTCCTTTCCTTTCCTTTCCTTTCCTTTCCTTTCCTTTCCTTTCCTTTCCTTTCCTTTCCTTTCCTTTCCTTTCCTTTCCTTTCCTTTCCTTTCCTTTCCTTTCCTTTCCTTTCCTTTCCTTTCCTCTTTTCTTTTCTTTTCTTTTCTTTTCTTTTCTTTTCTTTTCTTTTTCTTTTTCTTTTCTTTTCTTTTCTTTTCTTTTCTTTTCTTTTCTTTTCTTTTCTTTTCTTTTCTTTTCTTTTCTTTTCTTTTCTTTTCTTTTCTTTTCTTTTCTTTTCTTTTCTTTTCTTTTCTTTTCTTTTCTTCTTTTCTTTTCTTTTCTTTTCTTTTCTTTTCTTTTCTTTTCTTTTCTTTTCTTTTCTTTTCTTTTCTTTTCTTTTCTTTTCTTTTCTTTTTCTTTTCTTTTCTTTTCTTTTCTTTTCTTTCTTTTCTTTTTTTTCTTTTCTTTCCTTTCTTTTCTTTTCTTTTTCTTTTCTTTTCTTTTCTTTTCTTTTCTTTTCTTTTCTTTTCTTTTCTTTTCTTTTCTTTTCTTTTCTTTTCTTTTCTTTTCTTTTCTTTTCTTTTCTTTTCTTTTCTTTTCTTTTTCTTTTCTTTTCTTTTCTTTTCTTTTCTCTTTTCTTTTCTTTTCTTTTCTTTTCTTTTTTCTTTTCTTTTCTTTTCTTTTCTTTTTTGTGTCTGAGAAGTTCTAAAACCTAAGTTTTATTCAGCTTCAGTTTATATTTTACCCAGTCACTCTTAATAATAAATAAATTAAAGAATTTTAAATTTTATCAACCTTTGTATTTTCCTGCATTGAAAATGTTCTGGAAGAGATCGTGTGAGGATTTTCTCCAGGAATTATCTGGAAAGCAAGCTGCACTTCAGGCTCATTCATGTATGAAATTATTAAGTCAGACACAATGGAATAAGCTATATCTTTGAATCACCTCTCCTACATAATGAATTATGTAACTTACCAACAGTATGAACATAAAAGAAAAATAATTTTAAGACATTCTCATACCATTTCAGAAAATAAACTCTCCAGAGAATTCTACTTCAGTCCACACAAAGCTACACATATTTCAGTATGCATTGATCATCTTCACTGAATGCATGTAGCCAGAACTGTATGTAATATTGACAGTGTAATATTTCTTTATTACAATGTTTATCTGATAATTCACCTAAAGTTATGTTTAATTTCCACAGTGTATTATAACCATCCCATGAAAGGCTAATAACATGCAGGAGTTTTACCTTCTTTTTCGTTTACACTTGAAACACATTTACATTTACTCTTCATAAATGAGAACAGTTGAAAAGTTATTTTAGGCTGCAATAACATAACCTTACACTATAACCTAACCTTACACAGTAAGTTATATTCCAGTCATAATATAAAGTAATCCAGTTCTTTGTACATAATAATCCTGTCCTCTGTTGTAGTTCTATTGAATAACAAAACCATTACCTATGTTTTTACTTGGTGAACTTCTACATGTATTCATCACTTTTAACATTAAATGTTCCAAAGCTCCATCCTTGATAATTTCATCAAAAACATTCCTTCAATCTTATTGTTCTTTGGGGAGAGCAAAGCTTTATCTTCTCTCAAAATACTTTTTCACCTGCTTTGTTTGTCTTTATGCCTACATTTGCATTATCTTCTCTTTTTTTTTCTTTTTTTATTGCACATCCCCTGGGCGATATTATCTCACATATTACATTGAAACAGAATCATCTCTGTTTAGCAATATTTTCTTCCATCAAATAATTTATGTTATGAAAGAAACGAATGACTTTGTAAGATCCTTTTTTTGCATATGTTCCTTCAACTGTCCATTTGTTTGCATGTTTTCTTGATCACTTCTTCAAAATTCATCCTAAAGCTTTGCATATCTTAGTTACTCAGGTGTTTGTACAATTAGAAGATCGAAAATACAGAATCTACAGCTAAGAAAATGTGTGATTGCTACCTCTTCTGCTTTCATAGACTTTAAAATCCTTGCGAGTTTCCTGTGAATGCTGTCTCCCTATTTAGAAATGGAGATTTCCTTTGCTTTCTCCTCCTTTGCTGTCCTCACATCCTGATCTGAGTATCCTAATGTCCTTTAGTTTTCATTTTGTTATGTGCAATGATTCAGTTTCTACAGACTATTTTAAATTATGTCACTGCAGTTTTCAGTTTTGCAGACATACTTTTGTGCCTACAGCTAAATCTAGAATATACAGTTGCACAAATTGTAGCATGTAGATGTCTATTTACGTAAGTTGCAGGCTTAATTGACTGACTGTATAAAACTGCACCTGAAATGATTCTTATAAAAATATAGATCTTAATGACACCTGTGTAAGAGTATAGAAATAAATCAATTATTTTATGAGAATAAAATGTGACTTTTAACACAAAGCAGTCATTTTCTTCAGTTGCCATAACAGACAGGTGGTTTGCCAGTCAGACGAGGTAGATTATCACAAGCAGAAACCCCTACAGGTTCATCTGTCAGAACTGTCAGTTACTCTCTGCTATAACTTCAAGAGCCAAGATTTTTTTTTATGTAAAATAATCCTACTTAAAGCTAGCTTAGTCATATTCCACTGAAGTCTTTTGATTAGCTCTCTGCAACTTGTTTCCTGTTACCATAATAGAAATATCTCTCCTGTCTAGAAAGAATCTTCTAGAGACTAAAAATAATACTAAATGTTTTAGAGTTTGTAGAGTTTTAATACTAAATAAATTCTCTATAAGAGTGGGAAGTATAGAAAAGAAGATTTAGATCTTGTAAAGAAAAAGAAAACAAAAAACACCCACTTTTTGCTGACAAAATTTGTGGAGTACCTGTCAAAAAAAAAGGGAGTCTGGATTTTGTGATGATGGTAATGTCTATAAAGGTAATATATCTTAAGGGATATGTTACTCAGTGGTCACTGATTGTATAAGGATTTCTTTCACGGTTCTTTTATGCCTGTTTTTTTCTGACACTGTTTCTTAATTAAAAAAAAAAAAAAGTAGAAAATGTTTGCAGATCTTAAAATTAGTCCTTATAAAGTAAAACTAAAATGCCATGTTACCTATCTGGGAATTTGAGTTTTGCCCCACAGACAGTATCACCAACACAGAGAGTAACATGGAGTAAAAAGCTGCTGGTGTGTTCACATCTAGGTGATAATTTGCTTCATGTTGATACGTTTCACCTGTTTCAAACCCTCTATATCAATAACTACCAATGATTTTAGAACAAGTTTTCTCAAAATGTTTACCAACTTCAAATAAAATTCAGGTTTAGTTCTGTCCCACTCATGCTGATGCTGAGTGTGCTATACAAGAGAACATCAGATTTGAAGACTGAAGCCAAACTTTATATAAAGCCTACCTAGAATTTTGACAGCTTACTTTCTGTCACTCAACTAAGGTCTTGAGTACTGACATGTACTTTTAAGCCAAGTGACAAAAAAACAAAAGATCTGCTACGCATACTTTCAGTGTGGACTTTAAAGACTTCACAACCATGCTAACTTTCTCCCACAGGTCATTCTTTTAGCCAGTATCATGTCTACTTCATATATACCCTGGCTGAACACTGGTTGTAGTAGCTTCAAGGGGCACGTGCTTGCTTGTGTTACCATTGTTTTTAGGCTGGAATAAAGAAAAATGGCAGATTCTTAACATTAATGTGTGTTGGGGTGGGGTGTTAAATATCTTTACTATAAAAAAACCCATACTATCATGAAGAACAGTCATCAACAGGTTGGAGATCTTGTCAGCCTGTGAGGTAGTGTGAAGTATGGTATCTGGTATATAAGCCTGTCACTAAACAGGGGGAGTGATGCAGTTTTCTAGTGGCTTTCACAGCTGTCTTCTAAATAACAAAATAATGTTCCTGACAAATGGATTTGCCTCCCAAAATCCTTGGCATATAAACCAAAGTTTTGCAGTAAGGCACAGAGTACATAATCTGAGACCACTGCAGTCTGATAAGTAAAATTACTAAGAAGTTTCATGGTGCAACTGAAGTTGATAGAAGAACTGCTGTGAACATATAAAGTACACATATTATAAAATATTTAATAATCTGATAAAGTCAAGAAACTTCAATCTGATTTAGAACAGTGAATATGCCTACTTATCTTAGTGCTGTGTCCTCCCTCTGCAGAACACAATAAAATCAGGCATTTAAAGTTCTATGGCTGTACTTTCAACTAAGCATATGTACACGTTTACAAAAATATGCTAAAAGGTCAGTGGATTCAGTAAGTAGGGGACTGGATTTGAACTCTTAAGGCACAGTGTTAGTCCCAAGTGCTTTTGTTTCTTTTCAACTTGAAAAGAATTCAGGTTGCAAGCTCTTTGTATATTTGTTATTCCATTTTATTCTGCTGTCATACAATTACCAAATTAGCAAAAATCCAAATTTTCATCACTGTATAAACCTCTGACAAGACCAAGAGATGTTAGCAATAGTGGGTGTTTGAGGTAAGATGAGTAAACTTCACAAAAGTACTTATTATAAAAAGTATTCTTAGCTCCAGCAGAAACCTAAAACTTATAGACTAAAACATTAGATTTCATGCAGAAACGCAGTAGGCTGTTGAACTTCAAAGCTGAATGCTTTTACTTGCTGGTATCCTAATGATAGCAGCAGAAATTGGCTATTTGTCAGAATCAATCGCTTTTTACCCCCACAGTGAAGGAGAAGTTGAAAGCATTCTACAAGAAAGAAAGAAGTTTCAAGAGCTAGATACAACAGTTGCAAGTCAGCCATTTCAGCATTAAACATCAGGTGGTATTCTGCAGACAAGTTATTTGACACAACTTACTTCACCATTGTCTCATAGAAGGCTGTGTAGAAGATCACTCTTCTACACTTTGGTCATATAGTTCATGCAGGTGAACACATGAAACAGGAAGAAAAGCTTTTTAAAAGCCTAGGACAGAGTATGGGTGACTAATAATTTTTTTTTTTTTTTCTTCAATGAGAGCATACCTTAAGTTGTAAGCAAAACAACTTTTTATAAAATTGGGGTTTTTATATTCTATTTTTTTTCTTCTAGATATCTAATAATTTTAAGAATAGGTTACACAAAAGGTGCAATATCTCAACACAGTCTGCCTGCATATTTATGTTTCAGAATAAGCAGACGCAGGAAAAGGTTTACTTAATATATTCTAGGTACATCATGATAAAAATACACTTATGAGATAATGAGTATCCATGACACATTTCTACTCACAAATATTTCCTTTTAATATTATTATTAATATTTAATATTGCTTAATATTATTAGACAGTAAAAACTACCCTTAAAATTATACTTCATACATGATGAATAAATAAAATGAGTGTCTTCTAATGGTAGTGTAGTTTTTATATTTACAGTATCTGCTTTATTCATTCGTATCTCTGCCATTCATTACTTATGCAGTAACTTAGAGAATACAGCTTCATCTATAGCTACCAGTCTTTCCTGTTGTGCTGGTTTGTGGTTTGTTTTTTTTTTTTCCTTCTACATTTTATAAGAAGTGATGCAATGGCTGAATTTTAGAAGACTGATTTTTCTGAGATTCCATTCACGCTTCTTTACATTTTTTTATTTAACATGACATTATTCTATCATATGGTGAAAGTTTATGAATAATCAAACAACATTTAGAGAGATGTCTTTGAGATGCTTTTGTTTGTGATTTTAATCTCGTAACACATCACACTTTCTACCTGCCTTCATTGCTCATCCAGATTTCTATAGACTGGATAATTCAGTGTACAGATGACTAAATAAATAAATAAATAGTTAAGTAGACAGATAAATAAATAAATTATAAGTTAAGGTATACTTCCTTAGAGAAAAATATAGCTTCTCGGACCATTTTTGGTGCTATCCATTGTCACAATTATCCCATGCTGGTGCCCACAGCATGGCAAGAATGAGACACTTACTGCTTTGTGCTTGCACAAGATTTTTGTTAATATTATTAACTATACAGATTTTGTATTTTGTAACCAAAAGATTCTGACTTCCTTTTTTTTTTTTTTTTTTTTTTTTGCATAGAAATACATGATACATAATTGTCTTTTAAATATGTCATGAACATTTTGATTCACAGAGATTGATTCTCATATACACTGGGATCATATTGCTTTAACAATGTGAAAGGATATTGGAGTAATAGCATTTGATATTCACCTTTTATTTAAGATGCCAATGATAGAAGCATAAATGAAGAAAAAATTGTTCTAAAGCTACGGTTATAGAAGAAACCCATAATAGTCTGTTGCAGTTATTCCTTTTCAGCAATTGTAGAGTGAAAACAGGAAGGGAAACACAGCAGAAATGTGACGCCTAATTCAGTAAGAGATTTTCTATCTGAATAAAGGATTAAAAAAAATACCTCTTCTATTTCAGTTAGCAAGGTGCAAAAGAAATGAGATGACAAAGAGAATGACATATTTTTGTTTACCTTTCAAAATCTGATAAATTTGATAGGTAAGCATGACACTGTCATATATGTGAATCATCTGCAGTTAGCATAAAATGATAAGAGCTGAGTGAGATAACATTATGCCTTGGGATATGTGTGATAAAAACTGAATCACAGGAGGAAACATCATTTCTAGCTACAGTTCTGACAAAGTAGGTTCAATGTGGTTATCATCATGAGCCACATTTTATCAACTGCTGGACATCTGTAAGGACACCATTCCATACACCTACTATTTAGAAAACTGATAATTTTTTTTTTTTTTTTTGAAGAGTCAGAACTGTAGACGGTTTGATGAAACAGATTAAATCTTTTTTTTTTGTCTTTTTTTTTTTTTTTTTTTTTTGTCTCCACGACTTTAACTCAACAGTTAAGGCACCAGAATATTGAATGCCCTGGGTGCTGGTCTTTTACAAGCATTGAAAGAGAATAGGTCTGCTCTGACCTGACAGGAGACACAACACAACAGCAATAAGCACTTACCCAAACATTGCTTTGTTCTGGTCTTCCTAATCTGATATTACAAGAGAAGTAGCCTCCAGATCGGAAAATATCCTCATTAGATCGTAGATCTTAGTCCAGACCTCAGATCCTGGTAATTTTGTATGAGTATTCAAGGAACTGTCTTTAAAACCCTACTTAAGATATGTGTAAAACTCTGCTTTTGATATTTTCTTTCTTCCCTTCCCCAGGGGGTATTGTGAAGAACAGTTATTGCATACCCAATGTCTCATTTTCCTTGCTGTCAAGGGAGCAGGCTCTGCTCCACAAGGGAAACCAGGCTGTAGCCATGAACCAGGGCAAGGCATTGCCCCACCAAAGCGGAGACAGCCCCAGAGAACCTGAACACAGAGTCAGGGTGGGGATAATGCCAGGGTCTGGGTACCATCACAGAAGGTCAGGTAGGGTCAGGTCCAGGGTCCATTTAGAACATCCAGTCATTAAGCCAGGACTGCTTGAGACAGAACTACCTAATACAGACCTAAGGGTCTATTTAAGCCCCTGGCCTTGAAGGCAGGGGTCACCTGTCGGGAAACCCTGGGTGAGGCTTGTCAAGGAGATAGAGGCTTTTTGGTACCCTCAGGGCCCTCAGGCTTGGCTTCATGGTCAAATAAATCAAGTGCCATAGGTCATGCATAGGTTTGTTTTCGCTTATTTACCTTCAAGCAGCATCAAAATAGTTCATTTTTATTTGGCTTAGATAAAGACAGCTTAGGGCTGCCCTTGACCAGCAGCAGTGCATGAAAACATGAGTTCTATGGTTAAAATATATATACATATGCATGTACACACAAACACACACAAACACACATTGAACTTATAAAACTATTTCTAAGACCATTTTCTTTCCAAGATAGAAGCTGATGGGTTAGGTACGTAACTGTTTCAGCCTCATGGAACAATATAGAATGAAAACAGGACACTTGCTCATTCCGTTCTCCTTTCAGAAAAGCTAACAGCTAGCCATTGTTTACTTCAGTGGGAACAAATCATCTTCAAAAATCTTTTATTGCCACGTTTCTAAGTAAAGTAACTACAAATGTGTCAGTGGACCAGTACAGTGAACTTCTAGTTTTTTTCTGTCTGTTGCAGGTTAAAAGACAGTAATCAGGAAGGTGTGCTTTGGTTAAAACTCTTTTAATTCTTTTTGATAACTAAACTGTATAGACATGATTTTGATGTTAGTTTCATAATTGAGGTATTCTCTCGTGCATTTTGGCTGAGTGATTTCTCGCTGTGCTTCATTTACAACCACACAGTCTCCAGAGTTTGCAGAAATCAGATGTTCATGTTTCCGTTTCATCGTGTGTTGCCTCTAATTAACTTTTATTGTTGAAACCTGTCAAACTCATGACCATCTTCTTGAACCAAAAATTATATTTGACACCTGTAAACCAAAATTAAACCTTAAAGTGATTTGCAATAATCTAGCATAGGAACAACCCCCAACGGGTTTAAATCAGCATTAAGCTGTTAACTTCAGTGAAGGAACGGCCATTTACATCATCCAAGAATAGAACCCAGATAGCCTGACAGCAGTATTTTGAAAATACTTGACTGGTTTGAAGCTCCAGACTCTTATGAGCTTTTAATTTTGCGACATACATGTTGTACACATTCTGTAATTAAATTGTATGCATGGTCTGGGTTTTGGTTGTTTTTTTCATTAACTTTGGACATCTTAGATGAAATGCAGACTTTGAATTCAGTCGTTTATGTTAAAGTGGAAGTCTGTAGATTTGTGTCTTCTGGTGCTAGAAATTACTTATTTGTTAACTGCAGCCACTCATGCTTTTAGTGCCTTGTTCAACTCCTCATTCATTGATCCCAAAGTAGCTGTTACACCTGAAAAGCCTAACTGGCCTGAATGATGGGCTATTCTCTGGGGATCTCTGTGATGGAAAAAGAAAAGTTCTCTAACCTTATGTACATCTGTGATCATGTCTACCTGTTGTTTTTTTGTGTCTTCTATGTCCTAAAGAAAAGGAGCAGTAACTTTCTTCTCTTACACTCTGATATCTGGTACAGAAGGGAGAGTGGTAACAAACTGACCCTTAATTATATTTTTTTCTTTCCATATTAGGGTATTTGAAGGAAAAAGGTCTGCACCATCTGCCAAAAGTGTCTCCTACCCACTTTGACAGTACTAGCAAGTATTAATAAAATGTACTTATTATAATAAACCTGTTCTAGTTCCATTAAAATATTAGGTGGTAAAAAAAAAAATATTTTTGAAAGGTGCACATAAATGTCTCTTTTAATTTTAATTATTTTATTTATTCTCAAGGAATAAGGGCAATAGTGACAAGAAATTTCATAATATCTGTTCATCAAAATTAGCTGATCAACAGTTATAGGGTTGTCACTCTTTTAGTCTTTCCACAAGATTTGTATGAGTCTGTGGTTGAAATCTCTCTTGCACTACCTGAGAGTGAGAAAATTAGTCTTTAACTGATGATTCTAGGGCTACAAATAATAAATATTAGCTGTTATGGGAAGGTAGAAGAAAAGATCAATTAGAAAGAGTCAAACACAAAGGATATCACACATAGGTAAGATCAAGAAACAAGGGCATGTTTCAAAGTGTTGTTTAATTCAGAAATTCCCTTCCCAATCTTGTATCTAAACTTGTATGCTGAGGGAATTCTCTTGATTTGGCATTTCTGCTTATTTGTTACTCCTTGACAAGTACTCACAATAAGTTTGAGGTTCTTAAAGAGACCGGAAAAACACCTTCCTCTGATGAAAGAGCAAATTATTAAGGTCATTGCAAGGCATGCAATACTAAGAAAGGGTTCTGCAGAGAACATTTATTGAGGTGTTCTTCTACAGCAGATTAACAGTGATGCTGTGAAGCAGACTTCCCAAATGCTTACTGGCCTTCAGAAGAAACATTGTGATATATTTTTACTATGAAATTTAAAAAATATGCTTTGAGGGGGAGTATGATTACGTCCTCCCAAAACCAAGATTGAGCAAGACTTTTCGCAAAATGTTGAATTGGTTTAAACGGCACAATTTTGCCTAGCAAAGGAAAACAGCTTATTTTTTTTTTTATTATTAATTGATTTTTCTTGTGCCATACATTAGAATCCTGTTTGAAGAACAAAACATGTTACAGCCAGTAGTCCAAGCTCTTCATTCTAGTGAGGTCACTATTATAAATCAAACAGAGATCTCTTCAAAGTGCTCTCTGAAATTAAGGATGCTTTTTTGCTTTTTTTTTTTTTAATCCAAGCATCTCTCCATAGTAGGCAATGACAGACTTTGAAAGCTTGTTCACCATAGGAATAAATCTGTCAATTAAGCACTTCACTGAGGCTCTGATGTTTCAAAATGCATTGGATTTCTGCAGGATAGACAATGATCATTTCAATAAGAAAAGATATAAATTGAAAAGTAACTTTTAAGATTGCTGTTGTTGTGGGAGATTTTTCTGTGTTTGGGGGTTTTGGTGCGGGTTGTTTTTTTGTTTTTCTTTTTTTTCCCTGATTTATTTGCATTTTAATCCAAAACAATTTGTGAATACAGAGATTAATTCTTCAGTTTGTCCTGGTTTCTTTCTACACTAAAACATGACTTGCCAGCCACCATGTAAGTAAACATGCAGAAAAGAAGGTATGTCTGTGTAAATAAGCATTGAAAACATGTCATGTCTTGCACAATATAGAATCATAGAATTATAGAATAGTTGCGGTTGGAAAAGACCTTAAGGTCATCTAGTTCCAACCCCCTAGATATGGGCAGGGACACCTCTCACCATCATTTAGTATTTAGATTTCTGGAGAGATTGTTTTTCCACAGGAGCCAGTTCACTCTGAAGCCTTCTGCACTTTTCTGCTTCGGTATTTTCTATGTCTACTTCTACACTTTTTCCAGCTATGTCACTAAAGGGTTAACTTATTCTGTATCTTCCCCTTTCTCTGTATTTATCTCACAGGAGCAGCTGTGATAGTTGCAGTCACCCTACAAGTGAAATGGCAGGCAGAATCCTCTGAGATTGCATTACCACTCTGTAAGCAGCTGCTAGGGGAGCACAATGACACAGTGCACTCTATATATCTTTTCCCAGAGTATCAGAGTATTTTCTGTATGATAGCCCCTTTTCCAGCTGGCTTGAGAACTGAAAGTCCCAAGGCAGCTCCAATACCCATGCTTGTAGGCTGATAGACCTATTCATTTGATTATTAGCAGAAGCATTAATTTCTTTAACCAAGTGTTAGAAATTATAATAAATCTGACTGAGGCTGCATCTGATAGTGATTTGTGAAGCCTCTAATTTTTAATATATTAATCTAAGCTGCATCTGATGAAACAAGGAGAAAGGAAAAGTATAATCATCTTTACTTAAGAAAATATTAATATTTCACTCTAAATGTTGTCGTGCTTCTAGGCAAAAAGTGATTCAAAACACATACACACAGGCACATATCTAAAAACACATACACACAGGCACATATCTCACAAGAACTGACAATGACTTTGGTCTGACAGTTTTATTTTAAAAGACAATAATTGTGCATAATAGTGCTAAATAAGTAGTCTTCATTCTGGAAAGATAACTACTCAATTTCTATGTCTGAAGCAGAATATCAACTATGGACTCCAGGGGCATGTTGTCAGCTTCCTTTCATCTTCAGCAGATGAATCTTGCCTATGGTGCTTGATTCATGACTCAAGGGAATATAAAATGCTACTATAAAATAAAAGAAATCTACAATGAAAATACAGTTATAGATTATTGCACAGAACTGTGATGCTCTTCAGAGAGCTTTATAGAATAGAATCTTCAAACTCCATCTTTTTTCTACAATGAAAAGCAAACTCATAAGAAGAATTTCAGTTGACTTATAAAAGAATCAATCATATTTTGAAAGTTTGTGTATGGGCTGTTTTGTCTTTTGTTCCTTTAACTTTATGCTTCTGAGAGCAGATCCTCAGATAGTTTTGAATAGTTTAGCTGTGAGTGGAAAGATATTAAGCAGGATTACAAGACCAGAAAACAATCTGATCAGATTTCAAATTCAGATCTAATTTCCTGTTCCAGCGGGGGTTAGCAAAAGATGCTTCAGAGGAAGACTAAAGAAGCCTGTCAGAGACAGCATGAGATAACTTGTCTTTGTCTTCAGTCTCATCCCAGTGTTAAGCAGGAGATTTAAGCCTGATAATTAACAGTATACAGGAGATTTAAGTAAGAGAATCTAGCAATCATTTCCAATTAATGCTGCCTATGTTACCATTAACTCTGTAGACAATCCCTATTCTTACTATTCTTATAAATTTCTACTTTCCAGTTTCTTTGCTTGGCTCACTTTCTCTTGCAATTATCTTGTGGGTTTTTTTTTTTAATATATATTTAATTAATTTCCTATTTTTTGGTTTTCAGGTCTATAATGTGGTCCCAATGCTCTTACATCATTACAAATGAGAGCAAAAAACTCTTCCAGCCTTTCACAGCTTCAGATATTTTTGAATAATTTTCCTTCTTATTTATCAATTTCCTTGGCTATGTTACCCTAATCTTTTGTATCCATCTTCATATTAGTGTTTTGTCAATTTCTAACTAACCCCTATTACTTACCTTTCTTAATACAGGACAATTAATTCTAAACTCAATATTACAGGTGAAATCTCATTATCATTTGATTTAGAGATACTGCAGCCATTTTGGTGTTATCGACTACAGTTTTTCACATGCTTCTTTCCACAGAGTAAACACTAAGGTGTTCTTGTTTTTTCCCTGTCAGGCCCTACTTTTTTATTTGGAGCGGATGAGTGAACTAATTTGCAATACTTCAAATTTATAAATATGACATTTATTTTGCTTTATAAGTTGTTATCTTTTTGTTTTGAGATTTGAAGGAAGGCATAAAAGACCACTGCTATAGTCTTGGTTAATTCCAGAATCCCTTCTTCAGTCAGCCTTACAACACAACAATACCACAGGACTAACATATTGTCTTCTGTCTAGGGAGTCATCCTGAACAGCAGGCAGCATCCAAAGGGGCAAGGGCTGGTCAACACAAAGAAATGACTGATAAATCTATGAAGTTTGTAGTAGCCCTAAAACGAAGTCTGCTTTTTTTTAATTTTAGCTCTTTATTTTTTCTTTAATGACTTTTCTTTAACAAGAGAGACTGTTGTCAGCTAGAAATGCTGATAACATATCTTTGAATACTAATGACTTGCACTTGGTAAAAATTATCTTACTGTTGGGAGTTTTGGTAAAGTCATCCGTACTGCTCAAAGTCAGACATGATGAGAGTATAATTTGCTCATAGAGTAAGAATATAATGGGGGTCTGCAAAATGTTCTTGCTGTGAGGTTGTCTCTGTGAATGAATCCTGTGACCCATCTTTGGAAAGATCCAGAAATCTGAACACCCTGAAAATGTCATTTCTTCTCTCTTTTTCCCACTGTCTGAGCAAAACTTAATTGCTTTGTTTCGTATAGGTAAGGTCAGGAGACACATCAATAAAGTGTTTTACTTTAGGGTGGTACATACAAATATATACATCTTTCACAGCAGTTATGTGTTATATAGTGGGGGGTTTTGCTCAGGCAGTGTTCCTCTTGTGCTTCAATTCCACAGGTTCATTCCACAGAGCTAATTCATAACTTCTTTAACTTTACATATATCCAATAGTGTTTACAGGAAAAAAGACAGAGACCTTAACGATTTTGAAGCAGAACATGCTTTGATTTCTGTTCCTGCATATTTTGACAGACACAAACTGAGTTGACACAATTTTCATTTTATGAATAATAAAATGATAGCTATAACTCCCTAGCAGAAGTTGAGTTTTTGTTGGGTTTGATTTTTTTGTTTTACATAAAATCAACTGAGAAATCATTCATGACATTAATTATCAGCATTAATAATACTTACTATTTTTGGAGTATGCTGAATAATGAGAATGAGAGCAATCCTTTTTCCTAAAGTGATGCCTCCAAGTCAGGACTGATAGAGTTCTAACTGGAGACGAATGATGAGGATTTTTTACCCCCTCCCCCGGCCTCATACTAATACAAGACAGTTTTTAAAGTCCAGTCAATCATAATGAAACATGTGATAACACTAGTAGCCATTATGACAACAGATCTGCATAATTGTTGACCTTTTAAACATAAAACTCCTGCTTTTCTTGAGTAGTATTCAGAGATTTATTTTGATAGACATTATTGAAGTGTTGGTCCGTTACAACAAAACATAGCACACCAAGAGAAAGACCCTACAAAAACCCTCAATAACCACAGTTGCTGTCAGGCTGTCACTGAGCAAATAAAAAATGCCTTTAAAAATATCTATGCCTGCAGCTCAGCCACAGTCTATGGGTCTGGGAGTTTATCTAACATTAATTGTGCCAGTCAGCAGCACTGGTAAAGTTCAGTCACATATTCTTACAAAAAGCACCATGTAGATATTTTTCATATGAATGTTCTTTGATCTGCATAAAATCAAGGCAATTGCAAATCTAATTCTAAGACCACACCCCTATGTTCTTAACAAGTAAGACTTTGTCAAAAATATTTCTATCAGTTGGAGCTCTAGAATTGCTAGATGAATATTTCATACCTGGCTGAAAACCTAGTCAAAAGTCACGGATTTTGTTGTAGTTATAAACTTGAGCAAAGATGCAAGTCCAAACATTTATGGTTTTAGTATCAATATTACAGATTAAAAAGACTTTCTATAATGGATGTGAAATTGTAATTTTGTACCACTATAATGTTTTATAAATGCTAAGAAAATCATCATCACTTTTCCTCCGCAGCCTTAAAGGGTAAGTGACATGGTGATCCTCAGACCATCAAAAAGTTTGAATACTCTTTGAACTGAAGAAAACACTCAAGAACTACTGATCTACTTTAAAAACATGATCTTTTTTTTTTTTTTTTTTTTTCTTTACCAGAAATAAAATTTTATAATGATTTGGTTTTCAATATAGTTTACAGAGAAAAAGATCAATGGTAGAGGATCATGTGGCTGCATGTTTTAGGTCAACGCATGCCTATATGGCTGATGTTGCTTGTGTGAAGCTCAGGATCTACAAGCTACAAGCTCAGGAGCTACAAGCTACAAGCTCAGGAGCTACAAATTGCAAGCTCAGGAGTGCTGCATCCCAACTAGAAGGAAGTGCAGCAGGAGGGCCAGGAGACCTCCTTGGATGGATAAGGAGCTGCTGAGGAAATCACAAAGGAAAAAAGGCTTGTAAAAAGTGGAAGCAAGGACAGGCGACCTGGGTAGAGTACAGGGATGTTGTCCGGGAAGCTAGGGACCAGGTTAGGAAGGCTAAGGCCCAGTTAGAATTAAATTTGGCTAGGGATGTTAAGGATAACAGGAAGGGATTCTACAGGTACGTAGGAAACAAAAAACAGACTAGGGACAACACAGGCCCCCTGAGGAAGCTCTCGGGAGAGCTGGCTACGCAGGATTTGGAGAAGGCTGAGGTTCTGAATGACTTCTTTGCCTCAGTCTTCACTGGCAAAGGCTCTGACTGCAACACCCAGTTCATAGAAGGTAGACGCAGGGACTGTGAGAATGAAGACCTTGGGCCCACTGTAGGAGAGGATCTGGTTCGAGACCATCTTCAAAAATCTGAACGCACACAAGACCATGGGACTTGATGAAATCCATTTGAGGGTCCTGAAGGAGCTGGTGAATGAAGTTGCTAAGCCACTGGCCATGGTATTTGAAAAATCATGGCAGTCAGGTGAAGTTCCTGACAACTGGAAAAAGGGAAATATAACCCCTATTTTCAAGAAGGGGAAAATGGAAGACCCAGGGAATTACAGACCCGTCAGTCTCACCGCTGTGCCTGGTAAAATCTTGGAGCACATTCTCCTGGAAGGCATGCTGAGGCACATGAAAAACAACAAGGTGCTTGGTGACAGCCAGCATGGCTTCACTAAAGTGAAATCCTGCCTGACCAATTTGGTGGCCTTCTATGATGGGGTTACAGAATTGATGGACAAGGGTAAAGCAGTTGATGTCATCTACCTGGACTTGTGCAAAGCGTTTGACACTGTCCCACACCACATCCTTCTCTCTAAATTGGAGAGACATCAATTTGAATGGATGGACCACTCGGTGGATAAAGAACTGGCAGGATGACCGCACACAAAGAGTTGTGGTCAATTGCTCAATGTCTGGCTGGAGACCAGTAACGAGTGGTGTCCCTCAGGGATCAGTGTTGGGACCGGTCTTGTTTAACATCTTCGTCGCTGACATGGACAGTGGGATTGAGTGCGCCCTCAGTAAGTTTGCTGATGACACAAAGCTGTGTGGTCTGGTTGATACGCTGGAGGGAAGGGATGCCATCCTGAGGCACCTTGACACGCTTGTGAGGTGGGCTGATACCAACCTTATGAAGTTCAGCCATGACAAGTGCAAGGTCCTACACCTGGGTCGGAGCAATCCCAGGCACAGCCACAGACTGGGCAAAGAAGAGATTCAGAGCGGCCCTGTGGAGAAGGACTTGGGGGTGCCGGTCTATGAGAAAATGAACATGAGGCGGCTTCAGTGTGTGTTTGCAGCCCATAAGGCCAACTGTATCCTGGGCTGCATCAAAAGCAGTGTGACCAACAGGTCGAAGGAGGTGATCCTGCCCCTCTACTCTGCTCTTGTGAGACCTCACCCGGATTATTGTGTGCAGTTCTGGTGTCCTCAACATAAAAAGGACATGGAACTGCTGGAACAAGTCCAGAGGAGGGCCACGAGGATGATCAGGGGACTGGAGCACCTCCCGTATGAAGACAGGCTGAGGAAGTTGGGGCTGTTCAGCCTGGAGAAGAGAAGGCTGCGTGGGGATCTCATAGCGGACTTCCAGTACCTGAAGGGGGTCTATAGGGATGCTGGGGAGGGACTCTTTGTCAGGGACTGTAGTGACAGGACAAGGGGTAATGGGTTAAAACTTAAACAGGGGAAGTTTAGATTGGATATAAGGAGGAAATTCTTTCCTGTGAGGGTGGTGAGGCACTGGAATGGGTTGCCCAGGGAGGTTGTGAGTGCTCCATCCCTGGCGGTGTTCAAGGCCAGGTTGGATGAAGCCTTGTGTGGGATGGTTTAGTGTGAGGTGTCCCTGCCCATGGCAGGGGGGTTGCAACTAGATGATCTTGAGGTCCTTTCCAACCCGAACTATGCTATCATTATATGATTCTAAATTTAACCATGCTAAGAGCAAGGTCCTACAGCTGGATTGGAGCAATCCCAGGCACAGCTACAGGTTGGGCAGAGAAGAGATCCAGAGCAGCCCTGCAGAGAAGGACTTGGGGGTGCTGGTCTATGAGAAAATGAACATGGGCCACCAGTGTGCACTCACAGCCCAGGAAGCCAACCGTATCCTGGGCTGCATCAAAAGGAGCGTGACCAACAGGTCGAAGGAGGTGATCCTGCCCCTCTACTCTGCTCTCATGAAGACCTAACTTGGAGTAATTGTGTGCAGTTCTGGTGTCCTCAACATAAAAAGGACATGGAACTGCTGGAACAAGTCCAGAGGAGGGCCTCAAGGATGATCAGGGGACTGGAGCACCTCCCGTATGAAGACAGGCTGAGGAAGTTGGGGCTGTTCAGCCTAGAGAAGAGAAGGCTGCGTGGGGACCTAATAGCAGCCTTCCAGTACCTGAAGGGGGCCTATAGGGATGCTGGGGAGGGACTCTTTGTCAGGGACTGTAGTCATAGGACAAGGGGTAACGGGTTCAAACTTAAACAGGGGAAGTTTAGATTTGATATAAGGAGGAAATTCTTTCCTGTGAGGGTGGTGAGGCACTGGAATGGGTTGCCCAGGGAAGTTGTGAATTCTCCATCCCTGGCGGTGTTTAAGGCCATGTTGGATGTAGCCTTGGGTGTCATGGTTTAGTGTGAGGTGTCCCTGCCCATGGCAGGGGGTTTGGAACTAGATGATCTTGAGGTCCTTTCCAACCCTAACTATTCTATTCTATGATTCTATAATTCTAAGAAATGAATGTTACTGAGGAGATATTGAATCAAACTGTGAAAAAAGGGAGAGGTTTTCAACAGGTTTGCTAACCCAGTGTTAAGGGCTTTTAATGAGGTTGCTGAGAGGTGGAGACCAAAGCTTCAGAAAAACTAAGGAACAGGAAGTAAGGATGAACTGCCCAGAGGACAACACGGTGCAGAAGGCTCTCACACTTGTTCTGGGAAAGTAGTATTACTGAGGACTGAGCCGTAGTTACTCCATAAAAAAGTCAAACTCACATACAACAGGAAAAAAAACCCAACAAACAAACAAAGAAACAAACAGATCCAACAGCCAAACATAACAGTAATTAATATTTTATTCAGTCACAATGACACAATAATGAAAACATGATAATATGATGGGAACATGATATTACAGTATGACATCTTGCATGGCTGGAGTGTTTGGATAGATAAAACATCTTTAAAAGGAGAGTAAATATGAGTGTAGCTGTGAGCTGCTCACTTGGCCAGAACTTAGCTGTGAAATGGGTGAGGAGATGGTCAAGAATTTACTACCAGGATCAGAAGGAAGGACAATGAGGGAAATGTAATGCTGGATGTCTCCTGAGACAGAAGAGGGCGTGAGTATTAAGTAATAAGCTGCTTTTTAATAAGCAGCTGGCTACCAGTGGTGCTCCTCGAGGGCTGGTAATGGAGTTTATACAGTGTAATGTGTTTATAAATGATTTGGATTGTGAGACAAAATATATCCACAATAAACTTGTGGGTCACAACAAATGGTGGTGGATTGCTGACATGCAGGGCTGGTCTGCCATTAAGATCAGTCTCAACAAGATGAAGAAGTTATGTGAACCTCAGTGGTGAAGAAAGCTAAGTCCTGTAACCAAAGGTTGAATAAACCCATGAGGCAATACAGGCTGGGTACTCCCTGGCTAAGCAGAAGTTGAGTGATAAAGGACAAGGGGGTCCTGGTAGACAACAAGTAAAACACAAGCCAGGTGTGTGCCCTTGCAGCAGTGAAGTTTAACTAATTACTGGGCTGCATTAGTACAAGTACACCCATCAGACTGAGAGAAGGAATTAATAGCTTATGTTCGGCACTTACAAGACCACATCTGGAACTGCAAGTTCAGAGTTGATACTCTCATCACCCAGTAGAAGGGAGAGAAACTGGAAAGAGATTAGTGCATGGCCATTGAGATATTCAGAGCTGGAGAAAATTACACACAAGGAGGGGGTGAGGTGAGCTGCATTTGCTGAGTTTGGAGAGAGGCAGGTTGAGGGAATTTACTGCTGTCTTCAACTGGCTAATGGGGAGCTACAGAGAAGACAGATACTTCATTTCTAAGATGCACTGTGAAAGGGTAAGAGGCAACAGCAGCAAGGGAAATTCGGACCTGACATAAGGAAAAAAGTCTTCATCAATGAAGGTGGACAAACACTGAACAGGTGCCCAGAGCAGCTCTGAAACCTCAACTATTAGGGATATTCAATACTCAGCTGGACAAGGCCCTGTAGCTAGCCCTGTTTCATGCAACTGTTTTGAAGACCTGGGTCCCCAAAGTCTTTTCCAATCTAAATTATTCTACAAACCTATAAATAATAACAGCTGAACAAAAGTAACATCCTGACAGATGGGAAAAGAGCCACTGTTTTTAAGTGGCACACTTTAAAGAAATGGCACAAAACCTCATTTATTCTTTCCTCCCCATAGGATTAAAACTACCTGTAAACAAACTCCATGTCACTGGATTTTGTTTAACCCATTCTTTATAGTTCTTATCTAGTCATCAGCAACTCTTCAAATTTAATTAGTTCCCTTGTTCTCATCACAAAATCAACTTTCAGTGTTCACAAAAGAGTTGTTGATCTAAACAATGCTTTCCTTTATTCTGAAATTCTAATACATAAAAATTTTCCATTCTAACAGGCCCTGGTAATAATTGTGCAAGAATAAATTTTGAATCACCTGATTTTATTATCTCACCAGATAGCTTTTGGCATTTGATCCAAGCAGTACTCTATTCATAGCCAAAGGACAAACCTTATAAATTAGACACCTATTGTAGGGTTGAATTAAATACTCTCAAGGAATGTGTGTTCACTGATTGTTACAGAGGGACCATGAATGACTAGCTAATAAATATCAAATTTCTACACAGATAATGTTAAATTAAATGATTGAAATGTTTACTCCCTAATTACCTTAGTCACGTAGTTGTAATCTTGAGGGCCTAAAGCAATACAAAACCAAGGTAAGAATATGTCCATGCATTGTGTAGAGTCCTTCAATTGAGTGTTGAAGTTAGAAACTGTGAACCAACTGGCAATTAGTAGGTTGCACTAAGCATTTGTTTGTGTTTGCTAATTTGCTTTTTTACTTTTGTATCTGTAAGGATGTATATAAACCTGGCATGGAAGTGTTTGTATGGCCTTCTGTTGAACCCTGAAGTTTGCCAGAGAGACATATGTGGTGTCAGTGGTGGCTGCCTCATGTCACCAACGTGGAAGCCCTTCCTCGATCACCAGCTGGGCAGTACATGGGTGCTGCCACGCAGGATCTCTGGTAGCTGGAATGGTGGTGGCTGCACAGTGAAGGGTCAGTTAATGTATGAAGATGACTATGTGTGACAACACTAGATACTGTTTTCATGCAACTAAAGAATTAGTAATAAAAATAGTAATTACAATTGTAATTCTGTTTTTAAGTGGAAAAGGGATAGTAGAACTCAATACACCTTGTGTTTGATTCAAACACCACTTTCTGTGCAAATTGATCTTTTGGTTTCAGAACTTTAATTGCCCTGTGACAACTAGGTATCAAGGGCAAGAAGCTTATTAGATGGTTTAATAAGTGCAGATAGCACTGTGCAGCTTAAGTCTCAAAAGCGGTATAAATGCATTACTTTGACACAATGCCAGAGGACAGTTTCAAACAGCTTCTCATACTGAAACTATTTAACCAGTTACAGGACAACTAGCTAGTGCAATTACTTCCAAACTGCGACTCTACAGGATTGCTTTACTAACCTGCAATGCAGAGACACTTCTACAATATTAATAAACAAAAAAGCAAGCAAACAAAACCAACCAAATAATAAATAAACAAATAAACACCCATGTGCCTGAATCTATTTTTTTGACTATTCTTTTCAGGAGCATTTCCCTCTTCAAAACAGTAACAGAATTACACATAATTGCTTCCCTCCCTTGTTTTAGAACTTACTATCCTAATAAATTTTGCTGAGCAAGATGAGTTGCTGCCAAACCCTACCACTGTGATCACACTGAAGAACAAATTCCTCTGTGTAAAGCCAGCACAACTGACTTTAAGGTAGATGACTTACATGAAGGCATTGTAGAAATTTGTCTTCTATGCAGAGCAAGTCATAATGACTGGAT
Source organism: Lathamus discolor (assembly GCF_037157495.1). Lineage (NCBI taxonomy): Eukaryota > Metazoa > Chordata > Aves > Psittaciformes > Psittacidae > Lathamus > Lathamus discolor. Next base: position 101,489,022 of record NC_088885.1, on the reverse strand, counting down.
GGCTCCATTCCTTGTTGTGATTACATATTTGCAGCTTTTTTTTTTTTTTTTCCAGATTGCTCTTATTTGGTTTGTTTATGCAAATGACTCCTCTTATTTGTACCTGAGATTTTATTTCACTGGTACAGTACACCACTAGCCAGTATGAAAGCCAGGTCCACATAAGGCATTTGGTGAAGGAAGTTATCCAAGTTATCTAAGTGAACAGTAATATATCAAAACTTAGTGCATTGAGATGCTGTGATTACGGGCATTGCGCAAAATATACACATTAATACTATCATAGAGTATAGAACAAGAAAACATGAAAAAAATATACTTCAAGTATTTGCATATGTCTGACAAAGAAGATCTAATGGCTTTTTGTCATTTCAAAATATGGATATTTTCACATATCAGTTTGTGAACTCATGTGGCAGCCCTGTATATTGGCAGTATTTGGTGTTGATGTGTTCAAGTTTTATATGTCTATGAGCACACTAAAGAAAAGATATTTCTTGCTACGTGAGTGCAGAATATGTTTATCACATCTGACACAATTAGTTAGTGAAAAGAGATGTTTTGCATGCCGTGCTCTCTAAACTCACTAGGACTAACAATGACAGAAGCGGAAATACAATATGAAGGAGGGTGAGCATAATACAAGTTAACATTTAAAAGAGTAATAATTATAATAAAATATTAGAAATATAGTTTAGATATCAGTAAAAATGCCTTGTCATAGGATATTTACCTGCTTAAGTTTTGGAAACCGTATTGCCTGGCAAATTCTGAAAAAGAGATAAAAGAAGAAAAGGCATCTTGGTAAATGTATTATTGGAGGAAAAAGCTGTTTTTAGGAAGAAACCATTAGGCCCTTTCCATTGATGAATTTCACAGAAGGATCTATCAGGTTGTATTCTGTAAATCATAGAAATAATAATTTTCATTAAATTAATATTTTTCAGATGTAGTTTTGACATGTGCTTTCCAAGCTGGTGAAAGAAGCTGTGGGAGATGGACTGAAACATGATAGTTGCAGTGTAACTGTCAAGATCCAACCAAAACCCACAGAATACAGAATGGTTTTGAACTGCACTCCTCAGAGCAGCTTCAGACACTCTGTGCTGATAACAGAGCAGGTACCTCTTGATAATGACACTATGTTTAACTGATTGAGCATCTACCACATGTAATAGGTTACCAACATTACCTGCAATAGTGGAATCAAAACATTTAGGCTGACATAGTCAGATTTGTATCCCTCCCCACCTTTAATAAATAGCAGCCAAAAGAGCTGTAAACAGCTGTCAACATGAATCTTATTCATCTGTCCAACAGCTAGCACTTTTCATGCCACTGAATATCTAAATGAGCAGTTTCTGCGCCTATAAAGCATTTAAAAGAATTTAAAGAGGTTGTTATTCTGACACTTTAAATCAGAACATACCTATTATTTATACTATGTACACTAATGATTGTGTATGTGTGTGTATTTAACCCTATATAAACACAGGTATAAATTTTACCTCACTCAGCTTTCCTTAAATTTATTTTAACTGAATAGATTATTAAATGCTCCCTGGCTGACTTTATGGACCAGTTTCACTCCACAGGAAAAATGAATGACCAACTTACAAGAAACCCAAGAAAACTGAGATTTAAGGAAGAAATGTTTATTAACCATTAACTAATACCTTTTGTCAGTAACACCTGCCTCAGTACTGAATTGGAAAGAGCAGGAGAAAGGCGTTATAGCCCTATTTTAGTCATTTGCATATTAAAGAAAAATACAGCAGGAAGACAAAAGTCTCCAGTTATCTTTATCAAGGGAGTAGTTTTATATCCACCAAAAATTAATGTGAATAGAAGTAAACAGATAGAAGAGGATGGGGACTTTTTAAAATGTGGAGAATTGAAACTTTTGAAGTTTCTTTATTTTCTATCAAACAGTCTATATATTCAGGAGCCACAGCATATCCAGTACTTGTTAATTAGTTAAGGATATAGCATTTGCAACAGACCATGAAGATTTCAACAAATGGATTTTCGCAATCTCTTTTATACAGTGCAAGGAAGCCAATGTCCAACTCCTTCCTCTTCCTTTTCCCCAGCTGGTTGGTCTGAGAGTGAGGATGGGATCAGGCTGGCACTTACACAACTTTGAATGACCTCGTGTTTCCTCCTTCTGATCCCATGTGTCTTGTATATCTCTCTACATCTTACTACTTACTTACTTACTTATTACTTATGTTCAATGGGAAGTGTAGCAAACCTCTTGTTTCTTCTCTGAGGAGTCTCTGATGGTAGCACTCCACTTTTTGTGGCAGTTCTCTAGTGCTCCTGCACTATAGTCCATCTTCAATACTCAGGTGGGCGACTGAGGAAACTAAGATATACCTTTTAAATAAAGATGCATAACTCACTGAGTTATTTAATGATAAACTCACTGAGATAATGAACTCAGTGAATTCATTATTAAATAACTCAGCAGTTTTATTATTAAGTATGTGTTCGAACTGGACTCTTCATTCAAGCATGTGCAGATGTGTGCACAGGCAGCCTCAGCTGAGCAAACAGCTAAAGCAAAGGTGTGATGCTAAAATTTGGGTAACACCTTCAAATTCATTGTAATGTTGGCAAGGAGGATCTTTTTGCCTATGTGCTGCAAAGATGTATAAAATGAAGATTATGGGAGCAAGGGAAGATATTTTTGTTTCAAAGAATGGTTGGGAGGTTTGCAGGGTGTGAAAAAATAGCTGAATATTGTGCTTTAATATTTCTGTAAAAAAACGGTATATCTAATTACTGCCTTCAAAATCCCTGCACTTAGGTATACATTAAAAACAAAAAAAAAATAAAAATTATAGTTTCAAAGAGAAAAGGCGAAATAACTGGCTACACGGGATTTGGAGAAGGCTGAGGTTCTGAATGACTTCTTTGCCTCGGTCTTCACTGGCAAAGGCTCTGACTGCACCACCCAAGTCTTAGAAGGTAGACGCAGGGACTGTGAGAATGAAGACCTTGGGCCCACTGTAGGAGAGGATCTGGTTCGAGACCATCTTCAAAATTTGAACATGCACAAGTCCGTGGGACCCGATGGAATCCATCCGCGGGTCCTGAAGGAGCTGGCGAATGAAGTTCCTAAGCCACTGGCCATGGTATTTGAAAAATCATGGCAGTCAGGTGAAGTTCCTGACAACTGGAAAAAGGGAAATATAACCGCCATTTTCAAGAAGGGGAAAATGGATGACCCGGGGAATTACAGACCAGTCAGTCTCACCTCTGTGCCTTGGAGCACATTCTCCTGGAAGGCATGCTAAGGCACATGAAAAACAACAAGGTGCTTGGTGACAGCCAGCATGGCTTCACTAAGGGGAAATCCTGCCTGACCAATTTGGTGGCCTTCTATGATGGGACTACAGAACTGATGGACAAGGGTAAAGCAGTTGATGTCATCTACCTGGACAAAGCGTTTGACACTGTCCCACACGACATCCTTCTCTCTAAATTGGAGAGATGTCAATTTGAATGGATGGACCACTCGGTGGATAAAGAACTGGCAGGATGACCGCACACAAAGAGTTGTGGTCAATGGCTCGATATCCGGCTGCAGAACGGTAACGAGTGGTGTCCCTCAGGGATCAGTGTTGGGACCGGTCTTGTTTAACATCTTCATCGCTGACATGGACAGTGGGATTGAGTGCGCCCTCAGCAGATTTGTCGATGACACCAAGCTGTGAGGTCCGGTTGATATGCTGGAGGGAAGGGATACCATACAGAGGGACCTTGACACGCTTGTGAGGTGGGCTGATGCCAACCTTATGAAGTTCAACCATGCCAAGTGCAAGGTCCTACACCTGGGCCGTAGCAATCCCAGGCACAGCCACAGGCTGGGCAAAGAAGAGATTCAGAGCGGCCCTGTGGAGAAGGACTTGGTGGTGCTGGTCTATGAGAAAATGAACATGAGGCAGCTTCAGTGTGTGTTTGCAGCCCATAAGGCCAACCGTATCCTGGGCTGCATCAAAAGGAGCGTGACCAACAGGTCGAAGGAGGTGATCCTGCCCCTCTACTCTGCTCTCGTGAGACCTCACCCAGATTACTGTGTGCAGTTCTGGTGTCCTCAACATAAAAAGGACATGGAACTGCTGGAACAAGTCCAGAGGAGGGCCACGAGGATGATCAGGGCACTGGAGCACCTCCTGCATGAAGACAGGCTGAGGAAGTTGGGGCTGTTCAGCCTGGAGAAGAGAAGGCTGCAGGGAGACCTCATGGCAGCCTTCCAGTACCTGAAGGGGGCCTATAGGGATGCTGGGGAGGGACTCTTTGTCAGGGACTGTAGTGACAGGCCAAGGGATAACAGGTTAAATGTTAAACAGGGGAAGATTAAATTGGATATAAGGAGGAAATTCTTTCCTGTTAGGGTGGTGAGACACTGGAATGGGTTGCCCAGGGAGGCTGTGAATGCTCCATCCCTGGCGGTGTTCAAGGCCAGGTTGGATGAAGCCTTGTGTGGGATGGTTCAGTGTGAGGTGTCCCTGCCCATGGCAGGGGGGTTGGAACTAGATGATCTTGAGGTCCTTTCCAACCCAAACTGTTCTATGTTTCTATGATTCTATAAGAAAACCAACAAAGCAGTGTTATATTCTTCAGGCAAGAATTTTTGCTAGCGCCTTGAGTATAAAATCAGGCTTTGGTGTGAACACTCACAATCCTTTTAATGAAGCTACAGGAGAGTTGCCTTCCAAACTGTGCTACAACAGTGCATTGTGTAACCTTGCCAACTCCGTGAGGTCCGAACAAATACAACCTTGAAAAAAATGGTGAATGTAAATCATAGTTTCTGTTCAAGATTAATCAATCCTGTTTGAAAGCATAATTCATTACAAATACTTAGAGGCAGGCAGGTGTTATTGATGGGTTATCTGATTCACATGGAGCATATACTGTTTCTGGAATTGTTGAATAACTGTAACAAAAATTAAATCACAATATTTGCATGGTACCATAGTCAGAAAGCATTATCCTTACATACAGTATTGCCAACGCAGCTACATTTGTGTGTCTGTATCTTCCTAGCTAAATGATGTTATGCTTTTTTTTTTTTCTTTGAAATGTGTAATATGGGATGTTCTTTCATATTGTACAAATACTTCATTACCAGGTGTGGAACTGTATATGCTTTTCAGTAAATTCAACTGATATTTTTTTTTTTCCATAGTGGTGTTAAAATTTTAAAGAGAATTTTAAAGTAAGCTGCAGTCAGCCCTAGTTCAGCTGGTTATAGTGCTCAACTGATACTAGTGTGTCAGGAACCAGCAGATGAATTCTACACCCTGCATGGAGTTCTGTATGGAGGATGCAAGGACAATCTTATTCCCTCCAATGACATGAAGAAAAGCTTGATGATTAAATGTCTCAAGCTTTTCATTACAGTTGTTATTGTAGTGTAAAAAATAAGGTGAGTTTCAAATAAGTATTTAAGCCCTTTTAGAGAGTGATTAGTCTTCCTTTGAGTGTAGTGCAGCTCATCATTTTCTTAAAGAAAGACACATGCTTAAAATGACTTGATAGTAATTAATTAAAATTAATCCAAAGGTTATTACAAAAATAAATTTAACATAATTAGTTATAAAAACATTGGTGGTGGTAAGAGAGAAACCAGACAGCTCTGTCCTGGTCCACCAAACAACACTCAAGCAGCAAACTGTGTGCTGTGAATATGGGTAAGACTTAGATGGACTGTTAGTCATGAAAGTGAACTCCACTTCCTCCTACAACATTTCTTCCTCTTTTCTCTATGGATGCCCATATGGAGGACCAAGATTTTGAATACAGAGAAGTTCTAAAGACTCTACTGTTCTTGACAGAGATAATCAATAAGCCAACTGCTTATCTATCATGTTTATCTATTCATGCACATCATGCATGAAACCCAGGAGCAAAGGATCTATTACTGTACTTGCTACTGTATGCATATTTTCAGCATAGACGAGAAACTGTAGGGGCATATATATGATACAGGTGTCACAACAATGTGGCTAATGCTCAGGGCACAAGAGTTAACAGTTTTGAGGAGAGTGGAATAATCTGGGTGTGCTAAAAACAGGTGATGGTGTAAAGAGACATGAGATGTTTCCACTGGAAGTGGGAAACCGTACTAGTTTTCAGCAAGGATGCTATACCAGTGACATGTGGAGGGATTTTCAAACAGGATAAAAATGTGAGCATGATGTAAATTAAAAAAGAATATCGGAAACCCCTAAGAAAATGCAAAATGCTGTTACTATTCCAGATGACTACTGCATGGGGTTTCTGTGGCAAGGTTTTTTTAGCAGAGGGACTACAGGGGTGCTTTCTGTTAGAAGCTGCCAGAAACTTCCCCTATATCCAATAGAGCCAATGCCGTCTGGCTACAAGACACACCCACCAGCAGCCAAAGCCAAGGCCATCAGTGATGGTGCTAGTGCCTCTGATATAACTGATTAAGGATGGGGGAAAATGACTTGTACAAAACCAGTAGGATTAAGAATATGTGAGAGAAGCAGCTCTGCAGACAGCAAGGTCAATGCAAAAAGAGGTGAAGGAGGTGTCCAGTCACCTCCTGCAGAGGCATAGATTCTCCTGCAGCCCATGGTGAATACCATGTTGAGGTAGGCTGTGTTCCTGCAGCCCATGGAGGTCCATGGTGGACCAGTCCCATGGAAAGAACTCACACAGCTTGTGAGGTACTGTAACCTGTGGAAAGGGCTCATGTTGGAGAAGTTCATAGAGGACTGTCTCATGTGGGAGGGACTCTATGCTGGAGCAGGGGATGAGTGAGACAAGTCCTTCCCTGAGGAGGAAGGAGCAGCAGAGACAACACGTGATGAACTGACCACAAACGCCATTCCCTGTCCCTCTGCACCACTCAGAGGGCAGGAGGTGGTGAAAATTGGAAATAAGCCTGGGAAGAAGGGACATGTGGGGTGAAGGTGTTTTAAAGATTTAGATTTAATTCTAACTTTCTTACTCTGACTTGGTATTAAGCTAATTTCCCCTAGTTGAGTCTGTTTTGCTCATGATAGTAGGTGGTGTATGATCTTTCTCTCTCCTTATCTTGACCCATGAGCCTTTCATTATATTTTCTCTCCGTTGTCCTGCTGAGGAAGGCAGTGACAGAGTGGCTTTGGTGGGCACATGGTGTCCAGCCAGGGTCAACCCACCACAGCTATAAATGTAAATATGTCATTTCCTTTAATTATGCCATTAAGTCTGAATAGAACACACAAGAGTTTAAAATTTTCATAGAAACTACAAAATACATTTTCTACTAACCTCACAGTTATCTTCTGCCAGATGGATTTCTCACTGTTGTTGCACACATTGACAAGTGAGAATGCTGTCATTTTCAAAAACACTGATGTGAGCCTTCCCACTTAGCCCGCAACCTTGGTGCGAAGTTGTTTTTTCTGCATCATCTTTCTAATCAATGCCTTGACTACCACAGTAGCGAAAAGACTGATATATGAAATATAGGCTATAGTAGTGTTTAGCATTGCTATGAAAATGTTCTCAATTTCCATGTTTTCCCCAGTCTATATTACATTGACACTGTGAACTGTCACTTCTTTTTTAGAGAGAGAAAGCTCTCAGCCCTGGAACGGAAATTAAGCCACTTTGCAAGCTGGTATTGAGGGCATTCAGACGATGTATGGGAATCCCCAGTTCAGTCTGTTTGTTCTGTGGCCATCTGAATAAGACAGCACAGGGTACTAAGCATATACCCTCGATTTCCCAGGTACAATCCTAACGATTTATGCTGTGAAGCAATAAAAGAAAGTCAAAAATTGGCATATCTCTAATATAGATCATTAAGAAAGACTTTTTAAACTCTGGGAAACTAAGGAATGACCTGAACTAGGGAGAACAGTGACTTGTACCTTCAGCCTGTTGTTTCCCTTGCAAATCAGTCCATAATCTGAAATGTACTTAAAAAAAGAATGTATGTGATTCAAATGTCACTAACTCAATCCAGCATTTAGTAAGGACCACAGCTGTGTCTCAGCTATGTTTTTAAAACCTAGTAACAATTATGTCAGTTACATTTCTGAGATGATTTCAGACATTTGGAGAGATACTTTAAACATAGCATTGAATATCTACTACGAGCTGCACAAGCTGGCACCAGAATAGTCTTCAGTACAGTAAATCTGGAGAGAAAAATGTGCATTGCTCTAATTCAGACTAACCCTTGATTTCTTCTGTTTGTCAAGAAAATATCTATAATATAATTTGACAGTAAATAATTCAGATGGCTTAGCAGTGGATGAATGAGCTTGTTGGCACAATATGCAGGATGTTTTTTGCCTTAAAATTTGATGTATATATTTCATTGATATAGCACACTATGAGTAACAATTCCACTGTAACTCAGTGAAAAAGCAAACAAAATTTTCTTCTTTTTTTTTTTTAAGTATGTGTGTGTGTGCTTGTGTGTGAAATCTATCCATTTACAAAGAGCCAAGTAAATGTGAATAAAACAATCCAGATGGAAGAACAGATGTTCTGCTTTCCAGTCTTCAATCTCTCTCCCACATGTTGTGGTCAGTCACTTCTGCCTGCCTGCTCCAAATATCCCATTCCACTACAAGCCTCTGTTAGGTTGGTCTCCATAGTCCCATTCTCCTGTTTTTTCTGGTCTGTCCTTTTCCTTTCTTCTTGCTAGAGGACCACCTCCCACTGCTTCCATCTCCAATCCATAATTTTTTACACTAACTGTAATCAGAACAAAATCATGTTCACAGCCACTCAGGTTAAAAACTTTTGGAGTGTACTCTTCAATACAAGATAAGCCATAAGGAAGTGCAAAGTTAAGATTCATAGAAAAATACTTTGTGTAAACTGATTTCACCAATAATAGCAGTTTACTAATGTTTTTATGATTTCTGTTTCTAAGTTCTGGTGAACTTAACCGACACTGTTCTAAAGTTCTGCATTTACTTTATCATTGACATTAGAACTAATTACTGTGTTAGATCCAAGGAATACCATTTAAGATTTGGAAGACAAATTTCTCAACGGTTGATTTTTATTTTGGGATACCTATTTAATAAAAGCTAGAATAAAACATGACAAGGCACATCAGAATATGTTGATGAAGTGGTGCACAAATGTGCATAACCAACTGCATTTTTATTTATCTGAGTGAGATTAAATTACTGTATTTCTTTTTCTTTCAACACATCGGTACTTTCTGAATTCACTATTAAAAAAAACTAATAAGCGACTAGCTGATACTGCATGTAGACCAGAAGTCATGTTTACCTTCTTTCTGATTCAATTGCACTGAATTTGAAACTATGTTAAATTCAAATTGACTGTTGTGATGCAAAAAGCTCCAGCTACTTTGGCCTGATGGATCAGGGATGATTTTATGCAGTTTGCACCTCATGTCTTGGGACAGTTACAGCCCCTGCAGGTATGTGCTGTATTTCTAGTTTAGAGTTTAGATTTTTTCTCCTTTGGATTTCTGCTTCTGTTTTAGGTCACAGGCCTAAAATGTAGTAAACTCCACTTGTGAAACTCTCAATAGTTTTATTAGCATCCCAATTTAAACACGTGGAGAGCTAAAGAAGTTTATTTAGCATTAAATGTGATTTACCTATGTCATAGTTTAACTTGCATCTCCTCTGTCCTTATCACCTAAGAGACACTTATCACCATGTCCCAGGTGCAGAACAAGAGCTGACTAAGGTCTCCATGGCAAAGATCTCAGTGTAGCCTCTGCTATACACTGCCAAGGAAAAATATCCTGTCTGGAACTGCCCTGCAGCTGCTTCTTGCCTTGGGTTTAAAACTGACCACTCCAGCGGTGTCAAAAGAAACAAAAATAGGGCACAAGAAATGTTCCATACTTATACGTTTCCCTCTTCTTTGTGTGTCTTCCATGTCTCATATAGGTTCCCTGTGAGCAACTCGTCTAGTCAGGAGTTCATGTGCATTCCCACAGATGCTCTGCGGCCTCCTGGTTGTTGATGAGTAGCTGGCCTGCCACTGAAGATGCTTGAGCTCTGTTTTTGAGACAATATAAGGTATGATTATTCTCTTTTAAACCTAAACCTAGAGATAAGGACTTGTTGACCTCTCTGATGGCTACTGGTGTTTGTTATAGATCAATGCCATTTTAATACTCTTTTTTTTTCCTCAAGAATTTTCTTCAAAAAGCATTTGGACATCTGCTTGTAGCTTTGGAGTATTTCCAGCTTTCAAATCTATGTGCTGAGACAGAAACAGTACTAGAGATGAAATTGACAGTGGGGTTCATTACAAGAATCCCACTAGGAACCTTTCAGAACTGATAGGTTTCTAAAAAAAAGTTTAGATCCCCTGCCTTTCAAGGATAATCTGAATCAGCACAGACTAATGGAAATCAAGTAAGCACATTAATTCTAACAAGTTTTCATCAAGATTGGATATTTCCATCTATGAAATAGTTTGAGCACTCACCTACTGTCTCACAAACCTGCTTTGAGGATCTACAGCACTCACAACAAACAAGTCATCAAAATGGCACTGCTGTATGTACAACATGCCACACTGACAGCATGTATTACCTAAATGTGAAAAAATATTCTCAAAATTTAAAAGGAGAGCATTAATTAATTAAGGCAAAAAAAAAAAAAATCTGCATATGAAGACCAATGGACCTGATAGTAATGACCAGTGTGCATTCAACTGATAGGTTTACAGGTTTCTTTCTCAATTTGTAAGTTCTAATTTACATAATTAACTTTGTAGTAATGTAGGTTGTGATTTACATTGCCTAATCATGAATGGATTTGTATCTCTATATGTGCTTGCAAGGGATCAAATACGTAAGTAAAAATTCTATTTAAGTACTGCAAAAACAAAGTGGATTAAATACTTCTTATCTGGTTCTTATAAGCAGTTCTTTCTCTGCTTACCAGTTGCAAGGGGCAGAAACCAACAACGGAATCTGTGTTTGATTTTGAGTGAGAATGAGCAGCATTCTGATGAGCAGCAGTGTCAAAATCCAGAAAAAATGAAACAACACGGGTAGTCTAGACATTGCCTCATTTATGTGACAGCCTCGCCTCTTTGGAATGCGCATTGAAAAGCTTCCTCCACCGGACAGATATTTTAATTGAACAAGAGATCTTAGGCCTATTCAGCATTCTTCAAAAGTCTCTGCAGAAAAGTTGTTGAACTCTCAATTTAATAAACAACTTATTCTTGATTTGTCTTGACAATTTTCATATTCATTATGAAATATGAAAATTCCTTAAACACTTCAAACCTGCTGTTATTAGTCACACCTGTGCATGCAGGAATGCTGGTTAAAGGTGATAAGTGGCAATGGGAAGACAATCTGAAAAGAATCCTGTGATCATGAGACTGAGATGTTACAGAATTCCAGTGATTCTATTTATGGGTACATGGGTATCACTGAAATTATTTCTAATTAGCATCTTCTCCAAAGTTCCCTAACCAGGAACTAGATAATATATGGATTATTTACATTCTTTGCACAAGTTTTTATTTTTTTTTTTTTTTGTAACCCTGTAGCACTTTTGTAGCAGCGACACATTTTCAAAAATATCTTCTACTTTTGTGCCTTGCATTTGACAGAACAGAAAGAGACATCAGTGGGAAAAATAATGTCTTGATAGTGGCATTCCAAACCAAAAATATTTTTGAAAGCCAATACCACTTACACAAATTGTCAACACTTTTTTTTTATAGCCACCTTTGAAAAACAAAGGCAGCCTTATCATAGTCGCTTTGCTAATAAACTTGCCATTTTTTCTGTTCTGCATGTGAAGACAGAATACAGTTACTAGGTTTTCTGATAGCAAATACTGCATGCCAAACTTTTGGCTTCTCTTTCCTGGAAGGTTAATCTGTTCTGTAAAAATATGACAGTCTGTCATAAAAAGGTTTACAGTCAGTCAGTAGCAAACCCACCACACTGAAATCAACACTTGGCTGTGAAATTTTGAAAAAGTGCCTGACTTTGTTTATTTATTTACTTTATAAAATCATGTAACATCATGATATTTCAAAGCCAGTTTGATGTTAATATGGATTTCCAGAAAGTGTGTTTAAAGCTAGTTTTCAAATGCAGGATGAGCAAAAGGACTTAAAAATTATAACTACCAACAAATGTGACCCAGTATGAGTGAAAGGTGTAGAAAAGAAGTCATAGAAAATACAGAGTCCTTGAATTAACTAAGTTGGTTTCAACAAAGCAAAGCTGCTGATATGAATGTGATAAGACCAATTTATACAAAATTAGGATCTCAAATCAATCTTTTGAGACTTACAAGAGAGCACAGCAGAATCGCGATTTTATCTACAAAATAAAAACATTCAAAATGTTCTCCGCAGGCCACACAAAGACAAAATCTGGCCTACTGAACATAATGGGAGAAAAAAATAATTTTGGTTTCAGTAGATTTGATTTGCATTTTCAGGGTACTGAAAAAAATATTTCCCTACAGTTAAGTAATATTTGCTACTTTAAAATGTTTAATCTATATTATGGTGTTTCTTTTCTCTTTAATAACGGTACACTTATGATCTTTTCTAAAAAAAGAAAGCTGTTTTGTTCATCAGCGAAATGAACAAAATTAAGAGGCAAAAAAATTCTGAGAAGGTAAAATTTCACCTTAATATAAATAAATGTATCTAAATGTCTACAATTAATAATATGTAAACTATAAAATTGAAATTTGGTTAACAAAGAAAAGACTAGCAAAAGCCACTGTGTATCTCCCACTATCCTTTCACCAATTCTCCTGTGAATCATCCCAGATTTAGAGCAGCTCATGTTAATTCTTGGACATCAGTGCCTATTCCTAAATTAGTCTTGAAATGAGAAGAGAATCAGATTCCAACCTTTGATAATGTAAAGCATCATATATTTGAAGAGTAAAGAACATGCATCCATGATTTATATTGCTTAAAGTAGGAGAGAAAGTAGAATTTGACCTTTAAATTAAAGTATTAAAAGCAAATAACAATGATTCATTTTACAACTGTTATCTCTGCAAGGCTCATTTCTGAAGAGTTCTCCAGCTTTTCATTTAAATTCATTCATGTCCTTGGACATATCCTGTAAGCTTCCCTACAGAATAAAAGCTCCAAAAGTAATTTATAATTGCTTTTGAAACAATCACAAATATTTTCAAAATTTCTAAGGATTTTTACAATATAAATATTTGTAGAAATAGCAGGAGTTGTAGATTACTTTATAAAGTTAATATAGTTATAAATAGTTATATTTAATCCACTACAAAAAAGAACATATGTATAATGATAGCATTTATATTAAATTATCTAAAAGAAAAAATATTTTAAATGCTTGTGGTTGTATGGATGGTATTTAATATTGCTATTTAGAATCATAGAATAGTTAGGGTTGGAAAGGACCTCAAGATCATCTAGTTCCAACCGCCCTGCCACGGACAGGGACACCTCACACTAAACCATCCCACACAAGGCTTCATCCAGCCTGGCCTTGAACACCGCCAGGGATGGAGCACTCACAACCTCCCTGGGCAACCGATTCCAGTGTCTCACCACCCTAACAGGAAAGAATTTCCTCCTTATATCCAATTTAAACTTCCCCTGTTTAAGTTTTAACCTGTTACCCCTTGAATGCAATTTCAATAGTATAAATGCATATGTTAATATAGCGTAGTCTGAAAATATTTCTTCTCTTACAAAGTGGGATGTCCTCACAAAAATTTTGTAATTTCTCTACAGAATTTATAAGCTTTATTTGAATTTTAATTTGAAGGCATTTATGCTAGTTACTGGTATTTTGATGGTAATAAATAGTTGATGCTGATACCATAATATATTTAATTTGATTTTAGATATTTTTGGATAATTTTTCATTAAAATGTTTTTATTATAACAGTAAGAAGGATCGTTTTGAAAAGAAATCATTTTAGCTAGTTCTAACTTGAAAACATTCTTAATCATTTTTTAAAAATTTCATTTTTTTTTTGCTTGACTGTTAGAGTAGGCACTCAATATGAATAACGAAATAGCTCAAAATGGAGACATAACATTACTCTTAATGAAAAAGTTCAGCATTCTAGAACCCAGAAATTGAAATATCTTTCTGGAAAAAAAAAAAAAATCTCTTTTATAGAAGCAACATTCTCACTTATTTTTCTTTCTTAACTGTGGGGAAATAAAAAAAAATAAATCATGACATTTCATTCTTAGTAGCATAGTAACAAAGAATCCCTGGTAAGACTGAAAATGAACTAGCCCACAAGAACAAATATGTTTCCATAATGCCCAGATTTAGCTAGTGATATGGAAAATGCTGGAAAACCACAGCTGGAAGCACCAAGTGAAAGCATTCTTATACAGAAATTGTAGATCATGTAAAACATTATGCATAAAAAAAGCAACAAAACAACAAAATTGACATATATTAGTATGTTCTACTATCAGTACTTATATAAACAGTTCTACAAATGAGCAGAATCCTCCAGGCTGTAATTGCACTACATAAAAAGAGGAGAAAATGTGAGAAATTGAAAGGAAAACATAAGACTAGAAATTAAGGAATGGGGCACTTCTCACTTGCTGTATTACTACATCAACTTGTTAAATCCTTTTAAAATCCTGACTAATAGTTTGGGTGGGTGGGTTAACTTTTTTTCACAAAGCAATAATTTTGTTTTGATAATTGCATAATGATGAACAAAAGGAAGAGGTTTTTTATTTTTCCATGTACACTAAAGGTAATAAAAAACTGAATGTCTGTCATTTTCTGTAACTGTGGTTTTATTTGATGAAAATTTGCATGACAACATGCAAAATGTTTTTGTTAGAAACACAATGTAATCGAAGTATAGATGATGGTCAAAAGTGAAGGCCAAAATAAAAGAAAAAAATAAGAAAACAATGCAATTTTATATGAATATTTGACTGGAAATTATCCCTTCATCTGTACTACCTAACCTAGGGAATAGCATCCAGCCCCAAATTCTGTTGTTTTCAGTCCTTTGCCCTCCTGAATAATAAGGTTATAATGTCTTCTGTCAGCCGTAAAGTGGATTTATACAGAAAAGTACTTCAGAAATTCTTGAGTAAAAATTTAAAAACAACAAGATATCAGGGACCACAAGGGCATTTAAACAGAATTTAATAGCTAGAATCACTCTGTTCTGTTTCAGTAGATTAATCTCTTTTGTATAGTTCTACGGCAAAATATTTGGGTGCAGTTCAGAAATTAATATTTCTTTTAAACTGAAATAGGGCTCCCAACTCCAGGGTTAATGGACTGAAACTTCACTTCTGATATTATTCCTGAGCCTATAACAGTGTAAGTTCTGTCACTGAAGAACAGAGACAGCTACATAAATTCAAACCAAAATACCAATATTTCAGTTATTCCTGGCTGTAAAGTTTTTAATTGTGTATGTTGATGCTGATTGCTCTAAGCACAAATCCTTTATTGACTCACTGCTATAATATAATGATATGAATCATTTCATTCCACACAAATCCTAATTCATCAAGTACATTCATCATTTTATTACAATGCCACCACTTTTCTATGACTATGAGTTTCCTCAAGAGGTAAAAAATTTACTTATCATTTCAAAGATTAAGAATCAGATAACATATATTTGAGGATTAAGCAGTTTCACATAGCTTTTTAAATAGCAACTTGCTTTTCAGTATGTGTAAATGAACTCACTTCCACCCTAATGAGCTGCTTCTAGTGGAAAGTCAAGGAATGTTTTTCTAAGTACACCAGTGAGTCTATTACATTCTAAACAGTGAAAGTAATTGTAAACAAATCCATCTGACAAAGGAATGTAGTATTTATTCTGATGTCACAAGCTTCTAGCACAGTTTGTAGTTTGTGACAGAAACATTTATCACAGATATATTCCTTCCTCCATACCTATCCATAGGTATGCCCTCTGCTTGATGTAAATAGATATTAGATAATATCACCTGAAAGTTTCATAGAGCTGACAAAACCTGCCATTTTACCACAGTATTGGCATGTATCATATGCCATAATCAGATGAGCAACAAATGGGATCTTTGGGAAATGCTACAAGAAATTATATTGTCTTTCCCCTTCTGGTCTTCATGAGTGTGGTCCCCTTTGAAAGTATGGATGTGATCTTTGAGTTCTGCGTGGTGAGCAGATTAGGGCTTTAACACCTTTTTCTGTACTCACTGGGGATCTGTGGCTCCCTTTCCTTCAGTAACCCTTCTCCACCCTGACTTCGCATACTGCCTTCTCTGCTTACACTCCTGGTACCTCTCTGCTAGTCATAGGGAAGGCCAGACGAGCACAGGCAAACTTTAGTCACTTGCTGTCAGCACTGCTAGTGTCTCCATGCCAGCTAGTCTGGGCACTGCTGCTCTGCAGGGATTAATTTAATAGCAGTATACAAACACTACAGGCAACGTAAACAGCTTTTGAAACAAGTACAGTAAATGAAACAGGAACAACAAGAGATCAGTTTCAAAGGGACAGTGGCGCTGGCCTGGTCCACATGGACAGGAGTTGTCCCAATGCACAGAAAACCACAAAGTTTGGGATTTGCGGTCCTGAAACACAACAGTCTGGTGCTGCACATGTGTGGGAGGGACATCAACACAGTGTGGTAGCAGTGGTCTGGTACTGCCAGCTTACAAGCAAATATTGGCAAACAGTTAAAGCTGCTTCATTCAAACTAAATAATAAATAAATTTACTTTGGCATTCTTTCTCAATGTTTTGATTTTCTTTGCATGCTTTATTTATGTATCAGTACTACAAAACTGCACGGAGTATTTAAACTTTAAAACATACTATGCTGCTCTTTCAAAAGGATTTAATTAACTCGCATACTACAGATGAATAAGTTCATATAGTTCAAAATACCGCAATGAAATGGTCTTTCAGAAAACGATGTAGTGTCCTGCAGAGTATCAGCAGTAGGAAATGTATTCTTATAGCATGTACATTAAATTTATAGTATTACAGGGTTTGCTTTGAAAATTTAGTCTCTATGTCTATAAACCTTTTAACAAGATCAATGTAATTTCTGGAGATTATTGCATTTTGTCTTGGTGGAGAAAGACAAGAACTGTTCATATTTAGATTTCCAAATGTACTTCAGTGAGGCTATGTTTCTTTTTCTTTTAAGGACTTCAGCACCAGTTGGTAAGCATCTATTCTGTGTGCCATTATAAAGCCTACTTTATCCTAACATTTTACCATACATTTAATTGCCATTTCATTAAGTAATTTCTTGCAGAAAAGGGCTATAAAATTTAACAAGCAATGATAACTTTCCTAGTTTCAGTTAACCAAGACATTAAATTTGAATTTAATTAATGTTATATAATTAATTGTCCTTGAAACTAGAGAAAGAAAGGGACACAGGGAACAAGATTTCAGGTAGTATGACTTCATTTTATTTAATATCTGGGAAATATCAGGCAGTAAACCAGTCAGTGTAAGCCATTCCTCCTTTATAGCTTTACCCAGCGTAGGTCTCTGCTGTCAGCTAGCATCCTTCATTCTCCATCTCACTAGATACAAGAGCTGTAGCTGAGCACGTATTTCTCCTATATTGCATAAAGTTGAAAGAGAAGGACGGGCTATGTTTTTTTACTAAGTACTAATAATTTCTCCCATTTTTGGAAGATGCTTTCTCTGGCTTCTAAGAATTATGTTTTTATGTTACCTCACTATTGAGTTATTGGTCATTGTACATTAAGACTTCCTTCCAAGGCATTTGAGGAAGTCCTGACATTTCAGGAGACCAGCTTGCTTAAATAGGAATGTCATGACTCAGCTCCAACCAAAAAGTGTTCTATTGGTGGTAGGAGCAGGGACAGGCTGCAGAAGAGGACTCTAGAAGCATTGCATAGATTATGCAGGGATGGTGTCAGGAAAGCCAAAGCTCAGCTGGCACTGAGACTTGCAAGGGACATTCGGGGAAACAAGAAGACCTTGTAGCACTGCATTAGTTCAGAGGTCCAAGTAAGGAAAATAGAGGCCCACTGCTCAGTGGGGATGGTGATTTAGCTACAGTGGGCACAGACAAGGCTGAGGTAGTCAGTGCCTTCCTTGACTGAACTTTTGCCAGTAAGGTCTCACAGACATCTGTGATCAGGTGGGTTGGAACTAGATGAACCATTCTATGATTCTAAGAGCCATGGATGGGAATTGAATCAGAGATTACTGGAGATATTTCAACTCATGAAAGCCCTTATGGTTGATACTAAGAAGGGTGGCTAATATCCTTACAAGGTCTCTCTTTATTGTCTTTGAAAGGTTATGGAGATTGAAGAGGTCACTGATGAGTGGAGAAAGGCAAATGATACATACATCTTCAAAAAGGAATAACAGCAACAAGAAGCTGGAGTGAGAGCATGTGTGCATGTGATTAGGAAATCTTTCAGACATCGTTCTTGTCCTTCGGTGAGTAAAGAAGTATCTTAGAGGAGTTTTAAATGAACAATTTTAATAGCAGCAAAAAACTTAATAATAACTGATAGCTTTCCCACAGCTGCCATTGGAATACTAAGGAGGAAACTCAAAGTTAAATGACTTAGTCATTTTACTTGCAAATCTGAAAGATACTTCTGCTTTTTTGGTGCCACAAGTATCTTACTAGTCACCTGCTTCATTAAAGAGCAGCAGATGGATTCACACACTGGGAGTTCCTTTGCTCTTAAAACAATCACAGAAACTTTTCAAGGATTTTTCACATCAAATATTTCCAACAAAAGTTGTTCGAAATAACATTATTACTCAGTTACACAGGTACAAGAAAGCATTTTGTTAGTTTTTTTAACTCAAATAATACAAAGACTTCGTGATTATGCAAATAAATAAAATGATGGATTGCTCTGCTTTCCTAAAATAAACAAAACATTTTTTCACTTTTCAGCTTACCTTAAATTAAATGCATAACAAATAGGAAAAATAAACTATGAAAGCCTGATTTAGTCAATTGAGTTTTTTTCAAACGAATTTTTTTTTTTTTTTTGCTTATGTGTTTGGTCTTACTCTTTGTATAAAAAAATGACAAGTTCTTATTGTGCCAATATTCTAATTTTTGCAAGATCTCTGAACAACATTTTTTTTAAACGCATCTCATGAGTTTAACTCTCCCTAACTTTCTTTCAATATACTATTGCATTTTTTCTCTTCAGGTTAAAAACAAAAATAAAAAAAGTTGAGGTGTTTTTCTAAATAGTTTTAAGAAAATAGAATCATATAATCATAGAGAAGTTAGGTTTGGAAAGGACCTTGAGATCATCTAGTTTCAACCCCCCTGCCATGGGCAGGGACACCTCACACTGAAACATGTCACCCAAGGCTCTGTCCAACCTGGCTTTGAACACTGCCAGGGATGGAGCATTCACAACTTCCCTGGGCAACCCATTCCAGTGCCTCACCACCCTCACAATAAAGAACTTTCTCCTTATATCCAGTCTAAACTTCCCTATTTTGTTACCCCTTGTCCTATCACTACAGTCCCTAATGAAGAGTCCTTCCCCAGCATCCCTATAGCCCCCTTCAGATACTGGAAGGCTGCTATGAGGTTTCCATATAGCCTTCTTTTCCCCAGGCTCAGCAGCCCCAACTTTCTCAGCCTATCTTCATACGGGAGGTGCTCCAGCCCCCTGATCATCCTCATGGCCTTCCTCTGGACTTGTTCCAACAGTTCCATGTCCTTTTTATGTTGAGGACACCAGAACTGCAAACAATACTCCAGGTGAGGTCTCACGAGAGCCAAGTAGAGGGGCAGGATCACCTCCTTTGACCTGCGGGTTGCACTCCTTTTGATGCAACTCAGGATACGGTTGGCTTTCTGGGCTACAAGGGCACACTGAAGCTGCCTCGTGTTCATTTTCTCATCGACCATCACCCCCAAGCCCTTCTTTGCAGGGCTGCTCTGGATCTCTTCTCTGCCCAATCTGTAGCTGTGCCTGGGATTGCTTTGACTCAGGGGCAGGACCGTGCAGTTGGCATGGTTAAACTTCATGAAGTTTGCATCAGCCCACCTCACAAGCGTGTCAAGATCCCTCTGGATGGCATCCCTTCCCTCCAGCATATCAACCGAACCACACATCTTGGTGTCATCAGCAAACTTACTGAGGGCGCACTCAATCCCACTGTCCGTGTCACATAAAGATGTTGAACAGATAAAGATATTGAACAACACTGGTCCCAACACCGATCCCTGAGGGACACCACTTGTTATTGGTCTCCAGCTCGACATTGAGCCATTGACCACAACTCTGTGTGCAGCCACCCAGCCAGTTCTTTATCCACCGAGTGGGCCATTTATGAAATTGATGTCTCTCCAATTTAGAGACAAGGATGTTGTGTGGGACAGAGTCGGACACTGTGCACAAGTCCAGGTAGATGACATCAACTGCTCAATCCTTCTCCATCAGTTCTGTAACCCCATCACAGAAGACCACCAATAAAAAAAATAAAATAAAACCAGAACTGCTTACTTTAAAAAAAGGGAAAAAGGTTGAAAAAATATGAGGGAAGCAAGCAACACTTTTCGATCAGTTCTTGTTCTCTTCATTACCTTTTTACTTGATCAATGTATCAAAACTAAACATTAATATACCATGACAGTTAATTCCAGACCACTGTATTTTTTCCTCAGTTGACGTTACCTCAGTCACTGGCTTCTGCCCTGTTGTTCAGAGACATGAGAAAATGTATCAGTGTATAACAGAGTAGACAATGTTTTGTGAAGACACTCTTATAGCTATCACACTTGCAGCTTGGAATGACACTATTTTGCTTCATTTTCATGGTTTGACTTTGTGAATGAAATTTGGGAAGTGCTTTACCCACGCTTACTACAAGCGCGCTGATGACTAAAAAGGCCAATGCGGGATAGGCAAATGCGGTTGCAAAAAGCACAGCAAAAGGTCTCCTTGGGTGGTATAGGCGGGCGCGATTCTTTGTACGCTGTCTTTTCTCCTCAAGACTAGTTCTGCATGAGTTCTCAAAGGAGACAACAGCATTATGTATGGTGTGTCTCCAAGTCTCCTGATTGGAGGCCAAGGTGGACCACTGATGGTAATCAGTATGGCCAAGGCTGAGATATTGTTTCAGGGAGTCCCTATATCTCTTTGGGGCACTTGTACTGTGGCAACCGGTGATGAGTTCACCGTAAAACACAATCTTACTCTCTCTTTATTTCTCCTTACTTCATTAATGTCAGTGAGCAGTTGCCACATTCTCTGTAAAACAGCTTTCACGTGGACAGAGTGATAGAGCTTTAACAACTAACAAATAACTGCTGAGATTAAACCAAGCTGCAAGTAGTATGTGACCATTAAACAAGTTCAGAGCACTAATATAATACTATTTTGTGTAACAGTTGTAGGTCAGAGAATGACAACATGAGAACAATTTTAAAACCATGGGAGCTGCTGTAACAAGTTTTTTGGATGGGGGAAAATCATTTGGTGTTCTATAAGACAGTAACAGAATTTTAACACAGGTTTACAAGTACTCAATGTGTCCTGCATATTTTCCAAATTAATTGAATTCATAGTGTCAGATTATACCTATGAATTTAATATAAAAGTATTATGAGAACAGACACAGAGCTAAGAAATTAGGAAGCACATGAGCAAGGTTTTGACTGGACAGTTTTACACTATGTCATATTCTTAACAATGGGCTGAGTCCCTGAGAGTTCAGATATCTCTAATTCATCAGCAACAAAACCAAATGTGAAGAAAGGCACTAGCTGACTTCTAACCAGAGAGAAAAATTTGCTTCATTAGAAGAGCCACGGTAAGCAACTTGCTCTTCAGATTTGAGAGCTGTGACAAAGAAAAACTCTCCAAGCATGAGTGCTCTCTGTTATTAACCTAGTAGGACTGGAACAAGGAGCAATTCAAACTAGTCACCTATAAAAAATTCCAAGCTGCACCAGTCAGGGGAGGCAAATCAATTAGAATGATAATGGAGGGATCATGTTTTGAATTATGCTACATTATTTCATTTCATGTCTCTGACTATGCAAGTTAAGTGGAAAAGAAAATAAGTGAAGGCTGAGTAGATCTGAGAAACATGGAGTAAACCTCTGAAGAGCACAACTAAATTGAATCTTCCCGTGGCTATCAACATACCTGTATTCATCTGCAGGCCCTGAGGGAACTGGCCAATGAAGCTTCTAATCCATTATCCATTATATTTCATAAGTCATGGCAGTCTCGTGAAGTCCCCATGGACTAGAGAAGGAGGAACATAACCCCTATTTTTAAAATAGAAATAAAGCAAGACTCAAGGAATTACAGGCCAGTCTCATTTGTGTGCCCAGCAAGATCATGGAGCAAATCCTCCTGGAAATTATGCTAAGGCACATGGAAAATAAAGAGGTGGTTTGTGATGGCCAACATGGCTTCAGTAAGGGTGAAGCACACCTGACAAATCTGATAGCCTTCTATGACAGGGTTACAGAGTTAGTGGATATGGGAAGAGCAACTGACATCATCTACCTGTACTTGTGCAAAGTACTGGACACTGTCCTGCACGATGTCCTTGTCTTCAAATCAGAGAAGCATTGATTTGACAGATTGTCCACTTGGCGGATAACTGAACTGATGCCTTGCTCAGGAGTCAGTATTGGGATTGGCACTGTTTAGCATCTTTTGGTGACATGGACAATGGTATTGAGCACACCTCAGCAAGTCTGTCGAAGACATCAAGCTATTTGGTGCAGTTGACGTGCTGGAGGGAAAGGATGCCATCCCAAGGGACCTTGACAAGTGGGTCAATGCAAACCTCATGAAGTTCAACAAAGACAAGTGCAAGGTCCTGCACCTGGGGCAATCCCAAGCACAAATATCAGCTGGGCAGAGAATGTATTGAGAGCAGTCCTGAGGAGAAGGACTTGGGGTTGCATCACAGGAAGCATGGCCAGCAGGTCGAGGGATGTGATTCTTGCCGTCTGCTCTGCTGTCATGAGACCACCTAGTGGTAGGTGAGTTTTTTAGAGCACCAGCATCTGATATTCCCTACCTCTCAGATAAGGTTGATGGTTAAACAGTCAATGCAGTCTATGCAACCTGTTTCATAGTGCCCCACTTTTGGTGACTTTCCTCACTTCCAAGGAACACAATGGCTTTATCAGCTTCTTCTACGGAAAATTAGAACAAGAAAAACTGTCTTAAAAGTGTACCAAATCATTGAAAAATGAATACTATTAAGATTTACTATAATTATTTTAAATGGAATTCTTCCTTGAGACTGGTTATATTCATATTCATAACTCATATTCATAAATACATGAGATGTATTTCTGTGTTCTTTCTTCTAAAAAACATCATTGCAATATTTTTTTATATTACAGAATGAACAAGGGTTCTGTGGAGTAAAAAAAGCATTTGTTTGAATTCATATTTTTTTCACTCAACGGCATTTGACTATGTATTTTTCTCTTTTCTGAGGTTTCCTTTCTAACTTTATTCACTTCTACCCACAGAGGAAAATGGATGTCCTCCCAGAACACAATGACTTAATCTTTCTATTTTGTCTTTTGCTTATGTCTCCTGTGCAATGATAGTCTGGTTGCTGTTTTGTTTTCTTTTAACTTTCTTTTTGTCAAAGGTGAGCATCAAGCAGCAATTCAACTAGCTTCTGGACTTTTCTGTTTTAAACATCCAGTTCCTTATACCTGTATAGTCTTTCCAGATCTTACATTACAGAATCCCTTGGAAGCCGTATGCACTTGAAGCTCCTATTTTGGGGCAGAAACCAGAAACAAACATATTCACATCTGTTGTTTAAATAAAAAAATACATACAGTTAGACAATTATGTGCAGGGAAAATGCTTCTGTGTAACAGTGGAACTTGAAGACTGTAAAAGAGCTATACAGAAATTGCACATGTACTTTCATTTTTAGTCCAGACTATACATTCCTCGATGAAGAATGAATGCCAGTGTACTGAAATTGAACAACCAATCTTCTGGATACAGTCAAAAAAGCAGCAAAGTTACAATTCCTAGTGTAGGGATTAATCTTCTTTAATATTTCAGCAATGTAAGGCAGAAGAAGAAAAAAAGGATCTTCTTTCCCTTTATTATTTTTACTCATATTTTCAATTGACCAGTGAACTACCTCTTAGGAACTTAAGAACACAGACAGCTGTGTAAGTGCAGAAAAGGACCTGTCTATAAGTATGAAGAAGTCCACATAAAACCATTGAACGATACAGATAGAAGTTTAAAAAATCCTTCATTTTGTACCATTGTATTTAATTTTCAACTAAGGAGACCAGTACTGGGGCTTTTCTTACTGAAAATTAAGTAGTTATGCTGCTTCTGTAGCCATTCAGCAACAGTACTGAAAACATTGATACAAGCATTTGACTGAATTAACTGTACCATTTGACATGATTTAGCAAAATTTAATTTTCATTAAAAAATTTAATTCCATAAAACTGATCATTTGTGTGTACCAATATCTGCAGAATGCTACAATTCAATATTTAAAGTTTTTTCTGTCTAGAGATAAAATCCCTCTGAAAATATTCCTTCATTATGGAACTTTTGGAGTATGTGTGACATGAGCCATATTATTAAAGGTATTTTGGTGATTGAAGATGTGAGTACTACAGCTGAGTAACAGTTCCTTTAATATTTTTTTTAAATTATTATTTTTAATGGAGGACAAGAATGCTACAAACAATCTTTAATTTTAGTTGAATTCAGTAAAATCTTCTTGTCCCTTGTCGCCTAGAAAACCAACTCGAAGGCAATTTTCAGGTTTTATGGTAATGTTTTTCAGAAAAAAAAGAATTGTTCAGGATTTTTTTTTTAAAAGTTAATTACAAATGTAAGACTAGTAAAATCTTTAGACTTCTATTGAAATGGTTTAAAAGCTCTAAATCTGAAACAAGTTGTTTTATTTTGCTTTAAAGAACTACATGTTGACTGACATAAGCTACTTTTGGTCTTTACCAAAAATAAAAATCTTATCTGTATTTGTATCCATGCATACATGTATTGCTACATGTATCTGTGCATACATATAATGATACATAATATCATATGTATGCATATCAATTATACAACTGGTTTCCATCAACTCTCCCAGTTTAGCCACTGTTCATCTTAGAAGTTAATAACTTTATTAAATTATAAAAAAATAATATTTTTTGTAAATGTTGTTTTCATTACATAACATTGACGAGATAACTGAAGCATCCCAAATTGCTGATACAAATGAAGTCAGCATATTTTAAGTGTCTGATCTGCCTAGGTCCGTATCTGAACAACGCATTCTAAGACTATGTTTTCAGGCACATAGATGTGTTTTAAATCTGATGCATAAAGCAGAGCACAATGCACACCAGTGTGGTCAGGCACAGCTAATGAACAGAAGAATATTATTATGAGCTGATGTGCTCCAATAACATTGTCTTGAAATAGTAAAAGGATGGAAAAATAAAATGTGAAATTGCAGGGGAATAATGAGCAGACAAGCAAGGAGATCTAAGCTGCTTTAAAAAAAGCTTGAGTAATACCATTTGGGATATTTTTCAGCTGAGAAGTATGACAGTAAAACACTCTGATTTTCCCATTTTAGTACATGAGAAATACTAATACATAACAGAAAATAAGCTTTAATATCTTCCTGTCTGTTCTAAACTCTCCCCTTATTAAAAGCACAATAGGAGTTTTGATCTGTTGACACAGTATGAATGGAAGCTATAAAGATCATAGCTATGTCTGTCATTTATTTTACCAGTAACAAAAGGAACTGGATATAAAGAACACAGCTATGAAGAATAGATGGATTACTCAGGGGTAATAAATTAACATGCATATTATAAGCAGTAATGGCAAGGTATTGCACCCTGGAAATAAAACATTCTGATTTTTGTTTTTCTCAGCCTGAAATCAACAATGAAGCTGCCAGTTTAAAGGTTAAGTTGGTCTTTTTCACCTTTAAGAATTTTTCTTTTCAGTAGTTCAAACCCCACAAGATACATGTGCATCCAACCCAAATTTGCCATGAAAAGTCAAAACATTTTTAACTACTTATTTACACAAAATAATGTTGTGGGTTTAGTTCACAAAGCAAAGCTACACAAATTTGTAAAAGCAAGAACTTTATGAATAAAATTCCAGTCCTAATAAATGGTTCTTTCTTTTGAATGTTCATATTCCCCAAATAAAGGGACAGCCTGATTTTCTTAGACAGTGTTCTTTAATCTAAGCAAGATCTGTTCAAGCACGTATGAAATTATTGAAAAATATATTAGTTTCTAGAAGTGTCCAAATGGTTCTGAAATCTGAGACAACAAATAATTTATGTGACTTCATTATAGTTCAGTGGGGCAAAGCGAAGTTCTGCCTATATCTGTTGATTCATAAGTTTAGCATTGGACTCTTACAATTTCCTTATGAATCAAATACGCTAAAGTATCAATGACTTTGACAGAATATATTTAAAATCACAAAATATTTCTTTTTAAGCACTGTCTCCACCAAAACTGAAAAAAAAAGCATTAATAATCTTTGTAGCCTGAGAGCTGATAAATCAGATTACCAGATCATAATAGCCTTTATGGCTTTAGAGGCATAATAGTGATTTCCTTTTAGATTTCTGAAAGTAGTGTGCTCCAGCTAAACCTGGCTGAAAAGTTTGTTTCAGTTTTAGAATATTTAATCAGGAATGATCTTTTTTTTTTTTTTTTTAGGTCATAAAGGATAATCAAAGAAGAGAAGTTCACATATATATATATATAGGCCGTGTTCTACCAAGATTTTCTGTTCATGTAGCTTTGACTCTGAAAAAATGAAGGGCAATCATTTTGTCTTCTGCACTTGTAGCTACTTAAAACTATCACCATTCAAATGAAGAGCCTGGATAAATAATGCTGCCTATCTCCAGCAGATTATTTTTTTCTTTACAGGACAACGTAGAATTAAAAATTCTATATGGTGTCTATTCATTTCCTGTTGAACTTGGTATCTATATTATAATTTTAGATGTTTATTTTCAACAACTAGATAATTAACAGTGTAAAACATTCTCCTAATTAAGTGAACTATGAATAAGGACTTTCAATATAATGCTCTTGGGAATATTTAATCACATGTTTTTGAGTATATAATAAAGTTTTTCAGATAGAGAGGTCAATTGGCTTCTAAAGGCAAATTTTCTTTAGCAGTTTTCCTTAAAAAAAAAAATGCTTAAGCTAAATTAATGAATGAAAAATATGAATAAACCTAATACTGGCCCTCCTCCTCTAAACTGCCTTATAAATATTAAATTCTAGAGGAACAAATAAAAGTATTTTAAAATTTTGAGATAGATACATGGATAGATAGACAAATGATAGATAGGTAGGTCGGTAGATAGGTAGGTTCTAAGAGAGGATCTGGTTGAAGGCCATCTTAAGAACCTGAACATGAACAAGCCCATGGGACCTGATGAAATCTTGAAGGATCTGGCAAATGAAGTTGCTAAGCCACTGTCCATCACATCTAAAAAATCATGACACTCAGGTGAAGTTCCTGACAACTGGAAAAAGGGAAATATAACCCCCATTTTCAAGAAGAGGAAAATGGATGACCCAGGGAATTACAGACCTGTCAGTCTCACCTCTGTGCCTGGCAAAATCTTGGAGCACATTCTCCTGGAAGCCATGATGATGCATATGAAAAACAACAAGGCGCTTTGGTGACAGCCAGCATGTCTTCACTAAGGGGAAATCCTGCCTGACCAATTTGGTGGCCTTCTATGATGGGGCTACGGAACTGCTGGACAAGGGTAGAGCACATGACATCATCTACCTGGACTTGTATAAAGCATTCGACGCTGTCCCACACGATATCCTTGTCTCTAAATTGGAGAGACATCAATTTGATGGATGGACCACTCGGTGGATAAAGAACTGGGTGAATGGCTGCACACAAAGAGCTGTGGTCAATGGCTCAATGTCGAGCTGGAGACCAACAAGTGGTGTCCCTCAGGGATAGGTGTTGGGACCAGTCTTGTTCAACATCTTCATCGCTGACATGGACAGTGGGATTGAGTGCACCCCCAGCATGTTTGCTGATGACACCAAGTTGTATGGTTCAGTTGATATGCTGGGGGGAATGAATGGCATCCAGAGGGACCTCGTCACGTTTGTGAGGTGAGCTGATACCAACCTTATGAAGTTTAACCATGCCAAGTGCAAGGTCCTACACCTGGGTCAGAGCAATCCCAGGCACAGCTACAGGTTGGGCAGAGAAGAGATTCAGAGCAGCCCTGCAGAGAAGGACTTGGGGGTGTTTGTCGATGAGAAAATGAACATGAGGCAGCTGCGTGTGCTTGCAGCCCAGAAAGCCAACTGTATCCTGGGCTGCATCAAAAGGAGCGTGACCAATAAGTCGAAGGAGGTGATCCTGCCCCTCTACTCTGCTCTTGTAAGACCTCACTTGGAGTATTGTGTGCAGTTCTGGTGTCTTCAATATAAAAAGACATGGAAGTGCTGGAATAAGTCCAGAGGAGGGCCACGAGGATGATCGGGCCTGGAGCACCTCCCGTATGAAGACAGGCTGAGGAAGTTGGGGCTGTTGAGCTTGGAGAAGAGAAGGCTGCATTGAGACCTCATGGCAGCCTTCCAGTATCTGAAGGGGGCCTATAGGGATGCTGGGGAGGGACTCTTCATTAGGGACTGTAGTGATAGGACAAGTGGTAACGGGTTAAAACTTAAACAGGAGATGTTTAGATTGGATATAAGGAAGAAGTTCTTTACTGTAAGTTTGGTGAGGCATTGGAATGGGTTGCCCAGGGAGGATATGAATGCTCCACCCCTGGCGGTATTAAGGCCAGGCTGGACAGAGCCTTGGGTGACGGGGCTCAGTGTGAGGTGACCCTGCCCATGGTAGGGGGTTTGGAACTAGGTGATCTCAAGGTCCTTTCCAACCCGAACTATTCGATGATTCTATTCTATGATTCTATTGGTGCAATTTGATTATGTCCCTCTGAAAATCTGATCCATCTAAAATGATACTGTGTCTATAATACATCATGGTTTTCTTATTACTCTTTAAGTGATAGCATTTTAAAAATATGATGCTAAACCTTATTGCTTTATGAAATGGAAGGGATTTTAAAAGTTTGTGTTTTAAATGTCAGTAGAAATTTTAGGGA
This sequence comes from Lathamus discolor, assembly GCF_037157495.1. NCBI lineage: Eukaryota > Metazoa > Chordata > Aves > Psittaciformes > Psittacidae > Lathamus > Lathamus discolor. The sequence goes on along the minus strand of NC_088885.1, from coordinate 101,459,853 downwards.
TCAGTAATAATTACAGCTATTCAGCTGAATTGCTGAATGTGAGCAAAGAACTATTTTTCTAACAATGGTATTGAAACACCCTTTATATATATATATATATATATATATATTTCTAATATTAATCTTCCAGATTGGTTCAGAGCTGCAAATTTTCCATAGCTCTGCGATTTAGCCAGATACAGGCTAACACCTTTTGGACAGGCAAAATTAATTTACAGGTTCTGAACTTCTAAGGCTGACTTTAATAACTGCTATTAGTGACATTTGTAACACAGAATGGAAAGAAAAATCCCTGTGCCATTATAAGCTGCAATATACACAAAAATAACCTAGATTTTTTTTTTTTGTGAGTGCTTTTATTGAAGATGATAGGTCTTGTTGGAACAAGTATATTTTAATAATTACTAATCATCACCTGCAGGCTTTATGGCTTTGCTCATCAAACTCTGTGGTTTTGATTCTACTTTAAAGAGTAGTAAAGAGGACTAGGACATTATCATTAATATTTTTGTATCCTTGTTATTGAAACTGTCTAGGTGCAGGGGTTGGTTTCTTTTTCTTTTTTTTGGCTCTTGAATGGAAGACTGGACATGACTATTTATGAGCTAAAGGGACAGACTGGTTAGAGATGGCAATATGAGCTGAAATTAAATTGACACCTTCAAGTACATGTATCATAAAGTGTCAGATGTTGCTAAATATTCCATGCCTTTTCTCAGTAAATAAGGCACATTTGTGTGTAGAGCATAAGAAGTGAGTTCAATCTTTTTTTCTATGAAATCCATGGTAACAAAAATAAAAGTCATCATGCTGCAGCAAAGAAGGGTTACTGGCTTATTTACTCATCAACAACATGGTTTATCCAAATAACAATATGGTATTGCCATTAACCTACAAAGTAAGGTGTTTTCTTCAACTCTAATACTGCTTAGCTACTCCAAATGAATTAAACAGGAATATTACTAGCATAAAACCTGTTGTCACCACATCATAAATTACCCAACTGGAAACATTTTCTGTTGAAAAGCTATGCAAAAATAAAACAAAGCAAGAAACAGAATTTAAGCAAATTGAAAGTAGGAAAGTAAGATAGGAGAATGAAGACCTTTTTAAGTTAAATATATTAAAGAAAACCAAGACTATTAACTAGTACGAGTCCTTACAGTGTCTTGGCAATTCAGCTGCAAATCATCTCCAACAGTCTACTTCTGTGTATATAAAATTATGACAAACTGAGGCAATTTTGTACTTAATTTCTATCTGTGCATATTTCTTCTTATAGGGACAAGAAGTACAAACTAACAGCTTAACCTGACTTTTGGATTTCTACAGGACACTAGGAATTGATAGTTTCTTTTTATTTTTTTTAATAGTTCACATTCAGGGACATTGGAAAAACATCTCAAAAGATACAAGAACTTTGTGTTTGTCACAAGGTTTTGGTAGTGGGGTAGCTACAGGGGTGGTTTCTGTGAGAAAACACTGGAAGTTTCCCCCATGTCTGATAGACAGCCAGCTCCAAAATGAACCCACTGGTGGCCAAGGCCGAGCCCATCAGCAACAGTGGTAGTGCCTCTGGGATAACAGATTTAGGAAGGGGAAAAAAAATGCTGAAAACAGCAGCTGGAGGAAAAGAGTGAGAATATGTGAGAGGAATGGACTGCAGACACCAAGGTCAGTGAGGAAGGGAGAAGGTGCTCCAGGCACTGGATCAAGGATGCCCTGCAGCCCACAGTGCAGACCATGGTGAGGCAAGCTGTCCCCCTGCAGCCCCACGGTGGACCCACGCTGTAGCAGTTCATGAAGACATGCAGCCTGTGGGGAGACCCCATGTTGGATTAGTTCATGGAGGACTGTCTCCCACGGGAGGGACCCCACTCTGTAGCAGGGAAAGAACATGAGGAAGAAGGATTGACAGAGAGAACATGTGATTACCTAAAACCGCCATTCCTCATCACATGGTGTTGCATGAAAGGAGAAGTTAGAGAAAATTGTGAGTGAAGATGATCCCTGGAGGGTGGAAAGGTGCTTTAAGATTTGCACTTTTTTGTCATTATCTTGCTCTGGCTTTTCACTGGCAAGAAATTAATTTCCCCAAGCTGTCTGTTTTGCCAATGACAATAATTGGTGGGTGATCTCTCCCTGTCCTTATCTTGGCTCACAAGCCTTTGATTATATTTTCTTTCCTCAGTCTAGCTGAGCAGGGGGAGTGATAAAGCAGCTTGTTGGGCACCTGGCATCTAACCAGGGTCAACCCACCACAGTCTCAGATCTTTCTATAAGGAGACAAAACATGTGCTTAACTTCTGACATCCAAGTATGAAATTGTTTAAAGACAAGATATGTGATTGGCTCACCATTGTTATACATAAACACAGAAGGGTATGGATGTACCTAATTATTGCATAACTGATATTGGTCATGTTTGCAACTGCCATTTTCTTGACAATCACCTTAGTGCAGAAATGCAAGATTTGTGTGAAAATAAGAGAAAGAGGAAGAGGGAGAGGAAGAGGAAAGAAAAAGTTTTGGTTTCATTCAAAACCTTCCATAGAAAAGGGAATTGAAAGTATTTCTAAAGTCAGGACATAACTCTGTTCCTGCTTAATAAATTATTCCATGGTTACGTCACAATGACTATGTATATCAGCCATGAAACAAGTAATTTTAATATCCATGGATATTAAAATGTGTTTTCTTTGGAAAAGAAAGGCTTGGATATGAGAATAATCACCAGTCAGCTTTTTACTACCAGAATAGGTCATTCTACCAGAGTACTTGTTCAAGGAAAAAAAAAAAAATTAAAAAAAGAGAAGAGCCATGTTGTGGTTGTTTGGGTTTTTTTTTTCTCTAAAGGCAACTTTGATTTGCCATTTCTCTTATCCCACCTCTATCTCTGTACTTCATATGTTATGTTCTATATTACATCTGCGATTCATTGGGTCCTCTTCTCTTCTTAAACCACCTTCCAGCTTGTGCTATATCTATCCTTGCTATGGATTTCCTTTCTCCATGTGTTTCAACATCTTGTCTCTTCTCTTTTAGATTTTTCTAAGAGGCCATCTGCAATTCAGTGTACTCTTTAGAGAAGCTAATTGCTATTAACAAGCACAAAAGTCTTTGGGTAAGTTGTCACAAGTTATCTGGACTCCAGGGACTAGCTCTACCTGCTTTTGAACACAAAACAAAATAAGCCTTAGTGTTGCTTTTGTCAGGAATCAGTGATAAAGCTAATTAAAAATGCAGTCTGCTTTTCTCAAATCGCTCTGTAAGGTCTTTAGGACAAAGTCACTTCTTGCACTTAAGCTCTCGGCAGCATAGCTGCAGTCAGATAAACAAGCGCACATCTATGGTTGATAACAGTCATATCAGACACATCACATATGTTTTCATCAGCAACAAAATCATAACATTTTATTTTCAGTTAGATTAAATTATGTGCAGTCACACCATCTGAGATAGAGGTTAAATGTGAGCTCTATGTCGGGACCATATCATGTCTCTAAATGGCTTAGGAAGGAACAGCCTCAGGATGGCTGAAAGATACACATATATGGGATAGTTATTTTTGCTTACCGTTGCCAATAGGATTTAATTCTTTGTAGAAACTGAGAGTAGCTTTTAAATACTTCAAAATATGAAGACTCAGAAACAGTAGCAGGCACGTCTGTACATATTCTTAAACATAGGAATAGAGAAGGCAACAAGTGGACTCATTAGATATGTGAGCTATGAAGACAGAAAAAGTTTATGGTTAAATTGAGTGCCAGAGAAGCTAAAGTAAAAGCTTTGCAGATTGTTATTTTAGTTCTGAACAGGAGTAAAACTGAAACAATTCATAGCAAAGAAAATATATCCACAAGTTCTATAAAAATGATCGCCTGAAATTCTGATTGTGCTTCAACTCTTGGTTTAGAGTAGCAGCAACTACCCTCATGGTAAAAATATTATGAATCATACAGAAAGTATAAGTACAGTACATGCATATGTGTGAAGACAGATTTATTTTTTTTTTTTAACTTTCTAAATGTCTGCAAAAAAACACTGAATTTTTTTTATGACTCTTCTATTCAAAAACTGAAGCAATGCTATGTTTATTTGAAGTGGTCTGCATTTTCCTCTGGCATGCCAAACAGAACTGAGGGATATGTTCCACTCTACTAAATTTGGAGGGTTGTTTTATTTCTGTTTGTTTGTTTTTTTATTTCCAGCTAGAAAAAGCCCCATCCATTTCCAGCCATACCACTGAAGGCTACTGAGGCTCAGTCACACCAGCTGGTTGGGAACTTTCTCATTATAGTGTGAGTAAATAAGCATTAGATGTTCATACTGCGAATGTGTCTTACACTGTGGTTTCTCTATAAGTTTAGTAGATCCGATGGATATTTTGTGTTTTCACTCTACAAAGCACTATGTGTGGCACATGAAGACTGCCATTAGCTTTATTTCTGACAGAAATGTCTGTGGTTGTCTGTTAACCATTAACTAAAGTTCTATGTTTTTGAGCTTAATAACAGGCAGCAAAATTCATTTCTTGGAGAATATATAGTGAAACATTGCTGGTTCTTCATTAACGTTTTTATCTGTAGATCAGAAAGTCTCATATATCTCAATTTGATGCTTGATTCAAGGTTGGAGCCTAAAGTTAACCTGTAAGTAGATGTTTAAAACTCTGTCACTGATGCTCAGAGGTATCAATAATATATATCACCCAAGCTACAGTTGCTAATGAACTCCTAAAAATCATGTTTAAAAGAGGTACATTTTAGAGTTTGTGTAGGTATCTTCCTTCCTCACACATGCCCCACTAGTATTCTTAGCTTGTCAGGATTTTTGAATGACTAAAACACTGAAGGCTTCTGCATGCATACATTCTTCTGTGCTTTTATACCAGATGTCATTTACTTTTTCATTTTTTCTGATATGAGGAGAAGGAGGAAGAAGAGGGGGTGAGAGACCAAGCAAAGTGACCACACTGGTCTGTGTTCACTGTGGAGAAAATGGGCTAAAGGACAGCACTTTGTAACTCATGTTTTGCGCCGGACTTGCTGTCTAGCAACAACTGTTCCGTAGTTTCAGATAATCCCTCAAGAAAGCTTCATCTCACACAGTATGGATCTTTTCTTGTTAGAAGATCCGTACTGGCTGAGACTTGGTTACTGTGCACAATGCAACTAACTTTGTTAGTTAAGCAGAGCTTAAGACTATTGAGGCCCTGGAACCTTGAAAGGCTTTGGGCTTCATGGAAAACTGCTCACTGTGCCTAAAATATATCACATTGCTACATACACATTATCTATTACTGAATTTGAGAAAACAAGATCTGACCTTTAAATATTGTTCACAAGTTGTCTTGACTCACCGTGCTACTGCAGTATCAATCTTAAATTGGTGCAAACACACCTTTCAGATGGTCAGGGATTTAAATTACTTTAATGCAAGTATTTCTTTAGAAGACACTAAAATCAAAGCCAAGGATATTTTCCTGTTATTTAACCAGTCAATTTCTTTCACATTATTCTAGAGAAATATGTATTTTACTGTGTACATAAAATGCTTTCAGGTTTCCAATCTATTGTTTGGATCATGTTGACTAGTTATTCAAAGAAAAGGCAGCTGAGATTGGGAGATGTTAAATAAATGATGAAAAATGCTTAAGCAAAGCTGTGAAATCAAGTTTTGGCTGAGAAATTATTATGAGCAGCAAACACTATTTTTCCTGGAATAGGGCTCTGAGGAATACCAACAGCCAGGTTTCAGTCTGGTTGGTGACTAAGTAATTCATTTGTTTAGAAAGATTATCATTCCTCCTACTGTTTGTCCTTTCTATAGTTTTTGTACCAAATAATCTAATATCTCACACAGTCCTCCATGCAGTCAAATCTCAGTAAAGTGATTCTTTGTTTTGTCTTTCCTTTAGAAATTATTTTTCTACAAGATGTATTTCCTTTATTTCATTATTCTTTTCTGTTTAGACTTGACAGTTCTTTGATATTTTCTATATTTTAGTTCTTCTGCTGAATAACTTTATACTCCTGCCATCCATGACCAATTTTTTTATTGTACCCCATGGTCCCTCATAACACTGCACTGAGTTTAGTTTTTTAGGGTGTCTAAATAGGACAATATTCAGAAGCATGCAAAGACCAGTTATAGGTCAAGAATGTATTCAGTACTATGTATTACTTCACCTTTTAGTATCTCTTCACTTTTGGAAGAAATTTAATTAATATTCTTAATTTTAATTAATTTTTAATCATGGGTCAGTTATCAGTTATTTTGATTAATCATCCTGTGGAATACTTAAATCCTAAAACCAGCACACCCAACACTCTCTAGTGTAGTCATAATGACAGAAAAATTGGTTCTGTAATTGGCTTGTCAACTGAGAGTGGTGTTGTTTAGTTGCTCTGGCAGTAGCTTTGCACCTTTGTGCCCAAATCCAATGTAATGCCAATGAAAGACTATTCCTATGTACATGTGGTGGTGCTAAAGGAGCAGTACCACCCTCTGCCTTACGTTGTCTATTTCACATTCTGGGTGAAAGTTTGCCAAACAGAAATTATTAAGTAGCACCATGTTTTGTGTTTGAAATAAAGGGAAACTTAAATCAATAGACTATATAATTATTTCTCTGTTTTTGTAGCTAAATCCAAATGGAGTCCAAACAAATTCCCAAACACTGTTGTGTTCCTGAAAAAAAATGTTACTTTTATGTGCATTACATAGCTTCATGTAGCCTCTTCCAACTGACAAAAATCCGAATGGTAATTTGCCAAACATGGATGTTTGAGGACTAAGATAGAAATTAGAAGAGTAAGAGAAGCATAAGTTCTTTTCCTTTTGTGGGCTCATCCTCTTTGTCTCCCAAGCAAACTGGAGATATGTAAAGATACCTTTGGTCTATTTGTTGTGACAGCTGGTCTGGTGTACAGGCTGTTTGAAGTATGTCTATGTTCAGCTAAAAACATTGAGAGGAGGAGGATAGAAATTTCTGCCTAGAGCAGAAACTGAATTAAACTGCTCTCAAGAGCATTTCAGCAGACTCTGCTCTCAAACAGTCCTCTGGTGACAGAATTCATAAGAGAGAAAATTGTGAGGTCTGCCACTACCCTAGCAATGTCATTATGAGCATGTTAGGGATGCATAGACAGAACTGAGCTGAGAAGCTGACAGTAACTACAGCAAGACTGTTGAAGGGTTCAGTGTCTCATCAAGTTCTCCTTTGTATTGTGATATTGAAGAATAGCTCATAATAAGTCTGTCAGTAGAATTCAGACTAAAAAAAAAACAAAAAAAAACCATCACAGTAATCTCAACATGGTTTTGCTTTCCTCTCCATGCTTGTGTTTCCCATAAAGGGTATTTATCCTGATAAACTGCTAGGGAAGACGACATTGAGGTATAATGGAAAAGAAAGAGAAAACTTTAGTGTGTTTGTGCATCTATAATTACTATTTGACAGAAACTATTTTCTTCTCTGGTTTAGGTGTCTTTTATACATTTTATTTATAAAATTTTAATTTTATATTTAAATTAAAATTTAAAAAGTTCAGGTTGTCCTGTCTTGACTCCTGTTGTTTGTGTTCAAGCAGAAAGAATTTAAATACTGTGAAAATTCAGTTAGCATCTGAATTCTTCTAGTTGAAAAGGTTGTTCCCAAGAAGCAGGAGAATACCTGGTTTGACTATTCAGTTTCTTTTTTACTTGCTGATAATTACAAATGGTTTTGAACATTTCTTCACAGTGGTAAGACTACTTCAAGAATATTTAAACTCAGGCTAGAAAAACACATCAGAAAAATGTTTCTGAGAATTTCTTTGCTTTGCTACTGTGTTTTTTACCTCTTAGTGTCTCTCCACTTCTGACAATTTGAAAGAAATTTAAATTTCCAACATTGCATGAAGATTCCCGTGTTAAATTAAGGCACAGGTAAAATAGCCATTAGTGAATTTCTTCTAAATTTTAAAACTATGGGTTAATAGCGATCCATATTGATAACAAGGTGTGGATGAAAATATAGGTTACTTCAGATTTTTAACTCTTGCCCTACATGACTAAGTTCTGAAACAGCAACAATTTACCATATCATAAACTGGCAAATGAATAAAAAAAAAGAACACAATAAAATTGGCATGAAATTATTTCCCTCTTTCCACCAGATTACCGCATCATTTACTCTTAAAAAAAAAGTCAGTAATTTTTGTTATATATTTAATTGGACTGATTGGAGGAATTCAGAAACTAAGTGCAGTATACTTCGAATAAAATCTAGAGTCCAAACAATGTTTTGGGGCTTTCAGAAACGTCAAGCTAGGCAGTACCCCAAAGAAATTCTTGTAAAAAGTAAGAAAGTGGCACTAAGGTTCTCAGCATCTGGAAGACCCAGTTCCTTCTAGTTATTTTCTTTGACAATCTGCTGCACACATTGGTCCTTACTCTAGTTTTTCTGGGATATAACACACTGTAATCCTATTTCCAGCTTATATCAAGAAGTGCAATTCCCTTTCAGTCCATCTCATATCACTATGCAGCACTTTATTTCTGTTTCTGTCCACCACTTCAGACTTCTTACCAGCTAGCACTGGAGGACACAAACTAAACCTAGCTCTCTGATGTGGAAGATCTAGATCTCTTTCTTTCAGTCACATTGTTTTCTGGAACAAACAAGTCAAATGTCTATATTCATCTATGATGTCATGACAAGTATGCTGTACTTTCTTCCAAAGCCAAGAACATAGCTCAATATTTCCCAGAAATCAACTTTGTATTTTATTCTAACCTTAATTTGGACTTATGTGCATCCCTCTATGGAGGAGGTAGCGCGAATAAAGTAAGAAAAAAATATCATTATTGTTTATAATGTCAAAGTAATATCATGTAATATGTCCTCATTTGGCTCAGCTGCAGGAGAGCAATTCAATGTTGAAGGGTAGTTGTTAATTGTGGATACTTTCTTATCTTTATATACCAAATATGCAACTTGTACATGTAATACTGGAATACAGAATCAAGTTTGTAATATACCCACGTAGACAAACTCAGAACATTCATTTAAAAATCTGTAAAGCACAATGCTTGGTTACTACTGAAAACCTTCTACAACTGCAGTGTTATTTTGCAGACAAACCCGCTTCACAGATTAATATAACTCATACAGTTAAAGTGATGTTTATACTTTCTCCTATTCATGTCAAATTTCAATGTTGTGATTAATATTTCTATTAAAATAATTACTTTATTATTAAAGTGTTGACCTGTTATTAGTGTAGTTAAACCAAAAATCTGACAATATTGGAATTCTGAAGGCTATAAAAGATTAGTATGTGTGGATGCTGACACTGAAAAAAGGTCTTTAAAGGAAATAATTAGAAAAGAAGAGAAGAATCATAATTCTGTGAATATTTGTAGGCTCTAGATTAAAAAGAAAATTCAATGATTGTGGTCTTCGCTCCCTCCAAATCCTACTGTACTACCTATTAAAAAAAAAAAAAAGGAAAAAAAAAAGATTTAGTGCACAAAACCTAAAGCTTCAGCCAATCGATGTTGATTAGATTTACAGTTTAACTGCAGCGTTTATAGTTTTCATCCAAGCATTTTCTCCTAGATTATGTTTCAGGACAGATCTATACAATAAGAAAGGCTTTAATCTCATTTACTGACAAGCTGACTACCACCATGCAATGCAATTTAGCTCTCACAAAATCCTATATTTCTTTTCTTGCTCATTTATAGCAAAGCTTACTTGGTTTCAAGTGAATGACATTGTACAGCAATTTCCCACCAGTAGGTCTCAAGTTGTGTATTTTTTAATCAATTCCTATCTACAGGGATGATCATCTGCATCCTGTTAGATCTTTCAGGCTCCAGTGAACAATAAAGCTATAAAATGTAGGCTAACAATTGGTGTCTACATGCATCTTTCCTGAACCTTCCAGGAACTGAGTTTGTGAAAAATATCACCTATCTAGAAAAAAAAAAAAATATAAAACCACCACTAAACAGGGCTGGAGAAACATTTCCCATTCTAGTACAGTACTTGTTACTCTTGTGGCATTATCTGCAAAAGGGCAACTGATACATATGATTTATTGACATCTCACATCACTTGCAAGTGAGGTTCTCAAACTGCTGTAATATGACAATTAGCTGCAATTTATAACCAGGTGAATCTTGCTGAAATGATCTAGTGGTTCTTGAAGAGCAAACAGATTATCAGAAAGACACCAAAATTCTGCTATCCCTGGCTTTGTATCAGAGACAAAAAATATTTGCTTTTTTACAGAATTTTCTCATCAGCATTGCATTTAAAAAAATTAAAAGAATCATAGCCTGTCTGCATCCAGAGTAATCTTTCTGGAGGGCTCTGAGATGGTGATGTATCTTTTAAAAATACTGTTAAATTGTGTCTCAGTATTTTGTAAGGAACATGGGATCTGAGTTTATTGTAAAGATCTGTCAAACCATGCCCAAAAGATGAAAAAAATATGAAATACAGAAAGCCCTAGTGACTGAAAGAAAATCAGGTCTGAGAAGATATATGTTAAGAAATTACATTACTTAGTATTCACTACATTTATGCACATGCAGTTAATGTATTGATTGCTTAAGATCAGCAAAACTTCCTGGCAACAGCCAGGGTTTAATCTAGTCCTTTTCAACTGCTTAGAGCCATCTTGTGCCAAAACAGAACTCTTGAAGTAAGTGGCACATACCTTTAAACATGTGGTTAGTTACTACTAGCTGTCGTAATTACCTTATTTCTTCCCATTTAATTTTAACTTTAAATTATTAAAATGGAAGTCATAACCTTGAATGGTGGGGAGGCCAATAACTCCAGCACACGTCTTTCATTGCTGTTCCACCATGGTCTCAGTGTCTCATCTGCAGCCTATACTTCTGGTCCTTGATACATTCATTGATGTGCAGGCCACCCAGCCTTTCACAACAGTTCACTCATGTCCTTGTCACCACACAGTGCCTGCCCCTTAAGAGCTCAGCATGTGCTGAAGATATGCTGCCACACTAATATGGGCTTCTGTCTGTGGTACTGAATCCAGCACCTGACCTTGCTTCTCTTCTTGCAGAGAATTTCAGCCACGAAGAGGTAAACACTGTATACTAATACATATTTTTTTCAGTGACTTCTAAGTTGCTCTTTATATGCTATAAGGAATCCCTACACAGGGGGAAGAAACTTAATTAAATTGATCAAAACCTTTTTTGTTATTGAAAATCATAGGTTAAGGATCTAATATATTCTTAACATTACATATAAATCTGAAAGACAGTTCAGGTACTTCCTTCTACATTCTTTTGGGAACTTATGTAGAATAAACTGTTCTAACAAAATCTATCATTACTAGTGTTTCTGCAACCCAATGCCTTAGGATTTAAATTGCATGATTTTTTACTGCTTGGAAAATTTTCTCCCACATTTACTAATTCACTGGTGGATTTCACAGTCCATAAGAAATATGAGAATATAGAGATAATAATAGAGATAAAATTGGTTATAAAAGCGAGCAAATAAAGAGAGACATTGTTTGAAATATGAGTGATAATTTGAGATGTGCTCATGTTCTCTTTTACTGTTTATCTGTCTCCCAGTCTTAAGCTCCTTAAGGGAACACTGGGCTAAATCAATGATGATTTCTTTATGTCCTTATTTTTGCCTCAGTTTTGATGTCAGGAAAAAATAGGAAGTGCTATGAAGCAAGCATCTTTTTATCATACCTTCTCCTAAGAAAGTCATAACCCAAATTTTCATAAATAAACCACTGTCTGGATTGATTCTGTTCTTCTCCTACTATGTATGCATAGTCCTTCAAGTGATCCAATTTTCTTTTAAGGCATTTCCAGGCTTCTAAGCGGGGGGATGCTGGTATTGTAGCAAATGAGACAGGAAGGAAGGGAAGGAGGGAGGGAGGGAGGGAAAGAAGGAAGGAAGGTCTTGAAAAACATTATAAAGATTGTTGGTACAATATTTCATATGCATAATTAATATTTTTGTTGTGACTTACCTCAGCCTTCACTGTTTGTGTATATCTTAAGAGTTCACTGAGGTCATTGGGAGTCTTTAAACAGATAAAATCAGACCTGCATCACGATGCGTATACATAAATACATTTGCAGGTGATTGTGAATACTTAGATCAAACACAATACAAATATTAATAAACAATCAGTTCATTATGTCACTATAGCACCTTTTTTGGATTTGTATCATTGGTTCAATAGCTTTAATTAGAGTACCTAGAAACTTCCTAACTTATTGATGTAAACTATTGGGATGGGATAGTACTTCAAATTTCGGAATCAAACATGCTGATTTAATATGTGTTTGTGCATGAGAGATGAGGATCAAGTCCTCTGTGTGTGAAACCAATAATCACAGATGGCTTAGGAGGCTGAAACCAGTCTAACTGGAATAATTCCCACTTCATAAGGAAATTTATCAATAAAATCCAGAGCGCAATGGTGATTTAATTTTTCTTCCAAAAACAATGCACATACAAGAGTTTACTGCTAACTAATTTAATCAGACTTTTACAAAGAAAACTGAAGGTCAAGGACAGTGGAAATTACACCATTTTGTAGAGGCATTGCCAAAAGACAATGGACCAGTCTGGAAGGATCAACAATAAGAATACGAAAATGGTTTATTATCCATGATTCTTTCACCACTGGGTCTTTCAATAGGATTGCCAGTAAAATAAGGTGTCTCACAAAAAAAAAAAAAAAAAAATCTAGAACATCTAGAACACCTCAAAGCTCCAGTTCTTCTGCTCATTTAGACCAGTTCCACCTGCAACATGTGATCATGTTGCCTTTCCATGAAAATCATGATATGAAACATAGAGCAACAGGAGCTTATTGAGTAGTCAAGGTATTAATGAGAAATAACTGTATTTGGGAAGGAAGAAGCAGATGTAGACCCTAATGAATGTAAATTTGTCCTCATCTTATCTGTTAAATGTCCACCAGTAAAGGAAACTGAAATGGAGAGGAAAAGAACAACTTGATCAGAGTAACAAAGCGAGTAAGAAGATGGTAGTAAAACCAATTCTCTTGAGTTTTAGTCTTGTTTTAACTGCAAAATTCCCCCCTTTATTTTTTCTTTAATACCTCTACAGAATTCTAACATTATTTAGGTTCTGATTTCTTTTATAATGTCAGTCACAAAAATAAAGCTGTAATCTGCCCTTTTTATTGATTATGTAGCAACTAATCAGAAATTAAATGTATGTGGTGTCAGTTGATCCTCAAATATTTTAAAACCCTGGAGTGCTATTTGATTCAACAGACTTATGCTGATTTAGGGCTATTTGGACATAGACGATATACTTTTAATGAAGGCAAGAGTTGTAATTACCAAATTCAGTTACTGAAGGTAACCAGGCAAAAAGCACCTGCATCAGAAAAAAAGATTGTTTCCTCTCTTATTAAGAATATCCAATTTCTTCTTTCCCTGTGTTGCTTCCCTATTCTTTCCTTTCCTCCCCAAGAAAGAGAAAATCACAGGTAGGATGGATTTGAGGTTTGGATTTCATTTCTTTGATTTCAGTCTTTAAATAATTTTCTCTGCACTCAGTAGCTGTACATCTTGTGGCTTATTCCCTTGTCCTTATTCCTGGCTTTGGCCAGGTGTGGAGTGGAGGAAGAGCAAACCTGTCTGGTCAGCTGGAGCTGCTGTCTAGATATCTGCTGAATGGTGTCTTGGGATTGTATTTACCACCATCCCAAAGCAGAGCCATCTGGTCCTCACGTAACTGAAACTATGAGATGTCTGTTATTTCTAGAGTCATCAAAACTGCAAAAAAAATTAGTTAACATCATGCCTCTTATTCTTATGAACAGTTTATTTTGTGACACTCTTTATCTGCAGAGCACATAATACAAAAATAATGTGTGTTCTTTAAAGCACAGACATGTTTAAAAGTGATTAATATAACAATAAAGTTGTATTTATATTGGTATGACAGCCAGATGGCTATATCAGGCACCAACCTTTTTGGGACCAAACAATTTATATAGATTTTAAGATGGCATGTCACAAATTAAGGAAATAATTTACTGTTAGGACATTTCATCCATTGGAAGTTGTAATAGAACTTCATAAGAACACATATGTCTGAATCATTTTACACTGGCCATCAATCTGAAAGATGAGAATGAACTAAAAAATATGTGATGTTTGATCAGGCCCCAGGATATAAATGCAATATTGAACAATAGAGGTAATATTAATACTAAAATAAGACATAACTTATATTATTGGGGTGAAAATAAGCTTTTTCTTTGGAAGCTTAAAATATCTCTTTGTACCAAGTTAAGCCATTTTGAAGTATTTGAAACAAAGATTCATTTTCTCTTGAAATATTTTTATGCTAATAGAACTGATTATATGATGGGTATTTATCTTAAATTTTTACCAGCATGGTTACACTTATTGTCATAACACTGCATTAGAAATGACAGTCAGCTTTCAGTAGCCTACTGATAATAAAAACAACTTACAGTGAATTCAAAGACCTTTTAATGATGGTAATTGTGAGTGTAGATTTACAAATTCATGGTATCTGACTGAGCAAATTTAGATTTAGATTTAAAAATTAAGATTTAGATTTACAAATTCATGTTTTCTTACTGTTTTCTGTGAGTTACCAAGTACAAAGAATCATAGAATCATAGAGCCTTTGTCAGTGAAGACCGAGGCAAAGAAGTCATTCAGAACCTTAGCCTTCTCCAAATCCTGTGTAGCCAGATCTCCCGAGAGCTTCCTCAGGGGGCCTATGTTGTCCCTACTCTGTTTTTTGTTTGCTACGTACCTGTAGAATCCCTTCCTGTTATCCTTAACATTCCTGGCCAAGTTTAATTCTAACTGGGCCTTAGCTTTCCTAACCTGGTCCCTAGCTTCCCGGACAACATCCCTGTACTCTACCCAGGCCGCCTGTCCTTGCTTCCACTATTTATAAGCCTCTTTTTTCCTCTGAATTTTCCTCAACAGCTCCTTATCCATCCAAGGAGGTCTCCTGGCCCTCCTGCCGCACTTCCTTCTAGTTGGGGTGCAGCACTCCTGAGCTTGTAGCAGGTGATCCTTGAATATCAACCAACAGTCTTGGGCCCCCCTGCCCTCCAGGGCTATATCCCATGGAACCTTACTAAGCAGGCTCCTGAAGAGGCCAAAGTTTGCCCTTTTGAAGTCCAGGGCAGTGAGCTTGCTACACGCTCTTCTCACTGTCCTGGGGATCTCAAATTCAACCATCTCGTGATCGCTGCATCCAAGGCTGCCTTGGAGTACCACATTCTCAACAAGCCCTTCCCTGTTGGTGAGCACAAGGTCAAGCATGGCACCTCTCGTCGGCTCCTCTATTACTTGCAGAAGGAAGTTGTCTTCCACACAACCGAGAAACCTCCTGGATTACTTGTGCTGTGCAGTGCCATCGTTCTAACAGATGTCAGGGTGGTTGAAATCCCCCATGAGAACAAGGGCCTGCAAGCGTGAGGCTTTTCCTATCTGTCTGTAGAGTGCTTCATCCACAGGTTCTCCTTGATCAGGCAGCCTGTAACAGATTCCCACAGTAATGTCTCCTATGGCTGTTCTCCCTTTAACCCTGACCCACAAACTCACTGTAAACTGTTCACCTGTCCTCAGACAGAGTTCCATACTCTCCAGCCTACCCCTAACATAAAGGGCAACTCCCCCTCCCTGCCTGCCAGGCCTGTCCTTTCTAAAGAGCTTAACCTTCCATTCCAACACTCCAGTCATAGGAGCCATCCCACCATGTTTCTGTGATGCCTATTATATCATACCCCCGTAGACGTGCACTCATCTCTAATTCCTCTTGTTTGTTCCCCATGCTACGGGCATTTCTATAGAGGCATCTGAGCCGAGCTCGAAATGAATCTGGCTTGTTGGCTGGAGCAGCTGGAATATATCTACATTGAAAAAGCTGAATGATATCTGACAGTTATAGGGATTTTACAGATAATCTTACGCCCTGTTGTCTTTTGTGAATTGTTTGGACACTTGGCCAATCATTTTCCTCTGCCAGTTTTCATTTATCAATTGACACTTACTGGCT
This sequence comes from Lathamus discolor, assembly GCF_037157495.1. Taxonomy (NCBI): domain Eukaryota; kingdom Metazoa; phylum Chordata; class Aves; order Psittaciformes; family Psittacidae; genus Lathamus; species Lathamus discolor. Next base: position 101,443,766 of record NC_088885.1, on the reverse strand, counting down.
GTTGAAACAGACACTCAGTTATGCTGTAAGCTGAGATCTTTATTCTAAATGTCTGTACTCCTATTTATTACTAAGAAGTTTGCTCCAGTATTAGAGAAAAAAAAAAAAAAAAGGGAAAAAAGAAAAACATCCTTTATTTTATATTTTTATATTAACAATATGAACTCAGGATCTTAATACTCTAAAAAAAATTCGAGGTTCTGAATGACTTCTGAGGTTCTGAATGACTTCTTTGCCTCGGTCTTCACTGGCAAAGGCTCTGACTGCACCACCCAGTTCTTCGAAGGTAGACGCAGGGACTGTGAGAATGAAGACCCTGGGCCCACTGTAGGAGAGGATCTGGTCCGAGACCATCTTAAAAATCTGAACTCACACAAGTCCATGGGACCTGATGAAATCCATCTGCGGGTCCTGAAGGGGCTGGCGAATGAAGTTGCTAAGCCACTGGCCATCGTATTTGAAAAATCATGGCAGTCAGGTGGAACTGGAAAAAGGGAAATATAACCCCCACTTTCAAGAAGGGGAAAATGGATGACCCGGGGAATTACAGACCAGTCAGTCTCACCTCTGTGCCTGGTAAAATCTTGGAGCACATTCTCCTGGAAGGCATACTAAGGCACATGAAAAACAACAAGGTGCTTGGTGACAGCCAGCATGGCTTCACTAAAGGGAAATCCTGCCTGACCAATTTGGTGGCCTTCTATGATGGGGATACAGAATTAAAGGGGGGCCTATAGGGATGCTGGGGAGGGACTCTTCGTCAGGGATTGTAGTGACAGGATAAGGGGTAACGGGTTAAAACTTAAACAGGGGAAGTTTAAATTGGATATAAGGAGGAAATTCTTTCCTGTTAGGGTGGTGAGACACTGGAATGGGTTGCCCAGGGAGGTTGTGAATGCTCCATCCCTGGCGGTGTTCAAGGCCAGGTTGGATGAAGCCTTGTGTGGGATGGTTTAGTGTGATGTGTCCCTGCCCATGGCAGGGGGGTTGGAACTAGATGATCTTGAGATCCTTTCCAACCCTAACTACTCTGTTTCTATGATTGGGGGAGGGCAGGGGGAAGAAAAAACATTTAATAATTCTTATGTTTCTTACACTTATTTCTAAATAACATCTAAGAGTTTTTTTTTGTTTCTGACAAAATAGAATATGCCATAGAAAATATAGAATAGTTAGGGTTGGAAAGGACCTTAAGATCATCTGGTTCCGACCCCCCTGCCATGGGCAGGGACACGTCACACTAAACCATATCAACCAAGGGTCTGTCCAGCCTGGCCTTGAATACCACCAGGGAAATAACTGAACTGGGTGAAGAAAAAGGCAAATAAAAAGTGCCAGAAAAAAAAATCTTAAATCAAGTGAAAAACTTTGTCCTGAGCAAGAGAAAATTTTTGTAGGTAATGGGTGGGTGCATGGAGCTGGAAAGCAGAAATGATGAGTTGGTCATTACTACAGTGGAAGTTCACAAAATCATCTTTGTTCTAACTGGACTAGTGGCAGTGTAATGTATTTCAGTGGGATATACTCAGTTACTCCAGATCTCCACACTCTGTAGGCTTCTGAGTGTTGTCTGTAATCTCTTACTTATCCCCTACAGTCTGGACTGAAGTGACCAAAAGGTTAGAGTAGCACTGGTGCACTTGCTCATTCACTCCAGGACCCCTGAAATTTCTTAATCTGCCTATGATTTCACTCAGTGAAGAGAACTCCCTGACATTTCACCAATCACCACGAACACACACACATATATATAAACATATATAGTATCTGAGTGTTTTTTTCTAACAGGTTGGCTTAGTTATATATTGTGATCACCTACCTATTTTGAACTGGAACATGATGAACCCATTTATGATTTCATGTAGATAATAACATGCAGTATTTCAAGACATCTGAGCTTTTAACAGCTACTAAGACAAAATAGTATAGAATGTTGATAAAGTTTATAACTAAAACAGATAAGGAGACAATCTAATAATATAAATATGAACATACAAGAGTGAATGCGAACATAGATATTTTTATTGTTTGTAACATAAAATAATGTTATCAGACACTAAAAATAATAGGCTAAATTATTGCATGTAATATAGCAATCCTATATTATTCATTGTTTAGAAACTTTAGTATCAATATTATAATTTTCAAGGCACTTAAGATAAAAATGCTCTACCAGGTTAGTTTTTCTTTCTTAATATCCATAAGTGGTTTGGAAATCCAGGTGCCTTTTCATATACATTGAAACCTTTTTCTCCACACACATTAAAAAAAAGAATATTTGATATTCAATCCACTAACAAGTCAATATCATTACTGCAGTTGTAGCTGCTTGGTTACCATCTCTTTATGTCACTGAAGAAGATAGAGGATATTCTGAATCACCATCATTACACCACATAATGATCCTGACCCAAAACCAACATCAAATGGAATCAGACCCAGGCCAAATAACCCAACATACCTAAATTTAACTGCAGGCAAAGACAATCCCAGTTAAGTAGTAGTAGCAGTAGTAGTAGTCATAGTAGTAGTAGTGGTAGTAGTAGTAGTAGAATTAATTTATTATTCTCTTGTCAACATGTAAATTTTAATTTAAATAGGTTCCATTTTCCATTTCGGAACCTTTTATATATATATAGTTTTTGAGGGCTTGGTAGGGAACTAAGAGATGTTATGTTTAGTAAATGATTTCTTTAAGATCTTGAATTTTCTTTAACCATATTGGCTGTTTATTATAATTTTATAGTAATGTTCTTAATTTAATGATCTTTTTTAATAGTAATTTTTAATTTGGTTTCCACCAGATATGCTTATCCCTTTAGATTAACTACTAATTATTTCACTGATAGAATTCCAGTAGTACTGTCTATGGACACACCATATAAATTAAACTACTTATTGCTTTTGAATAAAAAAACCACCCTAAGTTATTAATGTGCTCATTTCTGAGTCATTGTTTATTTCCTTTCATTATAAATGATTTATGTGATTCATTAGATTGTGGTAATTATCATTTTAGACTCATAACTTTGTTATTCATGCAAGCTTTGCTGGTGTTGATGAAGTACACCACTATTTACAAGTCAGGTTGGATAAGCAGTAAATACAAGATAATGAAGCCAGTCAAATTATCTATAAAGGACAGTAAAATGCATTGTAAATGCTCCATCCCTGGCAGTGTTCAAGGCCAGGCTGGACAGAGCCTTAAGTGAAATGGTCTAGTGTGAGGCATCTCTGCCCATGACAGTGGGTTGGAACTTAAGGTACGTTCTGAACCTAACCATTCTTTGATTCTATGATTGATGGATAAAACTTGCTTGGTATTACAAAGCAATTGCATTATCTCTTCAGAGGAAAGAGAGAAGATCTTTTAGCTACTGCTGTATTATTTCTAGAAGTAAAAATATATTCCTAAAAAATGCGAATAGCTATGCTACCACCACATCATTAGTAGGAAGAGATTGCCTAGTTTAGCATGTCAGTACAGAAAGATATCACATAGTGCATTACTGAATTAAACAGTGACATGATCATCTTTCCACTTTTCCTCAACTGATTCAGACCCTTTTCTCTCCCCTGCTTTCTGCTTGGCTGTATAGTTCTAGCCAAGATCACCAGTCCACCTTTGAGCCTACGATTCAAACCAATTAGCCCACTCCTTCTAGATGATCTCCCTCCTCGATTTCCAAAGATTTCAGCATCTCATTCTGAAACTGTCATTTCTGTACAACTGTGCCTCTACTACCTCTCTTGATGGACAAAGTTGAATATTTCATGTTTTTCCTCATCAGATCATTTAACTCTATCCTGTATTACCTTATCAGGGGTTATGGTTTGAATTTTCTCCACTGTCCTGCCTCAGTTTGTCCCAGAGCACTAATTATTAATTTTATGCAAAGACGCACACAAAACATTGTTCAATTTTTTTTTGTTTTAATTTGTTAATAATTAATTTAAAACATCAGACAAAATAAAATGACTAGCCAAGAAACAAATTTTATATTGTTCCATATAGTCAGAAAGGACTAAAATTGTCTTGAAATAAAACAGATTTAGAATCACTAAAGAGGAACACTCTCTTCCTTTGTAAGTATAAGTTTTGTCTGTGGGAGAAAAAAAACCTTCCTCTTAAAAAATACCTAAGATGTCAGAGGGATATTTTTAATGAGACGATTATCAAGTAGAAACATCATTTCTATTGGGATTCCAGATTTATTTATTTATTTATTTATGAAAGCTTCAAACTGAAATAAAATAACAACCACAATGGCTTCATGCTAGGAAAAGGGATATTTTTATAGCCTAGTAAGTGGAGATATTTTTTAAATTAATGTGAGTCCAACTAATCAGTAGGGAAGTTAAATTCTTGTAAAGGCAATTTGGCAAAGAGTTTACAGCTCTGGCAGTAGGGGAAAGAAAAAGCAATATTTTTTCTTCCAGTTAATTGTCTTGAGTTACTGTCTGAATGCAGCTGACATTTATTGGTTTGCAGACTGGAAATGTGCAATATTTATCATTATTGTTTAGATTTAAACCTACAGCTGACACCAAGTATGCTACCTGAGACACCATGGAAGCAAATAATATCATAAAACATTCAAAGAAGGTATTCATGTCAGAACATGTCAGACATAATTACGAAAATATTTTTTAACATGTCAGTGTACAGCAATCTCAAATGTAGCAGATTTAGTGCTTTGTACTATGCAAATACATTTTTGTGTCTTACTTCCTAAATTGCCCCCTAATTTTGTCTTGTCTATGTAGACGGTTTTAGGTCTTTGAGCTAAGATGTGCACTGCAGCTCCCACAATTTCACAAGCCAAGCTGCGTCAGGTGAGCAACCCTATTTCCCATTTACCCCATGGGTTGTTCAGCTTCATTTGCAGTGAATGAGATGTAAGCAAAATCAAACTAACTTGCATCCTTGGTGGCTCATCAAAGTTGGTTGTAATCTGCTTATGTACATAAGACAATAAATGTATCAGCATTACTTGGCTTACAAGGTAAATGAGTGCCGCAAAACGCGGGGCTATGAAGAAGGGCAGTGACATCTCTGAGGCTGTATGGAGTCCCACACATAGCAGGACAAGCCTTGCCCGGTGTGCTAACTGGCTGTGAGCCATTTGTCTATAGACCGTTTATTTGGCTCAATGCTCCTGTGCTTTTCCTTACCACCCCCACTTGGCTGTATACAGGGCAAGAGGTTAAGTGGCTGTCAGAGTCTATGGCACAAACATTACTAGTGATTAACAAATGGTTTAGAAAACTTCAGCAGATATCACCCCTACCTACAGGTGGTGGGTTCTAAACAAAGGGAAGAGACACTGTTCCCTGTTTGAGATGGGGGGTGCATGGATTGCTTTTATTTTATACTGAACAAGGAAGACAAGGAGGCAGTAGGAGATTGATAACACACTGATTCTTGGATCAATGTACTCTGGAAATTAAAGAGTTAAATTTCTTTTTCTGGTTTCAGTACCTTTTGAATAATGGAGATGCAAGTAACAGTCACAGTGGGGGACATTTCACAGGCTGGCATATTTGGAACTTATTTTTCTTCTCAACAAGAGTAAGTACATATCCCCAAACTCTCCCTATAAGTACTAACATTAATTTATGCTACAAAGCACAGTCAAGAAATAGGTTTCATTTTCCACACCTGTGTAAACAGAGTGTGGAAGCTTTGTGTACTGACTCTGGCTGGGACAAAGTTTCTTCTTTGTAGCAGTCTGCACAGTGTACTGTTTTAGGGGGTGACCAAAACACTGTTGGCAGCACATCAGTGTTTTAGCTTCTGCTGGAGTCAAGGTCTTTTTTGCTCCTCACACTACCCTACCAGAGTGTAAGCTGGAGGTGAGCAAGTGGCTAGGAGGGAGCACAACCAGGACAGCTGACCCCCAGCTGATCCATCCCTAACCATATGAAATCATGTTCAGCATTAAAAAGAAAAGAAGGAAAAAGGGGGACTTTGTCGCTATGGCAGCTGTCTCCTCAAGTAAGTTTTAGCATGATGAAGTACTTCTTTTCTGGAAATGTCTAAACATCTACCTGATGGTAGTAAGTTGCAAATTAACTCCTTATTTTTCTCTGCTTGCACATGGAGATTGTCTTTTTTTTATAAAACAGTCTTGATCTTGACCCATACGTAAAATTTTGCATTTGCTCTTTTGTTCCTTCTTCCTGCTGGGGGGAGTGAGTGACTGAGTGCTCCTACTTAGCTACCTACTGGGGTTAACCCACAATCTCTATGCATATCAGGATATACATAACTAAATGTATATCGATTAATTGAATACTAATTAATTTGATGGTGGGTCACGGATCACCTCTTTAGTCCTACTTGGCGACATGGGGGAAAAAAAGGAACAACAGAAAGACTTGTAAAGCAGGATTTGCATAATATAGATCTTAATTTTTGAAGCCTGAAACCAATCTTCCTGAGGTGAACAAGTAACAAATTGTTTGGCTTGAAGAAGCAAAGGGTGAGAGGTGAAAATTCCTTTCCATGTTTTATCAGTAATTGTAGAAGGTAAGGCAGGGATGTTTACATTTGATTAACTCTGTTGTATTTGGTTATTATAAACTTTATTTTTAATTAAACATACTATAAGCCTGTTGGGAAAGTTGAGCTGTAATCACATATGAAAGTCATTGAAATAAAGTTTAGTCTTTCTCTGATGTGATAATATTAGAGTTTTCTGGCATTTGCATATTTTTACCATTGACCTCCCTGAAAATTGCAGCAGAAACACAAGGAAAATCTATTAAGAATGATGCAAATAGGAGAAGTTAAACAATTTCTGCTTAAGGAAGACTTATTTAAAATTCCACAGGAGTTGTGTTAAAAACTCATGTTTTGGCATTCTCTGCTGCTCCTATCTAAGGGGGAGAGGAGGGGTGAAGGCTCATGCATCTATAATGCACTTTCTTCATTTACTTGACAAATGAAATTTTAGCTTTAATTCTGAGGTTCAAAGTTCAGGGTAATAAGTCTTAGAAAATGCATAGTCTTTCTAACGTGATCTCATATGCTCTTCCATAGTTTTAGACTTTGGTATATAATTTTTGTGAACAGTGATGTTTGTGTACATGCATGTGCACCAAATGTAAATTTCACATTCTACTATAATTTTAGTGGGTTTTTTTGCTTAAAACAAAGAGATTATTTGAGCATATAAAATTATGAAGATCTGGTCCATGATAATAGCAAAAGAAACACCTTTTATTGCATATTTCTATAATAAAACGTTTTGTTCATTTTTTCACAATGTTTAACTTTTTTAAACTATGAAAGATTTGTACTTCAATAAAATTGTGTGCATTTCCACAGAAACAAGTCAGACATTAGGAACAATACAAGACAGAATGCAAAGGATGTTGTGCTTGCCATATTTATGAAGTATACGGGGTTATAGTTTTAGTATCCTCATTCCATGAATAAGAGAATAAAAGAGAACCTTTAAATTTTTACAGATTAAAAAAAAACAACCCAAAAGCAACACCTGAATTTACAGAACTTTGAATAATATCATTTACCACAAGTACAACAGAGATCCTACTAGATTTTGGAAATAATATCTTCAAGGATCTCAGAAATCAGTGAAGCCTGAACAACAAGGAATTGAAAAGAGAAGACAGCAGTGGTATCTACAAGTAGACTTATGTTTTCCCAGGTGCAAAATGAGCCTGATACTCCAAGATATGAAATAGATCTGCCTCTATTTTGAAGCACCTAGAAGCCATTTTTCTGAATGGCAACACACCTGACAAAGCAGCAGTGCTGAGGGGAAGGAACTATAAGCCCAGATTTATCACTGTACACTTTTGTACTTCCACACTTCTGTACTGCTAGTCCATTGGCCTGGACTAGAGTTAGAATTAAGTTGACTTCCTGGAGCAGGCTTTATAAGCATAGTCTGCAAAACTCATTTTGAAAGATACCTTATTTGCTTCTCATTCATAAAGTTAGGACATATATTTGTGATAGTTTTGAAAGTTCTACAAAACCTGTTCTTGTCCCATGGCCATTTGTCACTTTGAAGCCTACATATGTCTGCTTCTGTGTACTAGTAGCTGAAACTACACTTAAAGCAGACAAAAGTACTGTGATTGATTTCATACTGATGTGAATTCGAATCCTGTCATAAAATTGACACATGTAACTCAGCTGCAGACACACAAATATTGACAGATAGAAGGAATTAATCTGTGGGGACAGTAGCTTCTTCAATTTCTAGCTTTACCCGTGAAAATGCAGTTAGTTATACCATCAGATCATGTAGCTGAGGCCTTAAATATGTCAATAGTACTGAAGTATCACATGATGCTATGTTTGGGTTTGTGTTATTTCTCAAAAATCTGCAAAAGGGTGATTTCTGACAAACTACTTTATTCTTATGGTGAAGTCAAGAGCTTAAGTGAAAAAAAAAAAGTTTCATAACCTGCATGGTCTTTAACTCCACAGTCACAGAAGAGTGTGTAGGAAGGAGATGCACATACAAAACAGTCATAAAGATGGTATCTAGAGAAGTTGCAGCAGGTTCTAGCAAGTTCAAACAATGCTATCTTTTCCCTAGAGGAACTGAGTCTCGTTAAGTGCTCAGAAAAGGACTGTTATTGTATAGCAAGGGATATTGCTCTCTGTAGAATTTCCAGATAATTTTTTTCAAAGACTGGAAGATAGGCACCTGAGATGAGGAATTTTCAAAGTTAAACCCATTAAATTCTGTTCTAGTAAACTGGCTCCTATATGAATTACAGAGTTTGTGGATAATTCTCAATTTTAATGTCTTTCATTCTTTGTGTGATGTAATAGATACAGGGGGACAATCTACATTCCTTATCTCCTGATAGCAAATCTATTGAAAAATGAAGACTGCTATTCTTGCAGTTTCATATTCATAAGGAGGGGAAAATTCTCATCCTGCATAAACATGCTCTGCATAGAAGTTAGTAACTATGATGCGCTATTACAGTAACAATATGCTATAGTAAACACTAATCAAAATGTACAAAACCAAAACAAAGCAGTTCTGTAAAGGTAAAGATTAGGATTACCTCTTGAGCAAGGAGAGAAAAATGTGAAAATTAATATTCTATGATTATGTGAGCATGATCCCCACTAACTGATGCAACAAATGAATAAGGGTTCAGGCAGAAATCAAGTATTACACTACAACCACGTACAAAGAATGCTTTTGTATATTTGTATATTGAGAACTCCTACAGAGAAGTTATTTTGAAATACTCATGGGCACTATCAAGAAAAAAGATGCAAAATGCAGTAACTCGTATTGCATCTATGAAAATACAATAGTACAGACATTTCAGACATATTCACACAGCTCTGAAATACTGCTAATCAGCAGAAATTAAGTATGGAATATTTAAGACCTGCTGACAAATATTGGTGAAGTTCAGTACATGTGAGAGAATGGATACTTTTCCCGGAGCACTGAGCCCTTAACTCTGACTTTAAATGCAACAGATTGTCTGTGTCTCCTTGAAAATTGCAATTGCTTAGACAAACTGAGATGCTGATGTTTGATTTATAATCATGCCTGATTTTGTGGAGCTTGAAAGATTTCATCCTGGGTATGATGGCATTTAACAGGGAGTTTTGCTTTCTCTTTGGGTTTACTTTTTATTACAAACTCCTTACTGGAAGTCATTTCGGAGCTAACCCTCAGTCTCCATTCAGAAATTTTAGCCTTCCTGGTTAACATCCTTCTCATATGACCTATAACTTAAAAGTTTTTCACCTTCATGAAAAAAATCCTTAGGATAATCAGGAACTTTTCTTCAACATGGGAGGCTTAATAGGCGGCATTTCTATTTATTAATTGTCTGGATCCATTTTGTGGGTTATCTGTTCCTTTACTAGAATCAATTATTTTTATGCTTCCCATTCTGAAAGTCAGCAAAATTTATTTTGAGTGAAATGGTTGTTAGGCACCTATACAACAACACCACTTGTATTTTATTGCTTTTACTTCTTTACTCTCTTTAGCTTTAGCAGTGTCCTGATTGATTTTATGACCTGCATTCATACAGTATAAAATTGGTGAATTGAATTTAGTCTTTGACCTTGTGCTCTATCTTTCAGTACACTGTAGAACTCTTAAGTGCATGAAAACCAATAAGGCTTGTTTATTTCCTTGTTTAATAACTTCAGCTATAAAAAAACTGAGTAAATAATTTCTCGGTAATTTTTTTTTTTCAGACAAATTTTTCACTTGGTTCTACTTAAGAAAAACAAACCAAACCAAACCAAAGCAAAACAAAACAAAACAAAGAAAACAAAACAAAAGAATCAAAGACTAAAAAGAACCCCTCCCCCAAAAAAAGCCACAACAAAACAAAAACAAAAACAAAAAAACAAAAACTAAAACAAAAACAAAACAAAACAAAAAAAACCAAAAAACAAAAACAAAGAGATCTCAAATTCCTGTATCCTGTGACTGCCAATGAGGGTCATCAATGCTTCAAAGTTTGTCATGGAGGTATGTGAAGACCTGAATGGACTTTCTATTTTCAGCAATAAATCACAGGAAAAAATGAAAGAATCAAATTAGAGATCAAGAATAGAAAACCAGTCTCATGCTCTGTTGCTCATTAAATCCCTTTAAAAAGTACTCAAGGGAGTGAGAAGTTTCAAGAATGTATTCTGATATTAGAGGCTGCTATTTAATAGTGATAAACTCAAATGAAGGTCCATCATTCAGATGTTTATAGAAGTACCCACCTTCAAAAACACACACACAGAGAACAGCTAGATATCAGTTTCCCCCAAAGCACAGCTTTTTTAGGATACTTGAATTCAGCCCTACTGACCCTGCCTGTTTAGCAAACTTTTTTTTAAATTCTAACTAACTGTAAGAAGTTGTAATTTTGTATACATCTACAGGCGCAGGCACGCATATATACAAATACATAAATTCATGCTACAGACGAGCAGTTCCTTATGATATTTTTTGGCAACTACATGAAATTACTTAATGTTTTTCCTGAGCTTTGATTCACACTCTAACTCTTCATTTTTTCCTGCTTAATAAGGTGCATGACTTTTACCTTGTTGTAAAAATGAAAGACCCTGGATAAAACCACATGTCAAGCTGTAGTCCTTTTTTGATAACCCGCTATGAAGCCAGAAACAGAGCTGTTTGTCAGACTGTTTTGGGATTTTTTAATGGTTTTTGCACACTGAGTTTCTGAGTCAAATTGAAGTTCTAAGATAATTTTATAAACTTGGGGGGACATCCAGACTGCCTAACTCTCAGTAAATGGGGTAAATTTAGAAGTGATTGTTCTGAGGGTCAATTCAAAAGCATATATCCTAGTATTCTGTATTTAAAAGACTTGGGTAAGAGCAAGAAGTCTGCACACTTCCAGAACTTAAGCATCTGTGTTAAGCAAATGAAGCAAACAAACCAACAAATAAATTTTCATAAGAAGTGTGTCTCTTAAACAGATGGACAGCTTAAAACGAGACAACAAACAAACAAAACCAAAACATCCTTGATTGCTTTTTCTTTCAAAAAGAAAGTAAGTTGAATACCAGACATTTATCCCATAAAATTCAGCATTTCTTAACAATCAGGTCCTCTTTCTCATTGAAATGGAAGAACACAAGGGTTTGGGGTTTTTTTGAATGTTAGAATGTGAAGAGAAAAATGCTTGTTTTCATATACATTCTTCAACAAGTACTCATTTTCATTTTTGATCCCAACCAAAAGTAGTCCTGAGTATATCTTACTCTATAAAATCTCATAGTTAAAACTTGCATCATTGTATTTTCTGAACAGTTGAAGAAAGTTGAAAAGGCAGGAAACCTTATCTAACTCAGTGACTGGAGAAGTATATCATAGAGAGAACAAATGGTGATACATATATTCACTTTCCCCTTGTACTTAAAAGCACTGAGAGTCAGTCACATTTCCTGTAGACATGAAATGCTGAACCTCAAACAGCCAGGCCTCTGCAGAATTGGTGAGCTCTCTATCAGGATAAATATCTCAGTTAGCAGTCAGTTCAGCTGTTTCTATGGTTACAGATTAATTCAATGGTTAGAAAGGAGACCTTCAGTATACATTTTCTTGAACCAAGAACATGAGTCAAAGTTATTATCATGAGGGACAGCTACATTTGTAAGGATGGATTGACTATCATGTAACAGGTTTTCAAAATCTATAGTTTCCTATGTGATGCTAATAAGCAGCTTTCTCATTGAAAAAAAAAACAAAACCCAAACCAAATAACAAAACCCAACCCGGATATAAATAATTTTTCAAATAATGTAACTTTTTAGGAAAAAAAATCCTGTAGAAGTAAACACCCCAACCACTGCAGTTCAGGGAATAATTTTTAAACTAATTCTTAAAGCCTGAAGAAAACAATTGAAGGTAATGACAGGATTGTGGCTTCTACATGATGCATAACTATATAATGTGTGTTGTTTGATTAAATCTCAAATGGATTAGAATTTCAGTAGTATTCTTGATTAAAGTGTATTTCTGGGTAAGATCAACCTCATTTTAAACTTTGCTTTATGCATTACATTAATGAAATCAAAGGTCTAAGTCCTTATAAATATGCTTACTGAAACATGACTCGAAAAACAGAGATTTATACCATTCCTCCCAAATATTTTAAATTAAAACCTCACATAATTTATATGAATGTGGAGCTGACTGTCAGGACTCCGCTACAGAAATGCTAAAAATATATTACTATTTAATAGATAATAAAAACAAAACATAAAGTATTAGAGTTTTAATGATATTTTTTACCTCACCTAAACAGCCTCTATGCAAGAATCACATATTGTTTACCAGTACTAAACATGCCAAGGCATCTGCTAATATGATCTGCTGCAGGAATAATGTTCATGCCTTTCTGGATATACTTTAGCAAGAATATATATATAACTGTGAGAAACTGAACTAAAATCAACGCGTGACATTGAGAACAGAGATACCCCGCCCCAACACATAATAAAAGGGGAAAAAGGTGATCGCCGTGGTGGCCACCCAGCTCCGACGAGCACTACAGACCCTGGGGTACACCCACCACTGAAGACAATGACTACGGACCCTCAGGATGCTGCTAGATCCACAGTGGTGACTATCTTTCTGCACTCTAAATTCTTGCTTAATTTCTGTTCTTTTTTTTCTGATCTCTCCTGTCACTATCTTATTTATAATAAACATCTTCTTATCTTTTCATAATAAACAAACTGACTGATTGCATTTTTTGACCTCACTTGCGTCTTAATTTCACTCTGGTGATCACGAACAAATTATGTCTGACATTGAGTTTTATCCAGTCAGACCTTGACAATAATGCATTCCTATTTCAGCCTAAAGAGAAAAATCTTCACATAGAGAGTGTTTTTAATGATTAACAGTTCTGTCAAGTGCTGACGTTAGATCTATTTGGTGGCAGATATTGATATGCTACCTGTGGAGTCTGAGGAAATACTGAAAAAAATCATTCAGAAAAGAGCAGGACTAACAGACAAAATGGATTCCAAGCACATATACCTACATATAAAAGGTATTGAATCAAATAGAGATAATGTCAACTTTTAATATAATTTTGTGAATGTGTAATTAAACTGATCTGTTTAAGAGCAAGATTATGTGGAAAATATCCGTATAAAGGGTCCAGTAGTGTCCAGGGCTCTAGACCACAGGAAACAGTCTAGGAAACTTGGGTCCTCTGCTTCTTCCTAACTGATGCAAAAGGTATGGATTAATACTACAGAAACCAGAGAGACTATAAACCAGAGAATTGCTGACTATGCTTTAAAAAAAAAAAAAAAAAAAAAGCATGTATAAAAATTGGTATAAACCATTTCATAAAAAAGACATGTATGGACAGTCATATATGTTTTTTTAAATATACACTTTATCCAGGTTTAATACAAAATGTGATACATGATAAAGATGTGATAGTTTCTGTGGCTTTATAAAAGGTGTGTATCATAAGTTGAACTCGTCTTCATATTGTTCAAGGTAGATGAAAAGAAATATAGAATGGTGAAAAGGCACTTATGAGTTACAGTGTGATTGCAAGAGCACACTAACACTGTACTTTGCAGACAAAGAGGATTTTGTAAGTGAAATAAATAGGTTGTCTCATCTCATAGAAGTGACTGTGATTAATATTTATCATAAAGAAACAGCATGATGCACTGCATCTTTCCCACGTAGTTTCCTATGGAAAATGTACGTGTCTTCATGAGCTTTCTTTGAGAAATTTACTTATATGCCTAACACTTTCCACATCCCAGATGATTAATCCAGACTGCTGATTTTCCAGGTTTTCTAGGCTGATTTAGTACAAGAAGTGACACAAGACAGAAATACAATACATTGCATGACTGCATCAAAGTGCATGCCATGAACTGAATTGATTTTAGAATTGTGTTGGACAGACAGAAGTGGGGGGAAGAGGATACTGGAAAAGAGAGAGAGATGTGAAATGAGAAAGAATTCAGGAGCTATGGCATGATTGCTAAACTGCAATCCTGAAATGTTTTAGAAAAAGTATTGTATTCCTGCCCGTACAGCTGCTCATCCTAAAGAAGGAGGGGTGAGAAGCAGTAACATAGCTAGAGCAGTCTTCTGAAATGTGTTTTAAATTGTAGCACAGCTGGAAACAGAGGAGCTAACATTTTGTGCATCCTTAATGGAAGAGAGACACTCATCTTGAACAAGGTTGAATAAACTCCCTTCAAGCCTTCTGTGGCACTTGTTTGTCTCTATGGAGAAGAAAGAATACACATGTAGCCAGATGACTAAATTTCAGTACAGAAAATACTGAATTGCATTTGGATGTTAGGCAATCAGGATTCTGTCATCAATTTATTTCAGCATAAAATTTATATGGATTTATTTTTGTGATAACATCATTTTTCCCTTTTTTCTTTTCTTTTTTTTTTTTTTTTTTTTTCTTATCTAAACACTGCAGGACATATAGGGATAGTAACACAAACTTATGCAATACAAAGTATTAAAACATTATAAAGACCATGGGTGTTGAGTCTAACCAGTTCAAAGTAATCCCTTGGTGAGAAGTCATTGTAGCAAGAACTGGACTTCCTAAATCCAGAAACAAAACTTTAACACTGTAGATGGGCCATTGTTCAAGTCTTTAAAAATCATAGAGAAATCTGTTTATGTCTTACAAAGATGACTGTCCATTTATTCTGCTCTAGTCAGTATAGATCTTTTACTAGAACGATAACATAATGAACAAGTATTCACATGCAGAGACCCCAATGAGCAGAACTAGTATGGCAGAAGGAAACAGTATTATTAATTGCTCCAGTGACTATTGATAGTTTGGTAGGCAATAAAGCCCGTCAAAATGTGCTTTCATTGTGCAAAATGCAGTTAGGCAATTAGAAGAAATCTGTAATTGAAGGCACTTACATTTAGAAGAAGAATGAAGTGTAAAAAAAAAAGAGGAAGGAAAAGACTCCAAAAATCCATTCTCTGTTTTCACTTGTAAGTAGCTAAAATACACTTAGAGACATGAGAATAGTATCAGGGTTTTTGGTTTTTTTTTTTAACTACACAAGTTCCACTAGCACTAAACCCAATGATTGTTAAGGTGAATGAGCTGCATGAAAGAGAAACATGTTGCAAAATTAATTATTTTTACAAACAAATTTTGCCTTGCTGAATAATTAATCACAAAGAATAACAATGCTGTAGAGCTCATACTAGGTTTTCCATGAAATAATTACTCACCCAAAAAGTTTCCACTTACTCTGATGACTGTGGTGATTACTAGGATTTCAAGAACTTGATTTTTTTTTTCTGATAACACTGTTATTATTACTTCAGATATTTTAAAATATTTCTTATCTTCTGTTTGTCAGGAAGATTGTTGGTGAAAAACAGTCTCTTATTGCCAGCGAAGTTAAGTTATGGAAAAAAAAATCTTTTCAGACAGATATGACTATCAAAAGATACCTGAAAAAACTTTAAATTGACAGGTAAAGTAATTTCATTACAGGGTTAGTGTTAACATCTTTTGTGCTCTAGCTTTTCTATTTCCATGCCCAAAATAAAGGTCATTATTTGGAAGAAAATATTAATTAATCAAGAAAATATATTTCTTTTTATGGATTTAAAAATATTAAAAATAATTTAAAAATAACATATTCTGTCTCTCTTCTAGCCTTAATAGCTGATTAGCTTATTAGCTGAAGGACATAGCTTAGTATTCTCCATATAGCATTTGGAATAGCTAGGCTACCAAATACTGATACATTCATGTTCCAGTGATACCGAATCTGCCCTTATCAGAGCAGATACATTGACAAATGAACCAATTACAAACTATATGACACCTATGTTCTTGACAGAGGTTTAAGATGTATTCTCATACAAGTAACTTTTCCAAAATGAGCGCAATATGGCTGTGAGCAGGTGTCATAACATGAACTGAAGAAGGATTGCACTGTATAACTCTCAAGTTTCAATCATCCCTTCCTCTTTACTTGTAGAGATTTCATGATATTATTCAGTGAAGTCCACAGAAAGACTTGCATTGACTTAATAGGAGCACAGGATGTGACACTGAATCTAAGGGAAGCATGACAACTTTCTTGCCTCTGCCTTTAAAAGAAAACCAAAACCAGAAAACCAACCAACCAACCAAAAAAAAAAGCAAAAAACAACAAAACACCAAAACAAAACAAACAAACAAACAAAAAATAAAACAAAAAATTAGCCAAAAAATCCCAACCCAAAAGGAAAAAAAAAAAACCAAAACAAAAAATCCAAACAGAAAAAAAAACCCTAAACTGACAAAAAAACCCCAAGGAAACACCCAAACCCCCACAAAACCCCAAGCCCACCAACTTCTGCTGTCGTGCCACTACTTAAGTTGTGGCAGTGGAGATGGTTAAATTTAGTCTGACCATCTGTTGCAGATTTTACCTTCTTTGTTTGGTGATAGCATAACAATCACGTGAGATCTTGAGCCACACGGACTCTCCTGAAGTTCCTAGAACATTTCTTTCTAAACAAACAGTCTTGATCTACCCTGTAGCTTGAGCCACTTATATTCCTCCATAGGTTAATAAAACAGAAGAGTGGGATGTCGAGATTCAGTAATTTTACAGAAGAAATCTAATTCTTTCCCTTTGCATGGTGAAACCTCATTAATCCTTGAAGAATAATTTATTCTTGGCTTTCTCCTTCCAGATAAGAAGTATGGAGAAGAATGAACATCACTTTGGAATTAATTTTGAGCTTTCTGCGCTTCATGGTTTTATAGGATCTTTGTACATTGCAGAAACCAATGTTTATTTCATGTAAAATGTCATTTTTGGGGAAGTAGCAACCACTTCATCAGACTAAGGGCAAATATTTCTTACCATCATACTTCATACACTACTAAGTCTCAAAGTTTACTTAATGGAAGTTCAGTGTTTACTTTACCGCGACCTGCATTCAATGTGTGAAGCCGAATGATAATGAGTGAAAGAACAGTAATAGGATACTCCACGAAACTGAATTGATTCAGAATACATCTGGCATTGGAGCTCTAGAAGCCTGAATAACTTTCATGAGAGTGCCCTAGGACTAAGGCTCCAAATAAAATTTCAGAGTCTCCTTACTGCTTTGTTAGGGATTTGATGGAGTACTTCATACAATGTGCTGCACCTTGCAGACACTCTGGCAATGACATCAAGTTAAGGCCAACACCCGTCTTTGTGCTATCACAGTGAGAACTGTTGGAACCTGTCACTCTATTAATTTCCTAGAGGGACTCCTGAAGTTCATTTAGTTTATCTTGGTTTTGTTTATTATTGACTCTCATTCTTATCTGAGCTTATAGATAATGAATTTATTAGTGATACATTATTTTTACATTATCTTTCTGAAGAGATAAGCATGACAGTGAATTCAATTTGACAGTGAACAGCTAGCCAATCCATAAACCAGATAAGTCTATTTTATAGATTGCTTGGATAGGCCAGAAATAGCAATGAGCCCTCTTGTATACTTGTAATTGACTCTTTTTGAATTGTACCATCTGCTCTTTCTTAGGTGAATGATTGATTAACTGAGCAACATATGATTAGTGGCTTGTCTTGCTACTGTAGTGTACAAGTTGTTCTGGAGTGTGCTCTTGACAGCCTCCATCTGTGTGCTAACAAATCAAACAGGGTGACATTTTACTCTGTGCCCTCCATGTTACCTTTGGGGCTTCAGTCAGTATACTGACCTCTTTCATCTATGGGGCTGCAGTTGAGCAAATCTAGGCAAGAGGGGTTTTTTTTTCCATCTTGTTTCATATTACTATTGTGTTCTTCCTTATTTGCTCTATATCCTTTCGTCTCTCTCCTTCTCCCCATCCCTCCCTTTTTCCTTTTTGCTCTCCCTCCCTTTTTCTCTCCCTCTCTCCTTTCTCCTGCCTTCTTTCCTTACCTGCAGACCAATATATTTTCTTTTAACCTTGTTTGCTAAGAATCTGAGCTCTGTTCTTACTATTATTGTCTGAATTTTATTTTAATCTTGTTATTACTCAGAAGCAGATATGCCAACAGGGAAAATTTCACTTGATGCTTGAACTTTGAAGAAAAATTGAAATTGTAATAGGAGATATTAGGAAACTTTTATGATAACTTCAGAATCACAGAATGGTTGAGGAAGCACTTCCAGAAAAAGGGACCTCTGGGCTCCATCTCGTCCAACCTCCCTGCTCTAACAGACACCTATATACAGTTGCCCAGGACCATGTCCAGGTGCTTTTGAATATCTCCACAACCTCCCTGGGCAATCAGTGCAGTGCTAAGTCACTCTTTCAGTAAAACAGTGTTTCCTGATATACAGAGAGAACTTTCTATATTTCAGTTTGTACCCATTGTCTCTTGTCCTGTCACTGGGCACCACTGAAAAAAGCCTGGCTCCATCTTCACACTCTCAATTTCAGATATTTACAAACATTCATGAGATCCACTGAGCTGTGTTTTCTCTAGCCTAAACAGTCGCAGCTCTCTTAGCTTTTCCTCATGTGAAAGATGCCCTTAATCATCTTTGTGGCCCTTCAATCTCTCTACTATGTCCATGACTGTCTTATACCGAAGAATTCAGAACTGGACACTGTACTCTTGTGGCCTCATCAGTGCTAAACAAAGAATCCTAGGACATATCATACCCTCATAAACAATCCTAGAACTACGATGTGAAAACATGTAAACACTATTCTCACTGTTATGTTCCTTCTCTTTGAGAAAACCAGGGCTATAGTCATGATTACAAAATATGGATTCTTATGTTGGCTAAACAAGCTATGATCAAATGCTTAACAGATATAAATAATCAAGTGAAATTTGTAAAGATTAGATTTGTTGATGATTCACAAAAAATGCTTTTCATTAAAGCTTTGTTATTTAACTATTAAGCATGTTTTATTAATATTATATTATATTAATTATATTAATATTATATTAATTCATTCTTAATATTTGTAATTACCAGTAATTAAAATTTCACAATATAACCCCAGTTAGAATTTTTGTTAAAGCTTACAAATTTGCAGTTAATATTATATTATTTTAATATAATATTTTCTTATATAATACTTCTATAGTATTCTGTAAGAAAAAAGAAATCTGTTTAAAAACTCTGTATATGCTTCCATAACTGCATGTTGATTTTAAATATAATTTGAGAAAAAACTAAGAATGTTTCAAAGTCATTGAAATATAAGCTCCCTCCACCTCCTTTTCTCTTTCTCCCATTACTTTTTTTTTCTGTGTGATCAAAAACTTGTAAAGCCTGCGGACTGGTTAAAGCTATTACAGGGAGAAGACTAGAGTCTGTTTGATTAGGTGTACTCATTTGAGACAGAAGGGGAATTATATTACTGGGTCAGATAGTTCCCAAATGTTATTTGACTACAGATATAAACTATTATATTTTTTTGTTTCATAGAATCATAGAATCATAGACTAGTTAGGGTTGGAAAGGACCTCAAGATCATCTAGTTTCAACCCCCCTGCCATGGGCAGGGACACCTCACACTAAACTACGTCACCCAAGACTTCTTCCAACCTGGCTTTCAGGACTACCAGGGGTAGAGCATTCACAGCTTCCTTGGGCAACCCATTCCAGTGTCTCACCACCCTAACAGGAAAGAATTTCTTCCTTATATCCAATATAAACTTCCCCTGTGTAAGTTTTAACCCATTACCCCTTGTCCTGTCACTACAGTCCCTAATGAATAGTCCATCCCAGCACACCTATAGCCCCCCTTCAGATACCGGAAGGCTGCTATGAGGTCTCCATGCAGCCTTCTCTTCTCCAGGCTGAACAGCCCCAACTTCCTCAGCCTTTCTTCATACAGGAGGTGCTCCAGTGCCCTGATCATCCTTGTGGCCATCCTCTGGACTTGTTCCAACAGTTCCAAGTCCTTTTTATGTTGAGGACACCAGAACTGCACACAATACTCCAAGTGAGATCTCACAAGAGCAGAGTAGAGGGGCAGGATCACCTCCTTCGACCTGCTGGTCACGCTCCTTTTGATGCAGCCCAGGGTATGGTTGGCTTTCTGGGCTGCGAGCGCACACTGCTGGCTCATGTTCATTTTCTCATCAACCAGCACCCCCAAGTCCTTCTCCACAGGGCTGCCATGAATCTCATCTTTGCCCAACCTGTAGCTGTGCCTTGGATTGCTACGACCCAGGTGTAGGACCTTGCACTAGTCATGTTTGAACTTCATAAGGTTGGCATCAGCCCACCTCACAAGCATGTCAAAGTCCCTCTGGATGGCATCCCTTCCCTCCAGCATATCAACCGAACCACACAGCTTGGTGTCATCAGCAAACTTGCTGAGGGCGCACTTTGGCCCATTGCGCTCTTTCTTAAGTTTAACAGACATATTTTTTCTACCTTCTTTTCTTTACACTAGACAGTTCTACTTATTAAAGACAAGACGAATGAAGAAAAAGAGGAACAAATATTAGTTGATTAACATGAGTGCAAGATAAATGAGAAGCATTAAAAATGATGCATATAATAACTGAGTGAATAGGGGCGATGTCGGAGAAGAAATGGTGGTAAGAATTATAAGACTGCTAGTCACAGAAATAAATATTTTTAAATTAACAGACATAAGGATTGACTGGCACCTAATACTGTCCTTATTACACTCTTTTTCTACCCATTAGATTATAAACGGCTGGCCTTTTCTCTCTTTCTTATGGAGGGTATGCCTGTATGAAGACACTGAGTCAGCTACAAGAGTATGGCTCTTCACTGGCTTTTATAGTGCAATGTTTCAATAATTTGGGGTTTTGTATTTGATGAACATTATTACTTTTTACTTTGAATAGATTGAGATAGCTGGACATCCATCACTTTTTGACACATTTTTAATGACCCTGAGCTCAAAGGAGGACAAATAATTGCTCCTTCTGTGACAAACTAAGGAAAAATATTTTAACTCCTCTCTTTGCAGAGTGAGCACTGTGGTTGCCTTCATCCTGGGAATATTTGGTGCTATTTCTTGTTTAAGAGATGACATCTATTTTCAGTCAGTGAGAATACACATTCTCAGTGTACCTATTGCACTCCTAAATCTGAAGAAAACGTGACACGCTCTCTATGTTGTTTGAATTTATTCTTTTTTTAAAAAGCCTATGATAGTTATTCTGCTGCCACCTCTATGTCATAGGGTGAAGAGCAAGAAGGTAAATTAGACATATTAAAGAGATGACTAATTAGACAGGAACTGCCATGAGGTGAAGACTATAAGTACCATTTAAATTTAAATATGACCTTGATTACATTTGCCCAGCTCTATCTCATTACTGGGCTGGGAACACTAAAAAAGCACCACTTGTTATGGAGAAGGCTTACCCTAATGATCTAGACTGTATCTTTAACAGTTTGGGGACACATTGGAAAGAAACAAAGTTGCACAGATGAACTCTAATTTGCAAATATGTTCACAAAGCCTTATTGCTCCATTTTATGTGTTTGGGCCTCACAAAAGCCGATCAGTGATGCGGGTGAAGAGCAATTCACAAAAAATGTCTCTGAGTGAGAGGAGGATCAGCTGATTTCCAGTGTGATTAGAGAATTTAGGAGGGGAAAATAGGAAGTAAAAAGTTGGGAAGGCTGTGAGTGACAGAAGAGGGCTGGGAGGAGACAACCACCTTTTAAATTAGTGTATTCTGAAATTGCTATGGAGGCATGACAACTGTGGGTCTTGCTTCTAAGGCAGAAAAGGAGGGATGAGAGCTGACAAAGAAACTCAGAAAGGTTTCTGTTGCTGCTAATAAAAAAATTAAGGGCAATAATGGTGACTGTCGTAACAACGATATAACCCTCTCCTATTATCTGTTTTTGCAACTTCTCATTCTCTGCAAATGGTGATGGATATTCTAACTTGAGAAGGAGATCCTAGATTCCCTGAGGAAGTATGGACAGCTACTTACTCTACTTCTTCATAGAAGTGGCTCTCTTTTTTTTTACTGTCAGTCTTGTTAGAATCTTCATTAAAGTTATCCTACTGAAAAAGTGACTTTGGTTTTCAAAACTGTTATGTTCATCTCCTGCCACTCTCCCTGCTTCCACGGGAATCATGTAGATGTAGGTGTCTTAATTGTGGGTGATCTGAATTCTAAAAGAAATATTAACAATACAGAAGTTAAAGACAATCGTATTGACAATATGGACCAATTAAAATATGGTCAGTAAAAAGCTATGAGCTAGGAAAAGAAGCTCTAAAAGTAACATTTTGCTAGTGCACATATCTGCTTCCTGTGTAGCTATAACAAGTTGTGCTCTATTCTACCTTATGCATCATCAACAAAATTGACAGTTAACACTGATTTTAAAATTTGTATTACCAATGGATAAAAATGTATCAAAGAATATTCAATTGCAAGACAGCCTGCAGTCCTATACTGAAAAGAAAAGGGATAGGAAGAAACCACAAAAAACACTGTTGGAAAATATCTTGAAAACAGAATAAAGCTTTTGCTATTGTGACTTTTTAAAAGATCTTCTCTGTCTTATAGCTTAGTTTTCTTTCTATAAACCAGGCTGATTAACATAATGAGTTGGGGAAAGAGTGCGCTCACTTCCTTGTTCTTCCATGTTTCTTTTCTTAGCAAAATGGTATGCCATGAACCACTAATACAGCTCAAAACAAAGTGGTATAGCATTATGTTTCCATATTAATTTCCCAAAAGCCAGTTGCTAATTCATGTACTTTCTTTTGCAACTATTTTAACATGTCTGCCAGAGGTGGGCAGCTTGTATTCTCTTACAGGCAATTTATTGGGTAATTGTCAGAAGGTGGGAAGAAACTTAGCTCATGGAGGACGAGTATTTATGTAATTTATTCATAATCCTTCAGCTTTACTTCTTAATCAGACTGTTGAGCCAACATCTGAAGTGCTGGGTCCAGTTCTGGGCTCACCAGTACAAAAGAGACATGGACATACTGAAATAAATCCAGTTAAGGGCCATAAACATGCTGAGTGTGCTGGTGCATCTCTTATATGAGGAAAAGCTGAGAAAGCTAGAATATTCAATGCGCAGAAGAGAAGGTTAAGGGCACATGGATAAGATATCCATCCATATAAATACATGATGGCACCATTTAAGTCAAGACAGTCAGACTCTTCTCAGTGGTATTGGAGCAGGTTACCCAGAGAGGTTGTGAAGTCTTTGGTCTTGGAGATATCTGAAACAGGAATACTACCCTTTTCAACATGCTGTAGCTGCCCCTGCTTAAATACAGAGGTTTGGCCAAAATGATCTCCAGATGCACTGTCATGGTCTAAGTCCAGCTGGTAACTGAGAACCATGCAGCCACTCACTCTCCACCACTTTCTCCCCTTCCCCACTCCTGGAGGGATGCAGAGGAGAATCCAAAGAATGTAACTCTTAGAATCATAGAATCATAGAATAGTTAGGGTTGGAAAGTACCTCAAGATCATCTAGTTCCAACCCCCTGCCATGGTCAGGGTCACCTCACACTAAACCATGTCACTGAAGGCTCTGTACAGTGCAGGTTGCACTTGAAAACCACCAGGGATGGAGCATTCACAGCCTCCCTAGGCAACCGATTCCAGTGCCTCACCACCCTAACAGGAAAGAACTTCTTCATTAAATCCAATCTAAACTTTCCCTGTTTAAGTTTTAACCCATTACCCCTTGTTCTATCACTACAGTCCCTGATGAAGAGTCCCTCCCCAGCATCCCTATAGGCCCCCTTCAGATACTGGAAGGCTGCTATGAGGTCCCCACGCAGCCTTCTCTTCGCCAGGCTGAACAGCCCCAACATTCTCAGCCTATTTTCATACAGGAGGTTCTCCAATCCCCTGATCATCCTCATGGGCCTCCTCCGGGCTTGTACCAAGAGTTCCATGTCTTTTTTATGTTGAGGACACCAGAACTGCACACAATACTCCAGGTGAGGTTTCACGAGAGCAGAGTAGAGGGGCAGGATCACCTCCTTCGACCTGCTGGTCACGCTGCTTTTGATGCAGCCCAGCATACGGTTGGCTTTCTGAGCTGCGAGTGCACACTGAAGCCAGCTCATGTTCATTTTCTTATCAACAAACACCCCCAAATCCTTCCCTGAAGGGCTGCTCTGAATCTCTTCTTTGCCCAGTCTGTAGCTGTGCCTGGGATTGCTACGACCCAGGTGTAGGACCTTGCACTTGGCATGGTTAAACTTCATGAGGTTGGCTTCAGCCCACCCATAAGCATGTCAAGGTCCCTCTGGGTGGCATGCCTTCTCTCCAGCATATCAACTGAACCACGCATCTTGGTGTCATCAGCAAACTTGCTGAGGGCGCACTCAATCCCACTGTCCATGTCAGCGATGAAGATATTGAACAAGATCGGTCCCAACACTGATCCCTGAGGGACACCACTCATTACTGGTCTCCAGCCGGACACTGAGCCATTGACCACAACTCTTTGTGTGCAGCCATTCACTCAGTTCTTTATCCACCGAGTGGTCCATCCATCAAATTGATGTCTCTCCAATTTAGAGACAAGGACGTCGTGTGGGACAGTGTCAAACGCTTTGCACAAGTCCAGGTAGATGACATCAACTGCTCTACCCCTGTCCATCAGTTCTGTAGTCCCATCATAGAAGGCCACCAAATTGGTCAGGCAGGATTTCCCCTTAGTGAAGCCATGCTGGCTGTCACCAAGCACCTTGCTGGTTTTTATGTGCCTCAGCATGCCTTCCAGGAGAATGTGCTCCAAGATTTTGCCAGGCACAGAGGTGAGACTGACTGGTCTGCAATTCCCTGGGTCATCCATTTTCCCCTTCTTGAAAATGAGGTTATATTTCCCTTTTTCCAGTCATTGGGAACTTCACCTGAAATAACAAGCGGAGAGAATACAACCACTCACCACCCACCAACCAATACCCAGCCTGACCTGAGCAGCGATCTGGACCTTCTGTCTGACTCCCCCCAGTTTAGATACTGGGCATGACGTGATGTGGTACGGAATACTCTGTTGTCTAGTTTGGGTCAGTTGTCCTGTCTCTGCTCCCTGAAGGCTTCTTGTACCCCTCCTCACTGGCAGAGTATGAGACTGAAAAGCCCTTGATCAGGGTAAACATTACTTAGCAACAACTAAAAATATCAGCATTGTTCTCAGACTAAAGTCTGAGTAATCACAGCTCTGCACCAGCTACTAAGAAGGAGAAAAATAACTGTTAGAGCTAAACCCAGGACATGCACCTTCAGCTGTTCTGTGGTTATGTTCCTTAGCAGTTTGATTTTCCAGAAAGCCTATGACTATACATCAGAAGTTATTCATTTAAGAGCTAAGAATCACAGAATAGTTTTGATCAGAAGGGACCTTAAAGGTCATCCAGCTGCAGCCCCCCTGCCATGGGCAGAAACACCTTTCAGTAGACTGGGTTACCCAGAGCTCTGTGCAGCCTTGTCCTGAGCATCCACAGCTTCTCTGGGCAAACCTGTTCTACTGCCTCATCACCCTCACAGTAAAGAATTTCTACCTAATCGTCTAAATCTCTCCTCTTTCAGCTTGAAGCCATTACCCCTTGTCCTGTCATTACATGTCCTTATAAAAAGTCCCTCTCCAGATTTCTTGTAAGTCCCTAAAGGGCCGCAGTAAAGTCTTTGCAGAGCCTTCTCTTCTCCAGTCTGAAAAAGGTCAACTCTCTCATTCTGTCTTCCCAGGAGAGGTGCTCCAGCACCAGTTTTAATGCTGAAGCAGCGAAAAATATCTAAGTACAAACACTTGGATGAAAAAAAAAAAGGTATGTAGAACCTTAAAATCATAAAATGTTGTGAGTTGGAAGGTAGACACAAGCATCATACAGTCTAAGCCCTGATTTCACACAGTGCAACCTAAAAGTTAGACTAGACTTACGTGTATTCAGTTGCAGCAGCAAATACTGTACCAATTCTAATTCAAATGGGAGTTTGTCACTCCCCCAGTCATGGTCTTCCAGCAATCACTGGTGTTAAAATCCAATGAAGGTAATAAATGTCTGCTTTATCTTCATTCTTTTTTGTGAGAAGATCAACCTCATCAAGTAACACATCGATGTTTCTTTAGCCCCCTTTTTGTTGTCAACACACTTAAACCCTCCCTTTTTTGTTATCCAACAACATACTGGCCAGCCCGAACTCCACCTGAGCTTTGGCTGTACAAATTATCTTCCTAGAGTGGTGAACAGCATCTCTGTAGTCCTCCTGTATAGGCAGACCTTTTGGTTTTGGTTTAAGTTCCACAGGAGATACCTGTTCAGCCGAGCCAGCCTGCTGCTTCCAAGATATTTGCATTGCCTATTCACACATTCTTAAAAGATGGCTCTTAAAAATGTGACTAACATTTCTGAACTCCATTACTCTCAAAAAGCAAATTCACAGGGAACCTTACTAACTAGCTCCTTGAGCAGTCTAAAATCTGTTCTCCCCAAATTCGGGGTAGTAGCTCTATAACTTTAATATATTTATTTATTTGTTTTAAATTCTTGCTAAGTCAGTACACATTGAAGTCTAGAGCGATACAACCCAGTGATTCCAAAATTACTGGAACAAGTTTATATGAGCAATCATTGTCAATGCAATGTAGATATACAGTGAGTATAAAGACATCAGCATGTTTTTTCTTTAATATTTTCATTAACACTACCTTACTTGTCTCTACCACAGGTGTTCACACATTAAACCAACTGAGGATTGATGAAGTATTTCATAAATACATCTGTGAAATTAATGTATGGTGTTTCTCCTCCTAGTCAGTTGTTGACTTCTCAGCATGTCATACATAGCTCCCAAAAGCATACCTGTGTTTTATTAATTTTCCTGTGACAATTAGCAGTGTACATTTTCTGAAGCCAAGAATGAACTCTTTTCTCAATTTAACATAGTTGTAGGGAAAGTACAGGTAGTTGCATTGTTCTACTGTTTACATTGCACATTAGAAATTATCTCTTTGTAGACTAAATTGAAAAGACTGTAAAAATGGCAAGAGCACAGTAAAGGCAGGGGTGTGTTTCAGAAACTGGCATATGCAGCTCTGGCAGTGTTTCCATTTAAAATGTCCTCACTTGAAGACTATATAACAGGAATATAAATTTATCACATTTCTGTGTTTCAAACTCAAGTTTTAGAGCAGAAAAAGATAGCTAAAAGAAAAATAGTAGTTGTGGACAGACAGAGAGGAATGTTAATTAAAAAGAGTGGGTTTTTTGGTATACAAGTCAATCTGCTGATGAGCAACATTTTGAACTGATGCTGGAATAAGCAATGAGTGTCCATGACAGTTGGTGAGAAGAATGTAAACAGTTACTGTTTATTTTGTTTATATTAAAAACTGCTATTGAAAAATGTACATTGTCTTTGCAAGTAGAAAGGAAGGTTTTCAGCTGGGATATAGAGGATATAAACCCACCATTATTAAAAACATCCACATTCGGTAACTTTTTAAAAATGTTTCTGGTTAATTATACCCCCCCAAAATGGGTGGGTGAGAAGGGACACCCTAAATTGTTTTAGCAACAAGTGGATTTTTAAAACTATGAAAAGAAATCTAAACTGTGGTCAGTTTTTAGCTATTACAGATCAGAAAGTTAAATTTTCAAATAAAACCAATAGTTTTGGTGGGGGGGTTTAAATGATACAGTAAGTCATTAAAAGTTTCTTACTGTCATAGTAATGATTTATTCAACTATAGCTTCCAATCTGCCATCAATACACCATTAAACCTTGAAATGGAAAAATGAGATAGAAATTATTCAATGTTACTATAAACAAGATCACTTTCTGAAGTACTCATTTCAATTTCTTATGTAAATTCAAGAACTAAGTTAATTTTCAGTTAACTTTGAAGTCAAGAGAATGAATAAAACATATGGCAGCTAATCTTGAGCAGTTAGGCAGTTAGACACAATTAAAGGCTGATTTAAGTTTGTTCTGCCCTATGTATCTTACTATCCAAGTTTTGTCAGCATTTGGATAACCTACATTTTACCTGCATTTTGCTATCAGTATAAAGGCAAGATTAACAGGTACAAGTGTATTTCACTTGCAACAGAAGTTGAAATGCAGAAGAAATATGGTTACCATAGAGTACAAAACCCTACAAAGTTATTGGAGAATAATACTTTGTGATGTAGGAAACTGATGCTACAAGAAACTTCCATGTTATGGTTATTATTTGTAGAGGGTTTCATACAATAAGAACTAACAGTGAAAACCACAATCTGAATGTTATCACTGATGGTGAAAAAAATCACATGGTGTCAAGTTAAGAGGAAGGTGTCCCATATCTTCAATGGACTGTGGACCAAAGCCTAATAAATCAGGTACACCACAGTCAACTATATTATTTCTAGATGATGCATATGTTAAAAACCGTTATTTTCAGTGTTTGCCAAGACACACACAAAGGGTCAGTAAACCAGAAGAGATTTATTTCCTCTACTGTGCATGGGAGATTTACCTATTTTATTGAACTGGAGGAATGAGTCTTCAATTTTCTGGGGTTTTGTCACTGTATCTAAAATTAGAGACATATTTGAACCATCAGAAATTGCTGAGCATTAATTGTGATGCAAGTTTACTTGAAAACAAAGACTTCATTATCTTCAATCAAGAAAAAATAAAATAAACACCTTTTGCAGCAGAAATGGACTCAGACGTCAATGTTATCAGACAAAAGCCATTTAATACAAAGCATCTATACTTTTTATACTGTTGTCTGCATCTGCTTACAATAGCTTGCTGTATTATCATTGGATACATAGACAATAACTTGCTGTATTAGGACTGGATAAATATTCAATAACTCGCTGGATACATATTATTGTAGCACACAGCAACTAATACACAATTGATCAAATAAATGTATGGGAACTTAACCTTTCAAACTTGATAACAGTTCACTGTTTTGTATCTTAGCACATTCCAGTTTCTTCTTATCTTGCTTGCACCGTTACTCTTGCTTCTTTACCCACGTCCTCCTTCATCCTCATTTCATGTTGAACTCCACATAAGCACTTGCTGACTTGGGAACATGGCCATTCTTTGCTAAAAATCCATCCACAACCTTTTTTAATAAATATGGATTGGACAAAATAACATAATTACAATAAATTTAAAAGTCTCTCCTTAGCTGAAAGGACTATTTCACTGCTTCTTGTTACACAGATTAATGCTGCAAAAATCACAGAAATCATCGCTTACATCAGCAGGGCCTCAAAAGTTATGTAGAGGTTTCTGTGATACTAATAAGTCCAGCATAAGCCATTATTTCTGAGTCCCATTTTCTTCTCCTGTTACATTTGGGTTCAGACATTAGTTTTAGATGGTATTTTTCAGAACTCATCATAAAAACATCCACGGATCTAAATATGGAATAAAAAGGTAATAAATTTTTAAAAATTTAAAAGACATCATAGATATTGTCGCTATACTTTCTGAAGGAAAACATCCTTCTGACATGTTTTTTGCCTAATTCTTCCTGTTTCCATAGATGTCTATAAATCTATTTCTATAGATTTTCTATATTTTGCATATGGAGAGTTCCACAACACCTACAGCAGTGGATCCCCAGATATGATAATGCTTTGACTGTACTGGTTTGAGGAAATTTCTAATTTTAACAAAAGATAATTCAGAATATGAAAACTCTAAACCCTTGCACTGTTGCTGGACTGCTCAGGTGATCTTTGACAAGCCACTGCAGATTTCATGACATAATTTTCCCATTTGAAGTAGAGAAATTACATTTGTTTGCATCACAAGTGTGTCTCAGAATGTTTTTTCTGTATGAATAGAACCAGTAAGAAAGATACCTAGATGGCATTAATTTTAGCACATTCTAAGGGGAGGTCATTAGCACGTTCTGGCAGACACTAGCTGAATTATTAGAATAGATTTATTTAGATAGGAGCAGGTTTAATAGAAGGTAAATTGTTATGTCTTTGTACGATGCAAAGCATAAACCTGTGTGGATATTTCACTTTCCATGGTGCAGTGCAAGAAAATGCTTTCACCTTATCTATAAGTGCTTTAGGTCAAGCCCTCCAATTATGATATTTGAGGAAGATAACAATATCCAATGAACAAATATCAACTCTGACCACATCTGTTAAGCAAAGTGATTGTGGTGATAACAAAAAGTAGAGAAAAAGGTCATTTTATCCTAACACTAGTTATAGTATCAGTCACTAAGAAACAGGAAAGGAGTAGATGCAGAGTAGCTATATTTCAGAAGATAGGAGGGGATCATGACAAGGAATTATCCAGCAGTTGCTCTTAGTCTGTAACAAGACAGAGAATGGGAACTAATTTAATAAATATTCATTTTGAAGGTTAGAGACTATAGCAAGGAAGATGTAAAACCAGAAGAGAATAAAGATAATAATAAAAAATACAAACCTTTAGCAAAATCCCTTTACCCCTCCTTTTGTGGGGTAGCTAGAATAGTCTTACAAGAGGCAGCAGAAGTATAAATGCCACATAAAGCTTTTGACACTCCGTCCTTCCACAGTAAAGTTAAAAACAACCCTTATTCACATTCAGTCACTAAAAAAATAGACGTATAATAGATTAGAACATTTCTACAGAAGTACCTGCTGTAATTTTTATTCTAAGAGAGCCTTCAGCTCAATTCTTTGAAACATTTTTATTAGCAACCTGAATGATGAAATAAAGGCAGCACTTAGACCATTCACAGATGGTAAACAGGCAAAGTTGCAAGCAGTCTTCAGGACAGGATGAAAATCATTTTGGTAAAGTGGAGAAAGGTCTGAGATCAACAAGATAATATCCAATAAAAAACAAGTGCAAAGTACTACACTTTAGAAGTGAACAAATACAAAATCAGCAATAACCAGCAGACACTGAAGGAAATGGATGTCACAGCCTAGAGCAGACTGCAGGCTTGACAGGAGTCAACAACTTGATATTCTACAAAAGAGATTGTCAGATGGAAAACTGAGGATATAATAGTTTTACTAACTGTGATTATAGTTCAAGAAAGATGTAATAAAATGGGTTTCAGGAGAAAGAAGACAGAGTTTTAAACCATCTCAACAGGAGTATTACTTGGGCAAAGGGTTTTATCTAGAACAAAAAAGAGTGGGGTACTTTTTACAATATGTAAAAAAGGATGTTATAAAATTACCAGTGATATATTATTTTCCTGTGTCTACCAAGGACAAGTACAAATCGTAATCACTAGCCTCCACTGAAACAAAACTTATGCTCAAGTTTGAGAAAAAGCTTGCTGATGATGAGAATGGGAAATATTGCAGCAGCATGTCAAACGAAATGTAGTTTCTACTGGATTTCAAAAACTTTTTATAGGGTGCATGTATAGCTTCAACCTTAAGCAAACGTATAGAGTAACTGATTTATTTTTCAAGTTCTGCTTTATTAAATATTTCCCTATTACTATATACAACATTAAAAGAAAGAATAAATGTTACTCCACTTGTTTGGTTTCCTGGAATCAAAATATGTATTCTTATGCTAAAGATGCAAAAGATCGTGAGTTAATAATGTATTATTTGGGCATATACTGAGTTATACAACCCACAAACATACAGAAACATGTTTAAGCAAAAGGTTTAAGCAAAATGGAAGCGCTGTGTTTTTTTGGCAATATATTGTTTCATAAAGTTTCATGCAGTACACAGGTGAAACAGCATTGACATAATTAATTGAATAGAGATTGTAATGACTGTAAACAGAGATTGCAAAAGCAGATTTAAATTTACACTTCTCTTTTCCCAATTTTAAAATACTGAATTTTGTTACTCATCATGTTTTCTTAAGGAACCAGTATTAAATAGATCATTAATACATTAAAACTTATTAAATGCTGTAATTTACTTTTACATGTAATAAGGCATAGAAATGAAAAAATCATTATAACATAGTTTACTAGAAAACTGGATTTCAAATTGAAACAAATAATATGCAAATAAGTGATCAAAATTAAAACAGAGCAATTATTACCTTAGTAAAATAAAAAAAAGAAAGGAGGAAGGGGAAAAAAAGGAGGTAAGAAATAGAACAGTTCTTTGATGGATAGTAAAAATGGATTAGTCCTTTAAAGCATCAACCCTCTTGCAGAAACAACATTATTATTTCTATCTTTTAATATTAATAAGTCAGGCTGTAATATCTACAAGTACGATTTTTAGGAACAATTTGCAATCAGCATTGACTGTGATTGTAACTAGTAACTGCTATAACATGCCAAAGGCATAATTTGATACTAGGAATGCTAATTATTGTTAGTAAAGTGAGGAGGAGGGGAAATCCCTAAGTGCATGTATGATTAAAGAGCAACCATGCAGATTAATTGTGTTAGATTAAACAAGTTCTCTAAGTTTCACAGAATGGTTGTGTGTCTGCTTGTTCTTCCCTTGTATATATCCTCTATAATAGGAAGCATTAGGAGACAAAGCAAATATTTTGAGCAACACAAGCTAGCTTCCCCATTCATAAACTTTTCACAAAGCCACTGGTTGGTCTTTAGTATCCATGCTTCCCTAGGAGCCACAATAAAAACCTGTCTGAGATCTACAGGAAATATGACTATGAAGTTTTTCCCATATCACTTCTTTCGCACAAACTTTGCTGTTGGGAAGACCTGTACGAAAGGAAACATTCCCAGCAGAAGGAAAGGTCAAAAAGTCAGTAGCAAAACATTTTTTGGAACAGTATTTCCATGAGTTTCTGTAAGTGAGAATATGGAAAGGAACACTTGATCACCCATGTATGCATTTCAGCAAATTTTTATTATTATTTTTTTCTAATGTAGATTCCAATGAACAGTTAATGCTACACTTTGGACATAACCTAAAGTACACATATAACCAAAAAGACATCTGGAAACCTGTTGATGGAAGGCTATTTCGTTTACCTGTAAAACTCTATTAAAGTGAGAAAATCCTTTTGAGAAAAATAGAATAATCTAGTTATGTTGGCTGATATATCAGTAATTCACAACGTACATATAAATCTGTTGCAAGAGAACCTCATCTTTTAAAAAGACAAATGGCCCTTTGAGTTTATACAGAATACTAAAATGAAGCTCGTGATGGTGGGGATAGTTTATTTGATTCAATGCCTAAAATTCTAATAGATTTTTAGGACAATGCAGAGTAATGTGTAGCAATGCTTTTCATACTTTTCTTCTAAGACTTTTTCTTATACTGTATGCAAACTCTTCCGCATCAGAATATTTAGTCATTTAAACAAACTATTTTTGTTTTCATAAATAAGTAAACATCATTACTATTTTTTATGAGTCACAAAGCAAAAGGGAACTTTAAATGTTTTTGAAGGAAAGAACAAAAGAAAAGAGATTACATGATGCAAGCTAAGTGTTTACTTTCAATGCTTATAATTTCATAGAATCATAGAATCATAGAATAGTTAGGGTTGGAAAGGACCTCAAGATCATCTAGTTCCAACCCCCCTGCCATGGGCAGGGACACCTCACACTAAACCATCCCACACAAGGCTTCATCCAACCTGGCCTTGAACACCGCCAGGGATGGAGCATTCACAACCTCCCTGGGCAACCGATTCCAGTGTCTCACCACCCTAACAGGAAAGAATTTCCTCCTTATATCCAATTTAAACTTCCCCTGTTTAAGTTTTAACCCGTTACCCCTTGTCCTGTCACTACAGTCCCTGACAAAGAGTCCCTCCCCAGCATCCCTATAGGCCCCCTTCAGGTACTGGAAGGCTGCTATGAGGTCCCCACGCAGCCTTCTCTTCTCCAAGCTCAACAGCCCCAACTTCCTCAGCCTGTCTTCATACGGGAGGTGCTCCAGTCCCCTCATCATCCTCGTGGCCCTCCTCTGGACTTGTTCCAGCAGTTCCATGTCCTTTTTATGTTGAGGACACCAGAATTGCACACAATACTCCAGGTGAGGTTTCACGAGAGCAGAGTAAAGGGGCAGGATCACCTCCTTCGACCTGCTGGTCACGCTCCTTTTGATGCATCCCAGGATACGGTTGGCTTTCTGGGCTGCGAGCACACACTGCTGGCTCATGTTCATTTTCTCATAGACCAGCACCCCCAAATCCTTCTCTGCAGGGCCGCTCTGAATCTCTTCTTTGCCCAGTCTGTAGCTGTGCCTGGGATTGCTCTGACCCAGGTGTAGGACCTTGCACTTGTCATGGCTGAACTTCATAAGGTTGGCATCAGCCCACCTCACAAGCATGTCAAGGTCCCTCTGGATGGCATCCCTTCCCTCCAGCATATCAACTGGACCACACAGCTTGGTGTCATCGGCAAACTTGCTGAGGGCGCACTCAATCCCACTGTCCATGTCTGTGACGAAGATGTTAAACAAGACCGGTCCCAACACCGATCCCTGAGGGACACCACTCGTTACCAGTCTCCAGCCAGACATCGAGCCATTGACCACAACTCTTTGTGTGCGGCCATCCAGGCAGTTCTTTATCCACCGAGTGGTCCATACATCAAATTGATATCTCTCCAATTTAGAGAGAAGGATGTCTTGTGGGACAGTGTCAAACATTTTGCACAAGTCCAGGTAGATAACATCAACTGCTTTACCCTTATCCATCAATTCAATTGTTTTAAAATGTTTTAGTTTTCATTATGTTAAAAATATTGTATGAGTTATGGTCATATCAACTGGAGAAAGACATTTTTTTAAAAGGGTAAGGGTGGGGGAGGGAAAGAACACCTTTGGTTCTGAGAGACAAGAGGAGAGTGATGTTCACTCTGAGTAAGGACCTGATGAAAAAATTACAGGAATCCTCATAATGTTAAAAGAAATTTAAGTTGCGTAAAATATTGCAGATGTCAACATGCCTACCTTAAATTTTAATATTTTCATAAAAAGAGTACAATTATTCAATGTGTGCAAGTTATTGCAATTGTTTTGGTAAGTTCTAAATCCATTTTGTTCAGTCAGGACTTCTGAAAAGAACAAGTTTATTGTTGTAAAGTACATTCCACTCAGCTGTACAGTACTTTGCATGCGATTATTTCTATCTATCAAAGAGTTTTATTTAATTGGCAAAATAACATTTTACATTTACCTAGGCGCAGTTTTCTTCTGTTTGATCCTGAATAGTACAAAGCAATAAATCTGGCAGTTGTTCATCTGCAATATATTGAAATTCTTCGGAAAGCTTACTATCTGAGAATACAAAATATTCACAAGAGAGAAAAACTAAAGTATCGGTGGTTTGTATAGAAATTTGGACATTTGGACATATATAAATATATGTAAACACACACACACACCCAGAGCAGTTAGTTTGAGTGTTTTTTATTTATATCTTCACTGTTAATAAAACACTAAATATTTGGTTCTGGACTACTATATATATATTTATGTCCATATTCAATATATGTCAATATTCTGGATATATATTGAATATGGACTATTCAATATATGACTACCACCATTTATTGGAATTGATTAAATTAATTTGGTAGCTAATGTTCAATATTATTGATTGCAAACTTTATTAGTGCTTTTGAGTAAGAAGTTCTAAGGAAATGATAATTTTTCTAAGGAAATGATAAATTTATGTTATAAAATTACCACTACAAGACAGTAATACATTAAGTGGATTAAAACTGGTTTTATTCAAAAGAACCTGCTGAAATATATTTGACAGAAATATCTCAAACTCAAGCAGAAGAACTAGTAAAGTCTGCCACAATTAAAATTTTAGGTAAGTATTGAGACTAATTCTGAGAATGAGCATGGCATTTCTTTTGAAGAAAAAGTACAGCAAACTGGTTACATGTTTTAATGTGTTCTCTCATACATAACTGGAATATTGAGAACATATTAATTGAACCCTGTTGCATCATGCCAGAAAAGGAGCCCCAGTGAAGTTGTTAGGTCTGAGTGTAGAGCATGACCTTCAGGTAGTATCCAGATCTTTGTTTTCCTTCTACACATTTGGAAAAGAAATAAATTATAAATAAATAAATCTGCCATCTGTTGTCAATGATGAGATTTGCTGATAGAAAACAGTGTTTCATTACCTCTCACAAACTCTTCCATTAACTGCTACCAACAAAGTTTAAGTAGTGACCTAGCCAAAGGTCAATATGGGTCACTGAACAGAAATAACCTGTGGAGAAACTGACAGCCAAAACATCTCGTTAGTAAACAGCTACTTTTTCATACAGCAAGAACTTAAATGACAGGTTCACGGTTTTATCAAAGCTAGTTTGTTTTATACATAGATATAACTATAAATAAAACCTCCTAGAATGAGTGGGGTCAAGTATCCATATGTGTAGACACCTAACATTAGACTGGAAGAGTGACCATGCTTTTTCCATATTTCCAGGGCTTTTCAGTGTTTTAAGACTGATTGGATAATCATTTTGTGTGAACCAGGCCCTATAAAAATGAGTGGAGTCAAGAATCCTGAATGAAAATTAAAGATAAAATAAAGGTTGCAAAAAGCACCCATTTCACCCCCTAGTTATTTATATTTCAATTAATTCCTGAAAATTTTACTGAAAGCAGGAGTCTGGACTGTTCAATAACATACTATTTTTACAGTGGTGGAAGACTTTAAAGTCTGTTATAAGTTAAAAGGACTAAGAAATATAAAAGAATTTGGGGGTGGGGGGAAGCGGTTTTCTTTCTTCTTTTTTTTTTTTCCCCAACTTATATTAACTGTTTACAAAGTTTGACCTGCTTCCTGCATGTATCCCTATGGTTATTGGCACTTTTGGGATGATTTGATTAGGAATTCCCTGTTAAGAGTTAAAAAAAAAAAAAAAGGTGTTAATATATTTCTTTTAAATAGTCATTAGAGATAATTACAGGACAACAACTTCCCTGTTTAATCCAAGACAGTCAGGGTAAAATATGCATGCAAAACAATTTTAGAATATTAAAATCCAAATCATTGTATTGACCTAGAGTATTAGCATGTCAGGAGAAAATTCCCCTTCCTTCAGCAGCTGTTATCACACAAAACAACATTAATTTTATTATTAGAGAAAGAGAGGAAAAAAAACCCCAAAGCAATCTATTTTAGCACGTCATGGTGATT
Source organism: Lathamus discolor (assembly GCF_037157495.1). Taxonomy (NCBI): domain Eukaryota; kingdom Metazoa; phylum Chordata; class Aves; order Psittaciformes; family Psittacidae; genus Lathamus; species Lathamus discolor. The sequence goes on along the minus strand of NC_088885.1, from coordinate 101,406,187 downwards.
CAGAAATAAAGATTTGGAAACAGCGATTTGGCCCAAGGACAAATCTGAAAATAAGTGATTTAATGAGTTTTGCTGCTGCTTTATGGAAGCTGAGCTTTGGAAACAAAACTTATGCCATTTGGAAACCTTCTTAGTACATAGAATTCCTTCTTGATATTTCCCTAGAGGTCTTTAAATCTTTTAAAAAATACCATCTCCCACATACAATCCGATTTTGAAGCAAAGCATTAGAAAGCATATGTTAGTTTTTAAAAGTTAAACAGATAGACAGACCACTGGGACACTAACAGTCATCATCTTCTGTACACCTAGAACAGCTGCAGATACACAGTCATGGCTGACTAATAAGTGTACTGTAACACTGGTCCTAATGAGCTGCCTAAAGAAGAAGCTGTGCCCTACTGAAAGGCCCAGAAGCTGGGAGCATTCACCTTCTTTTGCATCAGTATAATTTAATAAAAGCAGTGTGGCATTGACCCTTAACAAGATTAAGTCAAAAGAGATAAGTCAAAGAAAATAAATTCTCACTTAAAACACATGAACTCATTAAATAATAAGCGTCACTTCCATATCTCCACAAATCAATGCCATGTGAGTCTAAGAATCTGAAAGCTTGTTATAAAAAAAGGGCTTACAAGGGCAGTTAGGTGAATTAAAACCTTGCACCATGAAGACTTCTTAGGGAAGCAGTATTAGAAGCACAGAACAAACCTATACTTGTCATAAAAGCCCTGGGAAAAGAAGCAAGTACATTTAAAAGGCAAGGGCAAAGTGAGTTATCAAAAAAAGCTGTCTTCAAAGAACTGGGATCATGTCCAAGTGAAGAAAATAGGAGAAAAGTACTATCTGGAAAGTTAAAAAACTCTGCAAAGCTGGATGAAAGAAGAGCTTGAGGTACAACTTACAAAATACATAAAAATTAATAAATCTTTCATCAAACACATCAGGAGCAAGAAGTCTGAAAGACTTCAAATCCCACAGATTATCAGGGTATAAGTTGAGCCTTCAGGAAAAATCAGGCACAGCAGAAAGCTGAACGGACACTTTGTGGCTGTGTTTACAGTGGAAGAACATATAAAGATTTTCCCACCAGAACTCCCCACTTATTTTTAATCAGAAAAGGCTTTCAGAATTTTGCTTCAACTTGACACTCCCCTAGGAGAAGTTACAGACAAAATAGACAGTAATGAGAGGACAGGAGAGGGTAATTTTCATCCAAGGCCTTTAGAGATCTGATGGGAAAATGAATGAACCAGATGATGTGATGCATAATCTCTCTCTCAAAACATATGAGGCACCTGACAAGTGGAAGGGAAGTGCAGGAAGTTATTTAGCCACAAATGTTTGAAGGCTGACAGAGGACTTACTCAAAGGAGATATTATTAACGTTTATATTATTATAGTCTTTGTTAGGCACCTGTGTTTGAGGACAAGACCAGATGAGAAGGACTTTTGATTCCATTTCAGTACTGTTTCTCTTCTGTTCTTGGGTAACGATGGCTTAAGTATTACCAAAATTTCTGAAAAGCAAGTTCACCATGCTAAGCTAGCCATTACTCTACCCACAACAGCAAATAAAATGTAGTTCAGCATCATACCTATTTATGAAAATGTAATTCAGCCACTGGGTTTTGTTAGGCAATTTCATAGAATCATAGAATACCACACTGGAAAGGGACCTCAAGGATCATCTGGTCCAGCCTTTCTTGGCAAACCCACAATCTAGATAAAGACCAGAATCCTGTCCATCTCAGTCTCAAAAATGCCTAACGCTGGGGAGTCCACCACTTCCATGGGGAGATAATTCCAATGGCTGATTGTTCTCATTGATAAAAATTTCCTCTTGTGTCCAGAGTTTTTTGGCAATAATTTGTACCTGCTGCTCCTCATCTTTACATGTGACTCCTTGTAAAAAGGAAGTCTCCACATTCCTCAGAGATGCCCTTCAAATACTGGAATGTAAGATGTCCTCTAAGTCTTCTTTTCTTGAGGCAGAACAATGGCAGTTCTTTCAGCCTCCTCATCTGGCAGGCTTCACAATCCCTTGATGGTCTTTGTGGCCCTTCCTGGACCCTCTCCAGCCTGTGAACATCTTTTTTGTATAGCAGGGACAAAACTGAACACAGTATTCCAGGTGTGGCCTGACAAGCACTCAGTAGAGTGGGATAATGACTTCTGCTTCTTGTTTATATACCTGAAGAACCCTTTTTTGCAGTTTTCAGTATCTCTGGCCAATTTCAATTTGAGCTGAGCTTTTTCTAACTGTCTGCATGCCCAGACAATACCCTTGTAGTTCTCAATAGGTATTTGTCTGCTTTTCCAACTCTGGTATGCTTCTCTTTTGGTTTTGAGCAGATTCAGAAGCATGCAGTTAAGCCAAGGGGGTCTCTTGCTCTGCCTATTTCCCTTACCTTCAAAGGGGCTGAACTGTTCTGTGCTTCCAATGGAGTGTTCTTGAAAACCCCCCAGCACCTGCTAGCTCCTTTATCCTCTATGCAAATTTCCTACAGAATCCCTCACAACTAAAGGAACTAAAGTTTGCTCCTCTAAAATCTAAATTCTTTGCCAGAGAACTAACCTTCAGCATGCTCAGCAGGATCGCAGACTCCAAAATACTGAGATAACTGCAGCCAAGGCTATCACTAACTGAGATATTACGAAACACGTTTTCTTGGTCTGTGAGTAACAAGTCCAGCAGTGCCTCAATCTTGGTCAGTACATCTAACATTTGTATGAGGAAGCAGCCCCCTATGCATCCCAGGAACTTGATGGGTGAGAGTCACCTGCTGTATTGTTCTGACAACAAATATTTGGGTAGTTGATGTTACCCATAAGAACCAGGTTCTGTTAACCAAAAGCTTTGCTTAAGTGACTCAAATATTGATTCATTTGCCTTACTGTCTTGGTTTGGAGGTCAGAGCAGATGCTTACTGTAAAATCCCCTCTAACTTTTACCCAGAGGTTTTTGACAGGGCTTCTATAATCACTGTAGTTGACTCCTATATGTTCAAGATCCTCTTTAACATAGAGTGTGACTCATCCACCTCTTCTTCACTGTCTGTTGTCATGAAACAGCCTATAGCCATACCTTGCAATCCTCTGGTCATTTGTTTTCCTCCTGTTTTATCCCCAGCCTGCATGCATTGGAATACATACACTTGAGGTGGCTGGTCTTTTGATTCTTATCTTAGGAGGCAACTAATGAACATTTGTTGTTGTGCTGTGATTGGCCTGGCTTATTGTCCAGTTGGCTGCAATGGCATGATCATTGTCACTTTGGACCCTGCCACCAAGTCCTTTAGTTTAACATCCACCTCTTCTAGTTTGCTTTAATCTCAGAAACACCAAATTTTTCCGAGGTCTAGGGCAATAAAATTCCTACCTTGTCTAAGTCATGTACAAAGTTCACATCTAGTAGAGATGCTTTCCATCAAGCTACAGTCCTTACATGTAAATTAACCCTCCAAGGACATGCAAATATATTGTCTTAGACAATCTCTAGCTTCTATTAGTCAAGTAAAACTAGGAAGTTATCTTTAAGCCCCATGGATGCTTAATCAATAGAGTCACCTTAATCAATAATAATTTACTTCCAGAAATAACAGTGGAATACAGGACACATATCTTACAGGGCTTGATTCCATGCCTACTGAAAGTGAAGACATTCATTGACTTAAATATACTTTAAGTCTTTGTTTCACACGCAGCACCACTCTATCACTATTACAAATATTGCTTAATAGATTTTACTTCAAATAATAATTATTATAAAGCTATATTTTGAATAATGCAATTGGAAATTGATGAAAACTACAGACATGTCAAGAAGTGGGTGGTAAACGTTCAGATCACATAAGTCTGTCTGAAACTCCAGATTTTGTAATCCTCACAAGCTTTGTCTGGCCACAGGCATGAACTAATTTCACAGGAGTGTTTCCATACTTTGATTATGCATAAAACAGAGAACTACAGATGAAGTACAGATGAAAAAAAGGGGCAGCCTGGTATTCTGTGATTCTATGACAGCACAGTCATTTTCACTCTTCTTTTCTTTTTTCTTTTTTTTTTTCCTCTCTTTGTTAAATTACTGCAAAATTTTTTCGCTGTCATTTAATCAATAACTAAAATTCTGCTTCACAGTGATGAGCGTTTCTATTATTTGATCAAGCACTCTGCTCTAGAAATAAGTAATTCTTTAAGACTTTCTTAATCTCTTAAGAAACTAAATGCAAACCATTGTCTGTCATCTGATAATAAATCCTTTCCAGGTAACCCAGTGACGCAGAGAATGCAATGCTTGACAGCAGCCTTCATAGCTAATATCGTGTTTCCTTTCCCTGTTCAACTAGAGGCATATTTGTACCTAATTCAGAATTCTCAAAATCTTGAAATCTGACCACCTTATGCAGACAAAATGTCTGAGCATTTGATAGGATGCACGCCAGCCTTAATTCAAGGGCTACATGACCATGTTAATGCACATCAAACCTCAGCTAAAATACCCTGCTTCTTGGTGAGGTTTATCTTTACAGATTCTATGTCTGAGACTTTCTTGATACTAATGCAATCTTGTGTTTTCATTTAGCTATCCATGTGGATAGAATGAGTTAAAAAATGACTGTAGTATACAAAAAAAGGTAACTTTCAAGAGCATGAATACCAAGGCAAAATGTTTTTTGCGTGTTACCCTGCCTGTGGAAGGCATTTTGCTAAAAGGCAACCTTTAATCTACAAACACAGACTGTTAATGTTCCTTGAGAACAATTCTGAGAATCAGCCTTAGCCACGCATTTATTTCAATATAGTCTCAAAGATCTTTTTTCTAAAATGAGAGCTGGCTCCATGCATCTAGAAGGAGATGCAGAGATGTCGTGAAGTCTTCATCATTGAATACATTCAAAACCCATCTGGACATGGCCCTGGACAACTGGCTCTAGGTCCCCCTGTTTGAGCAGGGAGGTTGGACCAGGTGACCTGGAGAGGTCCCCTCCAGCCTCAGCCATCTCATAATTCTGTGATTTTTAACTTTACTGGAAGTCTTACACTCTGATTCTGACTTGCTCAATGACTTTTAAGAAAAACTGAGGTCACCTAAATTGTAGTGGTATTAACTTCCAATTTTGCATTGCTGTATTGTAACAGCACAGGTAACAACAAGAAATAAATACACCTGATTATTTAATAAATTAGTGGAAACTGGATTTACTTTTCTCCTTTCTTTTCCCTTACACAGCTACTAATGGAAATTAAACTTGATATGAACCACACACACAAGGCTCAGAATAGTTACGCTATATAATAATAGAAATTGCCTTCTAGATTTTTTATAGTCTTCATTTATGTATCAAACTTTGTGCTGCAGAGAGATTCCAGTCAGAATTACACTGCTAATGTTATTAGAAATTGTAATGTGTCATGCTTCATTATTACTCTTCATTTTCATTATTAAAAAGAAACAGATAATCATAACAAAGTTTTAATTCAGTTAGAGTGTAGGCTAGTATCAGAACTACACACAGAGGAAGGAAGGACAAGATCTCATTACAAGTCCCTCTGAGATTGGAATATGCCCCCAACTCCGGATCATGAGTGGATCAGTATTAATACATCTGACCTGTATATTGGATAAATTAAAAGAGTTGCAGGCACTAGGAGCAAAGCAGGGTGTAGCACTGTGCACTAACCTTCTTTTGCTGGAATCGCTCTCCAGGAATAATAAATGGTTTAAAGACAGAAAGTGGTTTTATCCACTAAACGAAGACTTCAGGTGTTAATGTGGCATAAGAGGTTCAAATCTCCATTATGGAAATGTAAAACAAGGAATTCAGAAGGAATGTCCTGATCACATAAACTCTCGGAGTGGAGGCTTGGGGTCGAAAAAGTATGCCTTCTTGCTGCAATACACAGCTCTTTATTATTTAAGCTTCTTCTGAGCATTCTCCACTTCTCTGAATCCCTGATGAATGCAACAGTGAGAGTATCAGATGAAAGTAATTTCTCTGACAGAGACAGCTTGTATATAAAAATATTTTTCTTCTTGAGTATGATTAAGTGACAGAATGAACAAAGGGATAACTTGAAAATGGTTTATCGATATTTCTCTAACAGAGACAGCTTGTATTTATAAATATTTAGCATCTTAGTTGAAATATAAGCATGAATGGAAAACAAGTTAAGAGTTGAACATGCAGTATCTGGCAATAAACTAATTGCCACTACAATTATATAACTGAAATACTCTGAGTTTTCAGTAGAACATTAGCTAAACAAGTTTTGTTAATGAATTTGTTAATGGAAAGCATTTATTTTATTATTTTCATCTGGACAAATATAACAGTAGATTTTTTTTTCCACTATGATTCCCTCAAATCTTGAAATGCTTCAGTTCCCTTCTAAATGTAGACATATGAATACTTAGATGAAAAGAATTCTAAGGAAGTTAACTGGGAATTCACACAATTAATATAAAACAAACTAAAAACAAGTTTCTAGGACTGTCAGCTCTTTCCTCCAGATGCCGACATCTGCATGATCTTTGCAACGATTTTATGCATATGAACTTTAATGCATACCTAGTTAGGCTGCCATCCCAATGAGGAAAACTGGTTATTTTTCCAGTCATGACGGCTCCGGTAAGAAGACACTTGGCCAAAAAGAAAGCAGCAAATTCCAGAACAAAGGCTTCTGGAAGGCAGGTTTCATGAAAGTAAAGGGAAGTATCGTATACTTTGGAACTGCTGGGTTTCCACTCCTAGGAGATAACTGTTGTAAACAGTATGCTATTAAACATGCCAATGTATAACACAGATTCATTGGAACAAAACATCTGCTGTCCTCAGAAAGGGATTTTGGGTTTTTAAATTTTTTAATTAATTAATTAAAAATATAAGAGGCAATGGTTATGTATGTGAACAGAAAATTTATATACATCAGATGTTTGGAAACCTTGCTTGACATTCTGTGGCTGAACTTATAATCAATGGTCATTGCTAATTTCAAACAAATCATCCAATGATTAGAACAGCAACAACACTCTACAAGGGCATCTAAAATGTTCAGTTGTGCTCAGCAAAATGCGTGGATGAAGAGTTGATGCAAGTCACTAAAAGAGCTCATATGGCACAGTGCCATGCAGATCCATGAGTTAAGATGTAGATGCACCACAAATAGCAAGTTTTTTTTGGCACTGGACCCAAGAATACTGTTTTCGAAGCCACAGTGACTTCTCACCTTCATTATCTGTTTGGCTTTCAGAGGTCTCAGGATAGCTGACAGACACTAACAGGATGTCACTTGGATATCAAACCATTTGGGTTTCAGACTTTCATAAACCATGACTGAGACACTGAAGTTAGACACTGCAGCTATTCCATCATCTCCATGGATTTCAGAATAACCTATGAAAGGCTCTGTGTGTAGTGGTACACAGATACAACTTCAAAACAGAATTTACAAAATCAGATTAAGTACCCAAATTCTCTCCCAAGGTGGATAAAAAGAGTAAAGTGCTCACCATCAAAATTTAATTTTCTGATTGGATAAATTATAGCAGATGGATTTTTTATGTATTGCCTGCACATACAGTGCTTGCTCAGGCTAAAGCCAAATGCTTGTGTGAGCATGTAAAACAGAGTATAAAACTTCCTCCTATAATAAAAACCTGCCTCTTTTCATCTGAGCACAGACGGCTGCTCTTCCTCGGTGTAATTCAAAGAATCTCTTTTGTATGAAATCACTCAGCTCCAACTGCAAGGAAAGAAGAATCCATCACCCCTGTATAACCCAGAGCCAGGTACATAGGGCACTCTTGGAAATGAATGTTGGGATGGAGGTGGGTAGTAGGGGGAGTGAATTCATACAGAAATCTCACAGAAGTTCTCGAGTGAACAAAATACCTCTTCCTTTTGTCTGAATTTCAGTGAAAGCTTCTGTTCAACCCAGAACAAAAAGAAAAGGAAACAAAAGGCTTGCTGAAAGCATTTGTCAAAGTAGTAGAAAACTGGATTCAACTCTTACCTTTTCTTCAATCACAGGACATACCATGCCTAAGTCAACAGGGAAAAGACTAATTTGCAGAGAAAATGTAGTCCCAAAACTCCTGTTGTATTCCCTCAAACAGAGGGTGTCCTATTATTTTAAGGCATCAACTACTTAAAGCACTGATTATTAAAATATTAATTGGTCCTAAAAGAAGGAAGATCTTGTAGTACAGCCCACAGCTGGAAGTCAATATTCCTAGGATTCAAAGCTGATGTCAATAAATACTTAACATACAATACCAACATATGCAGTACAAGAGCTGGAGTCTATTCCACCTATATATGAAGCGTGCCGACTCATTGCATTGGGTTTTCATAGGTTTTGGCAGCAGACAGGCTACAGCCATTCACAATACTCTTTTCCTATTGCATTTCACACAAAGCAAATCAGATTCCAATGAGGGACTGAAGATTTACATAGTTAGCATTAGGACTATTCACCTGGAACATGGGAGATACGTATTCTGTCTTAAGCTATCTTGCTTGATTAGACCAAACTAAAATATATGAGTAAGCCAGGTATATTTCCATCCCTTTTTTCTGTTTTACCCCCAAAGTTTTTGCTGGGGCTGATCTAGCAGGTAAGGTCTGAGACCACAATCAAGCAATGCAAACAATACTTCTTTTAGGAAGTCTGATGAGATAAATGCCCAGTTTCATAATACTTAGAGAATTTCATGTGTTCAGGAAGAGTGCTTCAGGGAGCAAGAAAAAAAAAACCAGTAATTAATAAATAGATTTGAAACAACTTCAGATGGAAACTGAATCTAGAAAGTAAATTTCTAAATTTGAGGGAAAAGTAGTTATTGTGAGACATCACAATCCCCATATTATTCTGTGGATCTGATCTTGCATCCCAGGCAAAAACTTTAAATAAAGCCCACTGTGTTTTCCACACAGTTCATTTTGAAGTAACGTAGACCTGATGGGAAGCTGAGTTTCCATCACCTAATTAAGAACTTGACAAACAAACACATCAGCTAATTTGCGAAATAAGACTTAAATGTCATCTCCACGTGTACAGCGTAACATGCTGTGAGTAAGGATGTAGTGATTCGACACAGTATTGAAGGAGACACGTTTGATGAGGCTGAAGTAAATCTTTACATGTCTCACTGCTGGGAGTTGTTATAGAGTGTTACAAAAAGTTTGAATAAGGGTACAATTTAAAGAATAATGCACCATTTCTTATTTATACTACATGTTAAGTGATCAACTATGAATTATCAAAATTTGATCCTTCATGTTACAGCTGAGTCAAAATTAGGTGTTTAGACATCTATTATTGAAATGAAAGTAGGGACAGGGAGAAAATCAGAACCCAGATATTCTCCATGACATGACATTGCATTGAAGTAGAAAATAGAATTTAGCCTAACTACTTAATTGCTATTTTAGAACTCTATACAATAGGTAACTAGTGTTTAAAGACTTTATTTCCCCTTGTATACTTATCAGCTGCAGAAATTCTGACCTTACCCATTGTATGCCTCTATTCTCCTCACTGTTTTAAACATTTAACACTTTAAAACTCATCTCTAAGAAAGGCAAATACTCAGGAAGGTCTGAACACCAGAAGGTACGACAAAAGATAGGCTACAAGCTCAAAAATTAGTGGTAATAATGACCACTGTTAGGTCATCTCTCTAAGATCAAAAGTTCCATGTTGAAACATTTGGCAACACACATTCTTCCACTTTCTTCACATCTGATTTTTCTCTCTCCTTGAAACACTTTTTCAGTGAAATAGTTGCAGACCCAGTGTGCCCTGTCACATCACTACCACACTTGAGCAAAAGATCTTTTACTTCAGCAGTCAAGGTTTGGTCTGGCAGGAAAAATGGGCTGAATCACAGTAGGAACTGTGATTAAGAAATTTACAGTATACGCGGTAAAAATAGACCTAGATAGCAGATACAACAGCTAGTACCACAAAGTGATTAAATTCTAGCGAATGTTTCTAATTATCTTTCTTAGCTGATATAGTGCCACTTCATTAAAGGAATTTGCTTTCCATTTGCAATTGTGTTTGTAAAGAACCTGGTCTAGAGCACCCATCAGAATTTATCCTAGAAAAACAATAAATGCCTCCTTCAAAGTAAAATTTGATAGGGTTTATATTTCTATTTTCCATTTTAGATGTCAGCTGATGCAAACTGATTCAACACCATGTCCAGCAGGGACACACAGACTTCCATCATTAAAGCCATATTAGGTCTCTTTTTTAAAAAATATTTTTCTGTTCTAGTATTTTTTCTAGTATTTCTAGTATTAGAAGATCACCTGTTATCACGGGTGATTACTGCTATGCAAAAAATCTGTTTGAGAAAAAGAGAAAAGAAGAGGATTTATGAATATTTTTTTCCCTAGGATACCTGCAGACCTCCTTATACCATTTATTTTTGATCCTTCCTGCACTGCATATTTGTCCCACAGTGCAGCTGTACATAGTAATATCTACTTTATCAGTCATTTTGCTATGTTGAAACTCTGAATATAAAAGTTTTACATCATTTTGAAAGAGAATAATTGTGACTTCAAACAACAAAGGGGTTACTACAGAGACAACCCTCATGCAATCTTTTTTCTTCTGATGAAGAATGTTCCCATTTATTAAATGCCTGGAAATATCATTGTTCTTTTATTTAAACATAGCCAAAATATATTTTTTACAACTAGAGAAAACTAAGATTAAGGTCAAGATCCAAGCTATTCAGTCCAGACTACAATAAGCAAGTGCTGCAGTCTGTTTCTTCATGGACAGAGGTCACAAGAATTTCATCTTTCCCTTTATTCTGTCACAATTCTCTTCTGTAATTCCAGGGGCTACCTGCCCTTCATACAGCTCATTACACAGCTACTGGCTCCCTGCCAGCCATTAGCAGGCCAAGGAAGGCTGTCGCAGAAGGCTGCTTTGGAAGTGGAGAACATGGATGCTTTGACTGTCTCTACTGTCTTTCATCTAAAGATCTTAAAATGTTCTGGGAACATTAAAAAACAAACAAAAAACAACAACAAGGAAAAAAAAACCCAAAACCCAAAAAACCAAACAAGCAAAAAAACCCCCCCAAAAAAACCCTCCAAATTGCCCAAGATTGTGTGACAGAGAGAAAACGCTCTGCCACCTTCCAAAGAGAAAGTTAAGCAAAAACATCTTTAATAGTCATTATCCTACAGACAGTCATACACATACATGGTCCCAGTGAATTAATTAGTTTCAACTGGACTACTTGTAAGTGTAAAATTACACATTGACAAGACTGAAAAAGCTGCTACTGCCAATCCTGTGCTACACTTGTCCAAACTCTGGATGACATGGAAATGTGTAAAACAGAAGAGCAATGAGAACAAAACACATGCACAAAAAAACCCCCAAATCACCCTGAAACAAACAAACAAAACCTAAAAAAACCCAAAACAACAAAACAAACAAAAAACCAAACAACCCCATACCCAAACAAAAACCATTGTATTTCTCTCCAGTACTGTAGTGGCAGCTAGGAATACCTAAAACATATCCCAACTGATAATATATTGCAGAAAAGATTTATTTAACAAGATTTAATTAAACAAAATATAATTAAAACTGAAAATGCTGATTCAGAGAGCCTGAAATGTTTAATTTAATATACTTTAAGATCGATGAACTGCGTACAGTCCTGGACAGGACTTGGTGCAGACAGAAAGCCCCGAGTTCCTGCCTCTCAGGCAAACACTTTAACTAGTCACCTTCAGAGCAAGCAGCCAACTATTTACCTCTAAATGATCAGGACCTTTTGCCTGACAAGCCCAATTTGGAGCCAAACTTTCCCAGCTTTTTTTCAAAGTTGCGGCCCCGAAAGAAGGGGAGCAAGATGCTCCACAGAAAGGAACACCAAAATCCTAATGCTGCAAACTCTGGCTGCAATCTGGACTGCTATAGCTTCTGACTGCACAGAGTCTGTGTCTACTGTACTTAGAAAGCCAGACAAACTAAGTCATAGCTCTGCTGTCTGCCTGTCCCACTCCATTGCCAGCATGTTCCCTGGCATGGTTTATCACCAAAGCAACACCTGACCACAGGAGAATAGCACATACCACAGACTGCTCACAACACACTAGGGAATAAAACTATATACGTGTGTGTGCACATATGCTTGTATATATTATTATTCCAGTACTTAAAGGGGACCTACAAGAAATCTGGAGAGGGACTTTTTAGAAGGGCATGTAGGGCTAGGACAAGTGGGAATGGCTTTTAAATGAAAGAAGGCAGATTTAGATAAGACATTAGGGAAAAAATCTTTATTGTAAGGGTGGTGAGACACTGGAACAGGTTGCTCAGAGAAGCTGTTGATACCCCGTCAACGACAGTGTTCAAGGTCAGGTTGGATAAGGCTTTGAGCAATGTTGTTTAGTGGAAGTTGTCTCTATCCATGGCAGCGGGGTTGGAACTGGATGATTATTTAAGATCCCTTCCAACCCTAACTACTCCACGATTCTATGACACTATTATATGATTGTTAATACCAAATAGCCTAATAAAGAACCTGGACCAAGTTCCAAGCAGTTAGGAAGGTCAGTATCACACCATGTGGCCCCAGGACCAGAGAACAAAACATGGTCTTGTTTTATTTACAAGTACAGGTTTAGACTCAAAGACAGTTCTGCAGTTCAGATGCACCTATCACAGCAGGGCTACCTGTGTTCTCCTGGAACTGATAAAGTTCATAATCCATATAGATTTCACTGAGTATATGTATCAGCTGTTGTGAAACAGAAGGAGAATCCAATATAGTCAACATATACTTTGTATGTGAGATATTTTGTTCAGAAAACCATCAGTTAACCCCAAGACGTCATTCATTGAGAAGGGAAGTTTCAGGCTGGTCCTGAGTGGGTCTGTGCCTAACCGAAAAGTACTACCAGAAATTTCTCATAAAATGAAACTGATGCGTGAAATTTGTTTGTTCTATTTTTGTTTTTTCTATTGTTCTGAAAATTTCTCTGAATTTATTCTGAAGACACACACCGGACACCAGAAGGCACAGGTACAGGGAGTACCTATCATGATTCCAGATAGGAGTAATATTTTTTCTCTACAATACTTCTAAGAAAAAACATTTAAAACAGATGAAATTGAAGGACAAAACCTGCAGTGGGAGATGTGAGTCACAGAGAGGAAACATTTGCATTTAAAAGAAGCAGGCAGTGTAGTCTTTCAGAACTGTAGGCTAAAAAAGGCAGACACCAGCTAGTCCTGATTTTCAATGATGATCCTGAGTTCAGTGATGGGGTAATACAAAAACAGAGTCACTATCTCTGCAAGGTAACCTAGGTGCTCAGAAAACACATTCAGACTGAAGCACACCAGAGCATCCAAGAAATCAGTTTAAGAGTAGTGATGGCACAAATTACCTTTTAGTTTCTCCAACAAGCTTTCTGTTCCAAGTCATCTACTACCTATATTCATAGAAACACAGAACCACAGAATAGTTAGGGTTGGAAAGGACCTTGAGATCATCTAGTTCCAACCCTCCTGCCATGGGCAGGGACACCTCACACTAAACCATGTCACCCAAGGCTTCATCCAACCTGGCCCTGAACACTGCCAGGGATGGAGCATTCACAGCCTCCTTAGGCAACCGATTACAGTGCCACACCACCCTTAAAGAACTTCTTCCTTATATCCAATCTAAACTTCCCCTGTTTAAGTTTTAACCCGTTACCCCTTGTCCCCTTGTCCTATCAGTACAGCCCCTAATGAAGAGTCCCTCCCCAGCATCCTCATAGGCTCCCTACAGGTACTGGAAGGCTGCTATGAGGTCTCCATGCAGCCTTCTCTTCTCCAGGCTGAACAGACCCAACTTTCTCAGCCTGTCTTCATACGGGAGGTGCTCCAGTCCCCTGATCATCCTCATGGCCATCCTCTGGACTTGCTCCAACAGTTCCATGTCCTTTTTGTGTTGAGGACACCAGAACTGTACACAATACTCCAAGTGAGGTCTCATGAGATCAGAGTAGAGGGGCAGGATCACCTCCTTCGACCTGCTGGTCATGCTCCTTTTGATGCAGCCCAGGATATGGTTGGCTTTCTGGGCTGCAAGTGCACACTGAAGCTGTCTCATGTTCATTTTCTCATAGATAAACACCCCAAGTCCTTCTCCACAGGGCTGCTCTGAATCTCTTCTCTGCTCAACCTGTAGCTGTGCCTGGGATTGTTCTGACCCATGGGCAGCAGGGACCTTGCAGTTGGCATGGTTAAATTTCATAAGGTTGGCATCAGCTCACCTCACAAACGTGTTGAGGTCCCTCTGGATGCCATTCCTTCCCCCCAGCGTATCAACTGAACCATAAAACTTGGTGTCATTAGCAAACTTGCTGAGGGCGCACTCAATCCCACTGTCCATGTCTGCGATGAAAATGTTGAACAAGACCGGTCCCAACACCGATCCCTGAGGGACACCACTCATTACTGGTCTCCAGCCGGACACTGAGCCATTGACCACAGCTCTTTGTGTGCAGCCACTCAGCCAGTTCTTTATCCACCGAGTGGTCCATCAATCAAATTGATATCTCTCCAATTTAGAGACAAGGATGTCGTGTGGGACAGTGTCAGACACTTTGCACAATTCCAGGTAAATGACATCAACTGCTCTACCCCTGTCCATCAGTTCCGTAGCCCCATCATAGAAGGTCACCAAATTGGTCAGGCAGGATTTCCTCTTAGTGAAGCCACGCTGGCTGTCACCAAGCACCTTGTTGTTTTTCATGTGCCTTAGCATGCTCTCCAGGAGAATCTGCTCCAAGATTTTGCCAGGCACAGAGGTGAGACTGACTGGTCTGTAATTCCCTGGGTCATCCATTTTCCTGTTCCTGAAAATATGGGTTATATTTCCCCTTTTCCAGTCCCCAGGAACTTCACCTGACTGTCGTGATTTTTCAAATATGATGGACAGTGGCTTACTAACTTCATTTTCCAGCTCCTCCAGGACCCGCAGATGGATTTCATCAGGTCCCATGGACTTGTGCATATTCAGGCTCTTGAAATGGTCTCGAACCAGGTCCTCTCCTACAGTGGGCCCAAGGTCTTTATTCTCACAGTCCCTGCGTCTGCCTTCCAAGACTTGGGTGGTATGGTCAGAGCCTTTGCCAGTGAAGATTGAGGCAAAGAAGTCATTAAGAACCTCGCCTTCTCCAAATCCTGTGTAGCCAGTTCTCCTGATAGCTTCTAGAGAGGGCCCACCTTGCCCCTAATCTGTCTTTTATTCTCTATGTACCTATAGAATTCCTTCCTGTTATCCTTAACATCCCTAGCCAAGTTTAATTCTAACTGGGTCTTAGCTTTCCTAACCTGGTCCCTAGCTTCCCGGACAACATTCCTGTATTTTTCCCAAGCTGCCTGTCATTGCTTCCCCCTTTTGTAAGCCTCCTTTTTCCTTTGAATTTTCCTCAGCAGCTCCTTATCCACCTATGGAAGTCTCCTGGCCCTCCTGCTGCACTTTCTTCTAGTTGGGATGCAACACGCCTGAGCTTGTAGCAGGTGATCCTTGAATATCTACCAACAGCTTTGGGCCACCCTGTTGTCTAGGGCTATATCCCATGGAACCTTACTAAGCAGGTTCCTGAAGAGGCCAAAGTCTACTTTCTTAAAGTCCAGGGCAGTAAGTTTGCTGCGCGCTCTTCTCACTGTCCTGAGGATCTCAAACTCAACCATCTCAAGGCTGCCCTGGAGTGTCACATTTCCAACCAGCCCTTCCCTGTTGCTGAACACGAGGTCAAGCATGGCACCTCTCCTTGTCAGACCCTCATTCATTACCTTCCATTTTCATAAGTTTAATGTTTACTTTATTCAGCTGTTCAGCCTGTTCAGGATTACTGAATCAGCATGAAACTAGCAAACAAAAGGTCTACTTGATCCATCAAGCTCTCAGGTGAAAGTAAAACAAAGGTCCCCAGCAGCTCAACAAATCTTGCCTTCTGGACAGTCTTAGAGGAATCCAGTAGCGGGGAATAAGTCTTGCCAGACTGCAAAGGGTCAGGAAGGAAATAAAAATAAATACTTTCCAGCAAAACACCTTAATTGCCTAAAGAAGACATTTTTTATTTTCAAACCAATAATAATAATTTTCTTACAGAAACAAGGTTTTCCTGGAAATTTAAGTTCAGTGAGACTGAAAACTGATGATTATGGTTCAATTCAAACCAAAACAAATTTCTACTTAAAAAAATAAGAAAAATTAAAAAACCCAGACAAATCCGAATTGCCACTTTTAGTTAGCTAGAACTGAAACAACAGTGCAGAACCACAGAAATGTAGAAACAGGGAAACGGCATTGTGCTCCAACAATTTCTGAATATGTGAGTAACACTGGATAACTAAGAACTCTTCAGACAATATTTTCCATTTCTGACCATGATTGTGTTTATTCCATATTTGTTCTGTGAACGACATTAATCTGTTCATCCAAAGATATTTTGGCAGAGGAGACTGCATCATGTAATCACCCTCTGCAGTAACTTTGCTTTTTCTCTTTTCTCTAGATGACTGTTTCCCTAGACATTGATAAATAAAAATATAATTAAGCCTTTCTTAAAAGTTAATTTTCATGTAAGGAAAAGGGCATGAACATCTCATTATTATCAATGCAGAAAGCTCACAAACAGAACATTAGGCCCAATGTTGAAAAAATGGGGAAATTTCAGGTTTTGAGAAAAAAAAACCCAACAAAACAAAACAAAACCCAAAACAAACTCTCATCAAGGTATCTACAAGAGATGAAGTACTGCAATTAACTCTATTTGTTTCAATAAATGGAGATTATACAGTGACCTTTACTTCAGCTGCCTTGGTTTCTCCATTTTTAATCATTATGCAAGATTTGGTAGGATTTGTTGCTGACATTCTGCTCCTCAGGGGGCAATTAGCAGAGAAGAGAATTCACTAGAAAGTCAGCAGATCTTTTCACTTTACTACCTAAAATGACAGGAAAGAGCCCAACTTTTTTGGACTGTCATAATATTCTATAGGTGGATCTGACAGAATCCAGACAATCCAATGCACCACACAGTTACATAAATCTGTCTGAATTAACACTGGAGATAAGGAATGCTAATGGTATAAAATACGTTCTGAGGCACTGCAATTAAAAGTTTCACTGCACAATAAAGTAATAACTTTACTCTTTTAATTCTGAAGGATTAACCCAGTAGTGATTTCTCTTCACCTTGCCCTGAGATTTAGCATAATTTTCTTGCTTGAAGTACTACTAATACTGAAAGTTTGCACTTTTACCACCCATCTAGTATGCATTCTAATGTAACTAAAGGGCAATTCATGCTCTGTAACATGAGTAGGTTTTATATTAATACTAGTATATACAGAAATAGTCACCAGTGAGGACCCAATATTTTCCATTTAATGATCAAACTAGAAGAATAACATGGCTACTAAATGTTTCATCATAACGCATTCTTAAGTAAACAGCTGCAAATCCAGAAGTCACAAATATCTTAGTCTTACTGTAATATAAGCAAAAGAGGTACAACTGTTAAGGAGTTGCCAGTCATATAGTAAGAAATTCTTGTTCTGACCAATGCTACCTTAACCTCAGCTGTAGGTTGCATTGTAACATAAATTAGGTGAATATGTAAAACTTTCAAATACAGCAGTAATGATGTCTGACAACAGGTAGTCTCTATGGTGAAATGAGTGGATATCTAACACTAACACTTCCTATGTAGAAGTTAGTATCCAACTGTAAAGAGGCATCATATAACTCACCCTTTTCAAATTTGTTAGCAGGAGTCTCAAGAAGTAAGACATCTCTGGTAAAAGATATATACTCATTGCATTGTGTTGTTGAGAAATATTTTAACTCAGTAAAATAATATAACAAAGTAACATCTCAGGGTCTGTTTTTCTCCCCATTGGTCCTGTTTGGCATCACTGATGGAATATTAGTGTTATCACGTAGACTAAGAAGTAGGGCAGAAGGTAGTTTGAGCTGTGTGTACCCTCTGAGCTCACAAGTATTAAAGGAGGGAAAGATGATTATAACTATTAATACTGAGCATGAACATTGTGTTTTTTTTAAGAATAACTAATAATTTGCCTCCCTGTATCACATAATTGAGATTCCAGTACAGTTAAGTACAGGCCTTTATTATGTGATTAGCAATTAGTTATCGTTTTCCCTACACAGTTAGAAAGCCCCAAGATGCATTCTTCTACAGCCCACTGCTGACAAAATTCACATCTGATTTGTTTATGGTTTTAATTATACATTAAAATGGTAATCATGTTTTCCATCCTCATTGTGGTTGCATCTTGGTTGCAAATCTATTGCTTTGTAAATTAGTCAGAAGAAATCAGCCATACTAGCACTTCATTTCACCACTGATAATAATACCACTGATTTCTTCCACTGCCTATTTATCAGGTCAAGTTCAGTTCAAAGAGAAGTAAATTGTATACAGTGAAAACATCAACCAATAATTTTAATAATGAAAAAAATATTGTCTGGAACAAAGAACTCAACGGGTTAAGCAAGGTCCTAATGTAAAAATGATGGCATGCAAAGTTAATGTTCAATGTTGTATTAAAAAAGTCTTCAAAATGCTGACTAAACATCAAAGTGTAAAGCTTTCCATCAACCTCCCATCTTGATTCAATCTACATTTACAACTAATTAAAGATCTACATTGATCAATTTAATTAATTAAACCACTTTTTATGTCAATGTTAATTTATAATTTTGGTGATCGCGATTTTTTTTTTTCCTTATAAATCACAATAAATTAGAACAGTTTTTGCTAGGCACAATGCTCATAAGGATGCTTTGTTTCAGCAAAGATATTTCAATGTGAAGAGTAATCTCTAAAAAATGTACAGCATATTGTTTAAAAAACTAGGGCAACAATGTTTTCCACATATGTATTATAGTAAATGTTTCACACTGGACCTTGTAATATAAAACAGGCAATTTTGAAATCATTGAGAGAATGTTAGCTTATAGTGAATTTGCAGGGAAATATATTAAATACTTTGACTTTGAAATTAGCAAGTACATGTCCTGTGATGCATAATTGCATAATTTAGAAAATATCTGCATTTAAACAATGCACAATATGCTTTTATTTTACTGTATAATCATAGAGTCAGCTAGGTTGGAAAAGACCTTTAAGATCATCAAGTCCAACAATTACCCCAACACTGCCAAGTCCACCACTAAACTATGTCACTAAAGGCCTCATCTACATGGGCTTTGAACACTTCCAGGAATGGAACCCTGGGAAGCCTGTTCCAGATCACCCTCTCGGTGAAGTATTTTTTCCTACCATCCAGTCTAAACCTCCCCTGGCGCAGCTTGATGCTGTTATCTCTTGTCCTATCACTTGTTACTTAGGAAAACAGATCACCCATCCTTTCGCTCCATCTTCCTTTCAGGTAGTTGTATACTGTGACAAAGTCCCCCCATGAACCTTCTCCTCTAGACAAAACAACTCTGGTTCCCTGGAGTTCTTCATAAGACTTGTGCTCTAGGCTCTTCTGTTACTTTGCTAGTCCTGCTAGACACACTCAGTCCCACACTAACCTTTATGATTGCTGTCTGGATGATCCATTCATCCTCTTTCCCTTTTTAACACTAACTAGGGCTTGTCTATCCTCTCATTCCCTTTCCTCACAGTGGTTAAGTAAAATCCACCAATACTGTCATTACTTCCTTTATCTTCTCACACATTTCTGAGTCTCTCTTTTACGCGGAAAAATTTTAGTGTGTGGGTTCAAGTTATATATCTTTATCACGGTTAAATTAAATAATAAGATGAATCTTTCTGCATTGCATGTATCTTTCAGCTAAAAATATTTACTTGAAATCAGAACAGTAGGAAAGACTAGGGTGAAGTATAGCTAGGCATATATAATATGCAATTGATCTCAGTAATTGTCTTACACAACTGTGAATTACACTCCAAATTATTTTCCTGGAGCAGGAAAGAATCATAACTTATTTTTCACTGATGTATGCAATTTCTGAAGAAGTGCAATATGTCTAGAAAACTTCCACACCAAAGTAAATAGTTCTCTCCCACTCCCCCACCCTCACTTTTTTTTTTTTTTTTTTTGTTATGCTCTTTCTTTTTCATGACTTATTGCAGTCTGCATCCTTGACAGGGAGGTGCCTGGTGCCAATCTTTCTGCAGGCTAGAGGCATTTCACCTAACAGTAAGCATTCAAAGAATCTTAGAATGGTTTGGGTGCTGGAATCCATGCCATAAAAATGCTGATTTGTAGGAAAAAATAAATTGTTTCTCTCCTTTTTTCTGAAATCTTTCAATGGAAAGTAGCCTTTATTATTGAAAGCAGAAGAAAATAACAGACAAAATCAATGTTTCCTCAGTCGTCTTTTTATGTGCTATGCCTCTCTTTACTCAAACACATTCTAATTCAAAATTCAACTTCTATTCTGGATTGAATGAGTGCAGAAGCAGAACTAAATCAGCCCTCACAGCTTTAGTCCCAAGGCCATTCCTGCTTAGTCCCCGGTAACCTTTTGTGGTCATCTGCAAAAACATATGGATTACTTCACAGGAGCAGAGACCCATTGTGACACAATGGGTTGTGTAAAGCCAGTCATTCAAGGCAGATCAGATTTGAAATCATTACTCCCAATGAAAAAGAGTTAGAGGAAATTGGAAGAAATTGAGGTTTCTAGACACTATAAAAGCTTTCTTTTTCAATCTTATTACTGCTTCACCACATTATCACTTTAAGTCAGTGCTTCTGCCTATGGGTGCTCACTACAACATGAGAAAAACATCAGCCTGCTCAATGCCTTTTTGAGTGTATACATGGTGAAGAGAATAGCTGCATTTATTTGAAATTTGACCTCATACTGCAATCTACTACCTAGAGTTTAAAATCTGCTTACAATGAAAAACTATCACATTTGGAAACTTGTTCTAGTTTCCACTATTCTATTGGCATATTCCATTATTCTAATGGCACCTTTTTTTTCACCTTAAAAAGGATTAAAATGAAATCTAAAGGTCTACATTTCAGATTTGGTGAGAGTTTGCTATTTAGCAGTTCCTCATTGAAGGTCTAATATCTGTATCAGAATAAATAATTCTTTCTTTTATCATATTAATCAGCTGACATTTTACCTTCCTAATGAAAACCAGCTTTAATTTCTAGCTCATGTTCAGTTATAGTCCCTGTTATATCAAAAGATATGGACAGGCCAAAGAGAGTTCAGAAAAGGGCTACAAAGATGATCAAAGGACTGGGAAGCTTGCCATATGAAGGAAAAGCTGAAAATAAAATGGGTTTGTTCTGCCTGGAGAAAAGAAAGCTTAAGGAAGACCTTACCACCATGCTCCATTATTTAAAGGCTGAACCCAAACAAGATGGAGACTTCCTTTTTACAAGGAGTCAGATAAAGAAGACTAAGGGTAATGAGTACAGGTTACTCCCAGGGAGATTCTGGTTGGATGCAAAAGGAAAATGAAAACAATCAGCCATTGGAATAATCTCCGCAAGGAAGTGGTGGACTCACCAGTGCTGGACACTTTAAAGATTCAGCTGGACAGGGTGCTGGGCCATCTTGTCCAGACTATGCTTTTGCTAAAAAAAGATTGGACGAAATGATTCTTGAGGTCATTTCCAACCTGGTTTTCTATGATCAAATCTTAAATTTTGCAAATTTAAATTAAATCTAAAAGTAGTTTTAGCTCATTTTTAGTGTAGTTGTACAAATGCTATGCACACCTAAATGGGTACAAATCCATTTGCTCCACAATTTCTTAAAAATCAGTGCTTGAAAACAACCCTGAATTATCAATATCGTTTCCAGCACAAACCCAAAACATGGTCCCATACTAGCTACAATGAAGAAAATTAACTCTACCTGAGCCAAAACCAGCACATAGAAAAAAATCAGATCCATTGAGCTAGTAGTAATGAAGGCACATTTATAATGGGCTAAATATACCACTCATCAGTAGGGTGTCATGAACTCTCTATTTTGATCATTTAGCAAAAGAGGCTATAGAAAAGAAGATAAAATGTAACAACATTACTTCTGAAATACTCTACAGATACATTAGCTGAATGTTACTTACTACATCTCATGAAGTTCAACATAGTGAAGTGCAAGGTCCTACACCTGGGTCGTAGCAATCCCAGGCGCAGCTACAGGCTGGGCAAAGAAGAGATTCAGAGCAGCCCTGTGGAGAAGGACTTGGGGTGTTTGTCAATGAGAAAATGAACATGAGCCGGCAGTGTGCACTCGCAGCCCAGAAAGCCAACCATATCCTGGGCTGCATCAAAAGGAGCGTGACCAGCAGGTCGAAGGAGGTGATCCTGCCCCTCTGCTCTTGTGAGACCTCACTTGGAGTATTGTGTACAGTTCTGGTGTCCTCAACACAAAAGGACATGGAACTGTTGGAACAAGTCCAGAGGAGGGCCACGAGGATGATCAGGGGACTGGAGCACCTCCTGTATGAAGACAGGCTGAGAAAGTTGGGGCTGTTCAGCCTAGAGAAGAGAAGGCTGCGTGGAGACCTCATAGCGGCCTTCCAGTATCTGAAAGGGGCCTATGAGGATGCTGGGGAGGGACTCTTCATCAGGGACTGTAGCAACAGGATAAAGGGGAATGCGTTTAAACTTAAACAAGGTAAGTTCAGGTTAGATATAAGAAAGAAGACTTTTACTTTGAGGTTGGTGAAGCACTGGAATGGGTTGCCCAAAGAAGTGGTCAATGTTCCATCCTTGGCAGTATTCAAGGCTATGTTGGATAAGCTTGAGCGACACGGTCTAGGGTGAGGTGTCCCTGTCCATGGCAGGTGGGTTTGGAACTAGAGGATCTTAAGGTCCTTTCCAACCCAAATCATTTTATGATTCTATGATCTTACAATTCTATTAAGATATCTGATGCACAGCTATATCCTTGGAGTGCAAGGTGAGTAAAAGAACAGGTATGGCAGAAGGAGCTTACAAGGCAACTTGCAACAGATCTTCTTACTTGTTAGGTAGAATTCTGTTTATGTGAAAACTGTGCTTTGATAGTTTAAAGATCTGGAAAATCAGTTACATGTTTCAAGTTTGGCTCAGTCCTCCCTATTAATTATATGACCTAACCTGAAGAAGACTCAAAACAGGCAAAACAGGGACTCCGGAATTTCAAAGTGTGATAATAAGTACAAAGAATAAGGAAGAGTAATAAAAAAAGAGAAAAAAGCAACCGTGCCAGGCTTTAATTGCTCTTATACAACAGCAGCCTTATGCAGCTGCTGTAGTGTGAAAACAGAGAATTTATACATCTGTCTTTATTGTTTGGAAGAAAACCCCACTTCCAAGTGAACACAGATGTGCTGCTTGTATAAAGAAGCAGACTTGAGTTGGAGAACACTGCCTGCACAGGTTAACCTAAGAAAGCAATAAAGATAGCTCTAACAATAATTGCTACATAAAAGTCTCACAGAGACTGAGATGCGTCCCGTCACCTTCCTAGGTAATGCATCTCATGAGCTCTCTAAACAACATAAATAGAACCAAATATATCTTTTTTTTTTTCCCTACCATTGAAACTAATGATTTCTTGATGGATAATGGTCCATTAATTTTCACATATCAAACAAATCCTGTGAGACACTGGGCTCCTGTAATTCCTTTTACTTTACTGAGATTGCCTGATTTTCCTACCATTCATGGTGGAGTTTATCAACACAAAAATCTATGTTCTATTTTTATAGCACATAAACAGAGTGATTGTGCAAAAGACTTCCATTTTTCTTTTATTCTCTTTAATAACAGCTATGAATCAATTCCTTTGAAACTTCAATGGCTCTAGAGAAGTCCCTTGGTCCCAAGACCAATTATTCATTATCTGCTTCTTTTTGAAAGTAGCAGGAGAAATTGCTCATTTGTGAACAACCAGTGTTCATCATTAGCCGGAAACAGGAAGAAAAAAAAATAGATTCAAATCTCTGTTATAGGTGGCAGATATTCTGTTTCATTTATATATCTTTAAATGGAGATTTCTTCCTTTGACAACTGCTTGGCTTTACTTCTAAATGATTAATTATATTGTTCAGTGTCACATTAAATGACATTAATATACAAAGTCATTACAAGATATGAAGTCAGAATAGAGCTTCTAGTGGTTTTCTAATATTTTGCATGCAAATAAATCTAAAATGTTAATTCATTAATCCTTCCTCACACACAACCTGCAGATCTTCCCTCAACCCTGAAAAACTTCCTTAATTTCACAGCCAAAGCTGAGCTCCTTTCTTAGGATTATTTTATCCATTTTAGCAATTAAATTGATATTTATGAAGGCAAACCCTTTCACTATTCATAGTTGTTAACAACAGGTTATCCACTAATTTCTCTGTGAAACTGTTTAATATGAAATAAGTAAATGCCTGTAACTTTAGTGATACCATGAACAGAAGCTGGTAGAATAAGCAATTATAGTTAAAATAAAAAAAAACATCTCCTCACAGAGGCCTAGAAAGTAGACAGAAAGCAGATGGGCCTGAACAGAGTACTGTGTAGCAAAATTGCCATTATTCATATTTGTGACACAGATTTGTGCTTGTAGAAACAAATTCTGAAATTACTATATACCTAATAAAAACATGTTGGTTTCTGTATAAACAGAACTCCTCATTTCTCTCCAAACAATTATTAAAGACCTACTGATTTCAATGGACCTTTGCAATATGTATTGTAATTCCCTGCAGCATTTTCTATTTACATATTTTTCCTTCTCACAAAATTAATGTGGTAGGTTTGGCTCAAGGCGGCTATATTGGGTTTGTGCTGCAAGATTTTGATAGCAAAGGAGCTGCAGTGCTGGCTTCTATGTACACCTGCTAGAAACTTTCCCTAAGCGACTGCAGATAGAGAGAGGAGTGAGGATACATGAGAGCAACAGCTCTTCAGACACCAAGATGAGTGCAGAAGGAGGGGAGGAGGTGATCCAGGCACTGGAGCAGAGATTCCCCTGCAGCCCGTGGTGCAGACCATGGTGAGGCAGGCTGTCCCACTGGAGAGAGGATCCCACACTGGAGCAGGTTTGCTGGCAGGACTTGTGACCCTGCTGGGACCCATGATGGAGCAGTCTGTTCCTGAAGGGCTGCATCCATGGAAAAGACCCCATGGAAGGTATTTTTCAGGTTTGGTTTTATTTCTCATTATCCTACTCTGATTTTATTGGTAATAAACTAAATAAATTTCCCCAAGTTGAGTCTGTTTTGACTGTGACAGTAATTGGTGAATGGTGAAATGGTGAATCTCTCCCTGCCCTTATCTCAACCCACAACCATTTTGTTATATTTCCTCTACCTATCCAGCGAAGAGGGGGAGTGATAGAGCAGCTTTGCTAGGCACCTGGAATCCAGCCAGGGTTAATCCTCCACAGCAACAAATTCTTACAAAGATTAGGTTCAGTGTATCAGCCTAGAATGAAGAGTATTCTGGACAGAGAATCAATTTACCTGTGTTCAGGAGTTTGTTTTTTTTTCACCTCATTATTCTGCCACTCATTCGTTACATTACCTTGAACGAATGGCTTACTGCTCTTTTTCTTTAATATCTTGTGTCTGAAACCAAGACAATATCATCTCAAACAGTGTGGTTTAGATCAGAGATTTAACATGTTAACATAATTAAACTAGAAATAAAATTTAAGGACAGAATACTTTAAAAAGACTCAGAGTTCACACCAATGGTATAAAAAGTTTAAATTTCTGTTACTATTTTCTATTGGTATACAAATCACAACAATGAAAATAGCTTTAAAAATATATCATCTTATCAGTATAGGCAGGCTGAATAATGTCTCAATGGTGCATTTGCTTTATAACGCCCTTAACACAGGCAATCTTTTTTTGCTGTTATTTTATTAAAGGATTTCTTTTGGGGACATTGCCGCTCAACTACCATTCTCTTTCTCTCTTAGTCTGATTCAGACATCCTCTGAGGACTTTCATTCTTATAGGCCCATACATTGCTATAGCAATTTAATGTTTATAGCCCATTCTGAAATATTCTTCTTTAGTGTCAAGGCACTCAATGAGCCAATTAAAAGAATTACAATTTTAAAATCAACTGACATCCCAAAGAAGTCAAGTAACAATGTTAAATATTTAGTTGAAACACAGGCAGAAAATTGGCAGGAGAAAGACTTAATTTTTTAATTTCAGTACTGTCTCACCCAAATTTGTTCATTTAGTCCTAATTTTTCTCTGAAAAGCTACATCTTGCTTATGTAACTGTGAAAGGTACCAACAACTGCATGGCAAAACTACAGATCCTGTTCCATTTAAACAGTTACAGTAACGAGCACACAGCATGTCAGAGAGGCTAGCTGACAATAATTTAGCAAGTTGACACAAAGAGTAAAGGTTCCACAGCAATTGCTTTCTGTCCGGTGATCAACAGTGCACCATCTTCCTTAACAGTGGCTGCCTGAATGACAGGATGGATGCTCTGCCTTCAGAAAGCAAGGATGATAAACATTCAATAGTGCAACATACTATGGCTGTACAGGCAGCATTTTGTCTTATACTGGTTTGATTTTTTTCCTTCATTAAAACAACTTGCAGCATAACAACACTATTGAGCTACAACTATGCCCGCTGTTTTGCCAGAAAACACAGTCTTTCAACAATGAGTAATACCAGGTGGAGGGAGAGAACAAACCAGAGAAAGTTATTTGGTAAATTAAAAACAGAGGCACTAATAATGTAAGTATCTTCATTACAAGAATGGAGGTGAATATAAAGATCATCAGTGAGCTCAGTAAGATCAAAGCAGCCCGTTCTACAGGCTGCAACTGCACAGATTAGACCTAATCCAAATGGTTTTAGAACTCCTTATTGACCATACCTTTATTCCTCATATTGTCATAGCACCAGAAAAAATGGCAATTAGTATTTTAATAAATACCCTGAAACATAGGTCAAAGCACAGACAAAGGTGATAATTTTAATCATTACTTATGATTTACTCATATTCTTTGTGAGGAGAAAAATCACCTAAGAGCTGTGTCACGGCTTCCTAAACACAGGCCACACCGTTTAATCTACAAGCTAAAATGTTTTGTCTGAAACATACTCATCCAGAAATTACTTCCTTGACAGTAATAACAATACAATATCAGAATGGTAGACAGTCATCTTCTGATTATTACAGAAAACTTCCAACTCTACTTGGCACAGGTAGAAAAATCCATGAAGTGTCTCTATTTTGACATTTAACTAGCTCAGACAACATTGGATGAGCATTCTTCTGTTTTCATTCTTCATTTACTTTAAGGAAAGGAAATCCTTCCAGCTATAGAAAGGTTAAATAAATGCTAGGAATAAAAAGCATTACATGATTAAACCTATCAAGAGTAAATTGAATTAAAATAATACTAGAATAAACTTTGTGAATACATGTTTGATTAAACTTTCTGACAACTCATTTGAAATCTTTGACGAGCTACCTTCTGTTCAGGAAATACTGCTTGTAAAGCTTTCTGTCCTTCTTCAGATGGTATCAACAAAGCAATTGAAAATATCTTTAACTGGAACACCCTTCTGATTGTTTTCCTCTTGGCAAAAGTATTGACAAAGCGTGAAAATATAATATTGCACTTCTTGGGATCTGAGCCATTTTCTGAATGAGGAGTTATTAACGTCTCAAATGTATGAGCAAGTTCCTACCTTGTTTATGCTCAAATGAAATTTTCATGCTTTTCTCTGTCTTCAAGAAAAAAATGATAGTATCAAATAAATACAAAACACAAACATCCCATCATTACATGGATGACTAGTGAGACTCTCTTACATTACACCACAGAATTTTATTCCACTAATACTGATTTTGTCTTAATTGTGCTGAGATATCATTTGAAGAGAATGCAGCGCCACAAACACGACAGCATTTTCCACCAAATTTTTCATCGTTCCCAAAGCCAATGAACACTATAACAGCCAATAGTAGCTGTGAGTAAGGTATGATATGCTGAAAATCTGAGAGCAAGCACAACAAATCTGAGAGCAAATAAATCAACATTGTGACGAGTTACTAATCACCTGAAACACTGAATGCTTACCACATATACGATTAGACAAGGTTTAGCCAGATCTGTCATTATCTCAACCCTTCGAACCCCATGTTGGGCATAAAAATCACCCGTAAGCTTTTCAGAGCAGTTACTTTTTGCTACAGAGATCACAGCAAACAGAATAGTTGTCCCTTTTTCAGCCTAAAATTTCCAGGTTAATTTTCAGGTTTAAGTTTTCAGATCTGTTATAATCTGAACAGGAAGGATATAATGTTCAGTGCTGAGTGTTTCAGAAGAACAGTAAGTACTATTATGAGTGATGGTCAAAAGAGAAATATAAAAACCGCAAACACCTGTCCCAAAGGGTTAAAAAAAAAAAAAAAAAAAAACAACACCAAGCTCTTCAAGATGCTTAGAATAAGCATCTCTAGTCCTGATCTGAATTACCCTGGCCAAAGACAGAAGAGTGCTGTATATGCCTGGTAACTAAAACCTAAAGGGCATGCAACCCAGAAGAGCAAGAAATAAAACTAAGAAGTGAGGAATGAAATGTAATGGGAAAATGGCAGTAAAAATGCAATCATGTAGCCCATTAAAATAACTTTGACTAAGCAAGTGGCTCTGCTCTCCTGAGTTCTGAAAATAAGATGAAGTAGTTAAAAAAACTCCATGAATTCTTATAATATTTTACAATCTTTACATGAATTGCAAATTTGTCCAGCTTTAACCTTAACATCATCTAGTTTCTGAGGTCTCCAGCAACGCTGACAAACTTCAATGATTTTCAAAAAGCCATAAAAATAGGAAAATTGGTCTTAAGGGATCATCTTTGCCACAGAATCTTTTCATTATCATATGATACAGCATTTTATATTAGCAGAATTTTGCAGTCCTCAAGATCACTTGCAGTCTTAGGCACAGCTGGGCAAGTGACAAATTTCTTGGGTCACTAGAAATTCTAGTCATAGCCTTTTACTTCAGCAGTTTTGAGGTCTTATACAGTTTAGAGGCATTTGCACTGCAAATTTTAAAGACACATCCTCTGTGGTATTTGTAATATGCTCAGAGAGAGAGAACAAGTAGGAGAAATGAGGTTTTTATAACCAATGCTCTCACAAAGTAAATATACTGATGGTTGTTCTGCATCCCAGAGCATGCACCACTGGAATTAAAGCTCGGATTGGTCCCTGAAGAAATGCAGTCACAGATGCCAGATTATCTCAGCCTAAGGGAGGAAATAATATATTCCCTTGAATATATTTACTGTTCATGTTTTGTTTCAGTTCATACCTCACAGGATCAGATTTATCTCCTCCATCCAATAAACACTACTTCTCCTACCATATCTAACACACATTAATTTTTAATACTGGCTTTCAAGGCCCAGTCTACAGTCAGGTCAAGAACAACCCTTCCCCCATCCCCCAAAATAACAATAACAAAAAAACCATCCTTTTAGAGTTCAATGTCAAAGCACCAGAGCAGTACTTAATAGCACTGATTCACCTGAATGGCTGATGATTGACTAAAAGGAAGGAAATAGTTTAGCTCTCTTGCAGCCAGGGACTAAGACGCTTTTCACAGTGAGCAATCCCAACTCAAGAGCAAAGTGAAAGAGAAGAGAAACAGTCAAAGGAAACTACTCTAGCTTCTAAAAATCTAATGTAATATGTCCTCCATTTGGAGTCTTGACATTTGTTGGAAAATTACTTAAAAAAACCCCTCCAGGTAAGAAAAGCAGTGTGAAGAGTCTATTGGTTTTCATTTTTATTTTAATTTTTTTTTTTTTTACACAGTGCTGCATTAAAGACTGCTTTAAAATGTTCAGTTATTTATAATTTAATAGAGAGCACAAGTTCAGTAACACATTTGCTAGATCCTACATGAAAACCAATAAAGTAATGTCCACATGCAGAAGATGCAATATATGAAAAAACACAATAACTTCACGCATGGTAGGAAACACAGTCTTGCATGGTAGAAAGAGAAGATTGGAGAATATAACACATGAACAGTCATCATAGTAGAATCTATGTAATGCCTAAGAACAGGCTGTTCATAGTGGCATCAAAGGTTTGAGCAACAGGAAAACATGAACTCTATTATTTATTTTTATTTAATTTACTGAAAATTTCAAATGTTGACAAAATTGATGCAATGCCTTTTCTTCCAGAACCAGCTAGTATTGAAACAAGACTGTACATTAGACAGCATTTGTAATTTCTTTAACTCACCATCATGCAACTCAGAACATATTATATATTATTTCATAAGGGCTGTTTAATGAATGTTTACCTTATGATTGTGCAATAAACATCTGAAAACTGTAAGGATTTACCAATTAAACAAAACAAAAGCAAACAAACAAAAAACCCCACAAAAAACCCCCAAACAACCATGAAGATAGAGACACAAACAATAGTAATAATGCTGCAAAGACTTCAATGATCATTCTCTAATCTTCTATCACTATGTGTTTCATTATATTATGACACCTCTTGTCTGCTACCAGATAAGGTCTCAAGGTAGACAAGGGCCTTTAAAGATAAGACTGTTAGCCTTTCATTCCCAGCATTTCCATGGTTTCCACAGGGTCATGTTAGATCTCTCCTACAATACTGAAAGGGAAAATTGTTATCTTCCTTTACCCAAAAATATTAGGTAACTGTAATGTTGAAATACTGCCCTTAGCCTTTTTTTCCTGTGGGTTAGTTATTTACATATAATACTTCAGGCATGACCATATTTCTAGATTACTCTTAGGAATTCTTCACAGGATAAACAGTAAAAATATGAATATTGTCTACTTTTAATGTCTATCATTGAAAAGCTCCAAAATGCAGTTCTTCTGTTGTGTATAAGAATTTCTATGTTCACACACAAAGAAGCAGAACTAATGGTACAGAAAGTTTTGAATGGTTTTCAATAGTTTAAGGTAAGTATAACTGGTAAAACTCTGCTTCAACAAGTACAACCACTTTCATGACAAAAATTAACAGGACGCAAACATGATAAAAAGAAACACTGAAAGCTTCTGCATATGATGGGGGAGTAGATGGCTATAAAAATAAGAAAATATTCACTACAAACCTAATATCCCACAGACTTTAAAAGAAAGCTTTGATGCTTCCCAGACAATATTAATGTTCATACATGTATGTATTAAACATCTGCATTAAGAAACTTTCTACTACATAACAAGCCTTGCCCTAAAATATTTATAATTTTAATTTGAGCAATAAGAACCAAGTTTAAAAGTTAAGATACCATTACATTTAAAAATATCTAACATGCTGAATATATTTATTTTATTTATTTTGAAGTTATTGTAAAACATTCAGTAGTCTACAAAAGCAGATTTCAGCAGCTGAATGGTGTTTCTTGACCACACACTCTCAGGCATTTGAAGCCTATTTGTACAACAGAACTTAATTTGAATTCCCAGGTCAAGTTTTCCCATACTTTTTAAAAGCCTACAGTGATTTTCCAAGGCAGGCTACTCTCCCCAAAACCCCTTCCTACATTGTAACAGTGACTCAGGAATCTCCCTTACTTTGTTACTAAGTTTTAAAGTTAATTCAAAGCTCTTTGCAATTCCTTTTCTCGTGATAATTTCTACTACTCGATATGCTTTCAATTAATAAATGTTTACACCACCACCAATAAATAGCAGAGAAATAGTTATTAAAAATGCTCATTTTGTAAAGGCCAAGAGGTGAAAACAAATTCAGAAAAACTAAAGCAACCTTGAACAACAAAATAACAAGCTTCTGAGACTGCTCAGTAGAGGCATCTTAGTCCTTTGGTCCCATTTGTTACAAGTTTTCTCTGAAAATTTTATCTACATGTATTTATGCTGACGTTCTTCTAACTGTTTAGAGTACTAGACACAAAAAGCACAAAGCCAAAATTTTTCATGTAATAGAATTTATTTGGAGAGAAGGCTTGAGGGCATTCCCTGACAAAATAATGAGGGACAGAAGGAAAAGAGGTACTTTTCCTGGTGGAGGCTGGGAAATAGGTCACTATTGATTTGACTTGAAGTATTAAGAAGAGCCATAATATCATGAACTTTTTGAATTCTAATGAATTTTATGAACATTGTTAAATTAAGTGTGATTTCTAATGGGAATTTGCCTAGAATAGGAGCAGTGTCTCTTGTCAAAGGTGACCCATGTTCCCACCTGACTTTCCTAATTGCTAAACATCATTGCCTTTCACTGGTCAGGGTCCAGCTGCTCCCCCTCACACTAGATATCATTGGGACTAACCACCATCAGAGTAATACTCTACCACAAATACATGAGATCCTGATCTTAAAGTGATTTCACTTAGAAATTATTTAAACAATTATAAATACCTTTAAATTCTGCCATGCCATGAGTCTGTGTTAAGTGTTCCTTCCTGCTTGGCAGGTCTATGAGGAGCTGATCTTTTACCACACTCTGGGTGGTTCACAGGAGAAACCACAGTTCCTCCAGAGGTTGAAAATGAAACAACCATTAATTTTATAGTAAGCTTCCCTAAAACTTTGTCAGGAGGAACAAAAGTCTGGGCAAGTTCTTATTCTTGTAAAAAACAATAAGTAGAAAGGAAAAAAACAACAGAGAAACAGGATCATCACAACCCGGATCCAGTGACATATTCTCAGCTGGCAAGCGGAAATTCTCAGTTTTAGTCCTTTCAAGTGTAGTCCTTGACGTCTTTGTGATCCTTGTAGCAAATGATCCCACTGGGATTGCAGGTGAAGAGGCATATACCACACAGCTGCAAGACAGCTCCTTTTTATAGGGTCAGGTTCTCTTGGACCCTTCCCACAGATGGAGACTCATTTGCATGCTTGCACATTCATTATGAACTATTCTGGAATGTTCCAGATGGTAGAAGGTGATTCTCATGAGCTCCAGTCCTGGTTGGGTGCCACAGTGTCTGTGTCGCTGTCTCTGGACAGTTTGTTGGTGTCTCTGAGGAGTTGATCTTCATGGCCTCAGGGCAGACAGCACAGGAAAACCCTCCACCTTCCTAGAGCAAAATCCCTGCTCTGTCCCCCTGCCCCCTTCTGCCCAAGTGATAAGGAGTTGTCAGTTCCTTCTATCTTTTGAGATGTTTTTAGGCAAACA
This sequence comes from Lathamus discolor, assembly GCF_037157495.1. Classification (NCBI taxonomy): domain Eukaryota; kingdom Metazoa; phylum Chordata; class Aves; order Psittaciformes; family Psittacidae; genus Lathamus; species Lathamus discolor. The sequence continues at coordinate 101,372,980 of NC_088885.1, read as the reverse complement.
CAGAAAGGGTCCATCACAATAAGTTTGACATTTTTAGCAAGGAATGTTACATAAAAGAAATGTTACAGTGTGCTTTCACAGGTTTCACACTCTCCATTTTGAAACTAATCTTGATTCTGTCACTCAACATGTACTCAAATTCTTGGGGTCTTAGAAGTGAAAAAAGGTGGAAAAGGTGGTATTAAGGCTTCAGGAGAAGAAATATATCAAAGGGCTGTTTTGAACTAATCAGGTTTTAAATTTCCGTTATTTTTAGTCAAGCTAAGAGGAAAATTGAACTTTGCTTGAGTAACTAGAGCTTTGCAACTGCATCATGAATTACCCACTCTGGAAGTCCCACTGGCTTGGAAAATCACAAGACTAAGCAGAAAGAAAATCAAAATAAGATAAATTGTTCAGGTTTGCATCTGAAATACAGCACAGTTTCTCATGCAAATTCTGGGAAACGGTGAGGACTGAAAGGGGACATTGCTTCCAGAGCTCTAATGTTTCTGAATATCCACTACTTCTTGGGAATCCTAAGGGTAAACCATTTGCATTGAGAAAGAGCCTTTGCAAAGAAAAACCCTGTTTGCTTTGCTTTTTTTGTGTGTTAATTCATAGCTACTTTCTGGAGAAAAAAAAAAAAATCACAAACAAACAAAAAAAAAAAAAAAGAAGAAAAAAGAAAAAAAGAGGCAAACCAAACAGTAAGGAATTGCACCTAAAGGAAAGTCCATTGTAATGTTTTCAGTTGAGATAGAAATACTTTTCTTCATAGTAGCTTATATGGGTTATGTTTTGGATTTGTAATGAAAATGGTGTTAACACAGGGATGATTTAGATACTGAAAAACAGTGCTTAGACAGTGTCACAGCCTTTTCTGCTCCTCACACTGCCCTGTCAGTGAATAGGCTGGGGGTGCGAAAGAAGCTGGGAGGTGACACAACCAGGACAGCTAACCCCAACTGACCAAAGGGATTTCCCATATGATACAATATGATGTCACACTCAGCAATAAAACAGAGGGGGTTGGAGGTTGGTTTTGTGCAGGGCTGCCACTACTGGGGACTAGCTGTATGATGCTTATTTTCCTACCAGGGTTAAACCACAACAATTGGAAATAGTATCCGTTCATAACAACGCCTACATGGCTCAGTTTGCGGGTGTCATCACTAAGAGAGATCTGTATTTGGGAACATTCTTGACAGTTAATTTTTCAGTGATCATTTGGCATTTCAGTAGGGGACCTTTGTGGCTTTCAATAAATAATAAATAAAAATATGTACAAATAAATTAATTGGAATTCATCTGCAAGCAATAAAGAGCATGCTATGGCAGCAACAAAGTTTGCCTGTTATGAAGTTCTATTAGATGTGAAGTTTCACTGTGCCACAGGTAGTTAATCCAAGTATCATTAAATTTGCTCTCTGAGTGCTATTCCCTTTATCTGAGTTTGAGTATGCCCCAGATCCTTGGAAAAGTTTTCTGACATTATATTTAATATCTGCATATCTCTTGTGAAAGCTCTAACACACCTCTTCAGGTCTTTTAAAAATAGCCAGTGTACCTATGCATAAAAAAAACTCATTGATTCCTATAACCTCAACACATGAGACCTCAGTGGAAGAAGAGCAGAAGCAGCTCCATAGCCCTGTAGGGTCTTGTAAGATCAGAAATTCTGCACACAACCCAGCTAACGGGAAGAAAAAAGCATATAGGAAAGTGATTTGCCTTCCACCAAATAATAAAATCTGCAGCTCATAATTGTACAAAGGCCAGGTCGATATAGAGCCCCTATCAAGAAGATAATATTCCTGCTGTAAACACAAAAGTGCATTTCCAACATGACTTTCTTATAGAAAGATTCTTTGCTGCTGCATTAAAAAAAAAAAAAAAAAAAAAAACAACAAAAAGAAACTTTTTCTTTTAACAGCTACATTAAATTTGCTAAACTTCTGCATGTTTTCCAAATGCCTTTAAGTGGATGCTTGTCTTCTTTCTTCAGCAAAGTGCTTAGGCAGATGTTGGTCCTCAAATCAATCTTGTGATAAGAAATCCTTGAGAAATAAAGTAGATACATTAATGAAGAAAGACCATGCAGTAGCACAAATTTCACTCATGCACATTTGTTTCAAAGAAGTAATTACTTTAGAAATGTTACAAAAAAGCCTGTAACGACTAAAGCTCTGTCTATCTTCAGTTATAATTAGACCTCTAGCAAACAAACCAAACTCACAAACAGATCTAGCCTTGGTTTACCTGTCTTTGTCAGTCCTAATATCTGGTAATTGGTTACTTAGGCTCTTAGTTGTTAGCTGTTCAAAAGCAGTTATTCTGAGCAAGGTTTCTTAGGAAAGGAATGGTAGGGCAAAAAGTAACAAAAATATAATTTCTAATGCATTATTACAGAGATACTCTCCACAAAGATGAACATTAAACATTAATCCAAACTCAATCACCACAATAATTTTTAATGTCTTTTTAATTAGGGTCTACACAGGATTCAGTAAAATATAGATACATATAAAATATATCAAATATGAGATGCAGACATTTCAATCACAAGTGAATCATAAGTACAAGTGATTAAGGGAAAGGTGAAAAATCATTTTTCCCTTTCCCTGAACTTATTTGAACCGAAAAATACTTTGACTCATAAATCTATGAAAATAGATCTTAAGATAGGTACATTATAATTTTCTGGTGAAGTGTTGAAGACAGAATTGTGACTATCCAGCACACTAGGTATTATGAAATTTTAATTTTCTAACTAGACATCTGCTTTTCTCCTTATGCCATAAAAGTTTGTTTACCACAGGCCATTTTCTCAGGCGCATAATTATTTTGACTTTAAATATAGTAGCAGTCATTTATTATGAGGCATAGAAGATGTTTAGAGATGTGACAGCTGTGGCATCATATTACATTTTTCTAAGTCACTTAAGTCTGCTGTTATACAACAAGGTAGTTTACCTTTACTGCAAACATAAATTATCTTCAAAATGGAGGTATCTCTCTATAAATCTGAAAAATTCTGCATACAAGTACAAGGTGTGTAAGGCATGAGAATCTAATTGCCACTAACACATTTCTCAAAAAAGGCACTCAGGAATTAAAAGAAAAATAAAAAATCAAGGGCATAAAGGATATTTTACTTACATCCAACTACAAGTTCCTTTCATACAGCTGAAAACTACTGCATTAAGAATAATTTAGTGTTGCAAGAAAAGCCCATTGGATCTCTGTTAAAAACTGAGAAAAAAAATGCACAAATCCTGTACAAATTTTACACTGCTGAGCATATCAGCAAGTAATTCTTCAACAACTGAAATATTACAGGCTCCCTCATCTTGTGTTAAAGGTAGGCATAGTGCAGGTTTCTGATTTTTTTTAAGTTTATTCATAGAATAATAGCTGTCTTCAGAGCATAAAATGACTAATTAAAATTTTCTTTTTCCTGTACCAATTGCAGGGGTATCAGATATAATAGCAATGCATTCCACAGCAAACAAAACTACTTTGCATTGTTTCAAGGAGGACTTTCATTCAAAGAGAGGAACAAAGTAAACAGGCTATTAGCATTTGCTGAGGAGTAGTGATGACTGCAGGAAATGAATCCCTCTTTAAAAAAATTCAAAATTGTATTAATATCCCAAGTTACAAACTTGTTTACCTAATCTTAATGAACAGGTGATTACGATTTCTGTAACAGCTATAAAATAGGCATACAAGCTAAGAAATTACGATTTTGAAATCTTAGGACAAAAATGCAATAAGCAGAAGAGTCTTTGGAGAAATATTTAAACTTTGGTGGCATCTCCCTGGGAAAGTGTTGGTGTTGAGTAAGACTACTTTTTTAAACAAATCCCCAAGTTACAAGTGCTCTAGATTACTCCATCAGGATGAAGATCACCTTCCTCCATGCTTGCTCCTTTGCTTTTAGTGGCATTTATGGTAGAGAAAACACATGTTTAAAGAAGTCTGTTTAACCTGAAATCAGGACAACAGTCTATTTGGTTGCTCATACCTTTATTTTGACTTTAACTAGTCAACTAACCTAAATTCATGGTTTCAGTACTTTCATCAGGAAACCTCTCAGGTTGCAGAATTGCAAGTCAGTTTTTCTATTACACAAAAAAATGTATTCTCAAATTATCTTCTTTGTGTCAGGCTTCTGTGACTATTGAGAAATATTATATGTATGATGCACTTACACTGACCATTAAGGATACAGAAGAGAGATTCATAAGACTGATAGGGAGCTAATAACTTAATTTTCTTAGAATCATTATTAAAAAAAAAAAAAAAAAAAGCCCTTTCCCCTGGGAAGAATCATAAGTGCTCACTCTGCTGGCTTGCCCAGAGGTAGAATCATCCATCATTTTTAACCAATTTTTATTAGTGACCATATTACAATGAGGCCTCCAACTGCAGCAGTATGGGCTTTCTGACACACACGCACAAGACCAGTTTTACAGAGGAATAAACCAGGTATTTTTTTCTGGAAAAACTAGTTTCCAAGAAAGCCCTTTAACAATGTGAAAGCTTCATCATTTGTCAGCAACAAATGCCTATTGCTAAAATTGGCAGAACTGTTTAATCTAATTCTTCTGCTATTTTATTGCAAAGGTGGGAAGTTAAACAGAGAGACATCAAATATTTTCCAAGAAAACAGGCTCAAGAAGCTGCTGCAGTGCACAATTGCATCATACAAATTAGAAGCATATATTCAGGTGTTTTTGAAAGGAATATTCTGGATGCTGGAACAGAGTGAACAGAACCCGAAACCTCCAAAGTGTACAGCATTAGATGGCTGCAACCTGAGCAGCAGAAAGAGTCGAAGCTGTGTACTAAAAGTCTATTCTTTGCAGAACCTCATAGATCAGCCATAAAAAGCACATGTTCTTTTCATGAATAGCACAAAGGCAAGTATTTTTGATAACCAAATATATTTTTAGTTCTCATGGAGGGACAGGTAGAATATTTATAAACTGGAAGTTTCTTCTGTTTTCTTACTAATAATCCGTCTGAATATATGCATAATTCAGCATATAATTTCAAGTTTCCTTTTCTCCTAGATGCCTCCTAACATTATTGTCCAAGTGAAAATTTCACTAGCACTTGTCTCTCTTGTTTAGAAGCATTTCTACTTTTTAACGGATTATTGCGTAAGCAGAGAGCATTCTTCCCTTATCTAGGCCTTCATAGCTTGTCTGAGAGTGGATTCATTTAGCTTCTCTCGAAAGCATGAATCCATAGAGCAACAAATGGAAAACTTATCTAAAAGCTTTAAGAGTTTACTGACTTAAAATTTTCCTATGAGGTAGGATAGTTTGCTGATTTTAATAAGTTCTATAATGTTCCATGGTAGGAATTTAAATTCATATTGAAGATATTTAAACTAAAGAAATCAGGGGTTTTTTTTAAGCATTTTTGTAGACATTAGTGTGTAGATATAAGGCCAGAAGAGATCATTAAATCTGAAACACAAAGGAAAAGCAAGAAGCCATTCTTGTTTGGTGCTCAGTTTCAAGAGATATGCTTGTTTTCTTATTTTCATTATAAATATAATTTTCTCAAGCAGATATACAATAGTAGTTAAATAAATATATAAATATATAAATGAATTGATCAATAAATAAAAAAATAGATTATTTAATTAATAGATAAATTCCGCTGGTGCACAAAGCATCAAGTCATCAAAATGCTTTTCCTTCTTGGAACAGACAAGTAGACTCCAAAGACTTGGCTCCCCAACGAAAAAGCCAGAAATTCACAAATTTTGACAGTACAAAGATACATTGCAAGCTTATATACCCCATTAGATTTTAGTGTTTAATATAAAGCTGAAAAGGCAAGTAATGTCAGGACATGTCTACAGAAGAAATGTTTACAAATATTGAATTATCAATCAGTGAAGCTAAACCAGTATGCAATAGCTCTGTGCATGCATTGTTATTCTTGAAATAGAATGACTTTGCCATGTCACGTAAACCTTTTCAAAACAGACAAACCTGGAAAATTCAGTATTTTTGAAAAAGTAACACTGCAATCAAACAGTATACGCATAATTTTCCCTCCTTTATTCTCCAAAATCTGCTTTCTAGTTCTAGGGTGACAAGCATGTTCATTACTGTGATTTCAAACAATACTATATTAAAAGCATACTTCAGTTTTAATAAGATTTATTAACACATAACAAGCTAAAAAGATGTACAGTGTGAATTCAGGTGACCCTGCGCCATCAAGCAGAAATAACACTGCAGTTAAATGTAAGAAGAGGAAGAAAAGTAGCAATATTCAGTGGGGGAAACTTCAGGGGGTTTGTTCTGTTGGGGCTTTTTTGACGGGTTAAAAATTAATTGAATGCAAAATGTAGTTAGGGTCACAGAATCACATCTCAGATTCGTATCAAAGTATTTGGAAATAACATTTTAAAACATATTTGTTAAAGACTTTCCTGGATAGCTTCCCCTCTATTCCAGGAGGCTTACTGACATCAAGCCACAGGGTTTAACCTACTTGCTTCAACCAGACAACCACTTGATAAAACCATTTATCTCCAGAAAGTAATGAGTGAATGGAGCAATAGCTTCAAAAAGTGTCGGAGTTGCTGGCAACATCAAGACTTAACTGTTCAAGACTTCAACGTGTCCTGTGTATTTAAAGCTTTTTGAAGTCTGTCTTAGCTGTCATTTACCTAACTTTGTTACCTAGCTAACAATTAGAAACTTAAATCTAAACTGGAGGCATTGTGAAAACAGAGAAACTATTCAATGAGAAGTGTTTTCTAAAATTTGAATCCGGTACTTCTCATTCATCTATGAAACAGTCCTTTTATTTATGTTCAGGAGAAAGTTATTCCTAAAACAAGGAAATTATACAGGAGAAGCTCAATGGTGGGAGGAAGAGAGGTGCTTTCAATTAGGATGAGTAAAAAAAAAAGAAAAGCCTTGCTTTTAAAATTATTTAATATTTATCTTTCTATTTTTTTCAGTCTCTTGATCAGAGCTTTATAAAGCAGATATTCAAGTAGTTCAATGCTATTTAATTGCACATGAATAATAGAAATTTTAAACAGGCAGTAGGAAATTTCATTTTAATTACCTTTATTTATTGAACTTTCATGCCCAGAGTTAAAACAATTGAAGTGTTCTCTACTCCTGTGTTCATTAGCAGTTTCTTTACAGAACAGTAAAGAAACTCAGAATAGGAGACTCAGCACTGAAGGATAATGGAAAATAGCCATAAAGCCATCTGTACAAGACATAAAATTTCCTCAAGAGATGAACAAAACTGATGAGAGATATTGCATGGCAATCAAAGATGACCATCACTTCCAACTTCAAAATGCATATATTAGACCTTACTTTCCCTATTATATATATACAGTATTATGCAGATCTCTTTAAATAAGAGAAGTAACAAAATAACAGTATGAATACAGCATATTCCAATGCAAAATTTCTGGAGCTTTCTGAGAGACGGAGAAAAAAAAAAACAGTATGAGAAAACTGTTGGCCATGTCACCTTATGTACCACAAGACAGTGTTTGAATGATACAGTAAAAAATGTATTTTAAAAATACTTTGCAACTGACTGAGGAAAAGGACTTAAGGTGGGGATCAGTAATTCCTATCCCTAGTCTGTCTCCCTTCACCATGCAACCATAACAGAATGTTAGCATATATACTATTCAGGTTTTTTGTTAATTTCATAAACCATACTATCTGTCCTCAAAACAACTCTGTGGTGTTTAATTACTTCGTATTTGTAAATGGGAGTTGAATATACACTTTTTAGAACAGAGCTGGAAAAAATAATAACCATTTAGTTTCAAAGTCTATAAACCCATGTATTGATTGACTGTACAGGAAAATCCTTCATTTATTTTCAATTGAAACTTAAACTTTCTTTATCTAGAAACCCCAACATTAAATCCTACCAAGAGCTAACACAAAATAGTGAGCTAATCCACAGTTATTCAGATTTCTAAAATTGTGCATTTAGGCAAATAAAATATGGTCTTAACATAGGACTGTGAATTCTCTGGGATACAAAATGCTCTAGGAATATATTGGAGTTTAAAAGTTAAGGAAAATGTGGAGACAATTGAGATTTTTATTAATCATTAAGAAAGGAGGCCCCTGACAGCTGCTCTTAATGCAATGGGAAAGGTTAAGTGATTAAAAATTCTTCAGGAAATCTCATCAGACCTACTGATAGCAGGCTAGTAAATTTAACTGTGTGGTAACAACTACCACAGCAATCCTTTAGGACCTATCAAGAGTAGCAAAGACCTTTTTAATACTTTATTTCTAGCTGTTCATTGTCCCTGAGGCCACATCACCTTTTCCCAGCACTGATGACACAGATGAAATTGTTAGTTCTAGACCTCCTGCCTAGAGCAGATAACAGTTACAGGGTTCACTGTACCAATATAACATACGCACCTCATCAGTGCAGATCAGGTGACCTCACTATATGCTATCATACTCTTTTTCTAGCTTCCTCTTTTATCACAAGCAAACAGGAGATGGGGGTAAAGAAGGGAAAAAAGATCACTGCTAAAGGTGTGTGTTTTAGATGTCTGTGAAATAATCAGTTGCCTCTTAGCACAGGGTGAAATATATGTTCTTGTAGTACAGTGACAGGATTTGAATTGCTCTGAAATTTGCTCGGTAGCACTTTACATAATAAGCAAATGAAACAAACATTGTCCAGGTATTCACTGTTCCTCAGAAAAATTGAGTGAAAAACTGAAGTCATACTTTCCTCAACTAAAACAAAAGAGCCAGAGAGTACAAATATAACCTCATTAAGTAAGACAGCAAGTCTAAGTGGCTTACAAGGCTATTAAACAAACTATATTGGTCCATAATAATAAGAAACATATTTCACATCTGTTGAACAGTTCAGAGCTTTTAACAAGTAATAGGCATACTACGTTGGAAAATAGTTGCTATTCTCCGTCAGTATATCATTGTCAATGGCTGTGCTGTCTCAAAAGAAGCACTTATCTCATACACTTTATAGCTTGATAGCCTGCTGATTGCTTTTACAAAGTAATAAATTGATGGCCTGATTCAGCAGTGACATTAGGTTATGTTCATTTTCTGTGATTGATGCTTTGAATTAGAACTTGTACATTCTCCTGTTTGGAAATATGAAATTCCAAAGAGGCAAACCTGATGTCACAAATAAAATGACACAATGGATGTCAGATGAGTGAGATTTATACATTTAAATATCTAACTAGCTTTCCTCTTTATTAAAGTTTTCATAATTTATTGTTGAAGGGATTGTCTTTCAGTTAAAAGAATCCAGCTAAATAAGGAGAAAGGGGAAAAAAAAAAAAAAAAGAAAAAATGAGAGTAGAATTTCCTTATTATAAATTGCTGCAGTAATAGCAATGCATGTAAAGGTGAACAACAAGAACATATTAATTATTTAACTCTCAATTAAATAAATTGAATTATTTAAACATTTTCCTGCAAGTTTTAAGGTAAAAAGGAATTACATTATTTTTCACTGACTAAAAAAATCATCTATCAGCCACAGCAGCCTCTTTATTATGCATAATTTTTAATGATACATAAGAAGTAAGGCAAAATAAAAAAAAAAAAAAAAGAAAAGGTGACAGAAAGAAGGGTAACTGCTAACTGTCTTTCATTATTTCTTCATAATAAATAAATTAAATAAGAAGCTGTGTGTTAAACTAATTTTAAAGATGGGAATAAAACTCCCAGAGAAGCTGAGGATGTTATTTTCGTTGTCTGATTTTATATTTAATGAACTCTCCTGCCTCTTAGGGCTTGTAAGCATAAGAACACCAAACCAAACCAAACCAAATAAAAAACCACATAAGAAACAGAAACTAATGAAGAAAAGGAAAAAAAAATCAAACAAGTAAACATACAAGCCCCAATCTACTGATCATCACAGCTGTTTGGAAGCTGTTCTCCCCTCTAGATGCTAAACTTCAGAAAGAGCACTGTCATGTGGGGAGCAATTCCGGAATAACTGCTTTTACGTATGCATCATTCAACTCACTTTGTGACAGATGCAGCTGCTTGACACCACGCATAAAATACACCCCTGACTGCAATGCAACCAAACAACTGAAACTGGAGGAAGATGAAAGCTCTACTTTGTCAAATGTAGCATTTTTATGTTTTTATTGAGTCTGCTGGATAAATATATATAAATTAACAGCTCTAGCCCTTGTGGGTTCCTTGAATCTGACTGTGGCTTGGGCAAGGTTGTAACACCTTAGTTTCCACATCTGTAAACTGAAGATGATATTATTTACTCACCTTCTTGATGCTGAAGCTGTGCACATTCACTTGCTGCCTTTTATGCTGGCCTTTTAAATTATACAGGCAACACTGAAGTGATAAATATTAATACCAAAAGGCAAAGCGTGATGGGCATCTGCTCAGACTGATGTTCTTATAATTGAAAGGGCTATGAAATAGACTAGCTTTCACTGTTGGGTGCAGCGTATTTCCTAGGACATTATTTTCCTTAGACTCTGTGACAAAAATGTAGTGGGTAAGAACAACAAGCTGTAATTTTCAACAATACCTTCTTTTTTTTTTTTTTTTTTGGTCCTTTTTTAATTGCCCCCACTTTGTAAATCCTAATACAAATTGTGAATTTTACTTTGTGAAACTTCAGTTATGCATCAAAACAAATCATAAGTGTATCAAACTATTCTGGTATAGCTCAACTTCTCGTTAATGTCATTATGCCATATCCTCTAAGAATTACAAAATACATGTTGTCGAATTATTGCCAGTGTGTTTTGCTCTACAAGAGAAAAGCTGCATTCCAAAGTTCCCTCTAATTATACTGGTTTTGTTGCTTTTTAATTTCTTTCCTTTGAAAATATTTATACAAAGACTTTGAATACGCACATCCATGACTTCTTACTATCCCTCTTCTGAGGACAAAAAAGTATACCCTATGCATTTTAGAATCACAGAAACATAGAATAGTTAGGGTTGTGTAGGTAGTTCCAATCCCCTTGCCATGGGCAGGGACACCTCACACTAAACCATGACACCCAAAGCTCTGTACAACCTGCCCTTGAACACTGCCAGGGACGAATAATTCACAGCTTCCCTGGGCAACCCATTCCAATGCCTCACCACCTTAACAGGGAAGAATTTCTTCCCTATATCCAATCTAAACTTCCCCTGTTTAAGTTTTAACCCATTACCCCTTGTCCTATCACTACAGTCCCTAATGAAGGGTCCCTCCCCAGCATCCTTATAACCCCCTTCAGATACTGGAAGGCTGCTTTGAGGTCTCCACGCAGCCTTCTCTTCTCCAGGCTGAACAAACCCAACTTTCTCAGCCTGTCTTCATGCAGGAAGTGCTCCTGTCCCATGATCATCCTCGTGGCCCTCCTCTGGTCTTGTTCCAACAATTCCATGTCCTTTTTATGTTGAGGACACCAGAACTGCACACAATACTCCAGGTGAGGTCTCACGAGAGCAGAGTAGAGGGGCAGGATCACCTCCTTTGACCTGCTGGTCACGCACTTTTGATGCAGCCCAGGATACGGTTGGCTTTCTGGGCTGCAAACGCACACTGCCAGCTCACGTTCATTTTCTCATCAACCAACACCCCCAAGTCCTTCTCCACAGGGCTGCTCTGAATCTCTTCTCTGCCCAAAATAGTATTTTCATAAGGTCTATTAAGTCTCTTAGGAAGGGGTATTTTCTGATAACTCTTCTAAGAGATGTAGCAGAAACAAAGACTGGATCATACACAAGACACAAAAAGTGTAATGAGACCAAGGGAAAAGATTATTTAATCTATGTACATGTGCACACAGACATAAAATGCTGGAGGAGAATAGCTGGTGGAAGATAAGACTTTGCTGCTGATAGTCAGAAACCCTTACCTGCACCTTAGAACTGGTTAAACAGATATGTTTTCTCATTTGACCTTATCTGCTGAATACTGTAACTTTGTGGATCACAGGTAAACATGTATTGACCGAAAATCTCTGCAAATAAAGTAGCAATGAATGAGAAAGCTTATAACTGAGACAAGGGCTATCTCAACAGGACACAAAACGAGAAAACAGTCTAAACCTATCATTAAGAATTGGAAAATAAGACCTCCAATTGGCATGCTGCAAGAAGAGAAGGAGAATTTCATTACGTTTCCATTCTTCTTACCAGCATGGGTATTACTAACCAGGAAATTATAATCAACATGTAGTCTCTTAATTCTTGGGTTATAATATTTTTGTGAGCCACAAAGGACAGTAGGGTAATTATTGCCTCAGAGCAACAAAACACAATGCCAGCATTTCAAATGTTGTTTTATTTTGAAGAACCCAGGTCTATATTGAAGCTAGCATGCAAAGTTGAACATATTTATTTTATGCATGGAAAACTGTTAACTGTAATTTGACATGGAATGCATATGCATAAAGATGAAGCATTGAAAAGTTGTTAAAGGATTTTTTGGTTTTGTTCTACATTTTAGTAACTAATTTCAAACTACATCCATTTACTTTCCTAGGTATAACATAAAAAAGTGTTAACTGTTCTTCCTCAGAAATCAAGCCAATTTCAACAAAGTAAATTAGAATATTTTGCAAGTAGGCCCACCTTTTGTGAAACTACACAATGAATAAAATTTGACAGAAAAAAAAATATTCATTTTAGTACCATAATCTTTTCAATTAATAGTTTTTTTCCACGAGTTTACCAGAAGAAGAGAAGCATAGTACAACATCACAGCGAAGTCTAGATAACAAGGTTCTAAAAACCTTTTACATCTTTAATATGGCAAGTTATAGAGAGAGCGAACGCAAATGAAAAATGAATAAATTTGGATTAACGACAAGCAAGACTACATAATGCCTGCTAGGATTTCCTTGTGGCTATCCTGAAAAATATCCACAAAAAGCCCAAACAAAAGCCTACACAGCCACACACACATACACGCACTCACAAAGAGAGATGGTCTAGACAGACTTTTGCAGGTCCCAAAAAATAAAAGCAATAAGAAGTAGAAAGGTACACTGTAGAACATACATACAAAATAGTTTGTTTCAATACAATACTAACAGAAAACTTCTTATAAATGGATTAAAATTCAAAAGATTTGTAGCTTCATCTTATTTACCATTATAGAATGTTTATCTTTTCTCTGAACTCTTCTGGGTTATTTGGGAGGAAGATTAAATAAAACACAACTGGTTTACTTCTCTTCTCACCCTGTCCATCCCCCCTTCACCCTGACGGGAAAGAGAGCAGAGAGAAATAAAACAAAAGATGTCCTTTTTTTCTGCACAAAGTATAAAATCAAAATTAGTCAGTGTAAACTCTTAAGATGTGGAAAGTAACACTTCACTTATGAGCCTCTAAACCCCAGTTGTGTTTAAGACAACAGTAATGACGGGCTTTCCTGCTTGTCAGGAAAACTCTGAAATGAAGTAAAAGAATCTCCCTCCAAAAAAAAGTTTCCTTCATTTTATAAAGACGCATTCAGTAAGCAAAATTCATGATAGACTTGTCTTTATTTACCAATAAAGTTTACCATGTAAAGCAATAATGCATTTGTAAGACACAAAGCCCTACCTCAGACAACAGCTCTTGATGATGGATGTGTCCCCTGTTCCAACTCTATGTTCTGTTTTTTAGTAAGTGTAATAGCTCTGACTCTATGGAGCTGAATGTTCTCAACTGATTAGTTTAGTTAAATGCCAACTCTCACTTTGGGATCTCAAGGCTGCAATAGTTGCTATTAAGCTATTGATTGGAAAGCTGGGCTAAAATACCACGGTTCATGATGCTGGGAGTCCCTCCTCTTCCCCCTCTTTTTTTCTTTAAACCTTGAGGAATTTAAGGCATGGGGTTTTTGCTAATCTGAAATTCTGACCATTCATGCTACACACAAAGTGAAATCGATTGAATAAATAAGGTAGATGAGGGGTCTCACCTAGTTAAACAGAACCATATAGTTAAACCTGCTGCAAGTGGAGAACCATGCAGAACATGAATGAAAATATTTTAGTTTTGATTACAGCGTTAATATAATGGATATGTTTTTGAACCTGTGGTTTTGGACTTAATTAGGGAAAAGTAAATAGAATGGAATTTCTGGATTATTTGATATATTGAAGCAGACATCAGTATTATTCCTTTTTTTTTAACATTCTTACACTATTCTTAAACTTTGTTCGTCTGCAAAGTGCCATCAAAAAATTGATATTTCTAGTAACAAATATACATTGCATCCTCCCCCAGTGTTGGGAAAAGTGAGATTTTCTGTTCTCTTCAGGTTCTTATACTAATGACAGCATCTGAGCCCTTTCCAGAATTAAACATTTTTCTCCTCATTTAATTCCCTCTCTAATGTGGATTCTTAACCTTCTTCACACACACACACTGAGAAGAAAGAAAATATGAATTTTAAGGTTCTCAGGATCTAGTTTTGTTTTATTTTAATGAGTTATCAGGCTGTATGTCCCTCTGAAAGGATTTTTAAACATGTTTCACTTTAAGACTTTAAACAAGTGATCCTAATGAGTTACTGAAAATAAAACTACAACAGATAAAGTACAACTAATTTTGCTACATAGGAAAGACAAGGATTCCCAGAGTTTAAAATGTCATGTTTTCTTTAAAATTGTGATCATGTGACCCTCAGCCATAATGCAGACAGTATTATGTAGTTAAGCTTAAGTTACATATCTTTGGAAAAACTTTGCTCATGTCAAAATTCTGGAAGTGACTTATGATAACATTTCTCTGTAGGAAACATACGAATGGTTAACATAAGATACAATCTTTTATACACTATTCTGCCATCGTTTCTTAAGTCTGACCTGGGGAGACATCTAGGGGTGAGAGGTTTATTCTGTACTTGGTGTCCCTGCTGAGATTGCCAGCTGGGGAGCCAGCAGCTCTGGAAAACCTGATACTTACTTCCCTCTCCAAGGCCCCAGAACAACGTACATTCTTTGAGTGAATATTTTATTAACAATCCATCATGCTTTGTCTCTAATCAAAAAGTAATTCCTACAACAGAAAATACTACAGGTTCCATGAAATAGCATATAAAACTGTGATGCAATTCTTTAGGGTTTTTTTTTTTTTGTACTTGTAATTTATTTGAAAAGTTGGAAATTTTCCCATTTGTATGCTTTTAATTTATAATGGATTGTTGAATGAACTTCCATTTCACATTCCAGAATGCCCAACACATTGCACAGATTGCAACATATTGTAGGCTCAAAAATTACTCTTCACTTATCCTGTCTCCATGTTCAGAATCAGAGGACTAGGGACAGCTCAAGTCTTCCAGTATCTGAGATCATGTTATATTGTCCTGTGTTTAACAAGAACTTCAGGTAATAAATGATCTTCAGATGTTTTATTTTATTCATTCTGCATTTGAAATTTGAAAAGTTGAGGCAGTATGTTAATTGTATAACTGCATCTTGATAGATTATATATATATATGTAAGGATTTTGATAGTGAATCATATGCGTAATGCATAGGTCAAAGTCATCTCTTCATATTCTCCATTCTCTTTAAGAAAAGGAGAAAGTGGGAGAATTAGTTGTATAAATTGGGAAAGGCCAACTCTGATCATATGTCAGGTACCTGTTGCACATTAATATGTTTATCAATCTATAGAGAACACACATATATCTACCTATCACAACATTTTGCTACACACTAAATTAAAACTTTGAACATCTGGGGGACGGGATATCTTACCAAACTCAGAATGTGTGTACATCTTTACATATAATACATAAAACACAATATGTTTATGGCATACCATCATTTTAAACCTTCCACTATTCTGCATTCAGATTGAAGTTGTTTAGGATTAGCTTTAAATACAGTAAAATCCAGTAGTTGCTAGGAGAAATATCACTCCTTTTTCTGCTTTACCTATATCATGGTGCTAAAAAGGAAAAAAAAAATATATAATAAAGCTCACACTGCTGCCTTCACACAGTGTGGGTAAGGACAGTCAGGAATACATAAACAATCTCTCCCTTCTCTCCACAGAATCACAGAATCACAGAATCCCAAGGGTTGGAAGGGACCTAAAAAGATCATCTAGTCCAACCCCCCTGCAAGAGCAGGGTAACCTACAGTACATCACACAGGAACTTGTCCAGGCGGGCCTTGAGTATCTCCAGTGTAGGAGACTCCACAACCCCCCTGGGCAACCTGTTCCAGTGCTCTGTCACTCTTACAGTAAAGAAGTTCTTCCTGATGTTAACGTGGAACTTCCTATGTTCCAGTTTACACCCATTGCCCCTTGTCCTATCACTGGATATCACTGAAAAAAGCCTAGCTCCATCATCCTGACACCTACCCTTCACATATTTGTAAACATTGATGAGGTCACCCCTCAGTCTCCTCTTTTGCAAGCTAAAGAGACCCAGCTCCCTCAGCCTCTCCTCATAAGGGAGATGTTCCACTCCCTTAATCATCTTTGTGGCTCTGCGCTGGACTCCTTCAAGCAATTCCCTGTCCTTCTTGAACAGAGGGGCCCAGAACTGGACGCAATATTCCAGATGCGGCCTCACCAAGGCTGAGTAGAGGGGGAGGAGAACCTCTCTTGACCTACTAACCACTCCCTTTCTAATGCACCCTAAGATGCCATTTGCCTTCTTGGCCACAAGAGCACATTGCTGGCTCATGGTCATCCTCCTATCCACCAGGACCCCCAGGTCCCTTTCCCCTTCACTACTTTCCAGCAGGTCAACCCCCAACCTGTACTGGTACATGGGGTTGTTCTTCCCCAGATGCAAGACTCTACACTTGCCCTTGTTAAATTTCATCAAGTTTCTCCCCGCCCAACTCTCCAGCCTGTCCAGGTCTCGCTGAATGGCAGCACAGTCCTCTGGTGTGTCAGCCACTCCTCCCAGTTTTGTGTCATCAGCAAACTTGCTGAGGGTGCACTCAGTTCCCTCATCCAGGTCATTGATGAAAATATTAAACAGCACCGGTCCCAGCACCGACCCCTGAGGAACTCCACTAGTCACAGACCTCCAGCTAGATTCTGCGCCATTGACCACAACTCTCTGCCTTCTTCCTTTCAACCAGTTCTCGATCCACCTCACTACTTGATCGTCAAGCCCACACTTCCTTAGCTTATCTATGAGGATGCTGTGGGAGACAGTATCAAATGCCTTACTGAAATCAAGAAAAACTACATCTACCGCTCTACCATCATCCCTCCACCTAGTCACTTCCTCATAGAAGGCTATAAGGTTGGTCATACATGACTTCCCCCTCATAAAACCATGTTGGCTGTTCTTAATGACCCCCTCATCCTTGATATGCCTAGTGATGGAGTCAAGAATAAGTTGTTCCATCATCTTTCCAGGGATGGAGGTAAGGCTGACCGGTCTATAATTACCCGGGTCCTCCTTCTTGCCCTTCTTATAGATTGGTGTGACCTTTGCCATCCGCCAATCCTCAGGCACCTCGCCCATTTCCCACGACTTACCAAAGATGATGGAAAGTGGCCTAGCAATGACCTCCGCCAGCTCCCTCAGCACCCGTGGGTGCATTCCATCCGGACCCATCGATTTACAGATGTCCAGTTTGCATAGCTGATCCCTAACCCAATCCTCATCTACCAAAGCAAACTCCTCCTTTGTCCTGACTCCTTCTGGGGCTATAGAAATCTGGGGCCCTCGGGGAGAGTCTGCAGGAGTAAAGACAGAGGCAAAGAAGGCATTCAGCACCTCTGCCTTCTTTATATCCTCTGTCTCCAGGGTACCCACTTCGTTCAGCAGTGGGCCTATATTGCCTCTTGTTTTAGTTTTATTTGCTATGTATTTGAAGAAGCCCTTTCTATTGTCTTTAACCCGACTAGCAAGATTGAGTTCCAAGGAGGCCTTAGCTGTCCTAATTGCCTCCCTACATCCTCTAACAACTGTCCTATATTCCTCCCAAGCGGCCAGCCCCTCCTTCCATAATCCATAGATTCTCCTTTTCCACTTGAGTTTGCCCAGCAGCTCCTTGTTTAACCACGCCGGTCTCCTAGATCCCTTACTTGACTTCCTACTCATTGGGACGCTCCGATCCTGAGCTTGGAAGAAGCGGTCCTTGAATGCTAACCAACTATCTTGAGCCCCTTTACCGCCTAGTACACTTTCCCATGAGACTTCCCTTAGCAGTTGACTGAAGAGGCCAAAGTTGGCCCTTCGGAAATCCAGAACTGTGGCTTTGCTAGGTATTCTATTCCTCCCACACAGGATCCTAAACTCTGCAGGGTCATCCCAAAAGATTTTGATCCTACTCCTGTCTCTTTTCCCCACCTTTCTCAGTGCTTTCTATGACGGGAATGAACCGGCCTCAGATCCATTTTGTGGGACAGAAAAAAACAATTCTGTCTATGCTTCTGAGAGGCTTTTGGTTAGGTCCACTGAACCATCCCCACTTTGAGAACAAACATACAGCCACCCAACCCACAAACAAAAAAACCCTCCTAACCTTCCAATGAAGACAGTAATGAAAAAAACCACTTTCGTTCCTGTATTCCTCCACTTAAATTATATTTATCTCCTTCTTCAGACTGCACAGTTGTCAAGAGCCCATTGTGACTGATAAATAATCAATGCCCAGGAAGCTCTTGCCCCAAGAGCTAATAAACATCATATTCATAGTGTAGATTAATTGAAAGATCTTTACCAGGCTCTATCAGTGGGGTTGAATCTACAAGATCCCAAACCATTTTGTCAATCTTACCAAGTGAATGATACTGGCAAAGGTGTTCCTCTAAAATGATACACTGTATCAATACTGGGCTTTTTGAAATTTCAGGTTTCTTGGGGATTAAAGAAATAGAAAACAGCAAACATGCATATGGCTGAAATAGCTAGGCTAGCAATAACAGCCAAGTGGACTTTCTCTCCCAAAATAACTTTATTGTATGTGATATAAAAAAAATGATTCTTATTCTACCTTTTGTCTCCAGCATCATGTATCACTCTAGGCAGCTCACTTTGCCTTTTATTACTTCCTTTCTTCAACCCTCACCTTTAAACTCTGCATGCACCAATGGGGTTTAATTCATTTACGTGATGCCTACAGTCTTAACTACAATCGTTATGCAGGAAAGGTATGATATGAGTCTTGTGAAGTCAAGCAGTCTACAAAGCCAAGCCCTCAAAAGTCAAGAAAACCTGCTACCACCACAGTTGTGAAACATCTTTATTTTATGATTTTAAATAAATTTTGGTACAATACATGACCACAGAGTAGGTTTTCCAGAAAAGCCAGCCATTACAAAACACAGGATGACTAGCTCATAAAATATTTTTTTCTCTTAATTGGATAATAATGTAAAAAAAAAAAAAAAAAAAAAAAAAGTTCTGCAATGTTTGCAGAATGAATACTTAACAAATATGCTCTAGATACACTAAATTTGCACTGCATGACGTGTTACATCCACTCCAGGCCATGTGTATCTCCACCAATTTTTCTGTGCACCTGCATCCAATCCTGTTTACAAGAAGCTTGGTGTCGCTAGTGTTCGCTGATCCAAGATTCAAGGTGAAGTAATAAACTCCACAAAAGCTCCATGACATACATAGTGTACATAATGGGCTTGATTATAGTTTACTGTATTTTTTGTTTTAAAAAGCGCTCATTATCAGTAAGGAAAGTTTTCTGCTTACTATTTAGTTCAAGAGCAGTGGAAGCTGCAAAACTGCATGAAGGAAAGATGGAGCTGTCCCTGGAAGCCACTGGGTATGGTCAGGGGTGCAGGGGAAGAAGCCTACTGACAAACAAAGGTGTACAGTCTTCCTAAAACAATGGGGTGAAAAACATAACCATCTGCATTGCACAGAAAAACAAAACAAAGTAAGTCATGGGAAATAGCTGGATTGAGACCAGGACTTGAAAGCTCCCACCTTAAAAGACTACAAAAAGTAGGGGTTGGGGAATTTTTTCTTTTTTTTTATTTTTGGTCAGACCTTTTAAAGTCTCACCCAGGAAATCTGACTTCTCTCTGTTTCTAGTTTCCTTGTTCTTTGTGCTGGAAAAGACAGAGTTTTAGTAATTGGAAAGCTTTTAGTGGGTTTTGGCACTCTCACTTTAAGGAAAAGTTGTGGATGGTTCCACTTCAAGGATCTGACCAAATTGGGGTCTTGTCACAACTTGTTAGTAAAAAAGTCAATGTCTCAGTGTGTGATGGCTGTGCTGAAAGTGTTGCTCAGAAATGAGCATTACCTTTCTGTGTTACTTGTGCAGCTTGTGTACCTGAGCAGCTCACCATCTATAACATTATCTACAACATCCTGAAGCAAGGTAGGGAATCACTACAATCGACTTCCTATTGCTACAACTAGGAAAATGAGAAATACAAATCATGCACAGTCTGTAGTACGTAAACCAGATGATTCTACCACAAAGCAGGCTGCTTCTGTAAAGCTTGGATTTTCTCTTAAGTAGAGGTCAATAAATATTGTGAGGAATTTAGCTTTGCTGTGTTATGGTAACTAATCAGGACAAGGGGAAGGAAGGAAGTTATTAGTGACCTCCAAATCAACAAATGTGGCTGCAGAGTGATTCTTAAAATTATTGCTGGCATATATATTAACACAGGCAATACAACTACACATTGACAATTAGTACCACTGTGTTTTCCTTCCTTTCTAAAAATGTAACCCCCTGCCTACTTAGTGTATATAATCTTCCCCTTATGTATCTCATTCCTATGTATGCAGTTTGTTTGCAGGTTTTCTAGATTTCTGCTTAATATCTTTGCTTAGAAACAGTTATCCTGTATTTCACCATTCAAAGAGAATTGTAAAGTTATGGACAAGCACTATGGACAGTTGTTTATTAGGAAAGTCCAAGATATTGTATTTTTTTTAATTCCAATTTTAAAGGCTTCCTTGGACAATGATATTCTGCTAACATTATTAACTGTGCTTTCAGAATAAATGCCTATTAAAACAGCTGAATAACAATTTTTGCAACAGAAATAGTCTGACTTTTCAGTAAATTAAAAAAACATTTCCACGATTCAAAATTCTGAGCATGCCTGGGCAGAAGAGAAAATAGAAGATTTCTAACTGTGTTGCTCTCTTCCCACATCCTTCTCATAACTTGAGAGGATATCATCAGTCTTGAGTCCAGTTATAGTCAGAATATGCACAGATTTAATTTTCAGGTGGTTTATATTTGTTAATATTTAGATACTAATACAGTTTATTAGGTCACACTGCAAAAAGGATGTAGAATAATAGTAACTTTGAATTAAACTAGCACCTACTATGTGAAAAAACTTTGTATCACATTATTATTTATTAATCATTTATGCTTGTGATTTTACTCAGGACTCTGTATTTTTTTTTTTTTTTTTGTTTAACTGACAAAGTTATGCAAGCTCAAATAGCAGGACAGAAGCTGTGAGTGCTGGATTCCAGTCATGGGCTGCCAAGAGTGAAAGTCACTGCAAAGATTAATGAAAACAAGATATATTCTCCTAGAAGATGCTGTAGTCATTCACATTCTCTTCAGAGAGCAAAGATCTCAATATGGCTCCATGGTAATTGCAGGCAAATGTCAACTTGGCATATTTAACTGCAGTTAAACATTGTCAGGGAAAAAAACCCCACAGCTCTGTATTAGGCTTTGGCAGAAAACTCATTATAGCTAATTGTCATACGCTTCAGGATTCTTATTTTACAGTGAGGTGGCAGAGAGATTGCTTGTTTTTTGAGGGTTTTCTCAAATTTTTAATGTTTGTGCTTAACAGCTTTTACCTAGGAAGGGGATCAGTTGATTTGATTTGCTTGTCAGATACATGTTTTATTAACCACTTCAAGTGGTAGGGAAGATCCAATTAATTCTTTGAGAACAGGAAAGGTAGCCCAGCTGAGACATATACTAAAGCAATGTGCATCTCTTATCAAGAAATTCTTGTAACCATCAGAGGCCAACTTAAAAAAAATAGAATGGCAATGTCATCCTTCAGCATTAAGCAGGCTTTGTGGAGATGTGAATAAGTGAGCCTCACCAAGAGTTCATAAGCAAAATGTCTATATCTACAAGATGGAAATCTGTAATTTCACATAGATTTTTAAAGTCAGGTTGAGCTCATGAATTATCATGCCTCATATTTCTTTTTGAAACTGCTCCTTTGAAAGGAAGTTTGTCTACATTCACAGGTTCACATACAGTAAAAGAAGCAACATCTTTTCTTTTTAAATTTCATTCAATAAAACCCTCAATTTCTCTATACAATTGTTTGAAGGTGACACAGTTTCTGATTTGGCTGAACCACATTCAGAAGGAGCCTTAGGAGCAGAATCAGTTCTCCTGTCAGTGCTGGCTTTTGAGGACTGGCTTCTGATGCTATTGCATCTGATAACTGACAGATCTCATATCAGATTGTCCGAAAGTATAATGACAGGAATAATAGTATCAAAAAAGCATATTGAGCAGTCATGACATATGGCCTTAGTGGTCCCCAGTCTTGGGATCTCTGAGTGATTCAGACAGAACTCTAGGCAAGTCAGAAAATTACAGATTTTAGAGCTTGGACCTCCACTCTGAGAATGAAGACATCAGGAGCTACGCAAGAGAAGTGAAGCAAAGCAAAGTGAAAAGATACCTCTCGCTTTTCTTCCAGATAAGAGTTTGAAAATGAACCAAATATCTAAGAGAGACATGTTTGCTCACACCCTTCTGAGCTATCCAACAGGTAAAATTAGAGTTCAGGTTAGACTCAAAGATGAAAGAGCCTGATCCCACACTGTCTGCGGCCAGCATGGCTTCACTAAGGGGAAATCCTGCCTGACCAATTTGGTGGCCTTCTATGATGGGGCTACAGAATTGATGGATAAGGGTAAAGCAGTTGATGTCATCTACCTGGTCTTGTGCAAAGCATTTGACACTGTCCCACACCACATCCTTCTCTCTAAATTGGAGAGATATCAATTTGATGGATGGACCACTCGGTGGATAAAGAACTGGCTGGATGGCCACACACAAAGAGTTGTGGTCAATGGCTCGATGTCCGACTGGAGACCGGTAACGAGTGATGTCCCTCAGGGATCGGTGTTGGGACTGGTCTTGTTTAACATCTTTGTCGCTGACATGGACAGTGGGATTGAGTGCGCCCTCCGCAAGTTTGCCGATGACACCAAGCTGTGTGGTCTGGTTGATATGCTGGAGGGAAAGGATGCCATCCAGAGGGACCTCGACATGCTTCTAAGGTGAGCTGATGCCAACCTTATGAAGTTCAACCACGACAAGTGCAAGGTCCTACACCTGGGTCGAAGCAATCCCAGGCACAGCTACAGGTTGAGCAGAGAAGAGATTCAGAGCAGCCCTGTGGAGAAAGACTTGGGGGTGCTGGTCGATAAGAAAATGAACATGCGCCAGCAGTGTGCGCTCGCAGCGCAGAAAGCCAACCGTATCCTGGGCTGCATCAAAAGGAGCGTGACCAATAGGTCGAAGGAGGTGATCCTGCCCCTCTACTCTGCTCTTGTGAGACCTCACCTGGAGTACTGTGTTCAGTTCTGGTGTCCTCAACATAAAAAGGACATGGAACTGCTGGAACAAGTCCAGAGGAGGGCCACGAGGATGATCAGGGGACTGGAGCACCTCCCATATGAAGACAGGCTGAGCAAGTTGGGGCTGCTCAGCCTGGAGAAGAGAAGGCTGCGTGGAGACATCATAGCAGCCTTCCAGTACCTGAAGGGGGCCTATAGGGATGCTGGGGAGGGACTCTTTGTCAGGGACTGTAGTGACAGGACAAGGGGTAACGGGTTAAAACTTAAACAGGGGAAGTTTAGATTGGATATAAGGAGGAAATTCTTTCCTGTTAGGGTGGTGAGACACTGGAATGGGTTGCCCAGGGAGGTTGTGAGTGCTCCATCTCTGGCAGTGTTCAAGGCCAGGTTGGATGAGGCCTTGTGTGGGATGGTTTAGGGCGAGGTGTCCCTGTCCATGGCAGGGGGGATTGGAACTAGATGATCTTGAGGTCCTTTCCAACCCTAACTATTCTATGATACTATGATTCTATGATTCTATGATTCTAAGCTGGTACCCCATTATTCTGCCAGTGACTGACTAACAGTCATATTCTTATATAGTTTGACGACACTGGAATATTAAGGCAGGTTGTGAAAAGTGGTGTGAAGTAACCATTTTTAGGGCATGTAAGTTGATACTTACTGACTTAAATGGGCTTGTTCACGTATCTCAGAGGTTTGATGTCAGTCTGCAGTTATAAGGAGGGGATCACCTATATTAAGCAAAAGAATGCCTTCTCCCTTACTCCTGAAAAATAAAATTAATTGTAAAGAGAAGATGTTGATTGCCTTAGACAATTGTGAGGACATAAGGCAGCTCTAGTTAAATCGTGACTGGTGGTAATTGTTGACATGATCAAAAAATACTAGTGTCATGAAAATAACACTATGAAAATAAGCAGGCTTAACTTGAGCATCAGCTATTGAAGCCCTGTCAACTACAGCAAAGCATAAAATGCATTTCATCGTAGCTTCTAAAATACCCCTGTTTAATATCAGCCTTTTGCTTTTAGAATTTTTTATTTATGGTGGAAGACAAATTCCGTTGCCAGAATTTTGCCATATATCCTCTGAGTGATCAAATTTAAAGTGCTTCATACGCATACTCCTTAATATATTAGAACAACTTGATATGAATAATAAAAAACTACAAATTTTGCAAAATGGAGAGGAATAAAACTAGTAATTCCAGTGCCTCGGTCACTGATTTTTGGGTGTTTGATGAAAGCCAAAAATTTGCTGTTCTTTTTCTATACTTTCGGGTGATTTCATCTGCTATATTGAATACATCTGCTGAAATCACAGAAACAGAGACAAACATTTTGTCAATTATAAAATGACTAATGCAGTAATCTTGTTATTTATAATTATGTGACATAGTGAACTACTGTAAATAATGCATGTCTACTGAATATATTGCAAAAATATTGTCAACATTGAAATTGACTGAAATAAGCTCAACAAGGCTGTTGAGAGGAAAAGTGTTACTGATGCATTATTAACATCTGTCATCAAATCAATGAATCCTACCTGACCTCCTTTTAATGTGCCAGGCTTTCTAAACATGTTTATGAGCAAGAGAATACTTCTTTGAACATTTTATGAATATATACATATACACATACATTTAATAAATATTTAATAACTATGTATATTTTAAAAAGACATAAATTGGAGTTAAATCACCTTGGGGCTCCAGTCATTAAATTTTACTTTGCTTCCCAGCTAGAAAGCTTGGGTAGCTTCAGTTTATTTCCTAATGAATAGAACTCTTTTTAAGAAATATTGTTGCAATCTAAAGCAGCACAAACCAAAGCTCTTTTTTTCCACTTTGGAGAATAACAGACCCTAACCCATGGCCTCACAGTATGACTTGTATTAATATTTCCATTCTATTTATCTAAATCATCTATGCACTGAAATAATTCATGGTGCCATTGTACCAGCTCTTGCTAAACAATAATTACTGAAACTGACACAAAATAGTTGATTTGTAGGTGGGCTTAGTCTTTAAATGGATCTTGTTAATAGAAAAGACTCTTGATTCATGAGTGTAGTTTAGTGCAAAACAATTTTATGCCATGGTAAATTACCATCAAAACATAAAAAAGAAATGAAGTCATGCTGTGCCCAAAATTAATCAAAACTATTTTGAAAGCTTCTTGATTTGCAATCTAAAATACAAATTGACAGAAATAAAAGCTTAATATAAAACAGAAAGCTAAGGCATCTGAATATTTGGCAGGTAAATACTGATAGAATGTGTTTTATGGGGAATTAAAGCTGCAAACAAAAACTAAGGGTATTTAAATATTTTATAAGAACTCTTGAGTGGTGAGTCCAGAGACAAAGTTCACCCTTGATTTCTTCTCAGTAATTGTACCAGTACTTGAAAAACATTTTGCTGTTATCAGAAATGCCCATCAGCTTACACCACTAGTGGTCCCAAAACATTTACCTCCTGCAGACCTGGGAATCCTCACTTTTGTGGGAAGCTATTTCTCTGCTCATTTCAATCACAGCTAGAAGGTCCATTCTTTGAAGTAATATACAGAACTATTTGAAGTAATACACAGAATGAGTAAAGACAATAAAAGGCATCTTAATGAAGCCTGTGGAAATTCGAGCATGTAAAACGTTGAAATATCTGTCTAAATTTTTACAGAATTTATTCTGCAAAAGAAATCAGTATTAAAATATAATATTCCAGGTAAAAGAACGTTTTTCTTTGTTTCAATATCATATCATCTTGTGCATTGTCTGAGAATTGCAATTTCTAGCAAACTTCCCTGTACCCAAAATTCTCAGGGTCAGGTTTACCATTGCGCACACCTCCAGAGCTAGTGAAACAGGGTAAGAAACCCTCAACCTATGTCTAAATATAGGGATCAGGAGCTGGGCAAACAAGATCATGCTGAGGTTTGGACCTCCTTTCCACACTTCCTGAATGCCTTGGTTTCCAAAGAAAGGAAACTCAGGGTAGAAAGAGCAGGGAAATAGCTGAGGGGTGTTTCAGCAAGCTCCTAACCTGACTCACCAGGGAAGTCCTGGCTTCTGAGGGTACTGATGGCAGTACTGGGGCAGGAGAGAACTATATGACTCTAGGGCTCTACTGCCCAAATCAGGCTGGGAATGCAGGAACCAGATCTGTAGGATGAGTTCTGACAGCTCACAGTCTCTCCAGTTCCATCGATTAGAGGCAGGGCTTCCCTGCGTTGGGGCAGTTGGCTGACCCCTTTGGTTTTCGCAAAATCTGACAGGACAATTTTGACATCAGAACAAGATTTACAGAAAATAAAGCTCTTGATAACAATTTGAGCTATGATCATAAAATTCTTACAGTTTCCTATCAAGGAAGAAAAAACAGGCAAATTTTGTGCAATGAATGCAGAAAGACTCCTGCTAGAGGGAAAAACTATTATTATATGATCATACAGTCAGTCAAAGTACTAATTCAAGCAGAGTCCAAGGACAGTTCTGTGCATCACTCGAACCTCTTTCATCACTTAATAACTTCTTTGCTAAATTAACATGTTTCTTTTCATATAGCTTAATCATGAGAGAGTATTGCATTTGAGGCCGATCACTACACCTTTCCAATTAGACTGAGATTTGAAACTCCCATTTTAAATATTGTAATCTTTATTCCCTCTAAGAAAAACTTCAGATCTGGACTTAAACTCTGTAACTGAAATCTGCTTACTTCCATCTTGTGTATAAAAAGAGAAATAGTTTTTATTGTTTGCTTTTTTGTTTTTCCCCTGGAAAACTTGAGTAGGAAAACATGACTTACTGTGTTACCTAGCTAATAGGTACTGTGCTGAGAAAGGTTTTGCAATGCATTTTGCATTCTGCAAATAGGCACAGATTGAGTGTAATGGAGTTCAAAGTGTCATATTATTGCAAATCCTGACTGAAGAACAAAGTGTAAAAGAGCAGTCCATTTTAGAATTAATATATTAGTGGTCTTGTTCTTGTTTCCAGAAAACACATACTTAATTTTTCTGTTGATTTCTTAACAAAGCAAAAATAGTATTTCTCCATTTAGTGATTAGTCAGTAAGTGATGACTTATGAGCAAATATCAAAAGTGCCTCTAACCTAGGGGGAGAAGAAAGACCTCTAGACCATGATTCAAATTGATTTTAACTATGGGCTTTTTTTACCTTCTGCTTGACTTTCAAGTAGCCACTGGCACATCCAAGCACAAATGCAAGCTGGGCCGAGAACGGGTTGAGAGCAACCCTGAGGAGGACTTCAGGATGTCACCTGATGTGTAGCTCAAGATGAGCCAGCAGTGTGCACTTGCAGCCCAGAAAGCCAACTATATCCTGGGCTGCATCAAATGGAGTGTGACCAGGAGGTGATTCTCCCTCTCTAATCTGCTCTCATGAGACCTCAACTACAGTACTGCATCCACCTCTGGGGACCCTAGCACAAAAGAGATGTAGACCTGATTTAATGATTCCAGAGACCACAGAGATGATCGGAGGGCTGAAGCACCTTTCCTATGAAGACAGGCTGAGAGAATTTGGCTTGTTCAGCCTGAAGAAGAAAAGGCTTCAAGAGACCTTAGAGCAGCCTTCCAATACCGAAAGGGGTCCTACAAGAAAGCTGGACAGAGAATTTCTGCAAGGGCATGTAGTGACAAGACAAGGGGGACTGGCTTTGAACTAAAGAAGGGTAGATTTAGATTAGATGTTTGGAAGAAGTTCTTCACTGTAAGGGTGGTGAGGCACTGGAGCAGGCTGCCCAGAGAAGTTGTAGCTGCCCCATACCTGGAAGTGTTCAAGGCCAGGCTGGACAGGGCTCTGAGCAACCTGGTCTTGTGGAAGATGTCTCTGCCAATGTCAGGAAGTTTAGAGATAGATGATCTTTAAGGTCCCTTCCAAATCAAACCATTCTATGATTCTATAATCTAGAAAATTAAACTATTTTACTGAAAAGTAAATTTTGTCTTCAGATTCTTCACTTGTGATTATTAATGGTATAAATAATCACATTGGAAGTCATGCATGACAGCGAAGGACCCATCACCTTTAAAGAGAGAGCACTAAAGGCAGAAAATAATTTTTATAAATCACTCAGGTAGTACTTTAATATCAAAGTGTTCTACAAATGCTTCCAATGAATGAGCACGGCTTCATGTGTGTGTGCAGAGTCTCATGGCTACCTTAAAGCAAACAGTATGTTTGACCTTTACTTCAAAGGAAAGTTGAAGGACTGCACTGAGAAGCTACTCCCAGAAGATTTAAGCAAGATACCAGCAGCTGTCTTCTAGTGGCTAGCTTCATTGAATGTATAGCTTATGTTCTTTTAGTGTTAAAATTTGAAACCTTAACTTTATGGATCACAAACATGACAGTTAAGAGTGCTTTGTCCCAGTTGAGCCATTGGCTTTTACAGTATACTTGGCGTAACATGCACCACCCGGAGGGGGTGCAACTGCAACAGCCCAGAGCTCTCCCCTGCAGTCTGTGTTCTGTGGCTGCCATTCTGCAGCCTGTGCCACAACAAGCCCTTGGTGGGCAGTGATTAGTTTAAACTAACTTGCATATAAGCTTATCTATATTGAGGATTTTCAGGCTTATATCTATATATTTTTACATATGAGTACCTCTAGTGTTCATGTCCAGATGTTTTAGCTGGATATCACTTGATACACTCTTCAGAAACCACCAGCTGGGGCTATCGGGAGTCCAGGCAATAAAGGCAGGGACAGGAAAAGGGTGGAAAACACCATATCTATGTAGGGGTAGATTCAGATGAAAGAAAAGGTATTAACTCCATACCAGCTCTTCACTGGTTGTCTTTAATATTAGAAATTATGGGATACAGTAAATAAAACCTAAAACCTTACATAAGATGCATGTATATTCACCAAAGAGCTACATGGTATGACCAATATTTAAAAGTTTAACATAGAAAAGATTAAAAAAAAGTTTCTTTTAGAGAACCACAGGTAATAGAACTAATTAAGTAAAAGAGCAGTTTATCCTTATGTTACACTTTGTTATATTTACTGGTCGGTAATCAACTCTCCCTTGGTGTCACACAAAATAAATAAATAGATAGACAAACAAACAAACAAAAAGTGAGTAGCTCAACAGCAGAACACCCCAAAATCTGTACATGTTGCTCCATCCATTAAGAAAGAAAACAGAGATTCTTCTATTTCCATCCAGTATTTAAGACTGTGATCTGTCCTCATACCATATATATGGGCACACACAGACAATTAGGTAGAAGAGAATTTGATGCAATATTGATTCTAAAAGCCAATGTATTCCTGTAATCAGTGGTAAAATATGATATTAGAACCCCTCATTGTCTCTGTTGTAGAATGCTGCATCAACAGATATTTAGTGAAGGGAGTTAAATCATCAACAACAGGTTTTCTGAAAAAAGCATCTGGGGATGGCAGGTAGCCATGAAAATGCCTTCTTTGCAACTGAAATGTGGCATTCATGAATAGTGATAGTCAGTGTTCATTTTCCACTCACTTTTCCATTAAATTAATGCTGTAACTACTCAGTCAGAGGACAGAACTCTAAGTACTCAGCCTTATCTGTCAATCACATAGCACCAATATAAGAAACACAGCAAAAAAGCGAACACTTCTTGAACAGGTACTTAAGCATACAAATTATTTAGTGGATGCTTAACTATGATGCTACAGAAACCATTTTACAAAAGATTCTTGTGCATGGGAATGGAGGTTAAATTAATTAGACAAAATTTTCACTGTTGTTGAACAATACCATTTAAGAGCTCTAGCACCTTGCCAAACAAAATCCACCTTTTCAAATTCAGTCTGTACTAAAAGACATAAAAAAAAACCAACTGTAGACTACTGGAGACAATAGGTCAAACTGATTGATACAATAAGCCAAATTTTATCACCAGTGTCATCCTATCTGAGTTACACCTGAGATTAATTTACTCTGTTGTCTATGTAAGACAGCACTAGAATAAATACGACAACCTTTTAAACCTGAAATGTTACTTTCATGCCATACTTGCTCCCTGGTGCTGTGACTTACTCAATCAAGAGTGATGAGTTAAGTTTAGCAGTGGTTATTTTAAGCAGCAGACATTTGAGAAAGAATTTGTTGCATAGGAATAATTTACTTCCTTAATAGCAAAAAAGACTTCGCTTCACTTCGCTTCGCTTCCATATATCCAGACCATGTGTATGAGCACTGCTATATCTCCCAAAACAATAAATAACTTGAAGGTCAACAATGTGACAGTACCTTGGTAGGTCTTCCATCTGCTTACAGCAGCACAGAGTTACAAAAAAGGTTAAAAAAGAGGATAGTTAAAACGCATGGTCAGAGATCAAAAGAAGTTATGGATTCTTTCCTCTTGCATCAGATGCAGTCAGAATTTACCTATTGAGGTCCATGGGCTGTCTTGGCAAATTGTTCATGATGCCTTGAAATGAGATTAAAAGCTATCTTCCATGATATGTATTACCCACAATGTTGATACTAAGCAAGTAACATTTTTCCATCCTTTATTGAATAATATTTCTCATAACATAATTGCTGCTATCTACTAAAGTCCAACTAAGATTGAAGCTATATATATGCATGTTAAACATACATTAAGGCTTTACTCTAGCACAAAAGATGTTATTATATGTATCCCATGGTGGTCATGAACACCAGACAGCATCAAAAGATTAAAACCTGCGATGATATTTGCCAAATCAAGGCAAAATTGTCTCTTTCCAATCTGTTCAAGTGGAACAGTCTGGATCTGTAAAGAAATGCTGTTACTTTTTTTTTTTTTATATTGAAAAATTTAGGAAAATAAAATATGGCCTCATACTAAGATCTAGACAATGTCTCAAGAGAACTTCAAACTGTTTTATGAGTATTTCAAGGGGAAATGGGACCATTTATTTCTAAGTTATTTACTAATTTTTACTTGGTCTGGTCAAAATAAAATTAGTGTTGAAAAGAAAACCATGTTTCTCCCAGAATTCTCTCAAAGTTTTACTGATATGTTTTATGCAAATTAAAGTCTATAATGCAGAAAATATATTAAAGAATGCTTAGGCTTTAGTAGAGCCTAAAAAAGGCGTTTTGGTGAGTAGCAAAGGAGTTTCAGTATGTGCTCACACAAGTAAAGCAAGTAAAACATGTATGCCTATGCTTTAAAGAAAATACAAAAACACTGTTTAAGCAAATTTATTAATTGTTTCCTGATAAAAAATTACTGTTATGCAATCACTCCCCATTTAATCCTCTCCATAGTGTTCAGTAGTCATAGTCATCATGTCAGGTTTAATGTGTTGATAACAAGCATTACAGTTTAAGAAATTGGAGGGGTTTGAATGCCTACTCCTAAATGACGAGACAAATTCCGTGGCTGTATTAGTAAGGATATAGCTATTATTATTAAGCCAAAGCATAGCTTTATTGACTTAAATCAAAATATTATGAAATAGCAAACTTAAAGAAAGAGATGAGGAAAAATGCCTCTGAGGAGACTGCTGTTAACATGTTCTTCACTGGACACTAA
Source organism: Lathamus discolor (assembly GCF_037157495.1). NCBI lineage: Eukaryota > Metazoa > Chordata > Aves > Psittaciformes > Psittacidae > Lathamus > Lathamus discolor. Next base: position 101,340,906 of record NC_088885.1, on the reverse strand, counting down.
AATTGAAACAGTAAGGTGGCCCACTTCATGCAGTGCTAAGTTTCAACCAGCATTGCTCCATGTAAGTTTCTTTCCACAAAACCCCACAGATTTCACTGCACCTTGTGAATGCTTCTTAAAAGTGCACACTTAAATACCTACTTACTCCAAACAAAAATACAATTAAACTCAGTGGCAGCATAACAGATTTTGAATACAAGTTAAAAACTTACTAAACAATATTCACTTCAAAAGTTTCAAAGTCACAAAGAGCTCCAATTTTACAGTGCTATTGTAAGAGGACTGATATACTCCGTAGTGTTGTCCATGAGCTATGTGATTTGGAAATAATGATTATTATACTTCTGAGAAGACATATTTATTTACAACAAACCCTTTGAGTTTTTCTACTCTTGACATTAAAATCTGTGTCCTATACATATTGGTGTTGTTCTCTCCAAATACATAAGGGTTATAACTTTCTGCATCCCTCTTGAAGAATACCTGTGCCATGGATGCCTATAAATCTGTAGGTTTTGTTGTACCAATCACAGGCTAAAATGCTGCTCATCAGCTGAGTCAGTACCAAGAACCCCACAGAGCCATTATGTCTCAGAACCATCTTTTATACTGTTAAGTGGCCTCCATTTTTTTCTTCATTGAGACACAGTTTCACTTGGCAATTAGAAGTGTTAATTGCTTGCTTGTAGTCCTTTTTCCAAATTAACAGATCAGATTCATTACTACTACATCTTTTATGTACTTTCTACTTCTTTGTTAGCTCAGCATAACTAATAAGAATATTTTATAGTATAATGTCAAGTATAAAGTCAAAAAGCTCTATCTGCGCAATCTCCGTAACAATGTACCGTCTCAATATCCCATTAATGATTTAGGACCTGTCAGTCAGCCAGCTTTTAATCCACTGATTATGTATTACGTTGATTCGGAATCAATCGGGTTCCTTAAACAAAATACATTGTAGCACAAGGTCAAGTGCTCATATAAGCCTAATATATCGATATTACTTTTGTCAAACAGAATAATCACCTAAAAAAAACCAGTATCAATGTAATTTGACAGACTATACTTTTCATAAAACCTTGATGCTTGGTATTCATAATGCCAAAGTTCTTAGTTCTCTAATTTAGCATGCACAGTATTTCCGTGAGAGAATTGGAAGTACCTGTGTTATGGAAATTAGCTTCAGGAAATGCTGGCTACCTCCTTACTGGAATTATAAAGTTTGAAGAGTTTCCTCATCATATGATTTCATAACCTTCTTTTTATCTGAATAAAGAAAAAAATATTTTTTCAGAAATTTCTGCCTTTTGACATAATTGTTAGAGATGTCTTTTTTATATGTATAATAATGGTCAACACTCTTTAAAGGTTCTTTTCATCTTGTTAAGCTAATAAAACAAATCATATGCATGATAACAAATGTTAATAGAAAAATGGAAGTTTACTTTAGATATTGAAATGAAAGACCAGCTGGATTGATTATTGAAAGCTACTAAAAATCTAACAATGATAATCCGACTCAAATCTCAACCATCTACCATCTCTCCATCAGTAACTGCATTTCCAGTAGAATTATATATGACTGATTTGTCAGCTGACTCCCAAAACCAATTAAGATGTTAAACAAATAATCCTTCATTAGATTTTAATAAAAAATACATTATGAACTTCAAATAAATGCAAAAAAAAAAAAGAAAAAAAAAGAAAAAAATCAATTGCTGAATCTGTTAGTTTCCTAATATTAGACGTATAGAGGGTTTTTTGCTGCAATTCTTGGAGACCAATCTTAACCAGATATTTCACAGTATGGAAAATATTTTGAACAAGCAGATATCCACACACCTTAGTTAACTTGTGTGAAAAAAGACAGGAAAGTGTACATACACTGTGTTATTCCCGTGTTATTTCAGCTTTCAGAACTCAGTGATAGATCACTGAAAAATAGATGCCAAAGCTATTTTTATTTTTCATCCAATTTCTCCAGCCCTGAAATGTGCTTACATTGCAAGTCTTTTGGCATATGAATCATATTTTCAATCTTGTGTATGATCAGCGCTATTGTGCATAGGAGGCACAATTGTTAGTAACACCCCATATAACCACTAGTTTACTCTGCCAGGTTTTTCAATAAGGACTTCTAACTATCAATAAGTACTTCCAAAATTATATTTCACATTAAATACACACTTTTTAAAACAGAAATTTTCATAGCTTTCATAATAACTACTATTATGATACTCATGCTGTTTTAATTTCTAAAAAACATAAGTCTCAGACTTAACACCCCCTCTTTATAGGAATATTACCAAAGAGTTTTATGAGGTAATATGGAACACTACATTTGTGTCTTGTGTCAGTCAGGGTTAGCACAATAATGCAAGATTTACAGACCTAATCACGAAAATCATCTTTCTTTTATTCTAGATTGTAAATGTTGTTCCTACGCTAAAGTTTTCAGCTTTTGAAGTAGAGCTCACATACAGCATCCTCTGGGATATTTTTAAAGGCTAGTCTAGTATGATTCACTTATTGGTGTGAAACCAAAGGCTTAATTCCTTTGAATCCTTTAATTTACTGTCTAATGCTATAGTCTAAATAGATGTTGTTGCTGAGCAACAGCATACCTTAAGCAGCAGAAACATATCGTAAGATACAATTTTCTGCAAATCTTCTTTTATTGAAATAACCTAAGATGTTTATTACAAGCCTTATTTTTAATAGTTAATGGGTTTTGTGGGCACTGGGCATAATGCCTGCTATAAAACTAAGCCTAGATTTACATTTACAATAGTGTAATAAAATCTGGACCTGCTAGGCCATAGTGGTTTTCTAGGGATAATAATTTCAGCATTAACAATTTTAACTGCACAGAAAAAATTACATAGTACCAAACAATGTCTCCAAAGTATTCATAGAGCAGGTGTAATGAGGTCCATTTACAGGAAAAAATGTCAAGGATTCCTTTCTTTTCTTCTTTCTTCTTGAAAAAATAGCTTTCCTTTAGTAGAAAAAAAGCACTTTCTTTAAATAAAATTACTTTTAAAAAAATTTAACTGGGAAGAACAATGAAAAGAGGAATATTTGGAAAGCAAAAATAAGGATGGGATAGAAAGTCTTCGACTGATGGGGTAATAATGCGCCCTAGAACATTGTTCTTTCTAGGTATTGATGTGAGTGAAATTAACGATATGAAACTATGTGACAAGATTAATAAAAGCAACCACTATGATGAGCTGAAAGGAAGGACATTCACCGTCAGCAAGTTTTGCTTCAAAGTGTTATTGTTCAAGCTAGTGAGCATCATGTCAATAACTTGAACAAACAAATAACCCAACAAGATCTCTGCCACTTTATCCACAAGCTGAAGTAAATTCACATGAGGTCCTTGGCCTGGTCCTGTAATTTATCAGAGAACAAACTAACTAGGGCTGCCTTCTTCCACACTGCAGTGCAGCAAATAGGTGAATGTATGCACTATAAAGGAGTATTAATGTTTCAAATCATATAATAAAACAAACAACCAAAACCCACACCTCCATCAACCCCCCAAAAACCCAAAGAAAACTCAAAAATATTTTCCATAGTAATCAATACCTAAATTTTGCACTGTAAAAACCTTCTCCTTCTGGCCTGTGTCAAAGATTGAGAAACACCAGATCACTTACTGCAATAAATTTTGCCAGCATGGCAAGCCTCAGGATCCAATTTCCCTTCATTTTTCAGATGCTATGCTCACAGCAAGAACAGCAAAAAATAATAATGAAGTGCAGAACTGGCAGTTTAATATAATAATTTCCTGACTTTTGTCCCAAAATTAAACAACTGTTTTCATTACAACAACTGTAAAATGATAAATGCAAGAAAAGAATTATGTATAAACTTGTGTAATCCAAGTGCATTGATAAATATACTTAAAGGTTGTTTCCATAAGTGGCTAGATTATTTTCATAAAAAAACCTACCATCAACTCTTTTACATATAAAGCACTGCTATTTCGAAAGCTATTTGACATGCTTTCATTATGTAAATTAAATAAGGTTGATAATTCTCAACAACATGTAGTGCTATATTACAACATCCACAGTGCCTTGTATTATATTAAAATATAATGCATTTCCCAGTCTTGTATATTGCCTCAAGAAGCATGCCAACCATTCATTAAATTACAGACTGAAATCTTTGGGGAGAGAGCATAGCTTTATTGAGGACAAGGTTTAGTGAAACAGTGCTATTTACATATCAAACTCATTGTCGTTATACCACATAATCTAAATCTCTTGTAGGACTGCTTGATGGTTTCACAATTAAAAGCTTGTTAGCCACATCATTCACTTCTTGGTTTTAATCCTAACTCACATGGTGGAGCACAAGCTACCTTAGATATTTTATCAGGCTGGGGAGTACAAAGCCGGGGGAAGGAAGAAGAGGCTGACTCTACCTGTCAAGAAACAATACCCACTTTAAGCAGCATAGCACTGATCATGCTGTGTTTGGACAGACAGAAAAGTTATGAAACAGAAATAGTACACATTTCTCATCTACATACCCAAACTAAAATGGTTGGACAATAGTATCTTGCATTTTCACGTGTTATTGCAGCTACTGAACTAGATGTCAGTGACAGGACAAGGGGTAACGGGTTCAAACTTAAACAGGGGAAGTTTAAATTGGATATAAGGAGGAAATTCTTTCCTGTTAGGGTGGTGAGACACTGGAATCGGTTGCCCAGGGAGATTGTGAGTGCTCCATCCCTGGCGGTGTTCAAGGCCAGGTTGGATGAAGCCTTGTGTGGGATGGTTTAGTGTGAGGTGTCCCTGCCTATGGCAGGAGGGTTGGAACTAGATGATCCTGTGGTCCTTTCCAACCCTAACTATGCTATGATTCTATGTGCAGGAGGTATGATGTGCAGATGTTTGTGCTTTGTTCAAACACCATTAACAACCCCCACTTCAGAGTCAGTGTGTTTACCACATCTGGCAAAACTAGAAAAGGTGTAGTAGGCAGACACAGAGAAACTTAGGCTAGAGAATACTTTTTTTCTTTCAGCACAGCATGCTTCTGGAATTATCCAGGTATGTATGGATTTACACTACTTTAGACATGTCGTCCCTGCTACAGGGAACAATTTTTATCCCAAATCATATCAGAAGTGTGAAAGGATACCATTAAATCACCTCTGTATTTCTGCTTCTGGATTGCTTCAATTAAGTCAATTGCTTTAGACCTAACCCATAATCAGATGGTAGGATTTGTCCTTTGAAAGAGCTGTTATCAGGAGGAAGTACACACCCCTTTGAGCAGGCTGGAGATGGCAGGATGTGTCAGATAAGAGAGTAAGCATGAGTCATTTTTTTTTCCTTCTCTTCTTATCCTTTCATTTTGACACTGCATTAAATGCTGCTGGCAGGCCCTCTGCAACATTTTCCAAATCCACTCATTCTTCTCTCTTTCCAAAGAAAAAGAAACTTGTAACCTTGACCTTGGTTTCTAAAGGTATCTCTTCCATATATAGAACTGATAAGTTCACCTGTGTGTTGCTTTGTCCATGTGGCCAGCCTGAAGATATTGTTAAATCTCTCTTGTGTAGTTAATACTCCCAGACTGGGGAGGTATTGTTTTTAAAGTTGGGTTACTATATTAGAATCATAGAATAGAATCATAGAATAGTTAGGGTTGGAAAGGACCACAAGATCCTCTAGTTCCAACCTTCCTGCCATAGGCAGGGACACCTCACACTAAACCATCTCACCCAAGGCTTTGTCCAACCTTGCCTTGAACACTGCCAGAGATGGAGCATTCACAACCTCCCTGGGCAACCCATTCCAGTGTCTCACCACCCTAACAGGAAAGAATTTCCTCCTTATATCCAATCTAAACTTCCCTTGTATAAGTTTGAACCCGTTACCCCTTGTTCTGTCACTACAGTCCCTGATTGAGAGTCCCTCCCCAGAATCCCTATTCTCTACCTTGGAGGAAATCCAGGTCCACCTTCCTCTTACGGGGCAACAGATGCATGGGCTTCTTGCACAAAAAGAATATCGTAATTCATGTATGTGAGTGTGTCTGTATATACAAAACCATTCAGAACAGCACTTCTCCACAGTAAACACGAGTGGAACATTCAGCAGCAGGTGGTGTGACTTCAGGTAATGCAGAGTTGGATTTTGATTTGTCTCCAACCACAGCAGTAACCTGCTCCTTCCCCTTCATCCTGCCAGGTCCGTCTGCATTGCAGTCAACCCAGACCACCTTGTAGTGCCAGTAAATGCCCCAATTCCCCAGTGCCAGGAGAAAATAAACTCAATTTCCCTCTCTGCCTTCCCCCTGAGCTACAGCAACTGCCCAACTTAGTTTTTTTATATGTCAGATTGTGACTTCTCCATGGGATCCTATGACAGAGTCCTACAGAAGTTCACAAAATCTTTGACACTATGTTTGCTTGTTTTAAACTTAATGCTTCGGAGGAAAGTATTTGCTGCCAATAGTTCACTTGCTCTGAGAAGCGCTGTCTGTTACTTTTTCCAAGTTTGCTGTAACAGCTGCGCTTTTAATGACCTTCACCACCTCTTAGCAGAATAAAGAGTCCTGATCTTTGTAACCTCCACTTTTAAGAAAGCCGGTTCCTGTTTTGTGATATGAATTGCTCTATTCCCTACCTTATCCGCTATATCCTTTTGAGAAAGATGACACAAATGGTACAGTTTCAAGATGTGGGACACTTTAGATATGCTGTCATAATTACATTTTGTTCCCAGTTTCGTCTGAGAATCTAGCATTAGTTTTGTCTTTTTCATTCCTCAAACTGAGTAAATGTTTTCAGAGAACTTTCCTGGTCACTTCAAGATCTCTTTCTTGATGAAAAAAAAAAAAAAAAGAAAGCCTTGTTATGGCCTGTATTTGTGTGTGAAGAGTTGATATTATTTCTGCCCCACTCATGTATATTTGCCTTCTATTGATAGATCGATCATCAAAAGATGAGTCTTGTCTGCAGGGTTTTGCAGACAGTTTTAGTACTCTTCTGTTATTAGTCAACATCGCAGAAGTTAGCAACTTTGCCCATTTACCTAATTTTCCTGACTATGAGTCCATTCAGTAGTACATATTCCTGTACGTCTTGATACGCACTTGGTAAATGTATCTGGCAAACTTACTTCTAAAGACTATGTGATTCATTCAGCTTGCATTTAAAGTTGAAGATAGATATATAGATTAGAAATGTGTTGGAATTTAAAGTAACAAGTTAATTAACCAAAATTGTGTTGAACTTTCATCATCACTAAAAAAAAAATAAGAGTGAAAGGTTATTTTGGAGGAGATTTTTTATTTATTTATTTTTGTAAATGCCATGTTCTATTGCAGAAAATGATAAATTCTAGATCTTACATTATTCCAGAAGTTAGATCGCATGTTTTTGGCCTAAAGCCTGTGACTGACCTGTGATGACAGCTTTCACGTAATTCATCAAGGCATTGCTAACTCCCAAACTTGCAGATAGCCGTTGTAAAGATTACATGAAAAATATCGGTTAATGACATTATGGCATATGGTAAAAAAACTGCCACTCATAGTCCAAACGCATCACAGATTCTTATGAGAATAACTCTGAAACTTGTAAAACATTCTGGTGATTCTTTTCTTGCAGAGGTTTACATTGCCTCAGTAAGGGATGGCAAGCAGGTTGACAATTACGTGCGCTGTCAGTAGGCAGAGTTACTGGAAGGGGTAAAGACTTTCCATCTCTCCAGGCAGAGACAGCAGGAACTTGCGCAGCTGACAGCCCCTCGTTTTGACCCATGGTTGAGCCTGCCTCTGCAGATGTGACAGAAATATACAGGCTTGGTGGAAGCAGCTGGAAGTGTTCCCGCAGGTCTTGCTGGGCTTAGGACAAGCCGAAGGCAGGACACAAGACCAAACCTTTGCTGCTTTTGAACTGGTCTGTCAGCTTCTCTATCAGAGCATCTCTCTATCTCCATCCTTCCTTACTTTTGACCAGCTGTGTTAGCCATTATTTTCACATACTTTCCCTTCACAACTAAAATTAAATTTAAATAACAAATTCAACTAATCTTGATTTAGGCTGCTGTTTCACAAGCTGATATAAACTTAAATTTCCTTTTCTTTTTCTTCTCTCAAAAAGTTGCAAACTTAAAATGCTGGATAACTGAAAAGGGTTTAGGGAGCTGAATCTCATTGCAAGTAAACCACAAGAAGCTCTGTAGCTCAAAGAATTTATAAAATAGCCAAAACAGAAGAATCTGATGTTTCTCTATTTTCAGGGGAAAAAAGGGAATTTGGGTATATTAGTAAAATGGGGACTTTTTCCTCCTATGTGGCTTTTCAATTTGTCTTGTGCTTCAGCACCTGAATGTGTATATTTCAATAAAATACTTTAATTCCTACTGGCAATATGATTTATTTGATACTCAGATACGGATGTTTTTAAAAGTCTTCATAAAAGGGTAAACAACATCAGCTAATGAATTGGCAAGAAATGTGTGAAACACACACACACTGCAGAAGCCAAAAAAATCCTCTATGAAACAAATGTTCTCCTGAGGGCACTATCGCCTTTTACCTGGCATCCTTTCCTTCCTTTACACTACTCCACTATCAGGGTTTATATTTATTATCTGTTGCTATCTAACTTAGACTGCAAGCTCCTTAAGGCAAGGACATCATCTTCTTACATGTCTGTAATGTGCCATGAACACCTCTAGCAGGAAGGAAATAATAAGCCTGCAGACTGAATTTAGTATCCATTTCAATTTGTGGTGAAGGCTCACCATGTTTTCAGAGTGTAAGGTTAATTTCTTTCTCTTGATAGCTGATGCTGGACAAGCATGTATATAAATCCCTATTTTTCTGACTTCTGCTGGAACAAACTTGCTTATTACAGTTCCTGCTGACAGTCACCCTGGGTCAGACTAGTCATATCCAGCACTTGGCAGTTAACATTTTCTTGCAGTCAAAATTCACTGTATATTTCTTTAGTTAGCCCTCTTTGTTCATTATAGTCACCAGTTACTAAAAGAGATTTACATTCAGATAACTAGATATCCTTTCAGCAATCTCTGATAGTCCATAATGAATCTAGAAATGACTGTTCAAATGAGAAAATAAAACCTGTGAGTTTTAGTCACTCTGTCTTTTAACAGTTATTTCCTTATTGAAAGAAGAAAAAAAAACCCCACCCAAAAATCAGCTCTCCTGACTACTTAGGAAATGCTTCCTTTGTTAAGCACCAACTTTTCTGCTTCTAGGAAAAATTTTAAAATAAATTAAATAGCCAGAAACCAGCATTAACCTTACTTGGAAAATTGCCATAATATGAGACATTTCCAATGTTCTGATCAACATATTCTCCTATCATTTCTCTAAAAACAGAATATCAAGCATGTCAAACTACCATGATTCCTTCAAGCAAAAAAAAAAAAAAAAAAAAAAAGACTACTATAACCTCTCACTAGAATACCCTGAACCCTCTGACATTTGGGGGTGTGACAGGTCGGTGGCAGGGAGGGAAGAAGGAGGACTTCAGTTTCTTCAGCTAAAATGGGCTGTGTCACATTGAAGTCAATGTAATGCAGCAGCCGTTTCAAGCTCCTTGCAAAAGAGGCTGCACTGTTTCAGTTTTCACGATGATGCATGTAGGATGCTTTTGCCTGCAAGGTCCAAGCTGACATCAGTTACTGTCATAGCCCACAGATGAGGGTAGGAGGATGTGAGGGGATGAAGACTTAGTGAAAGCTTGTTTCAGTCTGCTTGAAATTCTGGTGCTCAGTGAAATGTTGCAATCGCTCCTCAAACAATATTCACATTAAATACTTTGGGATTTCTGAATTATCAAAACAATGAACCTGACATTTATCATCTCTGCCCCCTTTTTCAAACCTGAAGAAGTAGACTTTCAGAAGACATGAGAAAAAGTTAGCCCATGCCATGTTGCTGAATGTTTTGGCTATTTCCTAGATATTCTTTTAACCAAGAGCAGGGGTGTTTGGGCATGTACTCCTCCACACACAGACCTAACTTAAGCTGTTACTAAGAAGAGCACAAAAACTTCAAGTGTGTGTTGGAAAAATACATTAAAAATGCAGCCTTGTTCCTTCACACAGGTGAGCTTTGTAATTTTCCTTGAACATTTTCCACAAGTATCATCGTTACACACCACCAGGTCTTTCTTCTGATAGCTAAGGTGAGGCTACTTACCAATGTTAAGAAATGTCATAAAGAGCTGTAACAGCAACTGAGTAACATGGAATAGACTCTACAACAGAATAATTTATTTGCTATATACTAATGGGTTTTGAAAGGTGGCATTATACCAAAAGCCTCTACTGTGCAATCAGTAATGTGAAAAGCATGCACATGCTACACAGAGTGGCAGGCTCCAATGAACACACTAGTATCTGTCACTGCTGAGGGATAGGGACGTGGGAAACTGTTTTAAACCCACACATCTCTTTAGGGAAAGAGTGCTCAATAACTTCCTAAGATGCAGCAACTGATTATTTTGGAAACTATTTCATAAAATGACAAGATTAAATTATTGAACCAACATTGCCAAGTTAGATTGTGTCATGAATGCACTGATGTTGTAAAAGTACTCAATGACCTGTTTATCACTTTGCTTGCTTCTTGATACATGACAGTTGTTGCCAGCACATCTTTTTCCTTTTGCTTTAAGATCACTAGTTAATACATTACTGTGATGAATCAAGAGCAGTCAACATATAAAAGTTGGTTGAAAAACTTAGTAAACAGACTGGTATGGATTTGGTAATGACAGCCTATGGTGCTTTTTAGTCATTATGGGGTAACATACAGCAACAACCATACGGGACTCAGTCAATTGAGTTCAACATCCCTTTCTCTGAAAGCATCTAAAATAGAAAATATTGTTTCCAGATGCTCAAGAACCATAACATATCTCTTTGTGCTAAGGTGATAGGCAAAGACTACATGCAGTTGACAGAGATATATCTTGGCAGGTAGCCACCAGTACTGTGAATGATCCTTATGAAAGCTAATACAATCTATCCACTTGCAGAACACTGGTCATATCACTTCAACAGAGCTGTGGGGAAACCACAGAAGTCCACTAGCTTGTAAAGAAAAGAAAAGCACAGAGCTTTTGCAGTGAAAATCTTCTTACCTACTGATGCTATTGCAACCCATGACTGAATTTCTCAATGAAGCTCAACATTAGAACTATTCAGGCCTTAGATTCTCCTTCCAGTAATTTTCGACTAAATATATATATATATATATATATATATGCTGAGTTATGTCTCTGAATGCTCCCTGAAGCTTCAACCATTTTATGGCACTCTAATGAGACATTGGCACACATCTATATGGAAAAAATAAAGATAAGAATGGCTGGCTAGACAAATAAAATAGAGAATTCACAGTTCCAACTAAGAAAATAATATTTATAAAATAAATTATATGTACCTGCTCCTGTCTTTTGTACCAGTGGGCAAAATCATATCATATTCCTCTTTTATGCAACTGTTTACACCAGTCTCTTTCACTGCTTCCCTTTCGCAGTATGGTTTGCACAGAGCATAGAGGTAATATCTGCCATGTGTTCAGATATGAGAACTTGATGATATTATTATATGTCACGTTGGGTCCAAACTAGTCAAGGGTCCTTCTGTTTCAGCCTTCTTCAATAACCAATTACACATTTATCAGTGCAAAAGTTTTTGTGAGCAGCCTACAATTTATCATAAACTGCCTGTGCACAAATAGATCTTAAAATGGAAAGTGGCATATATGACATATCTTTACAATTCCGTATAATTTACCGCAATATCAAAGGAGTTGAAACAGAGTAATGTGCTTTTAAGAAAAAAATAATAATCTGCTCTCAAATGAGGTTATGTTCTAATATTTCAATTATTAAGTATGCAAAACCAATGATTAAAAGATTAAATGTTCAAGGCAGAAAGGAAATTTTTTTACTAAAATAAAAGGTTTTAGTAACTTAACTTGGTAACAAAGTTAATCACATTTTTATATGTGAAAGGTCAAACCAAAAATACTAACTTTTCTGATACTTATCCCTTCTTTACTATGCTACATGAAAAATTATTTAGGCTCACACATGCACAGACACACTTCTATATATTGAAATGATATAATCTTACCATGCTGGATAACTTATAGGCAATATAATAAAATTTAAGTCTGATATATATTTAATTCCAAGGCATTGGAAAATCTCAGTCAGGTCAATTTCCCTATGCCTTCTTTTTTCTCCTTCAATAATCAAAAATACCTTCCTGTTCAGCCAGGAAGGTGCAGATGTATAACCATCTCTACACGGCTAGAAGCATTGATTTTTTTTGTCCTTTAATAAATATAAGTACAATGGCAAAGTGAAAGATTAAGCCTGGAATGAAAGTTATGGATTTCTTCATGCTTACCTTAGAATCAAAGCCTGCATCTTAGCGTCTCCAATTTTTTATTATCCCCACACTGTTGTAAAATGGAAACTTCGTCTCTCTTTGTTGATTTTACTTTATTGCACCATATTTATACTGCTCTAACCACAGGCTTTAGAGCTTCTGCTTCTTGTTTATATGGACCAAAATGGAATTTTCACACTCTACAGAGAGACTTTTCCTGCAAGCATTATTTGATTTTTCAGGTGGAGGTTTATTTTCTCTGCAGGAATAGAAACTTGTCTCAGTCATGGACAGGATCTTGCGGAGGAAACTCCCAATAGTACTGCTTTTTATTTCTAGTCCTTAGCTAGTGCATCTTGCTCACTTGTTCGGTATTCAAATGATCACGAGAACTGTTTTGGGAAAAATAATAATGTTAAAAAAAAAATCTTAATTTGATTAGATTTTTTTTCTACCTTAATCTATAGCAAAAATAATGGTTTCCTCCTGGCATCATATCAAGTAAGCTGCTTGGTTTAACAATGAAATGACCTTTGCTTTTTCTTTTCCTGTCATTTATCATAGTTGATGCTTTTTATTCTTTTGAACTATGTCTTAATCTCATAATGAAATACTGGGGGTGTTTTGTGGCTTTTGCTGCCTTGGCTAGATGCAGAACTGTGCTCTATGGATCTTTGTTTACTAAACATCTAACACATGAGCACATAGATCCTTTTGACTGAGGAGCCAGCCTCAGGGAGTCAGTGCTACTTTCCAGTCCCACATGTTGGCAAAGACGTTAGTTTCACAGCTGCACATACACAGTTATAGCTTTATTCATAGGAAATAGAGAAGGGAAGAAAACAAAAAACAAACAAACAAACAAACAAACGAACAAACCCCAACCTAGTAGGACTTCATGGCAAACAAAAATGAATATCAGTTTAAATCCTTGAAAGGTCTATAAATGTTGATCCTCCTTTCTTAAAATGCTTTGAAATGACATGGCATGCAGAAACAGGAAAGTGATTTTACTTGCAAGTGGGTTTAGATCACAACAGGCGATTTATCACAGTAAAGAAACTGAGGAACATGTGAAGTATTTAGCCTATCCCTTTAGTTGAACCAAATTAAATATTACGAGGAGCTTCTTCCCATCTAAGAAATGGCAATTTGGCAATAAGCAATGATAAATCTGGCACAAGCCAAATGTTACTATTACAGTGCCAAACAACTTCAATACTCAGAATTTCATAATGCAGATGGGTCTAACCGAAATCAAAGCAGCCAAAATATTTGAGAATATTCATATCCAGACTGCTTGTCTTGAGTCTTTAGAGTAGCTGCATTTATTTTTAAGAGACCATGACTAGCCACAGAAGCTACATTTTCAGCTAATGCATAATATATGCTACAGGAATCTAGAAAGCTATTCTGAGTATAAGAAAATCCAACAAGCACCCAACTTCCCACACAAATAGAAAAGAGCAGAGAGAGGATGTATGAATAATTAAAATGAAAATGCTTGTGGGGTAAGCAGTTATATTATTTTTTATGTTAAAACTGGAATTTCTAATCATATGAAAATTATTTAAATATGTATAAAACATCTACATTGAATTATCATTTCTAACTACTTCTGCTTCCTTTTTTTTTACCCAAAATTGTTCCAACACATTAAGTTATGGCTTTCTACGTTACTTTTTGAGAAAGTAAACAATAAAATGATAAATAAAAAGACAAACTATCCAGTCAGCTGTATAAAGCACTACCCCATTTCACTGATTATTTAAGATGTGGCAAAGAAAATTTGGTTCATAAATGTTTTGGTGCATTATTTATGTGGAGAGAGGTTCCTTCTCTAACAAACTCAAGCATTGGTAATTAAATGCAGCAAGAAACTCAAGTGTAGAGGAGTTAAAACACTAAAAGGTATTGAACAAAGAGTACATATTGAATAACACCTATTTAAACCAAAACCAGAATCAAACCTTTTAACTTTGGAGCCCCTGCAGTGGTGTAGCCTCCTAATGAATACCTTTTTTGTGCCAATTCTTCACCCTATAATACAAAGCTCCATTGCATGGATTCAGTGACAACTAAAAGATTATTGTAGGAAGAAAATAAATTCATGCATGTGTAGGGTTTTTCATAGCTAGTATGCTGCCTTGAAGAACCTTCCAAGGGAAATCCAGCTCATCTTTATGTGTGGTCCTTGATGGCTGTAAACCTAATGGGAAAATATCTGGGACATTTGCATGTCACCTTGAGTTAACTTGCAGGGAATAAATATAATCCTCATGGTTCTACAGCCATGACAAAGAATTTTGTAAGTATTGTCAGGTGAAAATATAAATTCACAAATTTCTTTAAAGACAGAGTGAATAGCTGCAATTCCAAAATAAATTATTACTCTTACTACCCAAAGTGTAATAAATACTCAAAATCATGCAGCTCTGTGCTGGCCATTGAAATGACAGTTTCCCCAGCATAACCAGCATAACACGTACGGCATGTATGGCAAAAATAGTTGTGGTTTACTGATATTTTGTCATCACTATTTATTTTTTTCTGGGTTCACTTTACCTACAAATTCATTAGACTGTAAAATTGATGTTGATGTGGAGTAAATAGCTTCTTATTCAAAAGCTTAAGACAGAGCCATTATCCTAGCATAACATTTGCCTGTGTACTCAGCACAATATAAAGTCAGAGTTGAATACAATATAACTAGGAGAGATATCATTAAAAAAATAAAAATAAAATAACAAACTAAAATAAATAATTATGGATTTGATCCTTCAATTATTTCAATAGTTAATTGAAGTAAGGGGTGCACTGCAGCAGAGAGCAGTTTTTCCATGCACTAATCCACAGGAGTTTTCCTAAAAGCTCTGTAAACACAAATTCCAGAACACAGATTATATGACTTTTGAATTTAAAAATATATTCTGAAACCTAGTGTGCTTGAAAATTCCCAGACTACATAAAACCAAGTTACTTGGAGGCAAAGACAACCCCTAAGAAACTGTTTACTTTATTACTTGGATTTCTGGAAAGCCAAATATTATTAAGTGAAGGTAATATAAAGTGAAGGTAATCTTATAAAATGAAGGTAACCTTGTAAAATGAAATAAAAGGAGCATTATTAGAGTGCAAAGATGAAAAGTTTCTAAATACAAACCAATGACCTAGAAATGTGTCACTTTTAATTTTGTAATAGTTGATAGCATCTGTTTAGTGTAGTTTATAATAGGTGACAATTATTCTTGAGAATGAATTGTACATTTTTCACATCCTCCCCCACCTCTACCATCCCTGTGAAGTGATAATTGCTGTTTCAGAATAAAATGGTGAACAGAAAAAACCCTCTTCAGAACAGTAGTTTTGTTACAGGAAGACACACTCAGAGTTAACAAACTAAGTAAGTTAACAAAATACTGGACCATGAATGAAAATAACAGACTGCGTTTCCCAGATTTGAAACCAGTCATCTATGTATGCGACTGTAGCACATTAAGTCACTTCCATAGCTGTTTCTCTCTCATACTCTGTTTTAGATACTTATTTGAAGAATATGGACCAAGGAACAACTTTTTTAATACACAAACATATCTAGAAAATAAGAAAGAAAAAGAAAAGATATGTCACCACTAAGAAAAAAAAGAGCCATCAATTAAAATGCTGCAGAATGACAATTGCATGAGCACCATAAAGAAGAAAGAAGGATACTAAAAAGAATTTATATAGTACCCTGTGTTGATTTTCAGACTACTGGGACCAGAAGATGGTATCCAGACTTTAGTTTGTGGCTCTCCAGTCACCCTTGTCTCAGGTGACAGGGATTCAGACTAGCAATCAGAGAATTCCCTCCAGTGTTGTACACTGTCTGCTGCTCATAATTTCCCCTGGATTTTAAATAAGAAGGGTGGGGGGTTTGGGGAGATTGGGGGGGGGGGGGGGGGTTGGGGTTTTTTTATTAAGTACAACCTTAGTGGAAATACTTAACAATTGATGGTGTTTTGCTGGCAATATTTTCCTGGACCTCAACTAAGACCTGGGCACATCGTGCCTCTCCTAAACCTGCAGAATATTCCTTTTATGGAGATAACTACTGCTTTCACCATCTTGCTGTCCTCTGTAGATGTTGACCTCATGTTCCCAGCATTGCAGAGCAGCTGTAACATGCTGGCAGATTTCCCAGGCATGAGTGCTGCATGAAGAGCTTGGGAGCAGAGGTCAATGCAGTGCATCGGCTCCCTGGTGCCAGACCTCATCTTCCATAGTAGGAGTAAGTGTAGGGCCCTGAACTAGAACCCAGAGAGACTGAGACAAATTCTGCCATAGGAGACATTTTCACAAATTTTACTTTTTCATTCCATCCTACATCCTATCTGTGCTGGCTTGTTTTGAAAAAGTTGCTCCCAAGTGGCTGCAACCATCAGATGGCTTCTCAGCCTTAGAGTGGGGAAAAACTATCTATCAGCAGTTCAGGACCTGCTGAAAAACTGATGTCAAGACCTGAGCGGCACCAGCTTGCATTAGCACTAGCACCTGTGAGGCTGTGAGGAATGGTAACCTAAAATCTGACATTAAAGTGGAGACATACCAAAAATCAGCACAATGGAAGTTTTCATATCCTTAGAACAGTGACATGCTCTATCTCACTCTTTCAGCACAAGAAATGGAGGAGATAATTTGCATCAGATTTCCAGTCACACCCAAAATACTACAGAGAAGTTATAATAAGAAAGGAACTTAATTAGATTGTTTACAGCATGCAAAGGACTCTATAGGTTCAGCTTTCTTGCTCTAGCATCAGAAATCCATTAGAGTGCTAATGGAGAACCTGAAGTAAAGGTAATTATAGTTCTTTTATACATATTTTTAATGATGTTAGTTATGACACCTGGCACAATTCACAGTCCTTGCAAAATTTCATCTCATCTCAGGCTTACAGGTACTGCATACCAAAAGCTTTTATCTGAGAACTTGCCTAGCTGAACATTAAGCCAGTTTCCAAGTAGAAAGTTGCAGCTAGTTTTCAGGTTCTTATTTTCTATTATTTGTATGTTTAAGCAGCTACTTGTAAAATGACCAGTTATTCCCTAATCACAAGGGAAAGTTCTATGCAGGGCCAGCGCCTCATTGTTGAAGAATTCAAGAGCACCCAGAGTTTTACATCAAATTCTATCTCCAGAGTCACCTTTTTGTTATAGGACAGTTAGCTTCCTATGTTACAAGATTTTGTAAGTATCTTTGCCTATTGATTTGTTGTGCCTATGTTTTTGCTTCACATTTCTTGAAGATACATATTGTTTCAGTCTTAAATTTTAAGTCACTTTTGTTACCCGTAGGTAACAGCAGAGTGTGATTTTATAACATGTGGATAGAATATATTAACAACTTTTGGAAGAATAGGCAGTTTTTCCTCTGATATGGATGTTTCTCAAGCTACTACAAAATGTAGAAAGAATTACTGAGCACAAATCTCCCATTAATGAGATAGGTACACTAATTAGTGACTCGCACATGTGAGAAGAAGAAAAAAAGCTGGAGGGAGAAATAATTAAAAAAAAAAAAAAAAAGATACTATGTTCTGAGGACGTTTTTCCTTTCAAATTTGTTTCCTTGTTTCATCTTACTTTACAGTAACACCGAGAGTTTCCCAGCTTGGCAGTAGGTGGAATAATTGGTACTGATTACTGCATCATCTAGATAGCAAGATAACTGGCAGAGTAGAAATACCTAGGTATAGAATTTTTCAAATACTCTTTTGTAAGCACCTTACAGGTTTTGTATTGTTTGCCTCCAGCTTCGACATAAATTGTTTTCTACTCTCAGAATCACTGAAGTATGCAACTAAAAGACTAACCTTGTTACAAAAAGGAGAAATTCATACTAATGCAGTTAAAGTCTGATTAAAGTGTCTTTCTGCTTGCTTTGAAGTCTCTGCAGTTATCCACTGGTGCTATGTAAGATGGCTGATAATCGTATAAACATATATATGGACCTATTTTATGTCCCTTGTCCACTGTTTGAATCTGGTCAGATTTTTGAGACATAGCACAAAGCAAAATGTCTCATGCAGGAGAAGCCCAGTTGCAAACGGCTCACCTGAGCAGCTTTGCTATGACTACACTATGCAATGAAGTATCTCACTTGATCCTTAGTTTTTTAGAGATTTCAAGGGTGAAGACCATTTGCATAAAAAATAAATTTTTGCTTAAAGAAGGAGTTTTTATCTTCCTCCTCCCTATTACTCAAGGTTGAGACTGCATCAAGATTTGGAGCATTGTGTTAAAATATTGCCTAGTAGCCTCATGTATTTGCTATGATATTTCAGTTTTATTGCTCACAGTAATTTCTTGAATATTAAATTCCTATAGCAATAGAGTTCATAGACTTACTGTATTTCTATCTACTTCCTAGAATTTCACACATGCACAAATCAATAGGATATCTAAAGATATTCATGTTTCTTTCTCTAGTGATCACAAACTACTGAAAATTAACAGTGGTAGCCAAACACCCTCAGTTAGCAGGGAATGCCAGAAAAAAATACTATGAAAATACACTTTATAATGTTGCATAACATCGAGTATTTGAACATGCTCTGCTAACAGAAATTAGGGGACACTTCAGAGATTTGAAGTGCATATCTCCAGAAAGGTATAGTATTGTGGTAGATTTGACCACACAAAGCTCATTCCCTGAAGTACATTACAATAGCTTTGAACACATAAAGCTTATTCCTTGAGGTATAAATGGTAGTAGCAATAATGTTCAGAATATAGCTGTCAAGCCAAGGTTTGTAACAGTTATTAAGTTTTTCAGCTCCATGAAGTCCAAGTAAAATATAGTGTACCAATAAAAAAACAATTATTTGACATAATGCAGGGCTTACAATCCTGGGTTCCTCTTAATTCATTATAAGGCTTTGTATGTTGTGAATAAGATATTGTAGTCTTCTATTGGAGAAACATATTTTTTACATTGGTCATCTAGAAATACAGAAGGGACTCAAAATTATAACATTGTTTTTCAGAGTATGAATACTTTTACAGTGCAGTTCAATTAAATCATATAATCACAGAATACTTAGGGTTGGAAAGGACCTCAAGATCATCTAGTTCCAACACACCTGCCATGGGCAGGCACACCTCATACTAAACTATCTCACCCAAGGCTCTGTCCAACCTGGCCTTGAACACCACCAGGGATGGAACATTCACAGCTTGCCTGGGCAGACCATTCCAGTGCCTCACCATCCTTACAATAAAGAACTTCTTCCTTATATCCAATCTAAATTTCCCTTGTTTAAGTGTGACCCCATCACCCCTTGTCCTGTCACTACAGTCCCTAATGAATAGTCCATCCCCAGCATCCCTATAGCCCCCTTTCAGATACTGGAAGACTGCTATGAGGTCTCCACGCAGCCTTCTCTTCTCCAGGCTGAACAGCCCCAACTTTCTCAGCCTATCTTCATACAGGAGATGCTCCCGTCCCCTGATCATCCTCGTGGCCTTCCTGTGGACTTGTTCCAGCAGTTCCATGTCCTTTTTATGTTGAGGACACCAGAACTGTACACAACACTCCAAGTGAGGTCTCATGAGAGCAGAGTAGAGGGAGAGGATCACCTCCTTTGACCGGCTGGTCACTCTTCTTTTGATGCAGCCCAGGATACGGTTGGCTTTCTGGGCTGCAAGCCATACTGCTGATTTATGTTTATTTTGTCAGTGACCAACACCCCCAAGTCCTTCTCTGCAGGGCTGCTGTGAATCTCTTCTCTGCCCAGCCTGTACCTGTGCCTGGGATTGCTCCAACCGAGGTGTAGGACCTTGTTTTTGGCATTGTTAAACTTCATAAGGTTGGCATCAGCCCATGTGTGTGCTCTTGCACCCAAAAAAGGCAACCGTATCCGGGGCTGCATCAAAAGGAAAGCATCCAGCAAGTCGAAGGAGGTGATCCTGCCCCTCTACTCTGCTCTCGTGAGACCTCACCTGGAGTATTGTGCGCAGTTCTGGTGTCCTCAACATAAAAAGGACATGGAACTGTTGGAACAAGTCCAGAGGAGGGCGATGAGGATGATCAGGGGACTGGAGCACCTCCTGTATGAAGATAGGCTGAGGAAGTTGGGGCTGTTCAGCCTGGAGAAGAGAAGGCTGAGTGGAGACCTCATAGCAGCCTTCCAGCACCTGAAGTGGTCCTATAGGGATGCTGGGGAGGGACTCTTTATCAGGGACTGTAGTGACAGGGCAAGGGGTAATGGGTTCAAATTTAAACAGGGGAAGTTTAGATTTGATATAAGGAGGAAGTTCTTTACTGGTAGGGTGGTGAGGCACTGGAATGGGTTGCCCAGGGAGGTTGTGAATGCTCCATCCCTGGCAGTGCTCCAGGCCAGGTTGGACAGAGTGTTGGGTGACATGGTTTAGGGGAGGTGTCCCTGCCCATGGCAGGGGGGTTGGAATTAGACAATCTTAAGGTCCTTTCCAACCCTAACTATTCTATGAATCTATGATTTCAGTTTTATAATATACATTCTATAACATTCATTCTCACTTTTTTCATTTACCGGACATAATCTTTTGGGGAAAAAAGGAATTCTAATAGCAAAAGAGAAAAAAGCAAAATCCTCCTTACTTTCACCACAGGGAATCTCATGCTAATGGAATACAAAATTTCAGATCTATCTATTGGACCTGAGGAAATGATTTTCCTGTAAAGATATGCCAAAAATAAATTTATCTCTAGAGACTTTGAGAGGGAGCAGTAATCAGTGTGACAATTCTGAAAGATCATGATAAAACAGGGAAAAACATATGCAACAGAGAAGGTTTTTGATTGTCAATTACATCTTATACCTCCTGTTCTACCGAGGGAAAACCTGATGTGAAGATTTGCTCCACTTCACAATACAAGCTAAAAAAGGCCATATCAGGTTTTCCTAGCTCTCACAGGACCTTCTTTCTCAGCTTCCTTTGCCTGGCCCATCGGGAATGAATTTGTGTGGCTGCAAACCATCTGGGGTCACATATTAAGATTTGCCTCTAAGATGTCTGAAATTCAGGTTTTTCCTTTCTATGAAAAGAAGCTAAAAAGATAAACTCGTTGAAGAAAATGAGCTCTCAGTGCTGTCCTGGAAGGATCTGGCCGTAAGAGTAAGTTAGCTGTTTGACAAAATAATTTTCAGCTTGGTTTGAAAAAATCTGGAAGTGGGTTGTCAGCTCAGGGAGTATTATTTGCCAATGAATATTTTTTTTCTGACACTGTTTAAAATTAAAAAAAAGAAAAAAATGTGATGCAAAAAAGTCTATAAATGGCATGGATTTAAATTGCACCTCAGATTATACTATCCCCTTTAACATCCCAATAGTCTAGGCATGCTTAGAGAAACAGAAGGGATGTATTTACCTCATAGGGTTGTGCTTTACATCTCACTCAAGCTGTTAATTTCTCAGCCTTCTTTTAATTATCAGCTCACATAGTTCATGACATCTGGCACCTTCATGTCCTGAGGGCCACAAACCCCCTTAAGTCGGACACATTGATGAACATGGATATTCTTCTTCATGAATTATGCATACACCACATACCTTGAGTCACCTGTAGAAATGAAAAAAAAAAAAAAAAGGTCATGAAAGCTGTGTGACTGAAAATATTAATTTTCACCAAAAAAAAAGCATTTAGTTTATTATATTTAAGTTTGGAGTGTGCATTATTTTCATAGACTCCCTCTCACTGCAAGTTTGCCTTTGTTGTATTACATTCTTCTTTTCAAACATTTTCCTATCATCCCACTAAGTCAAGAAGATAAAGCTAGTTTCTTTGAACTAATATTAGCACAGTCCTGGGGAACTGGCTGTCAAGAGGTAGTCTGACAGAAACAGTCTCTGAAATCCACAAATGTGCCAGAACTTGCTCTCTTTTGTGCACCATACACAGTCACCATGGGAATGGGAAAACAAGAGCACCCGCCATCCTCTAAATCTGTTCTAAAGAAGTTGGTTTAGTATTTCATAACTTACCTCTAGAGACCAAGACCAGAGTAAAACTCTTCCATCAACCATCTCGGACGATCTGTGATCACAGAAAATAAAAAAAATATGTGCTTGTCTATACAACAAGGCCTAGGGGTTCGTAGTCTTACAATTTTCATTATTTATTGACACCACCTTTTCCCGAGTCAGCAAAACCACCTGCAGTAGTAAATGCTCTCCACAAGTAACAAAGCTTGGCCTAGAATAATTAAACAGGCTTCCTAAAGTATACATATAAAACATTAAAATTGTTTGATATTGCTTTTAGAAAAATGTAAAATATAGAACCATTGTGATCTGAAAATTGCAAACAAGGGGAAAGAGAAAAACAAAAACAAACAGTACGATTGAAATCAGTTGTGTAAATGTCTTGTGCACCCAGAGAAGGAGCCTTCACAATCTCTTTGTCCTGTCTTATTCCAAGTCATAACTCACTGTCAAGATTCTAGATATACTAGGATCTACCAGGTATTACATGTAATGCAAGGGAGTCAAGGCAACCTTTCACAATAATGACTTGGAAATTATAGCATAAAACTGACAAAACCAGCCTATATGTATTTTTTTATATAACTGAATTGAGCAGTGGACTTAGTGATAGAACAGTAAAAACAAACAACAAAATGTGTTTGGGAACAAACAGAAACTTCTCAAGATAGAATTATGCGATGATGTCTTGACCTACATTTCACTTTAAAAGAGCAGAAAAGCAAAATTTAAAAAATGCAAATGAAGCAGCAGAAATTAGCTTTGCCATTGCGTTGTAAGAAGAATATGAAGGTACAATCTGTGCTATTGGTATGATGGTGTAGATCAAAAAGAAAAAGAACCAGCAATGATTTACAAAACTGTAGCATGAACTTATTTTCCTTATAGTCTTCAACAACTTTTCTTCAAACATATGCTTAGTGCTGAACATCTAAAAACTATCAAAAGCAGAATGCACATATTGCATGAAAGGAAAATGGAAAACAGTCCTAGGGACAGAACTGCATTTTTAAGGATGCAAACCCAGTTACAGTTAGGAGACAGGTTTTTTTTAGTTAAGTTGATGTTAAATATATAAGGGTACTGCATTAAGTTATAAAGTATTTAACTAAAATAAAAGCTAATTAAAATATTTACCTGTGAATCTTTAAATTAACCTTTATACAAATTTCAGACTATTAAAGCAGGTCTACTTTAGGGAAGATTAGTGAGTATCTACTATCACAGAATATGTAAGATTGAAAAAACAAGGGAAAAAAAACAAAACCAAATCAAGCAAACAACAAACAAAAAAGGCCCATATAAATATGTCCAGATGGGTGTTTCTATGGAGCTACAATAATCAAAAGCTAAAGTAAACAGCCATTTGGTTTGTTAGAGCTGAAGAGATATATCATCAGAAATATGGGTATAGTTTGTGATCTCAAACTCAAACCACCATTATTTATACTGTAGACTTTCTGTCTAGTTAGATCTTTGTAAGATGATAATCACTAACAGAAGAAAAAGTGGGGGTTTTGAGTGATGATGTGATGCCTCTTGAAAAAATATGGGTTCATCCAAGGGGAATTCTAAGTGCTTAAATGAGCAGCAATAAAAAAGTTTTTTTTCTTACAGCTACATACCATAACACGCAAATTGTTAATAACTCATTTAGCATACGTGATGGAGAAGACGGGACACCATTTCCTGTTTATATACTGATACCAGAAAGGAGAAGAGTGTAAAAATGCACCCCCTCACCTCACTTCAAAACCTGCAACATCCATAACATAACTAGGAACAAATCTTCAGCAGATGGGGCAAAACAATCCTCTTCCCTGTAGCACTATATCTTCAGTATTCCACCCTTCTTATACTTCATACAGTAAGTGTGGCAACAGCTGTCAAGTTTAAATAAGCATGAAAATCACATTTGCTGTTCAATCACAACTCTGTATCCCGATCAGGCTTTGTAGCCCTGTAAAAGGGTTGAGCTAGTTAGCACTTAAGGCATTAAGTTCCTAGGTGATTTGAGAACTACACAGGTGAAATTAAGGACAAGTTTGAGATCAATTGGAACCAAGGAGGTGGCTCAAACCTTCAGTATCAAGTATTTCACTGATTGTTCTAGGATTCTTCCAGAAGGGAATTTTGTACAGTTCTTGAAATTCCCCAAGGCAGCTCCTGCTCTGATTTGTGTGCTTAAACATGTGGACTGACGACCTAGGTGAAGTCTTCAAAGTCTCCTCTGGGTGATTCCTGCTACAGAAATGGTCACGCTATAAATAAATATTTGTAAGTAATCAACAGTAACTGTTCTTGCAGAAATGGTAACAGGGGTCAGTTCTTATGTGGCTAAGACTGCATGTGTTGCTGGGGTTGTCGCACACAATTGTGGGCAACAAGAATATAAGAACTGAACAGAGCAGAAGGTTCTGCTGCTACAAGGACTCTTTACCATACCAACTCCTATCATTACAGACCAGCAATGGAGTGTCCTGTTTCCCCATGAAACTGCCATGTGATCTGAATAAATGAACTGTGTATATACACAGTTTTTAAATACTCTGTTGTATGTGTCCATACAACATAAATACTCAGCTAAGTACTTTAGCTGAACAACAGATTTGCATCTCCATGGCTAGAGATGGCTAGATATTCATAATTAACAGAAATCTACATAGAAAATCCGTTAGAACATCCACAAGGTACCTTTAGCAAGACTAGGTCAGCAGCCTCATTGGTTTTGTTTCCCTCTAAATTGTGTTTTTATTATAAAGAAAAAGGAGGAAGATGTGCCTACAAAATAACATTTTAAAAAGTTTAAAATCCAATGGAAATCTTTCATCTTTATTATGCAAGAGGCAAGTCAGATAAAAATCTAATCGCAATAATTTTTTTTAGCTTCACATGAAAAAAAAATCGTGTTATAAACACAACCTTATTGAAAAATCTGCACACAACTTTTTTTTTAATTTAGGCAAAGCAAATACTTTG
Source organism: Lathamus discolor (assembly GCF_037157495.1). Classification (NCBI taxonomy): domain Eukaryota; kingdom Metazoa; phylum Chordata; class Aves; order Psittaciformes; family Psittacidae; genus Lathamus; species Lathamus discolor. Next base: position 101,315,501 of record NC_088885.1, on the reverse strand, counting down.
TCAAAATAAAACTATGATTTCTTTGACACAGTTTTATAATTATGCAAACTAAAATGCTTTGTGGAGCTAATGAACAAAGTATTTATATTTTCTATTGATATGATGGTTCTTAGAAATTTTTTTTGTTTTACTCATCACAAAAGTATATTACAGGAACAAAATATGCTGAACAGATTTTTTTAAGTTTCACAAGATAGATTCACCTTTGAGATGAAAACAGATGCTAAATGCAAACAAAAACTTGCTGCTCTTTCCTGAGAACTTGAAGAGCGGTATAAATCAATCATAGTAAGTAAAATTTTTATTAACAGAAGGAAAGCAAAATTTTGGTAGAAATAAAGTTATAAAAACTAGGATATGATAGCATTTTGCCTAGTAAGAAACAAGGAAAAAAAAACAACAAACCAAACCAAAAAAACAAAGGGGAGCACAAAAGGCATCAAAGAGCACAAATGGAGATATTACATGTTAGCACAAAGAAAATCAAAGCTAATGGAAGTGGGGAGAAAAAAAAAGTTTAAAGATTGTAGAAAAACTAAGGAAAATCAAACAAAAAAACTAAAAAAAACCCAACATTTAAACAGTGATTTACAGGATCACAGATTCAAGTTGGAAGGGACCACAGAATGTCATCAAGTTCAGCCTCCTGCCCGTAGCAGAGCTGTGTCTGAGACCAGATCTGGTTACTCAGGATGTTGCCCAGTCAAACCTTGAAAAGCTCCAAGGACAAAAACTGCACTGTCTCAGCAGTAGGCTATCCTCATGGAGAAAAATGGGTCAATTCCTGATATACAGTCTAAACCACTCTCACTTCGGCTTTCTCAAGTTGCCTCTCATCTTCTCATGGTACGCAGCTGTGAGGAGCCTGGCTCCACCCCCTTGGAAACCTCCCCACAGGCAGTGGTGGGCTACTGTTAGGTGCTGCCACCTCCAGGCTGAAGTAGCCTCTATCCCTCAGCCTCTCCCATTACAGGAGACAACACTGCAGATTCAGGTCTACTGACCCCTCAGTAGAGAATGATATCACTGCCTGTACTGATTGGCCATGTGCCTTTTCAGGCTAAAGTTGTTATCCCCCTTTGCTGACTGAGGTTCAGTTCAATGCCTAACAAACCCCAGGCTCTTTCCTGCAGGACTGTCCTCAGCCTGTCTGTGCCCAGCATGTGCCACTGTAGGAGTTCCTCTGTCCCAGGGTTAGCACTTGGCATTTATCCTTGCTCAGTTTTGCAAGGTTCACAAATAGAATGGGTCAATTGGCTCAATTCCTCTGGCTTATCCAAGTTTCTTTGGATGGGATCCTACCATGGGGCATATTGAATTGTCTCCCCAGTTTGGTGTATTCTGCACACTTGATGAGTGTGTGCTCTATTATGACCTCCAGGTCAGATGTTAAACAATAAAAGTGTTAATAAGGACGGGTCGCAGTACATGCTCCTGAAGTCCTCCTCTTCTGTGGACCTCCACCTAAAGCATGACCATTAACCATGACCCTCTGGGGCTGACCATCCAACTAGTTTTTTACCAGTTGTTGTCCTCCCCTCCAGATCATAATGTCCTAACTTGGATACAAGAATATTTAGAAGACAGGTTTGACAGATATCACCCTTGGTAAATACATGCTGGCTCTTTCCAGTAATCCTCTTCTATTACACATGCCCAGAAACGTGTTTCAAAAGGACTCATTCCATGATTTTCCCAGGGTCCAAACAGAATCTTCTCAGACTGCATTGCTCTGGCTTGCTTTTTCATCATTTTTGAGTAAATAATTTGTCTGTCTAAAGGCAGGGCCGACCTTCCCTCATCTCCATGACCTTCCAAACATGACGGTTTTTGAAGGATATGAGCTTGTTCTCTCACCTCCAAGCTGGATGCAGCAAGAATGACAATTTCTTTTTTCCATCCAGATGGTGTCAGCCAGACTCGGTAGTACTCAGTTCTGCCAAGAGGCATGCCTTTCCAAAAGCAGCAAGAGAAGGATCATTCTTGCCTGCACATGAAAAGTTCTACTGACCATCTGACAAAACTGATAAATGGTTTTACACTTATTTTCTTTTTTCTGCTGGGGGAATAGGCTCTTTCATTCAGAATAAAATGTTCAAGGGAACTTCAGTAGGAAAAATATTTGGGATTTAACAAAAAATACGATGCAGACATATCAGTCAAAATTTTGATACCCAGATCTGGATTAGCTTTTGAACAAAAGAGCAAAAAGAATCTGCCAAGAGCAAAACTGGGTACTTAAACCTCATCTTGGCACCAGATCAGTATGTTTTATATGGGGGTAAAGGACAAGTTCTTCCCTAAGGAACATCATCTTGAGAAGAGACAACTCATTTGTTACTTCAGTCATCCCAAGCACTCAAAGTGACAATGGACAAATGATGACAAATTGAAAGACTGATGTCAACACTTCAGTTATTGCTTACAATACTGATTCAGTGTTACACACTGTTGGCTGAATAAAGCATCAATATTTCTGAGACTTGTTGCTCAATGTTTTTAAATAACCTGTGCTACAGGTACACGGATTGCTGGTCTGCAAAACAAAGTATTGTATCAAACAATACATTGCACACAAACACAGACCAAACAATGCTGGCTTTGCAGAACTGGGAAGGAAGAGCACAAAAGGAAGCCAAAAGTTTATTAAAAATATTATAAAGATTGTCAAGCAATAATAACAAGAGAATTTTAAATGTGAAGTAAAATTATTAATAGCAGTCAACCACAAAAGATATTTGGGATAAGACTGAGAATATTTAAAAGAAGGGTACAAGATCAAGAAGAAAGAAAAAATAAGTTATTCATGAATGGACACTGTGGTTCACATTTTGCAGAGAAAAAGAAGAGAAAAATAGGTAGGAATCATTTAAAATATCTTGGTTACAGGCCAAGACAAGTGAGTAATCTAACCTCACTAAGAAAGTTTATCACATAAAAATTACAATCTTGTCAGGCAATAAAAAGAGCTCCATTATTCTTTTAAGATTTTGTTCTTATACTGAAAAGTTATGCATACATATATACATATATATACACCTTTGAGCTCATAGTTTATCTTTCACAAAATTAGCTATATGCTGCTATCCAGTGAATGTAAAAGGCTTCAGTCAGATTAATGTTTGTTATATACTAGGTTTCAGTGCAGATATGATAGTCAGACTTGTATTTTAGTCCTAATTATGCAGGTACTGAACCACCTATCAGCTGAGTATTATAGTTTCTGTTACAGTTAGACAAAAGAAAACATGTGAAGATAAAATCAGCAAGAAACATATTCACGCTGTCACCAGCAGGAAGAGTAATGAATAGTTATGAAATGCAGAAACTTCTATGGCATGTTATTGATTACAGCGGTAATACATTCTCTCTAGCCTGAGATTCAATGGCTAACATTAACAATATATTACATATCTCTGTAGTGCTCCAGTTATGACCACACTCATTAACAGAATTGAAAGACAAAAAATTGTAGTGTAAGAAGTACAACACTTGCTTTAAAATGCTTGGTTACAATTTAAAAATAAAAAATACAATTTCTAATAAATATAGTGCCGGATCTTTCTTAAATATATATTTCAAAGTATTCGCTTTCTGTCAGCCAGATGTTGCTGGTGTATTTGCCTAAGAAATGCAAAGTTCCTTCAGACTAAAAAACTATTCACCTAAAGGTGACAGGGTGGGGGTGGAGGTGGGGAAGAATCATGTTCTTACTTCAGTTTAAAACACAAGGACATGAAGGGAAAGGCATGATCTTTTTTTTGCTTTTCCCACCCACTTTTATCTATCTTTCCAAGACAGCTGAGACTGAGTGCTTAAATAAAATAGGCTTCTGGTCACCTCTGGAATTGTGAAGTTTTCTCACTTCTACAGTCATAATCCCAAGATATCATGTTTTTATGATGCTGGAAAGAGACACCTATTTCCATGTTGAGGAAATTACTTAAAAATATAAAGCAAGCAGCTGGTCAAAAGCACCATTGTAAAAAAAAAAATTAAAAAGAAATAAAATTAGATCATAGAAAATTAGATCTCAGATTACCTTTTCATAGTAGAAAATCAGCTGTTTTGACTAAGTTCAAGATAATTCTAAATTATTGCAAAACAGTGAATCCAAAGGAAAATAGAAATTAACATTAACTAGTTAAAAACATACAATTGCATACCAAAACTTACTAAATTAAGATAATTTTAATTTATTATTTTGAAACTAAATTTAAAAATAGAAATTTTAAAAATGGCAGGAGTGAAAACATGAAAAATTAGTAAATAAACATGCATTGAATAATTTTTTTTATTTCTTAATGCATTTCATAAAGTCAGTGGGGGTGACTTGCTTGCAATATTTTGTTAATATTCTGCTTTAAAATTATCTGAAGGTAAATTTACAGGTCTAGTTATTTCATTTTAAAAATGCGAATAATACTTTTTTCAACCTGTGCACTACTAAAGGCAACTTTAGCTGAAAGATGCTTCTAATTCTACATTCAGTCTGTACAATTAATCATTAGGTAAATCACTGTACAAAGCAAAAAAAAGGAACTACAGATTTCTATGGTGTTCTATGTTATTTTGCTTGAATAGATTCTTTTGAATATTCATTTGCTAACAGACTGTTAAATTCACAAGTAATCTAGAAAAGGAGCAGTAAATTTTCTATAAAACAAGACATAAATCCTAGGCATGTAAAAAAACAAAAACAAAAAAACCCCAGAAAGTTGAAATTTAAAATTAGATGACTAGATACTAATGAATTCAAGTGCAGGCAGGCACCCAGATATCTTTCAATACATGGGCTTAATATCACTTACTAGAAGCCACAAAAGAAGTTTGTGGTAAAGCAGGAAATTAAGCTGGGGCCCACTACAGCATCACCGTTGTTTTTATATAATCATATATTCTGAATATGAAGTGACCTTTATGCACAGCAACTTGCAGACACCACATCTGATAAACAAATCTGTTATTTCAGAACCAAATTCCTTGCCTCCATCACATACAAACCCGCACATGGCAAGCTGTGGAAGCCAGGAAGTCACTTACACGCTTCTTGTCTCTTCTTTTATGCCATTGGTCTAGATTGACACTAATTAATATTTATAGCTCATCAAAGTAATTTTTAATCACTCTCACTACACTATTTGTCTCCTCCTGTGCAGGCCCTTGGGTGCATCATGCTTCTGTGCACTTTCGTATCTGGGCTGCAATGACAATATTAATTGCCCACTAATGTTTCAGTAAAGACTGATATTCATGCTGAGCAGAGTTGGCTGCCAGGCAAATTGTGTTAATCAAAGGTCATTAACCTTAGTGAATAAGATCCTGAGTCAACTACAACTCTGAAGTAAATCTGTCTAGACTTGTTCCTAATTTTGCATTCCTTAAAGAACACTGGAATGCTTTCGAACTAAAAAACAAACAAACAAAAAGCAATCAAACAAAACCCAAGATAAAAAAAGAAAATGAAAAAAAAACTTAGAAAAATCAAGAAAAAAAATAGAAAGCTTGAAATTAGAAAGTTTGTCAGAATAGAAATAGAGAAGGTTTATACCTGCTTCCCATGCCCATTGGGTCCTTTCAGGCAGATTCTTCCTTCCAGGATTGGTTTTACATACCTGTGTTACTTTTGGAAGTGTACTGAACTGTGCTGTATCCCGTGTTGTCCATCAAGACAGTTCTTGAGACCAGCTCTGAGACCGACTGCTTCCTCCTTCAGGCTGCCATCTGCCAGTCCCTCTGCTTGAATTGTGAGTTCTTAGTTCCAGGCTGTGAATTTCTTCCTTGCCACATCTCAAGATTTCCTCATCGTGCTTGGCTCCTCACCAGAGAAAGACAAGTCTTCTCCCTTCACCAAGAGATCCATCTCACCCAGTCACTACTCCCTTTAAAAGAGCAAAGTTAAAAAGAAGGGAAGAAGAAAATAAACCCCAAAACACTGTCACCCAGAACTAATGTGTTTTATAGATTTTCGTATCATCCATTCATTCTTAACAGAAAAAAAGTATATAGCTTGACAGCAGGAACGGAAAACAGCCCTGCAATTCATAGTGCTGTATGAGTGGCAAGTACCAGAATTAGTTCGGCAGTAAGGGTGAGTGTTTAGCCTGGCAGAGCAGTTTTAGGCAATTTACTTCCATTATCAAGTTGCTTCTATATACTTTACAATATCTAACTTGCTCTGGACTAGACCTGCAGACTTCAAAACACATTTTTTTTCCAGATTCAGTTATCAGTGATTGACTCACTGTTTTGATAAGTAGCATCTCCTTCATCCTGGAGAGTTTCTTTATTATTTTAAATTGCCCTTTCCTGTAGTAAAACAGCAAACCCCAAGTTTATTGGAGATACTATGGCTTGTGGTTTTTTATCAATAGCTTTTCACTGTCTCAGTTTTCACTCTTTAGACTGCAACAAACATTCAAGTAATATGCGCTGTACTTCAAGCTGCAATTATTGAAAATAGTAGCTTACATTGAATCAGAGTTAAACAGCTCACTTGGCCAAAAGGTGTATTTTCTTCCTTATTGCAAATCACAGACGAGAGGTGACCTTTATTTGGACACACTGAATTTGACTTGCACACAGTTAAATTTTCCCGTTTGAGCAAACTCATTGTTGCTGAAGGTATACAGTATTTGGCCACATTTTTTTCTACATAATAGATCATAAATAATGATCCGTCATTCAAGGTATCAAAACTGTTCTCATGTATATCCTTAAACATGAGGTCTTTTTAAACAGGAACATATACGAGTACAGAACTAAAGTAAAAGCAGGAAATGATTCAGTAGAGGCCAATGATATCAGAGGATTTTGTGTAATACTAACAGAACAGCTGGTTTTACTCTCATTTTCAATACCATGTTCATTTAAGCTTTTTATATACATTGACCTGTAATACTCTGAAGAACATATAGAAATCCTCTCAATACTATCTAGAGAATCACTAGGTGGTATCTGTCATATCTCACTAATACTATTTGTCTTAACATGCGGTCATCTTTTAAGATTCTGAGCAGTTTAATTAGTCTACAGAGGTTAGGCTGCTTTTCCAGATCAGAGTTAGCAGTGCCTGAATCCACAAGGATTGCTGCTGTCCAGTAATCATTTCACTGGACAATTCATTTCTAAAGCTTTCCTCAAAAAAATCTTGAATTAAGAGTTGCATACTTTGGGACCTTCTTTGCCTACATGGTTTATTCACTTTATTTCCATCTCCTTCATGTACATGTCTGCTATTTTAGGTACTTCACCACAGTTTTCTTAGTGTTCTATCTGAAATGTGTACTGATGCACTTCCCCTTCTCCATTTCTGTAACAATCTGAGGCTTTACTTGACTCCCCAAGACATTTTGTCACATGCTCTGACAATTATACATATGGTTACTTTTCAGCTTCCTACCTAGCAAATTATTCCCATTAGTGTTTGACATTTGGATCCTCAGACTAGGATCTTCCCTCATGCACATCAGGTATGAGAACACAGGAATTTCAGGAGTTGCTTGATTTGTTTTTGTAACCCCCAGGAAGTAACAAATCTCTAAAGAGAAAGAGGCAATAATAAATAACTACTACTAATAATAATATTAAATGCTACTACTAAAACTAAAATAATAAGTTGGCTTAATTGTACTGTAAGGGGAATTCTGTTTTGCTATCTGTAGAGCTCTTTACCTTGGATCAAGGGAGATATTTTCAGGGAGATATTCTGATCACTGTTCAATCATGTCAGTGGGTACGCTGGGTCGTCCTTTTATCTGTCATTTTATAATAGAAATATTATTTCAGAATTTAGGCACACAGTCTTGAGCCTGGAAATGTTAAATTTTAATTCGTTCATAACTAGAATTTTCAAGGTGACACAGTTTGTTCTTAATACTGAAGACTTCTAGTTTTGGGTCTTCAACAAATTTCACCATAGCACTATAATGTTTATGTTGAGGTTGTTAATGAAAGCAAGTCAGTATATCAACATAAAGACATTTTACTTTTGGTGATACTGAAGAATGTTTTTCTTTATTTTGTCCTTTTGGTGTAACTAAATGCAATCAGCTCATTAGACACATTCTTGTACAATTTACATTTCCAGTATCAAATTATTTAATGAAAATGAGCTAGAGGAGATTTGCTGCAGTATTTTTCTCAAAAAAATCTCCTGGCTGCCTTATCTGTGATCTCATCTTGAACCCTGCTTCGTAGATCCTGGGTTTTTTTTTTCTGAAAAAATACTGATTAAGTGTTTAAACTTTTCTTATTCATCAATCTTCTTTCCCCTTTTTTTCTTTGAACCTGAAGTTATTAATTTGCTATGTGATAATTTACTATGATCGTATGCTTTCACATTATCCTATGTGACCCATCATGAATAAATAAATAAATAAAACGATAAATGAATAAATAAATAATGAAGAGAGCTGGCAATAGCTAAACTTTGGGAGGATGTGTGGTTAAGAAGTATAAATAAGTTACAGAAAGGAGGAAGAGAGTAGTGAATAGTTTGATGACATTCAACTAAACTTTAATCATTCTCTTTCCAAAGAGGTAATTGCTATTTACAGGAGTTCTAGGTCATGATCCCATCTTGCACCCAACTTAGAAGAAGTACCTGGACAATACAGCACACCATGAGACCTGGGTTGCGAATGAGTACATTCTCAGGCTTCCTAAAGTGCACAGCATCATTAAAAATAGATCAAAGTCTGTAAAAGTTGACACATTGTAGCTGTTTTCCTCACCTGCTATAATTTGACACATTTTCAGAGGAAAGTCACTATTCATTTCATATCTAAACCTGTCAAATCCTTTTCTTTCACTTAATACCAGAGGAGTCAATTTTCTTAGCAGGGATTTTTGAAAAACTGTAAAGACCAGACAACTCTGTATGCAACACTTCAATGGGAAAAAAAAAAGAAAAAAAAATGTAACGGAGTAAACATTAAAAAGCTGAGAATGGAATACAAAATGTAATTGTCCAAAGCATTAAATGTTAAATAAGAAATAAAAAATAATTGATACTTAGTGTTCTAAATAGACATCTAACATTATTAGCAGAGGAATGATTTGTAGGTTTGTTTGGGTTGTTTTTTATTTTTCCAAAGGTAGAGTGAGACTTCATGCTTCTCAACCTGTTTTTTTCTTAGCTGTTATGCACAGTTAATAATAATTCATATTTTTCATAGGTAAGATCATATGAATTTTTGAAAACTTGCAGTGACACAAAATGGCAAATAAATATCTGACAATAGCTCATTACCTCATTCAGTTTTCCAGTAAATATTCTTGCAACACGTAAAGATTTAAGAAGCATGGGTATGTGGTTCTACCTTCTGAGGGATAGAAGACTAAATGCCTTTGACAGGTAACTCAGGCTTTCTGTGTGTCAGTATAGCAACGAAACCAGTTGTTTAGGAGCTGAATGCCCTTCAGACTTTGATCACCAATTCCAGCATGAGCCTAGTTGGCAAAAAAAACCCCAAAATTAGACTTTTTTCTTTTTTTTTTTTTTTTTTTTTGCGATATAAAGTATTAGCTTTGAAAAATGTTTAGTTGAAAAGTGCCTAGCTAGGCTTCAAAATAGGCTCTTTTTGCATGTGCCAACAGTAGCTTTTCAACAGCTTCTGACAATGCTACTTTTACATATACTTTAAGAAATCAGAAGAATTATTTATTCCCTGTTTAAGCTTTCTTTTTTTTTTCTTATATTTTTAAGAAATTTTAAATAGAAACAACCTGAAAGAAGACAGCAAATAAGCAAAGGAAATCTGCCTTCAGAGAATTTATTTATAGGTAAGATCCTAAGTAATAAGATTTATGTGGAAAAGTGCTAGGCAATATTAAATTTATGAGGAACTGTCTGCTTAACCCATAACACTGTCGTGCGTGGGAAAGATATCTTGAAGAAAACTTGCACTAGAAATTAGACTTTGCATTAATCTCAGCATCTATGAAATGTGTTATTACTCTGTGATTTTGACTTTGGTGAAGGTTCAGTCTCAAGCAGAGACAAGTCTTCCCTTTAGCTGATATTTTCATTGTTTTAACAAATCAAGTTATAACCGAGTCAGTTACAGAGAGAAACACAGCTACTCAGATAGCAAGGGCAAAAACTCGTGGAGTGATGTGAAAGCCATCTGCTCTGCTCAGTGTGCATTCGTTGCAGAAAATAGTAGACTGGAACTATATATTTCCATGGATCATACTGTGTAGGAAAGCTGCAGGTGTCTAACTATGCTGCAAGTCTCCATTACTACTACCAAAATCTTCAAATATACATGCTATGAATGAATTGATCACCATGATTACCTCTGATCTGCTACCACAGTTTTTACAATAGGGAGCACTGATTCATGGAGGACTCCATGGCCATGTAAGACAGTTTAATAACACAAAATAAGCTCAACTAAAAGAGAGGGAGCAGGTGGCTAGCTTTGTTAAGAGACAGACTCAGCTGGCTTCCTCCTTTGACATCTAGTAGACATAATGGCACCAACCAGCACTGCCAGGGTTGAGAAACTTACATGTGAAGAATTTGACTCTAATAACACATTTTAGGAAGAACAGAAGCAGATATGTGAATTACAGAGCTGTAACAAGTATCAAACTGAAAATTTTCTTTATACAATTGTACTAGAATTGAGGCCACAGAATATGCAGTTATATTGGACTCTGGTGGCCACAGTATAGTTTTATTACTATGAGAACCTGGACATTGAGCTTGTCTCAAACACTCCTTGCATGCCGCAGTGTGAGTCAGAGAAGGGAAACTGAGCTTGTCTCAGGCACCATTTGCATGTGACCATGGGAAGTCTTGGGCAAGTAAAGGAAGCAAGTTACAAGCATGTTGAAGCAAATTAACGAGGGTGTTGGCTATCGATACTGCACAGATATGATTGTTCTGATCCCTTTGTTTAAAGCTGTTAAGTCTCCACAGGACTGTGAAAAGATGATGAGCTAACTTAGAGGATGGAGTCAAAAAGCAGACACTGTGATATGAGGGATAAGAAGAAGAACAACCACCTGGAGGACCCTAGGGAACTCCATCTTTGGAACTGCACATGTGCTCACTAAGCTATGCTCACCATCATCATAATAACACCTTTCTATGCTTTGTGTGCAAATTATGGATAACACCCCAAAAGAATATGAATGTAAAAGTGCAGAGCTCAGGTCAAAGGGAGAGCTCCCACCGCCCATACCCTGGGTGAAGAGGTCCAGCAAGACACCATTGGATCCATGGGTATTGATGCTTCTTCTTTTTCTCTCTCCCTTACTTTCTCTCCTCTCCTCTTCCCTCCCCTCTCCTCCCCACCTCTCCCCTCCCCACCTCTCCCCTCCCCGCCTCTCCTCTCCTCTCCTCTCCTCTCCTCTCCTCTCCTCTCCTCTCCTCTCCTCTCCTGTCCTCTCCTCTCCTCTCCTCTCCTCTCCTCTCCTCTCCTGTCCTCTCCTCTCCTCTCCTCTCCTCTCCTCTCCTCTCCTCTCCTCTCCTCTCCTCTCCTCTCCTCTCCTCTCCTCTCCTCTCCTCTCCTCTCCTCTCCTCTCCTCTCCTCTCCTCTCCTTCCTCTCTCTTTTTCAGTGAATATTGACTAGACCTAAGTTTAACGCGTGGCACAGGACTTGCTGATCCAGTTAAAGTAATCATTGTTGAGTTATTCTATCTAAACATATGCCTCATACTTTGTATTAATAAATCATAATATGGGTTGGTTGGTGTCATTTTATCTTAATTCAGTAGAAGGGTATCATGAACTTGGTCTTTGCTCCCAAGAGGAGGGAGGTTGTTCTTAACAACTCTTTTCGTGTTGTGACAATTATACACTAGAACGGGTATGGTTAGAATTAAGATCTGCCTGGTTTTAAAACTCATGCCAACAGAGCTCCAAAGTAGCACACATTATTTTCTAGCAAAACACTGATATACTATGTGGACTCCATCCAGTAGTAGACAGCAACAAATATGCCTGCCTGGTAGCAGGTTAAGATTCTGGCTTTCCCCAAACCTATCACCTGAAATTGCTTGTGAGAGAATTAAGGACTTGACAGAAAAAAACCGCAATTAAGCATACTCCATTTGTTCTGAATGAACAATAGGATACAGTGGTAGCACCAATCACTTTAGAAAAAGTTATGGAATAGATGACAGAATAATAATATACTCATTAAAAATACATTAGATCTATGTCTCAGTGTTTTGATAAACAAAGCAAAACACCACCAACAAAACCAGTCTTTTTTGAATCTTAAAACCAAAAAAATGGTAAAGAAAAGAAGCAATTAGAAAAAAAGTTTTTCTTAAGGTAACATGACTGATTATGTGAATTTTATACAAAATAACACCTGCTGAGAATTTTTAAAATAAATTATGAGTTTAATACACATGATGCAGAAATTTCATCAAATCCTATTCAGAAAAGATAACTTTGTCATAAATAATACTAATTTCAGGTTATTTTAATAGAGAATTTATCCAATTAATCTTATAGTCTAATTATGGTTAACAGAAAGGTTAAACAACTTGCATATATTTTTTTGTATTACTTTTGCATTCACTTGAGCAAAAGCAGTAATTTTAGATTATTTTTTACGTTGTGCACACTCATCCAGACTGTTTTCTTAAAAAGCCACCATTCCTAAACTCACTTATTTAACAGCAGAAATCTAGAAATGACTAATTAAGTATTTCAGCCATTTTTAATGTCACAAAGTTAAAGCAATATAGTTTGGATTTAAAATATGCTAATGTAGCTGATAATTCAACTCATTGTACATCTGTGATTTAAGTTTCTCTGTACAAAACAGCAGTTTCTTGAAAACAAGATGAATTATTCACAATTTCTAATAAACTCAAAACCACAAATCATGTTTCAGTGTTTTCAAACTCTCAGTATGATGGCTAAGAAGCTTGCTGTAGGTGTTAATTAATGGCTGCATTAATTGTTAAAATAAAACAGAAATTAATGCAGAATACATTCAGGCTTTCCTTAGGTATCCACTTTATAAAAGTTTTTGCCACATATATGTGGGCAACTTGATATTTTTTAAATAGGCTTTTCTGCGCCATGGCCACTGGTCTTTTTTGGCTCTGTCTGGGCAGGTTTTCACTTACTGTGCTGTGAATAGAGAAGTATTAGGCAATCCATTTCAATATTCCAGTTCTCGTGATCAGACCACTTAAGGATTCATAACAGGAAGCAGAGTTATTTCACTGGGTTGGGATTGTATAAAGAATGACATTCATCCATCCATGATGTCAGTTTTCCTTTGTTTCCTCCTCCTCAGATCTGAGTCAGAGAGTAGGTGAAGTAGCAGAATCAGGACCCAGGGAGGCACTTTCCCAATAGTAAGAATTCTTTTTATTACAGGTTTTTTGAGGTGCCCAAGCACAGAGTCAAGGTCACACAGTGAAACTAAGAGCACTTTATTATTAGAATACCACTGTGTGCACTGAACAGTTCTAGCACAATAAAATTCAGTTAGAACAACAACAAAAAAAAACCCAAACAACCTAGTGACAGCATGACGTAATTACCAACAATAAATATATAGTTGCATATCATCTGAACAAAACCTACAGTTTAAAGAGAGAGAGATACTCAAAGTATCTTCACATAAAATATATGCCATTATGATGTCTTAAAAAGTGATACCATGTTATGAACACAAGAAAGTTCAATAACAAGCTTGGTGTTCAGTCAAATACTAAACTGTATACTCTCAGTAACAAGACTGGCATTTTAATCCTCAGAAATTGTAAGGATGAACACATTTTACTTTAGAAATAATCACTAAGCTTTACTTATATTTCAGACTCTGAGATTCTAAAGTGAATCATAAATATTTCATGAAAGTATTGTTCTGCGGTACCCATCTGGAAGAAGAGTATTTTCTTCTTCGTTGATTAAAACTTTATTGACCTTACTGTCTGTCAGGTTTTGCTAACGGGATTTTTGCCAAGCAAATTTTTAATATTGTGCTTACCAAAATGCATCGACAGATTCTGTAAAGGGTAATCATAAAACCATGGGGAACATTTAATATTACAGCTAAGACCATAGCATTTACATTTTAACTTTTGCTTACTTTCAGATTTTCTGCAGTTTCAATGGGAACATAAAATGCAGACAACACAAACACCCTTGCATAAAATAGTGAAATGCCATAGGCTTGATAATTAAGGGATATCATAGCCTTATCGACAGTATTTCTATCGTGAGTTTCCTTACTTACTAACTAAAAGTTTATGACAAAATTCTTTCTATAAAATCTCCACTTTTTTTTTGATGAAGAATTATTTTTTTAAAGAATCATCAGGAAAAAATTAAAATCCTTGTACAACCTAAGCTCTGAGCTCTGTGAAAGCTTCAGAAAAGGAATCTAAGGGTGTTTCCTTGCTAGGAAGCACAAAGGTTTGACCACTATGTTGCTCTAGAAGCAAGAGAGAGCAAAAGTTCATGAATGGCAAAAATCCACAGCTTCTCTCTGTAAGTTTTGAAACCCCTCTAAAAAGAGGGTGGTAAAAACTGTTCAGGGTGGAGGTAGGGTGGAATACAACAAGATACAGGCTAAGTCTTTTTTCTAAGAAAAAAAAAGGATCTTAATGACCAAGGTCCTTCAGGCTAGACATAAAAAAAAAGGCTTTCAGAAAGTGCTATTGAATTGCATTGATGCTGATGTGAATAATATTAGTAAGCATCTATGCTTTCTCACCAGATGATTGACCTCTATCATAGTAATATCTATAATATCAATATCTGCAATATCAATAGTAATATTTGAATAAACCATTTTTCAGAGAGAAATGAAAGTATTTTGTTGACCACACATCTAATTATGGGATGCAAAGTCTTTATCATCAGTATTTCTGTTGCAATCTTTCAGCATATTACATGCACTTTCATTTACTTTCCCATCCCTTCTAAAGCTCCAAGGCCCTTTCAGATTTTATCTCATAAGGTATAAAATGATCCTACCCATATGTCTAATAATATTCCTTACTTATTCCATTAACCTAAAAATAGTTATCTTCAAAGCAAGGATGACGTGGAAAGACCTAATGTTGTCCAGCGTACCAGCTTTTTGGGATGACTTACCATGGAGTGAAATGTCATGGAGAATTTGGAAAACACGTCTACTCTAGTGGTGCAGCAGAACTACAACACAGGTAGTGTACAAAGAAAATCCAGGCAAGCTATTTACTTTGCTTTTCTTACATAGATATCTTACAACTTTCTTTTAAAGTGTGTGTGTGTGGCGGGGGGGGGGGGGGGTGCTAGCGGAAATCGAGACAGAAAATAACAAAAGTCAAAAGAGTTCACGAATTAGTGCAAAAAGAAGTATCACCACAGATGTAGTCATATGATTACAGCTTAAATTTAATTTTTGGATTTTATAAATGTTTGGGGCAGAGCAGATGCAGAAAGTGCAGCAACGGGTATATAAAAAAACCCATATATGTTGGGTTTTTTTAGATTGATAAGTTCCACTAAATTTAAGTTAAACTGGAGGGGAAAACAAGAAGTCTTTGCTGAACAGTCCTTCTCAGTTAACTTGCAAAGAGCTTTTATTCCCTATCATCATCACTAGTAGCAACTTCTAGCATTTCATATCTTCGAAGGCTCATTTATCTTCCCTTATATCTCTGTCAGGGATCCTTTTCTACTGAGTGCTATACAAACACAACACCTTCACAACCTCCAACCACAAGGCAAGAGTTAATCACTAGACTGATAGAGGAGGAAACTCAGCTACACAGTGGGGCAACATTACCCAGTATGACAGGATTGTCATGTTTCCGTGCAGTCAGTATAGTGATTAAAATATTTCAGAAGCAATCCAGTAGTTATGATTTATCTCAGAATAATCCACTCAGCTTTTGGGTTGTTTCTGCACTGCAGTCATAAAAATACACAACCCAGTTTGGACAAATATATATACTTTTTATTGCAGGCACACAACAACTGTACTTTACCATGTGAAATTAACACTCCTGAACTACCAGAAAGAAATAAAAAGTTAACAGCTGACCCATTACATATATCATTTAAAGAAAAATACTGGTGGGCTTAAGATAACATTTGGTAATCCACAAGACAGAAATTAATCTTTTAGTCTGCACTCTCAGTGCTATATTTACTTACAGCTGTTACATCAACAGTCAGGAAGAGGTTCATCCTTTTCCCCAAACTGCTCTGCCTGAGGGACTTGACTAGTGAAGAACTGCAGTGATCTAGAGGAGATAATGTGACAGAGTGTAGTAAAATAGCAGGATGCACTTCAGTTATTTTAGCAAGTGATTCTGTCATGTGGCAAGCCAAAAATACATTACACGAGGTTTCCATTCAAAAAATCACTTGTTATCACTTGTTATCTGTTATCACATCTGTTTAGAAATATAGGTCAAAGATATGTAAATAAGGAAATTAAATCAATAAAAATAATGCATTCTGCATCCATTATTTCTGACCTAAATATGTTGCTGACCTCTAGAGCTGTTAAATCTGCTACTAGATGGCAAAGTTCCAGCAGTGGAAAAATCTGTATTTGTAGGAACTACCCACCCAAACAAAAAGAAATAATTATGGTGACAAGCAAGCACCATAAAAATATTTATACATACAGATGCACTGCAACAGCTGTTTTAGGTGACCTATTTGAACAGCATTAGTGATTACCTCAGCTTTTATACTATATTTGTACCACTGATCTTTTCACCATTCCACAGCTATGATGACACAGCAGCCACTAACACAGTCGCAACATACACGGACATATCCAAAGCTGCAATCGTGCCTTTCAATTATAGAATAGACTCCCACATCTGGGAAATCAGATCTGAGCCCACAGATTACAATCCTTATATCAGAAATTTAAGTAACCTTCACAGGCCCTGTGCTGACTCCTACATATCCATCCTCTGAATCCTTCTCAGAGTTTGCAAGGAAACGGTGGTGAACCTGCAAGATTTAATATATGAAAGACTGAACTCTGAATTATATTGGATATTTTCACTACTTGCTGTAAATTATTGGGAAGCTTTGTCTGCTATTTAAGAATTCCTTCAATCTCATGCCACAAGATGAGCTTTATAATGGCTCAACTTTAATGGACTTCAAATTAATACACATGTAATTATTTGTATCATGATAAAACATTTTGTTTCTGTATTGCATTTTGCCAGCATCCCTTGTGATCCTGTTAATCTAATCCAAACATACAAACTCTTATCCTGCATTAGGACTTTATTCCAGCTATTATGAAGAGATTTTATTTCAGCTGCAATTTGTTTTGTATCTACTGAACTTCTTAAGAGTATTAATACTGGAAAAAGGACCCATGTTTACTTGTATGCTACAAATTTTGAGTTCATACTTTAAGTGCAGACAGAAAGGAATACAAGGAAAAAGTGATATAATACTGTCAAAATGAAGCAAAATAGCAGCCTAAATACCACTGTTACTCCACTCTTTTTCACGATTTTTTTTTTTTTTTTTTTTGTTTAGGGTAGGGTTGTTTGGGGTTTTTTTTGGTTTTGTTTATTTTTGTAAAAGGATTTCTTTAAAGGACCCTACTGGAAGAGATTCCGCACAATAGTAGTCATAGTTTTAGAGATTTCCAGCCATGTGTAAGAGAGATGAGCTTGAAATATCCAGGCATATAATATTTTAATATCCAGGACCCAGTACCGATTTGCAGAATCACCCAGGTTGGAAGGGCATCAGATCTCTAGTCCAATGCCCTGCTAAAAGCAGGGTTGGCTCTGAATTCCGATCAGGTCACTCAGGGCTTATTTGGTTGGGTGTCACATATCTGCATAAACAGAGATTGCACATCCTCTCTGGACAGCATGTTCCAATGCCTGACAATCCTAACTGATTTTCTTCCCACCTCTCAATATCCAGTTACAACATTTACAAATCAATGGACCCTGGTAATATCTACCTGAGGGTGTTAAGAGAGCTGGCCGACATTGTGATGAGGCAGCTCTCCATAATCTTTGAGAAGTCATGAAGATTAAGAGAGGTCCCATAAAACTAGGAGAAGGTAAGTGTCATTTCCATCTACAAGAAGAACTTAAAGGAGGATCCAGAAAATTATAGACCCATTAGTCTTACTTCAGTCTGTGGGAACAAATCCTTCTGGGGGCTATCAGAAGTCAAATGAAGCACATGATTGAGAAAGCCAGCACAGATCCAGCATGGATTCACCAAGGCAAATCATGTTTAACTAACCTGTTCAACTTCCATGATGAAGTAATCTACTCAGTTGATGTGGAGCAAGCAATGGACATTGCCTACTTGATTTCTCCAAGGTTTTCAATGCAGTTTCCCACAGCCTCCTCCTAGAGAAACAGATGCATTACAGTCTAGACAAGACCACCATCTCTATGGTGAGTGTAACACTGTAATATCAGAACACAGATACAAGGAACATGGCAGGAGACAAAGGTTGATAACCTTGCTAAAGTCAAGACAGGTGACAACCAGTGATCTCCCCTCATTCACAAATTTAATCATTTCATCATACAAGGCAGTCAGGTTTCTAAGGTGTAATTTGCCCTTGATATATTATTTCTGGCTGTTCTGCTTCTCCTTCAGTGCCCAGAAATGGTTTTCAAGAGGACTTGCCTTGTGACTTTACTGCAGCTCAATAGAGGTTGACTGGCCTGCCATGACAACAAAAACTGGAATGAGGAGTTGGAAAATGAATTGGAAGCTTCTCAGTAATCTGAACAAACGAGCTGACATGAACTTCACAAAGCTCACCAAAATTAAAGTCAAAACCTTTGATGGAATAGGTAGAAGAGAGGAACAAGAATATTCTTAGAGTTGTACAGAAGAATTAGAATAACAGCTGCAAGCAACGTAATCTAAGTTTGAAATTAACCTTGCAATGAGAAGTAAATAGGACCAGATCTCCAAAAATATGTTCCACCCTTAATTATTTCATGATTCTATGGCAAATAAGAGCAACCAAAAATTGGCTGAAAAAAATCAAGGCAGAAAAAATATATTTCTTTCCCTAGTAGCATTATGAATGACACATGCAAAGAGCAGAGGAAAACTAGTTTCATGCTGAAATATCAATAAGTATAACAATTAACTCTCTCTCATAAGAAAGGACATCATAAAGAATGAATATGTTAGGTTGGGAGACATGTAACTTTATCCAGTTCGTAGGTAAGTGCATGTAATAGGAAAATAATTTGCTCATATTTATACACGTGATTTATTATAGAATTGATTTTCTCATAAGAGATGAAGCAGCAGTACAGTGTCAAGCATGACAGCTATTTAACTTTGATTCTCCTCTGGCACAAGCATATCCTGAAGAAGAGGAGACAAGATTAATATAGGATGCATGCTCCTACCATTCAGCTGATGCCTCAACAAGCATTACCTCTTGACTTATTTCCACACTCCTTTCACTCCCAGTGTGTAATTATGTTACATAGACCTCTTGTCCAGATGGAAAGTTTTTTTCTGGGTTCAGGCTGCAAGTTCATACCAAAAAAAAAAAAAAAAAAAAAGGAAATCCAAACAAAACCAACCAACCAAAACAAAACACAGACACTCAAATTCTGAAACAAAACAAACAGAAAAGCACAGACAAACAAACAAACAAAAAAAAACCCAAACATGTGACACATGTGACACAACCCCCAAATCCTTAATTATCAATCCAAACTATTATCTGGGATCCTTAGAGCAAAAAGCCCAATATCTGAATGTCTACATTAGTAATTCAAAGTTGCAAGGATGGTTACTCAACTTATTTCTGTTCTTTCTGATTCTAAACCACACATAATGTTATTAAATAAACACAGAGAGAAATTACAATGTTGCTTTATGACATGCAATTTGCTTCTAATTGTTATATGAAAGTATATATGGAAAAAAAGTATGAAGAAACCACAATGATAACAAATCTAGTTTTCTCACTTACATGGTTTCTAACAAGTCTGGTTCAATTTCTCATGAGGGGATCTGTATCTACTCAGTATAGCACTTGAACAGTTTGCACCTGTCCTGCATCTGCTGCAGCTATATTCCCCATGAACCTATGCAAATATTATGGAGATCTGCTAGCATCAGGGTTAAAGGGGAAACCTTCTGGACAAATTAATAAGGTGGTATTTAAATAAGGGAAACTTTAGAATCTCCTAGGGAAAACATATTTTAACTTGTGATTTATTCTGTAACAAATGGCAAATGAAACACTTGCAAAAAATAAGAAAAGATAGTGAAAAAAAGGGAACCCGGTCAAGTGTAAGAATGGACTCTTCCTCCATCTTTTTGAAAATAGCTGCAAAGAAAACAAAATTCTGTCAAATGACAGAACTTAAAAAGTAGCTTTGGCTCTAGCAAGAGAAATAATTCTCTAGGATTACATTGTAATTACAACAGTAGATTTAATGCTACTGACAAATTTTTTCATTTCTGTTAATCTTAATAGCATATTGTTTAAGAGTTGAGAGATGGACAGGCATATAAGCTCAGCTGATGAAAAATTGTTTAGCTTATGTTTAATTTTTAAAAGATAGAGTCCCACCTGCTTAGCATTACATTTTAAATTCATATATATTCATTAACTTTCATTTCATTTAAAATATTTAAGCTTAGATATGGATGAACTTTTAAGTGTTAAAATATTGCAATTTGACAAAATACATTAGGAGACCAAAATTCAACAATATTCAATACCTGATATACCTTAATAGAAAGACTTAAATGGCATAGCCTTATTTTCTGTTGATTGCCAAACACAATTCTTAATTTCAACATTTTTAATTTAATAAATTCTGCTGGGGTATGGGTGTTTTGCTGTGATTTCACAACAGGCTCTGAAAGCCTTATGGGAAAGTTTAAGAATCATTCTGAAATTTTATGTTTTAATTTTAATTTTATTTGTTAAATTTGCATTTGCAATCCCTACTAGGGAAGGACATATTTTAATAATAAATATACTTTTGGAGAATTTATTGGTACTTTGTTGGTTTACATGTGTACCACTAAAAAGAAAAAAGTTAATGACACTATAGAAGTGTCTAATTTTCTTTCAAAATCTTTTATAGAAACATCCACTACCAGAGTGTGCCTATTGGCCAAGGGTGCTTGAAAGTAAAGGGAAGAGGTTGAAATGGTGAAGACTGCATTTACTGAGGGATGTGGAGGGATAAATTGTGCCTTTCGTCAAGTTCTTGCATCTTTCTATGCCTCTGGCTGCGTTTACATGGATTGCTTAACTCATTTTAATTCCAAAAAAATACTTTCATATTTTTTACCTCTCCACAGCCACTTGAGCCAAGACCCTCCGAGGCCATTGGGAGCTCTGCTGTTATGTCAGTTCCTGAGTATGAAGGTTTTCCTAGCCATGCTGTTTCAATGCCCAAAGAATTATGTAGGAAGCCATTCCACTATTGATGCGCGGAGGTTTCCTGTGTGACAAACTGTCACTCCAGGTTAAAGTTTAGCCTGTATAAAACCTGGCAAAATAGTTAAAAGTAAGACAAGTGCATGTAGACAGAGCTCTCCAAATTCCCCAAAGCACTTTCTGTACACACAGAAATAACATGAAGGGTGGGATTAAGGTATCTAAACCACGTAGAACTAATACAACCTCAGGGGGGCAGAGGCACCAGATATGACACAGATCTGTTACCATAGACCTGAGTCCAGGATGGACAGCTGGAGGCCATCTGGAGTGCAAGAGGACATCTAAGGTCACACATGCAAATAGCTTCTTTGTGGTCATGGAAGAGTTTGAAGATATTTAGGACCCTTCAGTTTTTAAGGACATATCTAAATAAAAGATTTTGTTTAAGATAAAACTGATACTGGAATGTGAAATGCCCTTCAGCAAAGATTGTACAGATTCTGTGTCTCTTATGTCTTTCTGAAAACCATGTACTCCTCCTCTCAGTTGATCTAGCTCTTTGCTTTATTCCCAGAGGCCTGTTTCCTCATCTTTGGACTCACAGTGGGAACTTTCTATCTTGTTTTTTCTTTGAAACTGTCATCTAGTCCTTAACTGAAAAGAAATTCATTCCTCTTCCTAGTTCTAGCATATGATTAGACAGCTGCAAAGAATAAATAAGCACAGTAAATTCACCTATAACTGTGGGTTTCTGAGCTTAAAGAGAAATGTCTGAATATCTCTTGTTAGACCTTTGCCATTTGTGTATGGTTTTTCATGGCACTACATGAAATGTTCACTGAACTGCTACAATAAAATATATTAATTTCTTCTTGTAACAATAATTTCTTTTTTACATACTTTACATAAATACTGTGGTATTTACACAGCTGCTAACAAGTAATACTCCATGTTTTTATGACATTTCTTGGTTGAAAGCTAAAGGTAAAAGAGTAAAAATAAAAAAAAAAAAAAGGCTGGAGTAGTGCGTTAACAGGAAAATTTTACACACGAAAGCACAGCTGTGATTTTTACTGCAGGTTCACTATCCGTTGTAATCTTAGGACATAACAAAAGTATTTTACCCTTCTTGAGCTCAGTGGTTACTTTCTGACAAAAGACTTACTTCAGGATGATTTTTTCTCTGAAAACATGTTTAATCAGTAGTTACACTGTCTTGTGTTGTGAGATACAGATTTGGGTTATTAAGCCTTAACATGAGTACAGCTGCACTGGGTCAGATAAAGATCCACCTACAAGCATATCCTGCCTCTGAGAGCACATCTCTCAGGGGATAAAAAAAAAAAAAAAAAAGAAAGAAAAAGAAAAGGGCAGACGTCCTGTGACACTTTACCCCCACATTTCCTCTGAGATAACAACAATGTGCAACTTGAGGACTTTGAGCCACAGGTTTTATTTTTGTGTTTATCAGCACTTAATGAAAATTTCTTCCATAGCTTTCAGTAATAGATTTTTAAGTCATCTAAACTTTTATCATACGTATTATTCCACGGCAAGAACTTGAACAATATAATAACACCTTCTGGGGTGTCCTGGGTTTAGCAGTAGCAGTCATTTTTTTCTCCTTCTTAGTAGCTAGTGCAGCACTGTGGTTTTGACTTTCGGCCTGGGAACAGAGCTGATAACACCAATGTTTTTAGTTACTGCTCAAGTGTTTAGACTGGCCATAGGACTTTGTGAGTCTCATGTTCTGCCAGGGAGGAGGCAAGCCAGGAGGAAGCAGAGACAGGACACCTGACCCAAACTAGCCAAAGAGGTATTCCATACCACAGCACGTCATGCCCAGGGAGGTAACTGGGAGTTACCTGGGAAGGGCACTCTCTTCTCAGTCGGGCTCATTTCTGCGTGTGGTATCATAGTCTTTTCCCTTGTTATTTCTCTTATCATTGTTATTGTTGGTGGTAGCAGTAGTGATTTGTGTTGTACCTTGGTTGCTGGACTGTTCTTGTCTCGGCCCATGGGAGTTGCATTCTTTTGGTTCTCCCCCCCGTCCCTCCGGAAGCATGGGGGAGAAGGAAAGAAAGGGGTATGGGGGAGTAGAAACTGTGTGGCTGACTGCGTTTAAACCACAACACAAGGAAAAAAAAAAAAACAAAACAAAACTTAACAAAAACCAAAGCAAAACTATTTCTTACTCTTCAAATTAAATCTGCTTAAAATTTAATTTGGCTCTGCCTTGTTTCTGTATCATGAAAAAGAATGAATGACCATTCTCCTATTCACTCAATACCAGTGCTCATTATCCTTTCCTTATTCAGTCCAAAGCATCCAAATCTGCTTCACTTTTTCTCATGCAGAAACCATTTCACACTATTTATCATACTTGTTGCCCTTTTCTGTACCTTTTCCATTTCTAATATTTTATTATTATAACCAGAACTGCAAATAGTATTCAAGATGTAAGTACAACATGGATTTATACAGTGGCATAATGATATTTTTTGCTTTTCTCTCAACTCTTTTCCCAGTTCTCAAAATTCTATTTACTTTTCTGATCACCACGAAACATTGAGATGATGTTTTCAGGGTGCGATTATATAATTACTCCAAGATCTCTTTCCTGAATAGTAATAACTAATTCTAAGATCTTCACTGTTATGTAGAGTTGCATTCTTTTTCCTACTAGTATTGCTTTGCATTTGTCAAAAGTGAATCTCACTTGCCCTTTCATCACCACTCAGTCAGTTTCACAAAATGAACCCTGTGTTCTTCATTTAGATTCTTTACTTAAAATTCTGAATTAATTTAGCATTATCAGCAAACCCTGTCACCTCAGTCTTCACTTTCCAGATCAGTTGTGGACAGTCTGTTCCAGCACAAACCCCTATGGAAATCTACCATTCATAGAATCATAGAATCAACTAGGTTGGAAAAAAACTTTAAGATCATCAAGTCCAACCATCACCCTAGGACTTTCAAGACCACCATTAAACCATATCACTGAAGGCCTCATCTACACAATTTTCAAACTCTTCCAGGGGCAGCGATTCCATCATTTCCCTGGGAAGACTGTTCCATGCCCGACTACCGTTTCAGTGAAGAAATTTTTCCAAATATCCAGTCTAAACTTCCCCTAGCACACCTTGAAGCCGTTACCACTTGTCACTTTCAGCCATTGTAAAAACAGTATGAAAAGGGTCCTTTTTATCCAATTAGCTACCAATGAAAAGAAGTCCCTTTCTATCAAATGACAGCTGTGTTTATTTTCTTATGCTTACATGTTTTGTTAAGTGTATGAAGTTTCTTCACTCTCTCACGTCTTGTGTGCCTGCTTGTCCTGGGTTCAGCGGTAGCAGTCGTTTTTCTCCTTCTCAGTAGCTGGTGCAGTGCTGTGGTTTTGACTTTCAGCCTGGGAAGAGTGCTGATAACACAGATGTTTTCAGTTGTTCCTCAGTGAAGTTTATTCTGACCAAGGACTTTCTTAGTCTCATGCTCTGCCAGGGAGGAGGGGAAGATGGGAAGAAGCAGAGACAGGACACCTGACCCAAACTGACCAAAGAGGTATTCCATACCACAGCATGTCTGCCCAGTATATAGTTACCTGGAAAGGCTAAATCACTGCTCAGTTGGGCTGGGTATTGGTCAGTGGATGGTGAGCGGTTGTATTCTCTTCCCTTGTTATTTCCCTTACCATTATTATTATTGGTGGTATCAGTAGTGGTTTGTGTTACACCTTAGTTACTGGGCTGTTCTTATCTCAACCCGTGGGAGTTACATTCTTTCGATTCTTCACCCCATCCCTCCGAGAGCGGGGGGAGGAAGCGTGAGGAGTCAGAGTGGGCTGCGTGGCTGAGCTGCTGACTGGGTTTAAACCGCTACACCACTTCTCACCAGTCATCCTACAGCAACCATTCCTGTGTGCTTCTGGGATGCAAAATGAATAAGCTAGCTTGCTCCTTCTGGAAAATGAAATTGGACTTGGAAACCAAATGGTCTGCTTCGAACAATGCAGATTCACTTCACACCCTATTTCAATCAATACCCTCCCTCAGCAAAGAAGCACATGCTGTCTCATGTTCCCTTGACCACTTCCCATGCGCATGAGCATATTCTTGGTGAAAGCTTGCCATTTGGGCAGTCTGCACACCACTCTCTTTAAGTCAGAAGGATTCAAGGACAGGAATAGGCTAATTTAGGGTCAATAGAAGACATCTTTCATTTCCCTGAATGAATACCTCAAAGATAAAAAAGATCTTCCCCCAACAATTCAAGAAGATGGCTATCAACTTGGTAATGACAGCTACCAATACAGGACTGAACAGAGTCTGATATAAGTTAGCATCTGAATACACAGAGGTGTGCAGTGAAAAACAGTGTGCCAGTGTTGCAGGTCATAAATACCTGATCTGTACTGTGCTCCACCGTACAGGCAAGCATCTGTTTTTTCAAAACCTTTGGGCTCCAAGCCTGGGCGTACACATGAAGCTAATGGAAAACAAAAGCCAGTGGTCATTAAAAAAGTGGTCTAAGGAAAACACTCAGCTTTGCAGGAAACACTTTCATCTATTCTGCCGCTGACTCAAGGTGTCAGATGCACCATCCTGTGAAACAGCCTCTCCAGCACAGGAGAGGAAGTTTAGATTGACCGAGTGTCTTCATATATTGCATTTGTTTGGTGCTAGCAAAAGATGACTGGGGAAATGCAAACTGTGCCTGAGGTTAAAAGATGCACAGAGCAGTCAGTATTTGGCATACAGAGAAGTGCTAGAACAATCACAGTGGTGTATTAAAATGTATATTACAATTTGTTTAACTGTACAAAAGCAGCAACCTCTCCTGCAGTACCATTATAAGCTATGCAAAGCCTGTTTTCAGTGATTTTACTTTTAGATCCAGAGTGATAAGTAAAAGTGTTCAAGCACAATAAATGATGGTGTACGTCTCCATCCCATTTCCAATTATTCTTGGTTCAGTTTCATTGGTTCAATTTCACCGGCATAAGGTAAGGCCTGGTAGATGTAACAGATCATCATCAATGACAGTGCTGAGAAGAGAATGAAGATAATCTTATTCCCATTCTATGCTACAACATGGTACTAAAATCAATCATTGATTATTGTGGCAAATCTTTTCTCCCATGTGCACCCTGCTCTACATCTCACTGACAGTCTGTACCATTGTCAGCTAGGTATCCCTGGTTTTCCTCTAGACTCCTCCTAAATTTCATTTCACGATTTAGACTATTTGAATGGGAAATTGAACATGTCCTGTCTGTTGTGGTTTAAACCCAACCACAAACCTCGTTCACTCACTCCCCACCCCCTTCTTGCCCTCCCTCTGCTCCTGGAGGGACGGAGAGGAGAATCTATAAGAATGCAACTCCCATGGGTTGAGACAAGAACAGCCCAGTAACCAAGGTACAACACAAATCACCACTGCCACCACCAATAACAACAATGATAAAGGAAATAACAAGAGGAAAGAATACAACACCTCAACACCAGCCGACCAACAACTCGCCCCACTCCCCCCAGCCGAGCACCGACCGATAACTCCTCCAACCCTGCAGTCCACTAGTTCTTCCTGGTAACTCCCAGTTAGATCCTGGGCATGACGTGCTGTGGTATGGAATACCTCTTTGGTCAGTTTGGGTCAGGTGTCCTGTCTCTGCTTCCTCCCAGCCTCCCCTCCTCCCTAGCAGAGCATGAGACTCAGAAAGTCCTTGGTCAGACCAAACATTTGAGCAGCAACTAAAAACATCGGCGTTATCAGCTCTCTTCCCAGGCCAAAAAAGAAAACATAGCACTGCACTAGCTACTAAGGAGGAGAAAAATGACTGCCACTGCTGAACCCAGGACACTGTCATAGAGAGATACTAAAATTGGGAGGGGAGAATAAATCTCCTTTCTGACATCAAAATATTTACACAAAGCATTCCTTAATGGTTTCAGTTCCCCATTTAACAAAAGAAGAAACAAAAGCATAGCTACCTTTGGAAGGGTAGCCTGTACTAAGAACTGTGATGATATGCTTACTCAGGTAACAAGAGAAAATTCAGGAGGTATATGAATGCAGAGTGGAATTCAAGTTTCTAACTGAAGCTTCATGCATGCAGAATATAATGAATTTAAGTGAACCTTAGAGCAGGTAGTTAATTTCAGAAATACTACAGTACAGGTATCATAACTGAAACTACTTCAGCCTGTAGTCAGATGAGAAATACCAGCTGCTGCTACTCCCTTTCTATGTGTTTTAAATATATCTTCTCTTTCTCTTTTTCCAGTGCTGCTCTTTCAGAGAGCTTTTCTGTGTTGCTCTGAGTACTGGATTTTTTTAAATCTAGGAGTTGTGTTAGAGTGATAAGCATAGAATCATAGAATCATAGAATAGTTAGGGTTGTAAAGGACCTTAAGATCATCTAGTTCCAACCCCCCTGCCATGGGCAGGGACACCTCACATTAAACCATCCCACACAAGGCTTCGTCCAACCTGGCCTTGAACGCTGCCAGGGATGGAGCACTCACAACCTCCTTGGGCAACCCATTCTGGTGCCTCACCACCCTCACCAGAAAGAATTTCCTCCTTATATCCAATCTAAACTTCCCCTGTTTAAATGTGAACCCATCACCCCTTGTCCTGTCACTACAGTCCCTGACGAAGAGTCCCTCCCCAGCATCCCTATAGGCCCCCTTCAGGTACTGGAAGGCTGCTATGAGGTCTCCATGCAGCCTTCTCTTCATGAGAAGATATTCCAAGCAAATATGTGAAATAAGCATGAGAAGATATTCCAAATAAACTGGTGGTGAAGAAGACTATAGATAGGCTATCCACACTATATAATAAATCATGCAAGTACCTTGGGTTTCTACAACAAGGTTTTAGTTCATTTTATTATCAGTTTATGTTACCATTGCTCAAAACCTTTTCTTTGTGAGCTAGACCTTTGCTTCACACATAGGTGCCTGAACATGTATACCCCCACAGTTAACAACATAAAGAAACATCTGTAATTGGAACAGAGAATTTCAGCTCCACTCACTTCCTAAAAAGCAGTTACATAAAAGCAGGAATTCCATTAGCACATCTGTGTGAGGCAGCATTTACACCTAGCTAGAGTCATATGCTGCACAGGAGAAAAGCACAACATATTAAAAGTACATAACCTTTACTTTGCTCCCACAATAAATGCATGGCTCAGTTTGAGCTTAGAAACCTACTTTTGAGACGGAACATGTTCAGCAAACTGAGCATTTTACTGTCAAAACTCTTTTGATATGCATACAGGTATCTCTGAACAAAATATGGTGGTAGGCTTTATACCTGGAAAAAATTAGATTCAGGCAAGTGAAATAAAGCAAAGCACAAACTGCATTATTAAAGTCTTCAGTATGCTGCATTCAAATGTACCATCATATATTAGGAACTAATAACTAGCTCACCTGCAAAAATCCTGGGAAGACGTAGTGCCAAAACTCTGCTCAAATGAGGATGGCCCCACCAAGCTACTTGCGGCTGACCTCAAACAGTTTGACAGTGATTCAAACTATCAGGAACAAATGTCCCTGCCAGTCTCGGAAGCTAAAGGAGCTAGAGAGCAACAGGAGCTGCATATACAACCACTGGGTTCTATTAGAAACAGGAGGAAATCGGCATAAAAATGGCTCTGTGCAACTCAGGCTATTTTTTTCAGCTTTGCAGGGAAATCTCTGTAGAAAAGAAGCAGTGAAATAATCCTGTATTTATTTATTTTTTTTTACCAGGAGGAATGCATTACGAACATAAGGTAGAGATGCAGACGGTTTTCTCTCTTTTATCAAACATCTCATTTAAATTCTAAAGCACAGCAGATCTTCATTAAAATTCAATTGTTGCCAAGAGTTTCAGTGACAGAACTGCGACTGATAGGGGCACTCTTAGTGAGATGGTCCAGACTCCACTGAATGTTCTTGCTCTCAGGAACACAGAGTTTTATCAGAATATTATTTTTCTTCCCCTCATTGCACTGAATTTTGCAAAGTAGATTTCTGATTATACTGGACAGCCTTTCAAGCTAGGACTCCTCTCATATTCAGAACACTTGGGAACAAAAGCTACTGTAAAAACAAAAAGATCCACAGGACTACTCAAATAGCAGGAAAGAGACAATAGCACCATAGGCACACAGCTGGTAAACAAAGTGGTGAGAAGGACTGAAAAAAAAAAGAAAGAAAACAAGGAAGTGTATATAGCAGTACTAAGCTCTGACAGAGCTCTTCCATCTTATTTCTCTATCCCATAGCTTTTACCTGTTTCTTTGTCTGGTTTCTATCTCTGTTCTCTCAGGAATCAGATTCCTGCTACCAATTAGGCTCATTAGGACATCCTGCAAGGCTCTGCCATTGCCCAATTAAACTAGTTGTCTGATTGCACACAAAGATGCAGGTGACACTTCCAGTTTGAAGTCTCAGCAAAGACTGTAAAATGATCTCACTGTATATAGCAGAGAGTGTGTTAACTGTTTAGGCGCTAAGCATTGCACTAGCTCAGAAAACAATCTTCATTTGACAAGTTCTTGCTTAATGTACATGTGGCTACTCTTAACAGGGGCTACTTATTCCCATCTTGAAAAGTAAATCACAAGTTCTTTATACCACCACCACCTGTTATGCAAACAAAATTATAAATAAATGAATGAATGAATAAATAAATAAGACATGAAAGCAGCCATAATTGCCACTTTCCCTTACAATGCAAGTGACCACATCAGACCTAATTTTGTTCACTGCTAATAAAATTTACATTATTCTAATCACATTATATATTAACTGATGGAAGCTAAACTTCATCCACAATTTTGTTTCCTATTCTACAAAATACAAAAGATCAAACACAAAGGATGGTTGATGTTGTAATCAATAAGGTCTTCAACTTTCTAGATAAGTGTTATAAGCATATGTAAGCAAAAATGGGGAAAAAATACAGTTGGATGGTTTCTCCTCTGCTTTTATTTGGAAAGGAAAAAATGGTCCCTGCTTAAATATCATGAACTGCTAATCTCAGGAGAGAACCTTAGCACCACTTCAGGTGACTGAAGGCTTTTGCTTATAGGCCAGACTTGGATGACCAAGTTCTGAATGCATCCCACTGCTTAAAATACAGACTTACAGCGACCTTTGTGAGGCGCATAATGCTTCCTGCATCTTGTAGAGAAGACTTAAAGGCATGTAATGATGAGTTTTAAATTCCAGCTGGAGAACAGGTACTTAAAAATTAAGAGCTATAGCACCTTACGTGAAGATAATGGTCTTTCATTATATTTAACCTTAAGTGTGGAAAAAACCTTAAGGTCAAACTATAAAATACACAGTAATTCTCAGGTTGTTCTTGTCATAGCCAGAAAAGTTATTGTTTTCACCTCATACGCCTTTTTTTTTTTTTTTACCTATATGCCACTCATTTAATTCAATTTCTATAATAATTAATACATTAGAGAAGAAATTGAGAAATATCCATATATTAATGTGAACATAATTATTTTACAATGTACTCAGAAATTGTAATACTCAGAATTGTAATAAACAGTGAAGTCAAGCCTGAGTCCTCTGATGGCAAGAAGAAATGAAGATTAGGGACATAGAGAGTTCTGGTGTTGTGGTTTAAACCCAACCACAAACCTCGTTTACTCACTCCCCCCCTTCTTGCCCTCCCCCTGCTCCTGGAGGGACGGAGAGGAGAATCGAAAAGAATGCAACTCCCACGGGTTGAGATAAGAACAGTTTAGTAACTAAGGTATAACACAAATCACTACTGCTACCACCAATAATAATAATGCTAAAGGAAATAACAAGAGGAAAGAATACAACACCTCAGCACCAGCCAACAGGTAACTCTCCCCACTCCCCCCAGCAGAGCACCGACCAATACCTCCTCCAACCCTGCAGTCCCAGCCCTTCCGGGTCACCCTCCGTTACATCCTGGGCATGACGTGCTGTGGTATGGAATACCTCTTTGGCTAGTTTGGGTCAGATGTCCTGTCTCTGATTCCTCCCGGCCTCCCCTCCTCCCTGGCAGAGCATGAGACTCAGAAAGTCCTTGGCCAGACCAAACATTCGAGCAGCAACTGAAAACATCCACGTTATCAGCACTGTTCCCAGGCCAAAAGATCAAAACACAGCACTGTACTAGCTCCTAAGAAGGAGAAAAATGGCTGCTGCTGCTCAACCCAGGACATCTGGCTATCTTTTTGGTTTTTGTTGTATTTTTCCCTGCCAGAGGTCTTCAAAAGGATTTAGTTTTTGAGTATTTTCTTTTAACATCTATTTTTTATTTTGTATGTATGTATTTATTCCCCAGTGTTAGAAATGTTTTTCCGTCTATCTCCTGTACATACCCTAGGAGTAAAGTTTTAGCACAAATACTTAAGAATCTCTGTCAACATATTGATGAGAAAAAAAATCCCAATACATTCCTGAGGAATAATTCTTAATGCTTTAAGAATATAGCAAACCTTTATCAAGTTAACACATCTATGATATAAGAAAGTTGTTTGTAACAGGGTTGTACAATGCTTTTATCATCAAGGATTATTTGAGCAGCATCTCTATCTGCACTTGTAACAATATTTTCATGTTACCTTTTAAATTAATTTATTTCTGTTCTTTACACTGTATTACTTGAAGGATGTATTCTATACGTAACTGTGACACAGCACTGAAATTCTATTGCCAGAGGCTGTCGGGAGTGCTGGAAGCAAACTAATGGGCTTAGATGGTTTTAGGTAAAAAGTATAATAGTGGTAGAACGACTGGTTTTGTTAAGCTTTTTGGACTAACACTCCCCAGAAACATGGTGCTTTTAGCCATATGTCCACATAAACATAAGAAAACTTTATACCAGTCTTCTAGGATTGGTACTTTTTATGTAATTGAAGGATAATGGCTTTTGAAGTTAAGCATATATGTAAAAGATGAAGCATAAGTCCATGTTACAAAATCCTGCTCAAGATCTCAATTAGTGTTGAATAAACAGCTATAATGGAAATTTAAATTAGAATAAACAAGTTATGCTCACATCAGCCTAAAGCAATCTGATTGTTTGGGCTTTTGGCCATGCTCTCAGCTCCTTTTAGCTGTATAGGTTAGGATTCCAGCACCAGCATGTGCACTGGAGCACCATGCAGCTTGTCTGGTAGCTTCTTCTGCTGCCATCCACTCTGGGAAGAATGGTTTACAGGAGCAGTGTGGCAGTGGTTGACGCCAGTCACCTTGGAATTTGATATACTGTATATGACTAACTCTACATTCTGGGGGATCTGACAAATATTACAATGTCAGGACCTTCCTGATGCTGTTTACAATACATGAAAAGAAGCAGATGTTCATACTGCCCTATGCCACGACTTCTGTCTACCAATGTCTTGATGTCAGGTTGTTTCTGCCTGAAATATTCCAGTACTTTCTCATTATCTTCTCACAAATAAATGGCCTGGTTCTGAAAACTGCTGGGCGCCTTCAATTTCTCAAGTTCAGTTTCAGTCAAGTTCAGAAAATACTAAACTTCTCTAGGATATCTGGGTTCAGCCAACCAAGTCAATTCTCTATCCATAACAGCATACGATGACAGACAGATACCATAAATTTTATTAGAAGATCCTTGCCTGACAGCATTGTTCAAAGGATAAGCTGACAACTTACGGAACATTTTACAGACATATTTATTCAAAATACAGGATCCCATAAGCAAATAAAATATTCAGCTGTATTGACTATTCAGCTGTATTGAAGTTTATGCAAAAAGCATAAGTAATGTGTGGTGTGCTTGGAAATTGGAAATTAAATAGAAATTAAATAGTCTACCCAGTGTTTTCAAGAGCAATTTACAAACAGTAGAGTACACACATGAAAACAGTAGAGAGTATTAACATGAAAAGTTCATTCGTGTTCATTCTGAACAATGTTTCTTTCTGCAGTTAGAGAGGAATACTGTATTAACTAATTGTTAAAGCAGCAGAAAGTTGTTTGATTTAAAAGTCAAATGCAGAAGGAAATAAAGCCCAGTGTTCTAGTCCCCCTTGCTGACTTTCATATTATACTCACCATTAAGACACTGAATGAGTCTAGCAAAATTCTTCTGCTGAAACAGCAAATATAGCTATACTAAAATCCTCTGTGGGCAAATAAGTACTTTAAAAGCCTTTTATTAAAACAAATGTAATATTGTGACTCTGCAGTTGACTAACTTACTGGAAATTCTGTTACAAAACAATAGAAGAAATGAAGGTTTGCATTTATTACATGTCAGAAAACCTATGCATATTTTGTTCTGTAACTCCTTATCTTTCGCATTTTAACAACTTCAATTAAAAATCTACATACCCGCTGTTCTAACATTCATCTAATAGCTTTCATTAAAAAAAAGAAAATATGATTTTTATTTTGCTTTTGCACAACATCAGTATTTGAGCAACCTAAAAAGTATCACCTATCATGAATAAGAAGGTTCAATTGCACAGTAATGGAACTTTAAGGTTTCTAGTAAAATATAAAAAGCAATAAACCCAATCTTGTTAACATTTAGATATAGCTTTAAACTATAGCTTCCTAAAATGTCTGGTAAGCCTTAGCTATTTTAAGAACCACAGACTGAATTATGTAAAATAAGGGACATAAACCCATCTACGTTTGGCTCATTAAAAACCTTCTAATTCATACCTTCCATGCAAAAAGCAATAAATGTTGGTTTTCTAGCTTTTTTATTATTACTATTAATTCATTTCACCTGCAGGGTATCTATTAATGATGTATCTTTTAATACTGCTGTAAGATTTCTTTTGCTTTCTTCAAGATTCTCCAGGACACAGGGGAGGACCAAGAAAAAGCTAGGAGGATTGGCCAGGTTAATAAATGGTTAAAAGGGTGGTGTCATAGTCAGGGGTTTGGGTGTCTTGAACACAGGACTGAAGTTAGTAGGCCAGGTCTATTGGGGGCTGGTGGAGCTGCTCTGGTGAAGAAGGGGAAGAACGGTTTTGGTAGGAGGCTTGCCAGACTGGTCAAGGAGGCTTTAAACTAAATGTGTTGGGGGAGGGGGGCATCATTCCATCCCAACACACCCAGTCAGTATATAGCCAACACCTATAATAAATGCTCGGAACAATGTACATACATTCCAGCTGCTCCAGCCAACAAGCCAGATTCAATTGGAGCTCGGCTCAGATGCCTCTATACAAACGCCCGCAGCATGGGGAACAAACAAGAGGAATTAGAGATGTGTGCACATCTACGGGGGTATGATATAATAGGCATCACAGAAACATGGTGGGATGGCTCCTATGACTGGAGTGTTGGAATGGAGGGTTACAGGCTCTTTAGAAAATACAGGCCTGGCAGGCAGGGAGGGGGAGTTGCCCTTTATGTTAGGGATAGGCTGAAGAGTATGGAACTCTGTCTGGGGGCAGGTGAGCAGTTTACAGAGAGTTTGTGGGTCAAGGTTAAAGGGAAAATAGCTATGGGAGACATTACTGTGCGTATCTGTTACAGGCCGCCTGATCAAGGAGAACCTGTGGATGAAGTGCTCTATAGACAGATAGGAAAAGCCTCATGCTCGCGGGCCCTTGTTCTCATGGGGGATTTCAACCACCCTGACATCTGTTGGAACGATGGCACTGCACGGCACAAGCAATCCAGGAGGTTCCTCGATTGTGTGGAAGAAAACTTCCTTCTGCAAGTAATAGAGGAGCTGACAAGGAGAGGTGCCATGGTTGACCTTGTGCTCACCAACAGGGAAGGGCTTGCTGAGAATGTGGTACTCCAGGGCAGCCTTGGATGCAGTGATCACAAGATGGTCGAATTTGAGATCCCCAGGACAGTGAGAAGACCGTGTAGCAAGCTCACTGCCCTGGACTTCAAAAGAGCAGACTTCGGCCTCTTCAGGAGCCTGCTTAGTAAGGTTCCATGGGATATAGCCCTGGAGGGCAGGGGGGCCCAAGACTGTTGGTTGATATTCAAGGATCACCTGCTACAAGCTCAGGAGTGCTGCACCCCAACTAGAAGGAAGTGCGGCAGGAGGGCCAGGAGACCACCTTGGATGGATAAGGAGCTGTTGAGGAAAATTCAAAGGAAAATAGGGGCTTATAAAAAATGGAAGCAAGGACAGGCAGCCTGGGTAGAGTACAGGGATGTTGTCTGGGAAGCTAGGGACCAGGTTAGGAAAGCTAAGGCCCAGTTAGAATTAAACCTAGCCAGGGATGTTAAGGATAACAGGAAGGGATTCTACAGGTACGTAGCAAACAAAAAACAGACTAGGGACAACATAGGCCCCCTGAGGAAGCTCTCGGGAGAACTGGCTACACAGGATTTGGAGAAGGCTGAGGTTCTGAATGACTTCTTTGCCTCGGTCTTCACTGGCAAAGGCTCTGACTGCACCACCCAGACCTTAGAAGGTAGACGCAGGGACTGTGAGAATGAAGACCTTGGGCCCAGTGTAGGAGAGGATCTGGTTCGAGACCATCCTAAAAATCTGAACACGCACAAGTCCATGGGACCTGATGAAATCCATCCGCGGGTCCTGAAGGAGCTGGCGAATGAAGTTGCTAAGCCACTGGCCATCATAAAATTTAAAAATCATGGCAGTCAGGTGAAGTTCCCGACGACTGGAAAAAGGGAAATATAACCCCCATTTTCAAGAAGGGGAAAATGGAAGACACAGGGAATTACAGACCAGTCAGTCTCACCTCTGTGCCTGGTAAAATCTTGGAGCACATTCTCCTGGAAGGCATGCTAAGGCACATGAAAAACAACAAGGTGCTTGGTGACAGCCAGCATGGCTTCACTGAGGGGAAATCCTGCCTGACCAATTTGGTGGCCTGCTATGATGGGGCTACAGAACTGATGGACAGGGGTAAAGCAGTTGACGTTATCTACCTGGACTTGTGCAAAGCGTTTGATACTGTCCCACACGACATCCTTGTCTCTAAATTGGAGAGATATCAATTTGATGGATGGACCACTCGGTGGATAAAGAACTGGCTGGATGGCCGCACACAAAGAGTTGTGGTCAATCGCTCGATGTCCAGATGGAGACAGGTAATGAGTGGTGTCCCTCAGGGATCGGTGTTGGGACTGGTCTTGTTTAACATCTTCATTTCTGACATGGACAGTGGGATTGAGTGCGCCCTCAGCAAGTTTGCTGATGACACCAAGCTGTGTGGTCTGGTTGATATGCTGGAGGGAAGGGATGCCATCCAGAGGGACCTCGACACGCTTGTAAGGTGGGCTGATGCCAATCTTATGAAGTTTAACCATGACAAGTGCAAGGTCTTACAGCTGGGTCAGAGCAATCCCAGGCACAGCTACAGATTGGGCAAAGAGCGGCCCTGCAGAGAAGGACTTGGGGGTGCTGGTCGATGACAAAATGAACATGAGCCGGCAGTGTGTGCTCGCAGCCCAGAAAGCCAACCATATCTTGGGCTGCATCAAAAGAAGCATGACCAGCAGGTCGAAAGAGGTGATCCTGCCCCTCTACTCTGCTCTCCCGAGACCTCACTTGGAGTATTGTGTGCAGTTCTGGTGTCCTCAGCATAAAGAGGACATGGAACTGTCAGAAGAAGTCCAGAGGAGTGCCACGAGGATGATGAGGGGACTGGAGCACCTCCCGTAAGAAGACAGGCTGAGGAAGTTGGGGCTGTTCAGCCTGGAGAAGAGAAGGCTGCATGGGGACCTAATAGCAGCCTTCCAGTATCTGAAGGGGGCCTATAGGGATGCTGGGGAGGGACTCTTTGTCAGGGACTGTAGTAACAGGACAAGGGGTCATGGGTTCGAACTTAAACAGGGGAAGTTTAGATTGGATATAAGGAGGAAATTCTTTCCTGTTAGGGTGGTGAAGCACTGGAATGGGTTGCCCAGGGAGGTTGTGAGTGCTCCATCCCTGGCAGTGTTCAAGGCCAGGTTGGATGAAGCCTTGGGTGACATGTTTTAGTGTGAGGTGTCCCTGCCTATGGCAGGGGGGTTGGAACTAGATGATCTTGAGGTCTTTTCTAACCCTAACTATTCTATGATTCTATGATTCTAAGATAGTAAGCTGAATCTGACCCTCTTACTCATGAGAGTAGCTAAATCCACTACTTCCTTCAGGGAGCTGTTAGGGAATACCATGACTTATAAAGCAAATAACGTCCAACAATGTCAGAAAATGGGATCCAGAAGAGAAATTTTTAATACATATCATCACTATCCTGAAAAGATTTAATTTTCTTATATTGTGAAAATTTAACTTTATCCTGGAATGGGCAACCATTCAGAGCTTTCTGAATTAAATAGTCACCCATGAATGAGCTGTACTACTGGTTTCATGTTTTGTGTTTCATAAGATGCAGCAAGAACAAGTTACGCTAGTGTATGATTCACTGTCAATGTGAATGTTTTTCTGGCGTGCCAGCAGTAGGATATGATGGGAAAACAGAAGGGCTTTGCTAAGGTATGATTCTTCTGTAAGATGAAGGCACGTAGCATGTCTCCCTTATACTCTGCTCTTGTTAGAAAAAATGTGTCCATCGCTGATATTCCAGAGCATCAGAGCTAAGATCCACACTGGAGGTTTGAAAAATTAATGTCTGTAGCATTTAGTTTGCTATTCAGAATGAAGATGAAAAAGCATTTTTTTTCTTTGTTTTCTTTAATAATTCTATGAATTAAGATAAACAGTTGCATTTAGCCTACTGGTGTTTAGTGTTGCTTTTTCTTCTGCTTCTATTAACTAGTAGGTGACGGTTTTAAAATAATTTAGGTGACATATTTTCTAAGAAAGACTTCATCGTCTATGTTTTGATTTAAAGACAATTTTAATTATCTGGAAGTTTGGGGAATAGTTTTTGTTAAAGTGATAGTGAATAATTCCACATAATATTTTGCTTCCTCCTGTTAGTTTGGGGTTTTCTTCACAGTCATTTTACTGCAGAGTTCATTGTGTGCAACACAGTGGAACTAAACCATCCATTTTCATTCTGTCCTATTACCCTGCTTGTCCAAAACAATAGAAAAGATGGTTCCCATGACTTGTTTTTCTGACTACAGAAGAAAACCAGGAAACATGAAACTCCTCTTAGAACAAGATGTATTTTGTTATTTTCCTGTACCAGGGACACAGATTACAATTTTGGAGAAGAAAATAACTGCTTGTCCTGATGGTGAGAATTTTTTTTCTCACCTTCAACAGGCAACAGGGATGCAAAGACCAGGGTACAAGGATACAGGGTACTAGGATAATGACCTAATCATCCTGATGTGCACCACACCTTGAAAGGTCAAGATTTTGGCAGCCTGGACATAATCTATGGAGTTGAGAGGCTTAGGAATACTTGAGGACCGCTACCTGCTAGCTAAGTCACTCTGATCCCAACTAACTTTCTGTTGAAGTTAGCACAGTGGCATGTTGAAATGTGTAATAAAATAGATTTCTGATGTAGGAAATCATTGTAGAGGCAAGAATCACAAACAATATAGGAATAAGATCCTTTAGAAAATGCAAGAATAATGTTACTGGTTTTCTCTAGTACTGATCTCTTCCTGTGGTCTTTTCTGTAGACTTCATTGGAAATGCTTAAGACATGGAACACTTTATTGTGGTTGAGCACTGACTAGGAAATTAT
The DNA here is from genome assembly GCF_037157495.1 of Lathamus discolor. Lineage (NCBI taxonomy): Eukaryota > Metazoa > Chordata > Aves > Psittaciformes > Psittacidae > Lathamus > Lathamus discolor. Next base: position 101,276,512 of record NC_088885.1, on the reverse strand, counting down.
TTTTGCAAATGACTTAGCTATTAATGAAGTGCAGGTGAGAATAAAGCTATGCAAATAAAATTCCCTGCAGCCTTTCTCTGCAATATAATCATCAGAAACGAAAAGGTGGTAAAATATGTCGACACAGATCATCACTAATATTTACACAACTGTCTGGACTTGCAAAACCACATCTAACGAAACACCTGGGAGAGGTGGAAAATGAGAACAACAGCATTATTATTCTTGTCAGTGGCTACTAACAATGTATGAACAGGAGAAATAAAAGTATCAAGCAACCTTTAAAAATAAATATAGAATGTTAAATTCCTTAGAGTAGTAAAAAGGAAAAAAAAATTGTTCAAATTAGTGAGGTTACACACACAAATATAAAAACTTGTAGGCCAAGTAATAATAACACTTTTGTTAGAAACCCCACTGCATGAAATTATACTGTTGCTGCTTCAAGAACTAGTATGCCAAAATTTGCCAGTGCCACAGAATCAGCAAATGGATCAAGATTACCAGCATGAGAGAGGAGTCACAGTTAAATGGACAATGCTAAAATAAGTTCCCCTTTTTAAGTTTGAGAAATAGAGTCTAATAGATGAGCAGCCATGTCCAGTAAGAGAGCTGTCAGGTTGTATGCTGGCTTAAACAGCTTGCTGTTGCTTCTCCAAAATCTAGTCTAACATGCTGTAAGTAACACTAGTCCAAAAATCCTGAGGAAGATGCAATTTCAGACTGTTTTTGTACTGAAGCATTAGATTCTTACCCCTTTTATTATTTTCTTTGTCACTAATGGAATACATTTAATAGTCTGCCTCTCCTTGTTCAGATACATCTACTTTGTGCCTGTGTAACCAGAATAGATATAAAGCCCACAGACAATGAAAGGGAGGCCAATCACAAGCTCTCCCTGCTCAGCATAATTGGTACCATCTATTAAGGCAGAGAAGTAAACGGGAACATTGAGCTATTGAAAGGTCAGAGTGAAGGTGGATTTTTTTCAGGTGAAAATACGAGTTTGCAGTCAAAAGATTCTTTTTCTGAAGAATTATTTAGACTTGGATTAGCCTATTGCATTAATCTGTACATGAAGAATTGTTTCAGAAAAATGTGTATATGTGTCAACCTATTTCTTGGTTTTAATGAAATATTTTCATGGCTTTAAATTTGGAACGTTTTAAAAGAAAATATGTTTCATCTGCACTGAAGAAAGTGCAGATAATAACACAGAAAATAAATATTTAATTCTACACACAAATATGTTCGTTCAGTTTCTTTCAGTTCCTCTAACATACTAAGAAGCCAACTATTTGCACAGAACAACTCAGGTAACGTCAAGTTTTGCCTAATTTTCCCAAAGAAAATCAACCCACAGAAATGGACTCTTTCATTTGTGAATGTTCAAACTGCCCCTCTTCTGTGAATTTGTTCAGAGGTTCCCCCTATTTGTGAAATCTAGATTCAGAGCACCCAAACTTAAAAATTTCTCACAGCAGCATGCTGAACAAGGAGGCAGTCCTTCCGTCCTCAGTTTGGAAGTGCTCCAGCAGAGTGACTGACAACAAAAGTAGAGCTACTGGAAAAAAAACTGTCACCAGGATTGGACACCTCTATCCAAAGCAGCTGATGCAGCTCACTGCTGCTTCCAGGCTGCATTTGGGGAGCCTTTGGGAAAGTGAGTAGGCTGCCTGTGTCTTCCTAATTGTGACAGCTGACTTCTGCCCATGTGGACTCTCCGATAAAGACAGAGATTTAAGTGTGTGAATATATTCTTTCCAAATGTATTTTATACTCATTTCACTGTTACAAGTGCAGACAACAGTACATACAGGCTAACATGTCTGCTCACAGGACTGGGAAGGAGCAACAGGACTATTTCTGCAAGACTGGTATGACTCTGTAACAAGAAGCTTGAATATTGTAGCTCATACATGTCAGGAATCTTCAAAAATGTAAATATGACTTATATCCCTTTTAGTGGTGCAAATAATGTCTGTTAAGGAACATGTTCCTGTACACAAAGTTACAGAGAAGAATGTGGACAAAACATTGACTCCAATTTGCCCATTCACGGAAAACAAGATTTGTTTCAATGGCCAGCTGAGCTAGCTGAATTATTTGATGCAGAGCTCTTTGACTGGCCTCATCACCAGCTCTCCCCCACAGGCTTGTGTATCCTTCTCTGAAGGAAGCAAGCTGCACACTGCTAACGAGGCTCATCAGCATTCTTGCCAACATTGCTCCCTCCAGCCTCACCAATCCTTATTAATGGATCTCTAGGGCAGGTTGGCATCTCAGATCGATCATGCATGGGGTCACTTCTCCATGCCACAGCACCATAATAAAGTCTCAAATTGGAACAACATCTTTTAGGGGTACTCTACAGCCTTTATTTAAATGCCTTTTAATGTAAATTCGCTGCTCATAAAAGTGAAAGAATGACTGTTCTGGCAGCCTCCGGGCATCATTTGGGAAGATGAAGTGCAGGCTTATTTGCATAACTGCAAGTGGACTATCTCTGGCTGTGGCCTTGTAACCCCAGCTCCAATCCCTTCATCAGAATTAGCCCTCGGTTCCAAAGCCTGCAAATGTTTTATGAACATAGGCAAATGTCCATTAAGGTTCAAACTGAGTTTTCCACTTGTGACCTAATTACAGGTTAGATTTACTGTGTGTCCTGCGAGCTGCCACTTGAGGTGATTTGCACTGCCTGGTGAATCATAACACTGCCAGTGGGAAGAACTGGAGAGAGGTGGGGATGCTATAATGACTTAGCACATAAAAAATACAGGAAGGCTTCAGTCAAATTCCTTGATCCGTCAATCACCAGTGGAGCCTGAAGCCCTCAAAAGAGTTCAGGGGTGTATTGATGACTCAGTACTTTACCAGTATGGTCTCATCACCACCAAATGCTGAGTCAGTTTTACACAAAATAAATCAGTCTCCCTTCTTTACCTATCACTTCAGCTGCCTCTCACTTGCTAATTTCATAGCAATTAGGAATCTGACTGGGGGCGTATAGCTACCAGCAGATGCTGTTGAGGGAGAAGGAAAGAAAAAGAAGACAGGCAAGAGAGAGACAGAGGCAGGGAGATACAATAAATATACGCAGAAGGCAATGTATTTTTCAGCCATGCTTGATTTCTGAAAATCCCTCATTCAGCCACAAACTTGTTGATATCACACACAGCCCTAGTGCTGTCTTATCATTTATTACTATGAGGTAACAACACCGGAACTGGCAAGCAGGAAACAATGCAGTTCACTTATCTGAGATCTATCTAGCATTACAATGGACTTTAAAAAATGTGTGATATAGATGCTGTATCCGTATGAGAGAATTTTCCAGTTTTGGTGCATATGTAGAAAGCCTCATGAAGACATGGTTGCAGAAGCTCCTGTCAGTTTCTCTAACATACAAGGCAAGAGTGTCCCACTTGGCAGGCTGAGAATGAGTCCAGCAGTAGGAATACCTAGCGGGAAGTTTTTCCAATAACAAAGGATCAGTATATGACAGTGGGATTGAGTGCGCCCTCAGCAAGTTTGCTGATGACACCAAGCTGTGTGGTTCAGTTGACACGCCATCCAGAGGGACCTTGACATGCTTGTGAGGTGGGCTGATGCCAACCTTATGAAGATTAATCATGCCAAGTGCAAGGTCCTACACCTGGGTCGGAGGAATCCCAGGCACAGCTACAGGTTGGGCAAAGAAGAGATTCAGAGCGGCCCTGCAGAGAAGGACTTGGGGGTGCTGGTCGATGGGAAAATGAGCATGAGCCATCTTCAGTGTGCACTCGCAGCCCAGAAAGCCAACCGTATCCTGGGCTGCATCAAAAGCAGCATGACCAGCAGGTCGAAGGAGGTGATCCTGCCCCTCTACTCTGCTCTCCCGAGACCTCACCTGGAGTATTGTGTGCAGTTCTGGTGTCCTCAGCATAAAGAGGACATGGAACTGTCAGAAGAAGTCCAGAGGAGTGCCACAAGGATGATGAGGGGACTGGAGCACCTCCCGTATGAAAACAGGCTGAGGAAGTTGGGGCTGTTCAGCCTGGAGAAGAGAAGGCTGCGTGGAGACCTCATAGCAGCCTTCCAGTATCTGAAGGGAACTTATAAGAATGCTGGGGAGGGACACTTCATTAGGGACTATAGTGATAGGACAAGGGGTAATGGGTTAAACAGGGGAAGTTTAGATTGGATATAAGGAAGAAGTTCTTTACTGTAAGCGTGGTGAAGCACTGGAATGGGCTGCCCAGGGAGGTTGTGAATGCTCCATCCCTGGCAGTGTTCAAGGCCAGGTTGGATGAAGCCTTGGCTGGCATGCTTTAGTGGGACGTGTCCCTGCCCATGGCAGGGGGGTTGGAACTAAATGATCTTGAAGTCCTTTCTAACCCTAACTATTCTATGATTCTATGATTCTATATCAAATGTTAGGAGTTGTAGCAAAAATAAAAATCTGCCAAGATGGATCCAAAATTCAGGAACCACTAAAATCAGCTGATGGAGGAGATTATTTTAACAGTGAAAATAGCTGAAAGCCAAACAACCTTAATGCCAAAGGGATCCTGCTGGTGAAAACTGAGTCGCACAACAACCCAATCACCACGTTTCTCATTTGGATCAATGCACTGGAGAAACACTAACCAACATAGAAGTTGTTGTTAATTTGGTAATAGTAACTGTTAATAAGAAAAAATAATATGTTTAATTTAGATTCTATATAATTATTTATGTTAACTAATAAAAAAGTACTATATGTACTATATGTACTTACTACTATATGTAGGCATTAGATAAAAATATAAACTAATGGTGAAATAATATTTAGAAAAAATTTCAAACAAAAAATGAATAGGTTAGGTTATTAATCACTAAACAAAACAAGGATCTTACAGAGAAAATACAGGTATAAAAACTAGCCTAGGAAGGTATGTACAATGCCATTCTGTAACACTTAGGGCCATTAGGGCTTCAGAAGACCCACATGAAGGAGTGTTTAGAAGCTCCAAGTTTACACAGCAGGTGAATCTGGCCATGAGGCTGCCCCCAGCAGGCAGTGGAGGTGCACCATGAAGGGCTGGAGATCACCATGTCTTGTCCCTACTTTCTGCATTAAGTGCCTTCTATGCTAGTGGTTAAATCTTGACTTCTGTCCTGCATAATCAGTCTCAGCATACTGAAAAGGATTCAGCTGTCATTTAATGGAAAATGCTTTCAAATGATAGATGGCAAGGAATGAAAAACAAGGGCAAGAAGGGTGAAGTACTGTCATTTAATCAACATGCAGATGCTAGCTTCCAGCATTCTTTAATGCCACGCTGGATTTTTTTTTTTTCTTTTTCCCCAAATCAGGCCTCCTCATTATTCCAGTACTACCTAGAACAGGCACCTTTATCTGTGCCTATTAGGCCAACATCTAAACTGTCTCTATCTCAAGTACATCTGTAATACACCTGAAGGCGTGCATGTAATCACAACTTTTATAGGCTTTTCCCCAGCCAGTGTATCAGACAACTTAGCAGCTCTCAATTTTTCATTCAAAACCACCATTTTAACTTACCTTGAAAATGTACATGAAGCTAAAAAATAATGTGAGTTTTCTTCTGTAAACAAAAATCTAAGATAATAAAGGACTAAATTCTGCTGCTCAAAAGACAGTGCTCAAAAGAAATGTAGGTGACTAAAAATAATAAAAAGAGAGTAAGACATATTAAATAGTCCAATATTATAAATAACAAAATAATTTACTCAGTAGTTATAGCATTATTATTGTTGCTACTCATAGTAACAGTAGAAAATTCCATTACTTTTATGCTTCACTCCAACCCAAAAATATAAATTACAAAATACTGCAGCTTTTTATATTGAAAACTCATGCACGCATTCTGACATTGTTAGGGAAAGTTGGAGATTTTGACAACCAAGTTGGACATTCTGCCTAAGATCCAAGAGTACATTTTAAGTATTCAGATGCACAATCAGTACTACCCAAACAAATGCTAAAAATGCTTTCAGAACAACAAATGGAATCCACGCTACAATAGAAATAATTGTCTCAGCAGGACATGCAATACTTGTTTCTGTTGCCAGTGGACCTCTCTTGGGCCTATAAAGATGACTTTAAAATATTGGTGGCATTTGAATTAATTACAGAGAATCCCCAAGTCTGATAATGGTGTCCTGGAACAAAAGCGGAAAGAAAATGCTTCTAAAATAAAGACATTTCAAGCACAATGCAGAACAAAAATAATGTAAGTCTGTGCTATTTGTAGTTTTATATTACATGGTTCCTTGCTGTGATAATTTTACTTAAAAAGTTAAACTATCTCTAACTTAATCTGGCATTACTATGGCTTTTATCCCTGCTGAAATGCAAAATCACCTGAAAGTAAATTTAGAGTTGCTCTCTTCACAACATTTTAGTAAGGATGACATAGTACACATTAAGGATGTTCTGCTTTATGATGGTACAATAAGAACTCATATAGGACTAGTTTGTTGCTGAATTTACTCTCCTTTATTTAGGTCCAAACTTTTAATCTCTTTCTTGCTGTTTGTTACTCAGTTTTCTTTCTTGGTTATGCGACATCAATTTACCAGCTTGTCACCATAAGTCATTGGCTTATCAAAATCAAAAGACAGGATCCTCCTTATTTCTCCTTCTTTGTCCCAGTCTGCAAATTGAAAGGCCTCTTTTTTTTTTTTTTTTTTTTTTATTTCTGATGTTCAGATACAATCTAGACTGTGGACTATGCTATACAATATAAGTGGCTCAGTGGTCAAAGCAGGGAATGGAAGTCAATAAACTAGTGGATGGTTTCTGCTTAGAATTCTCCTGCTGAACGCATTTGATTTACCTACACACTCAACATTTAAATTTAGTGTTGTGCTGTATGAGAAGCAATAATAGGGAAATACAAGTGCAAAAGTAGCTTATTTCCCCATTCATTTTTAAAACACCGACGTAAGACTTCCACCAAATGCTCAGAAGTAGCAGTGAGCTCATGTGCGTCTTTATGCGCACTTTGAGAAGATATGTAACCATGTAATTCGGTCAGAAATATTCAATAAGAATATATTTCTTAATTTTTGTGGAAAAAAAAATATTACTGTGACATTGCCTCTTTTTCCAAAATAGTGGATTTGCACTGTCAGTGTCTGATGAAATCACAATTCTCTTCCAACTTTTTCTTTCTTACTAACCTTCTGCTCTCTACAGTAGAAGTAACATTTCTAGTTTTCATTTTAAAAGCTGACTGCCCTTTTCTGATAAGGTCATATGAAACAAAAGTGTTTAAACGTTTTTTGTCCTCATGAATTTATTTGCCATACCAAATTTTATTTCAAATTTGTATATTAAATGCCATCAAGTTTCATATGTCTTTGACGTTTCACACCACACTTAAAGCTAACCAACCAGAGAGAACCAGAACCTTTTATGGCGTGGAACAGTAAGGAAATGGCAATGAATGGAGAAGCCAAGAAGAAGAAATAAATTTGTAATATTTCTGTTTTTCCTCTCTTTCCATCTTTCATCCACAAGATATTGTTCTTCTAACTTAGAATTTTTCTGCCATAAGAAAACCAAACCATTTTCTGATCTTTATTCTCTGATCATAATGGCATTAATTTTCTTATTCCCCTTGCACATTCAAAGCCTTCAAGAAATGTTGACCGATTTGCTTTTCTGAAAAGACAGTTCTTTGGTTCTCCTGACAAATATATACCAAATCAAAGCTTGTAACAGAGGAAGAGTGAGAAGCAGAGAAGAAACACACTTTTTCACTTTTTTTTCTTCTGAAGATATGGCATTGAGATATGGATGGTAACCACTGGTTTTGTTCAATAACTTCTATTGAATATAACTTCTTTCATAAGAAATATGCATAAATACACGTATCATAAAATTGTAGAATGGTTTGGGTTGGAAGGGACCTTAAAGATCTTCTAGTTCCAACCCCCCTGCTATGGGCAGGGACACCTTCCTCTAGGCCGGGTTGCTCAAAGCCCCATCCAGCCTGGCCTTGAACACTGACAGGGATGGGGCAGCCACAGCTTCTTTGAGCAACCTTTTTTAGTGCCTCACCACCCTTATAGCAAAGATCTTCTTCCTAATATCTAATCTAAATCCACTGTCTTTCAGTCTAAAGTCATTCTCCCTATCCTATCAAGGGGAAAAGTGAAAAGTCCCATATATGTATAGTCACATATATATGTAAACAAAGTTTGTGTAGGATGGATCTTCTTGAAATCACTACTTTTTTTCTACATTCTTTTAAACATGTTACTTGAATACCTTAAAAAGATGCTGTCTGTAAGAACTTTCCACCCTAGGAAGCTGGCTGAAAACCAGGATGACAAGAAAGAGAATAACAATAACAAAACTAACAAGCATTCTTCTTTTGTGAAATGACATAAACAGTAATCTGGCTCAATACCTTCATGATATAACCCTTTTTATGTAAAAGAGGATCTAAAGGCAGACTGAAACTCTCTCTCTTGTTGACATTTTACAGAGAAATTAATGATTTACATTACACTGCAAAGAAACTAAATATTGAGTTTACCTCCTCTCAGCTTTGAAAGTTATTTGAATATTAATGCGTGTTTCAACAAGGATGTTTAAGAAGAGTTTAGAAATAAAAATTCTATTAAACTAACAGTTGTCTTCTAACATACATTAAGAAAAAAGACTGAGAGACATATTATACCAAGAAAAAATATTTTTTTACAGATGTTTATACTTGTTTCCAGTTCTTGAATTTGAACACATTTTTCTTATGCAAACTCTTAACATAAATAGTTTTTTAGAAATGATAGCTAAGAACTAAAGTTCTATTTGAAAAACTGTTAACAAGTGAGCAAATGGTAAATTTTTTTTTTTTTTTTTTTTTAGGATTTGGAGCTTAATAAAGCTATTTGGGAAACATTTTTAAGGATAGACATGCAGACTGGGTGTAGAGGGAGGTGCTGGAGTGATTATTGCTGCAACCCGGGTCCATTCATGTCTGTGATTTGGGACAGTTTTTTGCCTGCCTGAAAATGTAAATTCACCATGGCACACAGAGATCAGAGTAGATTAGAACTGGAATTAAACCTTAAAGAAAACATATAACAATAAACAATATTTGTTGAATCAAAACCAAAATCTGTGCACAAGCAGGGTCACCTTGAGCCAGTTATTTAGGACCATGTACAGTTGGCTTTTGAGTATCTCCAAGGTGGTAGACTCTGCAATCCTTAGAGTAAAGAAATTGTTTCCTGTGCTTTCGTGTGTGCCACTGGTCCTGTCATTGACCACTGTTGAAAAGACCCTGGTTCTGTCTTCTTTACCCACTTCATTTAGATATCTATATGCATTGAGGAGATCACCCTGAGGCCTTTCTTCTCCAGCCTAAAGTTCTGTCTCTCTCTGCCTTTCCTCACTGAAGAGTTGCTTCAGTACCTTCATCATCTTCATGGCATTTCATTGGACTCTGTACAATATATCCACGTGTCTCTTGCACTGAGGAGCCCCGAACTGGACTCATTGCTCCAGGTTTGGCCTCACCAGTTCTGAGCAGAGAGGATATCTCTCTCAGCTTAGTGGCAACACTCCTCTTAATGGAGCCTAGGATACCATTAAAATTCTTTGCCACAAGCACATATTGATAGCTCATGTTCAACTTGGTGTCCACTAGGACCCCCAGGGCCTCTTGTGCAAAGCTGCTTTCCAGAGGGGTGGTCCCCAGCATTTACTGGTATATGGCATTCCTCCTCCACAGGTGAACGTATTTGCAATTCCCTTTCATAAGGTTCCTTTCAGCCCGTTCCTCCAGCCTGTTGAGGCCACTGTGAATGGCAGCATGGCCCTCTGGTCTATCAACCATTCCTCCCAGTTTTGTGTCATCACCACAAGTGGTTGATATGAACAATGAAATTTCAAAGCCAAAGTTCACAAATACTTGAACTATGGAGGGCAAACTAGAGCCTGATGTGACTGAGCTAAGACTTCTGGACAACAGAAGCCCTGAAAAGACTGTCCACACAACTTTTTTAACCAGAAAAGGGCAGAGAGAAGACATAGCAAATCCTACATTATACACCAGGATAAGTAGCTAGTAATTGTTGGCCTTGATAAAAAGAATGTATGATGATTGTACAAAAACATTTTTTATGTTAATAAACATGAAATAAATAAAGTTAGGTCCTAAAATTTTTTCATAAGAGTTTAAACTCTGAATTCATAAAATCCACCAGATGCAGGAAAATAATTTATAGAACTGAGTTTCAAAGAAATCACATATATCTAAAACTGAATGTTTGACTGTCTTTATGGAATGAGTATGAAGAAGAAATAAAACTCCAGAGAAAAAAAAAGAAAGAAAAAGAAAAATAAAGAGAAAGAAGAGGAACTCCTTTTTTTTTTTTTTTTTTTATTCTAATATCAGTAAGAATGGGTATTTTCCTGGTAATTTTTTGAAATAACAATAACAAAGACTAATTTTAAATTTGGTTTGTTTGGTTTTTTTTTTTAATTTCACCTTGGCACTTCCTTTTTGAAGATATTGTTCTGCCTGATGAGCAGCAGAATTCCTTAGCTACTGCTTTCATGTAATCAATGTTTTATGTGGTGGTGAATTATATATTGTAAAATATGTGTGCGTTCACACTGCAGCAAAGTTTGAACCTTGTGTGCAGTTCATACGTAAGTATGCACAAAATAAGAAGAAAACAAAAGGCACAAATTAGCAGAGAGTTACTTGCTTAATAAACAAAAATAAAGGAAATCACATCTTTATTTAAGCCTAAGCATTACAAATAGGACAAACACACTGACTAAAAATGTTTAGTAAGCTAAAGAGCAAATAGTGATGCAGACATTTTTTATAGATGTGAACTAATATTAGGAAAAGGGAAAAAAGAAAACTCCAATGAAATTCCATCTGATTAGTACTACATGGGCTTTTGGCACAGACTTCAGTAAGGTTTTCACCTTTTTTGTGCTTTGAAAGAAACAAACTATCAAATGAAACAGCTAAATTAATATGTGCAACTAATCATCCACAATCTCAGTAATAAGGACTTTTTTTAAATTACTTTGCTTTTTAAGCTATTAAACATATGGATTACTTAGCCTTAATTGGCAACTCATAAAGACAATTCTAGGCTGCTTTATCTTATGTCTTTTTTGCGAAGCAGCATGATACTGAAGGTCATGCAATACTTTCATTAGTATTTCTGCAGTACTTGGCAAGGTTTCCTTGCCTTGCAAAGTTAACTAATTCAAAGCTGTTAAATATTGTATAAATATTTTTGTGTTTGAGATGAATAAGATATTGAAACCAAACAAAAGTACGGATGTTAATTACAAAGTGTCTCATTCTTTCATCTCAACCTTTGAATGTTTTCATTTCATTTCTGTAGCTGGGAGAATGCCTTAAAAGGATAACAAAAACATACTTGATTAATTTGTTTATAGTCAAGCAGTGAAGCATACATTAGGAGTCACAGTTTGACCAGGTACACTGTAAAGGACACAGAACAATCAGACTGGTCCAATTGCTCATGAGCGGTTGAGATGGATAAAAGCATTTTTGGTACATGCCTATATTTTCTTTATACATAAATTTACATATACAATTAAATATATATGTATGACGAAAAATGTAGGCAAAATATTCTCTGCCTTTTTTTACATGAACGCTGGTTTATACTACTTTTGTTTGTGGGTTTGTTGTTTTGTTGGTTTTTTGTTTGTTTGTTTGGGGTTTTGTTTGTTGTTTGTTTTTTTGTCATAAGCCTCTAAAATGTTTTACAGAAAAATAAGTTGTCAGCTATTACTTGTAGGGTAGCAAAAGAACACACATCAAGCTGTAGCATGGAAAAAAGTAAGAAAAGCTTTATGTAGCTAAGAAGGAAGCATAAAAAGATTCACCCATAAGTCAGGAAAAACACATACAAAAAATATTCCTAAAATAATAGAGGAGTGTGAAATGTTTCCAAAGCAAAACAATAATCAAAAAAAGGGTGAAATAATAAGACAGAAAAACAGAAACCAGTCAGGAGTACACTATGTGGCAGACTTGAAGGCATCCTTGGACTTGACAGCATCACTGCCTGGTGATTTTATGCAGAAACTTGCCTCTGGCTTTGTCAGATGCCACAGCTGGAAGTATATCTTCCACTTTTTGACTTTAAGGTCCTTCCAGTGCCATCTGAAAGAGTGCTGAGAGACAGTGGAGTAAACTGAATAATGTTCCTACAATTATCTGTAATACTTAAGTCCGGAGATTTGTTAAAGTAGAAGAGCTATTAGAAAAAAAATGTTTCTGACATGAAAAACAGATATTGCCTATATACCAATATATTTCTGGGAAACACAGTGTTGTTGGTATAATACTCAGTTTAGCCAGCAATTACACAAAGTTTGCTTTTACACATTTCCAAGTAATTAGCCATAACCCTAAATGTTTGAGCACCTATAAATGTTTGAAATGATAAACTGGTTTATCAAGTGCAGCATGTGATTCAATAATGGATCACAAACTCTGTCTCTTCTACTGTGAAACCCAGGATAGGAAAAATTCTGTACCACCTAGACGATTTTCCATAACTTCAGAATTTCAGTTATGTCTTATTAATTCTCTACGCATATTTGTTACAACACTCTTGTTATAATCTTTATTGGAATGGTACCTCAAGTCTATTTTGAATAAAACAATAAATAGGTCAATGGATTTACTAAATCCATATTAAAACAATGGAATAACTGAGGCTGAAGAAAAGATTCAAATTAATCACGAATCAGGCAGTGAGCCCTAGTTGCTTTTGCTGTCTTAGTGTTGGACAGAAACGACACAGTAGATGAAATGAAAAAGTATACAAAGACTGAACTCCCTTTCTGTAACCAACGCAGGAACAGAGGATTATGCTAAACACTGAATCCATGAAAGAAGTTCTGGATATCCAGTTTTTCTTTGTTGTTTTGGTTTGAGGTTCTCTGTTTTTGTTTCTCTTTTTGGGTTTTTTTTGTGTTTTTTTTTTTTTTTTTTTTTTTTACTAATTAGAAGCCAAATAATCTTTATGAAGGATTTGTCAAGAGTTTAAATGGTTTAGATGTTTGCCAGCTATGCCTGTAAAAAGGAGTGTCAACATTGTTCTGTGAAATATCTCCTAGTTGACTCATATTACTTTTGTTTCCATGCCCGCCACCAACCTATCCTTCTGTTGCCACTGGAAAAATCTGTTAGTTCTGGTTGGATTACTGATCATTTGAGCTGAGCTACCAAGACAAGACCCAACACCCAAGCAGCATTCTCTAGTAAACATGCTCTGTGACTTTTCCTCAGGACTCTACGTGTTGTTTCTTCACTATGTGAAATAGGAAGTATATAGTAATGTTTTCACTGCTTATTGATGTAGCTCAGAGGTGCAACTACTATATAAGGATGGTTTATCACATTCGTTATGATCTTGTATAAAGTAATTAGTTTTCTGAACAAATACACTATAAATAATGAATATCTATTAGTTTCATTAACAACATTTCTAACCCTTATTTTTTTATTGTTCAGCCATTATACAAACTCCTACACACAAAATAAAAGCTAGGAACTTTCACTATATTAAAATAGCAAACACTGAAATAGAAACTGTGTTTTCTTTACTTACACTAACTCGCTAAAAAGAGGAGGAAGCTCTTATCATGGGAGACATATTACTGTTATATATTTAAACCTCTTTTTCACAGACACTTACTAAAAGCCTCAATATGAAGCTCCACTAAATGATCCTCTCTATTGTTTTTTTAAATTGTTTTTATTAAGATATTTTCACAGGCATAGAGACTGAAAATAGTACAAAACACAGAAAATAAAGCTTGTGTTTAGTTTTACTATGCATTCAGGAAAGGAAAATAGTGTTCAGTTTGGTATTTCTTCTCGAAGGATAAAATGAATAATAAGAAAGCATCAAGAGATCATAGTCTAATGAAGGAAAACAGAATTCACAATTATCAAGATTCTGCTGATTTTATGTGTTTTTTGTTAAATCTGTGTTTCAGTTTTTTGTTAATTAGATGGACATTACTAACTTTTAATCATTTCGATTGTGGAAAGGTCAGATTTTATAGCCCTTTCAGAGTGCAGAAGAAACTTTTAGTGTAGAAAATTTTGTACTTTCAATCAATTTCAAGTTTTACTATATAAACTAAAATTGCACAAAAAGTAGCACTGTAAGTTTGTCATTAAGAGGAGTCCAACCCGTAGCTAGACTCTCCACAACCACAGTCACTAAATTTTATGTGGCTTTGCCATGCAACTCAGTTCATACTGTTTTCCTCAAACCAAATATTAATTAAGTTTTCTGCCCAGGCAGTTTACTCAATATTTTGTTGTAAACTCTGTCTTTGCAGTAACAGCAAAACTTTGATCTAAAATTAAATATCTTTTTTGTACTATTTTTAAGGGCTGTCTCTGCTGGTAGTATTTTAGCAAGAACACTGGGAAAACTGCTGTGGGTCAGACTAGAACTCCATTTAGCCCAATACATCATCTCTGAAAGTGGCAAAAAGCAAATGTCTTGAAGAACAGAGCAACATGGGGCAGATATATAAGCAAAAGTATTTTTATTCCCTTTAAAAAAATTATTTTGCGTTAGTTTAAAAAAATCACTGAAAAAAAAAATCTCAGTTTGAAAGTAAGGAGCCAGAAAGATGAAAAAATACCACGAACTTCATGCCAGCCTACTTTTGAAGGACCTGTGAACTACCTAGTTCAGTCCCTCACTGGGAAAAGGGGAAGATGAAGTGATTCAACTAGCTTGTTGGCTACTTCTACCCATCAGCATTCAAGGACAAGGCAGCAGGAGACAGGACAGCTGCAAACAAGACTTGTATAAAAGCCAGCAAAGAGGAATGATCAGAATCCATCTGGCTCAGTCACATTCCTCCTGCATTAACAGTTTGTCAATAAAAAAAAAAAAAAAAAAAAGAAGAAAAGAAAAGAAAAAAGAAAATAAAAGAAAAGAAAGAAAAGAAGAGAAAGAAAAAAAGAAAAAAGAGAAAAAGAAAAGAAGAAAAGAAAAGAAAAGAAAAGAAAAGAAAAGAAAAGAAAAGAAAAGAAAAGAAAAGAAAAGAAAAGAAAAGAAAAGAAAAGAAAAGAAAAGAAAAGAAAAGAAAAGAAAAGAAAAGAAAAGAAAAGAAAAGAAAAGAGAAAAGAAAAGAAAGAAAGAAAAGAAAGAAAAGAAAGAAAGAAAAAAGAAAAGAAAAGAAAAGAAAAGAAAAGAAAAGAAAAGAAAAGAAAAGAAAAGAAAAGAAAAGAAAAGAAAAGAAAAGAAAAGAAAAGAAAAGAAAAGAAAAGAAAAGAAAAGAAAAGAAAAGAGAAAAGAAAAGAAAGAAAGAAAAGAAAGAAAAGAAAAAAGAAAAGAAAAGAAAAGAAAAGAAAAGAAAAGAAAAGAAAAGAAAAGAAAAGAAAAGAAAAGAAAAGAAAAGAAAAGAAAAGAAAAGAAAAGAAAAGAAAAGAAAAGAAAAGAAAAGAAAAGACAAGAAAAGAAAAGACAAGAAAAGAAAAGGAAAGAAAAAAGAAAGAAAAGAAAGAAAAGAAAAGAAAAAAAGAAAAGAAAAGAAAAGAAAAGAAAAGAAAAGAAAAGAAAAGAAAAGAAAAGAAAAGAAAAGAAAAGAAAAGAAAAGAAAAGAAAAGAAAAGAAAAGAAAAGAAAAGAAAAGAAAAGAAAAGAAAAGAAAAAAAGAAAGAAAAGAAAGAAAAGAAAAGAAGAAAAGAAAAGGAAAGGAAAGAAAAGGAAAGGAAAGGAAAGGAAAGGAAAGGAAAGGAAAGGAAAGGAAAGGAAAGGAAAGGAAAGAAAAGAAAAGAAAAGAAAAGAAAAGAAAAGAAAAGAAAAGAAAAGAAAAGAAAAGAAAAGAAAAGAAAAGAAAAGAAAAGAAAAGAAAAGAAAAGAAAAGAAAAGAAAAGAAAAGAAAAGAAAAGAAAAGAAAAGAAAAGAAAAGAAAAGAAAAGAAAAGAGAAAAAGAAAAGAAAAGAAAAGAAAAAAAAGAAAAGAAAAGAAAAGAAAAGAAAAGAAAAGAAAAGAAAAGAAAAGAAAAGAAAAGAAAAGAAAAGAAAAGAAAAGAAAAGAAAAGAAAAGAAAAGAAAAGAAAAGAAAAGAAAAGAAAAGAAAAGAAAAGAAAAGAAAGAAGAAAAAAATTGCTCCAAAAGAGTGTGGATCGCAGAAAAGACAGACAACTTGCACACACTCAATGCACAGCCACGCTTCAGTAAGTAATTTCGTTAGCAGGCACCATACAAAAGGATAGGAATTTAAGCCTTGCCAGTTCTAACAGCATTTAGATATAGACGCTCTTTCCTTAATAAATATGACTACATGACATACTGGAGAGCTAAACACTATGTTTCACATTTTCAGTCATTATGTCCCAAATTATGGCCTTTGTTGTATCTGTGCTGGACTAGTGATATTCAAGATACAAGCTGTACTCATGTATTCAGTGATAATTCCCAGTTAATTACTTTCTAGGGGTAGAGATCATTGCCTTAGTTTGAAATAAGAGTCAAACAGCCCTTGAATATCCACCAGTGTAGATACTAGGAGAAGGAAAAAGATGTGTTTTTTTTCCTTTTTTTCCTGTAGTTTCTGATCTGAAAAGAACAGAGGATGCCAGTTACAAAAGTGTTAACATTGTGTTAGTGATGTGTGCATAGCTTTGTAACATTACAATTACAGTCTCAAGGCTGAGAAATGAGTGAATGATAATAAATCTGGAGTTCAAGAAACAACGTTTTCACATGGCAGTGTTTGTGTTTCCAGGATACATTTCATTTCAAGTGCATCCATAACATGATAAATACATCTCTAATTACTAAGAAGCCAAATTAGATCGAAAAAGTCAATTTACATTCAAAAAAAGTCAATAGAGTGCTGAACAACTGTACTAAGAAAGGTGTCAATAAGATGAGCTAATCAGTTTAATGCAGAACTGAGACTCGAGAAGAAGGTTGCTTAAAAAAAAGAAAAAAAGAATAAATCCTCTTTATGTTCTCTTTCAGTTCTGCAACCCTGAAAGGGCCTCTACACTGTTGGACAACTGGCATCATGAGGTACCTGTCTGACTATTCTTCAATGTTACAGGCAGAAGGTTTAGTAGCAATAACAGAAAATAGAATTCAGAAATTAGAGAAATAATTGTTCTTTGTACAACTGCAGTCCTGTTTGACTTATTGACTTATTTCTAGCAGATCGCACACTTTGCAGGAAAGAAAAAATCTAATAAGCTTCAGCTATGAAGATAAGTTGCTTATATTATCTCAGTTACTTAAGGAGGCATAAAAAATAGATATGTTTTCAATAAAGACATGCATTAAATTAAAAGGTAATTCAAGTATGCACCCAGTATACATCCCAGCAATATTCTTTGGATTTGACCAGTCAGTATTTCTCGGTATCAAATTAATTTTTTGTATCTCTTTTAAAACAGAACGCTTAGATAGGCACAAAATATCAGAAGCCATATACCTTCAGTTACTTAGTATTAAGACAGAATTAGCAGTAAGGTCCATATACTGTATGAAGTTATTATCCTGACAGACATTTTAACACTGCTGGTGTATCTGTGATTTGATTGAAAGATAAAAAGATTGGAAGATAATAGTGTAAAATCAGTCTGCCTGGCCAGAAAACTTATAGAAATTTAAAATACAGTTTATTGCACATGTTTCTTTCTCCTCATTGCAACACTTCTACAAAACAAAGAAACAATGATATAGTGATACTGGCGTTTTTAAGGGAGACCTTGAAAAAGCAAAATAGGAGCTGACGGAAAGGGATGGGGAACAGAATGAAGTCCCCATAATCTAAGGGGAAATGCTCAGTGACCTGCTACACTACTTAGACACACACGAATATGAGGGGACAAGTGGGATCCACCCAAGGCTACTGAGGGATCTGGCAGAAGTGCTCACAGAGCCACTTTCGATCATTTCATCAGGGACTGTAGCGATAGGACAAGGGGTTACGGGTTTAAATTTAAACAAGGGAAGTTCAGGTTAGATATAAGGAAGAAGTTCTTTACTGTGCGTGTGCTGAGGCACTGGAATGGGCTGCCCAAAGAAGTGGTGAATGCTCCATCCCCAGCCATGTTCAAGGCCAGGATGGATGGAGCCTTGGGTGACATTGTCTAGTGTGAGGTGCCCCTGCCTGTGGCAGGGTCTTGGAACTAGATGATCTTAACATCCTTTCCTAACTATTCTATGCTTCTGCAAGGTTATGGAGCAGAACACCTTAAGCACCATCACACAGCAGCTACAGGACAACAAGGTGATTAGGAGGCCCACTCAGCATGGGTTTATGAAAGACAGGTCCTGCTTGACTGACCTGATCTCCTTCCATAGCAAGGTGACCGACTTAGTTGATGAGCGAAAGGCTGTAGATGCTGTCTACCTGGACTTTACTAAAGCCTCTGAGACCATTTCTTATATGTTTCTACTGGAGAGGCTCACTGCTCATGTCTTGAGCGGTGCACTATTCAGTGGGTAAGGAACTGGCTGGATGGCTGAGCCCAAAGAATGGTGGTTAAATCCAGTTTAGGACCAGTCACAAGTGGTAGTTCCCCAGGCCTCAGTATTGGGGTCCAGTTCTGTTTAATATCTTTATCAACGATCTGACAAGGGGTTGATCACACTCTCAGTAAGTTTGCAGATGACACCAAGCTGAGTGAGAGTGTTGATTTACTTTGGGATCGGAAGGCTCTACAGAGGGACCCAGACAAGTTGGATTTGATGGGCCAAGGACAATTGTATGTGGTTAAACAAGGGTAAGAGCAGGGTTCAGCACTTGTGTCACAACAACCCTCTGAAATGCTACAGGCTTGGGGAAGAGTGGCCAGAAAGCTGCTCTTCGGAAAAGGACCTGAGGGTGCTAGTCAACAGCAAACTGAGTATAAGTCAGCAGTATGCCCAGGTGACCAAGAAGGCCAATAGCATCCTGGCCTGTACCAGTGATAGTGTGGCCAGCAGGACTAGGGCAGTGATCACCCTGCTGTACTCAAAACTGGTGAGGCCTCACCTCAAATCCTGTGTTCAGTTCTGGGTCCCTCACTGCAAGAGAGCCATTGAGGTGCTGGAGGGCATTCAAAGAAGGGCCACAAAGCTGGTGAAGTGTTTAGAGAACAAGGAGCAGCTGAGACAACTTGAGTTGTTTTGCCTGGAGAAAAGGAAGCTCAGGTGAGACTTTGTTTCTGCCTACAACTACCCCAGTGGAGGTTGAAGTGAGGTGAGTGTCAGTCACTTTTCCCAAGTAACATGTTTTAAGACAAGAGTAAACATCCTTAAGTTGAGGCTGGGGAGGTTTAGATTTGATATTAGGAAAAATCTATTCACTGAAACAGTTATCAAACATTAGAACAGGCTTCCCATGGAAATGGTTGTCACCATCCCTAGTGGTTTTTAAGACATGTATATGTGGTACTTAGGGACATGGTTTAGTGGTGGAGTTGGCAGTGTTAGGTTAACAATTGGACTAGATCTTAAATAACTTTTCCAAGCTGAATGATTCTATGAATTTGACTTTAATACACCAGAATAAACTAATATAACCTAAAGTACAATTCCCTGTACCAGTCTTTTGGTCTTCAGCATCATATTTAACTTTATAGGCTACTAAACAGCATTTGGTTCTTGTTCTTGTTGCATAATTCACAGATACTAAGAAAGCTCTTAACTGACAGATTGCTGTAGCATATGAGGCCTTTTTGCAGCAAAGTTGGGAAATTTTACTTTTAAGATCTTTATGTCATGCTGATAAACTGTCACAATGCAAAGTCCACAGAATACAATAGTCTAGAACGGGATTTATTGAAGTATTTTATTAACTTGTATCTGCTCAACAGTACCATAGATCCTATGTTCTTTTAAGAATACATTGATACTGTGTTAAATTAAAGCAATTTCAGAGTTTTATGTAATAAACAATTTCAAAATAACCAATGGTTATAGGTCCAGGTTTCCTGATACTGCACTCTTAACAGCCTTTCAAATGGGCTGTTGCATTCGGGATAAATGATAAGAATTAATCTCAAGTAATCTCAAGAATTAATCTCAAGTCTTCAATAAGAAGTAATCTCAAGAAGAGATTACTTCCACCTCTTTTCTTCTGCCTCCTGAAAGCTCAATAATCATATGATTGCAGTAATGTTTTGAAGGGAACTCTGCAGGTCATTTAGTGTAACCTATATATCAAAGCAGTTTCACTAATGACAGAGTAAGTCAGTCATGGTTTTTACTTGTAGAAAGCCATGAAAACCTCAAATGATGGACAGATTGGAATCCATCATTACCCTCAGGCCTCTTCAACAGGGTGGTCACCAGCCTATGTGGATGCACAGGGCTTCTTGTTCCACCACAAGTACAAAACTTTGCACTTCTTTCTGACTTTCATGAAGTTTCTCTCACCTAAATTCTCAGGTTCCTCAAGGGATGAAAACTCTACCATTTCATATGCCAACAGTTTGTCTTTATGAATTTAGCATCATCAATCCTAAATACAATCAACAATGTTATGCTTGCAATATTTTAACTCTAAACTACTTACTCAGTGAGGATTACCACAGAAAATAAAACTTTCTTAGATTACTAAGTAAAAATATATATTTAGTTGTCAAGAATCCAATCCTATTAACGAAACACTGATCTAGAGCAGTGAGAAGTCATTCTGTAATCACTTTAATACTTTATTTTACATAAATAGTATTAATTTATACTCCTTAAAAATAATTTTATTAATTAGTCTTCATTTTGCTATATAAAACCTGAAGATGTTGCCATTTGTAGCAACTAAGACTAAGATTAGCATTATTTCTGATATTCATTTCTGGGGAGGTTTTTTTTTGTAAAAAAAAGTGGATACCTGCCTGTGTTACTCACCTGTCAACATTGATTAATAGTTTTTCTTGCTATAATAATATCTACTTTAGAGACTTAATTTTTATTCTGTGAGCAATCCATTGTTTAAAAAAAAAAAATCATAGTATATATGTGAAGAAATGCGCACATATTTTAGCTTCAGAAGAAAGTAAGATATTTTCAGTCTTTCTACTGAAAATTATAAAGATTTTGACAGATACAATATTCTATTAATATAATAATATAAATAATATAATCTTAATAATATAATAATTATAGCTATATGTTAAAATAATATAATAATGTAATACTATAAATAATATAATGATATAAATAATTCAATTTATTTCACAGTACTTCAAGTTAGTCACAGGAATCTAAACTATGTGGCAACAAGAAATTTTCTTCTTGTCCTGAACTATTACCTAACTAATCTTCATATCAATTTAATTGAAAACTTTTATATAAAACCTGCCATGCACAAATACACACTTTTTATCACTACAAAAGTCAAAGTACAGTACATGCAAAAGTAAAAAATAAGACTGTTACTCATGCGATGTCAATTAAAACTACCCAAACTTACTTTTCTTATGAGATCTCACAACATAAGCAATCCATTTTCATAGAATCATAGAATAGTTAGGGTTGGAAAGGACCTCAAGATCATCTAGTTCCAACCCCCCCTGCCATGGACAGGGACACCTCACACTAAACCATCCCACAAAAGGCTTCATCCAGCCTGGCCTTGAACACCGCCAGGGATGGAGCACTCACAACCTCCCTGGGCAACCCATTCCAGTGCCTCACCACCCTAACAGGAAAGCATTTCCTCCTTATATCCAATCTAAACTTCCCCTGTTTAAGTTTTAACCCGTTACCCCTTGTCCTATTACTACAGTCCCTGACGAAGAGTCCCTCCCCAGCACCCCTATAGGCCCCCTTCAGGTACTGGAAGGCTACTATTAGGTCCCCACGCAGCCTTCTCTTCTCCAGGCTGAGCAGCCCCAACTTCCTCAACCTATCTTCATACGGGAGGTGCTCCAGTCCCCTGGTCATCCTCGTGGCCCTCCTCTGGACTTGTTCCAGCAGTACTATGTCCTTTTCATCTGTACTCATGCTTGATCTGTTTCTAAGAAATTTATTTTTACTGCACATATTGCATACATTGCATATATTTCATATATTCTCCAAATATTCATTAAGTGACTGAAACAGGAATTTTTTAATCTTTGTTCTAGAAGTTCTTTCTTATTGTCTCAGTAAAGCTTAACTAGTGAACATTCAGAAATCAACAGGAATCAATTTTTCTGTACTAATATAATAACCCCAAACTTTCATAAATTATATGTTTACATGTTATTTTAACAAACATATTTGCTTACAGTGATGAAAAGGTTTATGCAAAGAGGTTGACCTTCCAGGTTGTTTATTTGTTGCAAGGTACTTCAGCTCCTGAGATGTGTTTCCAGGTTGTTCATTTGTTGCAAGGTACTTGCAACTCCTTGCACTTGCACTCCTGAGATGTGTTTCCCACTTAATTGCGGAGGCCTTGGCTACCACTTAAAACCCAGTTTTGGGCTACAGTCTTGTAATTTTCTTCTACATGAGTAACAAATTCCTCCTTTGTGAAAGTAGGACATTGTGAAAGTTCTCCTTGTTTACACAGTAGCCAGCCCATGTAGAACAGATTTCAGAACTGGGGCCTTGTCAGTTTTTGCTACTCAAAGGTATTTTTGGTTGTTTGCCTATAATGCTATAGTTCTCTCAGTACACAACACCTTCAGAGGCTGATTATAAAGCAAAACTATCTCCCCATCCCTCTCATTAGTTATATGAAAAAAAAAGGGTAGGGAAAAATGATCAGACTGTCACAAAACAAGGGAGCATTCAGGTTTTTACCCTTAAGGTGGTGTCCAAAGAGGACAAACCAGTCTATCTGCAGCTTTACCACCTGACAGGCACAGAGGCAACTTGCTGCTGTGGGGGAATGACCCAAAAAAATCAGATGCCTCCACTGAAAACAAACAAAAAAAGTCTTAAAGAGGAAAAAGCAGCCTGGTATCTCAGTTTCCCTGGACTGGAATTCTAGCATCTACAAAACGGTTATTTTGTTTTGAAAAGCTGATCATCATAATACGGAATGCAATTAATAATTGTAGGAGTATTTATGTTGATATATTTGTTTCCTTATGCCTTCGGGTATTTTATAACTTTTTCTAAGGGATAAAAGTGTACGCATTTTGCAGATTTTTCTGAAATGTGCTGCTAAACCAAGAGATCAGGAATGTTATGTACAGACTAGATCTATGATGCAAGACTCAAAGACAAAGATTGTTTAACTGTGATACTGTTTCATCTGAAAAATTATTTGCTTGTCAAAACTCTTCATGGTACCTCCAACTGCTTAAATTTCACAGAAAAGAAAAAGATACCAAGGCTGCTCTTTAAGTCATTTCACTATTTAGTAAGCCTCAGTAAGACATATCTCAGAGTAATATAAGTATATAAAGTTGAATAATTTAGTGCAGATAAAAGTCCATTCTACTGACAAATAATGAAATTCTTTTCAAAACTAGCACAAAGTTTGTTGTTTCCCTCCTCTCCCCCCAGCTTATATTTTCATCATATTTGTCTGTCATTTCTTTCTCTTAAGACTCTAGGGAAGTTTTGAAGCTTAGACTGCAATATTAGTAATCTTATTAATCTTTTAAACTTTCACAAGCCTTAAGTGCGAAAACAACATATGGCTGTGCAACAGAGCACCTCTGGAGATTTTATACTCCTCAAATAGCACATAAAATCTTATGTTGTGTTCATTCTTATTTATTGCTTGTCTGTCCATATTTTAACCCTCCAAGTATCAAGGTATCATTTTAATTCATTATGTTTTATTTGGTGCCATCTGTGCCTTATGGATTGTATTCATGGAAAATTAAAATCTCCTTTCACAAGGGCAGTGCATAGGTGTTGTCACAGTAACAGATCTATTTGTGCAATTAAGAGTAAGATGTGACTACTTCTTTGACCTAGGCAGTTGCAACTTTGCCAGACCAATAAGCTGCAATTGATATCTAACAGTGAGTATTCAATCAGGATTATGGTTCCTTATACCTAGGACAAAAAAAATGCTATTACAGTCAGAGATATTTTAGAGTGTAATGACTCACTTTTGCAATTTATTAAACAAGGGAGGACCTTTGTTTATATCAGGTGATTAAAGAATGACACTACTGAATTCAGAATCCCATTTAAATATTATATCAAGAACATTAAGGATGCATAGTTAAGCATACATGTCATTGAAACCTAGTGCTTTATCAATTTTTAATAATAAATGGAAACTGTATAAATGTATATTGCATACAAAAGACATTACAAGAACATTAAGGTTGCAAAATCAAACATTCAAAAAACTTCAGGAATGACAGACTTATTATCAGGCCTCTTGTGCAGAGACATTATGATAGTTTTTCTCAACAACACATGGGAAGTCTGTATCAGAGTGAGAAAGGACTACAGAATTCTAGTATTCTTTGGTTTCAGCTTAAAGGCTGAGTCATAAATGGCTATCTTTTCTTTTTCTACAGTGGTCTTAGCTATATCCTCTTCTTCACAATACCTGTGGTCTTGCAGAAAAAGTAGCTATGATCAAGTACAGATAAAGATATCCCTTCTTAGTCAAAAAAACTACTGTAGCAGCTGGTAAAAGGATAAGCTGGGAGGGACAGTATGGAAGGATAACACTCAATAAAGTATAGCTGTATGTGAGTTTGTGCTTTTGTGAGAATCATGTCCTTGCCCCAAGTCTTATTGGGCCTGTGGAAACCCTGTGATTGACAAGTGCTTCTGTAATCCTGGACAAATATAAAAAATATTTCTAAAAATCTCATTGATGGATCACATCCATTTTTGGGAGAGACCATTAGTCTTTATTAGCTAAAACAAAGAAGAAACACATTTTGAATTTAACCCTGTTTATGAAATATGCATGGTTTTTCTTCAAAAAGGTTGGTGATGTCCTTAGTCTGTTATTAATTTTCAATCTGCATCACAAGAGATGCCTTCAAACACAGATTAGAGTAATTAGAGGGAGTCAGAGATTCATTGGTGGAGGACTAAATATTATTTAGAATCATAATACCAATTATTACTATTTGTATCAAGCTTTTATATGCATTTTTTTGCATTCTTTTTAGCCAAGAACAAAACACAAAGGGTGTGTATAGCTATCACACGCTTGTTTTGCTCTACACTATATAAGCATTATTGTTGCTGAGAAAAAATGAGTCATGTTTTTTATAGAACAACTGTCATGCTTGATGTGATAACCAAGCTCTTGGATTCCTTGACCGTGCTAAGTATGTTTGTCTTCCTCTGGGGGAAAAGTGGGTTGATCATTAAGACACTAGAAAGCTCTATTTTGCATGGATTTTTTTAAGAAGTTAACAATTAAGACAATAGCAGGGTATTTTATTGCTTCATTTTTAGGCTGAGCACATGTGTATCTACCTTGCCAGTTACACCCCCCGTAAAAATAACTAGAAAAATAAAGAGTCCAGTATTGCTCAAACACCATGGAACAATCATCAGAAGACTTAACTACAAATTCATGTACTAAAACCAGTTTTAAGTAAAATAAAACTATTTGAAGGTATAAAAAACGATTGCATTGAAGTAATCACTCTTCTGGGAGAATTAATATCAAGTCTAAATTCTTTATTTTATTCATGACATTGTGCAGGGGAATTAACATGAGCTTTGAAACATAGCTTAACTAGAAATTAAATGAAAATACTAAAATGCTTAATGGACATTTTTATTGCTTTATTTCTTTTATTGGTTTGCATTATTATAAAATCATACATGTAGAGTTTCATTTGTTTTGTATTTCACTTTCTACATCACTAACTTCATCAAAGACCAAAAGAATGGATAAAACAACAAAAAGCTTGTACATCTTTTTGTAAATAACTGTCACTGGATACCTAAACAAAGTCACAATTCATCTCATTCATTGGCATTTCATCCTTCAGCAGATGTGTGCTTTGAACAAATTTATTGGCCTTATGAATAAAGATTAACACTCTTCTGTTCAACTCTGTTGAAGAGAACATTATTCTACAGTAAATGGACATGAAATTCAGCAGTTCGGATATTTAAAATAAAATTGATGGGTTTCATTGGATATACTTTCAAAGCTCCACATGGGAAGGATATCGCACAAATAGTGTTAATAAAAAGCTTTACAAATGTGCGTCTTTATTTCTGTTTTAAAGTTAAAGATCTTTTTTAACTTCTGTGAGTAAGGCAGTGCAAAACATGGAAAGAAAATGAAGTAAAACCTACCAATGAAAGCCTTAAATTTAGAAGCACCCAACCATGTCCAGTTAGGCTATGAACTTCTAATCTTGCTAGGTAAGGGCTAAATATTAGTACTAGGAGGGAGACACACACAAGTCAGAAGACTGGCAACAATTTGGCTACATTTCTTAGCTAGTTATAATAATGGGTTTATAGGTAAAAGAATAAAAGAAGAAAATGAAACAACAGGACGTTAAATTTTAGATGTTGCTTGACAGCAATCAAAATTCAGCAAGGGTAGCTGTTGCTAACAATTTTTCTTCCAGTTCTTCTTGTGATTTAAGCATTATCTCTGTTATGCCTGGATAAAAAGCAGATAGTAAAGTAAAACTTATGTCAAACTCAATAGCATTAGGTAAAAATGAAAGCAAAACTATACAGATCTAAAATGGCAGCATATATCCTCCAAGAAACATGCTTTTTTTAAAACCCCAAGGTCTTTTATCTTTATCCATATCCATTGGCTTCTCAGATCAATAGCAGGTGAAAAAAATCTTCCATCAATAGTAGGCTGGAATGTCAAGTACGGTTTCACTGGCACTGAATTGGCCAGGGAAAAAAAAAAAAAAAAACCACAACCAACAACCAAAAAGAAAAACAAATCAAACAAAAACCCCACAAACATTTATGACTTCAAGGCCACATGTACTTGTAAATAAAGTTGAGACTTCTCAAAAAAAACCCAGAATTTGTTTCAAAGTGAAAGTGTGAAAGTGCAAATAAATTATGGAAAAGAAAAATGTGGCAAAATGATCTTGTTTATTCTGGACAATGTCATCCCTCTATATTAATATTAGATTATAGTCAAGGAGTGGAGATTTATCATCAAAGACGAGGATATTTTGGTCCCAGGCATCTATAGGCTATTGCTTTCTCTGTTACTTTTTCTTCCTTTTTTTTTTTTTTTTCCCCAGGAATAATTTATACTGTCAGCCCTGAAGAATAGGAGCAGGAGGGGAAAAGCAACAAACCAACAAACCAAAACCAAAAAAAACCCCACAAGTTTGATTTCTTCATGTCTCATTATAATAGTGAATTTTAATAATTTCAAAATAAAATTTATTTCCTCCCCAAGACTCTTAAATAAATAATAACAGTGGTAGTAATAGCAATAATATACTAAATTATTGCCATATGGCTCCAGCTCCTGATCAGGGGAATGAATGAGAGAACCATGCATGATCACTTGCTATGCTCAGAGGGTCTATAGCAATTTATGATATTTTTAAATTATATTGTTGATGTGGAGAATGAGAGTAACTGATACTAGTTTTTTAATTAAAGTTCGTATTACCTGCTGGCTATATTTATTTTTTAAAAAAACTTTCTGGAGTTAAATCAAAAAGACCTCTAACACTATTAAATTCTTAATTAACAATAGCATACCACCTAGGAAAATATCTTGTGCCCACGGAAGAACAGTGAATTTGCTTGTTTAATAATCACCAAATGTCGTGGTTTAAGCCCAGCCATGCAGCCTCTCTCTCATTCTCCCCCTTCCTCCCCCTGCTCCTGGAGGGATGGGGAGGAGAATTGAAAGAATGTAACTCCCACTGGTTGAGATAAGAACAGTCCAGTAACTAAGGTATAACACAAACCACTACTGCTACCACCAATAATAATAATGATAAGGGAAATATATATAGTGGGCATGGTGTGCTGTGGTATGGAATACCTCTTTGGTCAGTTTTGGTCAGGTGTCCTGTCTCTGCTTCCTCCCGGCTTCCCCTCCTCCCTGGCAGAGCATGAGACTCAGAAACTCCTTGGTCAGAGTAAACATTACTGAGCAGCAACTAAAACCATCAGTGTTATCAGCGCTGTTCCCAGGCTGAAAAAGTCTTGAGATATAGTGAACAGCTATATTTCAAACATTATACCAGCAAGAAGGAAAACAAACATAATAACTTTGATATGATTTTAGGTGAAAACAGAGGTGCATCCATCATAGATCAGACATGTATTAAGACTTACTTAAAAGGCAGAGTTGTGGATTAGCCCCATAATACTTAGCTCTGGGCATCTCAGAGTTCACAAGATATGGAGAATTCAGAAAAGAAAAAAACCAAATTAAGAACCTGAATAATCTGACCTTTGATGAAGGAATCAAGGAAAGACATAACTTTTATATATTCTGGTTAATATATGTCAATGACGAAATTCCTGGAAAAGTATGAGTATAAAGCAGCAGGAAAAAATATTTAAAATTATACAAGGGACATAAATGCAATAAAAGAAGGACTAAAAAGCAACATGTAATTTCTTAGCCTTGAAACATGTTCAGCTATAAAGCATTCGAAAGCAGTGGAAGAAAACTCATCAGTCCAGTAGCTTCACCCTACATTCTGTTGCTGCAATATGATAGAAAATTATTGCACCAGAGGTAAAATAAATTCTATTACTCAGCAAAACTCAAATAAACGTTACGAACAGGACACCTAAAAACCTTAAAAATGGTCTGAAAAATACTAAAGAATGCTAAAAATTACATAGCAGGAAATAATATTTTTTTAGCAAAGAGAATTATAAGGTGATTGAACGGAATTACCACACTTATAGCCAGCTATGTTCAAAAGACAAACATTTTTACATAATCATGTCTTGCACTGAAACAGACTTAAGATATTATGGACACAGATTTATGACTTCCAAAAACAGACAGGTAAAGTTAATAGGGACAGAGATATTTTTTTTTTTTAATCTCGCTTCAAAACTTACAGTGTCGAGTGAAAAATCTCATCAAGTCATCATAGTGACAACAACAAATAATGTAAATATCACGTTGAAAAACTGTTTGTGCTCTTTAGGGTTGGGGTGAGAGGAAGCTCCCTGGGAAATAGCCATTTATCCTTTTAAATCAGTCCAGGTAAGGTACTTCAAACCTGCCAAAGAAATCATGTAGTACAACCAAAACAGTCAGAACACAAGGAGACAAACATAAAGTAAACAACTCTGGAAGTACTAAAGGAGAGTGGTATCAGCCATTCATGCACAATACATGGCATGCATGCAAACATAGTCTAATATAATGAAGATATTTGATGAAAGAGGTATATGAGACCCAAAATAACCCAAAAATGCTATTTTTGAAAAGGCAGTTTCCTTTATCAACAGCAGCTTGTATTCTCTTTCTCAAAGAAAAATCTCTGCCCTCTGCCTTTTATCAACCTTTTTTATTTTTATTTATTTATTTATTTATCTGATATTTTCATCTGGTGAAGTTGCAAACTGAAATTAAATGTGATCTAAAGTCCCCCACATGACTACAGATACTGCTGGTATGTTTTCTTATTTAATAACAATGGGCAGCAGCAGCAAATACCACATGGGCCTCTGACTATAGGGGCCCCTGAGGCAAGAACTGCTCCTGGTTTTTAACGTGGATGAGCTACAGTGGATGATTGACTCAGTTTAAAGACAAGTGAGAAGTTAACAGAACTGGGTTCATGAAAGGAACCTGAAATTAAGACTGTACCACCTTGATCCCCCATGCCCTCCCTAAAATAAAGAGGTGGTAACAGGCTTTCTTGGATTTAATGGATATCTAACCAGATGCTGCTAAAGAATTTGAGAAACATGAAACAGGCTTGAATAGAACAGGTTGGAAAAATTCTTCTATGCAGGGAAATAATTTGTGCACCATGACCAAAACAGTATGACAAATTACAACATACAGCTGCATACAGGCAGAAAGAACACTTCAGGACAGAGAATATCATAAAGTAGGTTTTAAATAGAAAGCTTGTAGTTCACATTTTTTTCCAAGGCAAAGATGAAACACCAGTAATTGTCCTAGTTTAACTGGTCACATTGGCATTATGGCAAGTATACAGTAAGTACACACAAGTACACACATAAAGTTAGTGCTATATGTTAATTATTCATCTGGTGCCTTCTTTTTAATCCTTTGTGAACTTACTTACATCTGAGCAAAGACATTGGAGAATGAGGTCCAGAAACTGTACTGTACGTGAAGATGAAGGGTTTTAAATAGCAAATCCATCAAGCCAGCTTGTTGCCAAAAGGAACTACTTCCTTTTGGAAGTAGTACAGAAAAATAATTCGTGCATGCCTTCTTCAAAACCCACAGCGTAATTTGAGGGAAATGCAATGTAATTTGAACTAAATTAAAATATTCCCTATTTAATATGAGCGTACGGGGATATAAATAAAGTGCATTTGCATATAAAAAATTTGAAAGCACTGTAGCTCCTTAAAAATGTGTTTATTCCCCTCATTCACTGGTATGTGATTGACCTACAGCATATAATCAGACAGTTTCCATTAGGAAACATTTAAGATCTTATCCATTTCATCTAAAACCTAAACTAAGTTCTTCCAATCACTTTAACCTAATTACAAATAGAAGAGAGATGACTTGTCTAACACAATTCCTATCAAAAAAACATTCCAGGTCAGGGGTTTAATATGAGGTCTGAGGAAAAACCCATGATACCCTAAATGCTGACTTTGAAAAACTTGTTTAATTTGACCTTTTTTATGTTCTTATATTCCTCTTAATAACTCAGTGGTTTCAATATTTTATTTTTTTTTAAGGACAATTATATTTGATCATGCTGAAAAAAACCCAAACCTGTTCCTACTGCAAAATCTGTTAATGCAATCTTTTTAAACTTTACAGAGTTTTAATTACCTACACTTTACCAAAAAGTAAATTACGCATAATTAAAATATCTCAAAATATATTAACCCTGTCAACACCAATAAAGTTCATTTGGATTGACTTCAGTAGAGTAGGATTTCCTTTCTTAAATTTAGCAAATGGATGTATTTCTATAGAAATTCAGAGCAGAGCTTTCTAGCTTTTGACTAATTTTGCATCTAGCAAAAATATTTGCAAAGGATGCTATTGTAATACAGGTCTTTCATATTCACCAGTCTTATGACAGTTTTCAGTATAAAATAATCAGAAATTACTGATAACCGTAACATCATACTTTACCTACAGCAAAAAAAATTGTGATAATGTAGTAGGATAAGCTGAAATATTAATCACTTTCTCCTTGGTTGTTGAAGCACTACAAAATTGAATTGTTCTAGCTTTACTAGTTGATGTTTGTGTCTATCATGTTGGATGCATGCATATATTACTGAGAGTATTAGCTTGCTGTGATTTTCTCTATAAGCTTTTCCTGGTATCAGAGCTTTATTAGAGATTTTTCTCATTTCCTCTTAATTTTAAAAAAATTACTTAAAATTAACATGACCCCAATTTTTTGCATGATGGTTTTGGTTGTTTTTAATGATAGGTATGGAGGTATAGAAAATAATAAACTTGTTTACCAATGTAATTTCCCACATCTTTCAAACTACTGTTTTAAAATACTTAAGTTATGGAAAAACAGTAATGCAGAAAAACAAATGCAGAACTTAATCAAATATGAGCAAGCCACAGAGGAGATTAGAAAAAAAAAAAAAATCCAACAGTTGCAGAAAAAAAAGTGGAAAATTAAATTTGTGTATAAAATCTGTTGCTGTAATAATAATACATTTTCACATAATAGCAACATAGTATGAAAAGGCATCTAATCCATAGGTCCACCTCATTTCTTTATAAATAGTACTAGGTTTCTTGGAGTAAGCCTCCATTTTACCTTCATCAGGTTATTTCTAAAGCTGGTTTTGCCTGAATTGGTAACTTGTGAGTATATGAGCTTTCTATCCATTAGCAAACTCATTCAGTACAAGTTTCAGAACTGCTCATTCAAAACCCCTTCAATATGAAAAAGGCAGTGTCACAAACATTTTCACATATAACTGCCCAAGGTGTAAGAACATAAATGAAAATTAGGTCTTTAGCTTTCATCTCCTTTATGTGGATGCTGACCTATGCATGATTTAAAATTCAATTTCCTAAAAAGCAACCCGGGAGGAGCTGAGCACATATTACTATAGCTAACTTTAAGTAGGCAATACAGGAAATATGACAATAGAATTAGGTCCCAAGAAAAGAACAAAGAACAAATTACCACCAGCATTACTAGCTAGATTTTGCAATGAAGAAGCACTGCTTCATGATGTAACTAAGTACAGAAACAGATCTAAGTGGGACAGAATTTACCTGTTTAGATTTAAACCCACTTTTGAAACCCTG
Source organism: Lathamus discolor (assembly GCF_037157495.1). Classification (NCBI taxonomy): domain Eukaryota; kingdom Metazoa; phylum Chordata; class Aves; order Psittaciformes; family Psittacidae; genus Lathamus; species Lathamus discolor. The sequence continues at coordinate 101,244,161 of NC_088885.1, read as the reverse complement.
CAGCTTTGGCTCTGGCTTTGGCTATACAAGAACTGCTGTAACTTATGGCAGGGTTCAGCAAAACCCTGCTGAAACTGACACTGCGTTAGGAGTGTCAAGGACTGGAACATCTCTACTTCTATTTTCTAATTGCAGTCAGAACCACCTATTGCATTGGTAGAGAGTCATTCTAATGAGTTTTCAAAAAAGTTTGAATAACATTAAAACTACACAATGCTGTTAATTCATTTAACTAACACAAAAAAGCTCAAAGGAACATTGAAAGGAGTTAATATTATAGTATGCATCATAAAAGTAGAAAAAGTTCAGGGAAGTCAGACAAGGACAATCAAATGCCTAAAACAGCATTTCTATGAACATCAACTAAACAAATTCCAGCTTAAGAAGACCTTGAGTGAGAAATTATTGCTAGGAGAGACTTGGAGAAACTATGGTAAGATGACTCCTCCAGTGTAAGCTCATTCCCAAGAATCTGCTTTCTGTTAATGTCAGATGCTGGTATACCGAGCTAAATGGACATTTTCCATTATCCAGTATTCCTACATTCTTAATATCAGTGGATGTAACTTAAAAAAAAAAAAAAAAAAAAAAAAAAGAAAAAATTACAGAAGGAAGCAGACAAATGCTTCTCAGTTGTTGCCTTTACCTACCCATACATTAGACAGATGCTTCCATTTGCAGGAAAATTCATTCTTTACTGCTTCCAGTCCTGAGTGTGTGCATGTATATGCATTTTTATGCGTACATATATTATGTGTCTGTATATGTACATCTGCACATACATATAGGCAGTGACATCACACAAACTTACTCTGGGTCAAATCAGTTTTAGTATTAAAAAATAACAATATCGTAATTTATTTTCATTTCCTGGCATTCAAAGAGATTCATCTAATATACTTTAATGACACCTACCTGGATGAATTAAATTTCAATTAGACTTTCATTAGAAAGACATGACTAGAGGGGCTGCTGCTAAAGAACAGAGGACAAAATAGCCAGAAACACTGCCCTAGAGAACTGTGAACAAACCACATACCAGAGGGCAGCACTGCTCTGTGGTGTTTTCAGTGCCTTTGTGATTGTAGCAACCTTTACCATATACACCCTGAAGAATTGCATCTTTGATTCTTCTCTCCTTTTGCAAGGCTATTCTCTAGCATGTTCTACCCTACAGTTTCCTGGAATCCTTGAAAATATTAAGTAAAAGTGTGTCTTTAGGGTTGCTCTATGTAAGGACTATGAGATAGTTCACAGTAAATTACAAATAAATACAATAAATAAAAGTTCCTGAAAATAACAAATAGCTCAAGCAGGAGGCTACAAAACTGCAAGGAATGAATGTCAGGCAGCAAAACATACATACAGTGTTAATACATGACACATTTCTGACATGGACATAAAGGTCACAAACTGCTACTGAACCTGAAGACTAGTCACACTTTCATATAAGCATTCCTATAGGTTGAACCAGGAAAAAAAAAAATCAGGTTTTTGTGAAGGCATCTTTACAAAGCTCTCTATACAATTGAGCAAAGTACAAAGAGCTAGCTACTTCAGAGTACTTTGAGTGGTTACAGGGAATACTGGATCATTTTTGCAGCAGTAGTTAATTGAACATCTTAGTTCCTGGGCTGTATAGCGGTTCCTGAGTTATTCCCAAATTGCAGCACATATGTCTATGCTTAAATTCCACTGCTTTGAGTTTATCTTTTCCAAGTTCTGTTTTAGAAATGTGCCTGACCTGGCAGCTCCTGCCTGCTTGATGTTACTAAGCTTTAATTCTGAATAGCCATTAAAATTCTGCTTGCTCTACAGTGCCTCACCTCACTGCCACAACCTCACAGGGAATAATTGTGGAGGGAAACTCTGTCTGAACAGCTAAAATCCAGGAACAACCCAGCTGGAGTTCAAGTTTCCATTTATATCAGCAAGTGTATTTTCCTGCAGTGAGTGTAGAAAATGGCATATACACAAGTAAAGAAACACAGTTAAAATTAATGCTACAAAATAACATAATAACATTTAGTATTTGCATGATACCTAATTCAAAGCATTTTATGTGCAGTATTTAATCCTCAAATTACTTCTTTGAGAATCAGCTGTTTAACATCTACCAAGGTTCTGTGGAAGATGATACCTTTCAAAGAAATAAGTTTACATCTGGGCAGCTTTTTCAGAAAACAAACTATCTGTCGTACTAAAGGTCACAGTGTAGGAAAGCTTTAGAAATAGAAGATCTTTGGCCTAAATCCGAACCAGACCAGTAAAAGTTGTCTATGAGCATTACACATCAGACACCTTTAAAGAAACTTAACGAAAATTGCCTAGAATTTAAATACAGTTTGCTTTGCATTTACTTTGCATAGGCCTATGGCAGAAGCAGTTAAGTTTAAAAAAAATATTTTGGTAGTGAAACCAAATGTTTAAAATGTTTGTGTAGTAACAGTGGTTAGGTGAAAAGGAAATGTAGAGCATATTATAAATATACAAAATGAAATCATGAACATACACTATACTTACTTCTCAAGAAGATGAAAAAACAGCCCATCTGCATCAGTATTGAACTACCAGAAGACAGAAAATGGAAAAGGTAAGAGGATTATTCCAGTTCCTTCAGGCTAAAACATCTGGACATCAGTGAAATGCTAGATGCCTATCTAACTCTCAGAAATGTTAGTTGTAACACAATATTTAGCTAAGACATCTGCCTGGGTCTCCATATTTAGGTGAGATTTCCTCACCTATCAGCGGTGTAAGCAGAGGAATCAGTATTTGAGAAAATGTCAGCCCTTGATTCAAGAGCATCTATCAATAAACACATAATAGCTTTTGTGTCAATTGAGCCTAAAGGAACAAAGGAAGTCTTCATTTACAAAACGACATTTTAATCAATTCTTCATCCAAGAAGAGAATTGCAAGCATCCGAAAGCTGAACATTAAGTTTCAGCTTTCATCAGTCTTGAACTTCTGGGCACTGTTATTTATGAGCTTTGGGAGGAGAGGTTAAAAATATCTGTCCTGGGTTAAGCATTAGTAATCATTTTTCTCCTTCTTAGTAGCTGGTGCAGTGCTGTGGTTTTGACTTTCAGCCTGGGAACAGCACTGATAACACTGATGGTTTTAGTTGCTGCTCAGTAATGTTTACTCTGACCAAGGAGTTTCTGAGTCTCATGCTCTGACAGGGAGGAAGGGAAGCTGGGAGGAAACAGAGACAGGACACCTGACCCGAAGTAGCCAAAAAGGTATTCCATACCACAGCACATCATGCCCACTGTATAAACTGGGGGCAGTTACCCAGAAGGGCTAGATCACTTTTTGGGTCAGTCTGGGTGTCGGTCAGCTGGTGGTGAGCAGTTGCGTTTTCTTCCCTTGTTATTTCCCTTATCACTATTATTATTGGTGGTAGCAGCAGTGGTTTGTGTTATACCTTACTTACTGGACTGTTCTTATCTCAACCCATGGGAGTTACATTCTTTCGATTCTCCTCCCCATCCCTCCAGGAGCAGGGGGAGGAAGGAGGAGAGTGAGCGAGTGGCTGCGTGGTTCTGAGTTACCAGCTGGGCTTAAACCACAACAGTTCTTTTTGGCGCCCAACATGGGGCACGAAAGGTTGAGATAATGACAGATATGACCAGACTGTGTCTAATCGTATTTGTGATAAGAATTCATTGTTTCGGATTAATAGTCATTCGTCACAATGCTGATTTATTGACTTTCAAAGTTGTTGCTCTTGATCTCACAGTTTCAGCATGTTGTACCTTACATACAGCCGGTATTTGCTGTCTTAGTGTTTATCAGCTGGGGGCCCTGAGCTCAGGTTCTTGTTTCACTGTACTTTATGGTAATGACTTGTAATACAATAGAATCACTGATCATGAAACTGATCTGGTTTTCTTTCCCAGTGTGGTCACCACCTCTACACTTTGGGAGGTATATAATGCAAGTGTTTAGCAACTACACATCTTTTTTTACCTCCATAGCTGGTCAACCTGTGAAGAAGACATTCCCTTACCTTCCCAGCCCCCCCCCCAGACTGTTACAGCACCATTTGAGAGTTCCGAAGGTTTTGAATGGCCTTTAAATACCCTTGAGACCTGTTTGCTGATTGTGATGGGGATCACCATGTTGACACACATACAGAGTGTGTTCTACCCACTACCATTTCGTCTGATCTCAGGAGTTAAGCAGAGTCAGGTTTGGGCCTTGTCTAGGGTTAGACAACGATACAGGAAGAGCAAGAGATTTTCCTCGAGGTTGGACAGTCATGGGTGGCAAGGAGTGTGGGACAGTATGGTCAAATATCTAGGCCAGTGTGCCCCTCTAGTGCTTTGGAGCTTCACCACTGAACAAGTGCAAAATCCAGAAAAATTAGTAAAACAGTTAAATAAGGTGTGTTGTCATCTTGGTCATACCAGAGAGGGACAAATCATGGCAACATGCTGGGGCTTGGCCTATGTTTACAGAGCCTTGTTCAACACTATCCAGCACCTTCAAAGTGAAAAAAAATGTTTCTGGATCTGATGGCAAAGCAACAGACAAAGCAACTGCTCCAACTCCAAGTACAGCAGCTCACCAACCATAGTGACAAGTACAGCAGCTCCTCAAACTCCGACTGCAACAGATAACACAGCTACTCCAAGTACAGCAGCTACACCAGCCCCAGTGACAAGCACAGCAGCTACTCAGACTCCGACTGCAACAGGCAGCGCAGCTACTCCAGCTCCAAGCACAGCAGCTACATCAGCCCCAGCGACAAGTACAGCAGCTACTCAAACCCTGAGAAGATACTGCAGCCACTTCAACCACCATGTTAATCACTGCAGCTAAACCAGAGGACCAATTCGTGCCAGTATCGGCTGCCCCTGTACACAAGGGGAAAAGCGAAAAAGAGGCAAGAAAGATGAAGCAAGATGAAGAAACAATGCACTCACCACCCGGGACAGCAACTGACCAGGAGTTATTAGTACGTGAATCAGAGGAAGAAGAAGAGGTGACTTCTCACCCTGGACCTCAACTGAGCTATGGAATATGCAAAAAGATTTTACCCATCAACCAGGGGAGCACATCATCAGCTGGTTGCTCCGATGCTGGGACAACGGGGACGACAGTCACGAACTAGAAGGTAGAGAAAACAAGCAGCTGGGATCACTTGCTAGAGAAGGGGGAATTGATAAAGCAATTGCAAAAGAGAAACAGTCCCTCAGCCTTTGGAGGTGGCTCTTGGCAGCTGTGAAAGAAAGGTTTCCATACAAGGATGATGTTATGAGTCGTTCATCCAAGTGGACTACTCTAGAGAAAGGCAGTCTCTGAGGGAATCAGACATGGTAGAGATGATCTATCATAAGCCAGATGCTGGGAAAAGACCCATAGATCCAGATGAAGTCAAATGTACACCACCCATGTGGCGGAAATTTACACAGAATGCACCGTCATCATATGCCCACTCATCAGCAGCAGTAACCTGGAATGATCTAGCACCACCAACAGTGGATGAAACAATTTGTCAACTCCGAGACTTCGAAGACAATCTCACCCCTTCCATCATTTCAGCTGTGGAAAAACTGTCTCAGGAGTTCAAACAATTGAGAGATGATCTATCTGATCTATCCAGCTCCCCACGTGTACCAACCCATGTCTCAGCTATTAACAAAAGGCATCCTACTGCTCAAGAGTGAAGATATAGGAGGTATACACCACGGCCACCCTATGGTTTTACCTGCAGGATCACAGAGAAGACATGAGGAAGTGGGATGGAAAACCTACCTCAGCTTTGGAAGAACAGGTGTGTGAATTGAAGAGGAGAACAAAGGTCAAGGATGATCATCCCATGAAAACTGTGGCTTCAGTCTCTGGTGAGCAGGTGCCCAGATGGAGTGGAAGAGCTGATTTTACTCCAGCTCCTGTGATAAAGACTAATCCTTTCAACAACATGTAAGTGACCAATGTTGTGATGACTATTAGAGGGGCCCTGCCTCCAGCCAGGTGGAGGTAAGTGACAATCGAATTTGCTGGACTGTGTGGATCAGATAGCCTGGCACATCAGTCCCACAGAAGTATAAGACTCTAGTAGATACCGGTGCACAGTGTACCCTGATGCCATCAAGCTGTCAAGGGGTGGAACCCATCTATATTTCTGGAGTGACAGGAGGATCCCAAAAATTGACTGTACTGGAGGCTGAAATCAGACTGACTGGGAGAAAGTGGCAAAAGCAACCCATTGTGACTGGTCCAAAGGCTCTATGCATCCTCGGCATAGACTGCCTCAGGAGAGGGTACTTCAAAGACCCAAAAAGGTACCAATGGGCTTTTGGTATTGCTGCTTTGGAGACAGAGGAAATTGAGCAACTGTCCACCTTGCCTGGTCTCTCAGAGGATCCTTCTGTTGTGGGGTTCCTGAAGGTTGAAGCACAAGAAATGCCAATTGTGACCACGACAGTGTGCTGGTGGCAATATTGCACCAACTGAGACCCCCTGATTCTCATCCATAAGCTGATTCGTAGACTGGAGAGACAAGGAATGGTCAGTAGGACCCACTCCCCCTTTAATAGCCCCATATGGCCAATGTGAAAGTCTAATGGAGAGTGGAGACTAACACTAGACTATTGTGGCCTGAACATAAAAAGGAAATGGAACAGCTGGAACAAGTCCAGAGGAGGGCCACGAGGATGATCAGGGGACTGGAGCACCTCCCGTATGAAGATAGGCTGAGGAAGTTGGGTCTGTTCAGCCTGGAGAAGAGAAGGCTTCGTGGAGACCTCATAGCAGCCTTCTAGTACCTGAAGGGGGCCTATAGGGATGCTGGGGAGGGACTCTTCGTCAGGGACTGTAGTGACAGGACAAGGGGTAACGGGTTAAAACTTAAACAGGGGAAGTTTAAATTGGATATAAGGAGGAAATTCTTTCCTGTTAGGGTGGTGAGGCACTGGAATGGGTTGCCCAGGGAGGTTGTGAATGCTCCATCTCTGGCAGTGTTCAAGGCAAGGTTGGACAAAGCCTTGGGTGAGATGGTTTAGTGTGAGGTGTCCCTGCCTATGGCAGGAAGGTTGGAACTAGATGATCTTGTGGTCCTTTCCAACCCTAACTATTCTATGATTCTATATGAAGTCACACCACCTCTGAGTGCTGCTGTACCGGACATGCTAAGAACTTCAATATGAACTGGAGTCAAAGGCAGCCAAGTGGTATGCCAGAACTGATATTGCACACTGTAGAAATGCTGATGCTTGTGCTCACAGGTGCCCAGTAAAAGAACAACTTACAAAACAAACAAACAAAAAAACAACCAAACAAAAAACCAACCCCAAACAAAACAAAGAAAAAACAAACAAAAAAACTCACCTCAACATTTTCTCTCCCCTCATCTTTGTATGTCTCAGAATTTTAAAATAAAACTTTTTGATTTTGATTTATTGATCTGGTGTTCACTGCAAATCAGGGACCTTTTTGCAACCTTTTAGAACTTGGGTTTACAAAGAGGATTTTGATTTCTATATAAATTTAGACAGTTTATTTACACTTCTATTTTCCACTCATAGGCTATTACAGTTATAAACTGTCAAACAAGGAAAGCTGACTTAGCTGGATTAGTTTCTCTGTGAAACATTTTTTTTAATCATCATTTCAAGAGAGTAGAAGGCTGTAACTCAAAGATAGCTCAGACTGTAACACTAAGGGCTTGCAATGGTCAAATGTTACTTTAAACTTTATTTCTATATCTAGTCAAATTGTTTCACCTTTTCCAAACAATTTCCTCTTTATTACCCTTCTCAAATTAAGAGACTGCTCTTTTTCCATATTGCTTGAAAAAGCAAATCTGCCTGTAGCCAGGACTGAAGTTCACAAAAATGACAAAACTCCTTCACAACGGAGAGACAGATGAATGTTGGTTTACTGTATACATTTAGTCATTTTTCCAGAATATTCTGAAGGGATCCCCTGTTTTGCTTTACATATTTCAGGCCTACAGAGAGTTATTAATTTATGGTGATGTGATATGTTTAACACTGGTCTATGAACTATGTTTTGCACACATAGGCTGCTATATAAAACAGGTAATAACTTACTGCTTCAAAATAATGCTGTAAGAATACAATCCATGGGAAAGTACTCAACATTAGAAAGCTGCAGTAGGTACATTTACTATGTGGTTAGACCACATTAAGTCTTGCTATGTGCTATTGACAATTTACCTGCCTTTTCTCTCATGGTCTCAGTTCATGTGACCCTAAGGTATTTATACATAGGAAACACTACAGTGATGAATACTTATGCTGAAATGCTCATTAATATCAGAAGCACAAGTGGCTATGTGTGATGGGAAGTGTAATACGGACAACTGTAATTTCTGGGTGAATTTGATACAATAAATTAACATGCAGAGAATATGCAGTCAGTTGCATTTATGAAAAAATCAGTAAACACTTGTAATAAAAATGGTAATAAGTATGTTAGTTCAGTAAATAATGAGAAAAGTAGATTATATGTTTTATTGGACTAATTAAGAAAAGTTTTATAGGATCAAATGTTCTCATCGAAATTAAAGAAATTCCTTTTTGAAAGAGTCATGAAAATAATTTCAATTTTCTTACAGAACTTGGTGAACTACTGGAAACTCGTTGAACCATAGTTCTTCCACAGACTTTATATGGTTCTTTTAAATGGGATTTCTTTTTGCTTAAGTTGAAACCTACAGTGTCTCAAAACAAACCAAACAAAAAAAAAATCTTCGTTAAAATCCTGTATCAGTACAGCTATCCTATACTGTGCCTGGTAGATGTATCCAAAAAGAAATACCACAGGTTTGGTGGATTTGTTTTTTTTGTTTGTTTGTTTGGTTGGTTTGGTTTGGTTTGGTTTTTTGTTGTTGTTTTTTAAAGAAAAACAAAATTAAGAACAGAAAAAAAAAAAAACAACCAAACAAGAAAAAAAACTACCAAACAAGAAAAAAACCTTCCTAGTTTAATGGGGTTTTCTCTGTTCAGTAAAAGTTGCTTCCATGGATTGGTGCTCAGCTGTGATTTAAGATATATATTCAGCATGAAGAAAAAGCATAAAGGAGTGAGAGCTTGCCTTTTTTATTGAATGGGTTTGGAATTAGATCTCTGCTTACCCTTAAATATATGCTTAACTTGTTCTGCTAAATTAAACTGGAAACAATTATCCTTGGCAAGTGTCCTATCTGCTACCAATTAGTTTAGTAGCAACTGTCAAAACCTCAGAGTATCCTGAGAAAATACTTACCTGATCTCCCTTCTATTTCACATTTAGCTGTTAGTGACAAAGTGTATTCCCATACAGACAAAGTTTCAAATTATTCCCTTTCAGCCATACTCCAAACCATCTGTGACTGATAGAAATAACCATAGTTTCAACCTATATACGTCATGAAGGTTGAACTTCAGGTTTCATGCATCTTGTCCAGAAAACTGATTGTTTATGCCACAGCCTTTCCTAATGCCTTCCAAAATCATTCTCTTCTGACATGTAAGAAAACTAAAAGACTGAAATGGACAACCTGTATGATGCAGATATCTTTGAAGAGGTGGAACTTCTGCTCAGGTGGAAGGTCAGATTGCCTTTTCTTGCTTTCATGAGGGAATAAAACACTTCAGATTCACATTTTATCTTCTGAAGTTTTAATTTAATTTTATCAGCTGACTTTTATTGTTATGCTGGAGCAAGGACCAACTTCATTCTTGCCTGAATATGCTAAATAAAAGAGGTAAAGGAGAATGGGGTGTTTTACATGAAGAAGTGAAACCATATCCTGAACCTTGTTTCAATGGCCTTATCACATACAATTCACATTCTTTAAAATTCCTTAGCTATTTTGTGCATCAGTCACATATTAGCTATACATTTAATTCTCTATTTAATACAGCTGCAGGCAATGAGATGTGTTTGCCATGTAGCACTGAAGTGCAAATCAGTGCAGCTATTAGTTCACCAGTCAAACCAGTGGAAAAAGGAACACAGAGCATGTAACTAACTTTAAAGTCTTTCACAGCACTTCTGTTTGCTGCTGTAAAAAGAACTATCAGAAAGAGGCCTAACCACACAACTTGGCTGAAAGGCTGACCTTCAAGTATGTTTCTGGCCAGCAAGCAGAGTATCAGCCATATGAGAGACTCCAGTTGCCTTAAGAGAAGGTCATGACTTTGCAGACAAACCACAGGAAAGAAAAATGAATACACCTGCTTCAGGCTAGGTCATCCCCTTTCAACACAGGATCAGGATTTGATCAAGAGAAAGAACTGCTGTATAAAATGTAATTAAATCTTGGTTGTAAATGTCAAGTATTGATAACTTGAACCTCTTAGGTGGTTTAGCCAAAAGAAAACAAAAGCACACAATATAACAGAAAGTGCTTGCATTTGATTTTTATGAGAAAGACATTTTCTGCTGCAACAAATATTCAAGGGGTTGTACAAAGAAAGAGAATGTATTTGAGTGTAGTCTAGTCTTCCAGGAATATAAATTAGGTTTCTATAGCTTTGAGTCTCAAAATCATGTGTTCAAAATCTGTAACATTTTTAATTTTGCCCAGAGTGTTACTGTCTAATTGCCTACAACGTCCCCCTAAATTAATACCAAAATATCGTTATAGTCCTTTGTAATCAACTTTGCTTTCATTTTGATTAGCTTCATTCTAGGCCCAATCCATGGCCATTTAGCTTAATGAGAGTTAGAATGGGCTCATAATTTGCCAGCTGTAATTTTCTAAGTATTGCTTTTTCCAAAATATTCTGGCTTTCTTGCTGTAGGGAAATGCTTTTAATCAACACCATGTTTTCACTAAATCATGCACTAAGTGCCATTATATATCAGCAATTAGTGATCCAAATGGTTTAAAATACTGTAGTTCTTTTCACAGGCTTGCTTAAAAATAGAAAGAAATGCATCTCTCTACACAGAGATACACATTTTGCATAGGATAGTTAGTATATTAATGGGATATTTTTAATGAGAGACATAGCAAACTTATAATTTTAAATTGCTTCTTGATAAAACATTGAAAACATACATGCACGTTCAGGAATCACTAAACATTCTAGGATTGCAAAGCCTATAAATTCATTTAAAAAAAAACCAAACAACAAACTTTCTATTTTTCCCATGTATCATTTTAAAATCACAAGTACCTTATCGTTCTAACTATACGTAAATTAAGGCAGTAACTACATTATTTAGGATAATAATTTATAAGTGCCTCTTCTATTACTACATAATCTCTATTAATCAGTCCATTTCATACTGAATTTTTCAATCTGTAGAATGAATCGGGAGAATTATGACTAGAAAATAGTGTGGGAGAGTTTACTTCAACATTTTCACTTCCCTGATACAGCAGCTTATTAATATAACTGGAGTTCAGGTTCTGTTGTTAAAACTTAACGCATCACCCTTGCCAAGGGATTGAAGGGTTTGTACTCTACAGTTCTCTCTAGATCAGCAACCTGTTAGAAGAAACCATTGCTGTAATATAATGCATATTTCAGTTCAGAATATCCTCTGCTCGTGTTCTAAAAAGTTTATTTTAGTTTAGTACTAAAAAAGGAAGACATAGACTCATTTCTGTTAGCTGGAATATTCTCCTAATTTTACTTTGGTAGTACAAAAGGGTTTAGTAAATATGGGAAGTAATTGGGTCATAAATTGGGCTATTTAGCATCCAGAACTCAATACAACACTCTTTTCCAGCCATTTCAGCTGAGGAGAAGGATATGCCTTTCTAGTTTTTGACCTGATGAATGCAAAATCTAAACCATACCGGGTCTGGAAGTGAAGGTGAATGCATTTCCTGCCCAGTATACCACTATGTTACTATGAGTTATATTGACTTAATTTTACTTCCACTGAGTATCTGATTTTTTTTCATTGTAAGTGCCTAGATACATTTGCCCACATTTATTTAAGATTAATCTTCTTTTGGTATTTTCTGCCAATATCATAACTGGTGATCACTGCATTTCTCCACTGGGGACAGCAAGACAAATTTCACCACAACGATATTAATTCTGTTCTGGTTCATTAATTACAGTGCTTGCATTGATCCTTAAAGCACTCATAAAAGGCATTATTCATGTGTAAGTATTCCAGGTCTCAGTTTCTTAAACATTTAAAAAATGTTTTCTCACTAAAAAACAAGATATGTTATCCCTGACTTAATAGGCTTACACATGGAAATGGGTCGAGAGTATGCCTATGAAGCAACCTTTAGTCAGGAAAGAAAGATATCAACAGAAGAGCTGCCACTTCCTACAGGAAAGGGCATACAACTGGACAACCCTCTCCGGCAGAATATATCAACTTATCACATTAATTTTGAACATTGTACCTACAAAACATAATGAGGCCACATGAACTGGGATTATCACCTATCATTGAGTATAAAGAGATACACAGCAAATGTCTCTTTCTCATTTAAACCTATTTCTTCTATTTAATACTTCAGTTTTGCCTTTAGATGAGATTTTTGCTTTCTTTGACTACCAAGTCACCATATACAGAATTAGGAAAGCTATCTGGTTCACCAGAAGACTGCAATGACTATGCATGGCTGTCATCTGCATATACTTAAAAATCTTTCTCCACAATAATCTGACCTCACTTGAATTTCTGAAGGTGGTCTATGATTGTTACTCTTTTCTACCATAGAAATCTTGAGGCACAAAATAGAACAATTACTCATTTTCTGTAAAATGTTAGTAAAATAAAATTCACTTCATTTTAAACCTTGTAGAAAACATTGTCATTCTGGATCTAGGAAGTTGACACTATGCCTGTATAAATAACTATAAATTAAGCCAGAAGTCAGGCATCTCTTTTCAAAGAAATCAGTCCAGTGGTCAGTAAGACGCAGATCGTCTATAAGACCTGTTTCTTAACTGGTATATATCTTCCTTTCTCTTTAAGTCTGACCACAGCAATGTGTCATCATGTTATGTCTGTTATTTCTTTTCTTTAAAATTCTTGTGGGAATATGTTACCAATACTTAGGAGCTCGTATACTGACACTGAAAAACAAAGCACAGCTATTTTAGAGATAGTAAACACCTTAGTCCTATTTGCCATAAAAAATCATGTCAAGTGAGGGTCTTAAAAAAAGTCTTAACACGTTCATTACATCTATGAAAGCCTGTGAAAAAATATTACTACAAGATCCATCAAAACTACTGTTTACCTCTAAATTAGGTTATGTGGAACTTCAGAGTGGGGTTCAAGACTGGACTGTTTTCCTACTAGTGTGCATAGGCTGTGTTTTAAGAGATTTTATTAGAGCAGTGGAGATACTTTTCTTTGGATGATTCCCTTCAGATACCAAGAAAAGATGATGCAGGTGTAAATCTTAAGTGCAAAGAATAGCCAGCAAACAGGTAGAGAAAACAGAAGAAAACAGCCTGCGAAATAAAGGGCAGTTGGACTAGCAGATGCAAAATTAAGTTAGATCCAGCCATCACGGTGTTCTTCAGGTGTTCTTCATTGTATCTTATTGCAATTTCCAAACTGAAAAATGCTAGAGTTTCTCTATGTACTAGTAAAAGAGACTACATGGTCCAGATGTCATCAACAACAGTTACACAAAAAGTGTGTTTAGCCTTCACACTTCTCTTTGCTTTCACCTTTATTTCACTAAGTTTTGATTTTTAACATTAAAATAAAGAAAAAGCAGTAAATTATTTTATTTCTTAGTATATGCATTAAATCTCCTGACTTGACTGCACTGAACAGTATTGCAATAGCTCAACCACTCCAGGATATGTACAACAGAGTAGTCAAAAAAAGTTTGACAGCCTTAAAGTGTTGTACTATGACGGGTTGAATCATGCGAAAGGTATACACAGCTGTCTTCTAAAACTGCATCTTCAACTATTTTTTTTTTTTTTAATGCATTCTATTGTATTTTTGTAATCATTGATTGATCTGGCTAGCAAAATGGAAGATATATAAAATAATAATAATGGTTCACATGTCATGAGCTAGATGTCCCTGTTTTTCAAGTAGGTCTGAATTCTAATTCCTACTTGAATTACATGGAGCACACCTTTCTTCTGTACCTCTTGTTCCAGACTATTTTACTGCAAGATATATTTTTTCTTTTATCTGTTCATAGTATGAGCTTTTCAGAGACTACTTTTGTCTTAATATGACTTAGAGTCATTCTACGTAGTTCAAACACTGGGCAGAAATGCTTAAGTTCGGACCTTGATTACTTTAGGATTCTTCAGTAGAAGGGGAAGGAAATGCCTCCACATTTGAAGGCTATAACTATATGCCATGTTCCTGCCAAAATGGGATCCCTTTCTAACTTTAAGAATTCCAGACTACTGTTTGAAAATACTGTAATATAAGTTAATATATATTTGGCACTTACTGATGATAATATAACACATTTTCATCATGTAAATGTCATGGTAAAATACTATTTTTTACCATAGAGAAATATTGAAGTATTTTTAAGAAATCACATTGCAACTAAATATACTGGAAAAAAGGAGGGAAGGAAAGAAGTAAAGGAAAAGTGTTTTCGAACAAGGTAAGAGAGAGGGGAAGGAAGTGATTAGTATTACAGCAGGAGCCTCTTTAGGACACTCCAAAATATTATGCTCACTGCTGCATTTAATGTTGAAATTATTATATTTAAGTCAACTTCAAATATCTCCTCTCTTAAAAGAAAATGAGTCATTAACAATGCCAGCAGATTTCTAATGTCATATTCAGCTAAATTAGGGTGCTAAGAAGATAGCATACATATTTATGAGAATAGTTTATACATAGAAGGATGTTATTAACTCCCGATAAAAAGAAAGGACACTTACAAATTTTTTATGAGTTAAAATCAAGATGATAGTGAAAAAAAGTAGATAAAACAAAAACCAGAAACTTAGAAAATTTCTTAAGTCATTTATACAAGTCATTCATATTGCCTCCTGCTTATTGTAACCTGCTTGCTTACCAGACGTCTGAGTCAAATAGAGCAATACACTCAGATTCAGAAGACACTGCCACATAGCAAGATACAACTCCTGTCTTTGTGGATATATACTGTATTTGCTAACATACTGATTTGGTAATTTTCCTTTTATTTTTCCATTTACCACAGTTCAAACACTTTCCAAAACGCTGTGGTAAGACTTAAATGTGCATGAAGCACATGCAGCTTCTCCTACAGCTGGTGATTTTTATCATACTGTAAAAGGTCCATTCTATCATCTTCACTTATAAACAACACCCTCCTCCCACGTGCCCTCCTCAAAAATTACACATACCTTACCACAGGAACTGATTATAGAATAGATACAATTAACAAGTAAAATTTAGCAGTTTAAATCATAGGATTACTCTAATACAGCTTTGAAGATCTTGAAAGGTCCACATCCAGCTCAAAAGCAGGATCTGTAAGATCTATGATATTCTTTACAAAGTTTTGTCTGCCCTGCCCTGGCTGCATCCTTTAGTGAAGGCACAGTAACCTTCCCACCACTGTGTTCCAGAATTTGTGGCATTATGGACATAGAAAATGGACAAGTTCTCTTTGTTTGCAGCAACCCTTTAAGTATCTTCATGCATCTTTAGGTACCGAAAGACTTATTCTCTCTTCTCCTGTTCATTCTTTCCCCTAAGGTTTCCCTTTTTCTAAGATGCTCAGTGCTTCTTAACTGGGTTTGTGGTTTACTGTGGTCTAAGCCAAATAGAACCATACCTCTCTCAAAGTGCAGTGACAAAAACTGGATACAGTATTGCTCAGCAATATTATGGGAGTGTAGGAAAGGAAGATTACCACATCTGCCTTGCAGAGTTGCCTGTGTGTTTTGCAACTGTATGATTGATTACATTCATTATGATCCTTTAATCTTTTCTATAAAACTGACCAGTTTCTCAAAAGTCTGAATTTGTGCAATTCATGCTTTTTTTGTCTACAAAGTCTCTTACCTTTTTGCAGAAAGAAATTTCCATTGTTTAACATCATTTGTTGAAATGTCAGATACTACTTTATGTCAGATACTACTTTATGTCAGATAATACTCTTCGGCTTGTTATCTTCTAAGTGGTTTATATCTTATTTGTTGAGATTCTGTTCTGCAACTGTTCTCTCAATAACTCAAAGTGTAGTAAAGCATTTCCAGCCAGATGAGAACCCACACAGTTTACCAGGACATTTGTATTTGCATTTTCTAAATAAATTTGAGGAGTAGCTTTCTTATTTCCATTTTTTTCAGCTCTTTGTTTTCTATTTCTCCTTCATATGGTCTAGATCTAAGATGTACCTTTATCTACAATTGCCTACATCCTCATCCATACACTTCTTTCTTCTTGTTTTTTATGTATTTCAAAGACTCACTTTTCTCTTTTCATCTCTAAAACTTTATGTATCTTAGTTCTCTTCTTTCTATGAACAGCTGATCCACAAAAATAATAATTGTAGAAATAATAATCCCTTTCTATTTAGCAAATAAATAAAAATTAAATGTTTGGGGGTTTCTTACGATAGAGTTATTTGGATAATACCTAAGTTCTTATAAAATAAGTTTTCTTTCATTCTCTGGAGGAACACAATAATCTCAGTTAATACTGGTGAAAATCACATTAAGTCTTATTTTATCCATTTTTACAATACCATGTTATTGAATTATGACTTTTCAGAGAGTTTTAGAAAGTTAGAAAGCACATTCTTAAAAGTATGGGTTAGTCAAGGTTACCGCTGCTACCGCTGAAAAGCAGATGAGAGAAGAAAATGCTATACTATCTTTCACTAAGCAAAAGAGAATGTTACTAAGGAAGATACACCATTATTCATTATCAGAATATGAGTTCTAGCATCAGTTAAGGAAGCATTGTTACGTGGAAATCAAACAGCCCACTCCTTTTCCTATGTCCCAGTTTTACCTCTCCTCACACACTCACCTGCAAGTTCTCTTTTGTTCAGTAGTTCAGGTGCTGCGTGTTTCTCACCCACCACAACTGTGTCACAGAAACAGTGTTGTCCTCCACATGCATGCACTGGTAGATTCACGATGCATTGTCCAGCTAATGGGAAAGTACAGTGTATTGATACAGTTGCTGTATCTGTAAGGAAAACACAGAAGCCAATGAAGAGATTCTTCTAGTCATGGACATGTAATCATTGACTTAAGACTTTAGTGAGACCCATCAGCAATTTACTAGACTGGAAATACACTGCTCATTAACTAATAACAGTGGAATACTGAATATAAAGCTATTTGCCACCTATTACAGAGAACATGTAGTAAAATGGCAAGAAAAACAAACTGTCCGGAGTATTATTCTGCTCTACTTAGGACCAGAAAATAATGAAAACTAGTAGATTCAATCAGGACATATCAGCTATAGTTCCAGATAGTCATCTCACTGTTTAATACACACCTGCCCTTCCTAAGACTTGTATTATTTTGTTGTGAATTGAATGCTACTTATAAACTCTGGAGCAGATAACACATTTTAGGCATAATTTTGAAGATTGAAGGGAAGGAAGTTCTGATCTTTTTTCATAATGTGACATAAACTAGACATACTGTAGTAATATTGATGTTCTAAGAATATGACTTATGGGCAACTTACACCTGGTCTTTACCCTAAATAAGTTTTGAACTATTCTGAAGTTGGCAGACTTGTCCCTGTCACTCTGATGTTACCAGCTGAATGAATTACTATGCATTACATGACATTATTGTGCCATGGTGAATAAAGCAAATACATCTCTGCATTTAAAAAAATAGACTAGGATAGACTAAACTAGACTAAAAATCAGGCATTAGAAAAACAGAGTATTGCTTTTTAAATACTGCATATAAAAGCTTCACAAGAATGTCTCAAATAAATGTATCTATAAAGACTGTCACAACCATAAACAATATTAAAATATAATACTTTAAATAGAAGGCATTTGCGCTCACAGAGGCAAAAAATCTGCTTCATTTCACAGCACTATTTCTGCAAGTTGTAGGGTTTTTTCTTTATTTTCTTAGGAATACTTTGAATTACACATCCTAGCTCTCCAAAATGTCATGTTTTATCTCTGAGCTTTCCTAATGATC
This sequence comes from Lathamus discolor, assembly GCF_037157495.1. Taxonomy (NCBI): domain Eukaryota; kingdom Metazoa; phylum Chordata; class Aves; order Psittaciformes; family Psittacidae; genus Lathamus; species Lathamus discolor. The sequence goes on along the minus strand of NC_088885.1, from coordinate 101,226,102 downwards.
ACATTGTTGTCTGGGGATTTGGTTCCTTGTTAGCCTTTAGTCCTAAACAGCCTTGCTGAGCTCTGTTGCTTTCTAATTATTTTAAGCATATCAATTAAAACTTCTCCTTAGTGTTTACATCAGAGACTTCTGTGCAAGAATGGCAGAAACCCTTACAGAAAGTCTTCAGCTCAGTTAGAAGACTGGTGACAAAAGGTCATTAAAGAAATGACTGCAAGAGATGGGTTTCTTTCTAACACAGTGTTGAAAAGTGGAAAAAAAACATAAAGAGAAAACTACTCCAAAACTTCACATTCCCAGTGCTAGCTGTAGCCCTTAAAAATACCTGATTACAAGGAAACTATTTAAAGAACTTTTTTTTAAATGGAAATTAAATAACGTCTAAAAAAATTAGCTGCTCTCTTTCCCCTCCCCCCACTAAGGCTCTATTTACCCCTACTTCAACTTATCAAATGTCTGTTGGAAATACAGTACAACAGAGAGGAAACAGCCTAGGATGTTCCTGGAGTTGGTAGAAGATATCTTCCTGACACAGCTGGTCAGGTGAGTAAGCCAACTAGAGGAGGTTCCCCACTGAATCTGTTGTTTGTGAACAGAGAAGGACTTGTGGGTGATGTGATGGTTGGAGGACCTCTTAGGTAGAGCGATTATGAAATTACCTTAGAGATTTTCATTCTTAGATAAGTAAGGAGAGAGTTCAGCAGAATTGCTCCCTTGGAATTCCAGACAGCAGACTTTGGCCTGTTTAGGAGACTGGTTGCCAGAGTCCCTTGGAAAGTAGTCCTGAAAGACAAAGGACTCCAGGAAGGCCAGACCATCTTCAAGAAGAAAAACTTGCAGGCACACACAGGAGCAGCACAATCCCATGTGCTGAAAGATAGAAGACTGGCATGGCAGAAAGCTTTGTTTGGAACTCAAAAGAAAAAGGTGAGTTTATAACCTTTGGAAGAAGAGGCAGGCAACTCAGAAAGACTATAAGAATGTTGTGAGGTTGTGCAGGGAGAAAATTAGAAGAGCCAAAGCCCAACTAGGAATTAATCTGGCTACTGCTGTAAAAGATAATAAAAACTATTTATATAAATGCTTAGCAATGAAACAAGGGCTAAAGAAAATGTTCTTCCTTTATTGGAATGGGGGTGGGGAAATACACTAACAAAAGGATGAGAAAAAGGGTGAAGTACTTAATTCTTTCTTTACCTCAGCATTTAATAGTAAGACAATTGTTCCCCAGGTACCCAACACCTTGAGCAGAAAAACTGGGATAGGCAGCAGAATGAAGTCCCTGTAATCCAGTGGGAAAAGCTCAGCAACCTGCTACACCATGGACAGATGGGATCCACATAAGACTACTGAGGGAACTGGCAAATGTGCTCACAGAGCCCCTTTCAATCATACATCAGCAGTCCTGGCTAACTGGGGAGGTCCCAGTAGACTGGAGATTAGCAAATGTGATGCCTGTGTACAAGAAGAGCTGGAAAGAGGATCCACAAAACTACGGACCTGTCAGTCTCACCTTGGGACTGGGGAAGGTTATGGAGCAGAACACCTTGACTACCATCAGACAGCACCTATAGGACAACAAGGTGATCAGGCCTACTCAGCATGGATTTATGAACCCATAAATCCATCCTGCTTGATTAACCTGATCTCCTTCTATAGCAAGGTGACTCAGGAGATGAGGAAAAGGCTGTGGATATTGTCTACCTGGACTTTACTAAAGCCTTTGACATCATTTCCTACATATTTCTGCTGGAGAGACTTGCTGCTCATGGTTTGGACAGTGTACTCTTTGCTGGTTAAGAAACGGACTGGGTGGCTGGGCTTAAAGGGTGGTGGTGAATGGAATTAAATACAGCTGGGGACTGGTTACAAGTGGTGTACCCCAGACCTCGGTATTGGGGCCCATTTCTGTTTAATATCTTTATTAATGATTTGGACAAAGGGGTGGAATGCACCCTCAATAACTTTGCAGATGATACCAATTTGGGCAGGAATGTTGATCTGCTTGGGGGTAGGAAGGCTCTACAGAGGACAGGCTGGATCAATGGGCTGTGGCCAATGTATGGGTTTCAACAAGGGTAAGTGCCAAGTCCAGCACCTGGGTCACAACAACCCCATGAAATACTACAGGATGGGGGAAGAGTGGCTGGAAAGCTGCACAGAGGAAAAGGACCAGGGGTTGTTGGTTGACAGACAGATGAACATGAGCCAGCAGTGTGCCCAGATCACTAAGAAGGTCTTTTCCTACCTAAATGATTCTGTGACTTTACGATTCTCATTAGAGACACAGATTTTGGTCATGGGGTGTCACATCTGAGTAGAGAAACATCATATGAAAAATAGAACAGTAGCCTTTATTGGAGTATTTCTGTAACATGCTTGATTTCCCAATTGGAATGAAGCATGTAGAGGCATGCCACTGTAGAAAGAGTCATGACATTTAATTTATTTCATTGTGCTTAAATTTTATTACAAATTTTAATTGAATGTTATAGAATTTGAAATCCAATCTAAGGTCCAAGATAGTTATACCTATATTGTGCACAGGATAGAATAGATAAATCTGGTTAAAATATCTTTACCTTGTACTGCTTTTCATTTATTTTCCCATGCAACAGTTGTAAGTGATCCCCTTGTCCTTTCATGACACTGCTTTGCATACAGCTCCTTTTTGCAGGAGCACAGGGTTTTGCATTCACAGCCCTGAATTCTCCTGAGTAGGATTCCCTCTGTAACCAGGAGGGATTAGGACAGGACTATTAATGCTAGGCCAGAACAAAGGCTCGTAGTACCCAGAATCTCATCTACTACTACTCATGAGTCAGTCAAGACTCATTCTTTTTAGGGGTGAAGAGAAAGCATACTTAGTCTGTTTCTCAATGAAGACTCCTTTTGGAAAAACAAGGTTTTAGGGTTGCACCCACATTGCGGTATTTAATAGCTTTTAATGGGACTTTCTTCCATTTGTTCAACTAATTGCTTTTTGAAATTATTTATATTTTGGTATCCAAAACATCCTGCAGCAATGAGTTACACAATTTAATTATGTATTATATGAAAGGCAATTACACTTCTTGATAATTTACTTTGGTCCTTGCTGGCTTTCATGTTCTGAATGGTGTATAGCAGCTCCTAAATCACTTTTCCCCTGCCATTCATGACTTCATATATTTCAATTATACCATCCTTAGTCATCCCTTTTCCAAATTTAAATAACCTTGTTTATAAAATCTCTCCTTGTATAGAAGCCATTCTCTATGGTTCATTACCAAAGTTACTTTTGCCAGTACCATTTTTAATTCCGATCATAGCTCAGTAGAACAGTGAGCTTTACTCTTCTGTAATTTTACAGTGGAACACCACATGGTAAACAATATGTGAAACACCAGGGACTTTACAACACTGTGATTGTATTTTTTGTCAACACCAGTCTTGGTTTTCCTTTTTTGGACAGTGGTGATTTTGTGAAGGTATCTTCCCCATGATCTCATGGCAGCTTAGTCTCTCTAATAACCTTCACAAAGGATTTTTTTCAATATTTTTTTTCAAATGCATACTGTACCAACCATACCAAATTTGTTCATGTGCTCAAGTGATTTCTTCATACAGGAAATTAATGTGAGATATGGCTCCCTTTTACTAAAGACACATTAAATGTTCCCCATTGTATCACGTTTATCCATATATTTAATGTGACTATTTTCTAGCATTTCAAAATGTTTACCCAACATAAAAGTGGAAGTTAGTTGTCTGTACTTCTCTGTGTTCCCTTGGGTGTTTTTGCAAGTCCCTAATAGGCAAGTACCAAAGTTAATTAAAATGGTTACCAACAAATCATAAATATGTGTTCAGCTATGTGATATTTATTTTACTTTTGGAGCTCCTGGCTGAAAATCTTTTGACACTGCTGATTTATTGTTATTCATTGCTCCATGCCTATAATGTCTTCTAGTGTTTTTTACAACCTGAAACTAAAGGATGAGTCCAAAGTATCACTGAGCTGTACATTTACTTCAGAGCCTAGCTGTTAGAGGAGTAGTTTGACAATTCCTCCTTAATTTCTAGTCAGTTTTTAGTACTAGTGGATATTGAAGTTCTGTTTAGAATTCCTTTGTTATAGCAATTAAGGTTTATTTTCATGTTATGAAAGCCTTACTTTTTTTTAAACACACAAATGTCTGCTAAGTTACTACTGACATGATGTACATGAGCACATTAAACATCTATTACAAAGCATAGGATTGTTTATTCAAACTGAAGGTTGCTGTTTTCATTAGTGTACAGATGTAAGGAAATAAACCATTACCAATTACACTATGTTCATACTTCAGTTTTGTTTTTTCTATGGAAACTTCAAATTTACAGAAAGAAGCTGAAGTATTACTTGTCATGTTACTCTGAAGTCTTGAAGTCTTGATCCTTAAACATTAGTCTTCATTTCCTGTATCCATTATTTTATCTGGTTTTGCTATGAAAAGGCCTTGTGTTGTTTTTTGCCTAGCTACACTTACCCACCTGCAGATATAATGGTGTTTAGCTGTTTACTGTATGCTATCTGCATATAGTCATTCATCCAACATTTTGTAATTATGCTCTGGAAAGATGATGTTGTCTAGGTGAAACTTACCCCCAAAACACAGTCAAAATTTACTAGGGACATTAAAAAGCTAATAAAGTTATAAAATATAGATCATCCATATACTTGGAAATTATGCTGTCAGTCTATGATTAGATTTCTATATAAAGAAGCTGTAAGAGAAACTGTAAGAACGTTGCATAGCATACAGACATTAAAGAAAGCAATAAACACTAGACAAGTATTCGCAAATTAGGAAGTAATGTTATAGTAATGGTTTAAAAACTATGTCTATTAATGTTGTTATAAAACAATGTGATTAACACTTCAGTACTTTAAGTGAAAAAGATACTTATAAAAGAAATTACTTCAAAAAATTATTTTACTCCTTGACAAGGTTATAGTTTATTAATACTTCACCTTTTTTTGGCCTAAAATGGCTTTTAGAGTACAAGAAAAAAATATATATATAGTCAGAGATGGATTTCGTTCCTCCATAAACTGACATTTTAACAGTTACTTAAATATTTAACATACAATTTGCTCTGACAAATATTCACCAGCCAAAGTTCACCAAGGTGTTTCATTACATCCTAAAACATTTCACAAGGGTAACTTAATCCTTTTCTCAAATTCAGTTGTTGAATTCCACACCCTGGTATCCCTTAATGTTTTAATTCATTGATAGATTATTTAAATTGCAAATGACCTCCTTTTTCTCCAGAATCACCCCTCTTGGCTCTGCTTGAGCTTCAATTCACATCTTAATAAAAAAGAGATTTCATCATTTGCCTACTTAATTTTAGCAACAGCATTTTCCTTTGATCTCTCTTTGATGAGACATTTAATGTTTGTATATTTCATACAAAACCATGTAACTGTTCATTTATGTATTTGTCCACCTTACACACTATTATTTTTTCTTGTCCATCTTCATTCTGTCCCTTTTCTTTCTAGTTTCGCAGGTTCCCATCTTGCAGGCCTTAACATTACGCCAGAATTTTTAATTTAAACAGGAATTGTCTGTTTCACTCCCTATTAAGCCTTTGCTAAATCAGAGCAAAAGTTTAAAGACTGAGGCTTTACCTCTCTTTTTGAGAAAAAAAAATGGTTGAAAGATTATTTTTTAGTCTTTTTCTTCTCAGGTAGATCATAATTTTATTTAAAAATTAAAAAAAAAAAAAAAAAAAAAACAGCAAGCAAACAACAACCCTACATTAAATTATAAATATTTTAGGGTTTTAATGAAAAATAAAATAGGATGAAAATGTGTATACAAAACCCTATCTCCAGCACTGAATTTTCTTAATCCACAAATCATTGAAGCTTGGAAACACAGAATATAATAATAAACTGATGTTTATACTCTGTCACGGACACACCAGAAGGGTCAGAAATAAAGCTCTAGTCATTCTGAATTCATAACCTTTTATTTCTTCCAGTCTGCTTCTTTTAGTCTCCTTTACATAGTTATTTTAGTACTTCTGGTAGTGCATATGTTCATATATACAAAGTCAACTCTGGATTCACATTTTTGCATTTCATTCCTGACACTACATCTGTAACAAAAGCAGCAGCTAACATAAGAAATGCAAACACTGACATCCTGTAAGGTACCCAGAGACATTCAGACAGTAGCATTCGTACAATTACTGGCATATACACCGTTTCAAACAGAAAAACCCTGGAGGAAGGGTAAAGTAGTCCTATCTCTTGCATGATGCCTTGCTTCTCTAAGAGCCTCAACACAGGCAGATTTGGGAATTGTGACCTGAAGCAAGCATGTACACCAAATGAAATTTGTGGCAAATTTGTTCTGTTCATGGGGTGAGGTGAGTAGCACCTGCTGAAGGATATGGCACACCAGGCACACCACATAGGTAAATGGAAATGGATCAGAAGGTGGGAGATGCCAGCCTGGAAAGGCTCTGAAGAATTGACGTGCAGCGGGATGGGGACAGAGAAGTGGGCTCCTGATTGGGAAGTTTGCAGGCACATATTTAAGCACAAACTTAGGTGGCTGTGGCAGTTCTGTCACAGTCAGTGCCTTAACTGGCTGTGATGGTGAGGGCTGCTCCGCAGCGTTTGTGTTCCATGAAAACCTTGATACATACGTACTCATCTTGATGTTAAAGTCTCAGCTTGACGTAGTAGAGTATCACAGTAATAAAAGTTACCACTAGAGGGCATTAAAACCACCATAAATTAGGACTAATACTAAGAGTAGTGCTTGGAAAGACCCAGGTGAGAAAAACTGCAAGGAATGACAGGACGGATAGACAGAGAACATACGGGCCCTGAACAGTATGTGTTCACAGATAAATAACTGAATTGAAGGTGCTGAAGGTCTGGAGCTAACAATGCCAGACAGCTTCCATAGAGAAGACAAGAGTTAATATTAAATTTTATATCAGCACTCAGATAATTAGCTAATTTACATATTTCAGCCTGTAGGCCGTCTACTTAATGACTAGCAAATGTTATAAACTATGACAAAAATTACATTGCACACTGCATCTAGAGATCAAATGGTGATCTTTAATGTCATTGAGGGCAATAGAAGTATCAGTGGGTAACAAATGCTTTACTTTGAGCAGGAGAGGTAAGAAAATTGTTGAGAGGTCTGTGCAGGCTGAGCAGAGGGGCAAAAAAAAGGTGCCTGCAAGCATACAAAAAGCAGAGTTCTCATTTCTGTTGCAACAGACATTTTTGCTTCATATCAGCTCAGCTGTGCAGCAGAACAAAAGAGAAAAAAGAAGAAGCATCTTGTAGGTAACAAGGTCTGTCAAGTATTGTCACTTAAACCCCATATGTTAAATTTTCCTGCAGGCTTTCCCCAGCACTGGAGGATTTTCTTCAGTGCATTCTCTCATTTCTCTTGGGAAAGAAATTAAAAAAGACCTGGGAAATGCTGCCAATGGTGAAATCACATTTCTTTTTAAAGTCTCAATGTCCCAAGCAGTCACATAAACTGAACCTCCCTACCACAGTTTGCTCTGCCTAGAGGGATCATCTAAAAGATTTATTTACTGTTTAGAGATATTCTTTAAGGGAGCAATCTTCCTTTAGATTTTGTTGTTGTTGTTGTTGTGGTCTAAAAAGGTCTGCATACAAACGTATTATACAGGGTAAAGCCAAAGAGGGCTTTTACCCCTTCAGATCAGTAGTTCAAACGGGACCAAATACTTCACACAGGAGTGGGATATACAAGAAAATGGAAAACAGCCACAGCTGAGATAAAACCACAGTATTTGTTATTTTTACATGGATGGTACATCTGCATACTGTCACTAATGAAAGGAAAAAGGTGGTTTCATGGAAACAGATGAAACCAGAGAAGGATCCTCAAGGAAGGGTTTTTTAAAACAAATGTTTTTCTTGAAGATACCAAAGTGCATGAAAAAATTAATATATCTGAAAATAATATGAAAAATAGAGACACACTGGTAAATGTAGTTTTAAGTTTTAGCATACCACCTCTTCAGACAACAATCATTTATCATTATTTTTAACAGCTAATTTTTGCAGAGATTTAAACCTGAGTGGAAATTATTTGTATTTTATGATTTTGCTGCATTCTTGTAAACAAATGACATCATCTGCCACAATCTGTGTTGTCACATACATTTTTCTAGCATTTCAGGCTACAGATACTCACGGGTTTAGTATTTCCTTTAGCAGACAGCACAGCTGATCTTACCTGTGCCTGCACATTTAGAAGTATGAGGTTCAAATACAGCATCCAGCAGAGCACTGTGACAGCAGAGAACTTTTAGCTGGTGAACAACCTGCCTGAAAGAGAGACACACAGATTGCTTTCTTCACCTTATGTTACTCATATATGTTATTATAAGTTTCAACTCTGGCTTCTTGCTATTCAAAATTCAAAATGTTACAGGAAGTTCAACTTTTCCATCTGAAGTGCATGGTACCGGCAGAGTGACAATATCCCCTGAACTAAATGAAAAATGAAGTGACAATCACCTAAGCAGTTTAATTTGTTTGGTTTCTTTAGGAAAAATACAAATTTCTGTAACGTACACCTAATTACAGTATCAGAAGCTGCTTTTGTAGTGTCCAAATGGTGCTTATTTTATAAATATTACAATAAAATATTTTTCATAGCAGTAACACATAGCATAATGAATATAATACATTTTATCTAGTATGGTCATTTACAAAGTCCTTTACAGTGAAATTATTTTTCAATTTAATTGTAACAATATATTTAAATTTTCTGCAACTCCATTTACCTTAGAAAAAAATATTTCTTTTTCTGATGCATTCAGATAATAATGACTAGAAAGAATATTAAATGTTTTAAGAAATTTAGAGAAGTATGACTTAAAATGGACATTAGTCCACAGTCTAATACAAAGTTATGAGACATTTAGAATCTGTTTTTGAATTTGTTAATGCAAAATATCTTTCACACAGATGTTTCTTATCTAGATTTCTAGCAGATTTTCAAACCTCCAGCAATCCTCATGGTTTTCTATAAAGTTGTGTTTTTTTAAGAGTAAGAGGTCTCATCTGGCATTATTAATTAGGTTTGTGCAAATCAAAAGAGGAAGTCAGATTTGGAAGCCACTCTTTACCACTGAGTTGACAACTGCCCATTTTTTCTGTCTTGGCATGCTTTCAGTTGAGCTGCCATGTATGACGGACTAATGACATCCAGTCTTTGCTCTAATTTCTATTTCAACAAATGCATCATATCATAAAATTCACCAAATTCAAGACCATTTACACAACAGTCAAAAAATATACAATATTTAGGACACTGTGACAAATTCAAATACTATTAATTCACTGAAATACTACTAGGGATCCAAAATAAATCAACTCACTTAAGAGTCCCTAAAGAACTTGAGTAATAACACTTAACAATATAACACTGTCCTAATATACTCGCCCCATAAAAAAAACCCTAACAAACCAACAAGGAAAATATGTCAAGATCCTTCAAACTGTGTAATATGAAGGCAATCATACTGTCGTTATCCTCAGTACTGCTGTATGCATGCAGAAAATGAAATAAATCCAGTAACACAAAAATTCTTTTGGAGATGAGAAAAAACAGATAGTAACATTTGATTAAAAAAAACTTCAAGATCAAGTGGCAATAACTCTGGGGTTTGCTGTGGAATTTTTGTGTGGTTTACAAGCTGAGAAATCGGCTACAATCTGGAGCATATTCTTTTTTCTCTGTTAGTTTCTAGATTCGGTGATGCTTCCCGGAAGTGAAGGTCTACGCCATCAGGTACAAAGGCTTGATAAACTGCCACAGTATAACAGATGTCACTGTAGTATATTTGTAATATATATCTCAAATATATATATATATATTTGTATATATGTATACCTATATACCAATATAATCCAAATGCAGCTTCATTCTTGTCTTAAAAGTAATCAAGCATCCAGTTGCCTACTACAGTTGTGTAGCTCTTAACAGCTATTAGAAATGTTGGTATTCCCTTGAAGGCAAACCACAGAAAACAATATGCTATCCTAACTGAATCTTAAATTGTTTGCTCAAGAGAAACAAAAATACTTGGGAATCATGATAAAAGTTGTGGGGATTTTCAACTTAGGATCCATATATTTAATGATTACTGAGACTTAGAAATCAACTGCCTTCCTCTAGCAGTCAGATTTTTGAAGTACTATTGCTGACACTCTGAAAGGCATTTGTGATTTCAGTGGTTCTTTCTCTGTCATTTTTGATATTTTCCCAGACATTAGGAACAACAATTTCAAGAAGTTCTTCATGCTGAGAAGCTATAATAGACTTATTTCAAATAATACTCTTCTTATGCAGACCCCAAATTGTAAACATTTTTAAGAAATTAAAAGCTACTTCTGCATGTGCAACAGTATGTTTGATTTCAATTAATGCTATCTTTACCATTCCAGTCAAATCTGCATTTCTAGTCATGTTGTCAATTGCAAAGTCTTCTTCTAGTGCACTGCCTGCCTTCCTTGATGAAAAGTTTTCATCACTGTCAGAGTCGTGATCCACTTTCCAGACATTTTTAACATTACATTAGTATTAATAATTGGTAGATTTACCCTTAGATGGTGATCATTCTGCTTGCACTGTGTTGGTTTTGTATTAGACCAATAAAACCTAGATATTATGCCTCATACATCTAGTATATAACCTCTGAAAAACAGATGGAAGATGGAAGAGAATTCTTATTAGAAAACAGAACAATGACTGCATAGGATTATTTGAGTTCATTTTTAGCTATTCTGGAAATATATTCAAAATGTGCTATTTTGCATTTCAGCAGGAGCTGGAACAGTTTGTACACTGGGTTTGTAAAGAAATTTGAGATGTTTTTCTTTAAAATATTCTTCATTGTCATTGAGCAGTTATCAGCAAAGGTAGCTCAAGATACAGCACTCAGAATCCTTTGGGCTGTATCAGCCTGACCAGGTTCTCATCTTCAGGTAGAGGAAGGTGGTATCAGAGGGAACTGACACCTCAGATTCAACTGAAGTGTTTTCCATCGCAGTTTTGCCCTAAAATTCTCATTCACGTCTTCTCCAATCTGCAAAGAAAGTTTTTTTATCTTTTCAGTACTGTCGCCAGAGTCCGGGACTTTGAAAACGCACAAGTACCACAGCTAAGTCTCCTAATGGTTGGACTTTTCCAAACATAAGCAACCAAGTCTCAAGAGAAATTTCCAGAGAAACTGGTAGGATCTGCACCTTATACCTGTTGTAGTACTAACTGGACCCAAAGCCTATATGCAACAAGCAGGTAGTTGTTATTCAGATAGGAATTAACTCTCACATATGTTTTATTCCTTGAATGCCATTTTACAAAATATACAAACATAAAAAGTGTATCTTGGATAATATCACTCAGAAGCTGGCACAAATCATATAGTATTGGTTGAAGTTAAGTTTTCCTTTTTCAGTGTGGAGGTTTATTTTAAAATACTAATTTGTTTTCTGGCTTAATTGCTTAGAAATAGAGTTGAGATTTCATCTGAAAGCTGAATTTGTTTCTTTTTTTTTCCTTGTTCATTAGGCAGAAAAATGATAAACAGTAACATAAAATAGAACATGAGCAGTCACCTTGAAATGGCTAATGGTAGTTAGCTGGAAGCCTCTAGTATAGTTCTGGATTTATACATAAAATACTGGAGTTTAGTGTTTTCTTATTTTTAAAAATAAAGGCAGGAACACTGGACTTTATTATCCTTTTGCCAGCTTTAAAACTTTAGTTGCCTGAAGATCAAGTTCTGAATTAATCCAATAGTAGGATCTTGTAAAGTGACTTTCCCCGCTAAATCTCTCTTCTTTCCGTAGAAGCATGGGAGAAAGGTCATGGTGCAAATTCCCTGAATCACTCATCCTTTATGCCCCGGTGCCTGTGCAGTTATAGGGGTAACATGCTTAGATGAAACAGTCTTTACACAAAGTTGTGTTTCCTAACCTTTTTACCTGAGGAATTATCCAACAGTAAGTACAATATGTTCAGGGGCCATAAGCAGGAATTCTGTTAGCTTTACTGGAGAGAGGAAAGTTGTCCAATCCTTACTGTCATCTTCTCTTATTTTCTTCCTAAATCTAGGAAAAACAGTTGCAGCAGTACATTCAAAATATAGGCACTTGTTACCTTTGAATACTGCAGAAAAATCAAATAAAATGCAAGTCTGGAAACAAAGCCGGTAGTGAAATTGCACTGAAGCTTCATCTTTTGCAAGCTTTCTTTAACAAATACTTCAGCTGCAGAAAGACAATGATTTTTCAAGACATTTTTGTCTGAAAGCTTGTTTCTAAGAAAGCAAGGTTCTCCAAACAGAAGAATTAAGGAAACAGCCAGAATGCTTTTTCCTTGTCTGTTTTGCAGTCAAAACCAAAACAAAACCAAACAAACATTTCAGCAATAGGCTGTGCAAAAAAAAAAATAGGGAGTTTACAGAACGGCATCTAAGCCAGAGGTATTCTGTTAGCTGTGAATTAGTAGATTACATTGTTCCTAGCTTGGTAACTCCTACATCAAGCAAACTTAACCTTGTTAAGTTTAGTGTCATTTTACAACATCCTAAGCCCAAATTCAGATCAATTGTCTTCACATTATGAATGTCACTTGTGTACACTTGGACTCTTCTAAAAAATGGTAAAGGGAAAACAGACAACTAACTGCCACCAGTAAATCTGCCATCCATTTTTATTACTGGAGTTCTTTGAGTTCTTTTCTATAAATTCAGCTTCAGAAATCTGCAGGGTGCAGTAATTACACCAAGACATGAGAAAGCCCCACATTTCAGTCTGAAACCGCACCTCCAGAATACTGATGAAGAGGAAAAATAAGAACAAGAAAACAAATATGCCAATATTACATACTGCTGCAGTCCCCTTGGTGGGCTATACGATACTACTTCATGAATAAAGATGGAGTAAACTACATTTGTAGCATAATAAGAAAAGGTAATTAGTGCCATCTATTCACCACAGTTAGAATTTGACTAGAACAATTTGATTACTTTTATCACATTTTAAACTTTGAGTAAGATTTCCAGCTCTGTAATCCAGTTAGTGGCAAAGTGTGGAGAATCTAAGTCAGCTTCCCGATATGATTGATGAGTATGTGCTGTGCAGGAAAGGAGCTGTAAAAAAATACAGAACTCATAATATAGACACTGTCTGCTTGCTTTAAAGCAAATCTATTCTAAATCAGTTTGAATCCTTCAGCATGACTAAAATATAAGCTTAGTATCTTCTCTGAACAAACAGGAAATGGAAAACTATTCATAGGAAAGAGGAGCCCCTTTTTTGGTTTGAACTTAATACTATGATCTTTCTGATATGCATTAATTATTTATATTTTGTTAACTCCCACATCCTGCTGAGATTTGGGCTCTAGTCATGCTGTGTGTTATACAAACACAGAGCTAATTACAATGACAGACTACTTCAAATTCAAATCTAAATTTATTGACAAAATATTGAGTGATACACCCTGAGACAATGACAAGCGTAGGAATTTAAATACACACTCAGATCTTCACTACCACTGATGTCAGGGAAGCCTAGCAAAGTGAGGCACAGGGCTCTCGTGAGGGGCATGCATACAGTCTGCACTAACCAAAACTCCCATTGTTACTCTGAGTCTAAGAGACTCTGTATAAGGCTAGAGGCTCTTCTCCTGAGAGCTAAAAACCAACTCCATCCAGATCCACAGCTTGATCCCAAGTAGTAATGGCAAAACCATGAAAGCAGACAAGCTCCTCAATCTCTTTGAAGGAGGGGTGCCATTTAATGACCTACCTACTCTGCACTCGTAATCCACAAAAGTACCAGGAAATTAATTATCCCAATTGTTTTATTATGATCCTGCCCCTGTCAAGAGTGGAAGTTTTGCAGAAAGAAAATTTTATCATTCAGAGCTTTGCTTATCATGCTTTCAAATTTCTCTTTTTTGTTTCCTGCAAAATTAAGGTTATTAAAGGACTTTAATATTATTTTGACAGTAATATGAGAGTTTTGTATTGTCTTATTCTAAGGAAGAAGATTTTTCTATAGATGAAAATGCAGAAGCTTTTCCTAGATGATCAGATAACTGGTTATATTGCATCCTGTTATGACTAATCACACTGTTTTCTGATCTGACTTTTTTTATATAAACATTCGTGTGGTGTGTAGTTATACTGAAATGATATAGCTTTATGTGCCAGAATACAAATTATACTTCTTTATAAAATATTTAAAATGTTGTGGGATTACTCTTTTTATATTTGATTTCCACCCACGGTGTTTTGAGGGCTTCTTTATGACAAGATTTTTCTTCTTTTTTGTATATGTTGTGGAATACAAGCACTTACAATTTTCCTGTCATTTCCACTGGTGCTCTGCAATTTTTCTTTCAAAAAGATAAACCTAGAAAACATTTGGCAGTAAGGGAAGGGAATTTTCTAGGGTGCAGTCTAGGAAGTGAAATGAGAGGATTTAAATAAAATCCTAATTTGGATTAAAACATTGCTTTAAGGATACTCCAAACCTGCAGTTTCAGGTTTACATGTGTTCAGCTGAAGGGAAAGTTATTTCCATGGCAAGTGTTTTGATCCTGCCATCTATAGACTGGACATTCAATGCACGTTTATCTAGTGGTTTGATTCCTTTGGAACATCCAGTGTATACATATCTACTTTGAAGAGGTAGTTGAATAAGTAGAAGGTAGATTTAGACCAGATATTAGGAAGAAGTTCATCACTATGAGGGTCGTGAGACACTGACACAGGTTGCTCAGAGAAGCTGTGGCTGCCCTGCCCCATCCTTGGAAGTGTTGAAGGCCAGGTTGGACAGGACTTTGAGCAACCTGGTCTAGTGGAAGGTGTCCCTGCCTAAGGTACGGGGTTGGAAATAGGCGATCTTTAAGGTTGCTTCCATCCTAAACCATTCTGTGATTCTATGAAGTAATGCATTTCTTAATGTGATTTTCTATTTAAGGATTTCAATGTGATTTTAAAAACATAAAAATAATTACTATTCCACCAAATGGATGAAAATTATCTCCTTTTTTTGAACAGAAATACTGAAGCCCTGAATAATTTAATCAACAGGCCTAAAATTCCAGAGGAAATATGAAATACTCCTAGTAACAGCATGAAAACTCAAAACTACAGCCTTTACTCTAAAATCCATATATACATTTATGGCTTTTCATTACATTTGAGCATCTAATAATGCTTAATGATTTCATCACAGAGTTCCTCTGTAATGTCAGCAGTTCCATTATCCCCGATTTACAGGTTTAAAAATAGTATATGTGATTTAGATGAAATATAGGCACCTGAGCTAAAAATTAGATCTCCAAAACTATTGCACTTCTGTGTCTTGTCTCTGGAGGTATCTGATGCATTCACTTTGGGCCTGATCTTGATTTCTCTCCTCTATTAAAAATAATGATTTTCAACAGAAGACAGCTGCCTGATAGCACTTTATGGAGAGAGAAACAGAGTAGCAGGAAAGCTAGACAGCAAAAAGAGGAATTCCCTCTTTCTGGCTTGAAACATATTTCAAAATAAAAGATTCTGGGTGTGGACCCCCTGTGGGGGATAACAACGTTAGGCAGCCTAGGGAGGGCATCTGAGCTTTGAAGAGACAGGTTTTAAACCAGTTCCTTTGTCTCTGGATCTTTATGATCAAACTACTTAGAGCTATATTTTTCCCTCGGTTGAGCATACTTTTTTTCTGCAACTTCCCAGTGATAGCCAAAAGTTATGTGTACAACTGCAGGACAAAATTACAGAAGTACTTCCGTAAGTAAAGAGAAATATCCAAAACTGAATTATTGCTGTGGTGGAAAATTTAGTCTGTTCTAAACTGCTGGTTGTTCTTTGGGCAGACTTCAAGACTTACAAACTGCTTGACAGAAACACAAACCAATTCTCTTTTTTTTTTTTTTTTTCTGAAAAGCAATACTTGCCAGTGAGTATAGGTTGGAAACAAGTACAAAGTCTGTGTGACCTCAGAAAGGTCATATAAACCCAGAGCCTTTCTTATTTTCATTACTCATATTTTCCACTTCCCTTAAATACTATTATGAAAAAAAAGCAGCCTTTAATGCTGAATTAATGTTCCAAATATTCCTGAGCATTGAGGCATCATTTCAATAATTTTAAGGTATAGTTACTGCAAAAGATGAGAAAAAGCCAATTAACATAATGTAAGTCAACAGAGCATGTAATATGGCAGGGAAAAGAGTATAATTCAGTAATAATGTAGAGGTGTCTCCAGATAGAACAAACCCCCACAGCCAGCGTTATCCCATTCCTTGTCAGACTGGCCATTGGACAGCAGGGGAGGCAGCACAATAATGGATCATGGGAGAACATGCGTCCATGTGCACTAGTGCAGTTGACTGCAGTTGGATGAACTAGGTAAGCCATGCAAAATTTGTGTGTATTAAAGATTACACTGTATGATATTCTGTGAGAAGTTAAGTGATGTTATCTCCCTCTGCATCTTCACTGGGATGAGTCTGGAAAAGCTGTATTCCATTGGTCTCTCCACATACCTTGGATAACAGTAAGTATGAGGGACTATACGGGGTATAGTCACAAATATTGTCTGAGAAGTGAAAACACTTCTTGCAGTCAGGGACTTTAAAACGCCAATCCTTCAATCTTCTCACCTTCTTTTCTTTTAACAACAAAGCAGATTTGCAAATTATTTCCCCTTGAGTATACAAATGCCTTTGCAGGCAGAAATTAAAATACTTTTAGCAGATAGGGATGTATTACATAGCAGAATACAGTAAAAGTGCCCAAGCAGCATGATGTGCTACTAGGCATATGCCCATGTTAGTTCTGTGGAGAAGGTAAGGCTGTCTTGTGCAGATTCCCTCAATGACGTTGTTAAATGGCACTGGTGGCTGTACACTAGTGCAGAGCAGCACAAATTGGTAACAGTTCGAAATGGAAATTGCAGGATAGAAAATACAGTGTATCTGCTGAAGATAAATGCACACTATTATAATTTTTTTTAATCAATTATTTCATTAGGATACGTGTCTCAGTCTTCCTTCTGATAAGCAGATATAAGTCAAACACATTCTATAAAACCTATTTGAACAAGTTAACTAGAAAAAGTGGTGGACATTAGATTTCCTGAACTGTTCAAATGCAAACTAGTTTCTTTTTCAAAGTTTGCCAGTTTCTGAGAAGTAGCTACAATGCAACTGGACAGTTTATTTTAAACTGGAAGTTGCGCTACGTAGTTACCTTGAGAACATGAATCCCTCAGGCTGCATTACAAACTTGATAGGTGGAAAAATAATCCTTTCACCTCATTCTGTTCAACACACTTGAGAAATGAACATGCACTGGTTTCACTGTTGCCTGTATTACAGCTACATGAACATTATTTTATATACAAGGAATTTCCCCTCACCTTGTTTGGGCTATATATAGGGATAGGGAAAACACTTTGGAAGTCAGATTGGAAGAAAAGGAAAATATTACAGTAGTTCTTGAGAAATAAAATGGTGATATATCGTAAGAAGGTGTTTCAGAAATGTAGAAGAAATAAGGAGAATGCGGGCATGCATCAGTGCAGGAAAAAAGGCACAACTGAGGGTAAAGCTGTCTACCATGAACACAGAAAAAAAAGGAAATCAATGAGTATGAGGAGTGAGAAAATCCTGCTCACTTTCTGGAAGCAGTAAGAAAATTTTAAAGATATAGCTAAAAGAAGGAAAGGGATATGAGTTTAGAAAAATCCAGAACAAAAGCAGAAAAGACATGTTCAAGTTGAGAAGTAGAATGAAGAATTATTAAAATTCCTCTCCCTTTTATTAAGATATTCATCCTTATTCAACATTGTGTGAAGTCTCATCCAAAAGCATATGTAGATCATCGAGAAGCACATGTAGACTTTCACAGAATCATAGCATAGTTTGGGTTGGAAGGGACCTTCAAACCCCATCTAGTTCAACCCCTCTGCAGTGAGCAGGAGCATCTTCAAATAGATCAGGTTGCACAGAAGCACATCCAGCATGGTCTTGAATATCTCCAGGGATGAGGCATCCACATTTCTGGGCAACCTGCAACAGTGTCTCACCACCCTCACAGTAAAGATCTTTTTCCTAAAATATAATCTAAATCTCCCCTCTGTCAGTTTAAAGCCATTCCCACTTGTCCTGTCACTACAGGCCCTTGCAAAAAGTCACCCTCACTAGATTTCTCACAACCCCCTTTTAGGCACTGGAAGGCTGCTGCAAGGTCTCCCCTGAGCTTTCTCTTCTACAGGCAAAACAAGCCCAACTCTCGCAGCCTGTCTTCATACGGGTGCACCAGCTCCCTGATCATCTCTGTGGCCTTCTCTGGAGTCACTCGAGCAGGTCCACAGCCCTCTTGTGTTGGGGTCCCCAGAGCTGGATGCAGTACTGCAGGTGGGTTCTCACTAGAGCATGGTAGAGGGGCAGAATCATCTCCCTCGACCTGTTCACACTGCTGGTGATCCAGCCCAGCATACAGTTGGCTTTCTGGGCTGCAAGCACACACTGCTGGCTCGTGTTGAGCTTCTTGTCAACCAACAACCCCAACAGTCCTCCTCAGTGCTGCTCTGAATTCATTCTCTGCCCAGCCTGTGTTCATGTTTGGGATTGCACTGACCCAGGTTCAGGACTTTGCACTTGGCCTTGTTCAATTTCATGAAGTTTACACTGGCCCACCTCTCATGCTTGTCAAGGTCCCTCTGGATGGCATCTTTTCTCTCCAGTGTGTCAGTCACACCACACATCTTGGTGGTGTCAGCAAGCTTGGTGAGGGTGCTCTCAATCCCGCATATTAGGGGTTTTAATCATAAAAGGTTGGTATTATATTTCTACTTCCTATATAATTTTCTATCATCACTAATACCTTGTCTCTGTTAAGAAACAGTGTTTCTGGTCATCAATCCTCAGAAATATCTGCTTACTTCCTTCAGAAATTAATATTATTAATCTTTGTCCATTGTTTCAGATCTTCATGTCCTTGCCATCAATGTGTACAGGAAATGTGCGTTATGTTCAAAACCTGCAGACTTTAATTAAGTTTATTTTTCATCAGCCCCACTAGGTTTAATATGTTTTGGTTATTAATAAAAATAAAGAAGTACTGCAACTCATCCTGGGTTGCAAAAGAATCCCTTTTTCTCAGGAGCTGCACCTAAGCCATTACGCTTTAGGCTGGAACAAACAGTATCACTGCATATCAGACGATGTGAACTTGCCTTTTGGATTTATACAGACTCCTAATTTAGTGCAGACTGAGGTCATATATGTGATTGTACATTCATTGTCACAATAGAAAATCCTTGCATGCTACATGGTCTTGTTCATTTACAGACTCACAGAATGGCTGAGGTTGGAAGGGACTTCTGGAAGTCTTTTGGTCCAACCCCCGTGCTCAGGGGAGGGGTTCATTAAAGCTTTTTGTAGACGCATGAAGTAGAAACACTTCTGCAAGGTCTAATATATATATATACAGGCTTTAGTTTTCAAAGAAAAAACACAAATAAGAACCAGATGGCTTTCAGACATGGGGCACAGACTTCCCTCAAGAGCCTGTAGGCCTGCAACCAGTGTAAAACACGTAAAAGAATAGCACTGGCACAGATTTGGGGACAGATACTGTACTTGATGCAAATAGTAACAGCTAAGCAAACAAATTGTAAAAAGATGCAGTTTTAAAAGACTGCCAAATGTTTCTGCTGCACCACTGAGACACTCAACCTGTATTTTACAAAGACACTCATATTGTAACATTATTGCTAACAGAACCACAAAGAAGGTCAAGGTTGTTGCTGAAGTGTCAGTTTCTCCCACGGCTTCACTCCACCAAAAGCCTGAGGATCTGTCTCTAGATGTCCCAGGCTCACCCTTTCACTATACAGACCAATATGAGATTACTTGGGTCCACTGATCAATACAGAAAGATCAGCTGCTAACTTTTTACAGCCACTTCATACTAAATTTGAGTATTCAGTTCATTGGCGTAAACACTTCGTACCATTATACATAAATTAACCTACAAGAATTCTATTAAGGATTCAAATGTTATTTATATTGCATATAAGTATGGATGATGCTACTGGTTCAGACAATGACGCATCTTACCTAGTACTCAATTTCTGCAAGAGGTCTATGGCAGATAGCGGGGGAAGAGCCCAAGCCCAGGACAAACAAATGGTGGTATTTTTCCTCCAATGAGCAACAATTTGCAAATGTCACATTTCCTGGGACAGAGGTGCTAGGATTGTCCACCTGAACCTTTATCTCTGCTGCAAGTCAAAGACATGGGCTTACTCTACACTTAGCAAAACAAACTGTAAAGATGTTGAAGTATTCCACACATTGCATTACAAGAAAAAAAACAAACCACAAACAGTTGATGTCGCTGTTGATGCAAATTTGGATATGGGAGTAAAATTATACTGGTTTCTAATATGTCTAAAAGAGAGGCAATAGCACAGAAATTTAAAGTTATGCTTTTTTCTATTTCATAATGTACCTTCTATGCAACATGAAAAAAAAAAACAAAAAACACCACTACCCCATAAATTAAGTCTCCTGGATATTTAAACATACTTAAATCATTTTCTTCACAATCTTAAAAAAAAAACCCACAATAATTTCTCTGGGGTAGCCATGATTAATATGAGTAGTCATGAATGTCTCAAGCTATATAGAGGGAGTTACAGATAAAATACAGGGAGGCCAATTAAGACTCTGTTCTAAAAATCGAATATGCCATTACCAAAACAGTGTGCAGACATGAGAAGTATTAATGTCTAAATGGCCCCAAAACTATAAATAAACATGCCTTTGCTTTTACTCATTTCCTTCATATTTATCTTTTTGCATATACTACTGTGCAATTGTGGAATAGGAGCTATAAACGATGCAGCCCATAATGTTTGAATAAAGAAAAGCTCCGGTCTTCCATCCTATTAAAAAACCAAACACAACTGCAAAACAGTGCACTCAACATTAATTCATAGATTAAACTAGATTTCTCTTCTTTATTTTCCTGTGAACAGCCATATTTAATACTCAACATAGATAAAGCAGCACAGTGGGACTTTCTAGAACTAGGTATTTCTTGAAAGCTATTTCATCTTATCTTTATCAGCAGTAAAATTGCATATCCGAAGAAAAATTTATAAAATAACCTATGGTTTTAAAGATCAGTGATGATGGTATACATACATCTCGGAATCTGAATTCATGAGACATTGAATGCAAACCTGCAAATTTTATAGATTTCCTAAATATATTCTTTTAGTCCAATAAGAAAATGCCTGATCTTATTTTGTTTCACACTTTCAGAAGTCATTTGACCACATGAATGCAAATAAAACCTACATTCATTTTGATCCGGAAATACCTTGCATGACAGTGAAAGCCATGAACATGCAAAACAAGATTAACAATCCTGGTAATTAATATTTCTATTTCATGGCAGCAATTCTCAGTAGTACCTCTAAATTATTTCCAAGTGTATCTGCTCTAGTGCAGATTCTTTCTAGAAAAAGTAATACTTCTGTCTTTCTGGGGTTTCACATAATAGCCTTTGGTAAGGGGAGAGGAGGGCTATTTGCCTTGTTTGATTTTGTACCTATGACAAACACTGAATTCACCCATCTCAGCCAGTACAACGGTTCTTTATAGTTTTTGGTTTGATTTGGATTGAGTTGAGGTGTGTTTTTTTTACTGTCACAGCAGTGTACTTTCATATTAAGGAAACAACTCTAGTCACATGTAAGTCTCTAGCCTGTATTAAGAATACGTATTAAAAAAATCACACCATCTCACTATGCACAGATCTTTGTAAATAACGTACGATATAACTCTTTCAGCATAGTTTCTGGTAACAGGTGCCATATTTAAATAAATACATAAATACACAATAACGGATTCACACCAAGCCCTCCAGGAATTTAAGGCCATCTCATTTTGATACTGATTATTTCAATTCACCATTTCCTGTCAAAAGTATTTCCATGTTTCCCCATTTTTTCATTCAAAAGTATTCAATTAAGCAAATAATAAACTCAAGTAATGCCTTGTCTATTTAAAATGACAGATCTTAAAATATTATCAAAAAGTAGCAACACAACAACCTTTATCAAACCTTTAGATGTAAAATTATCAATGAATGCTGCTAATTACCTCTAATAAAATCAAACATTACATACTGTTCCTTTCACTTAGTTGAAAGTGGCCTGGAAATTTTTTGAATTAACCAATACAGAAACAATTTAACTAAAATTTACACACACACACACAAAAAAAGCAAAACAAAATGATATTGCTTTTATCTAGAACATTTAATTACTTTTTTTTTTTTTTTTTGGCCTTTCAGGTATGAGCTGTGACTGTCAGACTGTCATGTTTGTGGAAAATATAGTTCTCTTTTGGATATACAAGGACAAATCACTGCATTTATTTCTTTGCTTCTCAAAAAAAATGACTTCCTATTTACTGCCTTTCGGTTACTAAGACAGAGACCATCAATAATAAAGATATTATTTTCTAAAATAAATGCACAGAGATAAATTTATGATGTGATAATAAACATTTAATAAAATGAATGCATTGGAATTGCAAATTAAAATCACAAAAATGTGACCAAAAAATTCTCACTCTTACCATTCCCGCATCCTGGGTATCAGCTACCTCCAGTAAAGACTGGAGCTGCATAATACAAGATAGAAATATTTAATTATTCGGGGAAATTAAATAAAAATAAAACCTCAAAGGAAAACTCCAGTGTAATCCAAGATATAATCTAATTACGAAGGAGAGTAAGTTATTAAAAGTGAAGTATTTTGATAATAAGGAATAATTAAGAAGCAAGCAGATAAACATACTTCTCATCTCTTAGAGGAAACAGACTTTTACTGAAGGAAACAACAGAAAGACCCTGTCTGCTGTGCAAAAGAGAAGTCTGAAGATAGGTAACTAGATATAGGAATAGAACAACTTCAGTTTATTAACACTGAATTTTAATCATTACTTGGTTTATTTCTTTTAGTTACAAAAAGTGTGAAGAATCTGCACACAAATATATTTGCTACTCACCTTCTGCCACTGCCTAGTAGAGGATTATTGAACATTTTTTTTTCTGCATTTAGTGAAGAAACAAATGATCTGTTGAAGTTGGGGTAACTGAGGTAATTTTCACACTGCTTCATAACAGTTCAACCCTCCTAATACTGCCGCATAGCATACAGATTTCATTCCAAAGAAAACGTTGAATGCTAGAAGAGTCTTAGGTGGGAAAAGGAGGAAAAAACAGTCCAAACCCAGTTTTCTTAATTCTTCTGGCACTGAACTCTTTTCCTACAGTGGAAAAAAACTCTTTTCCTACATCCTTATCTTAGATCCCATCCTTATCTTAGGTTGAATCAGACTGACTTTGGCCCACATTAGTACATTTACAACTGCTAATAATTAACCTTGTAGTACAGCTCAAAGTTACAAGCCCAATGTTTGGTTACATCTTTAGAATTAAGTTTCTAGATTTGATTTATTTCTTTAGGTTTATAATAAAGTTATTTATCAGAAATATTCTGTTAATAATTCATATTGGCAATATAAATCTGTTTCCTTTCAAGCCTACTTTGTAGCTACAGCAAAGGTCCCACACCTCTTGCTGGTCTGAATTAAGCATGTAGTAGTAGCTCTAACTGTAAATTCTCTAACTTTTGAGAGTTCCCAATCTGACTTGAATAAACTTGGGATTTAGTATTTACTCATCAATTATTTGTGCATACATATAGTTAGATCAAGCACTAGAATTCAGATCTTCCAGAAAATTAACATAAAAGCCATCAGTATACTTTTTCTTAATAAACCTGAAGGACTTTATTACGTAAATGATGTGACCCACATTATTATACCACTGCAACTGTACTGGCAGCATTTCTTGATGCTGTTTTCAAATGGTTATTAACAGAAGAATTGAACTGCTGTACAACTTCCAGGACTATAAAACAAAAAGAAAGGATACAAAAATACCTCCCAGTCTGTGCACTCTTTTAATAACATGCACTAACTGCAACACAGTCTTTACAGTTTTAATAAAATAATTGACACCTCTGGCTATTAGATTTTCTCCAAAATACTGATTTGCATTAACTTGGTTTTGAAAGCCTGGCAGACACACTTGCAATTAGAAAATTCAGAGAGAGAGACAAAAAAAAAAAAAAAAGAAATAAGGAAATCTGTGGGTATTTTTTCAGTTTCAGAGATTCTGGATAATAAAAGCATGCTTTTATGTAAGTCGTGTTTTGTATAATGCTCTGATCTCTTTCTGGATTTGCTGCAAGATTCTGGAAAGAGTGTTGTACCCTACTGTGTTTTAATTTATCTGCATTTTGGTATTAATGATTTTTTTAATATAGACTTTCCTCTGTACATTCTGTTCTGAAGAATGTTGTAGCCAGCACTAGGTTTACAATTAGGAAATGACTGTTCCTTTGCTGTAATGGTCACAAATGTTATAGAAATCACTTCCTATCTCGTATCCCCACACAGGGAATAAAGATTTTAGGTATAGACTGCAGCAGGTACTGAAACCAAAATCTTTTCCCAAATAACTTTCTTTCCCAACAATGACATAATGTCCTACTATTCTGTCTTGCGTCTTTTCCATAAGGATGCTCTTTACTAGATTTTTATGACATAAGTGCATAAAACCAGCAGCATATGCATATCATAATACATACTTCATATGAATTTTGAGATGTTTGAGAAATTAATATTTATAAAGATCATTGGATGACATGTTCCATGTGAAAACTGCAATGTTAAAACATTGCTGATTTTGAACTTTCATAAAATGAATAGATATGAGCAGAATCTGAAAAACAAAAAAAGCTATTTGATTCACGAAGCCTTGATCTCAATACTGTTTTACAGGTTAATCACATTCAAGAAGTATGTACCAGTAAGCCTCCCTCAAAGTCTAAAATGAGGGGCAAGATGAATACAGTCTGAAAAACAGTGATTTTTGTGTGTGTGTGTGTGTCTCCTGAAGTTTTTCTACTTCAAGAAGAGCATTTGAAAGCAACTGAGTCTGCTAAAAACAAAAACAAAGGACATAGAAACAAGCATCATATGAAAAAAAAACCAATATAGAAATCAATGAAGAGTCACTGAAGGCAAATTCTACTCAGAAAACATGAAAATTTTGGTTTCTGGTCAAGCGTAATAGTTTTTCCAAGCCAAAAATCTTTTCTGATGTTCTTGTGTCTAACTGCACTGTCGGAGATCTAACTACTCCTTCAAGTTTCTCAATCTTTTTAATTGTAAATAACAACCAAATAAATCAAACAGTTGAGCATGTACTCAATACCTGGACATCTAGTTTCTTGCCTTTTTTTTCAAGATAAACAGAAGAGAAGAATCTCCTAATCTTGAAAATTTCCCCTTT
This sequence comes from Lathamus discolor, assembly GCF_037157495.1. Lineage (NCBI taxonomy): Eukaryota > Metazoa > Chordata > Aves > Psittaciformes > Psittacidae > Lathamus > Lathamus discolor. Next base: position 101,200,581 of record NC_088885.1, on the reverse strand, counting down.
TCTGATGGGATAGTACTTGCTGGGTTTTTGTTGCATTTTTCCCCTTCTGTAGACCTGTATTTTTCTGAAATCCTTCTCTTTTCTTCTTTCAGGTAAATATCTTCTTCAGTCTGATGCAAGCCTCTTATTATTACCATGAAAATGCTGTTAGTCACATCTTTCTTCCCCAGAAGCAAAGAAGCAATCTTATATCAGTCTCTACCCCAGATTCTTAGAAAATTTGGGAATTATATCCCAAATATATATAATTATTCAGATTAGTTCTAGTTCTACAGAAAATTCATCATTCTCTGCTTATTGCCAGAAACATTTTCAAGAAATTTCCCAGAAAGTCAGTTACATTTAGAGAGTATATCCATCTTTGATGTAAACTTGGGTCCATAATTGGCAGCAATGGAATATTTTTCAGAAATGTTGTCTATACATGAGCAATGTTGTTACCTGCACTGCCTTAACATAATAAAAAAAGCTAGACACCGTTTTCAAGCCCTCCAAAATGTATAGTGACCCTCTCTACACATGCTATAGGTTTCTCCACCTGAATAGCAGAACTTCAGTACTTAGGGACTCCTTGTCTGCAGAGACTGCATAAGACTGGGGCACCAGGTGGAAATGAGCTGGGGCAGACAGGAGGCTCTGCTGAGAGCTGCACAACAATAAAATTATGCATTCTGCTTTCCTGCTAAAGCACTTAGATTCAGAAAATTAATATATATTAGTAAAGGTGCCAAAAAGTTATAGCTGATTTTAGTAATTAAAAAAAACCCAACAAAATCCCAACCCCCAAAACCCTCCAACTTAATTGAATTATCTCTTAATCTAGAGGTTTGAACACTGAAATTTCTAAAGTGGGAACATTTGAATTAATTTCAGTATAACCCCATTACATTACATTGCTTCAAAGTTTACAAAGTACTCAGTTCAGCTATCCCAAAATTCACCATACCAAAAATTCAACAATAAAAACAGTGAGGTCTTGACAAATCTAATTAAGGTAATGTATAATCTATGTTGCAAGGGAAGAGATAAGGAGACATTCCTTTCTTACTACAGTTACCCTATGTTTTCAGTATCTGTGTAATTATATACACCAGAAAAGGTCTATAAAGGATCAAAAATTCATCTGACCATCTGAACATTTTGAGATGTTCTTTTCTAGAGCTAGATAGAGAAACTTGTTTATATACAAACAAACAAAACCTCAGCCTACACTTTCTACCTACTTGAAGTCAGGTACAAAAGCTAAACTTGCTTACCAGAAAGCAGGGTGACATGAGGGAGGTGGTAGGTTACAGACTATATGCCTGATGTAGAGTTTTTACATGCAAGCAGCAACTTCCAGACATATGCAGTATGTGACAATTTCAGTAATCTGATCTACTGGATCTTATTAAAAAAAAAAAAAAAAAAAAAAAACAAGGAACCTTGAACACTAAAAAAATAACAAAAATGTGTTTTCCTACCACAAAAAGTCTTAGCTGAATTTAGAAGAAATTTCATGTTGGATTTTTGTTGTGGCAACTCCTTTTGAAAAAAATAAACAAAACAAAACAAAATACCAACATGTCATTTAATTACACTCACCAGGTAATTGTCTATACCACAAGAACAGTAGCTGATATAAACTGTATTAAAGACATCTGTCTGTAAATTTTCCATTTAATCCTGACTTTCATTCTACTTTCAAAAGAAGTCAGAATAACCTTGTCAAATAAAACTGGCTGTCATGTGTCATTACAGACATAATCTTACCCATTTAATTTCTTCTCTTGAGCTTTTTTGTGTTCTGTTTTCAGAAAATTAAATTTATGATTTGAAAAGAAACCCAACTTAAATGTCTTGAAATAAAAGAGCTATAATTTTTCAGTTACAAAACTATTTGTCATAGTATAATTTTGGAAGGAAGAAAAGAGCAGAGGATATGTCACATGTCATTCATTAAATAACTTAGAATTTCAGTATAAATAATTGTTTCAAATTATATTTTTTAATAAAACAGATTGCCATGAGAGATATTAATCCAGTGGCAAAGACCCAAGCCAGATATGGCACCTGTGAACAAAAGCATCTATTACATGCTAAATAAATGCAAAATAAATGAATGCCACTTGTTGTCACTTCAAGGGCTGTATTGGGATTTAAAAGACAATTAAGAGACAATAATTTTAAATATATAATCTTCATATTCTTTAATGTCTTTCTTTTTAATAAGTTATTTTTTTCTAGATAGAAACTCTAACACTTGATTTGTACTAGTAACAGAAGGGATTTAATCAGAAAGAAACAAATGTAGAAGTCTAAATGATAGTGAAACTTACTCCAGTGCCTATGGTCCTGTCGGTGCTTCTATTTTAGTGGAAGACAAGAATGTCAATGAAGACAAGAAAAAAAAATATACTGCTTAATAGCTGTATTTAGAAAAGATCAAAGTGCAAAGTTGGGGGCGCCTGGGTGAAGTTACCTTCTCCATGGTGAATTTGTTGGTATAAAGCATAAAATCCAAACTATGCTACAAAGTGTTCTTTTCCAGTCCAGCATTTGAAAGTTTCTGGGAGGCAACAGAGAAATTCCTGGAAGATGGGAATCAGCAAACTGGACAGAGTTAGGATATTTTGTGTACATTGGAATGAAGCCCAAGAAGTAACACTCAAAGGTATGCTAAATATGCTCTGGAAGCTGTTCATCACTCCTAAACTCTGATTTGCCAACAATATTCCAGTTAGCCTATGATGCGCCAATAAGTGATAAAACTAAGACTCTTATAATGAAGCAGAAATTTTTCCCCATGGAAATGAAAGAAGAAATTAAACAGAAGCAGTACGTTAAAATATTCTTATGGATCATCTCTCTTTAGTATTCCTAATAAAAGTTTTCCACCAGTGGAAATTTTGATCATTATAGAAAATCATAGTGACACTTAGGAAATTATTTCCGCATCATCTGGAAAACTCTTGGTCTAATCACTTTGCTCTCTTTTTAGTTTAGTCACCATTCTCAATTTTAATACTTTCAAGGACCATTATCTCACATTAAGCTTCCTATATTGAAGACCAATTTTGGCAACATTTGTGTTAAACTAATTCTTTGTCCATGTTTACCACTTGTAAAAAAACTAAGGGTTTGCAAATATAAGAGCTTGTGAGAGAGGAACTCTTTCCAGGGATGTCAAAAGCTGGTTCATCAGTGACCCTATATCTGGCTTCAAACCTTCTTTTAACAGTAGCTGGATCAGAAATTACATACCATACTGATAGTTAAAACCTGAAGAGTTTCTATACTATCAAACTGACCCGTTCCCTGTCATGTCTGCTTCTGTGTGTGGTAAGGTGAGAACTATGCTCTGGTGGATCCATTCCAACTCAGGTACTTTCACCTTTTAGTATTTTATTTTATAGCAGCCTAAGAGAGAGGCATGGAATCTGTGAGCTCATGTCCAGCTCCAATGAGTGGTTGTGTTCACAACAGAAAACTCTGGCTTATGTACTTATAGTGTCCAGGGCAATAAAATAGGTATGTATTTTAGCTGCAGATCTTGCATGGGAAAAGTATGCTCATTTTTAAAACTAGCACATGTTCTGTCTGTAGTTGACAGAGAAATTTGAAAATTATTATTATATTAATGTATGCATGTTTAATTCATCAATACACTGAGCATTTTGCTTAATTTGTTGCTGCTCCAATTGTGAGTTCTGAACATTTAAAGAAAAAAACAAATTAGCTGAGTTATTATTATTACTTTTATAATGTTTTTACATTATTTAAAATGAAGAGATGCCTGTTGCAAAATAACTACAGATGATTTGTATTATCCAGACAAAGAAAACTACACAACTTGAAAACATCCCTACATGTGACACCATCCTAAATGTTTTGCCATGTTTTCACTTGGAAGATTATTTAGTTTGAATCTTAGGTCTTTTTTGGTGTTCAGGCTTGATTTTTTTTTTTTTTTTTTTGCAGCATTAACTTGTCTCCTCCCAAAAATATTACTTTATTAAACATGCCATGTAACACAAATCAAGATGGAAAGCATTTTTCTATTTATCCATATAATTATCTGATATCACTATGCTAGTAAATAACTGCACTAATAAACAATTAACAAAAAAAAAACAAAAACAAAAACAAAAAACCAAACCAAATAATGAATATAGAAGCAGATACTGAGGTGACATTATTGTAACAGAAAATTTCACATAAATAACTATGTTAGCACTAAAATTAATTTTGAACACCTTAAAATGATAGCATTATAATTTCAAGGAGAATTATGAATTTTCTTCTATTTCAAAAAAGCTAAGAGCTTACCTTTATCTATTTTGGAAACAGTAAAACATTGGGAGGGTGAGTTTGTTGTTGGTTTTTGTTTTAGTATTATTTCTTTCCTAAATATGTAACTGGGAAAATAAGAGAATGAGAAAAGACTTTGGGAATCTAACGCATATTCTGTATGCACAGTAAAATTCATAGAGCTACATTCTGGCTGGGGGCGGGAGGGAAGCTGCTGGGGTTTGACTTGTTTCTGTTTGTTTAGTCATTTTTTGGGTGGGAGTGTTTCCCTGTTACAGTGTTTACATTATCTATATAGTTGTTACTGGGAGTCTTAAAAGATTTTAACAGCTGTTGGGAATCGTATCTTTCCTCAAACAAGGCAAGAAGTATATTGTACATAGTTAATATTATACACAATAATTACTTCCCTAGAATCTAATCCAAAATTTACTTACTCCTCAGTTTAGCTTTTATTCAAATTTGTTTCAAAGTTGCCTGCAAGTTATTTCATCTTGAAAATTGCCTAACAAACTTTATGGTCAGAACTTCTGTGATAAATGATATATAGATGGATGGATGAACATTCATTCTGAATTATGTGTGCATGTATTTCACATGAAAGAAAGATAACAGTTTGCCTTCTTTTCAAGCAAACTTTTATAGGACACTTACTTGCTTCAGTTAGGCTCTTAAAATGCAGCTGGGTAATGACTCCACCATTTTGTCTATAGGCCATTGAGAAGAGAGTGAAATGTGAAGATGTAGAATACCATTTGTTGCTTCTGCTTCCCAGCCATGGCTCTGTCCTGGCTAGCCAGTCCTGCAGAACTTGAGAACAGCAAACCACATAGAGCAAAAGTCCCTGCGAAGTGTTCCTGAGGAGGAAGACCCTCAAAACCATGTTATGATTTGCTTAAAATGCTTCCAGTTAACAAGCTAATCTTCTAAAATTTTCAGACATTTCAAAGGTTCTTTCCTCATTTTTTTACTATATTTTAAATTAACATTGTAAAATAAATAAATAAATAAATTCTCTAAGTATATTTTTTCGCCTATCATTACTTTCACATCTCACTGTTGACCAAATCTTGAACATAGAACAAAGAGTTAAATATATAAACTCAGAGCTCAGAGAAGTGTATTTGTTTAACTGCTTCATTCTTTATTGTGTTTATTTCATTGGTTTCTATGAATTATTCAGTATGTTTTAGGGTGGTCTAGAGAAAATGTTTTCTTTTAAAAGGCTTATTTCTCAGACATTCTTTTAAGTGAGTTAGATGGCAACAAAGTTTTAGAAACTATATCTATAAATATGGAATGATTTTTTTTTTCAAAAACTAGCTCATTCAAAAGTAAGCAATACTGTATTAATATGAAAAGACAATTAGAACTCTTGACCCAAACTCTTTCTTTTTTTAATTGTCTCAGCACAATTCACTTCATTCAAAGATCATCTTCATGTCTAAAACCAATTTCTGCTGAAAGACTGAGAGAACTCTGATGTTGAGTATAATACAGCACAATTGCTTCAATTTATGCCAAGCCCTATACTGGTCAAAGAAAACCTATAGCAGTAAATAACCCATCTAAAAATGCATTGAAATTCACCTTGGCATGCAGCTGATATCTTTATTCCTTTTGTCCAGGAAAAGAAAGAAGTATCCAAGAATTTCAAGTGTTGCCCAACAACAGTAGCAGATATCTTCAAACCCTAATTGAGTGCGATATACCAAAACCAAAAAAAAAATACATAAAAAAAACCACAGAACAAAACCATTTTTAACACACTTCTTAAACATTTGCAATTTCTTTTTTTCTCTTGTATATCATAGCCTTATGAAAATATTATTTTGTTGCCTAACAAATACGCACTTTGTCACTTATTTGGTTTATCAATATTATGTAGCTGAAACCCTGCAAATCTAAAGCAGTAGTAGCAAGACTTAGAAGCAATTACCTCTACTGATAAAAGTTAGCATACGTTTTCATTTTAGACCCTGTTTCCTGAAAGGCAATTTTAACACTGATTTGAGAAAGACTTAAACTTAGAAAAAATATTTCTTTATGCAAGATGATAGTGAAGTTTCAGGTTATAACTAATTCCATTATGATCTAGGCTATTTAAAACCTAAAAAGGTGTTGAGTTTTATTCAGGTTTGGCTTATCAAACTTTCTTTGCTTATCTCTTACTTTATCTGAAAACCCATAGTTAAGAGACTCTCTGACAAATTACCAAGCAGTTTTTTGACACAGTGATTAACATTCTCCTTCTAACATACTGTGGAAAACACAAAGACATGAAGATGCCTTCATTTTCCCCTTACCTTTATTTATTCATTAAGAATAGCATGGGTTGAATAGGAATTCCTATCTTCCACAGCTGCTTTCCAGAAGCTCTAAGTGCAGATTAATTTTGTTATGTTAAAGGATAGGAAAACTTGTATTCAGTGGAAATTAAATGGTTAGGCATTCACTGTTGGCCCAGATACAGGGCCTAAATAGCCTCCAGTCCACCCTTAGCTAAACTCAGAAAGAGCATGGGCTGACTGCAACACTGGCAGAAAAGTGAAACTTTTGTAAGAAAGTAAATCCTTTGGCAACTACATGAACAAAACCTTGAACTCATGACTTGATTCTTACAAATGCAAAAGTCACTGAATTAATTAAATTAGATTAAATTAGAATTAAATTAGATTAATTTAAATCTATCTTTATTAAATTCTTTGAGGGAGTTGTTTTATTCAGGGTTTTGTTTTTTTTGTTTTGTTTTGTTTCTACTTGATTGGTTAAGATAGTGAACAGGAAGTTCTTTACAACTGACATTTATTTCAGCTCTTTACTTTTGATAGTATCTCATAAATACTTCCAAGTTTCTAGATATTGTGGCATACCAAAACTCAATTTAATTTGACTATGACATGTATTCTTATGGTTATTATTTTTGGGTAGCAATAGTAACCAAGTAGTCATGATAAATATAAACATAATTGATACTGTTTATATTTACTTATACCTAAGCCTACATTCAATAGACATTTCTATCTTAAAACTGTTATCTGAATTTAATACAAATCCCAGACAAATAATTTAACTGCACTGAAACTTCAGCAATAAAACTCCCTCCTCTGCTTTAAGATTTTTATAGCCAAATGCAATAGGCTAGAATCCACAGCAATCAGAAAGTTTTTCTGCTGTCACTATAGTGCATGAAAGTCTTTACATATTAAGGTCACAGTTCTTAAATAAGATTTGCAAGTTGCAAATATCTAGTTATGAATCCATGAGCTGGAAATGTGCAGCTATGAAATTTACCAGTCTCAGAGCTCAACATTTACAATGTGTGACTCTGAGAAGATTTATGAAGTTGTATGGTAGTCCTGAGCAGAGGATGTCAACTGCCAGCTTATAGCTATGTTGGACTTTTTAGTTTAAAGCCACAGCTGTTCTGTTAACTTACTTCAAGAAGGTGTATAATTTGGGGAAGGATGTCAGGACAGAAGGACACAAGAGGGTTTTCAAAGAATTTAGGGGTCAAAAGTAAGTTAAGGTATACCTTTTTATTATCATGACAAAAACATGACCAAACATTTTGAGGCTGATTTCTATCTGTCTTTAATGAATAGCCTGAGAAAACCCTACTCCTGATAAGGAGTACTTTTAAAACTGGTAGATCTAATGGCCCATATAGTTCACTAGGTGACTAAGTGTGAAGAGTGGAAGGGACCCTTTTTTCTTTCAGTGTAATACTGCCTCAAGATAGTCCATCCATTACATTTTAACATTATATGTACTGACTGACTAAGAGTTCACTTTCAATCTTACCTTCTTTCCAGTGGTACTAAAATCACTAAGTACCCATTGTCAAACAATTCATCTTTTTTAATATAGAATCCCTGATATCACAGTAATGTCCCGTGTAATGTTTCAAGAGGAGAGTTTCAAGACTAGACAAGACAGAGTTCTTCAAAACACCATGAACTATAGACTTTCCTCTTGGAAAAGTTGAAAAGGACAATATGTAGCAATAAAGTCAATTTTAGTTTGGTTTTGTTTTAAAAGTAAATGGCTCTGCAACTGTAGAACTAGCTCAACATATATATACTGTGATTTCCACCCTGTAAAGCATTTAAATTTCTTAGGTCATAAATGTAATGCAAAGCAGGAGGTATATTTGAACATGAATTGCTGAGGTGAGTAGCTAGAGAGAGGACGCCTTCAACAGCGGAGCGGGGGGAAGCTCAGCGTCCAGGAGCATCAACGCAGAGCGGCGACAGCCACAGCGGGAGGCTGAAATCCTCCACCGGACTTGCCGAGGAGCCGGCAGCTCCGCTGACGCAACCAGCTGACACAGGGGGCGGAGCCAGGAGGAGTGGCACCAGTCGTGAGTGGTTAAAAACCTGCCTCAGGGCACACCGGCCACGAGGGTGAGTTGGGGCAGTTTGTGTGGGCGGGCGAGTGGGATGGAGAGCACTCGCCTTATGACTGGGGCCCAGTCTGGGAGCTCCGCTCTGGCTGCCCCGGCGGTGGCCAGTGTAGGCACCCAGATAGAGCTGATGAGAGGGGAGGCTGCAGTGCAGAGCTCGGGGTGTAGAGGGTGCCTGCGCTGGTCCTGTGAGGGGAGGGTGCTCCCTGGTGGAGGTCCTCCTGCAGCAGGCGGCTGAGCTGCGGGGTGCTATTAATAGGCTGCAAGATGTCAGGGTAGCTGAGAGGAAGCAGGAATGCTTGCTCCAGCCCCAAACTGTGCAGAGGCCTCAAGCGTCCACTGTAGTTCATGGAGGAAAGGAGGCTGTTAACCCAGAAAGCTGGGAAACACTCCAAGTAAAACACAAACTAAGGACAATGTGGGCCCTCTCTGGAAGCTATTGGGAGAACTGGCTAATAATGGGTTGCCCAGGGAAGTTGTGAATGCTCCATCCCTGGCAGTGTTCAAGGGCAGGTTGAACAGAGCTTTGGGTGGCATGGTTTAGTGGGAAGTGTCCCTGCCCATGGCAGGGGGGTTGGAACTAGATGATCTTAAGTTCCTTTCCAACCCTAACTATTCTATGATTCTATCATTTCTTTTCTTCCATAAATCCCATCGGACAATAAGCACATTACAGAACGTATGTATTTCTATCTTGATATCATATGTTATATAGAGAAAGCACAAATATCATTCAACTAAAATTTATCAGATGACAAAACAGGATTAATTTTTTTAGAGAGCCAATATACAAAAGAACAAACAAAAATATGAGACAAGGAGCTGAGAAGAATGCTCATAAGACAGACTATATTTCTTTCTGAACCACAAAATAATATTTAGGAAAGATGTCCAAATACTTTGGACAGCAGCCTAAGTCCTATTTCACATAAATTTTAATACATATTTTTATATAAAGAAACTTTTTTTTTTATAAAGTAATACTGTGTCTTAAAAAATTCTCCTGGTATTCTGGATTTCGTATACATTTTCTTCTCTTCTTGCCCTGTCTTCCAAATAAGTAGACTTCAGTATAACTAAATCTTGGACTGTGAGTTACAAAGTTTTGTTTGCATCAACTCTCCTCTGAAACCGGTTTTGTTGGTTTGTTTTTTTTTTTTTTGACAGATATCCTGTTACCCCATCTTTCTCTGAGTAGGATCTCATTGGTCAGTAGCAGAAATTAAAAAAAAAAAAAAAAAAACATAAAAAAAATGTACCTTATTTCTTTGTGACTTGCTTCTTCCTCCCCTTTCATCCCATATTTTCACCCTGCATTATTTCACATACACAGTCTATAGATCTCCTCTCATTTTATAAACTATCCACTTGCCTCTGAAGTCCCGTTGCATCCCCTGAATTCCATTTTTGCCACTTCTTATCTGCTTCACCATTATTCTTCTTTGTTTTCCAGTCTGATATAGCTTGCTGTCCTCAAAGCTCAAGAACGTGTTTGCATCCGTTACTATTCCCTCCTCAAAACTTTAACTCTTCTTAGTACTCTAAACTTTAATTGTTTATTGTTGATACGCAATTAAGCAGCTATCAATGAGGTACACACAGAGGCTCAGTATCAGTGTTATAACAGATAAACTACAAGAAGACACTTAAAAAGTATCTTAAAATGTTTAAACTTTGTAGATGTTTATTAGCACCCTTTCATGACTAATGAGAAAAAGGTCTAGCCAGGCACACAGACACATGCACACACACTCTTGCTAACAGGGTTATGTGCATGTTTCCTACCCACTGTGTCATTAAGATTGCAGATGTACACCCCATTGCCTGAACACCCCTCTGCAGTAGCTGTGGGTGCTGCAGCTCTACCTGATGGCTATATTTGCAGTGATACCACTTTGGGGAAAAAGACTTTCTCAGACAAGGGGTGTCCCTACTTGCTACTCACCTCTTACGGAATCATAGAATACTTAGGGTTAGAAAGTACCTTAAGTTCATCTAGTTCCAACACACCTGCCATGGGCAGGGACACCTCCCACTAAACCATGCCACCCAAGGCTCTGTCCAACCTGGACTTGAACACCACCGGGGATGGAGCATTCACAACTTCCGTGGGCAACCCATTCCAGTGCCTCACCACCCTCACAGTAAAGAATTTCTTCCTTATATCCAATCTAAACTTCCCCTGTTTCAGTTTGAACCCATTACCCCTTGTCCTGTCACTACAGTCCCTAACAAATAGCCCATACCCAGCATCCTTGTAGGCCCCTTTCAGATACTGGAAGGCTGCTATGAGGTCTCCATGCAGCCTTCTCTTCTCCAGGCTGAACAGCCCCAACTTCCTCAGCCTATCTTCATATGGGAGGTGCTCCAGTCCCCTGATCATCCTTGTGGCCCTCTTCTGAACTTGTTCCAACAGTTCCATGTCCTTCTTATGTTGAGGACACCAGAACTGCACACAATACTCCAGACACCAGAACTGCACACAATACTCCAAGTGAGGTCTCATGAGAGCAGAGGGGCAGGATCACCTCCTTCGACCTGCTGGTCACGCTTCTTTTGATGCAGCCCAGGATGCAGTTGGCTTTCTTGGCTGCCAGTGCACACTGAAGGCAGCTCATGTTAAGTTTCTCATCAACCAGCACCCCCAAGTCCTTCTCCACAGGGCCGCTCTGAATCTCTTCTTTGCCCAATCTGTAGCTGTGCCTGGGATTGCTCTGACCCAGCTGTAAGACCTTGCACTTGTCATGGTTAAACTTCATAAGGTTGGCATCAGCCCACCTTACAAGCGTGTCGAGGTCCTTCTGGATGGCATTCCTTCCCTCCAGCATATCAGCCAAACCACACAGCTTGGTGTCATCAGCAAACCTGCTGAGAGCGTGCTCAATCCCACTGTCCATGTTACCGACAAAGATGTTGAACAAGACTGGTCCCAACACTGATCTCTGAGGTACACCACTCATTACTGGTCTCCAGCTGGAAATTGAGCCATTGACCACAAGTCTTAGCGTGTAGCCATCCAGGCCATTCTTTATCCATCGAGTGGTCCATCCATCAAATTGATGTCTCTCCAATTTAGAGACAAGGATGTCATGCAGGACAGTGTTGAATGCTTTGCACAAGTCCAAGTAGATGACATCAACTGCTTCACCCCTGTCCATCATTTCCGCAGCCTCATCATAGAAGGCCACCAAATCGGTCAGGCAGGATCTCCCCTTAGTGAAGCCATGCTGGCTGTCACCAAGCACCTTGTTGTTTTTCGTGTGCCTTAGCATGCCTTCCAGGAGAATGTGCTCCAAGATTTTGCCCGGCACAGAGACTGACTGGTCTGTAATTCCCTGGGTCATCCATTTTCCCCTTCTTGAAAATGGGGGTTATATTTCCCTTTTTCCAGTTGTTGGGAACTTCACCTGACTGCCGTGATTTTTCAAATGTGATGGCCAGTGGCTTAGCAACTTCATTTGCCAGCTCCTTCAGGATCTGTGGATGGATTTCATCAGGTCCCATGGACTTGTTCTTGTTCAGATTTTTAAGATGGTCTCGAACCAGATCCTCTCCTACAGAGGGCCTACGGTCTTCATTCTCACAGTCCCTGCGTCTGCCTTGCAAGACTTGGGTGGTGCGGTCAGAGCCTTTGCCAGTGAAGACCGAGGCAAAGAAGTCATTCAGAACCTCAGCTTCTCCAAATCCAGGGTAGCCAGTTCTCCTGACAGCTTCCGGATGGGGCTCACATTGTCCCTAGTCTGTCTTTTATTTACAGTGTACCTATAGAATCCCTTCCTGTTATCCTTAACATCCCTAGCCAAGTTTAATTCTAACTGGGCCTTAGCCTTCCTAACCTGGTCCCTAGCTTCCCGGACAACATCCCTGTATTCTTCCCAGGCTGCCTGTCCTTACTTCCACCTTTTATAAGCCTCTTTTTTCATTTGAATTTTCCTCAGCAGCTCCTTATCCATCCAAGGAGGTCTCCTGGCCCTCCTGTTGCACTTCCTTCTAGTTGGGATGCAAAACTCCTGAGCTTGCAGCAGCTGATCCTTGAATACCAACCAACAGTCTTGGTCCCCCCTGCCCTCTAGGGCTATATCCCATGGAACCTTACTAAGCAGGTTTCTGAAGAGGCCGAAGTCTGCTCCCTTGAAGTCTGATAAAGTCTCAAAGTCTGCTCTATTTTCTATGAGGAGTCTTTTTTTTTTTTTTTTTTTTTATATTAGTCCATGATGTAAGCATTACTGATCACTTATTCCAAATCTCTGCATGCTTTGTCATAATGCTTCTGTGGTTTAAGAGAAATTCCCTATAAACATCTACTTTTAGTCACTCAACAGCATCTTTTCTATCTTCTCTTAACAGACTGTTTTTCTATGACAGCTGAGTAAAAGCTATCATAGTTTTGGCATGCCAAGATCATTCATGCTGATCAATATTTTCTCAGTATCTCCTTGCACTCCTCTTACTGATATCCTGTCTGCTACCTGATATGTTATATTTGTAAGCTTTATAGGTGGAAAAAAAGAAAGGGGGGGGGGTTGTTAGTAGTTTCAAAACAGTATTATCCTGGTCTTCATTTGAAGTTCATGCGTACAGTAATATAAATTGTTATATTTCATTAAAAATTGCCATCTACTGGTTGAGTGCTTGATCAGGATGTCTTCTGCTATATAACGGATTTGTGTGCTACCACAACATCCTTCAGAAAAGAGTATGACCATTCTGAAAGTCACACAAACAAACCCAAGCATGAATAGAACACTAAGCAATTATCACAGAACTGGTGTCCTTGCTCGTAGAAATATGACTCACGGGTAAAAAATAGAATAAAAGTCTCAAAAGTCTCAGTTCTTTCAATCAACATTCGGTTCAATAGTAACAGATGTTATATGATTAAAAAAAAAAAAAAAGCCCAAACAAAAAAATACTTAAAAACGTTTTACATCTCTCCGATATAGCAGGTGAGCATCAAAGGCTTGAGATTTCTGTGATGTTCTGGATGTTCTGCATATTCTAATTTTAGTTTTTCTTCAGTAATCACCCTTCAGGATGTGAATTGAGGTGTATTTAAAATGGAAAACAGTGTAGGAAAAGCTGAAGTGCCAGCCAGGCTGCAAAATAACACTATTTTTCTTTTGAGAAACACCATTTTACTTTAACAAGTGAACACTGTTACCTGGGTGGCGGAAAGACTAGTGAACCACATGATACAACCCTGCCAAACAAAATGACAGCCACTGTACTCATATAGTAACCATTCGGTTTGAAGTGGGGTTCTTACATGATGTTGTATGCTTAGTTGTAGAACAGGGACCTACAAACTCATAAGGCCTACTTTACTGAATTCTGATAAAATTTACTCTTTTGTTCTTTTAAGAAATAAACAAAGTCTAATGATGTGAAAACACTGAGATGCTGGGTGAGCTTCTGTCGTGGTTTAAACCCAACCACAAACCTCGTTCACTCACTCCCCGCCCCCCTTCTTGCCCTTCCCCTGCTCCTGGAGGGACAGAGAGGAGAATCGAAAAGAATGCAACTCCCATGGGTTGAGGTAAGAACAGTTTAGTAAATAAGGTATAACACAAATCACTACTGCTACCACCAATAGTAATAATGCTAATGGAAATAACAAGGGAAGAGAATACAACACCTCAGCACCAGCCGACTGATAACTCGCCCCACTCCCCCCAGCCGAGCACCGACCGATACCTCCTCCAACCCTGGAGTCCCAGCCCTTCCGGGGTAACTCCCCGTTACATCCTGGGCATGACGTGCTGTGGTATGGAATACCTCTTTGGTCAGTTTGGGTCAGGTGTCCTGTCTCTGCTTCCTCCCAGCTTCCCCTCCTCCCTAGCAGAGCATGAGGCTCAGAAAGTCCTTGGCCAGACCAAACATTTGAGCAGCAACTAAAAACATCAGTGTTATCAGCTCTCTTCCCAGGCCAAAAAATTAAAACATAGCACTGCACTAGCTACTAAGGAGGAGAAAAATGACTGCTACTACTGAATCCAGGACAGCTTCCTCTGATACCTTCTGTATTACTTGGAACAGCCACGGCAGGGGTGGCTCTACACATGCTGTAGAAGTGATAACTCAAAGCAAACACTGAAGTCCAGATCAAGGACTCCTTGGTATATTATTGTAAACTAGCCTTGGGAGTGAGGTTTTAAAGCACATCTATCCAGTGCAATGGCATGTGGAAGAGCCATTGTGATCAAGCTTCTCATGGAACCAGAAAGCACTGGTGCCTAATTACATTCCTGCTGAGAGGCAAGGCTTTTCTGATTTAATTGTTTTGCTTAAAGGCCTCTACTACTGCCACCAAGCTGTCTTATGTACCCAGAGCTGATTCTGAAAAGTGAACTTTACTACTGCACACTCCACACTAGCAAAATCATACTTGGATATAAATATTAGTTTATGAAATGCCCACATATTGAAACACAGTTTTCTACAAATGCAAGATACGAAAAGCTGCTGATTTATTTCTCTTTTTCACAAAGGTATATATGATCAGATCCCCCTACACATCTTAATGCAGTATCAGTCAGTCATGAAAAGTTAACACCAAGTTTCAGAAGAATAAGGTTTCAACAGAATGGAAAACCTATCTTTGCATCACTAAGCTGAATTACATTACTTATTTGACATATACAGTACAGTTCCAAATAGGCACTAGATAGCATAGAAGTTTAGGGACTTTATTCTATCAAGTTTACTCAAAACCTATTACCTTATCTTGTAGACCATTATATGTAAGTTTACTTCCATGAACCAAAAACTTTAAAAGTATGCTAGAAACACTTTAATTTCAATTTAGTTTTGTGTAAAACTAACTTACTGCCACTACTGATACATTGACCTGTAAGCAATCAGAACTGCACTCTGGTTTTGCAAGCAACCCTGAGATTAGAAAACTTTTTACATGTTGCTGTCTGTTATCCATGCACATTTTTTATTAGTTCTGCAAACAAAACATCACAAAATTCTCTAGAAACCTTCCAGGCACTGAGACCTGCATGTACTTCACAGAACTACCACATGGATTAGCTCCTGACATTCAAATTCAGCCTTTTAGATTTTGGCTTCTACTGTATAGCATCAAGAAAGATTCTGTCAGCAACAGTCACCTTATCAGCATACATTTCCAAAATTATTTTTAGATATGTGAACCTTTGGTCCTTGCAGCTATGAAATTTGTATTCACAGTTGGGGAGCATTGCTTTCTAATGATAATGTCCTATTTAATTTGCCCATGTGGAGAAAAAAAAATCAGTACATTTCCTAGCACATTAGGTGAGACTGAGTTTCTTGTGTCCAGGCGTAAGAGGCAAACTGGTTTTTACCATCATTAGCTAAGACTTAAATAACCTTGAGATTTTCACAAACTGTATGCAATGCAGAATGACAATGTAATTAAAATGTTGTGATGTGTGATTTGTATAGACTGCACTGAGAGCTGTAAACAGATTAACTACATGACTTGCACACGTTGCCGGCAATGAATTCTACTACTCTAAATAATTACAAGAATTAAGCTCTAACACAGACTGTCTACAGAATATATTGGCTCTGACCAGATTAAGTGCTAGAATAAATAGATTTACACCAACTATACCCACAAAGTGAAAGTCCCTTGCAATGCAAAATATAAGAAAAGTTAATATATTTTGCACAGTACAGTGCAGTCACAGCTCAGTCAAACGTTCCAGCACCCACCTACCACCACACGTTCTCCTTCACCATAGTAGTCTATTTAAACACAGTATGTAGCAGCTTTCTTGTCTCACATAATTTTAAAATTATTATTATTTGTTTTAAAAGACCATTTGATTTAAGTATCTTTCTTGTGAGGAAATTGCACATGCACATACAAAATTAAACATAGAAGAAATTAATCAAATATAGTAAAATAAGAATTCAGTTTTGTTTTCTTTTAACATTAAGAGTCTGATGAAAGGTGGGGAAGGAGCCTGGTAGGCTGGGAGAGGAAATATAGTGCTGATGCTGGAGATGTTCATTCTGTTATCTACAAAAGAAATAAAGAAGCCTAGGCCTTAGCAGGGAATAAATAAATAAATAAATAAATAAGCACAGCAGAAAATAGTCTTCCAGATATGAAAGCTGTGTGAAACTCATTTAGCCTGACTCTGTCACCAACCTCACACCATGGTGTAATAAAAAGCCTAAAACACAGGTATAAATCACAGAAAGGAAAACTGTCAACTGTGATATTGTTAAGATAAGCATAAGCCAAGGCAAAACTGAATTATACCTAGACACTTAGACTATAGCTTTTCCATGTGTCAAAGAACAGTCTACATTAGAAAAAAGATGCTTCCAAAATGAGGAGAGAAAAAAAAGTCAAATTAGATTCAGGAGGATTTCTGAGCTGCATAAAAACTGAAGCTACATATGAAGTATTTTCTTTGGTTTACAGTTTTATACCACTGTAATAGTTGAGCAACCTACAATTTATATACATACTTATCCCATGGAGCTATTACTCTTCTTAAAGTCAGAAAATTACTTCTTTAGTTACTCTTAATTGCTAGTGCTTCATTTATTTATGTGTTACCCTTTACTTCCCTTGTGTTTGTTTCCTCTTTTTCTGGTACACCCATTCCAATACCCATGTAGTTAGTGTATCACGACTAGTTTTCTCACCTCTCTCTATTGGTCAAATAGGTATTGTTGCCTCAAGAAACAAAGGATTAGTTATAGAAACAGAACTAAAACAGGCTATATTGCAGGAGTCACTTTTCCCTAGTAAGAGTTTATCTGACCCACTCAGATTGTGTTTCAGGTAAAACTGGTAAGTGGGAAGATTGAAGAATAAGTGTATACGCAAATCAAGCTTTTCTCCATCATCAATATTACTCCAACTAATCTAATTTCCAAAGAGGAATGAGCTTCTGGTGACAGGGTCTTGTGTCTAATGTGATATCAATTCTGTTCCTAATACCTTCACAAATTCATAAGCTGATTTATGTGTTTCAATTTCTTATCTGTTAAGCGAAGATAGTAACATTCATGCTACTTCACAGAGGTTTTAAAAGGCTGAATTCAAGAAAGTGTGAGCTTTTTAATAATGTGATGATGACAGAAACATAATATTCCAGTAGGAATTCCATCTCCTGCAAAAAGAAAAATCGAAACCACTAGTAATAATAAGAAGAAACATGAAATGAAATGAAGCCTACTAAGTTCACAACTTTATATAACAAACAATGTTATTCAGTGGAACTTCAAATTCTAGTTATGTTTTTGCTTTTTCTAATGGGTATTTGCTCCATCCTTTATACTCAACTCAGGAAAGGCAGTTAATTTCCTTTTTGGAATCAAACAATCCAAGCAAGAAGGACCAAATGTAATAACATATTTTATAATTGAAGTGGAAGCAACCCTCTGGACTTGGTAGAATTCAGACTGAACCCTAGAATTAAGTCAGTGTGAGCTGAATCTAGAAACAGCCAGAGAATGATGACAAATGGTAAGAGCTCAGTCAGAATTCAAGACAGGGTCTGGATGGTATAGAGTCTACAGACATATTCTAAGGTGGTCAGGCAAGAGCACTAGCTGAATTCAGGTCCATGCTAGCAGATCTGTAGAAGGTAAATTTAGAGCAGTTATCAAACCAAACTTGAAGAGAGTTAAACAGCTGAGACAGGAGCAGGAATCAGAAAAAGTGAAATTAAGAAAAATGGCAGTGGGCTGGACCTTTAACAAATGCTTTAACAAAGCTTTTCCATATGTTTGGTGACTGCTGACATCCCTGAGATGAGCTCTGAGAGCAAGTTTCCTGTGTGCACATTGTATATCTATGCCATAGTAGGAAGCAGAGATATAAAAATCTGTGGAAAATAAGAGAAGAAAAATTCTGAGACAAAAAGACCACACTGTAGTAAAACATTTGTCTCAGAGGTTAGATGATATCTGCAAAATAAAATTAGTTTTTTATCCCCAATCAAGAGAAAAACAGGAAGCATATTGAGGGCTTGGCAGCCGACATCTCTTGTCATGTGTTGTGCACAAGTGATACTGCCTACAGCAGTTGGATTTACATAAGTTGCAAAAAACCTGTGAGATCATCAAGTCCAACCTTTACCCCAGGACTGCCAAGCCCACAAATAACCGTTTCATTAGTGTTTGTAAGTGTGGGAGTATGAGTGAATAAAATCAACTTTCCTAGATATTTTGCATAATGATATCACCTTTCTCTTCCATAAGGGCTCACACTACCATTTCTTACACTAATTTCTTGTGCACAAACCCACATTTCTGAAAACAAAGAAATTTAGATGTACAGGTATTATTTTGCTGGTTCTGATAATGATGCCCAATTACATCAGAGCAGAACTAAACCATGTGTTTTGTCTTGTCAATAGCTGAATGTTGAGGCAGTGACCACTTGATAATGACTAGGTCACAAACTTGTGAAAGGTTAGAAATCCCTTGCAGAAATAATTTGGCAAAGTATTTTGACATGTGACATTGAATATGCAAATGTATTATAAAACATGTATGGATAATCCAGTTGTTGTAAAAGAAAATAAAACAGGTCATTGTGAATTACTGAAAAATATAGATAGTGATTTAGTACAGTGACAGTAGTCAAACAGTTACTTTTTTGGCACACTGTTTTCCTAGTGATATTCCATCTTCTTAAGTAGAAAGGATATCACATCAACAGGGTTCAAGCTAAATTCATGAGATAAAAATCTGATGTCAAGTGCCCAGGAATCACAACTGCCAAAAGCTGGTATTAACAACATAGATATAAGGATTAAAAAAATTAGAAAAATCAGAGGCAATCATACCTATTATGAAGTACTTCTTGTGTCTACTTCCAAATATCTGCCTGCGTTTGACTGCTGGTAGCAGAAGCCAGCAAAGTCGTGGTGACTGGAAGACCACTGTATGAGGTTGCTTCATGAAGGGGAGCTGCAGCAGTGCCCCAGACCTGGGGGCAGGCATATGCTTCCCATCCTACAGCAAACTAAACACAGCCTATCTCAGCCAACACTCTTCAGTGTCTTTTCATTCATTTGGTAGTTAACATGAGTGAATATACTATTTTAATAATAATATTAATAATAATAATCATAATAATTGTAATGTAACAACCATTTTCAGTTTTACCCCACCTCCTTAATGACTGAGGGAAAGATATCTGAAACTTGTTATGGTGGAGCAGGCCTACATTTTTGCATTGCAGAACTGTTAAAGCTGGCTGCAAGAATTATTCATATGCATTGAAACAAAAGAGATATGAACCAATAAAACCAAAACTAAATCTGCACTAATTAGCAATATTAATTAATCTGTATGATGTAGCTGAAATAAATGTGAAAAAGAAAAAGAATAAAGTCTTAGGTTAAATTAAGCAGGAAAAAATGGACTATCATAATCAGTGCCACAAAACCGACTTACAAAACCTGTGAAAAATATACATACCTAATTAAATGTAGAACCTTTACTTTTTGTAAAATTTTATAAACAGGCAAAACTGTTTGGTTATGAATGATAAAATCATCTGAAAAACTGACAGCATTAATCCCATTCTGTGCCAAAAATATATACATTACTTATGGGGCACAGAAAAAAATAAGTCCAAACTTAAACAGAGAAGATTTAGGTTGGATATAAAGAAGAAATTCTTCACTATGAGAGTGGTGAGGGACTGAAGCAGCCTGCCCAAGGAAGCTGTGAATGCTTCATCCGTGGAAGTGTTGAAGGCCAGGTTGGACAGGGCCTTGAGCAACCCATTCTAGTGGGAGGTGTCCCTGCTCATAACAGGGGGGTTGCAACTAGATGAACTTTTAAGATCCCTTCTAACACTAATTATTCTATGATTTTACGCTATGATTCTATTTTGAAATATAACATAAGTAGTGTAAAAAGGAAAAATAATTAAACTAAGTTTATGGGCAAATATTTTTACGTTACTACTCTTGAAATAAATTAATCATACCTGTGAGATCAGTTCCTAGTTCTAATATGGGAACAGTGGTTTTGGAGTTGTGAGTTCACTTTACGGGACCCACAAATGTGAGCAGTCAGTGCTTAAAAGTTTTCATTGGATATGTCTTCTGAATGATATCTGGTTCAAATATCACATAAGAAGGAAAAGAATTTACTAATAAAATTGATCTGTAGGGAAGGAAGTTCAGTGGGTTCAAACAGCAGGTCAAAATAGGTCGTTCTCTCCTCGCTCGAACTGGTTCTACTTCTTTCTCTTCCTCTTAACTTTCTATCCACTTGAAGAGACTAGAAGCATATGAATCCTAAAAACACCTTTGGGAATAAAATATTTGATAGTATTAAATAATACACTGAAACAAGTCTTAAATAATACACTGAAACAAGTTGCAACTCATAATTTTCAATAGAAATTTTCCATGGTAAAATTAAATGGACATCCTTCCTCCTTTACGCTGCAAATATACAAACACATACAGTTTCTACACCTGAGAAAGCCTTCTGTGCCACTTAAGTAATGTATATATTTTTGGCACAGAATGGGTTTAGTGTTGTCAGTCATTCAGAAGATTTTATCATTTATAACCAAACAGTTTTGCGTGTTATATACTGTTAACTGGGGGAGCCTGCCATCCACTCCCAAGCTAGCAAAGAGATTATCTACCATTTGAAAGGAGAAAGATTTCTGTTTTTCTGTAATGTAGAAGATGGTTCATGACCTTTTATATAACAACCTTAAATTGTGTTTATTGAAGACCAGTAATGACAGGTTCTATCAACCAAGATTTGGAATGGAATCTGAAAGCAACAACAATAAAAGTATGAAGTGTAGGTTTAACTTTAATGCTTCCTTCAAAATCTTCATCAGCATCTAATATTTAATATTATATGATAGATGCCTTGACAAGTACTTATTCAGTGTTGTTGTATTACCTGTGCAACTGTAAACAAAAAAAAAAAACAAAAAACTAAAAAAACCCCTAACAAAGCGAAACAAAACAAAGCTTTCACAAACTACTTTTTTCTTAAGGAGTATGGATACTAATTGGCCTGAAAAAGGATTATTTTCCACAACCCACATTTAGCATTTGGTAGGAACTATTTGCACCTGCCAGAATGCTTGTAAAACAGATGGTCAAAAGCCACAGTCATTAATTTTTGCATTAGAGACATCCAGGTGGTAAAACTGTGGGTAATCTCCTGAATTTTTATCCAAAGATCATTTATTCAGTGAAGGTAGAAGTTTATTTCTATTTTAGATTTTTTAACCTGGTACAACAGACTGATGATATATCATGTTGCATTATATTGCCTTCCATGTAATCTACTGTATTACAGCATGTCAAGATATCTTTCATAGTGCACCATGAGGCAATTTAAACACAACACCAAAATTTGCGCACAGAGTCAGTGTCCACTTCCCTCTTACTCTATCTGAGAGAGAGAGACCCTCCAACCTGGAGGACTGTACAAGAGGAATAAGCAGTAGTTACAACCCTTGTAGCCATACTCAGGTGTACCTGAAGCTTGCCCCAAGTCTCTCATCTGGAGAGATGATGATTCCTTGACAGCTGTTTCTTTTCAGCAATGGCTGTTGTGATTATCTGGTGCAATGGGGTTACAGATTGTGTTAGATTTGTAAAACCACCAATCTCTCAGAAGCCCAACTTCAGTAAATTTCTTGGAGCATTTAATTTTGTTTCAATATGTATAAGTTTGCACTGTGCAGTCCTTTTCTGGCTTTCCATCTTCAATAAAATTAGAACTTAAATTGTGACACAGAAAAAACTTCCTCTGCTAATGATGCACAGTGCAGTCCGGCTTATATCTGGTGTAAAAGTTTCAGTTCCTAAAGTGCTCAATGAGTTCACATTTTGGATATTGTACATGGCTCTGGGTCAAACTACAAATCTATCAGGGTTGAATATTAATCAAGCTGACCTCAATTTTAAATGTTACCTCTTACGACTGCTTTTAATACATAAATAAAATTACCAATTAAAGGTACAGATATAGACCAGCTTCTTAAAAAAACTAATTTAAATATTCCTCTATATAACATCCTTTGTCTTGTGTGTGATAAATGTATGGCAGTTCTCCATATGTACCATGGAGATTGCTGTACTCAGAAGCCACACTCTTCTCTACGTGAGCAAAGGAATAATTTTAGGCTTGAGCCTAATGAAATAATAATCACTGGGACAACAGGTATAATTGCTAACAGCTATTACTATGCTACCCCATTGGAGTATATGATTCTATTTTGATTGTTCTTTTTCCTGCTTGGCAGATGGCAAATTGTCTTAATTACCCATTCACACTGTGAAACCTCTTTAACCTCAACCAGTTGTCTTCTTGAAGACCATCAAGCAGAAAACATGATCATCCAGCTAAGCATGATTATAAACTGTGTCTTTCCAATCATACAGCAGTTTACCACTCAAAGCAATATTTATCCTATTACTATAGTAACAGTAAGCACTGTCTATACTAATATAACCAATCTTAGGAGAACCCATGTCTTACTACATACCATGCTGATTGATAGCAAATTTAAAACCAAACTTGCAAGTCTCCACTGCTTTCCTCCACCCAACACATTGTGAAATATTTCTGCTTTCTGAACAAAATATAAGCTTTCCTAATTTTTTTCGCTCCCCTACCAACAGCAGTAACTATGAATGGCATTCCACTTGTCCTTATGATGTGATGAGCATAGGAAGTTCACCACTGACAGTTGTCATTTTTTCATCAGACACTGCATTAACTTTGCAGTTCTTGAAAGGGAAAGAGCATGTTTCATGGGTCAAAGACTAATGATTTCAGTGAAATAATTCTGTGGAGTTATTTCCTAATGCAGAGGACGTTGTCATAAAGCCTCTACTCTGCTCTTGTGAGACCTCACCTGGAGTATTGTGTGCAGTTCTGGTGTCCTCAACATAAAAAGGACATGGAACTGCTGGAACAAGTCCAGAGGAGGACCACGAGGATGATCAGGGGACTGGAGCAACTCCCGTATGCAGATAGGCTGAGGAAGTTGGGGCTGTTGAGCCTGGAGAAGAGAAGGCTGCGTGGAGACCTCATAGCAGCCTTCCAGTACCTGAAGGGCGACTATAGGGATGCTGGGGAGGGACTCTTCATCTTTCCAACCCTAACTATTCTATGATTCTATCACTGTAGTGATAGGACAAGAGGTAATGGGTTAAAACTTAAACAGGGGAAGTTTAGATTGGATATAAGGAAGAAATTCTTTCTTGTTAGGGTGTTGAGGCACTGGAATGGGTTGCACAGGGAGGCTATGAGTGCTCCATCCCTGACTGTTCAAGGCCAGGTTGGATGAAGCCTTGGGATGGTTTAGTGTGGGGTGTCCCTGCCCATGGCAGGGGGGTTGGATCTAGGTGATCTTGAGGTGCTTTCCAACCCTAACTATTCTATGATTCTATGATTCTAAACTGCTACCCAAGCTCTTTGTTTTTCTCCCACTTTTTATTTGAGGTGTAATACCGGGCAAAGGCCAATTTAGTTGACACTCATCACTTTAATGTCCTGTGGGACTCACAAGCCTGCTACAGCACACAGATAAATTCGATCAAACCAAAAATCAGCTTATTGGCACTAATCAAAAAGTCTAAAATTTTCACAAGCATGGGGACTTTTCTGACAGGAGAGGGAACAGAATAATTTGCACACAAAACAACAACAACAAAACCCAACAGCTACAGACGATGGCCCCTACTAAAGTTCAAGGCACTGCATGTGACTCTCCTCTACAAGGATTTAATTTTAATTTAGTACTACTGTTCATTAGAAAATGTCCAGTGAAAGTTTATTTCATAGGTGTTAAAAAGCTTTCCAGAGATGCAGCATTATTTTGTTGGGGTTTTTTGTTTTGTTTTGTTTTGTCTTTCCAGTGAAGACTTCTTCAAATTCAGAGGACTCTCTGGTAACTTCCAGTATGGCATACAAACAAATTCTGAAATCTCACAGATGCTGTGAAACAGTGTCATTATCTTTTAGACAGTTATGTAAAAAATACCATTTTTTTTAATCTTCACAGTATCGAAGAAAGCTCACAGTAATGATATACAGGATTTCTGAACACATTCATGGCTTGACTTCACAAACGAAGATTTGGGAAGGGCTTTACCTACGCTTACTACAAGCGCACAGATGACTAAAAAGGCCAAGGTGAGATAGGCAAATCCAGTTGAAAAAAGCACAGCAACAGGTCTCCTTGGGTGGTATAGGCAGGGTGCAATTCTTTCTACGTTGTCTTTTCTCCTCAAGACTAGTTCTGCGTGAGTTCTCAAAGGAGACAATGACATTATGTATGATGTGTCTCCAAGTCTCCTGACTGGAGGCCAAGGTTGACCACTGATGGTAGTCAATATGGCCAAGGCTAAGGTATTGTTTCAGGGAGTCCTTATATCTCTTCTTTGGGGCACTTCTCTTGCGGCAACCAGTGGCAAGTTCACCATAAAACATGATCTTGGGGAGGCGATGATCCTTCATCCTAGAGACGTGCTCTTCCCAGCACAGCTGCAATTTCAACAATATGACCTCGATACTGGTGACCCCTGCCTGTTCAAGGACAGTAACATTTGACACATAGTCAGTCCAATGAATGTTTAGAATTGTACAAAGACAGCGCTGATGAAAGCATTCAAGGAGTCGCAGGTGATGGTGGCAGATAACCCATGATTCAGACCCATATAAAAGAGTAGACTGTACAATGGCTCTATAAACACTAATCTTTGTACTTTTATTCAGGTGATTATTGCACCAGACTCTTTTATGGAGTTGTCTGAAGGCTCTATATGCCTTTGCTATTCTGTTGTCTGTCTCTTTGCCGATCGTGGCATCCGAGGAAATAATGCTTCCCAGATGGCTGAACTGCTGAACTGACTTAAGCTCTGACTCACCAGTGGTAATGTGGGGATGATGATAATAGAATCA
The DNA here is from genome assembly GCF_037157495.1 of Lathamus discolor. Classification (NCBI taxonomy): domain Eukaryota; kingdom Metazoa; phylum Chordata; class Aves; order Psittaciformes; family Psittacidae; genus Lathamus; species Lathamus discolor. Next base: position 101,174,963 of record NC_088885.1, on the reverse strand, counting down.
TAGAATCATAGAATGGTTAGGGTTGGAAAGGACCTCAAGATCATCTAGTTCCAACCCCCCTGCCATGGACAGGGACACCTCTCACTAAACCATGTCACCCAAGGCTTCATCCAACCTGGCCCTGAACACTGCCAGGGATGGAGCACTCACAGCCTCCCTGGGCAACCCATTCCAGTGTCTCACCACCCTAACAGGAAAGAATTTCCTCCTTATATCCAATCTAAACTTCCCCTGTTTAAGTTTTAACCCATTACCTCTTGTCCTGTCACTACAGTCCCTGATGAAGAGTCCCTCCCCAGCATCCCTATAGTCGCCCTTCAGGTACTGGAAGGCTGCTATGAGGTCTCCATGCAGCCTTCTCTTCTCCAGGCTGAACAGCCCCAACTTCCTCAGCCTGTCTTCATACGGGAGGTGCTCCAGTCCCCTGATCATCCTCGTGGCCCTCCTCTGGACTTGTTCCAGCAGTTCCATGTCCCTTTTATGTTGAGGACACCAGAACTGCACACAATACTCCAGGGGAGGTCTCACAAGAGCAGAGTAGAGGGGCAGGATCACCTCCTTCGACCTGCTGGTCATGCTCCTTTTGATGCAGCCCAGGATACGGTTGGCTTTCTGGGCTGCGAGCGCACACTGTCGGCTCATGTTCATTTTCTCATCGACCAGCACCCCCAAGTCCTTCTCTGCAGGGCCACTCTGAATCAATTCTTTGCCCAGTCTGTAGCCGTGCCTGGGATTGGTCCGACCCAGGTGTAGGACCCTAATCTTCCTGTGGTGCAGGTTGGTAGAGAACTACTGTCTTCTTCAAGCTGACTTCCAGCCCAAAAAGCTCAGCTGCCTCTGCAAAGCAAGATGTTAAATGCTGCAGAGCTGCTTCTGTGTGGGCAACAAGGGTGGCATTGTCAGCAAAAAGCAGTCCACGGACAAGATGATTTAGGGTCTTAGTGTGGGCCTTCAGTCACCTTAGATTGAATAGGCTCCCATAGGTATGATATCGGAATATAAATGCCATTTTGTTCGTTGAGGTCTACCGTAGCCCTTTGGAGCATCATGCTGAAGAAGATTGTGAACAAAGTTGATGAGAGAACACAACCTTGTTTCACACCATTGGTTATTGGGAAGGGCTCAGAGAGTGCATTGCCATATCTGACTTGCCCTTGCTTATCCTCATGTAACAGAATAATTATTTTGAGGAACTTCGGGGGACAACCTAATCGTTCCAAGATCAGCAACAGGCCTTTTCTGCTCACAGTGTCAAAAGCTTTGGTGAGGTCAACAAAAGTTACATAGAGCCCCTTATTCTGTTCTCTACAGTTTTCTTGCAGTTGTCTGAGAGCAAATACCATGTCTGTGGTACTTCTATTAACTCTGAAACCACACTGAATTTCAAGTAGAAGTTCTGCAAAAGCAGGTACTAGTCTGTTCAATAGTATTCTTGCAAGAATTTTTCCAGCAATGGAGAGCAGTTATATCTCGGTAGCTTGAGCAGTCTGACTTTACACCTTTTTTTTATACAGAGTGATGATGATTGCATCACGAAAATCTGATGGCAATTTACCTTGTTCCCAGCACATAAAACATGGTGTCGTGGTTTAAACCCAGTCAGACATAAATCACACATTCTCACTCTCAACACACCCCCCCCCCAATGCCCCACCCCCCTTCTTACCCTCTCCCAGCTCCTGGAGGGCTGGGGAGGAGAATCAAAAGGATGCAACTCCCACAGGTTGAGATAAGAACAGTCCAGTAACTAAGGAATAACACAAATCACTACTGCTACCACCAATAATAATAATGATAAAGGAAATAACAAGGGAAGAGAATACAACACCTCACCACCCACAACCGATAACTTGTCCCACCCAGCCCGACCGAGCACCGACCAATACCTAGTCCAGCCCCGCAGTGAACTAGCCCTTCCGGGTAACTCTCAGTTACATCCTGGGCATCACATGCTGTGGTACGGAATACTTCTTTGGTTAGTTTGTGTCAGGTGTCCTGTCTCTGCTTCCTTCCAGCTTCCCCTCCTCCCTGTCAGAGCATGAGACTCACAAAGTCCTTGGTCAGTCTGAACATTTGAGCAATACTGAAAACATCAGCGTTATCAGCACTGTTCCCAGGCAGAAAGTCAAAAACACAGCGCTGCACTAACTACTAAGAAGAAGAAAAAATGACTGCTGCTGCTGAACCCAGGACACATAGTCATAATTACATATGGATTATAGAAACTTTCTCAAGTGTATAAAATGCTTGAATGTGAAATTATTTTATAAGCTAAAAAAAAGTAAGAATTTTGTATCTCATAAATGTAGTCATCACTTTTAAACAAGAGCAAAGATCTGTCATTGCACCTCAGAAATGGAAGAGCAGCTTTAAAACATTTAAATGTTTGAATAGAACACTATTGTGCAAAGATATTTTTCCTACTACCTGACTAGACATTCTACATGTTTAACCTCCTGCCAATCTAGTTTTCTGGTCTTGTTTTTCAGGAAGCATCTTTTTAGTTATACTTAGCCTAGCTGATTGTGAAAAATCTAGTGGAGCAAGAAGTCCTCTGCCTGTTCCTTGAAAATCTTCACAATTTCAGGAATGTCTACATTTCACATGAAAGTAGATGAAAGATATTGCAAAGTGAGGTTGACATGAAAACATGTGACTTACTTTCTTAAAACTAATGTCTTTGGGATTACAGCATTTGTTCTAGAAGAGGGAAGCAAGTTTAAGCTTACGCCTGCCCAGTTCATACCAGGATCTTATCATCAGACCCTGACATCTTCCTGACCATCATTGCATGACATGATCAGTCTGTAGGTGAGCACAGGTGGAGAAACCTAAGGCGTTTTTCTCAACTGCAAAGAACAGAGAGCTATTTCAAGTCTGACAGACCATTTTCCAGCTCTTCATCTAGGTTTCCCTCATCTGTTACCAAAATCTCACCTGAATGAAGTTGAAAATACTAATAAAGTAGGTCACACATTTTTGTGTTAAACTCTCTTTGAAAAATCTTCTCCATGTAAGAGAACACTTCTTAAGAATGTCTTCTCAGTCATGCTGTGAATACTTCCATGGTGAATTAAATGTAGTGCAACATCAGCTACATTATCTACTGTTACTAAAGAGGCAAAAAAAAAAAAAAAGAAAAGAAAAAAAGAAAAAATATAAAAATAGCAAACACAGAAAAGGAGGCAAGAAGGGTGTAGACTGAAATTTCTGAGTATATAAACTAGACATCTTTAAAGGCTACTTTCTTTTCCATTCCACTTACTTGGCTGTTGCTGTTAATTAGATGGAATCAGGTATTCCATCTGTTGTACAGAAGATATTTCCAAGTTCATCTGTTGACCTGCTACTAAATTATATACAGGTTTTTCTTACACAGTGAAGAGAAAAAGACTCATTAATCTTATAAAATCACATGAACCTTTAAAAACTAGATTATGTTGCAGTCATAAACTTAACATTCTCTGCATTTACTCTACACAATATATTTCAGGATTCAGGAATGCTACTGCCAACTTGATTTCTCTCATTGCATTTAGTTCTTATTTGTGTCTGGTGAGTAAATTAACAGCTGCCCCCAGCAAACACTTTCCAATGTATGACACCATTAGCCCTCATACATGTTACACTTATTGAAATAGCAGTAAGAACAAGTCCTGTATAATATCCTGTCGTGGTTTAAACCCAGTCAGCCATAAATCAGCCATGCAGTCTCTCTCTCACTCCCCCCTTCTTTCCCTCCCCCTGCTCCCAGAGGGATGGGAAGGAGAATCAGAAAGAATGTAACTCCCATAGGCTGAGATAAAAACAGTTTAGTAACTAAGGTATAACACAAATCACTACTGCTACCACCAAGAATAATAATGATAAGGGAAATAAGGGAAGAGAATACAACACCTCACCACCCGCCTACTGATACCTAGCTCCACCCCACAGTGAACTAACCCTTCCGGGTAACTGCGCCCAGTTCTACATCCTGGGCATGACATGCTGTGGTATGGAATACCTCTTTGGCTAGTTTGGGTCAGGTGTCCTGTCTCTGCTTCCTCCCAGCTTTCCCTCCTTCCTGGCAGAGCATGAGACTCAGAAAGTCCTTGGCCAGACCAAACATTTGAGCAGTAACTAAAAGCATCTGTGTTATCAGCACTGTTCCCAGGCTGAAAGTCAAAAACACAGCACTGCACTAGCTACTAAGAAGGAGAAAAAATGACTGCTACTGCTGAACCCAGGACATCTCCTCCAAGACAGACCCCATTTTACTGCCCAAGTACAGCTCAGATATCATCTCTGACAAACCCCACTCAATCCCTTTCTAAAATTTGGCATTAAAGTCAGAATATTTCTTCTTGATTTCCCACATTGGCTTGTATTTATAGTTAAAATGAAAAACAATGTGTGAAATCAAATGTGCTCTAGAATACATGATTGCAGGTAATTCCCAAAGTGCTACATTAAACCCTTAACAATGGCAAAGAAAAGCAACTAAGTTTTCTTGGTTGCAAAAAATTCTCAAAACTAAATCAAAAAAAGAACAAACCCAGCAACAACAACAACAAACAGAAGCAAGAATTTTTTTGTCGTGATCTGTCAGACTTTCTCTACAACCAGTACTTTGGGCAGGTTTCTGTATGGTGTTATTCATTTTTGTTTGACACTGACGAATAAAGTCTGTGATGTTCTCCACATGACTCTTTCTCAAAACTGTGCTCCCTAGCCAATATACCCCTAAAAAAGAAGCTATTCTTTCTGTCGCTTTTTTTCAGTGATACAACAATAAGAGATAGAGAGAGAAAGAGAGAAATAAAAGATTTAAGACAAAACAGGAAAATAAAATAGCATGACCCAACCGTAAGTCCTTGCATTTTCTAGTTGCAAAAAGGAAGGTTAAAACAGCTATGAATGCAGGAATTTTACTTTAAAAACTCTATTCCAAGTCATCCTGCATTTTCAAAATACCTTAAAAAGCAGCAAAATAGATATGTTTTAACTGATTAAATAATTTAACTGAAAATTAGTTGTAATAAATGATTTCCAATGTTAAGAACAGGATTTTTGCATTTCCCTTCTCCAGTATATGCTTTCATATTTTGTTACTCCATCAGATTTTATTGTAAACCTTTCCTACGAAGAGCTTCTTCCCCTAACACAGCATACATACAATATCAACAAAGTTAGTCTGCTTTACAAGACAATCTCTGTTGCTTATCAACAAGCTTGACTGTAATTCAGTTCATGTTTTCCCCATCTATTCTCAGCTACAGACTCTGGTGTGTGATTTGGCATTTATAATTTGATATTTCCTATTTTAAAAAGAGCAATATGGACTGTGTACCAAAGTCTTGTTATGTTATCCTTCCTCTTCTTCCTCTCTATCACTTCTCCTCAACATAAAATATCAAATAGCAACCAGCAAGAGTATGAAAGATGGTTTAGGTCTTCCAGCACAAAAGTGACTTCTATGCTCTACTATGCACACACACAGAATTTAATGACCTGTAACAGAAAGAGAATTACAAAGAAAAATTCAAGCATGGTGACTGAAATCGTTTCTCTGTGAAACTCACAGATCTTGATACAGTCCAGGACTGAAAAACAAAACCAAAAACAAACACCAAAAAAATCCCAACCAAAAAAACCCACTAAAATTAAATAAATAAAAAAAAACCCTAAAACCACTAAAAATGAAAAAAAAAATCAATAAAAACAAACAATGAACAAAAAGTTGAGGTATATATATTCCACCTTTTGCTTTCATAATCAAAAAACCCAGCGAAGTAGATGTGTTATACCTGCCTTCAGCATCCAGGCTTTTTCTACTCAATACAGTCCCTTGCTTCAGGGCACTTTTTTCTCTCTGTATTTCATAAAAGATCTGGAAACTGAAGAAGTCTCACAGCCTGCAAATAATGCATCCTATGAGCTAAAAATATGCATAGCTCATTCACAAATGCAAGCACTGCCTCTGCCTCCGGGCCCTTCGCAGTGCCTGTGCCTCCATTTCACCTTCTATCTGCTCTGCACGCAGTGGGAGCTATCTCTTGTTCTGCCACAAACCACAGTATGGGCAAGAGGAACCTACCTTTTAAGGAAGGAATCTTGTAAAGCACTAACAGTGCGTTATAACTTTTTTATGCAATTTAATTCAAAAGCCAGCACGTTAGCTGCCAGCTCAGTGGTTTGGAAGGTGTTCTGGGTTTATTGTGTCTAATGTATTTCTACATTTCCAAAACACAGACAATATATAACATATAATTATTCGAGACACCATGGCTGGAACTCTGCCCAAACAGTTGCAAAAGTAATTACACCAGCTAACATCAGTATAAGGCCTAGCATACTAACACTGTGACAATCCCAACCTGTTTCTCTGCTGCTCTGAAATCTGAGCTATTTCTTAAGGTAAGCGACCATAACTCTCACTTGTATAAAGATTCAAGAATATGCAACTTAACAACAGAGAAGAAAATCAGACAAGGGAGATGATGTGGCTTCTGTGCCAGGTAGGTGAGTATAGAACCTTTTACCTGGAGATCTCACCACAACTTGCACAGCTGTGTGCAACCAAGAGCTGTCACTGCCACTGCAGCTGTTTGTTAGTATGTGGAATGGTGTTCTTAGACTAGTACCTAGTGGAAAGACATATATAATTTAAAATAATAAAGCCCTCACAACTGCCACTAATTGGCTGCATTCTCTGCAGTTTCAGCAGCAAGGCTGCAGACCTCAGAGCCACTGAGATTAAATCTTTTTCTAACCCCTAGAAATTTTCTACCCAGGTCAGAGAATAAAGTAAAGGGTTCAGTGGAAGGGATCATGCTCTGGTGCTGTCTGTCCTGTCCATCTTCACAGGATAATTAAGGACCTAATTTTTTGAGACTGTCAGTCTGACATCTTCCATCAATACTAATATTCACTTGAACTTTGTATTTTGTTTCGTTAATAAGAAAGGAGCAGGAATCAAAAAGGGAAAAAGAAACCTTGCAGAGTGAAATGAAACACTTCAGCAGAATCATCTTTTTTACATCTGAAAACTGACGGGATTCCAAGCTGTCAGTAATTTGACGAAAAAGCAACATAAGTTTCTGTTGTTTTTCTGACTTCTGAGTACATGAAGCAACTGGCAAATGAAGTTGTTAAGTCACTGTCCATCGCATTTGAAAAATCATGGCAGTCAGGTGAAGCTCCTGACAACTGGATAAAGGGAAATAGAAGCCCTATTTTCAAGAAGGGGAAAATGGGTGACTGTCCTGGTTTCAGCAGCAGCAGTCATTTTTCTCCTTTTTAGTAGGTGGTGCAGTGCTGTGTTTTTGACTTTCAGCCTGGGAACAGAGCTGATGACACCAATGGTTTTAGTTGCTGCTCAGTAATGTTTACTCTGACCAAGGACTTTCTGAGTCTCAAGCTCTGCCAGGGAGGAGGAGAAGCTGGGTGGAAGCAGAGACAGGACACCTGACCTAGACTAGTCAAAGAGGTATTCCATACCACAGCACATCATGCCCAGTATACAAACTGGGGGTGGTTACCCAGAAGGGCTAGATCACTGCTCAGATCAGGCTTGGTACCAGTCAGCAGGTGGTGAGGTGTTGTATTCTCTTTCTTTGTTATTTCCCTTATTGTTATTATTATTGGTGGCGGCAGTAGTTGTTTTGAGTTAGACCTTAGTTACTGGATTGTTCTTATATCAGCCTGTGGGAGTTACGTTCTTTCTATTCTCCTCCCCATCCCTCCAGGAACGGGGAGAGGAAGGTAGGGGAGTGAGTAAGCAGCTGCAAGGTTCTGGGTTACCGGATGGGCTTAAACCACGACAGTTCTTTTTGGCGCCCAACGTGGGGCATGAAGGGTTGAGATAAAGACAGATCTGACCAGAGTGCAGGCCACAGTTCACTTTTACTTGGAGGGGAGTCCAGTATACTTGGAACTGACTGCCCCAGGGGTGGAAACACAGCCCTACCATTTGCCATGGACTGATCCAGACCACACTGGAACAGGGGCAAGCTTCAGAACACCTGCAATACATTGATGACGTTATCATGTGGAGTGATACAGCAGAAGAAGTTTTTGAGAAAGGGAGGAAAATAATCCAAATCCTGCTGAAAGCCAAATTTGCCATAAAATGGAGTAAGGTCAAGAGACTTGCACAGGAGATTCAATATTTGGGAATAAAATGGCAAGATGGATGTCACCAAATCCCCACAGATATGATCAACAAGATAACAGCAATCTCTCCACCAACTAATAAGAAAGAAAAACAAGCTTTCTTGGGTGTTATGGGGTTCTGCAGAAAGCACATCCCAAATTACAGTTTGATTGTAAGCTGCTAGACCTGGGTTGGATGACTGATTTGCACGTCAGGACCTCTGCGGATCTCTACCAGACTTTTCCGTTTCATACAGGGCAAGTGGTACTGGCATGAACTAGTCCTCTGGTTTAGCTGCAGTGATTATCACTGTGGTTGGAGTGGCTGCAGTATCTGTTGTCAGGGTTTGGGTAATTGCTGTACTTGTCGCTGCAGCTGGTGTAGCTGCTGTGCTTGGAAATGGAGTAGCTGCACTCTCTGTTGCATTCGGAGTTTGAGTAGGACAGGACAGTGACTGAGGGAACTACAGACCAGTCAGTCTCACCTCTGTGCTGGCAAAATCTTGGAGAAGATGCACTTGAAGGCATGCTAAGGCACATGAAAAACAGCAAGGAGTTTGACTTCACTAAGGGGAAATCCTGCCTGATCAATTTGGTGGCCTTTTATGATAGGGCTTACAAAACTGATGGACAGGGGTAGAGCAGTTGATGTCATCTGGACTTGTGCAAAGCGTTAACACTGTCCTGCATGACATCCTTGTCTCTAAATTGGAGAGACATCAATTTGATGGATGGACCACTCGGTGGACCAAGAATGGGTTGGATGGTCGCACACAATGAGTTGTGGTCAATAGCTGAATGTCCAGCCAGAGACCAGTAATGAGTGGTGTCTCTCAGGGGTCGGTGTTGGGACCAGTCTTGTTCAACATTTTTGTCAGCGACGTGGACTGTGGGATTTAATGCGACCTCAGCAACTTTGCTGATAACAGCAAGCTGTGTGGTTCGATTGGTATGCTGGAGGGAAGGAATGCCATCCTGAGGGACCTCGACACGCTTGTGAGGTGGACTGATGCCAACCTTATGGAGTTTAACCATGCCACGTGCAAGGTCTTCCAGCTGAGTCGGAGCAATCCCAGGCACAGCTACAGGTTGGGCAGAGAAGTGATTCAGAGCGGCCCTGCAGAGAAGGACTTGGGGGTGTTGGTTGATGAGAAAATGAACATGAGCCAGCAGTGTGCGCTCGCAGCCCAGAAAGCCAACCATATCCTGGGCTGTATCAAAAGGAGCGTGACCAGCAGGTCGAAGGAGGTGATCCTGCCCCTCTACTCTGCTCTTGTGAGACCTCCCCTGGAGTATTGTGTGCAGTTCTGGTGTCCTCAACATAAAAAGGACATGGAACTGCTGGAACAAGTCCAGAGGAGGGCCATGAGAATGATCAGGGGACTGGAGCACCTCCCATATGAAGATAGGCTAAGAAAGTTGGGGCTGTTCAGCCTGGAGAAGAGAAGGCTGCGTGGAGACCTCATAGCAGCCTTCTAGTATCTGGAGGGGGCCTACAAGGATGCTGGTGAGGGACTCTTCATTAGGGACTGTAGTGATAGGACAAGGGATAATGTGTTTAAACTTAGGGGAAGTTCAAGCTAGATATGAGGAAGTTCTTTACTGTGAGGGTGGTGAGGCACTTTAATTCATTGCCAAAGGAAGTTGTGAATGCTCCATCCCTGGCAGTGTTCAAGTCCAGGCTGGACAGAGCCTTGGGTGACATGGTCTAGTGTGAGGAGTCCCTGCTGACTGCAGGTGTGTTGGAACTAGATGATCTTAAGGTCCGTTCTAACCCTAACTATGTTATGATTCTGTGATTCTATGAATAAGGAATAGCACAGTAAGACTTTACTTTTACCTTTAAATAGTTATTCACTGAGTCATTTTTTTGAAAGCCAGTTTGGATAGATTTTTAAAATTAGTTCTCTGAGACACAAAATAGTCATGCCTATTTCTTTTATTACCTGAAATTGTGTAATTAAAATGAAAAGACTCTTCTCTGAATGAATTCCTTTCCCAGTAGTGATATTTCTTAATGTTACTGAGATGGTAAAATAGAGGTATAATTAATCCACTGTCCCTTTATCAGGACCAATAAACAGAGAGTAATAAAATATAATCTGATTGAGCCATTATCTCAAATGAATATTTTATCATCTGTTAGCAGCTAAATCATAAATTATTTTTAAACAGCTTTTTAATAAGGTGAAAGATAATCAGGGCTTGCAATGAAGTGCTGTAATGCCTAATTTGAATAATCAGTCTTTTTTCTGCTTTTTAACACCCTTGAAAGTTCTTAAATGTTGCACCCCAAATTTCATCTTCACAGTGTCAGGAAAAGTCATTCCTCTGATTGCAGATCAGGCCCACATTAACATTAACCTGCAATCAGATATTCTCTCAGTGGTCAGTATTTGTAATGAGCTTCACATGAGCAGTGGAGGTTAATCACAAACTCGGTGGTCATAAATTTGCATTGATACGGAGTACTAATCAAGCACAAATACTGCCAGACCTTTTTAGTGCTAGAACAACAGATCATATTCACTTGATATCCCATTGTTAGTTCATTTTCTCCATTATGCATTAAGCCTGAAGGTGCATATTTTTTATTACAGTATCTGGAACACTAAGGATACCGAATTAATAGCAAAATACTAATACCACTATAGAAACCATCAATATCGACACAAAATACTACAGAAATTATGCCTCTTATTTTCCATTCTTTCCAGGATTTTACAATTAATTTTCTACTTTTAAGAGCCAAAAGACTGAGTGTCCTAATCTCATCTTTCTTGAAAGTAATCAACAGCTGCTTAATCACCCTGTAACTGGTACTAAACATAAAATCAAATTCAGTGAGAAATAGAAATGTAACATTTTCCACTTGTAAAGTAGTGTGTATTCAAACTACTGTTAAAGCCGTGTGTATTCAGTGTTGTGAAATCTAATCCTTGCCCAGGATAAACCAGCACAATTTTATTCACTTATTCTAGGTCAGTTCATTTCTGTCGTAAGTAAAAAAAATATTGTTTTAGTTAGCTGACCAAACTCACATCAGATCTTATTCTTTCCTATGAGTGACTGAGTATTGACAAATATCCGAGCACTTCTGAATGCTAAACCAGTGCACACTCCCTCCAGTAAGACTATTGCTCAAAAGTAGCTTTGAAATCACATTTACAAATGCTGACCCTATGAACTTATATAATAAGAGTGTCAGGAACAATATTAAGTTACACATAAATAGCTTTTACAATTTTTTTTTTTTATTGTAACAACTTTTACAAGTATACTTTCAAACACTACAAGCCTTACCTTAACTAATAGACAAGGTTATTAATTCTTAGTACTTTCACAATGATTGTCATAATTGAAGCACTCTACAATAACTAAATAATCAATCCTTACCACTGCTTAAATAGGTTGCAAAGTTCTGGAACTGAGGCTCAGTGGCCACAGATATTTCAGCCTGCTCTGAAACTAGTAGCAAATGATATTACCTAAATGCAACATCTCATTCCAAACAAATACAAGAGCAGTAATTAAAACAAAAGAAAATCAGTTCTGTCAAAAATATAAAATTCAAAGAGACTCTTACACCTCTCATACCTCTTCGTGACATCTCTCTTTAGGCCTTTTTGAGTGCTACAATCTTCTGGAGTCACCTCTAACCAAACTTGAGTGTTTTTTTGCACTGTACTCGCACTGCTGCACATAAGATGAGAGTACAAAGGGTGAGTAATTTTGAAAAAAACCCTCTTTTACTTGGAAAACTATTGACTCACTCTATTCCATTGTCAGAGAAATAAATAAAGGCAAATAGAAGTAATTTCTGCTAATACAAACTTGGTGGCTAGAACCAACAATCATCTAACACTTCAAAAAATTGCAAAGTAGCACTTTTTCCTTAGGACCACTTACCATCCTATTATGCTCTCATCACTGCTGAGCGCCTTACTAAGCATTTTGCTTAATAGTACTGAATCATTAGTTGTAATAAACAGCTATCAAGCATCCATGTTTTCTGAAACAGCTTTTCAATTGTGAAGTGGGTTTCTGCTTGACTTTTTATTTGCCTTGAAATGACATGTAACTTCCAATGCTTTAAATACACAATAAAATAGTTTCCTATGTCTGCTGCAATATATTATTTTAGCATTATTTTAGTGTCATGACATGAAAATGAGATCAACCAAAAGAACACTTACAATTTGCTTGACGTGTACATTTTGTTAATTTTTTTTTTTCAGAGCAGGAAAACACCAAGGAGTTACTTAAAATATTCTGGTTTTATTTTCTCTCTCTGTGTTTGCATAAATTTCTAGTTTTGAAACACTTGACTTTTGGAACATTGAGAAATTTCTCAGTGTGATATGCACTGTATCAAATTATGCAATCTAATAATTTACTACATTTCTTGACATTATAAAACAGTGTAGAATTTCACTAATTCTCATATAATCAGAAGTGACAGGTTTCTGTCCACATGTATGTGATGCTCTCGAGTGAGACAAATATTTCATGAGCAAGCATTTACTTGCCACTGGAAAGGAAGACTCTTTAGGAGAGATAGAACCACTCTCAGACTGTGCTCATCTATGTGTGTTTAACACTTCCACTTAATTTTTGTAATAAACATTAAAAGAAACAAATGCCTACTTAGCAAAAATACGAAACAAGACCACCATTATAAGATTCCCTAGCTTCCTTCTTATTGCACTCATTGCATATGTGAGTATAATTATAATGTTACAAGAGCCCACATAGGGATATCTGGTAAGTTACTATGCTGCTACTTTTTTTTCTGTCATAACTTGGTTGCTCTCTTTCAATAAACCCAAATAAAACATAAACTATATGCAATATAGACAATAAACTACTAATTGATTCATCTTTGAGTTCACACTATGAAACTTTTGACAGGTTGTTCAGAGATTGTAGTAATAAACTTGCTGCAGAACCAATTTAGAACAGGAAGAAACAAGCTGCCAAATGTTCAATGCACATCATTTACATTTAATCCACAGACACAATCTCACTTTCATTTCTTTCCTGACACTTCAGGATGCCGGCACAGAGTAAAACTATGGGATGTTACAAGAAATTCATTACTATGTGGCATTTGGACCAGAAATAATTCACTTTTTCGATTAAGAACTTCATGTGTTCGGGAGCTCTACAAGGTTATATAAAGGCAAATTCCAAACATTGATAAATTATGTACGTTTCTCATAACAAGCTGCTTGAAGATAGAATTGGCATCACTGAGGATATTTTTAAAGAAATATCAGTGACATGCTTGTTCTGCTACAAAATCTTGTACCAAGGTGAAGTTATACATACCTTTTCAAAATTCTTCACCACAAGTCTTTTCTATACATTCCCTAGGTCATCCTATAAATAGAAAATTTCAGTTATATCTTGAAAATATGTTCTTGCAAATGCACAGGTAAGATAACAACTGTGTGGTTTCATCACAGATAATTGCTGACCTGCTTTTTTTCTGATGAATATATGCAGATTATCTGACTACAGACATGTTTGTTTTGTAGTCAAGCTATCATATTGTCACAACCAGTGACTCAGATGCAGAACATTAGCACAGGGATGATAATAAGCTTCCAACATGTCTGAATCATTGTTTTAGCAAGTCTGTCTTCTGCAGAATTAAATGATTGAGAGGTGCTAAGGTGAGGGTAAAAGCAGGGACCGAAGGATACAAAATTTAATTTAGAGGCACTAACAGATTAATAACTCACACAAAACGCATTAGATTCCCTGATTAAATGCTGACTTTAATTGGTTCAACATAAATAGGAATTGAAGTCTGATGGATATTAAAGTATTTTCTCAAATATGGATCATTGAATCTGCAGTCCATAGTGTTTTCTTTAAAAGCCTTTTATGATCTATTTATGTAGCTTTATAGCAGCTATAGACAAGTTCTGCTATCATGAGTACTCTCTTTGCACATTATATTCTAATAACAAAAAAAAACCCAACAAAGTTCACTAAAAGGAAATAAACACCGTGTCTTTAACAGTGTCATGTTTCCATAGCTAAATCTTGTTTTCTTGATTGTCACTAATATTGCTAGTATATGAATTCTAAGAACTGCATTTAAACAGAAGGAGGAACTAAAAGGAAGTAACACATTTCTGGTAAATTATGATTTCAATTTAACATCATCCCCTTCTCTTCAAAATTATAGGCCCCTCAGAAACAGAAGTTCAGAACTAGTACAGAATCATAGAATCATAAAATGATTTGGGTTAGAAGGAACCTTAAAAAATCACCTAGCTCTAACCACTCTGCCATGGACAAGGAAACCTTCCACTACACCAGATTTTTCAAAGCCCCGTCCAACCTGACATTGAACATTTCCAGGAAGGGGGGAAGCCACAACAACTTCTCTGTACAACATGTTCCAGTGTCTCACCACACTAACAGTAAAGAACTTTTTCCTAATATCTAATCTAAATCCACCCTGTTCTTGTTTAAAGCCATTATAATTTGTCTTTCTACCACATGCCCTTGTTGGTAGTCCCTCACCAGCTTCCTGGTAGGCCCCTTATAAACCACCTTACAGACAATTTTTCTGACATCTTGTTAAACAGAATACACACTCTGATGTATGAGCACAATTTGCATTATTATTTTGATAAAAGAGCTAAAATAACTGTCACTTGTCTAATTTCTTAAAGTTGACCAGTATTTAATGGTCACACCCAGTAACTGCTTGATCATGTACAGAATTGGCTTGTTTATTCCCCTAGCATGTGTGCCCACAAGCACATCACGGCCAGAAGCTGTGTGCTCCTTTCAGCATTTTTTTGAAATGGAACCAAACCACAAATACTCAGACTCATCCTGGTTCATACAGGAAATAGAGAAAGAGGTTGCCAGTCGTAGTATATAGAGTATTTGGATGCATAGTAAATAGGCTGTAATAAAACTCTTTACTCCATCAGAAAGCAGAATGAACTTCTGCACTTGGAAGTTGTATCAAGACAAATTCTACATGAAGTAAGGCACAGTTTTCTAGCTTTAAGGGCTGTTAAGAACCAGAAAAATAAACCACTTTAGTAACAAATACTCCATTTTTCAATTATTTAGTTTGACACTGTCTGTAGAAGACATATATTAGCTAGAATTAACTGGAATTAATAAAGGTAAATACATAATATTGTCTGAGCTGTGTTACACAGGGGTCAAACCTGCACAACTGAATAATTGTTTTACACATGAAAAAAATCTGTAAATCCATTAGCATTTGTGGTGGTAAATGATAAAGAAATCCAAAATATTTTGCTTGAAAAGCCAAAAACAGACAAGGAAAACAAACCCACAGAATTTATTTAGCAAGCAGTTGATTGTAAAAAATGTGCCTTAAAGTTAAAAAACATGTTTTCTCTGCCCAGAATTTAGAACATAGTCTAATTGTATAAGGGACAAATTAGTCTAACAGAGGTGCTCCAATGAAAAGGAAAAGTACAGCATTCAAGAAAATCAGAATTTTTGACTGCTAAGAGAATGTAAAAACCTGAGGAATGAATGAATGGGAGGCCAAGATAAATAAACCAGTTAGCTCCTCTTAATCTTAATAGTAGATAAATTTTTCTGGAGCAGATTTTACTTTTAAATGCCATTAAATATATGTTAAGGTTTAATCTCAAAAACTCCTCATTAAATACTCAGTGTCTCCAGGCATAGAAAATACTTCCCAGGAAATGCTGAAAAACAAACTTTTTTTTTTCTTTCCCTAGCTATTAAGAGAAAACACAGGATAAAGTTTTATCTTAAAAATTTTTTATTGTTTGTTTTCTATTGCTGTAGACCCTTAAAAATTAATTGAAGGGACACAATATAGGCCAGCTCAGAAAATATTCAACTTATGCCAAGGACAGCCTGGAACCATCAGAACCTGAAAGAAAATTCTAGGAAGTAAGAATTTATGTATAAAGAAAATAAGTATCAAGGAGTATGTCATGCTGACTTTTTTAGTAACTTCCTTGCTCATTTTTGTCCAAGGCCTGTCATCAAAATCCATTTACATTTATTTATGTTGCAGTTTTCTTTAGAAGACTGTGGCTGTTCTAGCAAACTATTTGAAGGAATTAGTGGAAAGCTTGTCATAGAAAAGTTATTTTTCTGTCACTATGCTAGGCATCTGAGCAGTTCTCATTCTGACCACAAGAACTAAAAAGGATATCATCTTTGTAGACAAGTTCAATGGTTTTATTAGACCACATAAAATATTTAAATACATGTTCAATAGCTGGTTTGTGTGCACATGCACCATAACATTCTGTTAGCTTCCTTGAAAAACATTTCATACACTCTGGGACCACTGCAGGGTTCATGAAAATACAGAACTCATTCACAATCTGCAGGCACAGTGTTACTGGCCATAGTTCATGGCTCTCTACATAGTCTGCAAATGCAATTCTGTCCTCATTTTCACTACAATACTGCATCAGTTTTTCAGAAGAGTTTGCTCCTTTCCCAGATTTCTATTCTCAGATCTGCTGACATGGAAAATAGGGATTGGAGGCTAGATAATCTCTCCTTTCCAGGGCTGTAAATCCCATGAAACTTCTTCGAAGAAATGAAATATTCAGTGATCTGAGCTTAACCTGAGGAGAGTAGGTGATATCACTGACACTACTACTCTATAGAATAGAACTGTGGTACTTGCAGGTGATTCAAAAAAATCACAATCTGAGCTGCATTTTTTAATCTCTCAACTAAGTCTGCTGAGTACAAACCAATAATGACATGGTATGTATTTGTTATATATGATGTATATATGTATGCATATATAGTCTAGGGTGAGACATCCCTGCTCATGACAGGGAGGAACTGGATGATCTTAAGGTCCTTTCCAACCCCAATTAGTCTGTGATTCTGTCATACAACTATTTTTTCAAAGAGTGTTTCCAGTAAGTTGCAAACCCTAGCACAATTTTCACTTTGAAACATCCCTGAAATAAGGGAATCTGGACTACTTACTGAACACCAGCAATGCTTTGCTAACTTGAGTTTAGTTTTAATAACTTAGAACAACTTAGAATAACTTAGTTCTAATCACTTAAAACAGAGTATTTCCCAATTCATTAGAAATTAATTCAGCAGAAAAAAATAAACTTCTTTCCTGATTTGTCACAAATTCACCTACAAGAGTCAAAATTTTTGTTTTAAAATGAAGATTGCTTTCTTTGATATGCAATTACAACATAGTACCTCAAATTAAATTCTTGTTGGGTTTAGGGTTTTTTGTTAGTTGTTTTGTTTTATTGTGGGTTTTTTGTTTGGTTTCTGATTTCTTTTTTTTTAATTTCCTGGGACTTAATAACCCAAGATATTTTAAAATTCAGGGGAAACAAATAAAAACACAACACTGGCCCTAACCCTGAGCCCTGAGGGACACCACTAGTGATTGTGAGGTGGGCTGATGCCAACCTTATGAAGTTCAACCATGACAAGTGCAAGGTCCTACACCTGGGTTGGAGCAATCCCAGGCACAGCTACAGTCTGGGCAGAGAAGAGATTCAGAGCGGCCCTGCAGAGAAGGACTTGGGGGTGCTGGTCGATGAGAAAATGAACATGAGCCGGCAGTGTGTGCTCGCAGCCCAGAAAGCCAACCGTATCCTGGGCTGCATCAAAAGGAGCGTGACCAGCAGGTCGAAGGAGGTGATCCTGCCCCTCTACTCTGCTCTCGTGAGACCTCACCTGGAGTATTGTGTGCAGTTCTGGTGTCCTCAACATAAAAGGACATGGGACTGCTGGAACAAGTCCAGAGGAGGGCCACGAGGATGATCAGGGGACTGGAGCACCTCCCGTATGAAGACAGGCTGAGGAAGTTGGGGCTGTTCAGCCTGGAGAAGAGAAGGCTGCGTGGAGACCTCATAGCAGCCTTCCAGTACCTGAAAGGGGCCTATAGGGATGCTGGGAAGGGACTCTTCATCAGGGACTGTAGTGACAGGACAAGGGGTAACGGGTTCAAACTTAAACAGGGGAAGTTTAGATTGGATATAAGGAGGAAATTCTTTCCTGTTAGGGTGGTGAGACACTGGAATGGGTTGCCCAGGGAGGCTGTGAGTGCTCCATCCCTGGCAGTGTTCAAGGCCAGGTTGGATGAAGCCTTGTGTGGGATGGTTTAGTGTGAGGTGTCCCTGCCTATGGCAGGTGTGTTGGAACTAGATGATCTTAAGGTCCTTTCCAACCCTAACTATTGATTCTATGATTCTATGATTCTAGATGTGATGCATCCACTCTTTAGGCTTGGCCACCCAGGCAGTTTCCAGCTCAGTGAAGAATTCACCTATCCAGGCCGTAAGCAGCTATTTTCTCCAGGAGAACACTGTCAGAGACAGTGTCAAATGCTTTACTTAAGTCCATATAGACAATGTCCACAGCCTTTCCCTCATCAACCAGGCAGGTCACCTTATCACACAAGGAGATCAGGTTGGTCAAGCAGGACCTGCCCTTCATGAATCCATGCTGACTGGGCCTGATCCCTCCATTTTCCTGCACATGCTTCATGATCTCAAGACGGATCATTTGTGCCATGACTTTCCCCAGCACTGAGGTCAGGCTGACATGCCTGTTGTTTCCGAGGTATTTCTTCCTGCTCTTTTTATAGAGGTGCAACACTGGCCAACCTCCAGTCCTCTGCAATTCCTCCCATTTTATCTGCTGTTTCCCAGTCTGGCTAGACTGTAACTGCAATTTACAGTCTAGTGAAGCAGGGTCTTTTTATGGGAATGCAGTTTCAGGAAGGTTAATACTATTCCAGTGCTCTCCCAGAATTTTCTCTTGTAAAAAGACAGTCTTTCAAAATTTGTTTAGATACTGGGAGCAGACACTTGAAGAACTTTAATACTTTGGGAAATGATTTCAGGAACACATTTCAGGGTCAAAGAAGATACTAAAGTACAGCAATATTTGACAATAGGAAAATTCAAAGTTTAGCTACAATAACTCAGTCACTGATTATAATGATGCTAAATATATTATTTTGCTTTATTGTGGTCACAAGACCATTAATGTGTGAAAACAACATTCAGAATCACCTTTTACTCAGCTTACTCAATTGACATTCAAAAACTGTTCTCAATGTAGCAAAGACAAGACCTCTGACAATTATCCCAGGCCAGGCAGACATTTTTCCTAGCTATATTTTTCCCAGCTACATTTTTCCCAGCTACATTTTTCCCAAACTGAAGAGTGCAGGTCAGGAGAGAGGAAATTATCCCACAATTCCATTTGTTGTTCCAAGTGCAGAAAAAAACCACTCAAAAGCTGCTATTCAATGAAATTATCCCTGTCAACTGACATGTAGCTCCTTTGTAGCTTTTACTTAAGCATACCCAATTAAGAATAGTTAAACCTCCTTGAATAACATTACATGGAAGTCACTGACCTTTGCTTCAAAAGTGGTGGGGAAGAGGAGGGAAATCAGAAATGTCCAGAGGTGTCCAATAGTTGTTGGAGTAATACTTAAAATTTGTATAAGTTCACCTATAATTTTGTCATCCAAAGTACAAACTTATTACAAAATATTTTATACAAGGGCTACACACAAAACCAACTCAGGGTTAGGTCCCGCTTACAGATCCAAACAGAAGGCATTAGCCATATAGCCTTTGGTGAAAAAAATTTTGTATCTTAAAGTATTAACAGTAGTACGATTAAAGAAAAAACACTTCAGTGTTCTCATGAACTGGAAACTTCCTCTTATAGCCAGAGTTCAAGAGGCTTTCCAGCAAAGTACTAGACCTACCTATTTACTCAAAAGCCTTTTGATTACCATAACCAGTCTTTTTAAATTAATTTTTATTTACACTGTAACAGGGAAATGAGGGTGAATATGAATCTCTATATAAATAAAACTAAAATAGAAAAGAGTACTTAAGATAATATACAAAGCAATTGATTTTGACTACTACAGATAACATCTTCATGAAATATCTTATTTAGTTAACTGACATGGTATTTTTTGAGCTGGAGATTTTTTGGATAGGAATCAACATTTCCTCAGATATTTTCTAGCACTGTTTGAGCTTCAGACTACTTCTCTGCAACAGTTTGTCAAATAAAAAAAAAAAAAGCCAACAAACAGAACACAAAACATAATCAAAACATTATATTGTTAACATAGTTACAACAGAGCACTATACCAGCTACTAGGAAGAAAATTAACTCTATCCCAGCTGAAGCCAAGGACAGATTCTTAACTAAATTTGAACATTAGAAGACTTTCAGAACTCAGTGATGATGGGGAAATTTAGAACATATTCACTTAAGAAAAAGAATATGCAAGGTCTAATTCTTAAATTCGGTTATAGAAACCCTTTTCTTTTAACAGGACATCCTGGGTTCAGCTGTAACAGTTACTGTTCGCCTTCTCGGTAGCTGGTGCAGAGCTGTGTTCTGACTTTAGTCTGAGAACAATGCTCATAACACACCAGTGTTCTAGTTTTTTCTAAGTAATGCTTACTCTGATCAAGGACTTTTTCAGTCTCTTATGCTATGCCAGTGAGGAGAGGTACAAGAAGTTGGGAGGAAGCACAGACCAGACACCTGACCTGAAATAGCCAAAGCGGTATTCCATACCACAGCACGTCATGCCCAGTATATAAACTGGGGGGAGTCACCTGGACGGCCGAGATTGCTGCTCAGGTTGGGCTGGGTGTCAGTCAGCAGATGGTGAGCAATAGTATTGTGCATCACTTGTGCTTGTTGTTTTCTTTTCCTTTTCCCCTTTTAGTTTTATATTCTCTCACCTTACTTCCTTTATCACCATTATTATTAGTGGTAGTTGTTCTATAAAATACCTTAGTATTATATATTATATTTATTATATAATATATATATATTATATGTATTATATAATACCGTCTTATCTCAAGCCATGGGGATTGCATTCTTTTTATTCTCCTCCACATCCTGCCTGGGAGCAGGACAGAAGAAAGGAGGGAGCGAGCGAGTGGCTACGTGATTCTGAATTACCGCCTGAGCTTAAACCACAACACAGGACAAGATCAGCACCTTGCTGTTCATCATACTGTCGCTCATCTTAAATCCAAAAAAAAAATCAGCACAAAGTGCAAATGAAATTTTAATCTGACAGGTTTTATATGAGGGGCCATATATAGCTAGACAGGACTTTCTTTGTGCATATTCATTTTGTCTAAATGAAACTCTGTTCTTCCACTCTCTCTCCATTAATTTTAGAATCATAGAATAGTTAGGGTTGGAAAGGACCATTATTTTTCCATTGAAAGTGAACAGGTTTCTACAAGGAGTGAAAGGAGTTTATGGTCATATTCCTTAGTCAACTTCACTTCTATGAAAACCCAAGCAAAGTTCTTACTAATTTAAGTGAGATTTTCCCAGTGTAAATTTGCCCAGCATTAAATATTGTGCTATAATTCACACCAGAATTGTGAGAAAACAGAAAAAAATGTCAACAAGGTATTGTACTACCCGAAGCAGCTGCTTGGATTAAACAGCCCACCTTGCATTACAAGCCATGCCTTTCACTGGATTTATTAGTCTTCTAGACTAACTACTCTACATGCTAGTTTGTATATATAAACTACATACCTGAGGTCTTCTCAACCTTAACCTAGATTTCATTACATTCCAGAAGCCAAATCCCCCAAATAAACAATTTTGCAAGTGTATAACTCTTGGTTTCATTTTTTCCCAACTCTGATGGAGTTCTTCTTAAAGGAGATAATTTGAAGACAGACTTAATTTCAGATTTCTTCAAATCACATGAACCATAAAATTTACTTAATAAGTTCCATCACATAGATCAAGATGATTAAAAGACATGCTTTTGAATTCTGCTTATATTACAATTTGTGTTCAGGAGCATGAATAAAAGCACTCCATTTGTCAGTATCCATTATCTCCAGCTTTCTCCAGCAGAAAATTAAACCTACCAGAGATGCCTTACAAATTCAAAGAAGATAGTGACATTCACAAATTTGTATTTCTTCCTCTTTTTTTTGTCAAACACTTCTGAATTCACAAATCCTGTATACTTAACTCTGTTCAAATCTATGTAGGACATTATAAAATGTTCAGGCAACTCACTATAAGATCTTTTTATCATTTCCTTTAGTTGAAAAGAGAGAAAGAGAGATATTCCTCAAAAAAATAACACATTATTTCTTAACCTTAGAAGGTGTCATATTCAGACTGGAGCCTGTCAGACGTATAGTCTGGAAGGGATAAAACCCCTGTATATGCAGTCTACTTATACCAGCTCATGAATACTTACTCAAGACATTTCTTTCCTTCCTCAATCTTCTAGGGACTACAACATTTACTGTCAAAGAATCACAAGAAGAAAGCAGAAAAAGGAAATTCTCTCAAAAAATTAAAAAAAAAGTGATTCTGGTTCTAGCCTTTCACCTTTTACAGTAGTTAGTATGCAGAACAGGTACCAAACAGTAAAATATACCAGAAAGAACATCATGAAATCCCAAGTGAGTTGTCAAACTCCTAGAAAACAGATTTTTATACATGGCTGAATTATTATGAGCTCCACATTTCTGAAAATACTATATATTTACAGAATACACCACAAACCATTATAAGACATTTTTATTCTATAGACCACAAACTGTTATTTGTTCAAGATGAGGCAAGGCCTGCATGAAACCAAAATGAAATAAATAAATAGATAAATATCAGCTAGAGTTGCTTGTATAAAAAATTTAACCAAGGATGCCTTCTGTATAAACCAATACACATGAAACATTAAATCCAGCAAAATGGAAACATTGCATTTTATTTCAGTACTAAGTATCCCTCTTGGAAATTCAATACAACACTTAATCTTTGGCCCTTCAAGAAGGAAAAGAACTGTTCTTGGTTTTCATAAATTAAGGAAAAAAAATTTTAGAACTATTTAGATGCATAGAACAGGGTAGGAAAGCTGTATAGTTACATGGAATGGAATTCCATGGGTCTTTCTGATTTTGAATTTTTATTACAAAGCAAAGTAAGTATTGAAAAACATCAAAATGCTTGAATTGTGGATATCATCATAACTTTTTATGTTTTAACATAGAACTTTGCGTTTACACACACAATGCATTCCTGTGGTGATAAGTTGGGGTTTCAAGAAACTTGATATAAAATAGGGTGGGTTTTGTGTTTTGAAAGCTCTGTACATCTTGGAAAAGAGTCCCCAGGAAAGTTGTAAGCACCAACGCAATGTCCGAACATAAAGCCATCAGTTAATTTCATTTTTCTCCCCAGACTTCTCAAAAATGCTCTAAATAATAGCCTCATATGCAGTGGAAGTTCTGCAAAAATTAGTATCCCATGCTTAGAATGTAAAATCAACTTTTTATATTAAAAGCATCCATGCTCACCTGGCAAATATCCACAATCCAAACAACTAATCAGCAAACTGTTTGCCAACCCTGTTTGTTACAGGGAGACCTAGGGCTTGGGCAGCTCAGTCATCTCTTCCTTCTTTTTTGACTCCTGAAGCAGAAGTCATGTCTCAGATCCATCGTGACAATCTTCATACAGGCACCATATCACCACCTGATCTCACATTTGGGTTTTGCCATATTAAGGCACAGATAAATGGAGAGGGTGATTTTCCAATTTGAGGGTAGTTTTCATATGTAACATGTATATATCCTTACATTCATCTTCAAACATATCATTTTTATGTGGCATTTCTCTGCCTATGAGTCTTCAGCATGTAAAAACTTCTGGAATATTTGTTATGACACTGTGACTAATAACAGTGTAATCAAGTGTTCCCTTGCTCTCACACTTAAAAATATGAGATAAATAAAAGCAGATAAACTTACATAACATTTACAGACTTATATTAAAAGAACAGTTGTCAGAGGAACAATAACTACTGAAAATAGGTCAAGCTATTCAAAGAACTGATATTAGAAGGAATCAGCAAAATTTTGCCCTTTTGCTGCCTGTGCTCAAAACTATGAGTATTTTGACAGTTTTCCAGTTTTAAACTTGCTTAAAGTTTACAAAATAATTAAAGTGCTAGAAAATGCACTTAAAGAGACAGAAGAAAAAAAACCCACAGAAGTAGCAAAGTTTAGTTGAACTGTGAAATATGACAATATTAAAGTTTGAAGACTTATCTTTAAAGAGTATTTCTTTTCCAAATAACACATAGCCTAACCTACCAAAATTAAAGGTTTGTCAGATGTTAGTTCACTTGCTGTAATACAAGAAAAGGTCATAAAGCAAACTGAAAAAAGAGTTTAGACAGCTTTAACCTCAAGGCTTTACTTTATTCCAAGATACATGGTAATCAGCCATACATTCCTTATAAAAATAAAAACAACTACTAAACAGAAAAAAAAAAAAAATCATTCAAGGCTATGACAAGATGTTGCTATTCTAATTTTGCAAGCAGCTTTAAATCATCTGAAGCCAAATATTATTTGCCTTGAACATTCACATACTATTTTCATCTTCTAAAATAGCCTGCTATCCTTTAACCCATGGTGAATTTTATGTCTGACAGACATAAGATAGGGTAAATCAATGGACAAACCCTCAAAATTGTTTATACAAAACCTAAATAAAAAAAAATACTGGGAACCCACTTGAAGTAAGTAACTTGCCTGTTGCAATTTATACAATGTGAATTTTTAGATTAAGCCAATTATTTCTTTAATCATATTCAGGAAAATTCCATAAAGTTATACAGATATTTTAAACAATAATGATGAAATATAATGGCTATTAATGAAACTCTGCAAGTCGTTTTCATAAAAGAATGAGTAAACGATATTGCTGGTAACGCTATTATTAGCAGCAGTGAAAATCTGGAAGAACATTTAGATGAGAAAACACCTGGGAAACAATAAATATTTTTAAATATTTAGTGTAAAACAAGATTGGAAGATGGGCATTCATTGTTATAAATCTTTGTGATAATAAATTCTTGGCTAATTTCATGTTCAGTCAAATTAGATTATTTCAAATTTCCTCAGAAAATAAGGAAAACGCTGCCATGGAGGTAACTGCGCACAGCATCTCTTTGACAGTTGTTGAAGTGAGGGTTGAGACAGGACTACCATTAACATACCTCAAGATCTATATAAACTGGAAAGTTTGGAGAGGAAAAAAAAACCAAAACGGGTGTACACAAGTACAAAATTAACTGAGCAGTGGCTTTCCCCCAAGGCACACCTTTGTTTTTGCTCATCAAAAAGTCACTTTCAAAAATCTATTTAATTGAAACTTTGATCATTTTCATGAGTAAAAGCATTTTGATTCTAAAATTAACTATAAAATTATTCTATCTCTGACATAAAAACCTAAAAGGCACAGCTTAATGTTTTACAATAATCTGATATTAAAAAAACCCAAACTGTTCCTTTTTCCTATACTCTAGGCTTCACAAATTTATTATTAATAATAATGAAGTGCCCCAATATCCCTGAGGTGATGACTTTTCTGTTTATTCAAGGGTCCCATGTTAACTCTTACTTTTCAAAATCTAATACTGACAAAAAATACACACCCCCAGTTTTAGCTACTACATGTAAAATAAACCAATCAAACAAACAAAAATCTATATACTTTCTCAATTTTCACCATTTATGTTAAGATTTATATATAAAAAATCTATTAAAATTGTATAAAATACAATCATACTCTTCTGTAAACTTTTGATAATATCAAAAATGAACATGAAGGCCACCAGAAGCATTTTGTTTACTTGAATTCCACCCTGGTGCTCTCTTCACAAGCCTATCCATTCCCTCTCTCCTTTACATCCAATTCTGTGTATTCAAAGTTGAAATATTCAGTAGAATTGAAACATTTATCTGCTAGAACATCTTTTACTGTTCATTAAGCAACATTTACTTCCCCACCCCTTCCTCAGAAATATTTTTTTTCATCTGCTAAGCATATTAGCAAACATATTCTGCTCTGGAAAGATATTCTAGAACATTTTAAATGAATTCTGTTCATTACCACCAATCTCCTTAATGCCTTTTAACTTGTTTGCTCTCAAGTCATTGTTCTGTAGCAATGAATAAAAATGGACCAAGGAGGGAATAAGTGACTTGTTCACGATGCCACAAAAGTTGTTAAGCAAATTGAATCAATGTTTTCTCATACCAGCTCCCAGTCTCTTAAATAATGTTATGCTATTGAATATTTAAATTCACTGTTTCTCATAATGCAGATACTCTTGAACTGAAGAAACCATGTGTATTCCATGCCATATCACAATTTTTTTTTTCAAAAGGAAAAAAAAACCTTACATGTTTCTATGCAATTTATATGTCTTCTTAATACTTCAAATTACTAATTATGAAAATACCCCGAGCAAACACTTCAGGAAACAGCAAAATGTCCATTTGCACACTTTCACCCTTTTGTAATTCCTGTTTACTACACATACATCTGTTTCCAGCTCTCTTCTACAAAGCTAAATATGTAAGGCTTTCCAGCTGGTAACAAGAGATCTCACTGCATGCCACCTGACACTAGCTTTCAGCTAATAAAATAATTTCTCTATGAATCCTACATAAAAATAAAATATTTAGCTGGGAAAAGTGCAGAGAGATAACTGAATCTTATGAGACAGAATACAGCCTACAGGGTGAGGAACTGAGGCAGTTTAAATCTTAAAGGCAATAGAGGATGAGACAGCCATAAATCCTCCTGCAAGTCTAAGAAAGCACGTCCTGCAACAGAAGGCTGACGTTGGGTAGAATAATGACATGTATATCCCGCCTTGCAGCTGCCAGCTCATCAGTTCAGGCCATTTCCCTTGGGAAAGTCAGTACTATCTGGAATATCATGTCCATTCTCCACGTGCATTATAGCTCCTGCAAGGGACTCTCAAAATAAAGAAAAAAAAAAAAAACAAACCCAAAACTCAAAAACAAGTGAAGATCCAGCCTTCTCAGCAAACTCAGAAATGGACAAAGCACAGTGCACAACAAAATATCTCCTCAAACCATGAACAGCACCTACCTAAACGACACCTGTAGGAGAATATTTTGAATTTTATTTTTCTTTACTTGTTTTTTTATAGAATTGATAACCATATCATAAAATTTAATGGCTTAATTTTATATAGAATTGAGAAACAAGACATGACGACCCAGAAATACAGCAATTAGGGGAATGTGATCATACAATTTAAAGGCAATGCATGAGAAAGTCCAAGAGACAAATATAATTTCAGGGTCCATATTCATAAATACACACTAAACTCTGTTTTTACTGAATGCAGTTTGAGAAAGGTTTGGGGTTTTTTTTGCCTTCTAGTCGAAGAAAAGAACAGCGGGCCAGGGGGAGGCTCTTTCCTGTATTATGGCTTACTGTTGCCTTGCATATGTTCTTTCTGTTGTTTCAAGATACTGTTGGCAGAGTAGCATACCTCAATGCTGTTTTATCACAGTGTGAAAAACACCAGATGTACAAAATTAAAGTTCAAGTTAATCAAAATATTGTTTGACAAAGCAAATAATTGAATTGCACTTTCAATGCACTGTGGTAGACAATAATTAACGTGCAGCATCTTCAACATCTGGATACAACTTCCAATTTCCTTTTTAACATCATAGAATGCTGTCTACACATTTTTTAATGGTACCCCTAATAATAATATATTCTGTTTTTAATCATATTCCACGTTGCAGGAAATGAAGCTTGCAATTTTCCCAGGTGCTTACCAAATTACTACTGCAAGCTAATTCTCAACCCCCAAGTTAAGAGTTTCAACACTGTGCACATTAACAGCCTGCTTATGCTCTTCCTGTACAACAGAAGGTAAGTTAATATGTGCTTCAATTATATCCAGTTTGTGCCTTTATAGCACCCTGTGGGCAGCACTAAGAAGGCTGTAAATGTACTTATCCTGCTTCTTTAGTGCTCTACTGTATTACAGGAGAGAGGGAGAGAAAGAGAGAGAACTGTATCATTTTATCAAGAGAATCAATAAGGAACTCAACTTCACTGTATTGATTCAAGAGAGCTGCTAAGGTACAGCTCTCTCTACTTGCTATGAAAAAGCTTTCCTGAGCTTGACTTATATAAATTTCCCTCTTCTTCACATATGCGCATGAGCACACACATTATTAAGCCTATATTTGTCAGCTTTAATAAAATGTACATGAAGCACATTTTCATGTATTGTAGACACTTTATCTTAAATTAAAATGGAAGATAGACTGCACAATTGCCTCTTCTAACTGCATCTATTGACCTAACTGAACAGTGTCTCAAACGAAGGCACTCTATTTTTTTCTTAGCTTATTTTATTGCAGACCAGCCTGAGGTTTCATTAAATAAGTGCACACTTGCACTCATACAGTTTACATTTTTTTTCTTTCTATTTCCAATGTAACATTCACTTACTAGTGGCTGACTAAGTGACTTTTGTATTTTAAAATTTAGTTTTTATTTTTCATTGTAACCACTTTCTTTCTTGTTCTTTATGGAAGTTTTCCAGAACAGTTGGAAAACAAACAAACAAACAAACAAACAAAACTGTGGGCAAAAAAAGGTGTTTTAAAAGTGTCATAACATTTGGGAAAGGAATATAAATGTCTCCTGCATTAGGGGACTTTACAGCTATATTTCCTGTTGCTAGGAAAAAAAAAATCCTTGAGGAAGCTTATATGCAAATTTTTAAACTGACAAATTTTGAAAAATAATTCCTATCAATATTCACTCAAATTTTCTATGTATGTAAAATTTCAAAGTGAAAAATTAATGATGTTATTTCAAATACTTAGTTTTCAGTACACAGTTGTTAGATTCAGACAAGTTGATACTTCTCTATATCTTTCCAATCTTAATTTATCATATCAAAAAAACAAAGTACAGAACCAAAACCTGTGGTTCAGCAAAAGTGTAATCCATGTGTATGTGTCAGATTATACTGGGAAAATTTTATGCCAGTAGATTTTCTTTTTAAGAAAGGGTAAAATTTGAGAGGTGATTTTACAGTGGTGCAGATTAGATACAGGACAACACTGACAGTTCCTTCTCTAGTACCTTTTTTCCACTTGCAAAAGTTAATATATATATAAGGTTCCTCTTTAAATGTAATATATTAATTTTTAAATATGCAAGTGATCCTTACCATCAAGAATCAAATCAAGACTATTTTCATGCCTTGGAGAATGTACCTTTAGCATGAAGTTTGTGTGTGGTATCAAATATGACCAAAAGTACATGGAATTCCTTGGCAATTGCATGGAAGTCCTCAGGCTGGAGGTCTAAATGGCTAAAAAATTCTAATATGTATTTTTACTGAAACACCACATAAATCCATTATAATTATTTTAAAACAAGGTATCTTTTAACATTCTAATTTCTTTCTCAATTTTGTAATATTGACTTTCTTCTGCAGAATAATATCTTCTCCATTGTCTGTCTCTTTTACAGATATTCTGAAACACTGCTGAACCAAATGTTATATAAAAATGTCCTGGACTTTCTGATTTAACAACCTGGTTATATGCACCTTCAAGTCAAACAGAGGCAAAAAAACAATTTGTCCCACAAATTGTTGGGGGACAAAGGTAAAGAAGGAAAATGTCAAGATTTTCCTATGCCATAGACCCAAGCAGCTCTATCTCATTAGCTTCTGCTCTACTTTATTGACAATTTACATATCATCTTTATTTGAGATACCATAAATTACTGTACAAATATGTATGGAACAGTAGAGATAAAAAAGGGACCAAAATTTGTGCAAGCTGCCCTGCTACTAGAATCACAGAATCATAGAATAGTTAGGGTTGGAAAGGACCTTAAGATCACCTAGTTCCAAACCCCCCGTCATCGGCAGGAATGCCTCACACTAGACCATGTTGCCCTAGGCTCTGCACAACGTGGCCTTGAACACTGCCAGGGATGGAGCATTTACCACTTCTTTGGGTAACCTGTTCCAGTGCCTCACCACCCTCAAGCATGTCAAGGTCCCTCTGGATGGCATCCCTTCCCTCGTGTATCAGCCAAACCATAGAGCTTAGTGTTGTCAAACTTGCTGAGGGCGCACTCAATCCCATTGCCCATGCTGCTGACAAAGATGCTGAACAGGATCAGTCTCAACACCAGCCCCTGACAGACTTCTTTGGGAAAGCTTTATTAATACCAACCATCAGTCTGGTTGAGGCAGCCATGATAAATAGATCACAATGGAGAAACTGACAGACTTTGTTGACTACATCTGCCTCCATATCCTGTTTTGGCATTCTCAACACAAACTGTTCAAAGAGACTCCAAGCAGTGGGGACCAAAGATCCCATTAGTCCAGGAGAATCTACACTTTAGCTTCTCAGCTGTCAGAGTTCTTATATTCACCATGCTCTGAATTCAGAAATACAGAAATTAATTAAAAAAAATAAAAAAACCCTACAAAAACCTCTTTGCTTTTTAGTAAATTAATAAAATATGTTCAATTTTGCTGTCAACCTCTTACCAATATTTGCAGAAAGTCAGAGTTGGTTCCTAACAGTTTGGTAATAGAGAAGGAGAAAGAAAATAACATTATATGCAAAAGACTGTTTAACTACTTTATGTAAGATACTGTATTTCAATGTTCATTAACAGGATTGAGAAATTCTCATCACTAATCTGCTGTGTAGACTCTGAAGTTGCTCTTTGAGCAGGTCAGCTGTTGCCAGCAATGACAACATAGCACTTGGAAGGAGTACAGAAAACATATTACGTTATACACTCTGCACAGGATATCCAGAAATGCTTCTTGGACATAAATGTACAGCCCATTGGTCCTATGCTCATCCAGAAATTTCCAGCTTAAAAAATATGACCTATATATCAAAGCGGGCCTTCTACTTTTATATATATATATATATAAAAGTATATAATATATAAAAGTATATAATATATATATTTATATATATATATTTACTGTTCTGAATTCTCTTGGAATGTTTTCTCATAAAAAATGTGAAAGATTAAACAATATGCAAATTTTTCTTTGCTCTAATACAGTGCTGATAGACACAAGACCTGTTATCTAAATCACGATAGAAGCATTTGGGTCAGTGAGAT
Organism: Lathamus discolor; assembly: GCF_037157495.1. NCBI lineage: Eukaryota > Metazoa > Chordata > Aves > Psittaciformes > Psittacidae > Lathamus > Lathamus discolor. Next base: position 101,143,766 of record NC_088885.1, on the reverse strand, counting down.
ACATGTGTACAATTTTGTAATGAATCTCATTGTATGTATATAAATACACACATATATGTATGCCTACATACATACACACACACGGAAATCATTATACGTGTAGATAGACTCAGATACTATTACTGGTACATACTGGTGTATGCAACTGTATCTCAGTATATCCATCCAATAAATGTATTTTCAACTGAAGAACTTAATTCATTCCTCTTTCCAAAACCAGGTGGGTTTATCTGATTTTTCTTTTAACTACTTAAGGAAACGAAGGCAAGGCAGACAACAGGCTAACACCTTTAGATAGTTACATATGTTTGTGTTTATCATAAAAAGGTATACACTCCTCATACACTCCCTCACTCGGTCGTTGCTGGTGTGATAGGCCCCTGAGCTTGCCAACCCATAATGCTTTTTCTCCATTTTTTTTCTCATAAAAAAGAACTCCAGAAAGCTAAGTGAACTAAAAGCTTTTCATGTTTTGGTTTCTTGGTGTTTTTTGTTTTTTTTTGGTTTTGGTTTTTTTTTTTTTTAATTAGCAGAAAACTCAGTATTATGTTTTTTTTGGTTGCTGCAAACTCCACAGTCACCTCTGGGCGTCTAGAAAGGTAGGTTTTGCAGTTTGTTACCTTGAAGGTTAGGATATATAACTCTTCCTTGCCTAATCTCTCTTGTGTTGCAGGCTTCCAGCAAACCTGTGACTTCCCAGTTCTCTGTTCCACAAAATCCTATGAAGACTTTCCCTTCTGATAACTCTCCCAGGAAAGGAACAACTTCCTTTACCTCCTTGGAGCTCCACCTAACCCAGAAGTCAGCATCCTGGTTGGAGCAAGCCAACAGGCCCCTTTCCTGTTGTACCCAAATGGAGCATGACACAATGACAGACAACATAGAATAATCAAGTACCATCTGTCTCAGAGTGCAGTTTGTCAAAATTAGCTAATTAACTTCTGTATCAATACCTATTTCTAACTTAACAAGTGAAGGACAATGCCCACAATATTTATATGCTGAACAGAACATTTTAATGCTCCCTTGCAAAACGGACATTTGGCACAAAGTAATTAATTTACTACTCCTAGGTACCTAGGTGTTCATATATAAAAGAGTCTTTTGGAATATCTGGTCTTTAACAAAACTTTGCATCATTAAAGCACTGCTTGGATTTTGATTTCACTGTCCTTGTTTAATCACTATCTTCATTAAAATAAGTGTGATCTTCCTTTTTTCTTAATTTTTCCTCATCTAATCTGGATTTTTAAAACAGAGCTAATAAAAGGGACAGGTCAGTATTCACCATTTTAGTCTAATTCTAAAATGCTCCTGTAAATCTCAACTGACCCCTGTCAGAAGTGAAGTTGGTAACACAGACCCATTATGCTTTAAAAGAATGGACATCAGCCAGATCCTTTGTGGGTACAGGATCTCTGTGGGAGGGCTCAAAACTTTTTATCACCTGGGTTAGAGGTAGTGTATCCCTTCTCTGAAAATGATTAGCCAAAATGTTTTTTAGTTAGCTGACTCTTGATTTCACATCTTTTGAAAGACCAGGATCTTTCATACTTCCTTAACTGCTACAACTGTGTTTAGTGTCACAAGATTTCCAGCTTGGACACATAATTCAGTTTTAACCAAATACTGCCTCTCATTCTTCTGTATACAAATATGAACTGAATATGAGATGAAGAGAAACATGCTTTGCAGAATCCATGGTCCCACTGTAATATACCCCATTTTTTTTTTGCCTAAACAGCTTTTACACCTTAGCTAAAGAAAAACTGATCTACAACACAAAGGAATTGGTGGTAAAATTTTCACAGTAATATAGAATAAATAGTTAACTTTCCTGAAGATGTGTCAATCCAAATATTAAGAACCGTATTCTCAGTTTTCCCTTTAACAGTTATGCCATGTGATTACATGAAGAGAGAAGAATATTTTTTATACCGATGTGGGTATAATTTTGATAAATAAGTGAAAGACTTATTTTACTCATGTCAGTTAAACTTTTAAGAACTGCTAGAATAATCTTCCTGTCTCCACATTTTGCTTTGTACTACAGATATTCAAGATAAGGAAAAATGATGCATATTAGAGCTTTATGAAGTATTTGAAAGAAACAGAAAATATAGAATAAAAAATAATTTTAAATGGACTGTTAAATTTATACTTCTAGGGTTGTGTGTGGGTTTTTTAATTAAGATCATTAGCACTTTTTAAAGTTCATAATTCTTTTCATTGTAACGTTAGGGTTATTAAGTATAACATCATTTGTCACTGGTATATATGGTACAATGCCAAATCATAAGCCAAACCAAATGGAACAAACAGCGAGAGAGAGGGGGAGACATACTAACAGAGGTATTTCTTAATAACAGAAACCTAGCAAAAGAGGCATCAAATTTGTCAGCAGAACTGCAGATATGACTCTATCAATAATCCATGGCACTTTTGTATTTCCCAGCTGAGGCTATTATACAGCTTTGGATGACAGCCTGCTTCAGCTTCATCATACAATCCACTGGGACAGAAACTCATAACTGCCTTTCAACATAGATCCTTCATATAAAGGGTAATAACTGCAGCCAGTCAGTGTAGTAAGATTATCAGACAGTGCAGCAATGAGCTGCAAAATATGGGAAAGCCAGCCTGACAGAAACCTGACAAAATAACCTCAGCAGGGTAACTCCTTTAAACATCAAGAGAAGAAAGGTAGCAGAAAGAGCCCTCACAGAACCCTACTCAACACTGATGTTTTTTAATTAGAGACCTATCTTCAAACATTAGGGAAACTGAATAATTAATCAGAATCTTGAGCTACTTCAGGAAAAACGATAAAGACACTACAGAAGGTTTTTATCTCTACTTGTGAACATTACTGATATTCTTGCAAGTCCATTGATTGCCAGTAGCAGGTTTCAATAGGACTGTCATTGTGATAACATTATTATCTAATAAAGCTTTTATCTAATAAGTTATCTATGTAATATATATAAAAGACACAATAGGGCCTATTAAATTATCAAGGTCAAAAGCTTCAAAAACTTCTATATGACTTACTCAGGATCCACTTTCCTATTTTCAGAGGTTCAAAATAAACATTAGTCAGAGGCAGATAACTTTATCTCCAGTTCCTGAGGTCATTCAAAAATTACACAAAACAATATAATACAATTACACAAAACTCTGCATTTGTTTTGATATAGGCTGGCTTTCACACACAAGTGGAAATTCAAGGGCCTAAGAGCTTGTGCAAGCTGCCCTACTATTAGAATCATAGAATAGTTAGGGTTGGAAAGGCCTTAAGATCATCAAGTTCCAACCCGCCTGCCGTGGGCAGGGGCACCTCAACCTAGACCATGTCACTCAAGGCTCTGTCCAACCTGTCCTTGAACACTGCCAGGGATGGAGCATTTACCATTTCCTTGGGCAACCCATTCCAGTGCCTCACCACCCTTGCAGTAAAGAACTTCTTCCTTACGTCTAACCTGAACTTTCCTTGTCTAAGTTTAAACCCATTGCCCCTTGTCCTATTGCTACAGTCCCTAACAAATAGCCCATACCCAGCATCCCTGTAGCCCCCCTTCAGGTACTGGAAGGCTGCTATGAGGTCCCCATGAAGCCTTCTCTTCTCCAGGCTGAACAGACCCAACATTCTCAGCCTATCTTCACACAGGAGCTGCTCCAGCCCCCGATTATCCTCGTGGTCCTCCTCTGGGCTTGCTCCAACAGCTCTGTGTCCTTCTTATGCCGATGATAACAGAACTGTACATATGTTCAGAGCAATTTAATGATAAAGTTTTGATGGTAGATATAAAGGTATAGCGGCCGGTCACAAGTGGTGTTCTCCAGAGCTCAGTAGCAAGGCCCATTCTGTTCAATATTATCAATGATCTGGATTAGGGGATCAAATGTAATCTCAGTAAGTTTCCAAATGACACCAAGTTGCATGGGAATGGTGATCTGCTTGAGGAAAGGAGGTTCCACAGAGGGATTTGGACAGGCTGGATCAATGGTCTCTGGTCAATTGTATGAAGTTCAACATGGCTTAGTGCTGGGTCCTGCACTTGGGCCACAGCAACCGCATGCAATATACAGGCTTGGGGAAGAGTGGCTGGAAAGCTGATCAGCAGAAAAAGGCCTAATGGTGTTGGTCAACAGCCAGCTGAACATGAGACAGCGGTGTGCCCAAGAAGGCCAATGTCATCTGGGCTTGTATCGGAAACAGTGTGGCCAGCAGGGCCAGGGCAGTGATCATCTGCCTGTACTCTGCAATGGTGAGGTCACATCTCAAATACTGTGTTCATTTCTGGGCCCCTCACTACAAGAGAGACACTGAGGTTCTGGAGGGTGTTCAAAGAAGGACCACAAAGCTAGAGAAGTGTTTAGAGAAAAAGGAGGCAAGGAGCAGCTGAGGGAACTGGGCTTGTTTAGCCTGGAGAAAAGGAAGCTCAGGGGAGACCTTATTGCATTCTTCAGCTACATGAAAGGAGGTTGTAGCAAGGTGGGTGTCTGTCTTTTCTCCAATGTAACAAGCAGTAAAAGAAGGAACAGCCTCAAGCTGTGTCAGAGGAGGTTTAGATTGGATATAAGGAAATATTTCTAGACAGAAAAGGTTGTCAAGTGTTGGAAAAGGCTGCTCAGAGAAATGGTTGAAGCGCTATTTCTGGAGGTGTTTAAAAGACCTGCAGATGTGGCACTTAGGGACATGGTTTAGTGGTGGACTTGGTAGTGCTTGGTTAATGGTTGGGCTTGAAGATCTTAAAGGTCTTTTCCAACCTAGATGATTATATGAAAGGAATACAGTGAAAAAAATTTAAATTAAGCTTGCCTAAATACGTTTCCACCTAAAAAGACACTTCTGCAGTCCAGTGTACTTGGGTTGGGTGGTACAGAGTCAATCTACTTACCATATGATGTCATGCTTAACAATATAATCTGCAGAGAGGGAGGAGGAAGCAAGAACATTCAGAGTTATGGTGTTTATCTTCCCAAATAGCCATTAGAAGTAATGGAACCCTGCTTTTCTGAGGATGGCTGAGTACCTGCCTGCCGATGGGAAATGGATTCATTTTTTGTTAGCTTGTGCCCACAGTTTTTGCTTTACCTATTAATCTGTCTTTATGTGGGCCCATGAGTTTTCTCACTTTTGCCCTCCAAATTTTCTTCCTCTTCCCACTGTAGCGGGGGTAAGTGAGCGGCTGTGTGGTGCGTAGACACCTACCAGGGTTAAACTACAGCACTTAGTAATAACCAGCAGTCCCAAACTCATAACAACTGACATGAAAGAAAAAGTTAATGAGGAATATAGCCAAGTACAGTCACAACTTGCTAAAAAATGCAAATGTAATACCCCCAAGTGCTGAGAAAAAACTTTAAATATGTAATGAAATCATGTAGATACTAAATATATTTATTAGCCTTATTTACAGAGTATTTTTTTCCTAAACAACATCTATCTTCTGATTTGTTTAAAATTTCCATTGATTCCCTTTTTTTTATTAGAAAAACATAATAATTTAAAACCCATTAAATTTGTTGTCTGATCTGATTGACCTGGTAAAGAAAACAATGAGCATAATGAAGGTGTCATTTCGATCCTTGCTTATAATGTTATTATTGCTAGAATTTCAAATTATATTAAATAATAATTCACAAGCATATAATTAAGTTTTAATTATTTTCTTTCAGTGAAATTATTCTTACACATAAAATACTATGATCTGGGGTGGGGGGTATGAATTTTATCTTGTTTGTTTTCAAAAATAACAGTTTTATTTCAAATATTTAATTTCCAGTACAAAAATATTTTTAAAGAACCAAGGAAATAGCTGTCATTCCCCTTAATACAGTACCTCCCAATCCAGGTCTATGAAACTAACCTCATTTTAATGGTATTTGAGGAGGAAATATAGTGCAAGTATCTTGGGATTAGGAGTGTTCCTGCTTTTCCTCTTCTTTTTTTCTTCTTTCCTTTCCACACTTAGCTGCTAACAATGTTGAATAACTGAATAGCTAGCACGGTTTTGTTACATTCAGAAATACAATACACCACCAGAAAATGTATTTCTAAAAAAGTAGCAGGTAAATGTAGTAATTTAACTATAGTCAAACCCCCCCAACCAAACAACAAAAAACATAGTGACAATAAGGTATCAATCATGTAGGGGGTTTATAATAATTTATTTATTATGACTCCTCTTTTAGGAAGGAGTCAATAATATTTCATCATGAGGCTTGATGATTAAATGCCATTCTGTAGAATATACACAAGAGAGATTTTTATTCCCTTTTCAAAATTCCTGATGCTGTTTTGCAAGGGAGAAAGAGCGTACTTGCTTAATGTTGCTGTGTCACCAGGTAACCAGTATAGGACCTCAGTCTAGCCACTCTAATTTTTTTTTTGTGGCTTTTCTTTAGTGGTTTTCTGATGAAAAACATTAGGTTTTAACACACAGGGCAGAAATCTTTTTTTTTTTTTTTTCTGGCAATCTGCTATTTTCCATTGAGAAAAATCAAACAAGATATGCTATTTAGGGTAATTTTAACACATATATGAGAATAACCTCTTGTGAAATGGAACAAGTGTGGTTTATTTCATATAATTTCAATATGACATTGATCTTTCCCTTTTTTCCCAGTCTCTTTTAGGTTCTAATGTTTTCCTTAAAAGGACCTTATAACTTACAATTATTTCTCCCAGTGTAGAGGGAGTCTACAACCCAGTGTACCATGTAAGTTGTACTTTAGCATGAAAGTCTTTGTGGACAGTGAAACATCAGGTTTCTATGTCTTCAGCTGTCCTAAATGAACACAATACAGTGGCAAAACGCAGTTTACCATTAAACCAGTTTGAACCCAAGCATCTTTGTCTATAGGAAACAGAATATTCCACAATTCATTAATGTTATATATATCTTTAAAAAAAAATAATGTTGAAACTAAGGATGGTGTTTATTTCAAAAAGTTTAGCTGAGTACAAGGCATGGAACACCAAAGCAAATCAGTCCAGGCTTCTGTAGACAATAGATAGGAGTATAGGAGTTGACACTTAAAGAGAACAACTGAAATAATTACTTTGGATATATGGCTTAGGATTGCACCCTAGAAGTGGCCATTTCTTTCTCTTGACTCTAAGAACAGTTACTATTGGTGGCTGAAGTCTTGAGGATCAGTTAAATTCTCGTGAACTGTTTTCATATTTTGATAGAAAGCAAGTACAACAAATTTTTCCGACAGGATATTCACAGTTTCCAGTATTTGCCCAATCCTGTTGCAAAGAATAGAAATGTCAAAACATTCTTCAATTTGAAATATCGTTATTTTGCTTGTCACTACTTATTAATAACAGAGAAACTTCAGACATCTCTATCTAATGTCTGAAATATAAGGTACTACCACCTGGGTTTAAACACCATGATGAGACTTCTGGACAGAAAATCACTAGAAGTACATGACAGCTCCTAAAGGAGTACATACATACTGTGTTAGATTGTCAGGCATTCCTACTGAAGCCTACTGCAATATATTAACCCTTCACGCTTCAAGCAACAGACTGAGCACAAGGTAGGCATAATTCACCTGAAAGCTTCAACTACAGAAAATTATGTAAGATAACTTTTCAGCCCACTACAGCAGAGAAGAAATAGTCTTGCTTTGTCTCACAAACCCTCCTGTGCCTCTTTCCTTCCTGCTATGACTTTTTCTTAACTATTCTCTTCATGCTTTACTTAGAACAAAACACCACATTCACATTGGAGAATGCTGGTTTGTTTCTGAATCAATCCCCTATATACTAACAACTTATGGAATTATTTTGATGCAGTTCTGTGTCAGATCCTTAAAAGTCTCTTTACATGTTTATAGAGATGTTACAAAAATAAAATTATGTATTGGTTTCAACGTAGTAAATAAAAAATCTCAGTATATTCAAGCACAGTATAATGAACATTCTTAAAAAAAAAAAAAAAAAAAAAAAGAGTAACTTACATTTGTGCAAAAACCTGAAAATCCATAATTGCTTACAGAGAGGAGAAAAAAAAGCTATACAATCCTGGATTATTACAGAGGTTTATGTTACATATTGAGTAACTGTGTGAGCCCTCAGTCTCCACTGATGCATTAATTGTATTCCACGGACACCTTAGAATTCAGTTATATACTGAGCCAGGGTGAAAAACAGGCTTATTAAAACTCTGTGTGAGAGGAAAGCCCTGCAATCCTCTCACTGAGGTAGATCCACGGTTTTGCTGAATCAAAAATGACCGAAACCTGAAGTTTCTGAAGTTTCTGCTCCTGTCAGCAACCTTCTTCCTAACTATTGCAAGATTATGGACACTTGGATGTATGATATCCAACAGCTTGATTTAGGACAGTAAGGGCTCTGCACTTTTCTGGAATTTCACCAAATAAGGGGGAAGTAACCCAAGTTTACCCTGTTTCCAGAGGAATGTTCATAAAATATATTTACTTTCTTCTTCTAATAAAAAAAATAAAATCCCAGACATCTTCTATCAGCTCTTTCTCAAAAGAGCCACTGTACCATGACTTCTGTCACTTACCTGGAGTGTTTCATAATCTTTAAAATACACCTTTATATGGTTTAAGGAAGAAGTACCTTTATGAGACATGAGATTTTAAAACCAGTACAAATTCATCCCTAAGGCAAATAATCATAAAATCATAGAAATGTGGGCTGCAAGAGACATCATGTAGTTCAATTTCCCACTCAAAGCAGGACTATCATCAACACATGATCAATACTAAAAGATCATTCTTCACTTAAATCCTTCCTTGGTGTTAGAGATGTGAGCCATATAAATCATAAAATCTTAAAAATGCAGCTATCACAGACTTCCCGTTTTCCATGTATTAAACATCACCAGCATTCTCAAAACACTGTTTTTCTGGCAATATCCTCTCAGGAACAACATACAAGGGCCACTGTTCATAAAAAAAATTATTAATTCCTTTCTAAAAATGCTAACATTACAGAACTTAGCATTGAAAATTTATGAAAGATCATTTAATGCACACTTAATACAATATGCGCTAAAGATTTTGTTGTGTTGTGTTTTATTCATGTTTATTGTAACGGTATTCTGTATTTCAGAAGGTACAGTGGTTGCCATGGAAACTAATTTTTAGTCTTTTGCAGAGTAAATAATTCTATAAATCTCACTTCATCTCCAGTCCACAGGTATGATTTCCCTTTATTTTTGGGATGGGAGAGGAGAGAGTGATACTTTTTTCCTCCCTAGGTATTTTTTTTTTCTATGTGGTAGTTTTTCAGCTTATCTAGCAGTGTCTTCTAGAGAAACAGAAGTAATTAAGAACGAAAGAGAAGAATTCAGATCTTGCAGGAGTTCTCGTTTGAATTACAAAATGCTTCATGAATTTATGGAAAATCATTTATTTCTCAGAACCTCATTACTTCCGTAAGTAGAATACAAATAAAGGACTTGCTAAATATACTTCTCAATAACTTGAGAAGCTGAGCTAATTATTTTTGTAAAATGATTTAAAATACTGCAACTAAAGGTGCTGTAGAAGCTCGAATATCATTCTGACCATTACTACAATTTATTACTGTGCTGGGACTAGTGGAGTTCATTTCTATAGAAAAGAAAATTATCAAGTGAATTTCACACTTCCTGGAATCTGCACATCACATCAGTATTTTAATTTTTTAATAGAGAGAGACTTAGATTTCTTCTAGTATGTAGTTTTGTACTTAGGAAAAAAACATGTAGATGATTATTCAACAACCCAAGGTGCTTACTTCAGGCATGTTTTTGATGGAATTGCACTAATAACTCCATCTTGTGTTACATTTTTATACGCTACTGTGTTATTACCTGTGCAACACTATGTAGTATCTATGAATCTACTAGGCAAACTATGCTTGTTTTATATTTCATTTTTTCTTTTGGTTTGGTGTTGGTTTGGTTTGTTGGGGTTTTTTCCCCCCAAACCCTAGACTTGCACATTCCTCTTTGCAGTCTATTGTCTGCAGCAGTCATGCAGAACTGGAAAGTAGAAATCCTTATTCTACTGATAAGACTGAAGCACAGTAGAGCTAATACATTCACCCGAAACTGTGGAGCAAACCTATGCCAGGGTCAGAAGAAGAATCACAGCTCAATAACCTACCTCCAGTGTTCAACTAGTTTTCATGGCAGGGCCTAACTGTCATACTAATAGAGAGGGAAGCTGTTAAACATTGTCAGCTCTGAGTGTTGAAGATAGCCATATCAGGCAATGTTAGCTGTAGAGTTCGCCACTAACTCATTTAAGAGTTCTTGCAGTAAAGAACATTTGAACTGTACTCGGAAGAAATGGATTGCTGTCGTTTTAAAGAAGTGAAGGGTAGAAGTGAAGGAGATCCTGATATGTAAAAAGGGAAGTAGGAAAGAGGCCAGATGGGGAAGTCCCTGGAGAGTTGGTCCCCCTGCATCTGCCAGGAATATGAAGGATACAGAGCAGGAAACCCTGAGTGGTGCTGCTGGGAATGGATCCTTCACCAGTCCCAACAGCATCTGTCTGTCTGCATCAAGTCTGCCGGCCTTTCCATGTGCTCTGACATAACAAAAGTAGGCAGCAAGGCCAAGGTCATTTTGCTGTCCTCAGAGTTCTGCTGCCTTGGAGAGCTATCTACCTTCACCATGATGAGAGACAGGACAAGTTTAAAAACAGCAAAGCTGCAGCCAGGGCAATTTCATGCAATATATCAACATTGTTGTATGCAACATCTTTATTATAACTTTCATGTAAAGAAGATTTATGAAGTACTTGTGAATATCAGGCCTTCATAAGAAACCATGTAGAGGCATCATTTACAACACAAAAATAGTTAGTGGATATAAAATCGTATTTTTTTCAGAAGACTGCCCTGTCCCAGCTCAAAAGAGCATAGCAATGCCTTTAAATTCATCTTATTAGTGATACAGAATAGTATTTTCAAGTTTGGATTGCATGGGGACTGCTTAATTTTAACTGCTGTTGTAGAGTTAGATCTTTCTCTCTCTTCTGTCTGTTTCCATTTATTTCCTATGCAGACGAAATTGGTTTTAATGTCAATAGGAGGTACAAGTGCTCAGACTTTATGCAGGTTGTCCAAGCACTTGAGTATCATAAGTGCTTTAAATACTTCCCTTTTGGCAACCATGTTTGAAACAAAAACAAGGCTAAAATATAATTTTTGAGATATCTCCAGTGGCTGCGTTGAATCACACTGCTCAGTTCAGTGTTTCCAAGCAATATCATCCTCCTTATACAGGACTTATGGACTTATTCGGGAATAATGAAGGAAAGGAAGATTACCATAATCATGTTTTCCGACTTGTTTTGTATTTATCCGTACACTAATTCTGTAGAAAGCACATTTCTGATGCCAGCAATGTATTCCTCATGTATTTAATCTAAGAATTTGAGCATTCTGGGAATGTCTTATTTGTTTAGCCCTCAGGTTCTGAATGTTTTGGCTAAATAGAAAAGGAATCCAAACACAGCATTTGGTTTCAAGGAAATAAAAGACAAAAGACGTTCACACAAACAGCCTTTATATCTAAGCAATTTCTATTCTTGCAAGTCTTCCGACTGACATCGACATTTCAGAGTTTGACAAACATATACACCCCTTGAGCAAACAAACCATCACACAACTGCAAAGCTGCTACACCTGACCTCCAATAATCTGCACATTCTTAAGGTGGCTCCTGTTTCTGGCTGCTTTCCTGCTCCATCTTGCTCAAGTGTCTTGCACTTGGCACAAATTGAAGTGTTTAACATCAACTGTGTTATAAAGAATGTACACTTGTGAAGAAACCACTGGACTGAATAATTTGTTTTACAAACATTTACACCACTTCATACAGTATAACTTCAACTAAATCACTCAAAAATAATAAATTAAAGGATATATTAAGATACCCTAACTCCTGTCTTAAATTTTAGGTCTGACTTAGACGTAAAAGTATCAAAAATCATGAGATTCAAGGAACGGTTTATTTCGTGCCCATCTTAAGACCACAGAGGACAGTAATACAGTAATACTAATACAGTACTGTTTAATTTGGCATATTGTCTCAGACATAATTTCAGTTACTCAAAAATACAAGCAAAACAAAGTCGAAAAGAGTGAATTTTGACATGCACAACAAAGTATAAGTTAGAAAAAGAAAAAAAGAATTACAACCAGATGGAGCAAACTTTTATACCTCTGTCTCTAAACTAGCAAAATTTGATTGTGATTATGACATGCATGGAGGCAGCTGATATCCTGAAAACTTTGTATAGTGCATACCAATTTTCACAAAATAGTTTTACTGAATGGGGGGAAAGAGGAATGTTTTATCCTATCTTACCTACTATTTAAGATACAGTATTATATTCAGTTTGTTGAAATAAAATATGCAATATTATTTAGTACTGTATCTGCACTGATTTTTTTCTTTTAATTCAACACAATATTGCAAAACAACATCAATAGCAATAAAATTCTCAACTCACCTTTCATAAAGTTTCTTTATCAACAGTTGAAAAATTATTCATGAATTAAATTATAAGAGTCTAGTTCGTAGTAACAACAGAAAACACAGTAGAATTTGATATATAATCTTTACTGTAGGCAGCAGTTTCATGGGAAAAAAAAAGGGCAAGGTGGCCACAGCTAAAGGAAGGAAACATTTACCAAGATAGGTAATATTTAGGGCATTTAGATAGGTTTTATTCCACTGCACTGGAAATGACATGCTTTGTATACGGTTTTTGCGGACTTCCCTGAAAAGTCCATAAAACAATATAGTTTAAATTATGGGTCATTGTTGTTTAATTTTGCACATAGATAACCTAAATGACTAAAGCATGTTTGCATTGGTTTTTTGCTGAAGAAAATCTGATCAATTACATTGATTTTGAGGACACGATATGTCAGTGTTAACTTACAATCTCCTTCTTAATGCACACTCAACCCTGTACTTTAAATAAACCCAGAACACAGTAGCTCACACAGCTTCATTACCTCAATTAATCAAATAGCCCACTGTCTCTAATTAACATTAGCATACTATCTGTTTTTAAGATAGAGTAATATTCATTTTGAGCTGACTCACACACTGCGGACAGGAGCTGAGGCTTAATGCTGATCCCACTAAAGCCCCCTAATTCTCTTCAAGAGGAGGGACGCCATTCCAATCAGCCACAGGTTCAAAAGCTCCATTTCAACTACCATTGTAAGTGTATATGCACACGTTACAAAGAAAGTGGGGAAAAAAGGTCAAAACAGAACTTTGTAACACATGTTACAAAGAAGGTGGGAAAAAAGGTTAAAACAGACCATCAAACACAATATCCATCATGTCCACATGTTGACATGCACAATTAAGACATATGAGACTGGGGTCTTCTTTATAGTTACAAAGATCTGTAAAGCAGGATAGAACTAATACAAATTTATTTTCTTTTATAAATGGATCAAACCTATAGTGTCTTTGTGTCTAGCCAAAAATATCTGAAATGTTCAGGCCTACATTTCTGTAAAATCCACTATTGAAATTACAGCTGGTTCTTCAAGAAACTGTTAACTGCCTCCAGCAAACGATGTTTTCCTTCTTCTGCATGACCTCCTCTTATTCATTCCCCTTCACATTTGTAAAGCCAAAACAGTCCTTCATTTACCAAGTCCCATGGAGTCTTCAAACTTTGGCCAATTTCTTGCAAAGGCACCAGCTTACTTGGACTTTTAGGGCATAGTTCTGTCTGCTTCAAGTATTTCAATGTTCCTACATTTTAATGTGCTACCAGAAATTGTTAGCGCATTAAATTAATGAATTTCACTATATAGTCTATGTTGGAGGATGAGAGTAGTAAGTCAGTCGGACACTTTACGATTGCTTTGCTATTTTATTTTAGTTTACTTTTTGTTTGTAGTAATGTATTGTCCTTGCTCAGCTCAAAAGGCAACTTACACCTTTCCAGACTCAGACATCCCCTTTCAGGGCCCTGTTTACAGCCCCACACTTTCTAGTCTCATACCTTACTTTCATACCATGAGTTGACTTGCTAGTTTTACATAATCCAGAAAGGATTTGCCCCTAAGAACCCAAAACACAAGATCTCATAAAATGCTCTGTGTGAAGCAGGACACGTGGAGCATTGTAAAAAGTCACAGTACTTAAACTCTAAGAGTTAATTATTAGTGTTACTATAAAAGGAAATTAAATGTTTACTGTTATTCAAACTGATGATGCAATTTTGCTCCTACTCATAACCACTTTTCTTTCATTTTGCAGTCTTGGTCACACAGCAGGATACCTTGTTTTGTTAAAAGTTTTTTTTATCTTTTTACTGAAAGGTTTGGTTTCTAATCAAAATTATGAATGCATTAGCAAATAGTCTGGTCAATATTCATTGCATTATGAATCAATCTGCTTCCAAAACATCCTCTGGTTTGGGTTTTTTTTTTTAAACCTCAGCAAGAGGAAGATCTACAAGCAAGCCTTATGGGAAATATTATTATTTTTGTTTACACTCTGTCTGCAATTCATTCCTGAGACACATCCAAGACATGGGAAAAGAAACAGCATTTCAGAAAAAAGTGGAATATGCAAAACTACAGACTTCTCTAGGGATGCTATTCCTCTGGTCTACTGGTTTATAGACTTAAGTACAGGACTGCCAGTCTCCTGACTGAATTGATAGAATTTCCTTTTATGCCTGAACACTGAACAGAGATAAAGAGTCAAGGCAGTCCTTATCTTTATTCCTTAGAATATTCTCTTCTTTTAACAAACACATTTGAGAAGGAGAGTTCACCAAACCCCCAGACATAATTGTGCTAAAGCATATTCACCTGGGAATCCATTTATCATACACCACTTTTGTCACATTTATTTAAAGTGGCAAAACTACATACAATATGGTACAACTGTGATTTGCATCATCATTTTTTTTAATCCACTACTGATGCACTCATCTGAAAGTTAACACAAGGGAGCCTACTTCTAAATTTTGATGTTATTCCTCCATAGCTGTGATAAAAGCAATTCCCTATTCTACATATCCTCTTGTTCTTGAATAGCTTGTTGCATACTACTTCCTTTTTCCTCCCTACTGACTCACAATTAAAGTTTCAGCAGTTCTAGTTATTGACTTAGCCACCGAAGGTACAAAGCCCTAGTGCCCAGATGACAAAATGGTAACTGAATTTTCTTTCTGGAAAAGCAGTATAAATGACATACGAGCAAATATTCCAGGTTTGCCTGTAATGTTGCTTTATCTACCTACTTAGCTACTTCCAGAACTTCACCTCTGATGCTTCTATATACATATTAATAAAAAGTTTCAATCAAATGATCATCTGAAACATCACGTATTTTTTCTGACGTCTCTTCTATTTGGTCTATATTTCTGTCTCATATGTGTCATGGAATTATAGACTGGTTTGGTTTGGAAGGGACCTTAAAGATCACCTAGTTACAAACCCCTGCCATGGGCAGGGATGCCATTCACTAGACCAGGTTGCTCCAAGCACAGCCCAACCTGACCTTGAACACTGCCAGGGATGGGGCAACCACAACTTCTCTGGGCAACCTGTTCCAGTGTTATGCACTAGGTCTCCAAAGCACATAGAATCATAGAATCATAGAATAGTTAGGGTTCTAATGGGCCTTAAGATCAGACAGCGGAAACCAAGGTTGTGATCTGCAGCAGCCTCTTCCTTGTCAGGTCCACACCTGTGGTCATCAGCAAAGATACAGTCCCTAATGACCTGGTAGCATGTCTCAGTACTTGTAACGGCAGTTTTGGCTTCAGATTGAATACCGACATTCTCAATTCTATCTATGTAGCATTTATATCCAGAAAATTGCAAGATGCTTGTTTTCCTCATATAGTCAAAACTACAAAAGCTTTCCCCAGCACTTTATGCTAAAAATGTTTGTACTTTTCCCAAGTACTACATCAAGAGACTCTAAACTCTATTGTGTGCTTCAAATACTATATCAAAGCAGTATGCTTGGTTTCTCAATAGTTGCCACACCCCTTATCCATTGTAGTGAATAAGTCACAGTCACATAGGAAGGATGACTTCTAATCAACTGACTTAGCTGTAATTTCTGTGTTCCTCAAAGCTTCTACTGACCTACCTCACCCAACTTCAAACAGGACCGAATATCTCAAAATCCAGAAATCTGCTAGTTTGTAGCAACTGTGGGGTTCTTTTTGAATCAGAATTATTAAAACATTGCCTATGTTAACAATAAATTATTAACATTTATAAAGCTATATATACTTCCAGTCAGTCAGTGGTAAGTAGAAAACACTACCTAAAAAATCTTACTTCAGGGACTGACTTCCATTGGTTTTGTTTACACATACATTTCTCCTTTGTGATCTGAAGAATTTTAGCCTACCAAGAATCAAACAGTAATTTAGGTTGGAAAAGACAACTGGAGATCATCTAGTCCAACTACCTAGTTATTGAGTCAAAGCAGAGCTAACTTCATATCTAGATCAAGTTGCTCACAGACTTCTATAATCAGTCTTTGAACATATGCAAGGACAGAAAACCCACAGCCTCTCCAGGAAATCCTAAAGCTCAACACCCAGATTAGAAATTCAGTCTAAAAAAATAAGTTTAGTCATAATATTGAGTAGTTGCACTCCACTTATTTTCTCAGTTAATAAATGTGATGATCCTGGATATACTTCCATAAAGGAATAAATAAAATTGTGCATAAGGTAACAAAGGAAACATTTGGGTTGAGGAAGAAATATTCATACATCACTGAAAATGAGCTCAATTCAAAAATATTAAAAGGTGTTAAACACACCACAGGATATCCTCTGCGACAGCAGGTAAGCCAACCCATGGAGGTGAAACAGGGACTGGGAAAGAAATATATTGCCAAAATCAGGTATCACTGGCCTCTGCCTGTAAAGCAAGGTTATGCTATAGGGCACATTTGCTTTTAACCATCCTTGTTGAAAGGTATGTGAAAGTATGAGACTGGAAAAAGACTATGAAACATACAGTGAATCAGTCAAAAGCTACAGGGAATTTATAGGTGGCTCCATAATTATTCAGAGCCATTTTAAAGATTTTTAATGTAATAATTTTAGGATAATATAATAATATTACAGTCAATCTGCTTTTTTCCACACCTTGTGTTGGGACTGAATTTGCCAACAATACCACACAAACTTTCACTTTCAGGCTCTCACCCAGAAACATTCATTAAGCTAGTAACTATTAAAGCAATACCCACAGCTTTAGAGTTAAAATGATATTCCTTTATCTACAAAATTGAGTGATGGTTAAAACCACCCAGTGTTATACTGACCAATATAATTTGAAGTGTAGAGAGGGAAAGAAGAAGGGGCTTGTTCCCTCCTCATATTATTTTTCACTTTTTGCATCAGAAGCATTCACTAGTGAATTCTGGTACAGTGATTCTCATTATTTAATAGTGTCAACAAAACCCATCAGTTGATTCAGTAGCTGACAGCATACAATTACATTTCTACCTGTGAGTAGCTTCTTGCAAAGAAGTTTTAAGAGAAGTAAATGATTTCACCACAAGGGGAAAAAAAACATAATCCAAGTTTCCCTTCTAATTTCCTGACAGCATTAGAGGAAAGTATTCATAATGCAGCAATACAGTTCTGCAGAATTAAAAGGAGAAAAGAGCTGCTGCCGCTGAACTTTAATATCATACATCTAGCAAAAGCATCTGCTTGAAAATAACAAGTGGCATAAATGAAGTAACAGACAAGGGCAGAATGAGTTGCAAATTGTTTTTGTAAATCTCTAAGCATAATGTGAATAGGTACGTCATTTCATTCATCAGAGAAAATTATCTAACACGCTGTTTTCTAAACATCTAGAAAACAAATGTTTGACCACAGTATTAAAAAAAAAAACACAACAGAAAGCAATAGTGCAAATTTGAATGGTATTATTTATTTAGCTTGTCTTAAGTCAGCTAGAAAGGAAACTCATGATACATTTGTCTTGTAACATGCTTTCTTTTTATAAACAAGTATCTCTCTGCACTGGAGAGCTAATCGATTTCTTGTGTTTATGATGTGCTGCTATGAAGGCAAAACAAGAGATGTGTGACATTCTTTTTTTACTATAAATATATTACTAAATAGTTAAAAGTGAAATATTACCTATAAAGCTTTGCTAGAAACCTTGATTATCACTTCTGTTGCACAATCTTCATAGACACTTTGCACAGTGTACTAAGCCAGGCTTTTTAATATTTTTAATTCCATCTATCCCATCTGATTTGTGAATTTTGTCCATCCCAAACTTCTGGAAAAGCACTAACTACTTCCAGTTTATAAAAACATCTACAAAAGATACCAGAAAAAGCATAGATGCATTTTAATATCCTTATATGAAGAATACTTCAAAATAATTTTACAGGTTAAGAATTACTAAAGCTACACCACATTCAAAGGACAGTGCAATTACCTACATTACTTACTGGCTGATTGTTGTGGTTTAAGCTGAGCCCAGTACATTGACTTAGATATTTTGCTGCATATTTATGTTATGAAAAGGTAAAAGTATAGAAAAAACTAGTCTCAGGGAATTCGGGAATTCACTTTTAAGACCCTAAAATTACAGTGACAAAGAAAAATGAAACATATTTGAAATAACTTGAATTAGGAAAGAAACACCTGATTGATTTATTACCAGAGAAAATAGGATGTATAAACCAAGGCAATGAAAGTATTTATGCACCTATGATTTACACGAGAAATACTTCTATTATGTAGATTAAGGTTTTATTGGAATTTAGAATAGGCTAATGCTATTTGGCTTGACTCTTACAACAGTATAGGAGTGAAATCAGTTCTATGGGGCTTTTAAGATTTAAATTATTTTATTTTATTGTTCTCTTTAAGTGAAGAAAAGCCTTTTAGAAAGGAAAAAGTATATATTATTTATAACACTGGAGTAGATTGAGGCTGATAATGCATTTGAAAGAACTATTTAAAAGCTTAAAGAATATTGAGGAATTAGGGAAAAAATATTTTTGGCCCTTTGTGATATTAATAAAGGTTGTGATACTGCAAGAAACTTGTTTGGGTAACCATCTGGAAGAAAAAGTACAGTATTTACTATCTGGACCAAAGAGTGCTATATTTATCAACAAAGAATAACTATACAAAGAAGCAATTGCAAACAGCCTTACAGTAAATGTAAAACGTTTGATTTATCCACCATTTGTTTTGCTCTGTCATTCATAGTAATAAATAAAAAACAAAAACAAACAAACAAACAAAAAAAAAAAAAAAACCCCAACCTTTTCCAGGCATTTTTTTTTTCTTAATTTCATCTCTTTTTCTGATTTGCTTATCTATATCCTTAGCACTCCTAAATTATATGGTAATTCTGAATTGTCATAAGCAGAAGGAAATAACTTCTGCCTGAAATGGCCAGGCTAGGCAACAGTATTCAATTTCCTGGGACCTCAGCTCCTCTGGCAAGGCTCTGATTGCTAAACAATGCTGGTCAGAGTTTTTCTGGCACAACAGGGCTGTTACTAGAGATGACAGGAGAGTCCATTGTAGTCCAGCCCACAAAGAGGGCTTCAAAGCTGCAAACCCTTGCAGACCCCAAGAGCTGAAGCTCCTACCTCGCCACAATGGTGGCTTGTCTACATAACCATGACAGTAACATCTTCCCACTCTCCAAAGGGAGAACAGAGAGAACATTTAATCTTGACAAATGAAGTGATGGATTTAAAATTAATGCTGACATCACCTAGAGGGTTAGTCAATTTTTTATTGCTTATTCTGGAAGATTCCAGTGATTGCTAACTGTATGCTAAAGTGTGTCCGAAACAGTCAAAATAAAATACCTACCCACTGATTCTGATGGCCCTTTCCAGAACTTCAAAATATTGCTGCAATATTTCTTTGGAGTTATTCTAAAAGCCAGAAGTTTGAGAGAGTTTTAATATGTTAATAGTGAACAAAGAAAAGAGTTCTGACAGGAGAAGCAGCAAATGGTGATCGGTTCTTTTTCAGTTAGATTAAATACATTCCTTACTCTTGAGGAGTCAAAGCTCAAAATAATGAAGCTTATGGTGACTCTAACAAAAAGAACACCAAAGTCAATGTAATCATCCTATACTTGTATTTGTATGTTATCCACTATACTATATAATCAATTTGCTTTGAAATCTACACATAATGGGTGTTTCCTGGTACTGTGTTTATCACCTTTTCTCTTGTTTTCATGTCAGGAATTTAGGTAGGAAACATTTAATAATGATAAAAGTGATTCTTTGCATAATATTGCCATGCTACAAAGACAGACCTCATATATGACCCTCTTTTTCTCCCCCTTCTCCAGTATTTTATATTCTCTTTTATCTCTTTTCTATTTCTCTCTGTGATCAGCACTTCATCTATCTGTCAGATCCCAGTTAGAGGCTGCAAAGGAAAGTTTGGGTTTTATTTTTTCTGAGTAGCAGACTGAAAATGACCAAGACCTTCCTCAACAAAGCACATGTGTAGATGCTAGAATTTAGTAAACATTAGCCTTGTCAGATTTGTTTGTCAGATATTATCTTGTCAAATTCATTCTCTTTTACAGAATTAATCCTCTAGAACTCACAAAATAATTTACTGCATAAAATTGGAACTGATTTCTCTCTTTTTTAAAGGAACAGGGAAAACGTGGAAGAGATTTGCTAAATGTTAACAGTCATGTCTTCCCCCAGATTTCTGGCTCCTACTCCATCAGTTTTAGAAGAAAAGGATTCCTTGATTGCTGATTTAATCTATTTGATAGAGAGAAATGTGTGTGTTACAGGGGGTGTGCTGAGCCTAGCTGGGATAGGGTTAACTTCCTTCATAGCAGCTTGTATGGTGCTGGTTTCGATTTATGACTAGACAGTACCAGTAATACACATGCTGTAGCTATTGCTGAATAGTGTTTGCACAGCACCAAGTTTCAGTCTACTCCTGTGAAGTGAATAAATTTGGGGCTGTGCAGTAGGTTGTGAGGGACACAGCCAAGCAGATGACCCAAACTAACTAGAGATATTCCATGCCATAGAATGTCATGCTTGGCAACAGAAAGGAAAAGAAGTAGGTTTAGGGAGATTAGCCATCTGTTGCTTGGGAACTGGCGGGGCATCAATCTACCAATGGGAGGTGGTGAATGATTGCTTTTCCATCACTTGTTTCCTTTCTCTCCACTTATACTTTACTTATTAAACTGTTTTGTTTTGGTTTGGTTTGTTTTTTGTCTGGACCCCTGTGTTTTCTTACTTTTACTCTTGTTTCCCTCTTCCCTTGTACCACTGAGGAGATGGGGGGAGTGATGGACGTACTGTGTGTTGCTCAGCTGCCCGCCCAACTTAACCTGCAACAGAAGCGCATGAAAAGAACACTGTCTGAGACTCGTTTACCTCCATTTAAGGGTAAACAAAAGGAATGCATTGAGATGCATCAATAAATAAATAGGTAACAAATATCTCAGTAATCCACCTATGACTGACAGTTCCCATTTCAGTCCACCCTGCAAAGGCACTTGTCGTTGCATAATAGAACTGTGACTATCTGCCAGATCTGCATTAAAGAAAATCATCAGACATATGGTCACATGTAATTTGTTCTTTTCTATCTACAAGAAAGAATACAGCATGCACTTGAAATTAATAAAAATTAAGCGTATTAGTTGCTTAAATTTTGCTTGGTTTGCATTTTGAAGATGAGACAGTAGAGTCAGTTACAGCTACATGGGAATTTATGTTATATCAGAGAATCATAGAATCATATAATAGTTAGGGTTGGAAAGGACCTCAAGATCATCTAGTTCCAACCACCCTGCCATGGGCAGGGACATGTCACACTAAACAGTGTCACCCAAGGCTTTCTCGAACCTGGCCTTGAAAACCACCAGGGATGGAGCATTCACAACCTCCCTGGGCAACCCATTCCAGTGCTTCACCACCCTGACAGTAAAGAACTTCTTCCTTATAGCCAGTCTAAACTTCCCTGTTTAAATTTGAACCCGTTACCCCTTGTCCTATTGCTACACTCCCTAATGAATAGTCCATACCCAGCATCACTATAAGCCACCTTAAGATACTGGAAGGCTGCTATGGGGTCTCCATGCAGCCTTGTCTTCTCCAGGCTGAACAAACCCAACTTTCTCAGACTATCTTCATACGGGAGGTGCTCCAGTCCCCTGATCGTCCTCGTGGCCCTCCTCTGGATTTGTTCCAAGAGTTCCATGTCTTTTTTATGTTGAGGACACCATAACTCCAACTGAGGTCTCACGAAAGCAGAGCAGAGAGGCAGGATCACCTCCTTTGACCTACTGGTCACGCTCCTTTTGATGCAGCCAAGGATACGGTTGGCTTTCTGGGCTGCGAGCGCACATTGAAGCCGCCTCATATTCATTTTCTCATCGACCAACACCCCCAAGTCCTTCTCCTCAGGGCTGCTCTGAATCTCTTCTTTGCCCATCCTGTAGCTGTGCCTGGGATTGCTCCGATCCACCTCACACTTGGCATGGTTGAACTTCATAAGGTTGGCATCAGCCCACCTCATAAGCGTATCAAGGTCCCTCTGGATGGCATTCCATTCAAATTCAACCATCTTGTGATCACGGCAACCAAGGCTGCCCTCGAGCACCACATTCTCAACGAGCCCTTCCCTGTTGGTGAGCACAAGGTCAAGCATGGCACCTCTCCTTGTTGACTCCTCTATTACTTGCAGAAGGAAGTTGTCTTCCACACAATTGAGGAACTTCCTGGATTGCTTGTGCCGGGCCATACCGTTGCTCTAACAGATATCAGGGTGGATGAAGTCCCCCATGAGAACAAGGGCCTGAGAGCGTGAGGCTTTTCCTATCTGTCTGTAGAGTGCTTCATCCACAGATTCCTCTTGATCAGGCTGTCTGTAACAGATCCCCACAGTAATGTCCCCCATAGCTGTTTTCCCTTTAATCCTGACCCACAAACTCTCTGTTAAGTGATCACCTGTCCCCAGACAGAGTTCCATACTCTCCAGCCTACCCCTAACATAAATAACAACTCCTCCTCCCAGTCTGCCAGGCCTGTCTTTTCTAAGGAGCCTGTAACCTTCCATTCCAACACTCCAGTCATAAGAGCCATCTCACCATGTTTCTGTGATGCCTATTATATCATATCCCCATAGACGTGCACACACATCTAATTCCTCTTGTTTGTTCCCCGTGCTACAGGCATTTGTATGGAGGCATCTGAGCTGAGCTCCAAATGAAGCCGTCTCATTGCCTGGAGCAGCTGGAAAATCTCGACGTTGCTCCAAGCATTTATTATAGGTGTTGTTAACTGACAGAGTGTGTTGGGATGGAATGATGCCCCCCTCCCCCAACACATCTAGTTTAAAGCGTCCTTGACCAGTCTGTCAAGCCTCATACCTCAAATGCTCTTCCCCTTCTTTGTCAGACCAGCTCCACCACCCCCCTATAAACAATCACCACCATGCACTTAGCTGCTGCTCTTCTGATGAGCTCTACTACTAGCATCCTCATCTCTCACATTAGTAGTGGAGATGGGAGGTTCCACAAAAACTCTCTTTCCTGTATGCTATAAGCAATCAAACAAAAAACTCTTCTAGGAACTCCAGTCAGTGGATTCTTTACAGCTAGAGGTCTCTATTTATAGAAGATTTTTTAAAACACCTGTTACTTAGTTTCAACACCGTATTTATATTGGCAAATCTACAAGAAGCCGGATTGTATCTGTTTTCAACAATGCTCAATTTCTGTTACACAGCAGCTTAACATGTAATTATTATTATATTTTCAAGAAAAACTTGAAGCACATTTATTTTAAAGTGTTTATTTGCAACAAATACCTTTTCCCCCTCACATTCCTGTCCTGGTGTATTCAGTAATTAATACATACATATTGATTTGGATACATTAATAATAGTGATGTTAATTCAGATAATATATGTCTATTAATACAGATATTAATATTTCTACAGAAAGCTAAGTTACAACACAAATGCAGTTGTCTTCATAAAACAAAAGAATAGAACAAAAAGCTGACGAAAATGTCAATGCCTTGGTACTGCGATAAGAACTTTCAGGATTAATATTCATTTGTAATAGATAGCCTTGCAAAGCTTCATTTAAAAAAAAAAAAAAGGAAAAAATCAATCAAAAAAATCATCTCGCTCACTCTTAAGGGGAAGCTTGTAGATCTCCTGAGACAGCAAGGTATGTTTGTTACATGATAAAAGCACTATGTATGTATTTGATAAAATATGAATAAAAGATCACCTGACAGAGTTACTTTTGAATATAATCAACTACTTATATGCCCCACTATCCCCCCATATCAGAAATATGCCTAGCAACATGACATCTGGCTTTGCCTGATGGGAAAATATTTGATAGACGTGTTTTCTAGAGCATAACCTGAGTAAATAAACACCAGCAAAAACAGTAACATTCCTACTACTCCCTGTTTTATTAATTTACCTCAGCTCCCCAGTCAAAAATCAAGATGAGTGAGGATTGCTGCATCCCACACAATTTTATGAGAAAAACCCTTTGGAGTATTTGCAGGAGATTCTTCAAGTGCTGCCATAAGACAGTCAGTCAATAGCACCCAGATGTGTTCCGACAGTTTAGTTTTCTTTGTACTCTGCACTACCTTGTGAAATCAAGAAACTAGTGCCGTGCTTTCTTCTAGGAAGAGTAATACTATTTATCTAAATAAATTAAATACTAGTGACCAGGCATTTTTCTTTTACACATATTTACTTGACTATTTCTCACCCTCGTATTTCCACGCCGGGGATGAGGGTTTTGTATACTATTTAAGAGACCCAGAAAAGCATTTATAACCCAGAGAACTGCTGTAGTCACCTTAACCACTCTTCCAGACCTAGACTTCCTATGGCTATTCAAACATGCTGCTCATGTGCCTGTGGCAACATAGCTTTGAATTGTCTGTTCAGTACCTCAGTATCTCTCACAACTGATCACCTGGTTTCATACTAAACTCCCACGCACTCGCTCATTCACACATGTCTGCTTTGGCAAATAGTCCTGTGTATTGAGTAGTGCATCTTCATAGGAAAACAGATGGCACTGAGGAATTGCAGAGTATGCATGTTTCAGGATATACATGATTAGCTTTAGTCTGAGCCAATGGACCTTTAGCAGTTGGAGGGCATTTAGACATGATTCTGAAATGCATATGCCAGATGATTTTGTACTGAAAGAATGTAGCTTTCAGGAAATCTAGACCATTCCATGAAGAAAACCAAAGCATGGATTTTTGGAAGTTAGCCTTAGAATTCCACTCTTCTTATGAACACTAATGAAAGTGTACCCACAATATAAAGGTTAATTCACACTTTGATTCTACTTCGGGGTTAACTGAATAGACCTCTGACTAAAAGCAAACTTTAAAATGGGTAATGAAAGGAAGGTTTTCAGGACTTTGTCATCCTAATGGAACAAGGAAAATGAGCCTTTTGTGAGGGAAACACAGAAAACAAACAAACAAACAAACAAAACTGAACAATCAAAAAATCAACCAACCAACCAAACAAACAAACCACCAAAAAAAACCCTGCACTTGTAACTGGCTCGTTTATGCTTTTCTAGCCTCAGTATAAGGGATTAGAACAAAGGATGAAAAGCCTCGCTGAGTATCTGTGCTACAGAGAATAATGAGCGATTTTAAATATTCAGATAGTAAGGAAGGGTTTGATTATGCCTTGTGTTCACCCTGTCTCTATCCATTAGTAATTCATTCATTTTCCATTGCCTTACTATTTGGAAAGGTGTAAAAGGAGAAAAGAACAACAATATACTGCAATTACATTTGTTAAAGTGTTAATTCACCCAGTAGCACCATTTCTGCTATTTCTGAGAAAAGGAAAGGACCACGGTACCTCATTGCTGATAATGAACTGAAGGAAGGACTGAATCTCAGTGTTAACATGCTAGGAACTAGGCAGAAGGTACAGTCTCTTACCTTAAAAAAAAAAAAAAAAAAACCAAACACAGAGAAACAGAGAAAGAAATAAAGCCATTTAGAACCATAAATGTTAATATATTTATATGTCAGTATATTATAAGTAAACATTATAAATATATGTTTATAATGATGAATACTAGCTCACTTATATGAGTACTTCCATAAATTCAGGAGAGTTACTTACTAAAACCAGGTTTTGGTATAAGCATTTGAAGAGTCTGGATTTCACAGAAGACCTACTATTTTTGTATCATTTTATTTCTCCTTATTTCTTATTTTCCTTTCCTTCTCTTCCTGTCTTTGAATTATATTTCATTCTTTCAGACATGTCAGGACTTCGCTTTGTCTAAATTACCTAGATTTCACATCAGATTAACATATGGATTTAGACCAAGGGCTATCAATTACATATACTGGAAGTAATCTAGGTCTGAAGAGGAATCATGTCCAAAAGAAACCTTTATACTTACACTATACAAAGACAATTCAGCTAATGAAAATATCAATAGACAAGATTTTTCATTAAACAGATAAGATGTCGATCATCAGGTCTCATACAGATCCAAAACTCGGACATTTCAGTGGAGCATGTTACCTTCAATGTCTAACAAAAAGGTACAATTATTAGTCATACACAACCTCTTACTTTTATTTTATTGGGGTTTTATTAATATACGGACTATGGACATTAATATATGAACTATTCTGAATAGTTCTATTTAACAGTTCTGTTCTGTATAATAGATATTTCATTACAAAATTAGTTATAGTCCTCTTTTAGTGAAGTGTCACAATTGATATTTCTAAGCACCCTTTGCCTTGAGATTCCTATTTCAGGAACTACCTGCCCTTCATTTCTGAGTGATGGTTCAGTAAGAGAAAAAAATTAATATCTATTACTTCTTGCTCATCTGAGCAGTACATAGACATAAGTGTGCATATAGGATTAGCCTCCTAAATCATGGAATTTGAAGACCTAGTCTGGTCACAGTTTACAGAGTTTATTTTTATCTCTGATCTCAGAGGTAAAGCAACTTGTTTTGGTTTGGTTTGTTATCATCAAATAAAGAAAACAGGAACTCTGTCCTCTTGGTTTGATTTTTAAGAAACCCAAATGACCACAAGTAGCAAAGTGGTTTTATGTTGTCTTTGGCCAGCTACTCCCGGCTGTAAAAGCAACAGTCATCCAACATGCTGATGAAAACAGAGCTATACCATTTAAGCTTAAAGAGTGAAAGAATCCTTGAATTTAGTTATATGGATTTCACAAAAGTGTTTACAGAAACGTTCTTTGAATATATCACTTCCAGTCATGTTTTCCCTTCTAATATCAGGTGTCCTGATGAGTAAACAATTTCAGATGTTAGCAAGAACTTGATGGTGTGACATGCGCATTTACGAAATAATGGATTAGTCACTTAACAATGACCAGCCTCATTCATGTTCATTTGATGTTGAGCTAAAAGCAAAGCTAGATAAGTGGCAGCTGCAACTGCCATAGCTGAAAATCCTAAAAGCATTGCACACCAAGTGTTGCCACAGCACTCCCTGCCAAAACTATTCTAAAGCATGCAATATTTGTGTTCATTCACATCTGTTAGAAGCTAATCCCAAGCACAGCTAATTTTTATTCCTAAGAGAACATTACTTCATCAATTATTTCTAGGAGACTTTCATTTCAGTTACATTTTGTATCCATCAAGATTCTTAAATTAAAAAGATCCAAATAATCTGTGGACACAGCCAAATTGAGACTAGCTACTCATGAATATATTACTCAGTAGTCATCCCCCTCCAACAACTACTTTCCCTTTGTTATGCAGTTTATGTATCTGTACTACAATCTATTGGATAGCAACACATATTCAGGAATACACTAGTGGATCATTAGAGAATATTAAACACAAGACTATTAAACTCAGTAAATGAGCTGGCCCAGATTTTTCTTGCATAGCTCAATCTGGATAAGCACTAAAAGTAGTTCAAGGAGAAAGAAGCTTTAGTTTCCACAAAACTTCAGTATATTAAATTGCTTCAGATGATTGAATATGGGTGAAAACTGCCAAAAAAAGGAGAAAAATATGTGCTGTGTGAGACACACTTTTTAATTTTTAAGTAAGGTGAAACTTGGTGACCCTGAAAATTTGTCATGAAGGTCATTAAGGTCAGAGGTTAGAATATGCAAATAAACCATCAGAAAATAGTTTTATGGCTTGTAACTCATTCTAAGAAGTGTAGCAGCAAAATTTAGATATTCTTGCTCAGATGAGCACAGTTGTTTTCTTCTGGTTGCTGAAAGAAATGGACAAACAAGATGTCGTAAGTTCCCACAAAGGAAAATGCAGTCATATACCTGGAACAGAGCAACCCCAAGCAACAGTGCAAGCTCAGAGACAGGCAGAAAAGGAACTGGTTATCATCACAACCTTGAATAAAGGGCAACAGCACACTCAGCACACTGGGTTATACCAACAAAACCATAACCTGATTGAGCAGAGTTGGTTGTGTGCACGTAGCTTTACAAGATTATTTGCACAGGAGACTACTTCTAAGCAGCTCTCAGATACCCTATGCTACCCTGCATTTCCTTTTCACAGTATTTGTCATAGTAAAATGAGGAGCTAGAGGTTTGTTCTTCCAGAAGGGAGGTTATGTCTTCCTCCTGGAGCCTTTCATCCAGTACTTGGTTCTGTGATACATCATCGGTTCAATCCCAGGACAGCAAAGAATCACACCTGTAATTGCCAAGACGGAAGAGATGTAAGGGCTAAGAGGGAAGCAGTCCACTGCTTCCCTCTAGAGAGCTCAGAGTGGATTGCTCTCACAGACTTGCACTAAGGTTTTGCTTGGGATTTGTTAAATTACTATAATGATTCTTGTCAGTCTTCATATAATGCAACATCAGGGGACAAAAGAAATGAATTTTCAATTTCAGGAAACTGAATGAATCACAGACAGATGTGATATTTATAAGGAGAAAGAGGCTGGCTCACACAGTGTCTGTTTATGGAAAATAGCATGCACTGGTCCAACAGCCAGACCGAATTTACGGTGATGAAATAAAAAAAAAAAAAAAAAAGAAAGAAACTGTGTGGCAGGTTGACCAGGTAAAAATGAATGGAGTAGTGCAACAGTGTCATATTCAGCACCCTCTGTGCTCAGACGGCAGAGAGATATCCACAGGATTTGCTTGCAGTCTTTCAATAGCTAACAATCCACTGGGGACAGAGGGGAAAGGGTGTCTGTCCATTTCAAAATACTCGTTCTGTGGTGAGAGCTGCGTAACAAGCTTCATGTCCTTTAGAAAGCTGGTATGGATCTGTATACAACTGTAGAATTTGTTTCTTTCTTCTCAGTCCTCTTATTTCTGTGTTTCTATTGTTCTTTTGCTCGCACCAGTGAGTGTGTGGAGTGTAGCACCAATGGGTGCTTGAGCAGCTTCATGAAATGCTCTTACCAAAGCACATAGATTGTCACAGCTCTGTTGCAGAAACCAGCATGTGTCCAAGATGTTTTGACACCTCACTGGCTCATTGAATTTTCCTCTTCTGGTGTCAGAGAGAGCAGATACTTCAGCAACAGATTGCTCCCTTCCAGATTTAGTAAACTTTGTGGAAGAGCTGTTTGTCAAAAGATCTTAAGGCCACATGAGGTTCTCATTTCCATCTGTATATGCTTTTTAGACACTGCTTATTGAAAACATAAAGGGATCTCTAAAAACAGAGAAAATGTTTGGGTGTTTGCATTCTAAATCTTAGGAGGCTAAAATTTAATATCAAGCTTTAAATGAATAAATAAATAACATTTTAACATAAAGACCCAACACACCCCAACTTCCTCCATTGTATTAGCAGAACACATTTTAGGGCTAGAATCATTTTGTCATGCTTGTATAACCATCCCACTTTGAACAATACATCCAGAAACCAACAGTATGTTTAGTAGAACAGCTTTCCATTACAGTAGAAAGTTCTTAAGAGGTTTTCACACTACCTGGCTCGGTGCACATGATACAAGCACTTACATAAAAAGAACAGTGTCATGGCTTAAGCCCAGCCGGTAACTCAGAACCACGCAGCCACTCGCTCACTCCCCGCCTTTTTCCACCTCTCCCGGAGGGATGGGGAGGAGAATTGAAAGAATGTAACTCCCATGGGTTGAGATAAGAGCAGTCCAGTAGCTAAGGTATAACACAAACCACTACTGATACCACCAATAATAATGATGAAGAGAATACAAGGTCTCACCACCCACAACCGATACCCAGCAGCCTACCAAAGTAGTGGTCTAGCCCTTCCGGGTAACTGCTCCCAGTTCTACATCCTGGGCATGATGTACTGTGGTATGGAATACCTTTTTGGCTAGTTTGGGTCAGGTGTCCTGTCTCTGCTTCCTCCCAGCTTCCCATCTTCCCTGGCAGAGCATGAGACTCACCAAGTCCTTGATCAGAGCAAACATGACTTAGCAACAACTAAAAACATTGGTGTTATCAGTGCTGTTCCCAGGCTGAAAGTCAAAAACACAGCACTGCATCAGCTACTAAGAAAGAGAAAAATGACTGCTACTGCTGAATCTAGGGCAAAGAGTCTCACTTTGGAGCTAAGAGAAAGGACGTCTTGAAAGATTAGGTTATTGAGCTGAGGGATTCTTTCACCTCTCACCATGACTAGACTTCCTACGTAAACCTTTCAAGTCAGTTAGCAATGAGAAGTCTCTTATTTTCTGTCAACTAAAAGCTAAGCAATAGATCATTTGTAGGAAAAAGAACCATTTTTGCTCTGAAAAATACAGCTTTCTGCAGTTTAACATCTGTTCATTGTCCCCACAAATCTGTCTGTATTTCTTTTAGCTTCTCAACCAAAAATACGTAGAAAGTGTGCAACGAATGTTTTATATTTACACAATTATGTAACACACACTCATTAAACTTGCCAGGAACCTGTAAAACAGACCACCCCTTCTTAGAAAACTTATATACAAGTAGATTCTTTGGTAAGATTAAAAAATCAGGTCATGTTGACATATACTTATATATACAGACTGTGAACCAAAGTTTACATCTGACATAATTAAAATGGAGTTTCTCCCAGTTTATTCCTATAACTAAATATAGTGTCTGACTTGATTCAGCATTTCTCACAGGCTTTGTATGATCTCTAACAAAAATATTTCTATGGCATCAGTGACAAAATACTTGATTTTTCCAGGCAGAATTACATATTGAATATTCACAAGTGCCCATAATTTAAATTGATTCCAACAATGCAGATAGGATTTTATAGACAAAAAAATTACTGAACTATCTTCTGAGTATTTTCTTAATTATATATAATTACACATGGCTAGTCTTTTAAGGAATGTATTATGTTGTTGGGTAATTTGGTTAGCTAATCATTGGTAATAAAGACTTGCAATAATCTCGTATACATATAATTATGATAAGCTCATCAGAAAAATAGTTTTAAGGATCATTTTATGGGCAATAGTGTGAAAGTTGTTATTAAGGACTGCAAGAGGATTAGCTCAATAGCAACGGATTTGTACTAAGAGAAAACCTCCACAGGACATAGCAGTGAGACTGTCAAGTTTGTGCTGTTTGCTCCTGGGGACTTATCATCACTGTACCTCATTCATGTCTCAGCCAGCAGAACTGCCACCTCTTTAGGAGGCTAGGATTGCAAGTTTTGCTTAGGAGAGGATCATTGGCCTCACAGTTAATTTTCAGAACTACACCAAACTTGGGGGTGGTGGAGGTAAGAAGTTTGAGACAGGAATGTTCACCTAGGAAGTTCAGGGAGATAGATGAACACCTGAAAAGGCTGTGTAGTGACAAAAATCACCTAAAAATATGCTACTACTATGTGTAAAAATACACCAGATAAAGCAAAACTGCAAAGTTCATAAAGCAAAGTCCTTATCTGAAAAAAACCCCAAACCTCTCCAAAAATACTTTTATATCAATTTATCTCACATGGTCAGTTGCTTAAGAGTCTAGCTCAGCATAAGCAAGGAGTAGACTAAAACAGCATGGTAAGAGAGTTGATGTAAAGAACTGTGAAAATGAAGAAAGAAAATAGATGCAGCCGGTTGCTGCTAATTTTCACTCAGGCACCTGAAACATCTTAAACAGCTCTGATCCAGTCATGTGGGAGCTGCATTGGATCATTTGGATGAAAACGGAAATGAATTAAACTGATATGTTTTTGGTATGAGGACTAGTTCTGAAAAAAAAAAAAATAAAAAATAAAACCTAACCAAAGTATATTGCATGCATAGAAAAAAATTACAAGTTTGGAGTATGTCACACCTTTTTAATTTTGGGAGAGGTTATCCTGCCAGAGCCACTCAGCTTACTTTTGAACCCATAACCCCCAGGTAACCCATCTCACCCATCTCTGTAACTAACTCATTTTGTCTTGGAGGCAAAGAGGGGAGAGAAGAAACAAATCAAACACAAAAAGTTGACAAAGTCCTGTCAAAAGCAACCACGACCAGTTACCACCTGAGATGTGCAGTTACAATCCAGTCTTTCTGCTGACTTTACTCGCTGCCAGGTCACATTATGTAAGGAGGAATAAAGGACTGATTCCCCTTCCCACCATCAAGGAAACACACAGAAATCTGCTTTTAACTGAAGTATTCAGTAAGCTTGAAGTTGGATATTTTTTTCTTTTTTAAGAAATACAGAAGATTTTAAATGACATTATTTTCAAATTTATTTACAAACATTCACTTGCACGTTCTTGAGGTTATATGCAAATCAAACTTTCAATATCTAATGTGAAAATAAGAGGAAAACATGCTGAAATTTAGCACATGGAAAAGAAACTCTCAATAGGATTAGGGAAATAATCAGTTTGTTAATATACATACAAATCCACAGTAAGCTCCTAGTCAAGTTGGAACTTAAAGTAATATTTTTTTCTCCTTTTCAGGCATTTATATTTTCATATTTCTCTAGAGATTAAGTTTTCATTTCCTTGTCCCATTCAGTGCAAAGTCTGAAGAATCCAATTGTATTAAATATATGTATGAAGACGGCTTCTTCTATAAATCTGAATCATAAATCCAGCAGTGGCTGATTAAAGAAAGGCTCCAGCTTTCAGTGTAGTGATTTTTTGGTTACCACCTTCCCTCCAGCCCCGCTTTATTTTTTTTATATTAAGACCCAAAATGCAGGTGGGTTTTGTTTTCTCTGATATTTCATGAAACTACCAGTTCTAAAGAAATGTGTTGCGCAATATCAGCATTAAAGATCAGGGAATAGAAGAGAGTATGGTATTAGACCGAGGCAATGAGAGAAAGGAATACAACAGCTTTTCTTGAAATTTATAAGAAAGGCAAACTCTGAAAGTGCTTTAGGGTTATACACTCAAGTTCCTTGTAAGAGAATTGCTTCAGGTTATAGAATTCCAATGTAAAGGTTATGGTTTGTTGGTTTGGTTTTGATTTATTTTGTTTGATTGTTTTGTTTAGTTTTGTTTCTTGGGAGGGGACTTTGTTGGCTGGTTTTCTTTTTTTTTGTTGGGTTGGGTTTTTTCTTAACTGTTTTGCAGATACGGTAGTTAGACTGTCATGCATTAATAGAAAAATACTTTATTTTTTTTATATAAGCAATTTTATTCTTGACATTATTTCGGAGACTCCTGGTTTTAGTGTCTATGTTCCGTAGAAGAAAACTTTTTTTATTTGCTTAAAAACTAATAAAAACTCAGGTATTAGCTGGATTTTAGACAATTTTTTGACAGAAGCACTTTACTCCTGTCACAACAGAAAATGAAGCCCAGAGTCAACACATACTGATCTGCTCCTGTATGAAAGACTGGCTGAGGAAAATAAAAAACAAATGGATTCTTATAAGAAATGTTATTGGAACGTGTTTTATTTTGTTTTATTTGGATTATAGATAGTTGAAGTAGATAGAGGCCAAATATGAACAATGTAAGCAATTGAATATGTACCATTTTCTAGCCTTCAGAAAACCAACCTTGTAATGTACAAATGTCCTGATTTTCTACTCTCTATTGTATTATATGTAGAAGAGTTCACCAAGACTTGGAAGATGAAATGTTATATGCCATCTTTACTGATTCATGTAAGCTAGATGTGAAGTGGAATTGAAATGGGGCACTACTATGAAACACTGGGATCATCACTTAAAGGAAATGTGTGCACAGTGTCTAGGTTGACAATATTAGCAGGAAATTATGTCTCTGCACAAGCTTGGGGTTATCTATACCAGTTTGTTTCCAGAGTTGGTTTATGCTCACATTTCCCACAGTTGCCAGCTATTCCTTGAGACCTTTACAGGAAAAGAAGAGTAAAGCTGTGAAAAAAACAGTATGTGATTCTTTCCCCATGGTAGTCCATGGAAATGAAAACTACACTGCATGTACCCTACACAGAACATACAGAGGTAACATAATAGACATCGTGCAAGTTCCAAGGGTAAGTCATTCACAAGTAATTTCAGAAATGCTGTATTTCTGAGTTGGGAGTGCTGGCAAGCAGGAGCACTGCCTGGAGTTAAGACTGCTCTTTCTGAAGATTGGCAAGAGAAGTCTGGGGTCTTTTATGCCAGTGCCAAAATATCTTGGTACTCATCAGACATAATCTGCCACCTCTTCTGAAAGTACAGAGTAATGTTTTTCAAGATACTGAGAGCTTCTGAAGCACCTATAATTCCTTAAAATGTAACAGTTGCACAGTGGATTGATACCCCTTTGTAACTAGGATTAACCTTACCTAATAAAGAATCACAAAATTGCTGAGGTTGGAAGAGACTTTTTAAAACAGCCCAGTCCAGCCCCCTTGCTCAAAGAAGTGTACACTGCGGCTGATTATTCAGATCATACCCAGTGAGGGTTTGACAATCTCCAAAGGTGGAGACTCCGTAACCAACTTTGGAAAACTTACTCCAGTGTTTGTCCATCCTCAGTATATATAAATATGCATATTTTATATATAATAATGTATATAATATATATTTTATATATTATTTATATCTAAATACATAATAGAGGGGTGGAAGTAGGAAGAAAATAAGCATGATATGTCCATCATATTTGAAAAATCATGGCAGTCAGGTGAAGTTCCCGATGACTGGAAAAAGGGAAATATAACCCCGTTTTCAAAAAGGGGAAAATGGAAGACCCGGGGAATTACAGACCAGTCAGTCTCACCTCTGTGCCTGGCAAAATCTTGGAGCAGATTCTCCTGGAAGGCATGCTAAGGCACATGAAAAACAACAAGGTGCTTGGTGACAGCCAACATGGCTTCACTAAGGGGAAATCCTGCCTGACCAATTTGGTGGCCTTCTATGATGGGGCTAAGGAACTGATGGACAGGGGTAGAGCAGTTGACGTCATCCAACTGAACTTGTGCAAAGCGTTTGACACTGTCCCACACCACATCCTTGTCTCTAAATTGGAGAGACATCAATTTGACAGATGGACCACTCGGTGGATAAAGAACTGGCTGGATGGCCACACACAAAGAGTTGTGCTCAATGGCTCAGTGTCCAGCTGGAGACCAGTAATGAGTGGTGTCCCTCAGGGATCAGTGTTGGGACCTGTCCTCTTCAACATCTTTGTCAGTGACATGGACAGTGGGATTGAGTGCGCCCTCAGCAAGTTTGCCAATGACACCAAGCTGTGTGGTTCGGTTGATACGCTGGAGGGAAGGAATGCCATCCAGAGGGACCTCGACACACTTGTAAGGTGGGCTGATGCCAACCTTATGAAGTTCAACCACAAGTGCAAGGTCCTACACCTGGGTCTGAGGGAGGTTAGGTAGAGAAGAAATTCAGAACAGCCCTGCAGAGGAGGACTTGGGGGTGTTGGTCTATGAGAAAATGAACATGAGCCGGCAGTGTACGCTCGCAGCCCAGAAAGCCAACCATATCCTGGGCTGCATCAAAAGGAGTATGACCAGCAGGCAGAAGGAGGTGATCCTGCCCCTCTACTCTGCTCTTGTGAGACCTCACCTGGAGTATTGTGTGCAGTTCAGGTGTCCTCAACATAAAAAGGACATGGAACTGCTGGAACAAGTCCAGAGGAGGGCCACAAGGATGATCAGGGGACTGGAGCACCTCCTATATGAAGATAGGCTGAGAAAGTTGGGGCTGTTCAGTCTGGAGAAGCGAAGGCTGCATGGAGACCTCATAGCAGCCTTCCAGTATCTGGGATAACTTCCAGGATGCTGGGGAGGGACTCTTCGTTAGGGACTGTGGTGACAGGACAAGGGGTAACAGGTTCAAACTTAAACAATAGCACTCATAGCAGCCTTCCAGTATCTGAAGGGGGCCTACAAGGATGCTGGGGAGGGACTCTTCATTAGGGACTGTGATGATAGGACAAGGGGTAATGGCTTCAGACTTAAACAGGGGGAGTTTAGATTGGATATAAGGAAGAAGTTCTTTACTGTAAGGGTGGTGAGGCACTGGGATGGGTTGCCCAAGGAAGCTGTGAATGCTCCATCCCCGGCGGTGTTCAAGGCCAGGCTGGACAGAGTCTTGGGTGACATGTTTTAGTGTGAGGTGTCCCTGCCCATGGCAGGGGGGTTGGAACTAGGTGATCTTAAGGTCCTTTCTGACCCTAAGTATTCTATGATTCTATGATGGAACCAAACTCTTTTAGTGACAAAGCAAAATTAACTGACACCAGCTGAAATACAAGATTTATATATCTATATCTGAAAATATATCAAGCATATATATTATATATTATTATATATAGTATATATTATATATAAAATGATATAAAATATATTATATATTATTATATATAAAATACATACAAAATTTATTACATAATTATAATATATCTTAGTATACATTATATATTATATATAAGACTATAAAATTATGTATTAGATCTTATATAATATATAGAAATATATGTTATATATTATATGCATTGTTATATATATATTTATATATATATATATAAAGTTATCGTGTATTTCAGCTGGTGCCAGTTGCATTTTGCCTTGCCACCAAAAAGAGTTTGGTTCCATCATGCTTACTTTCTTCCTACTCTCACCCCTCCGTCATGCATTTAGACACCTATAATTCCTCCTGTCTCTTTTCCAGGCTGAATAATCTCAGCCTCTCACCCTGTGGCTGATGCTCCAAGGATCATATCTGTGGGCCTTTATTGGACCAATTCCAGTATGTCCATGTCTCTCATACCACAGAGTGCAGGACTGAACACAGCACTCCAGATGTGGTCTCAACAGCCTAGCAGAGGAAGGATCACTTCCGGTAGCCTACTGAAAATGCTTTTCAAAATATAGCTTAGGATGCTGTTGACCTCTCTGATGCAAAGGCACATTGCTGTCTCACTGTTTATCCATTGTCTACCATGACCCCCAGGTCTTCTCTGCAAAACTGCTTTCCAGGCACTTAGCCACCATCCTCTTCTGGTGCATGGAGTGTTCCTCCTTCGGTGCAAGGCTTGGCATTTCACTTGGATGAAATCCATGGTTTTCCCATTTGCTCATGTCTCCAGCTTGTTGAAGTCCTTTTGAGTAAGAGCACAACCATCTCGTCTGTCACTCCTCCCCATCTACCTGATACTCATGTAGGGCAAAGTGGAAGACATGCAATAAGGAAAAAAAGGTAGTGTAACACCTGAAAAACTAATCTATCTTTTTAAGTAGTGAGACTTTCGCTTAATAGAAACCTGTAATTGGAAACATCAACTTTATCCACCTGCTTTACTTTGTAACAGAAGGGCTTTCAAAACATTTGTGGTAGAACAAAATTAGCAGCCTTATTCAGGGAAATGTGTGCTTTATGTATGTACAAATTGAAAATAGCAGAAAGGGTTCTATTGGCCTTTAAACATATAGATAGTATGGATTAAACAGCATACACTGTTAAACGCATACACTTTATAAGCAACTAGTCACAAAAGATAAGGTCTAAAGTATAAATCTGTGCAAAGTCTATCTAATGAACAATCTTCCTACTTTAACACTGAAACAGGTGCAAACACAGAAGGTGGTTCAACTATAATACTGGTTCTGCATTTCTGACTATAGCATTCCTCCCCAACCCCAAAATATGGTTTGCTGCCTTTCTATCAAATCGGAAAACCACTCATTGAGCTAAATTGTTGGTCATGAGCTCACCAGAGAACTCATCAGAGAGAATTCTCATTCAACAATGTCCCACATACGCATAAGGTCTTATTGTCTAAACTCTACTAAAAGTAATTACTCTGTTTCACTCAAAAACAATAGAAAGATTGCTGCTAAGCATTTTATTGTCTGAAACATTATTCAGAAACAATCAAGGGAAGAGAAAAAAGAGCAGAAAAACTGTGGAAGGAACAGCGGCATTTGCTAAGCATATACTAGTCATCAAAAAGCAAATCTTTCTGATATCATAAATGTTTTTCTCTGTGTAATCATACAATATTATTACAGAATAACACACATTGGCAAATAAAACTTGAGTACTCTGGGAAGATGCCATGCTTCTGAAATAGGTTTCACTTTGGGGGGGAAAAGAAAATAAAAATGTAGGAGCATAATAAGGAATAGTACCACTTTTTTAACAACAGAAATGGAAATAGTAATCCTGTGTTGCTTGTTTAGCTGTCAACACAAAACATTTGGGGAAAAAAAAGTCAAAAGAATGTTTTTTATTTACATCTAACCAAACTGAAGAATTCTTTTGCCATTCTGAAAAAAGTTTTGTTATGAAGTGAGAAATATTTCAGGAGCTTGTATCATATATAATGCCCCATTTGACACAAAATGCTTCAATATTTAATCAAGTAAAGTTAAATGTTTACCTTACAGGGCAAAGAGGGTAAGGGAGGAATCTTATGAAAAGGCTGAGGGGAAAAGGAAGAAACCAGGTTACAAAAGTGTCGTGGTTTAAGCCCAGCTGGTAAGTCAGAAACATGCATCCACTCTCGTGCAAACCCCCTTTCTTCCCCCTCCCCTGCTCCCAGTGGGGTGGGGAGGAAAATCAAAAGAATGTAAATCCAATGGGTTGAGATAAAGAACAGTCCAGTAACTAAGGTATAATATAAAACTACTACTACTAATAATAACAATATGGGAAATAACAAAGGGGAGAGAAAATAAAACTAAAAAAAAAAAAAAAAAAGAAAGAAAGAAAAAACCCCAGCAATAAACAGCAGTGATTCACAATACAACTGCTCACCACCCACCAACTGATACACAGCCTGACCACAGCAGTGATCTGGGCTGTCCGGGTAACTACCCTCCATGCTGTGGTATGGAATACCCTTTTGGTTAGTTTGGGTCAGGTGTCCTGTCTGCTTCCTCCTGGCTTCTCCTCCCTGGCAGAGCATGAGATTGAAAAAGTCCTTGATCAGAGTAAACATTACTGAGCAACAACTGAAACACTGGTATGTTATCAGCACTGTTCTCAGACTAAAGCTGGAATACAGCACCGTACCAGGTAAAAGAAGGAGAAAAATAACTGTTACAGCTGAACCCAGGACAATAAGGATTAAGTAGTGAAGATCACTCAGATGTGGCAAACAAGATTGGAGCAAACGTAACCAAAAAAGCTTTGGATCTCAACTTCCCACCTGGTAATTGCTTCCCATGCTCATCATACTTCTAATCTCTGCTACTGATTTTATCAGTAATATATAAGAGAGTCTCCATCTTCAGTGAGACCCTAAGCACTGTAGGAAAGACTCACTTCAAGAATTTTTTGGAAAACAGAAGTGTCTCAAACAAGAGGAAATGGAAAGACCTGTATTGAAGTAAGTAAATTCTTAAACAGAATATAAAATAACTTAATTAAAAGCCTGAGATCAGAAAAGTTTACTTAATTCCAATGGGAAGCTTTAAATAATAATCCTGCCCATATCTCCAACATTTTTTTAATTACATAAACGCCTTGCATGAACAGTTAATTCTACTTTTAATCTGTCTCCTTAAATATGCAGACATCTGATTTTTTCTGACTAATCTTTAGATACGTACTTTTCTTTCTGTTTGCTCAGAAAAAAAAATTAAAATCTTGAATATTTGGTTCATAGCCTTTTTGTAAATTGAGAACAGAGTGATTAATATGTCAACGTGTATTACTGCAGGCAATAACAGCAACATTCAGTAACTAATAGCTACTAGATAGTATGTTAAAGAGGAAGAAACTCCTAACAGTCTTCAGCAAACCCTGGTTATCCTATGGGAATAGGCCCATATGTATATTCACCAAGATAAAAACCCACAGACATATTTACTCTTTCTGCATGAACAAATATGATAAATGTTCCCAAAAATATTATAAACACTTCCCAAAGATAACCTGAAAGAGATTTCAGACAGATTATGCTTCCTTATCCAAACAGGATATTTGGTAAGTTTCAAACCACTAGGTGAAATTAAGGTTGCATACCATCAAAAGATTATTTATTATTAAATAACATGCAGCAAGCTCACCGCCCTGGACTTCAAGAGAGCAGACTTTGGCCTCTTCAGGAACCTGCTTAGTAAAGTTCCATGGGATATAGCCCTAGAGACAGGGGGGCCCGAGACTGTTGGATGATATTGAAGGATCAGCTGCTACAAGCTCAGGAGTGCTGCATCCCAACTAGAAGGAAGTGCAGCAGGAGGGCCAGGAGACATCCTTGGATGGATAAGGAGCTGCTGAGGAAACTTTGAAGGAAAAAAGAAGCTTATAAAAGGTGGAAGAAAGGACAGGCAGTCTGGGAAGAATACAGGGATGTTTGTCTGGGAAGCTAGGGACCAGGTTAGGAAAGCCAAGGCCCAGTTAGAATTAAACTTGGCTAGGGATGTGAAAGATAACAGGAAGGAGTTCTATGGGTACATTGCAAATAAAAGACAGACTAAGGACAATGTGGGCCCTCTCTGGAAGCTATCGGGAGAACTGGGTACCCTGGATTTGGAGAAGGCTGAGGTTCTTAATGACTTCTTTGCCTTGGTCTTCACTGCCAAGTGCTCTAATGCCGTCACCCAAGTCTTGGAAGGCAGATGCAGGGACTGTGAGAATAAAGACCTTAGGCCCACTGTAGGAGAGGATCTGGTTCAAGACCATCTTAAGAACCTGAACATGCAGAAGTCCATGGGACCTGATGAAATCTACCTGAGGGTCCTGACGGAGCTGCGAATAAAGTTGCTAAGCCACTGGCCATCATATTTGAAAAATCATGGCAGTTGGGTGAAGTTTCCAATGACTAGAAAATAGGAAATATAAGCCCATTTTCAAAAAGGGGAAAATGGATATCCCACGGAGTTACAGACCAGTCAGTCTCATCCCTGGGTCTGGCAAAATCTTGGAGCAGATTCTCCTGGAAGGCATGCTAAGGCACATGAAAAACAACAAGGTGCTTGGTGACAGCCAGCATGGCTTCACTAAGGGGAAATCCTGCCTGACCAATTTGATGGCCTTCTGTGATGGGGCTATGGAACTGATGGACAGGGACAGAGCTGCTGATGTCATCTACCTGGACTTGTGCAAAGCATTCAACACTGTCCTGCATGACATCCATGGACATCCATGTCTCTTAAATTGGAGAGACATCAATTTGATAGATGGACCACTCGGTGGATAAAGAACTGGCTGGATAGCCACACACAAAGAGTTGTGGTCAATGGCTCAATGTCCAGCCGGAGACCAGTAATGAGTGGTGTCCCTCAGGGATCAGTGTTGGGACCTGTCTTGTTCAACATCTTCATCGCTGACATGGACAGTGGGAATGAGTGCTCCCTCAGCAAGTTTGCCAATGACACCAAGCTGTGTGGTCCAGTTGATACGCTGGAGGGAAGGGATGCCACCCAGAGGGACCTTGACACGCTTGTGAGGCGGGCTGATGCCAGCCTTATGAAGTTCAACCACAACAAGTGCAGGGTCCTACACCTGGGCCTGAGGGAGGTTAGGCAGAGAAGAAATTTAGAGCAACCCTGCAGAGGAGGACTTGGGGGTGTTGGTCTATGAGAAAATGAACATGAGGTGGCTTCAGTGTATGCTC
Source organism: Lathamus discolor (assembly GCF_037157495.1). NCBI lineage: Eukaryota > Metazoa > Chordata > Aves > Psittaciformes > Psittacidae > Lathamus > Lathamus discolor. The sequence goes on along the minus strand of NC_088885.1, from coordinate 101,101,768 downwards.
ACTTCCCAGAAAGCCAACCGTATGGGCTACATCAAAAGGAGTATGACCAGCAGGCAGAAGGAAGTGATCCTGCCCCTCTACTCTGCTCTTGTGAGACCTCACCTGGAGTATTGTGTACAGTTCTGGTGTCCTCAGCATAAAAAGGACATGGAACTGCTGGAACAAGTCCAGAGGAGGGCCACGAGGATGATCAGGGGACTGGAGCACCTCCCGTATGAAGACAGGCTGAGAAAGTTGGGGCTGTTCATCCTGGAGAAGTGAAGGCTGCGTGGGGACCTCATAGCAGCCTTCCAGTATCTGAAGGGTGGGTACAGGGATGCTGGGGAGGGACTCTTCATTAGGGACTGTGGTGATAGGACAAGGGGTAATGGCTTCAGACTTAAACAGGGGGAGTTTAGATTGGATCTAAGGAAGAAGTTCTTTACTGTAAGGGTGGTGTGGCACTGGGATGGGTTGCCCAGGGAAGCTGTGAATGCTCCATCCCCGGCGGTGTTCAAGGCCAGGTTGGACAGAGCCTTGGGTGACATGGTTTAGTGAGAGGTGTCCCTGCCTGTGGCAGGGTGTTGGAACCAGATCTTGAGGTCCTTTCCAACCCTAAGTATTCTATGATTCTGTTACTTTCCTTTTAAGTTTATGGCTTGCTTAGAATCTTCAAACACACAACTCCCTCCTCCCCCAAAACCCTCCACTCCTCAAAATGACACAGCCTTTGCTAGAATCTTAATAAATGTGACAACAAGTATTGACCTTGCCTTGAATCTCATGGGATGAAAACAGGCTATGATCTGTTCTTTTGAATGTAGCTCAATACTGATGATGTGCTATGGTCAGATTTACCTTGATATTCTTTATTTTTTGAAGTACTTTCATAATTATATTTGTTCACATTACCTTAAACAGTGTATGTATTAAAATGCATCCTATATTTATATCATACTACTTGGAATATCAGGGGTTCAAGTCTGCATTTTATTTTAGTCTGCTTGGACACTGACTTCTAAAAGTGCATGTTTGTGTGTGCATGCATGCCTGCTGCCAATAATTGCAAAATCTGCAAGTCATACCAGCTGTTGTGTCAAGCAGATTCTTTTAGGCTACCTTTCTCTATACCTTTCCTCTTTTCTCAAACTGAAGCAGCTTCTTTGATAAATTTGAAGAGCGTTTAATTCCAGACTACAATGATGAGAGCAAGATACTGTCATTGACTGAAGTCTATTAGCATCCAGTATTTTCAACCTCACAAGTCTTTATGTCATAGTAGTATTCTAGGATTGCACTGAGATATTCAGAACACAGGTGACAAAAGGCTTTGAATAGTTAGCTTACTATATATAGTCATTTAGTGAGATGTACTATGCACCTTACCTTACAACTGATCAGATAGCTTAGATTTGTTCTCCTGTGCTTTACATAATGGTAATAATAATACTTATCATTTAAATAGTAACTGTTCACATTTAAGGACATGCACTGGGTGAACTATAATTTTAAGTTCACTAGCATACTATTTTCAGCTTTGTCCTGAACTATGACATACACTTAAGAAAGTAATTTAGACTTAGCCTCAGTTCACCACAAAATGACAATACTAATGCCAACCTCTCATGACCATTCTAAGATTATATAGTCTATACATGACACAGGAAGACCTTTTAATGAATATCATTATAAAAATTCAATGTATTATTCAGGTATTCACTTGAATCATTGTTGAAGAACAATTTTCCGAAAGAGCCTTTAGTGCTCACAAAGTATTAATCTAGATTACACCAAGATTCAATCATGACCCCACATAAGTATTGCTATGTAAGCAGCTGAGCTTTTTCTGAGCTCTGTCTCAAAGAAAGACTAACCCCAACATGACCAGGAACATAAATAGAGAAGGGAAAAAAAAAAAAAAAAAAAAAAAAGAATAGAGGGAAAAGTAAAGAAAAAAGGAAAAAAGGGAAGGAGAGGAGAGGAGAGGAGAGGAGAGGAGAGGAGAGGAGAGGAGAGGAGAGGAGAGGAGAGGAGAGGAGAGAAAAGGAGAGGAGAGGAGAGGAGAGGAGAGGAGAGGAGAGGAGAGGAGAGGAGAGGAGAGGAGAGGAGAGGAGAGGAGAGGAGAGGAGAGGAGAGGAGAGGAGAGGAGAGGAGAGGGGAAGAGGAGGAGAGGAGAAAAGAAAAAGAAAAGAGAAGAAAAGAGAAGAAAAGAGAAGAAAAGAGAAGAAAAGAGAAGAGAAGAGAAGAGAAGAAAAGAGAAGAGAAGAGAAGAGAAAAGAAAAGAAAAGAAAAGAAAAGAAAAGAAAAGAAAAGAAAAGAAAAGAAAAGAAAAGAAAAGAAAAGAAAAGAAAAGAAAAGAAAAGAAAAGAAAAGAAAAGAAAAGAGAAGAGAAGAGAAGAGAAAAAGAAAAGAAAAGAAAAGAAAAGAAAAGAAAAGAAAAGGAAAGGAAAGGAAAGGAAAGGAAAGGAAAGGAAAGGAAAGGAAAGGAAAGGAAAGGAAAGGAAAGGAAAGGAAAGGAAAGGAAAGGAAAGGAAAGGAAAGGAAAGGAAAGGAAAGGAAAGGAAAGGAAAGGAAAGGAAAGGAAAGGAAAGGAAAGGAAAGGAAAGAAAAGAAAAGAAAAGAAAAGAAAAGAAAAGAAAAGAAAAGAAAAGAAAAGAAAAGAAAAGAAAAGAAAAGAAAAGAAAAGAAAAGAAAAGAAAAGAAAAGAAAAGAAAAGAAAAGAAAAGAAAAGAAAAGAAAAGAGAAAAGAAAAGAAAAGAAAAGAAAAGAAAAGAAAAGAAAAGAAAAGAAAAGAAAAGAAAAGAAAAGAAAAGAAAAGAAAAGAAAAGAAAAGAAAAGAAAAGAAAAGAAAAGAAAAGAAAAGAAAAGAAAAGAAAAGAAAAGAAAAAAGAAAAGAAAAGAAAAGGAAGTCTTGTTTGTTTGAGACAACAAAATTTTTAAACCTTTTTCCTTAAAATAGTTTCAGCAAGCCTAGGAACTGCTTTTTTTTTTTTTAATTTATTTTGTTTCATTTATGCTGAAAAATGAAAGCACACTTCAATTAGAAGTGCCCAGCTAAATCAAAAGTTAGCATACATGTGATTTTCCACTGGCAAAGTTCATTAGAAGTGCCTTCCACATGCAGAAGGTCAGAGACAGCAAAAGCAAAGACATGGTTTGACATAAGTAGAAACAATTCAGCAGAAGCACAAGTTACTCCTTTGAGATTGTCTGAGAGGAAAGGCCATTCTCCCAAATACTGTTGTTTTAATTTGGACTTTTGAAGTAATCTATTATTTGTTTCTTCTGTTTGCAATAGCCTTTACTCCAAGTCTGGCACCTCCTTCATTTTGGGGCTGAAGAATCTGGTTTAGTACTAGTATACAATGTTTGACACTCACAGCTTTGTGATAGTGCAAAGATTAAGACTTTCATCTTTGAAGTCTTTGCCCTGTCACAAAGCTATACAGAGAGAACAGGAAAAGTGTCACAAGAAAAGAAAAGGAAAAATTAATTGGAAAAGAGCAAGGAGAGAAAAGGAAATGAAAAGCAGTAAAATTATTGGTTGGAATAACAGAATGAGGAGGGAAGTTCAATACATAACATTTGTTAAGAAGACAGAAAAACATTCCTGTGACCACTGTGGGAACCCACCAGTCAGGGAACAGAACTGCTTGTTATAATAGCAACCAAAGATTATGACTGCGATACAACAAGTCTTCAAGCAAGACCCTCAGCACAACAAAATCTAGGGAGATGCTCTGTTCAAAACAAATTGTAATATATTAAGTCTTGAGAAAGTCTGCAAACATGAATAGCTAGATTTATGAATAAAGTATTTGATAGTCCATTTCATGTAATATGTTACAATGGAAATACATTGGAGATTAATTCTGGAACTACATTTCGAAAATTAATATCTTGTTCTTTAGAGCTCCAAGGTTTTATTAAATATCCTGTTGAGCTTACAATAGACTTTTGTTTTACTCTTTATTATTGAGGTAATAAACCAGTTGAGGAAAAGTGAAATGTATAGGTAGCATAAATTGTTTTGCCTTTTCTTTTTCCAGTACTTGAGAAATTTCATAGCCAGAAATTCAAATTGGTCATCCATTGGATTCAGAAGTCATCCACTGGATTCAGAAAATAAAATAGTTTCTATGTGTAGAAGAAAGTTTTCAAAGACCATGATTTCATTATTCCTTATTACTTTCATAGCTGCAATCGGAGCAATGTAATACTGGATACAAGATCAACACGTGCAAACCGATTCAGCACCTTCTAATACAGGATAAACAAGTTTAAAGGGAATAAACCCATTGTGCATGCAATTCTCCACCTCTATCAACCATGCTTTAAAAAGGAAAGAGAAATTTACTCAAAGAAAGGTGGCTATGTACATCTAAATAATCAAAGGTGAGTGAAGTGAATTACACTCAGGTTTTGACAGGGACATCAAACAGAAAAGAAGATAGCATGTCTCAAACAGAAACAACAGCCAAACTGGGATATGTTTTACTTTGTTTTGGAAACATTTTCAGTTAATAAGTACAACTAAACCATCTGTATAAAGAATAGTTGATAACATATAAATGGAGATAGGTTGGACAGGTCGGTAAAAATAGGAACTAAAATCTCCATAGCGTTTTGACCACTTTTTAAAAAGATGACACTGAAATTGCTTTTGATCAAACTATAAATGTAAATTCCCCTAGAGCTTCCTGGAGAAGGCAAAAGAAACTCTTTATGATCTAATCCACTACCCTCTGTTCATAAAAATCTATTGCAAAATTAAAATGTTAACTGTTAAAAAACATTCATCAGCAGAAGGTTAATACCTTCCTTTCATCAGTATTTCTCAATCTAATTGTAAACTTAAAGTCTTATTAGGTATACCCAGCAGTAAACTGATAATACCAGCTAAATGTTCAACAGATGTCTCTAACTGGAAACATAAATTTTTAATAGTCAGTTTCTTCGGTATTTAAAGACTATATTGTTATCAACATATTTTTTCATAAAGGAAGTCATGCACTTCTGTCAGTTATATTTATTATACTAAGGAACATTTTATTACAATAATGCAGATGTCTTCATTCCATAAACCCCAGTGGTACTTAAAGCTAGGATTTTATTACTTGTGCCTGGGGCCAAACGAAGCTATAAACCTGCTACATTCTAATTCAAATACTGCTGGTGGGGGTTGCATTTTTGTGCCATAATTTACAATACAATGTAATAAAATAAGTGCAGAAATGGTAGTCATGGAAACAGCATTTTTGATTCACAAAATTTTAAGATAAATGTAAAAAAAAAGGCTGATTTGTAAACAATTATTTTTCCTCTGGACTAACATATTTCTCCTTAAAAAAGTATATATGTTAATATTATTCCAGCAGTATGAGATATTAAACAGCCTTGGGTATGCCACTCAGAGCTACTCATTTTTTATCATTATACCACCTCTTCTAACAGTACACACCAGCATTTGCATACGTTCTGTGTTTCGAACAGACTAATACTGACCAATTGTTTCATGCAGTAGTAATATATCAAGACATCAAATGCATCACAATTGATGTCTATCACGATATTGTGTTACAACTTGGAAAGCCTCACTAAAAAAAGTTATGACATGGACAGGAAGCTCTCTGGTACATTATGATACTTTAAGCTATTAAGTCTTTTAAAATGATAAACAGTGGAATTCCCAGAGTATTACATTAAAGCATACAAGTTTTTCTTGCATCTAACTAGACTTTATATTTTTCTTGCAAGTTCAGTTTAAGATGTGTAGTATTTGATAAGTGAAAAACTTCAGGCTTGCTTTACCAACACTTTATTTCTAGAACTATTTTAACAGTGCTTTTAAGTCATTTGAACATACTTTCAAAAAAATTTATTATTCAGTATTTATCTTGTTGAATCACCAGGGGGTCACAACTAGGTTGCTCTTCCCTGCATTAGGTGATGCATAGACACATAATAAAAGGCAGCCTGAGACACATCAGTTTTTAAAAATATACACAGTACTTGACTGTAGTTATATTGTGTTTTCCTGACTTTTTCATGCTTGTAATAAATATATTAATTGTTCTTAATATAAGCCATCGAGATTCCCAGGCTGCTTTATAACTCATCTTAGCAGTTTCCAAGAGAAAAGAAAGATGAAGGGGGAGGTGGCAGTGTTGGTGGGGAGGACCCCTCTAACCAACCTAAAGTGACTTGGAATAGACAAAACAAAGAGTGTAAAGGACATGTCCTCCACAGAGTCCTTTATGAAACCAAGTTTTAATATAGAAAAAGGCAAACCAGATGCCAGGAGGGGTCATAAATCAGTGTTTTTTCCTGAAGGTAAAAGTAGGTATCTTTGATTAAAGGATCAGACTCGCAAGTGCTCTTGGAACAGGTGACTGCATACTGGTTTTGAGTACCTAGGTTTTTCACAAACCAGGAAATACCCTTCATTCATGTGTTCCACGGTGCTCCTGGAACTCTAAAATTCATACTACAATAGAAACATACTCTTGGTTCCTAATCCTTGTTATCAGCCAGATGGAGTACCTGCCTGGAGCATAAGCCTCCTCTAGCTCAATTGCCCAGGTTTCTTTCTGAGAGAAGCAGTGCAAGGAATGACACATGCCTAGTTTTTTACTTTTGCATGGAGTTTGAATTCAGCTCCTACTGCTAACCCCAGAACAGAGGAATTCAATCCTAGTTATCAAGCTGAGTTACCAGTCCTAAAGTTCAGCTAACAAATAAATAAGAAGCTCAACCTTCTTCTGTAAATTCTCATTCAGACATACAATAGATGCTATGTGAAGAAAATTATGCAACAGCATATTAGAGATGTTCTAAAAACTTACTATAAAACAGGAAGATAAAGATTAATCTATGATCTACACTTCTCTCAGTAAGGCCTAGCAGCAACCAAGTTCACCTGGATTTTGATGCTATGGTGGAATGGTTTCCCATGTTAGTAATGGAGACAAGATTGCTACTAGACAATTTTGATTAGTATGCCACCATTATTCTTCACTTCCTATGAATCTCTCTTACATCTCCCTATCTCTCACCACCACCAGTTCCATATATGAGGACTCCAGGGATTACATTCAGAACTGGAGGTAGGTAGGCTCTAGCCTAAATCCCAATTTTATCTGTCTTAGCTAGAAGTGCACCCAGCTCCAGACATTTTTTCTATTATACGCATTATTTTGTCCCATAATTATACCAAGACGTTTCTTACAGTATGATAAAATTATTTTTACGTAATATGCGTAATACGTAATAAAAAATATTTTTTATGAATATATATGTAGTTTTAAACATAGTATAGGCAGACCAAGTGATGATTCAGGAAGTTAGGATAATAGAAGTCAGGAAGCTGTCCCAGAGGAGAGGAAATAGCACCAGAATTAACACTGGATTACTAGCATATGAAAACAGTTCTAAATAACACACATTTCAAAAAATTTTGAAAACATAAGAATGCTGTTTAGTTTAAAAAAACCCCAACCACATGTGAAAAATAAGAATGACTTGTCTACTCTTTTCTTTTTTTTTAATAATTTCTGTTAACCCACAATTAAAAAGCATTGTCAAAAATAAAGAGGGCAGAACATACTAAGCCACCTTTCTAGTACTTCAATTATCAAAAAAGAAAGTAAAATAATAATAAAAAGTATTTGTGTAAGAATCCATTATTACAAATATCATAATTCTTACCTTCACCTGTTTCTAACTGCAATATTCAAAACACTTTGGTAGAAAAAACCACACAGTATCATTCTATCAACACTTCTCCAAAACAGCTTCTATTCTAAACTTATTTTTTCAGTTTTGTTCTTTCTTCTCCTGACTATCAGGGAGTCATTTATTCAGACTTGTATTGTTTTATCTGACTTTTTCATTGGGCCTTTATCCCAGCTGCATTATTTAACTATTCTCAGTTGCAGGCTTGTTAGCTGAGTACAGCATTAACTCATGAGTGGCTAGTAGCTCAAGAGCAGGCTCCTGTCTGTTGTCACAAATGTGTATTATCATCTTTGCTAGTGTGTTGGTATATTTAATAAGAAATACTTGCATTTTAGTAGCAAACACAGGTATTTTTATTCCTATTAGTGTGCTATTCATGCCTTTCAGATATGACTGTGCTACCTACAGTATATTGATCAAGTGAAAAAAATACAGCTGCTGACATCTTTTTGCTGTACAATGTTTTTGATTTGACAGTGGTATATTTTGATGATCTACTGAACTGTAGCCAACAAGCAGGAAAAGGCCACTACAACCCAACTAAATACTAAGTATATTTATACTGTCTTTTGACAACAGATGTTAAGTAACTTATGTTCTTCTAACTTCTTGCACTCTAAGACATGCACTATCCCTATCTGTGCTGTCTTCTAGCTGTTCTTAGGCTTTCCTGTTAAGAAAGAACTATACGCTATTATCTTGGCATGGAATAAAGGAAGCACCAGTCTCATGGCAGAAGTTCAAAATAGCATATTGACAGTTACCTCTTCCTATATAGAGTAATGTACTCTGTTGTTTTCATATTCAGTTCAAATATTGTGTAACTCATGCAGGCTCTAGAGAGAGATGATGCACATCGGAGTCAATGCTCACATTTGGCTATTTAAGAGCCAAAGGGAGCAGTATGTGTGTCTTAATTCTGCTTTTTAGTATGGCCCAAAGGCCTGAAAAAACAGAATACGCAACATCTCAAACACAGAGTAAAGCTTTCCTGAAAACTGTTACTGCTAGCATTGAAAATAATTCTCTTTTTAAACTATTTTATTGTGTACCTCATCTTTATGACACAGAGTGTACTATGTACTGAAGTCTAGCAACCAGAAAGCACAACACACATTTTCACTATGTTAACTATTAATTTTGGAACTTTCAAGGGCCCTATCCACTTTCGTTTCAAGATTTTCTTTCCAGGATCTCCCTATGTTCCAAATTTGGCTGCCACAGCTTAGGAAGAAGTAAACCGTGTTTCTCTTCTGGGATGTGTTCTCAGGCACAGTTTAATTTCAAGATGCAAATAAGTGCAAAGTAAACAACATAGCAAAACTAGCTCCCTGACAAGAATACGATCCACAGACCTTTTTCTTTACATCTGTCTGCCCCAAAATGTCTTCCAAGACACAACAAAGGAAACATTTTCTCTCCTGCAATACACCTCTAAAGAGGCTCTGTAGAACTCATTTGATCCACATCAGATGACTGCCACAAATGAGCAAAGGTGATTGACCCTCAGCCTCCTGCTCCTCAAGGCACAATCTTTCCCGCTACACTCTGCTTCATACAATTATAAGTGTGGGTTATCTCTGTTGTGGGTTATATCTACCAGATTCTAAACAACACAAATATTTAACTTAATCAAATCCAAGGAGGCTTATTATGTGTTAAACATCAGGTCTTTTGATTTTACTGAATTATGTCAATAAAATTCACCAGTTTGTGCCTATTCTCAAATGCCATCATTCATAAAACAGAGAATAGATTTGTGTGTTTTCTTCCCCTTCCCATAGTATATAGGCCAAATTCTTTTTCACTGTTTATTATTAGCTTAAAATGTCACCAGAAAATAAATGCCTCTCTTACCAATATTCCACATATTATCCTAAACAGAAGAGTTAACTACAGAAACTACTTCTAGAATTACCATCAATCAGCATATCAAGCATAAGAACTAGACTGATGAGACAGATAAAATTTCATCAAGGCATATTCAATTTATGTTGTTTTGTGGTTTATTTGTTGTGGGTTTTTTTCCTAAAAGGCTGTTTAGCAGCAAGAAATAATAATAAAATCCCTCCATGACTGTTGCAGATACTATAAAATGGACTACTCCACACAGATAGAATTCATTCATTTAAGATGTTTCAGCAATGAAAATATGGAGAGTAAGCATCCCATTTCCCTGTCCTTGAGTTGTACTGTATTGACTAGATGATAACAGACTTCAGCAGCCTGCAGAGCTCTACATCACCTGTATGGATTTACTTCATAGAATGGCACAGGGTAAACTCGTTTCAGCTCCCAGTCTGTCCTCAGTCACCAGCAACCAGCACAGCAAGCAATACCATTCTATGATACAGTTATGGTCTTAAAATGATGCAGCTCCTTTAGGCAAGGGATGTATCATAGATTTTGGATAAAGTGGTTTTGGCATTTGATTTATAAAACTACACTGACTAGCTCAAGAGTGGTTGAGAGTAAAAGCATCCTAAGAGAACAAAAAGCATCCTAAGAGAACCCTTTTAAATATATGAAATCAAATATCAGGAAGGAAAGATCTTAGAATTTCCATAATTGTTATTTAGGAATGAAACTGAGATCAAAATGCACACAAGTACCTGGGGAGTTGTTAATTCAATGAACTACATCATTCTTTTGGTACATTTTATTAATAGGAAGATAGGAAATAAGTAAAGTTTAAAAGAAAAGTTAATCCCAAAGAAGGAAGGGCTATAAGAAAAAGATAAAAATGCCTTTCAAATCATTCTCATTTCCTTCAAGTCCATGCTTAATTCAGTTCTTTTGGTCCCCTTTTTCCAATGATCTAGTTAGGGCACAGAAAGAAAGGGAATAAAACTGTTTGAAGATTTTCTACACAACCTGCACGATTCTGTACCAATTCAGGAAAAGAGGGACTGCAGCTTAAGTATTCCTATGTCCTTCTCAGTACAGTTTAAGAGTATGTTTCTACATTTATTTCTTTATTTTCTCAACAAAGCATTGCAGAAGCTCCTTTATGTGAAGAATGAGTTAGAAGTTCTTAGAAATGGAGGTAGGAAAACCAAAATGTAATATTTTAGGGAAGCACCACTGTCTGCTAAACTTACATTGTGATGTCTCCCCAAAAGCTCCATTTCCAGACTGCAAAATCTTCCATGGAGTTTTGTGGCCAAGGGATAAATATGGTTAGGACAATTAAAAGATTTCAAAGCAAGAACAAAAGTAATGCCAGAACTATATGACAAATGTCTTTTGACAAAATATCCTTTGTTTACCTCGTCTTTTTTTCCATATTTTTTTTCAGTTCATAAGGTCTTCAGGTTGGGACCTTGTCTTCATACATATCTATCAGGAACCTACAACACACAATGATACATAAATAATATATATTTAATCACAATTAATATCCGCCATCTACCTTGAGAATCAATTGGGTTATTCTGCTGCTAAATTGATGTTGAAAAAATTAACATTAATGTGCACAAACTCATTCTCTCTCACTTCAGGAGGCCCTTGAGAATAGAGTTAGGTAGGATCACTCCAGCCAATGGCTTCTAAGGAAGTGGAGTTGCCATTAGGACAAGATGCTTAAAGAGTGCTGCAGAGAAGCTGTAACTCTACAGTATCTATGCCTCAAAAGATCTCAGGTCATCCATAAGTTAAGAGGGACATGCTCTTGCCAGAAGGCAAATCTTATCCCCTCACTGTATGACACTGTAAAAATTCAAAAATTGGGTTTTGCTTCTCACTGAGCATTAGTCTGCTGGAGCAGTAGGCAGATGACCTATGTGCCAGCAGATCTGAAATCACTGCTTGTACTGAAGAGAACAAGAATGTGTTCCAGCCAATGGAAACTATTTTAGCTACATTTTTCATTTTACAAATAGGATTTAGAAGGCTTTTTTTTTTTTTTTTTTTCCTTTCAAGAGAATTCTAATATCTCTCAGGTTAAAAGTGACACCTCTTCTCTTAGAAAAAAAACATATTCTTTGCAAGAGTTCATCTTCCGTTGCTTTGCGGTTTGTACAATTCTTTGCAGAGAGTATAAAGTGGATAGTAAGTTCTCTTGTTCTCATTATTTTAGTACATCTTCTAATATGCTGAAATCAAGCTCCTTACACTGATTTATGTATAAAATTACATAGTTCAGGAACTGTTGTCAGAGAGATAAACATTGAACCTTGCATTTAGTGAATGTAGTCAAGGAATGAAGTCAAAGGTAACGGTACAATTTTCTTCTCTTACTAATTCTACTATTCTGGAAGAGTGATTTTCTTTTGTCTTTCTTTATGTCTCCATTTACTAATTATGATGAGTAAGTAGCCACACTTATTCATGTTTTCGTGAAGTTTATTTTTTGACAGTGTACTCTCAACAAAAAAAAAAAAAAAAAAAAACCCAAAACCAAAAAAAAACCAACCCAACAGATTCTGAGCTAGTGTAAGCCAATGCAGCTACTCTGCACAGATTGAAACAGCCTTAGTTTCATAAAAATGGCTACAGAGTCCTTGCTGTGGAGCTTGATAAATCTATGTGTCCTGGGTTCAGCAGTAGCAGTTATTTTTCTCCTTAGTAGCTAGTGCAGTGCTATGTTTTGCTTTTTTGGCCTGGGAACCGTGCTGATAACACCAGAGTATATCTGGGCCCCTGAGCAAAAGCAATCCCACGAGTGGGTTTGCCTTTACCTGAAGCAGGAATAACCCAGACTGTCTTCCCCAGCAAATTCTTCATATGCACCACAGGAACTTTGTCCCTCTCTACAATATGTAAAAGTTCTGACTGGGCTGGGCCAGCTCTATTGGCCAATCCTCTGGTGTTAACCAACCAGGTGGCCTTTGGTAAGTGTGTATCCCAATGCTTGAAAGTTCCCCCACCCATTGCTCTCAGTGTGGTTTTTAGCAGCCCATTGTACTGTTCGATTTTCCCAGAGGCTGGTGCATGGTATCGGATGTGATATATCCACTCAATGCTATGCTCTTTGGCCCAAGTGTTATTCTGGAAATTAGTCCCATTGTCTGACTCAATTCTCTCTGGTGTACCGTGTCACCACAAAATCTGTTTCTCAAGGCCTAGGATAGTGTTCCGGGCAGTGGTGTGGGGCACAGAGTATGTTTCAAGCCATCCAGTGGTTGCTTCCACCATAGTAAGCACATGGCGCTTGCCTTGGCGGGTTGGTGGGAGTGTGATATAGTCAATCTGCCAGGCCTCCCCATATTTGTACCCCATCATCCTCCATACAGAGAGGCTTTAACCGTTTGGCTTGTTTAATTGCAGCACATGTTTGTAGTGTGGTCCTGGAATAAGGGTTGGAGCAGGATTTCTGCAGAGGACAACCTGGTCCACTGGGCCCCTCCAGTGCTTTGGAAGCATTGGAGATGGAAGGCAGCTGTATGGATTCCCCAGCAACAAGCTGCAGAAACTGCTGAAGGGAACTGTGAATTATTTTGAGCCTGGTGGGCCCATGACACTTCAGTCCATCAGGGCAGAGATGCGACATAGAGATGGACTCATGATCGAGGGGTGGACTTAGCAATGGACGCTATTGACCAGGTTATTCACGAGTGTGAAAGCTGCACACAGACTCTCCTGCTCTGAGAGATTGTTATAAGAGATGGAGCCTGACATCATGGACCAGATGAACTCAGAAGCTTTATAGGGACTGGTCCATGCGCTAAGATAAGAGTGCACTGAGATAAGAGTGATGGTATATTGAAAATGTGAGATCTGAGCATGACATGAATGGTACGGAATAAGGGGTGGATACTCTCCTGGGTTCAGCAGTAGCAGTTATTTTTCTCCTTCTTAGTAGCTAGTGCAGTGCTGTGTTTTGCTTTTTTGGCCTGGGAACAGTGCTGATAATGCCGATGTTTTTAGTTGCTGCTCAAATGTTTGGTCTGGCCAAGGACTTTCTGAGCCTCATGCTCTGCCAGGGAGGAGGGAGGCCGGGAGGAAGCAGAGACAGGACACCTGACCCAAACTGACCAAAGAGGTACTCCATACCACAGCACGTCATGCCCAGGGAGGTAACTGGGAGTTACCCAGAAGGGCAGGCTCTCTCTCTTCAGGGGGTCGAACTCGTTCGGCGGTGGTATCGTATCCTCTTGTTATTTTCTCTTAGCAATATTATCATTTGCGGTAGCAGTAGTGGATTGTGTTATACCTTAGTTACTGGGCTGTTCTTATCTCAACCCGTGGGAGTTACATTCTCCTGATTCTCCTCCCCATCCCTCTGGGAGTGGGGAGGGTTGGTGGGGGAGTGAGTAGACGGGCTTTGTGGTTGGGTTTAAACCACGACACTATGGACTTGCAGAATTAGAAGACTCTACAGTGATATATGTATGTCCTAAGCTGGCTTATTAATTCTAGGGACTGAACACCTGAGACCCTGGATGCAAGAAAGGCACCTCTGTAGTACAACCAGGAGTCTGGAGCATCTTGGAGGGTCTTAGGTCTTCAAGTCCCCCTGAAACAGAACAAGAGTTTAGATTCCTGTCATGGTTTAAGCCCAGCCAGTAACTAAGTCCCATGCAGCTGGTTACTCACCTCCACTTCCCCCCTTCTTGGGTGGGATGGAGAGAAGAATCGAAAGACTGTAAAACACACAGGTTGAGATAAGAATAGTTTAATAACTAAGGTACAATATACTGCTATTAATACTAATACTAATAAGGACAAGGGAAATAGCAAGGAGAGAGATATAAACTAAAGTGGAAAAGAGAAAAAAAAATAAACACAAGTGATGCACAATACAATTTTTCACCACCCACCGACCAGTACCCAGCCCAACCCCAGCAGCTATCTGGGCCTTCTGGGTGACTCTCCCCAGTTTATACACTGCGCATGACGTGCTGTGGTATGGAATACCCCTTTGGTCAGTTTGGGTCAGGGGTACTGTCTCTGCTTCCTCCTGGCTTCTTGTGCCTCTCCTCACTGGCAGACCATGAAAGACTGAAAAAGTTCTTGTTCAGGGTAAACATTATTTAGCAACAACTAAAACATGGGTGTTCTCAGCATTGGTCAGACTAAAGCCAAAATACAGCACTACACCATCTACTAGGAAGAAAATTAACTCTATCTCAGCTAAACCAGCACAATTTCCTTTGCCAATTTAGGTTCAACATTTTCAGAACATAAATGTAATTTTCTCCCAAATATTCCTTTTCTAAACCTCATTGTGTTTTAACCTATTTCCCTTTTCTTAGGAAATGCTTTATCTGCAAGTAGAACTGATTTCACATTTTGTAATTTTCTAACAAATAGAATTTCTGGAAAACAAGCATCTATAAATATCAAGACTGTTTTATTACTTTTAATTATAAAATATTTGCCATTTTCTGTCAAAAGAATCTGCAAGTTATCTGACCTTTACTTATCTAAGAGAAGTGAATTCCACTCTCTTAATGTCGAAAAATGCTAGCAGTTTTTCTGGTTTGTTTGGTTTGGATTTTGTTCTCTTTTTATGATGTGTAAAATTTTGCCCAACTGGATAGGATCAAGCTAGATCTACAAACACATTACTATTAATGAAAAATACCAATTGCCCTTTCTTTGGGACTTTGTTTAAAGATTAAGTGCTGTCTCCATATGTGCTGTTTCCACAGCCTCTCTGAAGTACTGTGTCAATACAGGTATCATCAGCACCAAAATAACTGATAATTCCTAGCTGCTCATAGATTTAGTATTATTAAGTTAAGTGTGTGATCTGGAATACATTACTCAGTATTGCTTTCTGTGTAGTTGTGAGATTTCTCTGCAGCCTGCTTTCCCAACAGATAAACAATGTTATGCTGTCCTCATGCATTTTAATTGCCACAATAAACCATCTTTTGTTGTCCACATAGGTATGACAACTCCAACCTAAGAGAAGCCTTCATTCTCTCTCAAAGCTTTAATATTGCTGCTATTCATTCTGCACTCCTGAGCAGCTTTCCATGTGAACTACCTAATGTGTGCCATTAAGATGAATGATCTTTAAAGAGATTCCTGTCAAACCACTTTTTGAGAAGTGATCCTGTTTGTAAAAAAAAACTTCATGTTGGGACACAAATCTCTATTATAAACCTTATCAAGAATCAGAACTTCTCAGCCTGTATATTACATTTTGGTAGAAAAATGTTCTTCATCGTAATTTAAGAAATAGATTATGAAGTCACAAGAACCCAGTAATGGAGTCTTTTATGGTGCCATATATAAAGAAGTTCTCTGTAACATAAGGGTACCAGAGTGATTCTGATAAAGTTTAATGAATGTAAAATTACAACACTTCCAAGTGGAAGCTGTGTCTTCAGACCCTATAGCATCTCAGCTGGCAACACCAATTTACAGAGAGCAATTGAAGTGGGTTATGCCATATGCAGTGGAGGAGCTAATACTTTTTGAGTTTTATGGTAACATATTTTCCACAGCTTTAGCTTGTTCATGCATATCTCTGGAGCAAACTGACTGCACTTGTGGTATTTGATCTATTTTTCTATATTTTCTGAACCAGTAGAAATAAATCTCCCCACAGTTTCAGCACCCAAGCAAACTAGAGCCCCGACTCAAAAGGTGAGAATGCCCTGAAAAGCCTTTTTACACCTAAATCCCAATAGGAGGGAATATGCATATTAGTCAAACAACAGTTTTAATCCCAGCACTGCCATCTACTGAAAAGATTATTATAATATGTTTTTCTGGAAGATGCACTTTAATACATAGACAAGTTATTATCTCAGTAACTGGATTACTGGATAAATGGAGTTCCTAACCTGATAAAACCATAAACTATGCTTTACAGACTCGCAAAATGATCAAATGACCTTTAAATATATATAAATACAATTATAGAAATGGTGACATTCAGAAAAAGTGAATAAACAGAAACCAACTCACTGTGCCTAGACTGCCTTGCTTCAACTGAAGGCAAATAAATCCCAGCTGAGCTAAATGAGAACAGAATCGATCACTGTTTCAAGTTAGTAAGACAGGATATTAATCAATTAATTGCTTAAAAAGGCACCTGAAATTAATAAATCAGTGTTCCGAACTCTGACGGGATAGATATATATTGTAGAGGAGAAATACTCCACTGAAAAAAAAAAAAAAAAAAATCACTTTTCCCTAAATAAGAAAATCTAAATAATAACTTAGGACTGAAAAAAGCTTGATCACCTACGGACAACCTCTTCCTTGGGATATCTGCCAGTTCTTCACAGGATGAATGGATTTTAATTACCAGATAATTCACTATATACACCTGGTTTTCTTGCTGAATCAACTCTTGCATGAAGCAAGTCTTTATGTTGTTGGTGAACAGATTAGGCCACAACAGATTGGTTGCATTTATCTATTGGGTTTACTGCACCAGATGGTTTAATGATACCTAAATTCTTAAAAATTACTTCCTGACAAAGTGACCTGCAATTTGTGGTGAAATAGTATGGTAGGCAAAGTGCTGGTGACAGAGTTGGGAAAGTGGCTTTCTGTGTATTTAGTGTGGATTGAAACAACCATTATACAAACAACAGATATTTGGCACTTTTCCTTAGCCCAGCAGTGTGTGACAGGGCACCCAGGGGGCTGGAGCACTCCAAGCCTGGGGGTGCCCACAAGGTCTGAGGGCAGGGCTCATCCTATCTCCTCAGCCAGGAACAGACAGCAGGGGACAACAGGGGCAGCCCCAGCCCCAGGCATCAGGCACCTCCCTGGGGATGAGAATGGGCCATGACTGGACCAGGACATGGGCAGGGTCAGGCTACGAGGAGCTGGAGACTGGCTCTTCTGGGGCATTGTTGGAGCAGGGGCTGATGACCCTGGGGGCCTGAGATGGGGTCCTGGGCAGTGGGAAGGGTGGAAGTAGAGCCAGTGTCAAGCAGGGACAGGCAGGGCTAGCAGTGCTTCAGGGCCATGGTGGTGTATTAGGATGGCTCCTAGTAAGTGCATTATTCCTTTGGAAGTGTTTAGAATCACTGTGTTTATCCGATCACAGAATTCACAGAGTACAACCCACACCCACACCCACCCCCCAAAAAAAAAGCTAAAAAAAAACACCAAAAAACAAAACCCAAAAAACCTGTACCAAGGTATTTAAAGATATGTTCTTTTACATCCCCTCACTTCAAATTGAAAACTGAAATATTCCAACTAAATCTACAGCAGAATTTCTAAAGGTCAGCAAAAGTATAAATTCAAAGCATGCATCATTTATTTTTCCATTGCTTTGAATCAGCTTTTGGGAGCCAGAAGGACAGCAGATAGCCAGATGGTTCAGGGCATGTGTCCAGATCTGGACAAACCGCAGCATGGAACGACCATGTTTCTGGAAGAGCGGTGCTCTTTAAGGAGCACAACAGAGGAAAATAAGGGGAAAGGGGCAGGCTAGCTTGCCCAAAATGAGTCTGATGACATCTCTTGGTGGGTCAGGAAAAGAAAGACATTCTTAGGAAGCAATGCACCCTTTACTTCCCACTGGCATTGTCAGCAGGGAATTACTCATACATTTTCAAGAGTTTGTAGGACTGGTGAGTCATTTGCAGAGAATGAGAGAAACTAGCATAAATGCAAAGGTTGCTAACAAAAACAAATGGGTTCAAAGGTCCCTGGAATGAATAGAAGAAAGAAGAGAAAACTAAGTGCTCAAAATTCTGTCCAATAAATGATTTTCTGAGACAAACACACAAAACCTTAAATCTTTCACCTTTTTTTGTGTGAATTGTTTTGTTTTCTTCTAACATGGAAACCGTCCGTCAAATCTATGTCCCTTTCACCATGTTCCTCCACTGTCACATCAAACTGTATTTAACACTGTATGATGCTCTTGTCTTACCAGTCATTTTTTATACTGTATGATCTCACAGTTTATTTCACTCTCTTTTTCTGTACCTACTTCTCACTGCAGTCTGACCAAGGCATTACAGGCCCTGAAACCCCATTTATTTTTCCCCCCTTTTCACTCTTGTTTTTCTCTGCATTTTGTTACAACTTTTGCCCCGTGTCTCATTCTGTAAATCTTTCTTTCTCTGTGTTGGAAAAAAATTCTAGTCTCTGACTCTCCTTCCAGTATTACCAGACACTTAATTTATCTTCCCCATGCCCTGCTTATCATGACACTAACTCATTTTCAGTCCCATTAACAGCACCTTCCAAACAGGACCTCTGTTTTCATTCGATTTTGTTCTCTTGCCTTCCATGTTCTTCAATTTGTCATTTAATTTCTTGTCTCTTCTAGCATACACTTATTCCTGTTTCTCCATATTTGCCTGACTTTCAGGTGCTGGAAAGATCCATTATGGTAAATATATTAGTGAAGAATGTACATCATTGTTTCTGTTGTCAGATTAGCTACCGGTAATGCATTGCAACACTGTCCAAATGTCACAGAGTATAATTGTACATTTCCCTCTCCTCTCCCCAGTTCATAGAGAATTAGTAATGGGGATTGCCAGCTCAGTATACTTATCTCTTCACCTATTATTTGTTTCTAAGCAGATTTCGCGTGCATCCTGAATCCAGGATTTCATAGAAACATTGCAGAGGTTCAGCCAGCTACTAAATTATAACCCCTTACTACTCACCCATGCAAGCACCAGGGAAAACCAGACTGTTATCAAGCAGTTTCAGTGTAACAGAAGCACGCTGGGATAGCTCACATGACTGGAGCACAGGTGGTGGATACAGGTTCTTTAGTAAGCACAGGTTAGGAACGGGAGGAAAAGAAATTACGCTTTATGCAGAACAGCAGCTTGAACGCATGGAACTTTGCTATGAGAAGCTATTTTAGTGGGTCTCTGCTACAGACCTGATTGAGAGTCAAATAAGAGGCAGTCTTCTTTAGATGACTGAAAGAAGCCTTGCAATCAGGAAGAAGATTAAAAATATTGATTGGGCATGGAATTAGAAAAACTAAAACTCTGCTGCAATTGAAATTGGCAAGAAAAGTGAATGGCAAAAACAAAGACCACTGTGAGTGTATTACCAGGGGGACTAGAGGATCTAGTGTAAGGGATTGCAGTGTTCAAAGCTTTGTTTGCCAAGGTCTTTACTGGTAAGGCATGCCCTCTGGTTTTCCAGGTCTCTTTGCTTAGTGGCAGAAGAGTCTAGCAGACTGAAGTACTGCCTATGGTGGGGAAATATCAGTTAAGCAAATAAATTGGTTATATACAGCACATGAGCTACATCTGTGTCAATGACAGAGGCTGGCCAAAGTCACCTTTCAAAAACTGGGTGACCAGGAGAGGCCACTAGGGACCAGAGGAGCTAGAGAATGGAAAGTGTCTCATCACTCTTCAAGAACAGTGAGAAAGAGGATTTAGAATATTAGAGGCTGGTAAGCCTCATTTCAGTCTCCTGGAAGATTATGGAGAAAACCTGCATATGGATGTCATTCATAGGCACATGAATGACAAGGAGATGAATGGGAATAACCACAATGGATTTACAAAGGGAAAATCATGCCTGACCAACCTGAATTGCCTCTCTGATGACTGGCATCATGGACGGCAAATGCTGTTTATCTTGACTTTATGATGACTTTTGACATGGTCTCCCATTGCATATTTGTAGCCAAGCTAAAGAGATATGGACTGGATGCATAGACTACAAGATCGATAGAAAACTGGTTCGATAACGAGCCTCAAAGTGTTAATGAGTAGCAGTTTAAAATCCATTTGCCAGATGGTTACTAGAGTCTTTCCTCACAGGTATGTACCATTTAATGTCTTCATTAGCTACCTGGATGACAGGGCAAAACACACCCTCAGCAAGTCTGTAGATGAAACCAAATTTAGAGGAAGAAATTGATATGCTAAACAACAGGACTGCTGTTCAGTGGACTTTGACAGACCAGGCTGACAGAAACTCATGAACTTCAACAAAGGCAAGTAGAAAGTCCTAAACCTGTGATGAAATATCCACATCCAACAGTATTGTCTGGGGTGGACCAAACAGAACTATATTTTGAAGGGAAAAAAAAAAAAAAAAGAAAAAAAAAAAAGAGAGATCCTGGGGTAACAAGCTGAACATCAGTCAGCAGTGTAGCCTTGAGGCAATAAATGTCTATTACATAGTTGGATGTATTAGCAAGAGTGTAGCCAGCAAATGAAGATTCTCTGTATTTGGCATTTATGACCACACCTGGAGTATCTTGCCCAGTTTTGAATTCCCAGCAGAGGAAAGGCAGTGATGCTGGGGAGTAAATTCACTAGAGGAAAATAAAGATGTTAAGTTGCCCAAGAGCCTATGGAGATTTTATTTTTTAAATAGACCATTAAAACTATATTATTGTGAAGTTATATATCTAGGAATTTCTTTTCCAGTCCAGATTCATTCACAACATATACTGTTTACTAGAAAGTATACACTGATTTGTAATCTTTGGTCCAGCCCCAAAGTGCTGAGTCCAGCACCTTGAGATATGGAGTCTGTACCTTGCCATGCCAATTAAATGTTGCCTGAAGTTGACTTTCACTGCATTCAGCTGCCTTGGGTATGAATAGAGTACAGCAGTGCAGCCTATGCCCAACAGATATCCAGAGCCTTATTTACAGTAAACCTGACAATCAGTAGTAGTATGGTAAGAAAGCCTGCCACTTACAGGTTTAACATGCTAAAGTACACTTGCAAATCAACTTTCAGTCATTTAGTTCACACATAACCTACCAGGCTCTGAAAAACAGTAGCACAGGTAAAAAGCATGTGACAGGAAATGCATATGGGTTCCATTTTTGTTTTCAGAAGGTGAGCTACTTCTTGACAAAGGCAAAGGGAGAAATACCAAAATGTTTGTCTCCCTTTGTATAATGTGTCCAGTGGTCTGAACTGTATTAGCAGCGATCTGATCTCTGACTCTGGTATCTCTCTTAATTTTATAAAGTTTGCTCAGGAACAGCCTATATATTTGTTACATAGTGCATCATTCCATACTTTAGTGGAACACACTGTGTAATATACCTGTACTGAGCCACTGTCCTTATAAACAGTTTGGTACAGTCATTTATCATATGTGCATGTTTAATCCCACCTAAACTGCATACACATTTTCATGTGATTTTGTTAGAACTCTGGGAAATAGAGAAATTTACATACAAATGTTTGTCACTTACAGCCATGGTTCACACACATACATTGAGGCTGGTATGTGCATAAAGAACAGCTAGCAACCTTTCTGTTCGTTAGGAGGCTCTCTTCCCTTCCCCTATGATTCCTCCAGACTGTTCTGTCTTTCTTGCAAGGTGTTCATGTCAAAAAGTCACTTGGGTACTTGAAAATCCAGTTTCTCACTTTTGCCCAATAGCCTAACACCTATACAAAAGGTTCTGTATTTTCTAAACAGGCTGCAAAAGGGGAGATTCCTAGTATCCCTGTTCATAAGGATATTTTAAATGGCTTAAAGAAAACAGAGAGGAGCCAAGTCACTTGGTGATGCAAATCATGCTCTCTGAGAGAACAGACTGAATGGGATCAAAACATTTACCAGAAATCACTGATTTGTATACAGACCAATTTCCTCTTTTTTTTTTTTTAATTTATTTTTTATTTAGATTTTTATTTTTTTCTTAATTAGACTTTTCTCCAGTCCGAGAGTTCTGGCTGCAGAACTGAGGGATGAGACAACTTGCGAGCTGCCAACTAAAGCTGTCATGAACTAAGTTTCACACAGTTGGAAATAAATTATTTCAAAAAATACTCTTAAAAAATCAACATTATAAGTCTTCAAATATGAATGTAAGTAAGAGGGGCAAGAGAAATGAAAGTGTCTCAGAGAGGCAAGTGCAGTAGGAAGTGTCTCAGAGAGGCAAGTGCAGTGGGAATCTCCTTTTCTGTACTGGATGGTTTTAGCAGAGTCCACATAGTATAAGAAAACAATAGAAACCATTGCAAAGAATTAAAACGGATGTTTTCCCTACCCAGGTGAAGTAAATACAGAAGACCAATCTTACTAGGCAGTCAAGTTTAAGGAACAGTCGTGTCTAGAGAGATTATAAAGTATAATGAGAACATTCTCCACAAAATTTAGGATAAGGAAGAAGCCAGAGCATCTAGCTATATCCATTTAAACTCCATCCTAAACCACTCCTAGTCATATTATTAATAACAGTGCTGTGAAAATTCTGCTATTGGTAACAATAAATAATTAAAGAGAACATGAAAGATTCTTTTAAAATAATTTCTTACGGCTTTTCTCTGGTATAAAAGCCTGGAGAAGCAACGTAACTTCTCTGATAGGTTATTTCTCCTAGTAAGCAAATAAAAAGTTGGAAAATCCCTCATCCTTTGTCCACTGAAGTCACTATTCTTAGTTCTGAAATGTGACAGTATAATGCATCTCTGTTCAGAAAACAGTTCCACAACCAAAATTAAATCAGCATCTAAAGATTATTGCTGCTAAACAATTAAATATAGGGACATATTTTCTCTTGCAGTTATAATACATATTGCAGGTTTCCCATCCAGTGTCACTAGAAGGACAAACTGAAGCTCCAGGCTGGTGTATCTTCCTGTAAGATGTTTTGAAACAATTCCCACACAGCACTATAGGTTCACTCATCACAAAAGCTTTCAACAGAACTTGAAGTAATGAAACTCTTTTATTAATAACTCCATGCTTCACTTTAATATTACCTAAACTGTGGCAGCTCTCAGCACTGAAATATATAATGCCATTTGCTATTACTCTATGTACTTTTGGATGTAAGCAAAGACAAACGTTTTAGGTTTAGAATGACAATAAATGAAATAGCAATTGATTTGTCGGGGTAATGCTTCGGAGAAAGGAAAGCCAAACTATATATGAAAAAGTCAGCTCTCTGTTCATCCATTCCCAGCTAAAATGTTTTATGTGCATGTACACATATTTATTATTCATGTATGTGTGTATATTCGCACACAGATAAATAAAAGCATTTCAAAGACATAGTTTCAATTAACTAAAATGTATCAGTTGTGATGAGAGTTACCTAATGACTACTAATTACTAATTGATGAACTTATGTTTCTGTTGAGTCATTATATTAACACTCTGAATAACAGTCTTTTAATATAGCTGACATCAGAAAAAGAATAATTATTTTTTAGATTCCCATAGTAAAAATAACACTTCATTATAACAATGGAAGTAGTATAAGTTGGTAACATTAGTTTAAAAGCTTATCTTTAATATTTCCTGAGTTTTGGAACACTGGTCAGTATGACCTGAATTTCTGTTGATGCAGATAGATACTTATTTTTTTTTCAATGCAGAATTCGTAATACTCATTATTTGCTTCTTCGTGTCTTGCTAGGCCATTACTTATATTATCTGTGGTATGTGATCTGCAGAAACCCAGCAAGTTAGGCAACTTTATTTTGCTGATGAATAGCAAAAGGGATGTAGAAAATACTTTAATGTATATTACCTAGGAAGAAATGGGGTATGTTAGATATACTTGGTATGTGAAGTACATTTTCATTATTACACTCAAATAGTATAAAATGCAATTAGTGTTTCTTGGATTTTATTGATAATGGCTAATAAGAAAAAAAATCATGGTTGTGGTGGATAAGACAGTAAACATTACTGTTTTAAGAATGGATTTCAAACATGTATTCAAGTTATATTTGTAGGATTTTGATTACATTATCAGAATTACGATGAGTTGACAGACATTTAAACTGAAGAATTATTTTTTTGTTAACTAAAGGTTTGAGCTAATTGTCACTTATTTTCAAAGTAAACATAATTGCAGATCATGACCAAAATCCAAACACTATGATCCAGGACAAATACTATTGATGTTTTTCATAAGCTCCTCCTCTCTACAGGAATGGACTTTACCGAAGTAGGTAAACCAAGCAGGATTAGCCGTTTCATTGAAGTGACAATGTATTTATTTTACTAGGGAGCTGAAGATTAAGCAGCTGATCAAAAGGTTTGCCTGTCATCTGCCCAGCCACCTAGTCTGTGTCTAACTACAGCCACGATGAATATCAGTAATTCTCAGGAATTTATAACCTGTTAATGTGACCTAGTTAAGAGGTGGCGAGCAATCATAAAGTTCTGTTTTGAGCATTCTGATGGACGAAGACAAGTCAAATAAAAGAATCTGCTCCATTAAGAAAATGGGTATTTTACAATAAATCACTGTTATTTATCACCATGATTAAAAATGGGCATGACACATCTCATCAAACATGATCCTGGAACAACTGTTCAAGACAGTGTGTGCTTCCAAATCTAGAAGCTATGCATTGCCTCAGACATTCCTTGGCTTTTCAAAAATAAATAAAAACGTGAACAATTTTTTTTTCCTTTCATTATGTATAACTGTTTAATGGACTTTAGCTGACAGTCATTACCCATGAGAATTAAAAAGTATATTAATGACACTGATTTTTTGAGTACTTGTTAACACTAGAAATTTATCCTAGACTAAAACAGACTATTAATTATAACAGCTATTTTTAAACAACACTACCTGTGAACCTGCCTCATCCAGAAATGAATGTTACATTACAAGGACATGAAACCACTTTCAGCTATTTCCAAGAAACTCCATCAGTAAGCAAGCCCTTTTAGGCTGTCTACTTTGGGAGATATTCCGAGACATAAATTTGGTCAACAAAAATTTCTTTTTAGAAGTTAAAAAAGACAGAGCCAACAAATACAATGTAAATTCTAAACAACTTCCTAGTTCTGCATCTCTCTTCTCCCACCCAAAATAAAGAGATTCAGCTTGCAAGATGCTGCCCAATAATGAGAAACACTGCACATCCATCACCCCTCAGGGTGATGTGAGAGCACACAGGGGTTTGCAAGACAGTGTTCAAACTATGGATATAAACCCCCAAAACCAAGAGGAAGGCAATAAACTATATGATGAGCATCTATCATTCCTAATACAGGTCTTGGTTCTACCCTGACAAAAGTATGATAAAGAAACACTAAAGTACTGGTTCCCAAAAACACTCAGGTGAAAATTGCTTCCTGGAAGGGAAACAGTCAGGCAGTGTTTTCACGGGAATATCTTATGATCATGTTACACAGCAGCTTATGAGAAAATTTGAAAGTTGTTGGGAAAAATATTGTTATTACTCCCACAGGAACCAGAACAATTATTGTGCTATTGGCCTACTTCACTACCATATGTGTTTTAAGCTTATTAAGTCTCATGGTGAACCTCAACATTAAATTTACACCAACTCCAAATGTTACCCATCAATTTATTTATGTAACTTATTTTAGACAAGCCTGCTCTTAATGTTCTGTCAGGCTCCTTTAAATGGTCTCACCTAGTATTTCTTGTTGCATTCTTCAGTCTGCTATTGCACATTTTCCCCTTTTAACATAAAATACATCATGATATTCACACCTTATATGTATATCAAAATATATACTGTTTCCAAAAACAAGTAGATTGCACTTTTGCAAACTCAGATACGAAACTAAGTAAAAATGAAATGAATACTGCAAGGAATATAAAAAGAAGGGAATTTATCAAATTTAAAGGGAATTCATTAGATTTAGGAGGATTTTATAAAAAGAAGGGAATTCCATTTAACTGTTTATATAACACGCCTAACACCATAGCTTATCACGAAGGACACATCAGTAGAAGAGAAAGAGAGGCAGTACATTAGAGACCCTCTTCAAATTCAGAAGAAGATTCGTTATTGTATAAATACATTAACTTTATAAAATAACCATGGTCAAAATGACTGACTTT
Organism: Lathamus discolor; assembly: GCF_037157495.1. NCBI lineage: Eukaryota > Metazoa > Chordata > Aves > Psittaciformes > Psittacidae > Lathamus > Lathamus discolor. The sequence continues at coordinate 101,075,381 of NC_088885.1, read as the reverse complement.
GAATATATGAAGCAGGTTATTCAGATTCTGCAGCTTAAGTGGCTTAAGAAATTTCCAAGAATATGTTCAAGGAAAATCTTAACATTGGCTTCATTTAGCTTAGGAGAGAGCAAGAAACAGTATACCACTGCCTTCGCAAACAGACGAACTGAGATAAATCGGACGACTGAAAGTGATTATGGTAGGCAGAATTTCAAAATAAGACTAAGGAAACAGAATAGAAACTGAAAAGCTGGGACCTTGAACCCACCTCAGTGTCTATTTTCTTGAGAAACATGATCAAGTTTTAAACACAAAAACTTGAGATTTAAAAGTAGTTTTACAATATCTAGCATTAAGATGAACTGATTTAATTGTAATTTTGAATTTTAATAGAAGAGTGCTGCTGACTCAGGTCTTATTTCATATATTTAAACGTAGTCCTGTGGTATTTTTGCAAACAGAAACATTGCAGTCATGCTAATGCAAAAGGGGAACTAGAAAATGTAACCCATTAAAAACAAACCTGAAGCCCATTAATTCAGTAGCCAGCAAAGTAAAATATCAAAGCAAATAAACAGCATCAATGTTGAAAATACATGAAAATATTAAATATTATATTGGCTTATGGTTTAGTCGTCTGAGGTGTCGTAAGCAACACAGATAAGGGATTTTTTTTTAAGAATATATGACTTTAATTGACTTTGCCCCTTTAATGATAAATTTACAATGAAAATGACGTCCACCATAATTTTGAAATACAACATAGCTACCACCGATTTGCTGCAAATTCTTTTGCATTATATTTGTGGCAGAGGAGTATATTTGACAAAAATAAATTCTTATACACATCCACCCTTGCAGGATTAATAGCAAGATGAATTATTTAAAATCAAATAAATTAAGTTAAAAATTAATAATTATAAAATAATATAAACATTCTTCCTGGATGTCCTCAAGCAAGGTTTCCCTCAGCACACTAATACACCAACCTTTGTAAAAAAAGTGAAAAAATGGGGTCTGTTTATTGAGAGTGAGGCAAAATGATGCAACTGACATTGGCCTGATATTTTACCTCTTGTGAATTGGGGTAATAAGTTTTTCTAACCTCCAATACCGACATTGGTCCACCCCCGGAACTCTGAGGCCACTTGTAATGGGAAGAGCACACACGGCTAACAAATGCAAGGCACCCATGCAGCTTCTGGTGCGTTTGCTGATCCTCTCAGGCCCCTCTCCCAAAGGCTGTCAAAGACGCTAGCCTCAGCTCCTCCGATACTTGCCACGGACAGGTCAAGTGGAGATGATTTTATTTAACTTGTAAGAGGAAGAGTTTGCTCTGCCATCTCTCCATGCTCCCACAATGTGTACTCAAGCATTAGTGGACAAATACATCAAATAAATATCAGATAAAACCACCCAAAATACGCTCAGTAATGCAAAGAAAGGATATATTTTAGGGTATGGTCAGAGAAGATATTCAAAGCCTCCATTGTTGCTTCTAGAAATGTCAGGACAATTCAGAAATGTCAGTTCCTTTACCGGTTTCCAGATTGTAATTGAAGGATCATGTAGCTCTCTCGCTCCTTTCTCTAAATAGGTCTATAAAGATCAGCTGAAAAGTGCAGACAGAATTGTTCACTGGTTAGCTTCACCTAGAGCTACAGAGTATATATGTGCTTCGTTTTGTCTTATTGATCAATCTAGCTTACATTTTTTAGCACACACAAACAAAAATCAGGAAAAAGAAAGTCGATGAAAAATACAAACAACACAAAACAAATAAGGTTCCAATCGTGCAAATTTTGCTTCACTTGATAAAGCACTTCTTGACACAGTAATGTCCAGAATCCCCCTCCCCCAGAAAAATACAGGACTGAAACTGAAGCCTTTTTTTTCTTTTTTTTTTTTTTTTTTTTTTTTTGTTTTCTGTTTTGTTGTGGTTTTTTTTCTTTTTTTCCCTTAAGGCTATACAACACGGAGAAATAAAGTATGGAAAGAACACCTCATTGGGCTGAACACTTCATTCTTCTGGCTCTGGACTGAGCCTTTGACAAAGCGATTGTGTGGTCCGAGTTATTTGTCTCACTGGGACAACGACAAGAGAAAGAAAAAGAGGAAAAAATGAAAGAGGGGAAAAATTAAAAAATAATAAGAAAGTCAATGATCCCAGCAATAAAATCCGAAATTGACTTTACAATCACAGGTACAAATTGCTCAGGTCGATAATTTCATTTCTCCTAAAGATCACTGTCGTCTAAAACTAATTAGAGGCGCAGGTTCCCGAGGAATTGTCAATATTCAAAGCAAATGTTGGAGTTTAGGAGGTTATCATTCTTCTACCATGACAGTCTGACAGGGTGACTGGAAATATTGTCATATGCTGCCAAGATCAGGGTGTCATTAACGATTGAATCCTTCCTCCGGCTCATAGATCTGCCGCCTATTTGGCCTTCTTTTATAGTGGAAAGACTAAGAAGCCAGAAAAGGTTGAATATTTCCACCCTCCCATGAGGTTACCCCTTTCCAGTTTGAGATGCACTTTGTCTTCTCTTTCCATGTGGAGCAAGACCCCATTGCTGGCTGCTTCTCTGGTGACGTCCTGATCCCCTGCAAAAGCTGAAATCACTGGGTAGCCGTTTTGCATTAAACTTACCTAAAAAGTGCAAAGACAGAGAATCTGAGTTTTCTCAATACTCTCAATGACTTTTATGCCTTGTACACATCACTAAGCTTTTGTGCAGGTTAGAAACAGGGCTGAATTAAGCTAAGGCAATGAATGATTTCCGTCATGCATGCAGACCCCTTTAACTAAAATAACCTACAGTCTCATTCTTCACTTGCTGGTTTGTAAATGCACCTTAGTCTCTAGAAATGAGCATCTGAAAAAGGTAAAAGAAAAGTAGAAAAAAAGAAACACAGCATCTTCTTTAGATCAGAACCCACCTGGATGGTTTGTCTGTTATAGACCTTGACCACGTGGAAACTGAAACTATATATCCCTTTTCTTGGTGCTACAAATATACTGGAAGCAAGATCAAAATGGTTGCCAATATTAACTAATACCTGGAAAGTAAACAAACAAAACAAAAAAAGGAGAGAGAAAGAGAAATCAGACCTCACTTTAGAAAACCACCAGTGAACATCTTACATGAGCTCATGACCGATATAAAGCCTAGTCGAGATAGCATTTGCAGCACAATTAAAAGTGCACTGCAGGGGAAAGGAGCCAAATTACAGAGGCATTTAAAAAGCATCACAGTTCATAAAACGATTCAGTTATGCAAAGCCTGCGAGGTGAAGTGCAAATGTCCACACTGCACTGTTAATAAAACAAAGGTGACAGAAGCGGGGGAAGGGAGGGGAGTGGAAGGAAGGAAAAGAGGGAGGAGAAAGAAGCAAGAAAAAAAGCCCCTGAAACTCATCAACTCGTAATGCAAACGTATGTTTTTTTTATCTAGCTTTACTGAAATTGAACCTGCCCTCGAATTCAGTAGCGTATAGAACTAAAATCGCCTTAATGAGATGACTGATGGAGGAGAGAGAATGGTCCGCAACAGCAACGTCTGCCAGCTCATGCCGCTCTGCCCCTCCGGAGAGCTGTGCCGCCTGGCCCGCATCCTCAGGCTGCTGGGGTGGGCCTCCTCCTCCTCCCCGACAACAGTCTTCATTTGTCATATATTTGAGTGTCTTTTGAACGCAAGATAAAAGAGTTGAGCCCTTTGGCACATGTGCCGAAGCCTTGCTTGAGAGCGGCGACCGCATCCTGCCCCGCAGACTGCCGACCCCGATACTTCGACGGGAACTCGGCACCGGCTCATTGCTCCCTCCCTTTACAGGCACCAGCCTGGTTTGGCTCAATAGGCACGGCTAACAAGGGGAGGAAACCCCGCAGGCCCGCAGCGCGAGGGGTGAGCCTCTGGTCCGGCTGCTCTGCTGCGCCGCTCCCCCCCGAAGCGCCCCAGGCGTGCTCGGCTTAGGGGGCTACAGCCTTTGGTTTAATGGTTCAAAATACAAAGCGGGAGGAAACAAAAACCAATCCCCTCAGCAAATCCCGACCCTTTCCTCCCAAACAGCAAAATCCTATTGTTTCCAAGAAAGGGGGAAAAAAAAAATCAATCCATTATTGCGGGAGCACCGAGGGAGGAACGCCTTCGAACTCCTGAGAACTGAACACTGCTGAATAAAGCGTCTAAAATATGCTACACACGAAGCAAACTCTTGGTTGGAGGTTTTTTTTTTTTTTCACTGATCTGACTTTATGACAGCTTGTAAGGAATAGCTGTGCTAACTCATTAGGAGGCACGGGTAGACGAATGACAGGCGGACAGACTGATGAAAACAAAAACAAAAGCAGAGAAAACAGTCTGTGTGTGCTAATTTTGGCTGACTCCGCAGTACTACTTCAGGAGTAAGAGACGGCAGAAAAAAGTGAATTTCGTAGCAAAAGTCAAGCGGTAAGCCGGGACACGGGCTCCGGGGGGCAAGCAGTGAAGCGAGAAGGGGCAGGACCAGCAGCCCGGGCTGTACCGCTGTACCGCTGTACTGCGTACCGCGCGCAGGGTAACACCGCTCATTTACAACCCACCGGGGACAGTCTTCGCCTCGTCTGATAAAGCGGGAACACCCTCTTCTTCCTCAGCCCTCCCTCCCCCTGAGAGGTGCTGTAACATTGCCAAGTGCGCTTGGAACAGGCAGCCCCGGCGACTCCCTGTCTGTAAATCTCTGTCCTCTCCTTGCCCTGAAAATAAGCATCTCAGAAGGAGCACCGATGGGGACTGCGCACACTCTCCCTGGGTCATCCTTGACTGCCTGGGGCAACCCTCGGCTGCAAGGAGCCCCCACAAGCGCCCGAGGCACAAACTCGCACGTTAAAGCCTTCTCGGTAATAGCGATGGGACCGGACAAAAAGCCGGCGTCGCCCTTCCACCCACAACACACCCGAAGAAAGCCCCGCAGCCACCTAAAAGAACTTCCCAAACTCTTTCTGGGGAGTAAAAAATGCTATTGAGCGGGTGGGTCAGGATTAAAAGATGAAAGGTGAGCAGAAACTAAAGTCCGGGTGCAGGGGCGGGGATGGCCGCGCAGGGAGGCTAGGGGCCGCCGGCGCGGAGTGCCGGGCTGCAAAAGCAAAGCGGGCGTCGGCTGACCTGGTCGAAGTAGATGGTCATGGTGCGGTTGCTCATCTCAGAGGGCTCGTGGTTGGTGCTGCGGGTGGCCGAGAAGGCCACCTTGGCGCTGCCGGAGCGCACCGAGATCCCCAGGGAGGAGGTGATGGCGCCGTCGGCCGAGGGGCTGGAGTCGCACACCACCAGGCACTTCCCCTCCAGGACGATGGGCTCTGTGTCGTTCTGCGCCCGCACCGGGCACCCGGCGGGCAGCAGCAGCAGCAGCAGCGGCAGCGCCGCCGCCAGGCAGCAGGAACAGCCTCCCGCCGGCTCCAGCAGCGCCCCCCGCCGCCACCGCCCCATGCCCAGCGCCCGGCCGCCGCCGCTCCGGCTCGCCGCCGCCATGAGGGCAGCCGCGGGGAAGCGGAGGGGGCTGCGCGCCTGCTGCCGCCGCGGCGCCCGGCGGCCAGCGCTCTGCGGGACGGCGGCTGGGCAGCGGCGGCTGGGGCCGCGCCTTCCTCCCCTTCTCCTCCTCCGCCTCCTCCTCCTTCTCTCTTCCTCCTCCTCCTCCTCCGCCGCCGCGCGGGGCGAAGGAGCCTCCTCAAAGGGCGGGCGGCGCGCAGCAGCCTGGCAAGGGCAAAGGCGGCGGTGAAGCAGAGGGGCGGGCGGCCGGGCAGCAGTCGGGCACCGCGCCGCCCGCCAGCCTCCCGTCGGCCCAACAGGTCTCTGTGAGAGAGACCTCGCTGCCCAGCGCCTCCTCGTGTCTTCTCTCTCTCCCGTCCCCCAGCACCGGGAGGTCCCGCAGCCCCACCCGTGCTTTAAGCCGGGAGGAGGAAGGCACAGCGGCAGGTTTCGTGAACACAAGGTGGATCACTTTGCGGGCTTCTCGGGCGGTCCCTTTTCACCCCACAGCCGAGGGAGGCTCCAAAATCCGGCTCGTTCCCACAGCCCCACTTTTTACTACATCTGCGAGCCGGGTTTATGTCTGTCTCCTAATGCCCCAGCCATTACGAAAGGAGATTTTATCATCATTATTATTACTGGTGATGCTCCCTCTCCCCCCCCCCCCCCCCACACACACACACACAGGAGCTGCCCCACTATCCCTTCCCAGGGTTCGCGTAACCCTGGGCTCCCCGCAGCCAGCGCCTCCGCCGCGGCGCTGCTCCGACAGGGCTTTGGGAGCCGCCGCCGCCCTCCTCCCTGCCTGGAGGTGCAGCTTTTGGGCACCGGCTTGTACTTCCCAATCTCTTGTCCCCCAGGCTAGGCTACCCCCGCTGCCTCCTAAACCCTCTGCAAGGAAGCTGCTTAGGCACTCCTCGGCTCCCACCCTGGCAGCATGCACATCACAAGAGGCAAAACCTCACCCGTCGTCTCCCTGGGAAGTTGCATCTCAGTTTTCCTCGCTCACCAGAACACCCTGAGATCTCGCTCCTGGGAGATCCCCCACTTCCCCGAGGCATCTCTACTGCTGCCATAACCCCGCATCTTATTATTGCTGTTATTTAAAATGGTATTTTGCGAAAGGACCAGCCAGCGGGGAGGAGAACGGCGTTTTTACCTGGGAGGTCCATGACGGGAGAGGAGGGCTGGCTAGGTAGCTCGTCCGTGAACTTGTATTGCTTAGAGAAAATGAGCCGAGATTGCGCTGGCAGAAAGAAAAGGAAACAGGAGTCGTCTCTTTCTCTCCCGCCCATTGCCAATAATCTCCCCCCCCTCCACCCCCCTAGCCGCTACCACCACCACCCCACTTCCTCCCTCCTCCCCTCTCCGCGCACACACACACTCGCGCCCGGCAGGGATTCAGACGCCGGGAGCGGAGTGGAGCGCGGCTCTGGCACATCCCACACCGCATCCCCTGCCCCACACCCGCACACCCCGAGGGCAGCAGCGGCGAGGCGCGGAGCTCCCACCGGGACGGCCTCTCCACGGCGCCCCGCAGCAGGGCAGGGTGTCCCGGGTGGCAGGGAAAAGACGTACCAGCCGTACCACCACCACCCCCCGCCCCCCTTATTTAAACCCGTGGGGCTGGGTATCCCCCGCACAAACACGCCGTTGACACACTGGCACTCACGGGCCACTGTTGCCGTCGGGCCGCGCGTCACCACTAACTGGATTCATAGACTTTAATAATGATGATGATGATATATATAGCACTAACAAGGACACGCTGTTTGGGGTACTTCAGGCTGCGCACCGCATTCCCATGCCTGGACCCCTGCATCTCGGCGCCCAGCTGGCGGTGGAGGATCCGCCTTCATTGCTTTTATTAAGCTGTTTCTTCCCTGGGGCGGCTCTGCCCCCAGAGCCGCATCCGCCTCCAGACCCTCCTCTGGTGCGGAAACTGCTCCGCGCCCTGACCCGCGCCCTGACCCCCTCCCGGCCCCTCCCGAGGCTCCGCGCCAAGAGCGGTGGTGGGGCGCCACCTGGCGGCGGCGTTGGGCGGCGGGCCGGGCTGGACAGCGAGGCTGCTGGAGCTGCGGAGAAGGAAGGGGAAAAGGAGGGAGAGCAGGAGGGGGGAACGAGGGTCACGCCCCGGGAAGGGCAGAGCGTCAGGGAAACGGAGTGGCCGCCCGCTCCCGCTGGCTGCAGGGCCCGGGCGCGCTGAGCCCGCGGATCCCTCCCGCCTTCCGGAGCGGTAATGGTGATGTGTGTCGTAGTCAAGGTTATCATCAGGTGTTACTGGCTGCAAATGCTTCATGTGCCCCGGTTCGTGTGGCTGCTGCTGAGAGGTTAGCAGCAATGCGAGGGAGGGTAAGGCAATGCTCTGGCAATGAAGTTTTGTGAAAAAGCTTTGCATTTGTATGCATTCCTCTCCATTGCAAATTGTTTTTTCTGGTTGTATACAGCATATTCCTAGAGATCCCGATACTCAGACTTCAGCATCTCAAATGAATAGAAAACCACATATAAATCTAAGTGGTAGGTCTTGATAAGGAGAAAAAGTTTGCATGTGTAACTCAATAGTAAAATTACGATCTCATCTATGAATGAGCACTCCTCTGTTTCAATCTTCTGCTTTAAGCACAACTGAGGAACCCCTGCGGGTGTCTGCCTGATGATTTGCACTGAGAAATTAATCATGCTCTGAAATTACAGCTAAGCAGTGTGCAGGGAATTCCTAACCTATAGCTCCTCATTTCAAATGAGAATTTTGTACTAAGCCTAAAATACTCATGTTTAATGGTCTTTTTCCTGAGTTCAAGCATCGAGGGATGAGAGTAGAAAGCTGAAAAGCGTAGTGAATTAAAACTATGAGGAATCAGCAGGAGCCAGTCTGTGGCTGTAAGGCAGCACTTGTTCTACAAGACAGTGAACAGGACCACAGAAATTCCTTCAGAAGACATCAACACTCAGTCTTATATGGGGCTGGTACACTGGGGAGATGCTGTTATTTCTCTTTAGGTCACACTACTCAGTCATAGAATCATAGAAAAATAGAATCATAGAATCAACTAGGTCAGAAAATACCTTTAAGATCATCAAGTGTATTACCCCAGGACTGCTAAGACCATCACTAAACTACATCACTTAGGGCCTCATCTACACAATTTTTTGAACATTTCCAGGGATGGTGATTCCACTTACCTGGCCAAATGCCTGATCACCCTCTCTGTGAAGAAATTTTTACCAATATCCAATCTAAACCTCCCCTGGTGCAGCTTGGCGCTGTTACCTCTTGTCTATCACTTGTTACTTGGGAGAAGAGACCAAACCCCACCTTGCTCCGTCCTCCTTCCAGGTAGTTGTAGAGAGCAATAAGGTCTCCCCCTGAGCCTGCTTTTCTACAGACTAAATAGCCCTTCACCAGCCTTTTTGCTTTTCTCTGGACCTGCTCCAGTACCTCAGTGTTTCTCTTGCAGTGAGGGGCACAGAAGTGAACACAGAGTTTGAGATGTGGCCTCACCAGTGCCAAGTACAGGGGGATGATCACTGCCCTGGCCCTACTGGCCACACTATTTCTGATACAAACCAGGATGTCATTGACTTTCTTGGCTGCCTGGACACAAAGTGCTCATGTTCAGCAGCCGTCAGTCAGCACCCCCAAGTTCTTTTCCACTAAGCAGTTTTCCAGCCACTCTTCCCCAGTCTTGTAGTATTGCATGGGGCTGTTGTGGCCCACATGCAGGACCCAGCACTGAGCCTTGTTGAACCTCATGCCATTGGCCATAACCCATTGATCAGATTCCTCTGTGGAGTCTTCTTTCCCTCAAGAAGATCAGCCTAACTTGGGTTAATCCTACCCAACTTGGTCACATCTGCAAATTTACTGAGGGTATATTCAATCCCCTCATCCAGATCATCAGTGAAGATATTAAACAACACTAGCCCTAACACCGAGCCCTGGGGGACACCACTAGTGACTGGTCACCAACTAGATGTGATACCATTTACAACTACCCGTTAGGCTTGGCCATTCAGCCAGTTTCTGACCCAGCAAAGAATCCACCTATCCAGGCCATGAGCAGCCAGTTTCTTAAGAGCACTGTGGTAGATAGCATCAAATGCTTTACACAAGTCCAAATAGACAATGTCCACAGCCTTGCCCTCATCAACCAGGTGGGTCACCTTATCATACGAGGAGATCAGGTTGGTCAAGCAGGACTTGCCCTTCATGAACCCGTGCTGACTGGGCCTGATCCCAGTGGCTGGTGTGACTATTAAAGACTGAAGCAAAAGCAGCATTAAGTACTTTAGCCTTTTCCTCATCCTCAGTCACCAGGTTTCCCCTGATATCCAGTAGAGGAAGGTTCTCCTTGGCCCTCCTTTTATTGCCAATAGATCTGTAAAAGTACTTTTATTATCATTTATGGCTGTGGCCAGATTTAGTTCCATCTGTGCATTCGCCTTTCTAACTTTCTGTCTATGTAGCCTAACAAGATCCTTGTACTTTTCATGAGGTGACAGTCCCTTCTTTCACAGGTGATAAATTCTCTTTATTTTCCTGAGTTCCATCGATATCTTCGTGTTCAGCCAGGCTGGTCTTCCCTGCCAGTTTGATTTTCCACACATAGAGGCTGCCTGCTCTTCTGCCTTAAGGATTTCATTCTTGAAGAGTGTCCAGCCTTCCTGGACCCTTTTGTCCTTCGGTAGTGTTTTCCAAGGAATTCTGCCAACCAGATTAGCATCCTAAACAGGCCAAAGTCAGCCCTCCAAAAATATAAAGTGGAAGTTTTGCTGACTTTCCTCCTGACTTCTCCAAGGATTGAAAGTTCAATCGTTTTTTGATCACCTTCCCCAAGATGGCCTCCAACCATCACATCACCCACCAGTCCTTCTCTATTTGCGAGCAGCATATCTAGCCAGGCATCTCCCCTAGTTGGCTCACTAACCAGCTGGCTTAGGAAATTATCTTACACACACTCTAAGAACCTCCTGGATTGTTTCTTCTTTGCTGTATTGTACTTTCAGCTGACAGGCTGAAGTCCCCCACGAGAAAAGGGCAAGCGATCATGAAACTTCTCCCAGTTGTTTGAAGAACATGTCGTCTGTAGCTTCACCCTGGCTGGGTGGTCTATAATAGACTCCTACCAGGATATCTGCTTGGTCGGCCTTCCCGCTGGTCTTCACCCACATTCATCCTTCTCACTCACAATATTAAGTTTTAGGCACTTGATGCGCTCTGATATAAAATGCAACCCTGCCACCTCTTTTTCCTTGCCTATCCCTTCTGGAGAGCCTGTAGCCATCCATTGCAGCACTCCAATCATTCCATCACGTTTCTGTGATGGTGATTATGTCATGATTTCCCTGCTGCACAATGACTTCCAGCTACTACTGTTTGTTGCCCATGCTGCTGGCATTGGCATAAATGCATTTAAGTTACCCTGTGGATCTGGACTCCAACAGCAAGCTACCCTGCGGCTCATTTCTCCCTTCAAGCCTAGTTTAAAGCCTTTTCTATAAGCCCTGCTAGGTCCTGGCTTAGAATCCTTTTCCCCTTTGGGACAGACATACCCATCTGCCACCAGCAGGCCTGGTGCTGTGTAGTCTGACCCATGGTCAAAACCCCCAAATTTCTAACACTGACACCAGTCACAGAGCCAGGAATTAATTAGTGATATTTTTCTCATGTAGCCATTGTCATTGATTGTGACTGGAAGGAGGGACAAGAGCACTGCTTAAGCTCCTGACCCCTGAACCAGTTGACCCAAGGCCCTGAAGTCCTGTTGTATTATCAACGATGAAAACAGAGCCAAAAGATTTGTTCCTTATTTTATATGACTTACAACATTAGGCACAGTGGTGAAAGACTGATGGCACATCATCATTTCCATCTGCTACTTTCAAGAAAGATGAGTGTAAGAACTAAAGGGAACTGAAAAACCCTTAAATCCAATGTGCATCCACAGAAAAACAGATGAAATCTTGCCTTTCTTTGAATGCAAGGAATGAATCCCAGATGTACAGAAACACCCTTCTCCTTAGATACCTAACTAGCAAAAGAAGTAGTGGTACAAATCGGTGCAGCATGAGTGGAAAGGGGAAATAACTAAATAATAATACTTATTTCAAATAAAATATTTAATTATACAACCTTTATGGTGTTTATTAGAAAACAGCTCCATGCTGCCTAATTAAATACTGTTTAATTAATTACTATCCTTAATAGATAGCATTTATAGGATAAACCTGCTGCCTTCCTGGAGTTATTTAGTTGGTAAATTATTTCTGCATCTTTGCTTTCTTTTGTGAGTTGTAAGGTTGAAAATGCAGATTTCAAAATTATTAATATAGGGAAATACAGTTTATTAGGTTATAGAGTGCTTTCAGAAAGTGTAGCTTCTAAAGTAAATAGATAAGGTTTTTGCAGTCCTCTTTCTTGAGCTTAATATTTGGTTGTATTTGGAAAAGAACAGTGTGTAATCAAGCTCATGCCATTTTTCATCACTTTGCCGAGACTGTTAGGAATACAGACATTTCTAGCAGGGACATGTTGAACTTGATGGTGTGGGAGTTCTACAGGAGATGAAATCACTCATTTCTCTGGAGCATTCTCTAAGATAGCACTCACCTTGAGCTTACTTAAGCCAACAGTTTCAAGGGGAAAAGCATTTTGTCTCATCTACTAAATCAAGTTATCAACAGAAAGGTATTGTGATCAGCAGCTCCCAAGTGTTTCCCATACATTATTTACATTAATGTTTAACAAAAATATGGCACTTTTTTCCAAAGAAAATACTTACATATCTGTTCCTGACATTATTTCACATATATTTGCATGTATTATCGCGATGTTACAAACACAAATACAGAAAAAGAAGAAATGTTCCTCTGATGTGAAATACACTTTTACCTACCCCTAAATATTACAACGAGTCTGTGACAGGGACACAGAAACACTTCCATGATCAGCCAAGGTGCAGAAGACTGAGTCCTGATTTATTAAATATGATACAATTTAAATTGCTAAACATCATCTTCATGGATTAAGTGGCCTTTGAAAAACAATTTTACTGTAAATCATAAACAAACTGGATTTAATAAATCTGGTTCTTTTTTCTTTACAAGTATACCTTTGAAATATAATCTGGTGGTAGAGAAAGTGCACTTTTGTGCCTATCCAACGATGACCTCCATATTAGCCACAGGTTATGGTTAAATCAACTGAGATACATCTACCCCTGTGAGAGCAGCCCCTTTGGTAAATTCAACCATAAGTGTGACTTAAGAATTCTTTGTAAATTCAAATCAGTAGCTCATTCTTCATCCTACTGGGGCACCAGGGCAAATTACCTTAGTGCTACCAGCTATGGCAAAGAATATACGCTGCTCTTTTGATAATATGCACAACGTTGTCAAGTATACACAATGCAGAAAAAAACTACCTAATAAATTAGAGTTCATTCACAGAAATACTTAAACTTTTTTTATAGCCTCAGTCTTAGAGCCTCCCACATCAATCAAGGCAGTTATGTTTTCTTCTGCATAAGAAAATTCATTATAAGTGTTTCTGAGGTGTCAGTTTTCAATTGCAAAGGGTCTCCCCTCATAGGAAGGTCAGGACTATAGATGGAAGATTTTGCATGACCCATCTTCACATGGAATATCATATCTGATGTAATTTCAGAAATATTTGCATAACATTTTACACATTGAAAGAAATATGTGTAGTGCCTCAAGAACATTTTATTTGTTCATGTAAAAATATGAGAACAACCCTAGACAGCAGTCTATTTTGGAACATAAAATGTTGTTTTCTTCCATAAAGTATCTTTAGTTTTTAATGTTTTATTAAATAAACATATTTAATGATGTAACAAAACCCAGGACATTAGAATATTGCAACTGCAATATAATTCTTCGTAGAGCTCTAATTTAATACCATTTCATATCAGATTGGATCTCTGAATGTCATATCTTAATATTCACAGTTACTTAGATAACACTACTTTTTCTGAAGATGGGCAAACTTACTGAACCAGTGTCAAAGCTTGCTTTGAATAAAGTATTTATGTAGCAATTATCTTATTAAAATATTGTTAAATGCAGCCTTGTACTCTTGTTTCATAGAGATGAAACAGACATGAAATAGTGCATAACTTTGTAGTGGTAGCAGACCTCTTACATATGAAGTGATACTTAAATCCACTCTTCTAAAACAAGTTTGCAATGCCACTGCCTTAGATACTTGTACCAGAAACGTCTGACAAATAGCCCCTGCAGTGAAATGGCTAGCACTTAACAACATGCCACCGTACTCTTTAATCCCTCTCATTTCATGGAATTTCAGCTCCAGGGGGAGAGGGGATTAAAGTTATTTTGCAGTGCCTTTTTCTAATATCATGTTCTGACTCTGTTGTTAGCTTCTGTGACCAATAAATTTTCAGGCCATTCAGGTTTCCTTGGGAGAATTTAGAGATTAAGATGTCGTATCATTAGGAAAAAAAAAAAGTGGCAAAATATGTTTTTTTCTAAACCCGTACTGATCAGAAATGTTCAGACAATGTGTATGGTCACCTCTGATCTGCATGATCAACACTTATCTCCAGGGTTTGGTGCATCCTCATAACAAACTGTGCTACAATGATGTTGAAGAGCTCTACTGTTCTCTGAATTCCTTATTCACAGAATAACAGCTTTTAACTAGATAAATGATGACAGCAACCCAATGTGCCTTCCAAAGACTGAACATTTTTTTGTGTAAAAAGAAAATGCACTTGGGAGAAATGTTTATAACACTGGTAGCCAGGCATGGGGCTTGGCCAGTACAAATACTTCTTTTACATGTAATCCTGAACATTGCTTGTGTTCCTAAGTTTTGGGCATGCACTTTCCACCCATACAAACTCACAACTTGATCTTTTAAGTAAGGAAAGCATATTTTAATAAAGTAACTCCTACCTAAAAGAATTAAAAATGTCATTTATTCTGTTGCATTTGCAAAAACGTGTGTGTCCACCCAATATACTCTACCTCAGCCTTCCAAGTTCATTTAGAGACTGTAGACTTTAAATGAAATTTCTAATGAAAAAGTTGCTATAAACATAACACATTTGCAAGCTTCAGTAAAGGAGACCTCTTCAGTGTCATAGCCAATATATAAAGTTCTTTGAAGTTTAAATATTATATATATTATATATAGAGAGCAATATCTTACAGATTTTGTGTATGTCAATATATAGATAGATGTTAGTTCCTATGTGAGAGTTGGGAAGTACTAGTGGTTTTAAACTATTTTTGCACTGACTTTCTTGCTACAGGTGAGTTGTTGTTATACAATGTCACACAAATGCAACATTTAAAACTGACATATGGACTGTTTATTTTTATAAGAGAGAATCTTAAAACAGGACTTTGAAATACAACAGAGATGCCACAGCCTACAATTGCATTACCTACCTTCTTTAGTTCATTCAGCTATATTTCAAAGCAGACCTTCCAGTTCTAATTGGAGAACAAAGTTATACTGAAATGCATGTTTTTACTGATGCATGATCATTTGTATTAACAGAGAAGACTCTGACATTTCTGAAAACAGTCCACAGAAATAAAAACATATTGCAGAGATAGAAGATCACATTAATAATGCTTTCATTTAGTTAGTTCTGAGTTTAGCATTTTAGAATACTAAATCAGGTTTGAAAAGCAATGCTGTAGAAGACTGTCCCTAATGACATACACAGAAGGAAATCTATAACTTTTTGTTCAGATATTTCTTTGCCTCAGGTTTTTTTTGCTTAATTTTTTTTTTTTTTTGATTCTGCTTGGAAGAGCCATACTTTATTTTTTTTTTTTTTTTTTGAGAAAGCAACTGCTCTGTAAACAGCTCTCTGTATGTTGTCTCGAGTTGCAAACTCACCAAATAGGAATATAAAAAGCACTACTTGTTTTGGAAATCTTACCCCTTATAGAGACTTACAATGTAACCATTCTGGTAGGGCGAAAAAACAGCTAGGCTCAGTCTTTTCAAAATTAAGTTTTCTTCTGAAATAAATAAATCTGTGATGCAACCAAGAGACTATTTACAGCTTTAGAGAATGAAAACAGATAAACTTGGTCACCTTTACATGCTCATTCCACCTCAGCACATGACTGCTGAGAATTTTGACAACATTAGAGAAACCCATAAGATCCGAGTCTTCGTTTCCATCATTGGGTAGTGAAAAAGCTCTTTCTCAGGTCTTTGAAGACTTCTGTTCTTGCTTCATTAGAAATAATTATGAATAGCAATCTTTGTCTCCTTTGAAAGTATCAGGAAACATACAGCCAGTGCAGATCCAGCCATTGTGCATCAGCACAATATCACGCTGTTCTCTTCCAGAATCTAAAGGTTTTATCAGAAAAATGTTTTAGCTGCTAATGACTGTAGAGGTAGCCTAACAGACCATGGCAATAGATGCAATGGCAGCTCTCTGCTACTTTTAAACAATTGCATTATGAGATATGACCTATCTCATTCATCTTAGTAGCTGCTAAATTGGATGTCCCTGAAAACATTTGTGACATGTCACTTATTTCAGTCCTCATCAAAGCAGGTAGGAAAGGAGATGGAACATTTCCTGCTGAACACTTACACAATCCATTGTGAATGAAAACTCATTTGGGCTGGATAAGGAACACTGGTATTTGTCTCTTCTTACAATAAGAGACTCAGAGACAGAGTACAGTAAATTTTAAGACTCTTAAGGGAATAGAGAGTGGAAGCATATTCAGTGCCAAAGATGCGGAGAGCCAGGCCCAGGGGCCTAAAGAGTATATGTCACTGTGTCTGGAATAGTTATCAGCTTTACTATTAACAGCTTCATTGGAAGAAAGGTTGAAAATTAATTTTCTGTCCTGAACTTAACCTTTGGCATATATTACTATTTAGTCACACCAGTTGTCCTAGGATGCATTGCTACAGGTGGGAGAGATTTTTTTGCAGAGCAACTTGTTGATTTGTTTTGAAGGATCTCTACATGTGTTTGCACCGTACCTCTGCGATACCACATACACCTCTGATCCCATCCTTCAATTTAGGGAGAATTCTCCCAAGTAGTAAACCCAGGTAATCTTTCACTGTAAAGGGGCTCACATGGCCTGATCTGTGCCTATCCCAAACACTGAACACTCAACACATTCTATTGCACATGACTGCATCAAAGAATAATGGCATCTGAAGGCACAGTCAGAAAGAGGTGACACAGAAGCAGTCACTCTCATCACGTTGTACTTTTCCTTCCAGGGAACTGTTGAAACAGTCAGTACAACTCTGAAATTTCAGACATTTACATGAGGGACTTTGAGGCAGGCTCAGCATTTCAGATTCTAATATTGAGGCCTTCACAAGGGATATCACATCTGAAGCTTTTTCAATGCATTGAACTGAATGACACTAAATTCAATGACTTTAAATTAAAGAAAAACAACGAACCAGATCTCTGATACACTTTTACCAAATGCAAGAACAATAGATATTTTTAAAATAAAGTACATTTCGTGTTGCAAATCATTCCTTTAAGTAGAACTGTTATATATAACATAGATTATATAATACATATGTATTAGGGAAATTAATGTACAGATAGCCTTAACTGAAAGTCTCAGGCCTGAAAGATCTAGCCAATGTTTTACTTGAGGTACTTGAACAGTCCCTCTGTGCTTTGTTCTTTATGTGCACAAGCCTTTGTAGGCCTGGAGCCACAACACAGAGGGAAAAAAATACCAGAAGCATTTGATAGCATTTCTTTTCATGACTTTATGTTTGTGATGCTCTTGAATCAGTATCATTATTGCTTTATTATACTTTGTCATTGTGATGACAAAAAAGATTTCAGTGCAGCTCTGTAGAGACTGTTGTGCCACAGACATGTCTTTCAGATGTCAACTTTGTACTGTAAAAAGGCAGAAAATGATTCTGGAGATAGGCTTTCCAATGACTGCAAAGCAGCTGGCATCTCTGTAACTGTCACTTTTCAAGACCAAGTAAAATTCTTTGATATCTTTTGCAGCTCTGCTTAAACATTGTATATGCCGACGACAGATGTGTTTAAGCTACTTACTTACATACTTTCATCTGTGTAGAACTTTCCACTAAAGTAAGGCAAAGCAAAATGAATATTTCTTTTTGGAGGAAGGGAAGGGGAGGCTGAGATTGGATGTGAAGGGATGACTGAGAAAGGCAGCACAAACACAGTTGAGGTTATCAGATTTCAAAAAGGAGACAGAGACCCAGGTCAATGCAATCTGTCAGCCCTTAGCAGTGCACTCAGCTTTCAAAAGCCATTGCTTTCCCAAAACCATGATGTCCATCTTCCTCACAGCTACAGCCAAAAAAAGATTATATAAAAAAGCCCTCCAAGCATGATGTTAGTAGGTATATCTAAGGCAGTCTTTGTCGATGCGCTATGCGCACATACAGTACAGATGTGTTGTTTGTTTTTTTTCTCAGTTACTTTCTTTTCTTCTGTTTCCTAAGGCCTTGATGAGATTTTATAATTTACAATATGCAGTACTTAATGAACATGGCATTTAAGGCTGCATCAACACTGTGCTTTCAGTCAAGGTCTAAGCCCATGCTAGTACCAAAATCTGTTTCCCATCCACCCTGTTCCAGTTGCTAGTATTTAAGGGCTTGGCTGCACCTTAATATTTAGGCCTAGGAACACACTAGTCAGAGCAAAGCCAGATGGTTGTGCTGGGCACTGGGAGATACTGCCGCCAAACCAGTGAGTCACAGCTGGGAGGCAGGGATTTCACCTTTTAAGGTCAATCTTGAGAAAACAAGAACTCAGTGAACTACATGCCCCCCTAAAAAAGTCACTAAATAATTGTTTCCTATCATCTAAAACTGTCTAAAAGCAGACTGCAAAATCAGAATAACCAAAAGTAATGTATCCCTATCTGTCTTTTTAAGGAAATCATTCTTGATCTGTCAAAAATTATGAACTCATTGCAAATAATCACAGTCTAGTTGATGGCTATCTGCTATTCATCACTGGCCTTGAGGTATAGTGCACCTTACTTAAGAACAAACAGTAAATGCTACAAATAACATGTAAACATTACTTCCGGTGGTATCTGGGCTAAAGAATTGTCTCCTCATTGCTTTTTTTTTTTTTCCTATAATATGAGCTAGATATTCAATGAAAAATCACCCAAACTGATATTGATCTTTAAACCTGGAAATGTTGTCTATTTTTCTCCCTTTTATACTATTTCCACTTGATACATAAATGCTGCCAGTCATATCTCCTCTCCAACTGCTTCATTCTGACAGTTTGCATCATCCTCCCTTAAAAGATTTTTTCCAGCTATAATCAGGTGAATTACCTCAGAAAACTTTAGATATTCTTTACTAGCATTCCATGATTTTTCACAGGGAAAAAAATAAATCAAGGTAAATTATGTTATCATTTTATAAAAGTAAGCAAAGAAATGCACAACTGAATTCCAATTCATCTTGAAGTCTAAACAAAGTCTTTTTGACTCATGATGACACCTTTGATCAATATTTTCTCAGCAATCAACATAAAATGTAAACTGTATAACTACTGTGCCAGTATACAAGAAGGAGGAGAGTATGGCTGCCTAAAGAGGAAACACAGGCTTGTATCTGAAGGTATGTGAAGATGGAACATGGCCCAAGTTCAAATTCAGTTAATCAGTTCATCACATGCTGAATATTAAGTAAGGAACTGAACTAAAAAAAAAAAAAATGAGCCAACTAGGTGAAGCTAGGCTGCTCAGGATTGACTTCTTCAGTTTCTTATATGCTTTGGAACAACTTGGACTATAGCTTACATCCATCCACCCTATAGCTGGCACACCTACAACCCTTAAACCCTTAAAGACTGAATTCTCTGTCATACTCTGCAGTTGATTTCTTATGACATATATCTCCTTTCCTATATGTGGGCACAAGAACTCTCACACACACACACACACATGCACGCACGCACACACTGTTCTTGAGTAAAAGCAACATGTTCTCTAATCTCTTTTCACTGCATTACCCTACAGATATACTACTGGGAAAAATATATATCAATCACTGTGGTTACAGATTAGTCTTGGTGTTTGCAGCAACAGAAACATTTTGAGCACCATTTGTATATTGCTATTGTAGTTTGTGAAGAATTTCTGGAAGTGCACTCGGTTTCAACATACATACATTTTTAATAGTAAAAAGGCCATCTAATACAATTGGAAATAAAGAATACTTTAAGAAGAGCCACTGGAATGTTTCATATATAGTGTTGGGTTTTGCTTTCTTTTTTTGCTTTCTTTTTTCATTGATTCATCTGTTTTGCTCTTTAATTTTTACTGTTTCTCATTGCATTTGTAATGCACTACTATATTATCTAAGCAAAGTGGAAAGTCAATACATTCATCTTACAGTAGCCTGCGATGGAGGATAAAACTCATCTTCACAGCTCTCTAAATCTCGATATAGCTAATGGTCCACACAGCTAATAGATTAGACCCTTTTTTGGGACCTTTATGCTCCCATGCAGAAAAAAAAGTCATTAGGCAAATAATTATGACAGCTTTGCAACCTCTGGAACCTTCCTCACAAACCCCAGTGGTGTATTACAGAGGCTTAACTATCTCATCAGTGAGATAAAAATCCCATAGTATCATACTGATATTTATGTTTGAATTGTAAGACAACTAATATCAGTTTCTGTGCATAAAAACAAAGCATTAGGTTTTTTGTGCAAATTGTTGTAGATGGTAATATTTTCCTTCAGATCCTCTGCCAGGAAAAATTTCTTTAAAATTTTTTCAATACGTTTCAACTGAACAAAAAATTAAAGCTGTTTCTTTCAGATTTTCACGTAGTTCAGATTCCAGAATAGACTGAATGTAGAGTATCAGAGTCTCTGTTGAAGACAAACCAAACAAAAACAAACAAAAAAAAACCCAACAAAACAAAGCAAATTAAATTTAGATCATGAACAAATCTAGAAATAAAGAAGCTTCTGAAAGATGGTTATGCACTGAATCATCACTCATTCAGTAGTTCAATTTTTTCATATGTCAGAAGGAAAATTGAGTCATGAACGTACAGGCAATATAAAAGTAACTATTTATACAAACATTAAACACACTTTTTTAACAGTCAAGTGAAATTTTCACGTGGAATGAAACTCTGAGTTTCAGATTTTTTTAGAGGATTTTATCCCATGATAAGGTTTCCAAGGAGGACAGACGTGAAAGAGTCTCCTCTAGGCCAAAGCCTATTAAACTTAACTTTCTCTTTTTAAAAATTTGTCATATTGACTGGATGCAGAAGCAGACTTCACCCCATGTAAACCAGTTTAGCCCTGGATTAAACTGAAATCTCTCTCTGTTCCTCCTTCAGAGGTGGCTAGCTTCATATCCACAATGAAACAACCACCGGAATATATGGAAAAGTTAATTTGATAGTTCATACCTAAATTCAAGCCTTGCTCAGACTATTAATGAATCACTATAATAGTAACATTTCAAAATATTAAACACTCCAGGGTTTTGGAGTTGAAGCACCTTTTTCTAATCCTTAGAAATTTCCCCCGTTCACCTCACATTGTTATGTATCTAATCATTAATTTAAACTTTAAAAGTCACGATGGGTGTCTAAAAATTAAATCTAATCAGACTGCAAACACTGACTTGTAATATATCAAGCCCACACTAGTTCTTTTTAGGATTTCTTTTACAAATGACAAGTTTCAAGTGACACAGACTTTTTCTTGCTTCAGAGCACATACCCTTAGCGTTGTCATTCTTGCAAGACATAATGGATATTTCAGAGCAATGGATAACTGGATCTATCAAAAGATTGATCATGAAGTTTCAACCAATTCTGAGGATTATTGTTATCTTCAAATCCATAGCTGCCTAGTGTAGATAGGCATCATTCTCACCTCTTGGTCTCCACATGGATTGCCTTAGGTCGCATTTAGGCTGGAGTCAGTCAACTTAAAATATCCAAAATATCCTTCTCTATCTTTTTCTTATGTAAAGTAGATACCTTTTCCCTCTGCAGAAGTTATTTTCCTAAAAACACAGGTCAGATGAAATAATGTGGTCCTTTCTTCAGAGGGAATGGCAATTTATGACAGGGGATTATTACAAAACATTTACTACTCAAATGCATTTCTGCAGATAAAATGAGTTAAAGGTGAAAGAAAATTGCCCCTTAAAATGGGATACTTCAGCTTAATAACCACATTGCATAGAACTGTATTTTTTCATTCCATTATATAATTTTGTGTGATCACACATGTCATAGACAATAAATAGCTAGACTACCTGGGATTGTCAACAGATCAAACTAACTAAAATGAACAATTGCTATGACTACTTGTTGCAATTTAAGACCAAATTGATGGCATGGAACACTTTCACAGACAACCCCTTGTCGTGGGGAAAGAGCTTGTGTTCCCCTTGTGAGGTTGGGAGTTATGCTGGTGGTGGCATATGCCTCCGGTAGGGTCTCCCATGCCCAACAAGTCTCAACTGAAGGGTCAGACAAAGTGTGTCCATGGGCAGGATGGACTCACTAGCCTTTGGGCAACCATCCTAGGAGAAGGACAACTCTAACTTTATACCCTGGCAGATGGAGCTCATTTAGCCCTGTAAGGCCATCCATCTAAGAGAAGGACACTCTAACCAAACCTATGACCTGACGACTTTGCTGTCACTGTCCAAGCTCGCTAGGCCCTGACCGATAAACCTCAGGTGTAAAGGGTGGGGCCAGTTCTGTGCACGCTGTGCTTCACCTAAAATATCCACTGCACAGGCCCGAAGGGTTTACCCACACTTGCAAAGCCCTGTAGCGACAGGCGAGGGACAAAACGGCAGGTGATAAGGTGCACTGGAAGTCACAGACCCAACCCTGCATGCAGGTGGTTCAGGACATTGGCTGCTCGAGACTGACTCAGGAGATGACAGTCTTGTTCAGCAACATCCTGAATGACCAAGCAGCCTTTTTCCAAAGAGAGTCCTGCTTGCTCCATATGGAGAGAGGCCTAGAAAAGGTGGCCTAACCAAAGCTCATCTCCCCCTCCACCTGGCTGGCTAGCTGCGGCCAATGGGCATCTTCTGTTGCGGTAGATTAAAGACAAAGAGACAAAGGCATACGCCTGCCTCCAAAGGTGTGTCCAGATTGACACTCACATGTTGGAATATCAGAACCGCGCTTGATAACAGTGGGTGTCCTGAGTGCCGTTCTGCCTTAATTGCCCATGAACTGTCATGACTCAACATGGATATTGCTGCTTTCAGTGAAGTTCGCCTTCATGAGGAAGGTAGCCTTAAAGAACATGGTGCTGCCTATACACTCTACTGGTCAGGCAAATCCAAACCTGAAAGTCATCTTTCTGGAGTTGGCTTCATGATTAAAAACTCCATCGTCTCTAAACTTGAAAATTTGCCCATAGGTCATTCCGATTGTATTACCTCCTTACGTCTTCCACTACAAAATTAACAACACATTGTTCTTTTCAGCATATATGCTCCAACTCTGCAAGCTGACCCTGCAGAAAAAGACAAATTTTACTCCAACCTGCATCGCCTCACTCAAAAGGTTCCTATAAATGATAAGATCATAATCTTTGGTGACTACAAAGCCCGCATAGGTAACAACTTTGAAGCCTGGAAGGGAGTACTAGGCAAGCACGGTGTTGGTAGCTGCAATAACGGTCGCCTCTTGCTAGAGTTTTGTGCAGAGCAGCAGCTTACCATTACCAACACTATCTTCCAGCAGAAAGACAGTCGGAAGACAACCTGGATGCATCCTCGATCTAAACATTGGCACCTTATTGATTATGTCTTAGTGTGCCAGAGTAATGTTCATGATGTCTGTCACACCCGTGTGATGTCTAGTGCAGAATGTCACACAGACCACCACCTTGTGTGTTGCAAACTTAACTTCCACTTCAAGCCCAAACCTAAGAGAGGCTGCATTCCAAGGAGGAGGCTCAATGCTAATAATCTCCAAATAGTTGCAGTGAGGGACAGCTTTCAGGCTAACCTTCAAACTAAGCTTGAAGACCATCTTATAGATTCTTCTTCTGAAGTGCTTTGGCAGCATATTAAAAATAGCATCCTGAAGTCCTCTGTAGAATCCTTTGGGTTCTCCTTAAAGAAAAACAAAGACTGGTTTAATGATAACAATCAGGAGGCCAGAACTAGCTGACAAAGAAGAGATCTGCTCATCAAGCATACCTCGCTCAGCCACTTGTCATGTAAGAAAAGCAGCATTTCGTCTTGTATGTAGTAAATTCCAACAGAAACTTCGAGACATCCAGAACAAGTGGTGGCTCAGCCTGGCAGAAAAGACTCAATTATGTGCAGATTTGAGTGACCACAGAGGATTCTATGAGGCTCTGAAAGCAGTTTGTGGACCCACATTTCAGGTACAAAGCCCCTTACTTAGTGTAGATGGCCAAATGCTTCTTACAGATAAAATCTCCATCCTGAATCATTGGTCTGAACATTTTCAAACACTCTTCAGTGCTAACCATGTAGTCCAAGGTGAAGGAATCCAGCATATTTTGCAACATTTGGTGAAAAACAAGTTGGATATAGACCCTACCACAGGAGAGACTCTTAAGGCTATACAGGAGATGAAAACTGGCAAGGCAGCTGGGGTCGACGGAATCCCACCCGAAATCTGGAAACACGGAGGCCAAGTACTTCATGCTAGATTTCACGAGCTAGTTGTGCGCTGTTGAGAACAAGGTAAATTACCATTAGATTTTCTTGATGCAATCATCGTCACTCTGTATAAGAAGAAAGGTATAAAGTCAGACTGCTCAAGCTACTGAGGCATAACTCTGCTCTCCATTGCTGGAAAAATTCTTGCAAGAATACTATTGAAGAGATTAGTACCCGCTATCGCAGAAGAACTTCTACCTGAAAGTCAGTGTGGTTTCAGAGTTAATAGAAGTACCACAGACACGGTATTTGTTCTCAGACGGCTGCAAGAAAACTGTAGAGAACAGAATAAGGGGCTCTATGTAACTTCTGTTGACCTCACCAAAGCTTTTGACACTGTGAGCAGAAAAGGCCTGTTGCTGATCTTGGAACGATTAGGTTGTCCCCCCAGGTTCCTCAGAATAATTATTTTGTTACATGAGGATAAGCAAGGGCAAGTCAGATATGGCAACGCACTCTCTGAGCCCTTCCCAATAACCAATGGTGTGAAACAGGGTTGCATTCTCTCACCAACTTTATTCACAATCTTCTTCAGCATGATGCTCCAAAGGGCTATGGTAGACCTCGACAAACAAAACAGCATTTATATCCGATATCGTACCTATGGGAGCCTATTCAATCTAAGGCGACTGAAGGCCCACACTAAGACCTTAAATCATCTTGTCTGTGAACTGCTTTTTGCTGACAATGCCGCCCTTGTTGCCCACACAGAAGCAGCTCTGCAGCGTTTAACATCTTGCTTTGCAGAGGCAGCTGAGCTTTTTGGGCTGGAAGTCAGCTTGAAGAAGACAGTAGTTCTCTACCAACCTGCACCACAGGAAGATTATCATCATCCCCACATTACCACTGGTGAGTCAGAGCTTAAGTCAGTTCAACAGTTCAGCTTTCTGGGATTTCCTTGGATGCCACGATCGACAAAGAGATAGACAACAGAATAGCAAAGGCATATAGAGCCTTCAGACAACTCCATAAAAGAGTCTGGTACAATAATCACCTGAATAAAAGTACAAAGATTAGTGTCTATAGAGCCATTGTACAGTCTACTCTTTTATATGGGTCTGAATCATGGGTTATTTACCGCCATCACCTGTGACTCCTCGAACGCTTTCATCAGCACTGCCTCTGTACAATTCTAAACATTCACTGGACTGACTATGTGTCAAATGTTACTGTCCTTGAACAGGCAGGGGTCACCAGTATCGAGGCCATATTGTTGAAATTGCAGCTGTGCTGGGAAAAGCACGTCTCTAGGATGAAGGATCATCGCCTCCCTAAGATTGTATTTTACGGTGAACTTGCCACTGGTTGCCACAAGAGAAGTGCCCCAAAGAAGAGATATAAGGACTCCCTGAAACAATACCTTAGCCTTGGCCATATTGACTACCATCAGTGGTCCACCTTGGCCTCCAATTGGGAGACTTGGAGAAACACCATACATAACCCCATTGTCTCCTTTGAGAACTCACGCAGAACTAGTCTCGAGGAGAAAAGACAACGTAGAAAGAATCGTGCCCCGCCTATACCAACCAAGGAGACCTTTCATTGTGCTTTTTCTAACTGGATTTGTCTATCCCACATTGGCCTTTTTAGTCATCAGCACGCTTGTAGTAAGCATGGATAAAGCCCTTCCTAAATCTTCGTTCGCGAAGTCAAGCCATGATGATGATGATGGCATGGAAACTAAATAGACTTAGGTAACAAACTAGTTGCAGATACATGCAGAGTTTTACAATACTCAATGCTGCAAATTTTCTTTGTGTTTGGTTTCATTTAGTCTGTTGTCCTTGAATAGATGCAAGAGGACTGTTGTCATGCACAAATGTCTCTAAGCCATGGAATATCATACTTGGGTTTAAGTAACCCCAATGATTTTTGCATACCAGCAAAATCTGCAACTCACAAGTTCTTTGTTTGCTAGGGACTCAGACATGATATCACAGTACAGTTTGAGGATAAAGCCTTCCAGTGGCCTTCAGTATATAGAATGACTGCCAAATCAGGTGAAGTCATTTAAAATACATTTCCCATACTGCATCTGGTGTCAACAATACTCTCAATTTTTTGTAAGGAGAATGTAGTAATAATGGAATAATAATAAAATGGTAATGGATTGGTAATGGTAAATGAGGTGAGGAAAACATGATTTTTCCAAATTCTAGGTAAAGATAATTCTATCCTCAGTTGATGCTGGCATTGGTATCAAGATGTGTTCCATTGTGAACAAAAAGCAGTTGGTAGCTCTAAATTAATAAGCGAATTAAATGCTTGTGAAAATGCCAGCTGACAGTCTCAAAGCTGAAAAGATTTTTCTTCTGTAACCAGTTCTGCCAAGATTGAAGTACTAACAGCATTTCCTGCAAACATCTTACAGTGAAGGCATTAGTCCATCTTGAAGAGGCCTCAACTGCCATGGTCAAACCAGGTTACTAATATCTGAATTTGAACACACTGGTCCCAAATAAATGAGGAAATAGATCACTGAAATAATCAAGTTAAGCAATGGAAATGGAAAGTACTTATATGTGCCCTATTTTAGCCTTGCTATGTGAAAGATCAATGTAACTGTATGAAGTGGATTAAGCTACAGTATTTCTCACTAGCTGAGGAACTGATCAATAAATAAATAACAACTAGATCTACAAGGACAGCATTTTTTATTCAAAGAGCAAATTGAGCAACAATCAAACTAAAAAATGTGAATTAGCTACATACTCACTTACTGATCAACTTCTTATCTGAAATCAATTTCAGCAATAAGCATTATAATGTGCTACAAGAACAAAGATTTCTTATAAAAAACAACAGTTCTGCTTAGGTTTTGTGCTGAAGCTTCTCAAAACATAGGGCAAAGTATCCACGAATGATATGACCATTACAAATTATGTAAAGAATTTTTAATTTTCAAATTTTTATTTCCCTGCTAATATTTAGGGTCTTCTTTTCCCCTAGAGAATTTTTATTAATTAATTTGCAATTATTTTGATCTAAAATAATATTAGATTTCTTTCCCAGATAGAAAATTAATGTTTTAATACTCCCCTTTCCATGACTGCTGATTACCTAAAAAAATTTTGGTAGTCAAACAAATAGTTTGACTGTTGAGTTTGAGGACAGACTTCTGGAAGACTATGAATCAGAGGTTAATTTGGCTTTTCTTCTCATTCATGGCATCAGATGTTCTGTCAAATTTACCAGCTCTAGTACAGCTATCCATGGAAACAACCTATTCTTGTAGTCTCCTGTTTGGAGCTTTGATAACTTACATTTATTTCAGGTCTCATAAGTAGCAAACTCATCTTGGAATTTGGGGATAGAGTGTCTAAAAGTAGTATGCCAAAGTTCCTTTTGGGTCCACTCTGTTTTTAGGCTGTGTTGTTGTCATGGTTTGAGCCCAGCTGGTAATTCAGAACCATGCAGCCACTCGCTTACTCCCTCCCTTTCCCCACCTCTCCACGTGGGATGGGGAGGAGAATTGAAAGAATGTAAACCCCACAGGTTGAGATAAGAACAGTCCAATAACTAAAGTATAATACAAAACTACTACTAATAATACTACTACTACTAAGGGAAATAACAAGGGGAGAGATTATAAAATTAAAAGGGGAAAAGAAAACAGTAAACACAAGTGATGCACAATACAATTTTTCACCAGCTGCTGTCTGATACCCAGCCTGACGAAAGCAGCAATCTGGGCCTTCTGAGTAACTTCCCTCAGTTTATACACTGGGCATGATGTGCTGTGGTATGGAATCCCCTTTGGCTAGTTTGGGTCAGGTGTCCTGTCTCTGTTCTCTCCCAGGTTCTTGTGCCCCTTCTCACTGGCAGAGCATGGGACTGAAAAGTCTTTGATCAGGGTAAACACTACTTAACAACAACTAAAACACTGGTGTGATTTCAGCATTGTTCTCAGACAATCTTCTCAGACACTGTTCTCAGCGCTGCACCAGGTAACAGGAAGGAGGAAACCCCAAACCAAACCTGTTACAGCTGAAACCAGGAGAGTTGTGCTTTTTTTTTTTTTTCCCTTGACAGTATACTTACAAAAAATTAAACCCTAGAATTCTGACTTAGGCATACAGACACTTGGCATCTATTTAAAATTTTAATAAAATATGTAGGGTACTTTCCATTCTCAGCCTCCTAGGGCCAGTGAGTAATGAGCTGACATTTGCTCATATCTAGTGAACAGAGTTTTTTGAAAGAACTAATGAAGAGCTTCTTATTAAAAATATTAATAAAATGTTATGTGACTGACAGCCGTTAACAGTTTAATTTGGAAAGAAAACAAAGCAGTATATGTTATGTCTTCTGTATAGAAATGGATAATGTCATATAAAGTGCTGTTCAAAATTAAAAAGTTATTTAGGTTTCAAGTGGAGCTGAAGCAAATTTAAAGAGTTAGAAGAAATCTTTCCAGAGACAGACAGGAACACACATGGACTCCTTAGATGACACTTCAGCATTAAAACATTCTCCTTAAGAATTGTGCAAGTAATAAAGATGATTCTCAGAACGAGAAACTTTCTTTCTATGGGATGAAATAACATTTGGACTTCTTTGAAATAAAATTTCAAATCTCATCAAGCTACAGTGACATTAAAGACCCTTCAGAAAACAAGGAGAAAAAAAAAAAAACTAAAACCAACTAACCAAATACAAAAAACAACACCACGATAGGAATCTAGAACACAAACAAGAAACATGTTAGAGAATAATAGAATCATAGAATAGTTAGGGTTGGAAAGGACCTTAAGGCCATCTGGTTCCGACCCCCTGCCATGGGCAGGGACACCTCACACTAAACCACGCCACCCAAGTCTCTGTCCAACCTGGACGTGAGCACCTCCAGGGATGGAGCATTCACAACTTCCTTGGGCAACCCATTCCAGTGCCTTACAGTAAAGAACTTCTTCCTTATATCCAATCTAAACTTCCCCTGTTTAAGTTTTAACCCATTACCCCTTGTCCTATCACTACAGTCCCTAATGAAGAGTCCCTCACCAGCATCCTTATAGGCCCCCTTCAGGTACTGGAAGGCTGCTATGAGGTCTCCATGCAGCCTTCTCTTCTCCAGGCTGAACAGCCCCAACATTCTCAGCCTGTCTTCATACGGGAGGTGCTCCAGCCGCCTGATCATCTTCGTGGCCCTCCTCTGGACTTGTTCCAACAGTTCCATGTCCTTTTTATGTTGAGGACACAAGAACTGTACACAATACTCCAAGTGAAGGCCCACGAGAGCAGAGCAGAAGGGCAGGATCACCTCCTTCGACTTCCTAGTCACACTCCTTTTGATGCAGCCCAGGATATGTTTGGCTTTCTGGGCTGCAAGCACACACTGAAGCTGCCTCATGTTAAGTTTCTCATCGACCAACACCCCCAAGTCCTTCTCCATAGGGCTGCTCTGAATCTCTTCTTTGCCCAATCTGTAGCTGTGCCTGGGATTGCTCCAACCCAGGTGTAGGACCTTGCACTTGGCATGGTTAAACTTCATAAGGTTGGCATCAGCCCACCTCACAAGCGTGTCAAAGTCCTTCTGGATGGCATCCCTTCCCTCCAGCTTATCAACCGAACCACACAGCTTGGTGTCATCGGCAAACTTGCTGATCCCACTCAATCCCACTGTCCATGTCACTGACAAAGATGTTGAACAAGACTGGTCCCAACACCGATCCCTGAGGTACACCACTCGTTATTGGTCTCCAGCTGGACATTGAGCCATTTACCGCAACTCTTTGCGTGCAGCCATCCAGCCAGTTCTTTATCCATCGAGTTGTTCATCTGTCAAATTGATGTCTCTCCAATTTAGAGACAAGGATGTCATGTGGGACAGTTCTGAGATTCCATTCTCTTAAGGGCAGAAACAATTAAATAATTAAATGACTATTGTGAATTTATCAAGGGTGTCTTCACCAGCTACAAAAACAAGGCATGAACATGCTGAGTCAATTAACAGATGATTAAAAACATATTTACTCAGACTATAAATACCTTTGTTGCGCAGCTTCAGCGAGATTCTCAAGATTGCAGTCTCTGGAGGGTTATTGTTATTTTGTGGCTGGCTGCCTTGGTCTGGCTTTGGCAGCATGAACTCTGTAATGGTTCTGAACCATCTTGGTTCGATAATCCCATTTTGGGGAATATCTCATGTTGAGACTCACAAAAGACTGAGGAAGTTAACTTGGGTATGTACACGAGAAAAGATTGAAAAACAGCGATTGAAGTGGAAACTGTACCTGTCATGACATATTCTTCTTTCAGTTTCTATAACCCTTCCGTCTCAGAAGGGTTTTTTAATTTTGGTTCTACACACTTTTTTTCCCCTTTGTTTTATTCCCCGCCCCCATACCCTCCCCAGGCAAGTACATAACACCATATGGCTTCGAGGCTACTATATCAGTATTTTGCAAAGATAGTACGAAGGAAATATCATGAAAACGGGTCATTCTCTAAATGAAATGCTTAAATCCTGTTGTTACTGAAAAGGTGGCAACACCTCATCTTACACTGTTTTTGCAGTTTAAACTTCAGATTCTACAGAGGTGATGCCTCTTTGTGAATAAGAAGAAATGGTTTCATTTATCTGAATTTGAGATTTCTAATTTCCACTAACTTTACTGGTTAAATATAACACCTTCAGGAACTCCTCTTAAGAATTTTCTTTGGTTTTAAAATGCATTGAGTTATTCAAGTAGTGTATAAGAAGTTAGTGCAAAGTCCTACAAAACTAAGTACGCTTATCCTACAATGAAAACTCATCTTACTGATGACATATTCAAGGAAAGCTGACTTCTAATTCTGGAATTAATACACTTTGTCTTTGAATTTGTGAAATTTGATGATTTCAAATTTGTTACCATTGTCTAAAATCTCTAAAAGGAGGTTATATAAAAGACATTCTGACTGAGATGATCATTAGTTTTCGCTTGTGTCTTTAACTTTTTTCCTCAGATTTGCTTTTATTTATGATTCAATTATGACAGTTCATAATTGTAATATAGTGCTTGATTTTTAATATAGTGCTTGATTTTTAATTCAGATGTTGTAGCAAGGCAAAGATGTGCAATACTAAAAATCTCAAGGGGCATTAGGAAAGACAATGATGAGAACTGACCTACTAATCATTGTGTTCCAGATTTCAAGTTAGTAACTTCTGGAGCAAATTTATCTAGCATTCAGTAATTTAACACTCTTTTCTTTTGTAGGAGTGACATTTTTGAAGATAACTGGAGTGTAGTTTATACATTAAGTAGTTTATTTTGAGGGAAAAAAAAATCATTAAATTCCAGGTCAGTAAGAATTCAGGGACAGCAGCTGCAGTTTAACAAATGTATTTGAATTTTCCAAGGATAATAGAGCAAAGAGACAAAGGCAGGTAGTTGATATTATTTGTTTTAGACTTCTAAAGCACATTTTACATGGCATGACACATAAAAGCCATTTTGAAAATAAAATCTCTTGGGGTTATAGGAGGAATAACAAAGTGAATTGGAATGTGGCTAGGGGAAAAGAGCAAAGATCTATGATTTGTGCGGTAAACCTGGGCTAAAAGGCAGTCATTCCTGTAGTCCATTAGAATATATTTGTTAATGTTCTTGTGCAGCTCCTGAATCTTTTTTTCTAGCAGTAAACGACAGTTTATAAATTATATTAATTTTTTGCCACGGTAAATGGTATGAAATTATAGATTAGCAACCTAATTCTAGATCCTGGTGAACCTGGGTAATCAAATTCAGCATAAGCTAATTAGATGTTGAATGCCAATTTATTTGATCTCCTTTACAAATACCTATTTTATTGTACTTCTATAGTATTGATGGAGAAAAAAAAATTATGATTTTGTACCTTTCTACTGCTTATCTTTATCTGCTTATGTTAAATAACATTTTAAAAATGTATAATAATTGTGTGTTAAAAGTTGTTAAATCCTTTCCTGTTACTAGTCACTAGTTTAAATTAAAGTACGGAGTTAATCTGTATTGTCAGGTTTGCTTGTCTTTATTTTAGTGTCGAACTAGAGACCAATTTATGTTTTACAGCTCTAGACAAAAGCGTACCTTTCTGTAAATGAGAAGGAAGTATCTTGAGTTGGAAGTGAACCATAAAAATCATTCAGTTCATCTCCTGTTTAATACATCCTGTATGAACCATGGAATTTCAAATATCTTCTGCAGCTATAATTAAGAAATATGGGAAATTATTGGGGAAAAATGGTATTTATGAAATTGCATATTAAATGACCAATCAAAAAATTAAATTTACCTTTTTTAACTGAGAACTAAGTGCTTATGATGAATAGTCGAAGGACATTCAGAATAAGAATCATAAAGCACTTTAACTCAACACTGGGTGAGTTTTTTTGATTTTTCATTACAAAGTCTGGGTGACTTGGCACAATATAGTTCTACAACAGGAACTTCAGATTTTAGATCTATTAACAGCAAGTAAATTATTTATCAATTTACGGTATATCAGGATTAATTTGCAGCTGGCAGGCATCAGTGAGCCATAGATTAGCATAACACCACTATGGCTTCCAATACCTTCTGAGCAATCTATTTCGGACCAGAAGTTTTTAACAGACACTTATTTAATTTTTACTGAAAACATAAAAGACACCCAAGTTGCTTTGCTCGTTTGCTATTACTCTGTCTATAGGCATAACACTATGTTTTATAGTGACTGGAAGGAGAGACTGAATTTGTTGCCAGTTGTTTCTGAAAATGTTAAATACAGCTACTTAGAGGAAGGGACTTTCACTGTATGTGGAAACCAGCAACAAAACCTGGAATCATCCTGAAACAATTTTGTGATCTTGTTACAGTGGGAGAAAAAGTGGCAATGACAGCAAGACACAGTTGTAGATAGCAATAGCCCATTTCTTCAGAGTGATCTCATCAGGGGGACCAGTCTTGTTAGTTTCTTCCTTCCCAAAGGGCTTGTGCCAGGCAAAATTTAGCAGGTAAACAACTGCCATTGCACTAAAAAAAGATGTTCCGATTCTCCCATTGCTTAAACTTTGTACTTTTACTCCATATCATGCAACTGTGAACTCAATAGCATATTGTTGCCTCCTTTAGCTGCTGCTGCTTCTTCTCTATATAATAACTGCAAGCAGTGATAGCCTTTTAGGTCTTTGCTGCTTTCTGAAGTATCCTGAACTTTCTAAGCTACCTGACATTTCATTATCACTGATTCTCTTCCCTCCTGAAACTTTATGTCATACTAGATCAAGAGCTTAGAAAAAAACCCAGGAAATGTTAGGCATTTTTCTTTTCAGATGTGTTCCAATGGAAAAGAAAGCTTTCAGCAGAAGGGGATTTATCCCAAAATAGGAGCTTCTGAAAATTCCCCTGTAAATTTCAGAATAGGCCTTATGCATACTTAAGATCCCAAGTTAAACCAAGTGAAAGGAACAGATGAGGATATCATCAAGGAGACAGTTTTCTTTAGGTGAACTAAAAGTTTTAGTATATTGAGTTAGAAATGGTCAGTAATGTATTTTTAATTCCTTAAAATACTTGTAAAATTACATTTTTTTTCCCATAAGAACATTAAAAGGACTAATCCCCAATGAATACCAAGTTCTGAGTGAGAAGTGAATCTCCTGAACTAGCACTAGATTTAGAAGAGAATGTTATGTATCACTAAAATTATTCACATAGGGTTTTCTTTATTAAAAATACAGTTGTGTCGTGGTTTAAACCCAACCACAAACCTCGTTCACTCACTCCCCGCCCCTTCTTGCCCTCCCCCTGCTCCTGGAGGGACAGAGAGGAGAATCGAAAAGAATGCAACTCCCACGGGTTGAGATAAGAACAGTTTAGTAACTAAGGTATAACACAAATCACTACTGCTACCACCAATCATAATAATGATAAAGGAAATAACAAGGGAAGAGAATCCAACATCTCAGCACCAGCCAACAGATAACTCGCCCCACTCCCCCCAGCCGAGCACCGACCAATACCTCGTCCAGCCCTGCAGTCCCTAGCCCTTCCGGGTAACTCCCCGTTACATCCTGGGCATGACGTGCTGTGGTATGAAATACCTCTTTGGTCAGTTTGGGTCAGGTGTCCTGTCTCTGCTTCCTCCCAGCTTCCCCTCCTCCCTGGCAGAGCATGAGGCTCAGAAAGTCCTTGGTCAGACCAAACACTTGAGCAGCAACTGAAAACATCAGCGTTATCAGCTCTCTTCTCAGGCCAAAAAATGAAAACATAGCACTGCACTAGCTACTAAGAAGGAGAAAAATGACTGCTACTGCTGAACCCAGGACAAGCTGTAATCAAAAATTTCTTTTTTTATTTTCCCCCACAAGAAAACGTCACTTATAGTCAAATATAATTTGGAAATGCCAAAATTATTTGCATTTTAAAAATCAAATATGATAATTTTAATTTATTATAAAATTTCATCTTAAAAAAAAAAAACAAAACAAATAAAGAAAAAAAACCCAACACTGAAAAAATACATGCCCCAAGCCCATCAACTACCAAAATTTGAAGTGGTATGGCATACTGAAGTTCTGTTTAAAAATGACCCAAAACCTCACAAGAAATTATGTTTTTCTAACAGATTATTTTGACTATCTGAACAATCATTGACTAATTTTTTTTCTTTTTGCACATTTTTATCAACAGAGTTGAATCCATCTCATAACAAAATTTTATTTCTTAATGAGAAGAGCATTTTCTGTAGCACTGGATGAGAGGATGCAGTCAGTTCTGTTCAAACCAACACATTTTTGTAACTTACAACATCATGAATCTGTCAAAATGCCAAACAAAAAACTAATCTGAAACTTTTTCTGAGTTCTATGAATGAATAAAATTTGCATCAATTTTCTTTTGATTCAGCCTGATGTAGAAAAATCAATAGAAAGGAAATAAGACTGTGCAATATTTCTTAAAAAAATAAATCAAACAAATGATCTGTGATTTATTTTTCACTATGACTGATACACCTATGCCACCATTATGTCAGGGTTGGCTGATGTATATTCTACTTCTCCAACGTGTTCTAATTGGCCTTATGTCATGGAAACAAACCTGATTTTTTTCTCACCTGTAGTTTAGAGAAAGTTTATTTCTTCCAAATTAAAATAACCACTGTTGGAAGTAAGAATTGAAAGGGTAATAAAGCCAGCTCACTAGGTAGTTTTTGTGCATATGTTAAGTTACAAAAGCATTTAACTTTTCAAACAAGAAATAAATAGTTATTAAAAATAGTGATTAAATATTACATTCTGATTAGTGATACTTTAAAAGGTAAAACAAACAAACAAAATCTCAAACCTTAAAAAAAAAAAATTAAACAGCCCTACCAATATCAGTATATAATCAACAAGAAGTACCCAAATGGTGTAGGGTACATTAATAAAAAGGGCAAAACCTGTGAGCTTGTCAGAATAGAAGGTAAGTTAGGTTAATTAACCGTACAGTGATGGCCACTTCTAGCAGATAATGGACCTCAATTATGTACTGTGATTGACCAAATAATATCTATGTATATCCTTGTTCGTCTACAAAGAGAAATAGCAGACAGCTAGTCATAAGGTACAAGCAGAACCAGTTCCAGAAGTACTTATTAACATACATAAGAAATCCAGTGATTTTGATAACATTTGTGTAATTTCTTACCACTTCCATTCATGCACTAGCCACGTACAGTTTGTCACCCATCAAATGTTGTAAATGCGCAACATTTGTTTGGCAAACTTGTATTTCTGGCTCTCCTTGAATGAAAGATCTGTGTTGGTTTTGTGGCTTGCTCAGGTTTTTCTTGTTTTAATTTTTGGTTTGCTTTAGGTTTAGAATTTTTTTGGTTGTTGGTTGGTTTGTTTTTTTTAATCTCAAAGTATGTTCATCCTGCAGGTGTATTATCGGTTCACACTTCTAAAATAAACTCCTTGGAAATCCTCAAGACAGGCAGCTGGGAATCTGGCGTATAAATGAGAGAATAAAGCAAATGAGTGTACTTAAAAGCTCACTGTCAACTTTTGCCCTTTTTTCCTTTTTTTTTTTTTTTTTTTCCCTGTGCCCTGCTATTACTATAAACAGTGTCTCAGATTATGGTAATACAAAATGATGAGAAAGGGGGTGTCATGGTTTAAACCGAGCCACACAGCTCGTTCATTCACTCCCCCTCCTTTTCTCCCTCTTTCTTTCCTTCCCCCGGCCCCTTCCCCCCCCCCTTCCCCCGGGAGATGGGGAGGAGAATCGAGAGAATGTAACTCCCACTGGTTGAGATAAGAACGGCCCAGTAACTAAGGTATAACACAAATCACTACTGCTACCACCAAT
Source organism: Lathamus discolor (assembly GCF_037157495.1). Lineage (NCBI taxonomy): Eukaryota > Metazoa > Chordata > Aves > Psittaciformes > Psittacidae > Lathamus > Lathamus discolor. The sequence goes on along the minus strand of NC_088885.1, from coordinate 101,038,864 downwards.
AATAATAATGATAAGAGAAAATAACAAGGGAAGAGAATACAATACCACCTGCCAAACGAGTTCGACCCCCTTCTGGGTAACTCCCAGTTACCTCCCTGGGCATGACGTGCTGTGGTATAGAATACCTCTTTGGCTAGCTTGGGTCAGGTGCCCTGTCTCTGCTTCCTCCCGGCCTCCCCTCGCCCCTAGCAGAGCATGAGATTCACAAAGTCCTTAGCCAGAGTAAACATTACTTAGCAACAACTAAAACCATCGGTGTTATCAGCTCTGTTCCCAGGCTGAAAGTCAAAACACAGCAATGCACCAGCTACTAAGAAGGAGAAAAACTGACTGCTACTGCTAAACCCAGGACAGGGGGGAAAAGCCATCTTTCCGTTGAAAGAAACACATGTACTCAGGTAGGCATCATGTAAAGTTATTTTCAACACTTTACACTCATCTGATCTGATTTATAGGCTTGCCACATATGACAGGAGACTCAAAAGTTAGAATAACATGTGTAAACCAGACATATTGGTAAAGGAAACCAGAACAAGAATCTCAGTGTCTGATGTCCCTTAAATTCATGTTTGTACACATGTATACACATCCTTATCCAAACACACATTAGATTTAGGTTACCATTGGCTGGAGATGTGTTTCCTTAAAACAAAAACAAACAAACAAACAAACAAACAAACAAACAAACAAAACACAAACCAGACAAGCCAAAACCAAAACGAAACAAGAAACCAACAAAAAAACTTAGGCTAAAGATAAAACCTCTGGGCAGGAACAAACCAGGAATTGCTGGGTAAGGAGGGGCAAAAGAACTCCTGGGCAGAAAATAGAAAGAAAATGTTCAGGGAGGAGGGAAATATTGTACATGAACATAAATGAAGCAAACCTGAAATTACACAGAAGTGAGTCAGGCAATGGTAACAGTAGTAGATTTCCTTATTGAATAATTTACCTTGCGCCTAGACTGCCTTCAGAAATTAAGTCAGGTTTTGGCATCCAGACAACCTTGTGCACATACTCTTAGAAAGAAGATTCTTCACAGCATTCCTGGAAAGATGAAAAGATCAACAGTTTTATTTTGTTTTGGTTTGTTTTTTAATAAATAAATATTGCTACTTAAGAAAGATGAGCTACTACTTTCCTACTCGATGAGTACGTGATATGGAGTACTTTCATAAACAGAGATAGCCTTTTGTCATATTGCTGTTACACTCTAAACCAGAAATTGAAAGCTAGGAATCTTGATATTTAACCTAACTCAGATGAATAGTCACGTAACATGATAGCAGAATGGATACGATTTTCAAATTCAGGTACAAAGTGTGGATGTCTGTCTTATACTATCTGATCTGCAGATACAATGCGTCTGAATCATCCACAACAGTTTTCTTGACCAAACAGATGAGGGTTTAATTTTGCCATATGGTTGAAACCTGTATCAGCAGGGGTTGGGTTGCAGAAAGCTGCTACATTTGGTATTATATTCCTTGTTGTTGTCTTTTACATGGGCAAGATAGAATTCCCATTTGTCCAGTAAGGCTAGAGTCAATGGCTAATCTAGAATATGGAGAAGACAGTTTCGAAAAAGTTTAAAAAGTAATTAACTGTCCCCGACTCAGTAACAGAATGCCAGTATTTAGTCTAATTAAAATACTAAAATTATTTGAGGGATGGAGAATGAAATTTTTCATTTCTGAATGTACTTCCATATAGGAGCAGACACAAGGGTTGTATCTACACCTATAAGTAACTCAGAAATAGTGAATCTACCAAACAAAATGGATGATGATAAGGATCCAGTGTCTACACTACCTTTTTTTTTCTCTTGAGTCTTTATTTTAGACTTGATTTAGTTTCATCTGGTGGCCTGATTTCCCAAGAGCTTTTGGATGGCATTCAGTGCGGTCCTAGGGAAGATCTAGAATAGCTTCATCCCAAAGAAATATAGCTTTTGCATGCCTGAAGCTACTCCACTCTGACAACTAAAGGAGTTCAAAATGCACAGCTTCAAAACAATCTGTGCACAGCTAAGCTATTCAAGCTAAAATGGTAATGTAAGTGCACCCAGCAGAAGTGAGAGACTCAAACTGGCACTGCTGTATCAGTTTGAGGAAAAGCATATGATTTTACTTTCTAGCACATGCTTCCACTCTTATTATCTTCCTATGGCTGAGAATGAAGAGAACCTGCTTCCTCTGAAAGACCCAGGAAGGATAAGGGTAATGATATTCAAGAAAATGTTCTCCTATCATCTTCATTCACAGACTCCAAGTAGGGCATTTATCTTGAGCCAGATTGAGGGATGTATTGATTTGAGAACCATTATTTATGATAACAAATACTGTTTTATTTTTCAGAGAGCTGACATCTGATGTTCTCTCTGATGGAAATGAAATTATAGATGAGAGAAAAAGGAAGTCACTCATGAATCATTGCATTTTTATGACAATGAATGGTTTTACAGACATCAGAAGACAGATGCTCACCACATACATTTTAATACATTTAAATTATCATTTCCCACTTCTAAATTTTGTGTGTTTATTGTGTTATCTCCTGACAGATATCAGGGCCACATCAATAAGTATCTTCCTGATTTTGTCTATAAAGTATATATCCCAGGGCAGAACATGTAAACATTAAACCAAAACTCTGAAAATCCATGCTTGCTCTTTATAATCCAAAATAACCCCTTCTCTGCAGTTTAATGTGCCTTTTTATTGTATGTATTCCAACAATTACCAGTATATCTTTGCTATATTAACATCAACAACAACATAAGAGATATAGTTTACCTCAGAAATTGCTCTTTAAAATAAGCATATTTAAGTTATGTTTATATATATTTAATGGTCAAATATCCACCACAAATAGCCACCATATCTAATCCAGCATAACAGTTCAGGAAGCTATCATTACTCTTCTCACTTTGTTTTAACTTTTTTTTGTCACAAAAATTTTGAAATGATCTTAAAGAAATTCATATTAAAACATCTGTATTTCTTGAACTTTTTGTTAATGTCTTTTTAGAATTCAGTTTGCTGTCCAGCGATTTTGAATAAAAAAGCCAGAAGGATTAGATTTTGTTTGGTTTTGCTGGTCCAAGAATGAAAGTAACTCAAGGGATATGAAGTTGCGAGACTACAAGAAGCTGTATAGAATTTTGTATAAATTTTATAGACAGTCATTCTTGTTTACCTGAATCTACATGCATAGTATATCATACTTATCTCTATACTTTCTACAAAGCAGAAGCTGCCTGGAGAAGGACAATTCCTTTTTTCTTAATAGGCCTAACCACGGCTTTTAAACCCAGTGTGGCCTATAATAATGTTTCCAAAAGTAGACTGCTGCTAAACATAAAGCAAATACTACTTTAAGAATATATTATTTCTTCAGGGATCTGCACAAACAGTTTTATGGTAATTAAGAAATCTGGTTTAACATGGTCCCTCAAATTTGTTTTACTAAAGAACATGCATGGTGTGCTACAGCACCATAAATTCTTTGTATACATATATAGACACATACAGACTTCTTCATTCACAAATATTTATTTATTTATGTGCAAGCTGAAATATATGTGTAAATGTAAGAACTTGATAAATACATTTTAAAACACAAAAAGAATTACTTAAACCTTTTCTTGCTTCTAATTTTTCGGACTTCATGAATGATATGATAGGAAACACTCTGGTGTTTAATTACTTCCAGATGTTCAACAGAAATTCTTCATACTTTTAAAAACAAAATCTACTGCAGATTGAATCATCTTGTTTGGGAATCTAATGCTTCATAAGAGCTTAATGCTTTCAAAATGTTGATGCTTATGATTTTTAGTTCAATAATGAAGAAGTTTGTACCAAGAAGTACCAGTCTCTATCTATTTCAGCATTTCTGAATGTATTTCCATTTCTGCCTTTCATAAATATCAACAAGTAATATCAAAGGAAAGTTATAATATGAAACCAGGAAATACTTAATGCTTCAATGTGAAAATTATCCTATGGTCACCTGTGACCTGTTTTCCTGTGCAGAACTTCTCTGTTAGACTAAAATAAACAACACTGATAACATGCCTGAAAGCAGTATTTTTCTGTGAAAGTGCAAGCAGTTAAAATCAGGCTTTTTTGTTTAATGTTTTGGAATGAAACATCGTTTGCGTAGGTAAAATATTGTCATTTATACACTGTTCTGAAAAACATTGTGACATTGAGGAAGTTCTTCAATATTTTACCTCTGAGGATGAAATTCTAACTCTGCCAAAGTCAGATCTTATACTCACTTTATCAAAGTTGAAGGTGAACTATTTTTTTTCAGAGTTTATATCAGAAGATAAATACACGTCTTACGTATATACTATGGTTTTTTCTGTAACACACTGCTGTGATAGTTAAAAGTACTGGAGTGGACAGAATCTTACCATAACTGAAAGACCACTCCTTGTACTGAAAAACAAACAAACAAAAAAAAAAAGCTGAACATATAAAGCCAACTGTAACTGATAACTTGCTTATGTAAGCACATCTCCCTAAATATACTTGCAATCTATGTATGATGTTCAGAGATAATGTAAAAAAAAAGAAGTTTGTGTTTTTGGTTTTTTTTTTTTGCAATATTTGGTAACAATGTAGAATGGAGAACCAGAAAAATCTTTCTACAACAATCAATTTCTGTTCTACAATAACCTTACAGTACAGCTGCTGGTCTATTATGCCAATCAGTGTGTAAAGTTTGATGAAATTATTGTTCCTGTAAATGAAAAAATTTACCTGAGAACTTTTCATTGACATTTCATTTTTACGTCAGATGTACTCAATTTTGAGTGAAAGGAGAAGTTATTATACAAGAGATTAAAAGTCAGGGTAAGCTTTTTGCTGATACTAGTTCTAACTGGAGGAGCCACATTGTGCTGAAGTACAAGAGTGGCCAACAAGACATGTATGTACATGCCATAAAAGTGGTTGAGATGCAATAATTACACCAAACTTTACAGTCCAACTAGAGGATTGCTACACAATTATTGCAGAATTCCATGATTCTATGATATGAATCAGACATTCAAGTACAACCAGAGAGCAATGAATCACAGAAAAAAAGGCAAATATATAGATATGCACCAGTCATTTTAAAACATTATGTCTACACAGAGATTATTTATATCTTAAAATATAAAAGCACCACCTTAATGTTTCTTTGATGGGCTTTTGGTGTCATTAAATTCTGAAGGCCTATGACATTTTATGAATGTCTTTAAAATACCCAACAAACTCAACTGAACCCAAAATAAAAAGCTAACAGAACAAACTTCCTATGGAAGAATACAGATATACTGCTGGTATATTTTTATGGAAGTTGTTGATGACTTTACATAACCATGTCTTTCATTTCTGAGCATTTGCAGACCTTGAAAAAATTTGTTGGTGTTATGTCTAGTATGAATATGAAATTATGGTTTAAAATGCATTTCTTACAATAAGAAAATACATCCACAGTGAAATTTCCATTTTGTGATATAATTCTGATGCAATGGTAAGTCAGCTGCCTGTCTGAGGGGCTTATTTTCACATCTTCTAGTGAGGATGTTAAGTTTTCCATGAGGAAATCATGCAGTTATGAAATGTAAAGGCTTCTAGTTTCATCTAAATTATGATAATTTCTCTTCCACCCAATTTCAAAATGTTTTCTAGCTAAATAGTTGTGTTAAGAATGTCACCTGACTTTCCTTTTGCCTAAAAAAAGAAAGCAATGAAACCAAACCCAAACAAACAAAACAAAATAAACCCAAAGAGACTAGAAAAACTCCAAACAAACTCAGTTTCTTGGGAATGGGTTGGGAAAGCAAGAGTGGAATGTCAGCTGGAGTGTGCTGAAAACAAAAACCCCTACAGAAACCGGGAGAAGACGAACTATAACATGGTGACCATGGGAAAGATGAAGAATTTTTTTTCAACAGAGTTTAATAGAAAAGGAAATCTGAACTATGAGTCAATAAACTGCCTTCTAGTATTTGTCCTTGCTGTGTTCAAAAAAAGAGTACATTCTCTCTGTATCTGCTGTCTAAATAAACAAATCTGTCCTAGTAAAATACCCATATATATATATATACATATAATCTTCTAACAAAAGGCTATTTTCATGAGTTCAAATATTAGTTAAGTAGTCACACAGAAAGGGAAAATATATTTTAGCATATAATCACCAAATAATTTAGGTTGGAGTGACCTCTTGTATTTATCCGGTTCAACTTTCTTCTCACAGTAGGGACAATTTGTATCAGGTGGCTGGTCACCTGTACTGTACTGTATCACAGTAACGGTATTTTTCTAATATGTAACTGGAATTTTTCATGTTACAGATTGTGTTTGTTGCCTCTCATCCTGTCACTGTGCCCTTCCAGGATGAGTCTGGATCCATCTTCAAGTATATCTTTTATTAGAACATATATGAAGACAGCAATTAAACCTCCCCTCAGCCTTCTTTTTTTTTAAGTTGGAACAAAGCCAGTTCTCTCAGCATCTTCTTGCACTTCATGTGCCTCTTGACCATCTTGGTGTTTCTCTGCTGGATCCAATCCAGTATGTCCATGTCTTCTTCTTCTGCAATGCCAAAACTGGACGCTGTGCTTCATATATAGTTTCACAGGCATTGGATAAAGGAGAATAATTGCTTCTAGCCTGCTGGTTACATTCTTTCTTATAGAGACCACAATGCACCTAGAAAAAACATCACCACAAGGACACACTTTTGACTCAGGTTTAACTTGTGGACTACCAGGATGCTCAAGATCTTTTCTGTAGAGCTTCTCTATACCCCAGCCTGTATGATCGTAGGGGGTTATTCCTTCCCAGATGTAGGATTTTTCATTTCCTTTTGTTAAACTTATAGAGATTCTTGTAAGCCCACTTCTCTGGCTTGTTGAAATCCCTCTACATAGCAGCTCTGCATTACAAAGTATTGACCACTCTCCCCAGTTTTGTCCAGCAGCAAAATGAGAAATGCCTCTAGTAACCAACTTCCACATGGACTTCGTAGCTTTAATCACAACTTTTTCAAAATCAGGCTTAAGACAGTTTTCTATCAAGCTTCTTATGCATATATTTCATCCATATCTCATCAATTTGCCTGTAAGTATACTACGGAAGAATATTTCAGAAAACTTGCAGAAATCAAGGTCAACAACATCCAGGGATCTCTCATTGCATAGTGCCAGTAATGCCATTACGGAGGGCAATCATGTTGGCCAGGCAAAATATTTCCTTGGTAATTTTGTGCTGGCTCTTCCTTCCCATTCATCCTTATCCTTCTTAAGCCTGGCCATAGATTCAGCATCTGAATACTGCACATGGCCAGGAACTAGATCCAAATGAGATCGGAATGGTTTCCTTTAAGCAACATGGTATCATCTTAGACCTGAGCTGCTTGCTTTTTCTTCCTTTTTTTTTTTTTTTGACTCCTTTTTTTCTTTTTTTTTCCCTTTTTTTTTTTTTTTTTTTATGCTCTTTTCTGAGGTCGGATCATTATTTGCAGTGAAAAGCTCACTGTCTTGTTGCAGCTTTCTGTTATCAATAATGACCATAATGTGAAAAAGTTCAGCTCCAACTTTTCTCTGGTCTCAACTGCTCTTAGCATTACTATCTTAGGAACAATTCTTTTTTCTATGAAGTAATTTTTTCTGAGGCCAATTTCGCATTTTCTATCTGCAACAAAAGGAAGGTGTTCCAGGCAAACCCTAATGGCTTGTACTCTAAATCAAACAGCAAGGTAGGACAAGTTATTATGAACATACACTGAGCCTCAAGGGTCCTGAAAAGTGTAACTCAGGTTTTCTTTTTTCCTTCCAATTAAATTAACAGATTAAGGGAGTTTTTTGTCTATCTGACAATAGTGAATATTTTATTTGACAATGTTTTGTTTGAGAAAACCACAGGGAACTCCCAGGTTGGAATTTTGATTTCCTCTCTTTATAATGGACTTTGGCTGCTACCCTGTCATATAATTAATATATATTCTAGCCACCAGAGAAGGATACTCTGTCAGTACCTTTCCCAGATAAAAGCCACATTAGAAGCATTTCCATATCTGACTGAAAAAGGTAGAAGTTAGCACACAGAAAGTTATCTTGGTGCATCACCCTTCTGCATGATTTTTGACAGCTAAACCTACCTGAGAAATTTGATACCTTCTCAGAAGCAGGTCAATAAATGTGAACAAAATTAAATTAATTGCTAGATAAAATGAATTCTGAAAAGTATGAATAGCTTGACAACTATAATGGGAAGGGTAAAATTTCTTGTGTAAAGTTTGAGAAAGGATTCTGGTTTTAGATTATTTTTACTTTGGAGAAAGATCAGAAGGCCAGATAAGCTGAAACATGGCACTAAGAATGACACTACATATTTTGTAGCCCTTGGCTCAATGACCTGGGTTTCTACATGGACTTGGCCACCTTAGTAGAAATGCAAAAGAATAACTTAACATACAAAAAAACCCACAAAAAAAAAAAAAAAAAACAACAAAAAACCCAAACCTACAAAACAAAAAAAAGGAGAGAAATAATATAGATAAAATAAGAAAGACAAAGGTGGGTGTCTCATTCCTAATAAAAATATTATGGTTTTTAGAGACTGTGAAATCAAATTAAATCAAGATCTGTAGATGTTCTGAAAAGACAAAGCACAAACGAGGTAGCAAACAAAGTCCAAGAACCTCAGCTGAATTGATGAAACTAATTAACAAACTAATTAACACAGAAATGCCTGCTTTTATAGTTGACATATGAGATATTGTAATCTTTCAACACAGACTAGAAGTAAAAAAAAAAAAAAAAGAAAAAAAAGAAAAAAGAAAAGAGGCCCACTATTTAGCAGTGCTGATGATACGACTAATTTCTAAAAAAGTACACAGTAGACATAACGGTGTGTACTACTAGTACACATAACAAATTTGTGGGTCTCATAGATGATGCATTAACCTCTCTCAGCCTTAGAACTGTCTCAAGAATCTACCACTAAAATGAAAATGCCTTTCAACTGTGTAACATTAATAAAACAAAACATCCAGTGTTATTAGTGCAATATCAATAAGAAAGATAAGAAAGGATGAAGTCAGATTTGTTACTTCCAACACTCATGATGGGATAATATTGCCTTACCCATAATTTTAACAGACCCTTTATAGATTAAAACACATAGAACGAGTGTGGTTTCAAATGAAAATATTTCCTTTTCTCCTCTCATAAATATCAGAAGTATCAAAACCCTCTGCTTTACGCTGTGTAAAAATAAGACACTGAAAGTCTTCCCCTTGGTAGCCATTCCAAGGCGTCGATGTATAATGTATTTAGTCACTGCAAGATTAGAAAGCCTTTCAAATAACATCAAATTTAGCAAAAGTAAAGGAAATTAAAAATACATTTTTACATTATGAATCTAAAGAAATAAGTAAGATACTTCAAGTGAATCCTTCTACAAGAACCTGACTGGTTACCAGAAACTCTATGGCTGCACCATGCTGATAATCAGGGTAGTAATGCTCAAAGTGCATTTTCTAGCACATATAAGCACATTATTACAAGGTTTGCTTGAGAAGACACAAAATAAAAACAAACAACTATTCCCCTCATGCACACAAACTCCAGATAAAAGGATAATGATCAAAAGAAATTTAGTTATTTAGAATATGAAAAATAACTTTAAGTGTGGTTTTACTACTTGCACTGAAGTCTCAGATTCACATTTAGCGATTTGAGCATCTCAACTCATGCACAGAAAAAACAGCATAAAGTCCAGTGACAGGCAGGAAAAGCAGCCCCGTGAAACCATGTGTACCTCCTTACTCTAGTATCAGAAGATAAAGCATTTTTTAATACAACCTTCTGTACCTTAACGGTTGCATTTGTGTTGGAGAAAGGAGGAAAAACATCTTCAGTGGAGCTCATAAAATGAAAAGATGTGACTAGCTTTAGCTAGCTATAACAATAGAATTTGGAGGGAATACCATTATGGGAAATTAGTAGTTATTGTTACTGTCTGCAAATTAATGGTGCAATAGATCATATGTACTGAAACAAAGAAATGATTGTTTGATCTACATTTGAGTTTATTTTCTTTGCAGAGTTGTTCTGAGTTTAATACACAAGGTTTGCCCCTGATTTGAATTTGGTATACAAAAAAGTACTAGAATTTGCATTTTGGGATTGTTTAGACTCAGGTGGATTGGCTTTTCGAGGAGTGTAAGGTAGCTTAGAAGCAATACAGATCATTCAGAAATTAAAGAAATGCACCACATTAACTCTTAACTTGAACACATTCACTTTAGAGCTATCTGTTTGCTCTCAGTAATTTCTTTCAAAATACTCACTATTGAACTCACATATTTTCAAATACATAATTACAACAGCAACATAGATTAATATTTTCTCCATTTACAATACTTAGCGTGCTGTACTAACTCTTACATTGAACTTCAAGATTCAATGAAGAATGGATAAAGCCAAGAAAGCTGAGAAATCATTTTGGCTAATAGGTGTTTTTATAGACTCAAGCACCAATGAGGCCAGAACAACATTCCTACTTAAAAACACCTGAAATTATAGTTTTTCAGAGTATGGAGCATTATCTAGTTGCTCTTTGACTTAAATCTGGTACAGGTTTTCTCCAAGGAGCTCTTGGTTTCTACAATCAATATTTAAATAAAACTTATAAAATTATTAAAGAAAATATTTAAACAATCCAAACTCCTTTCCAGTGCAGACTTTAAATGTAAGCCACCATCTATCCTTTTGAGTTATTTTTACTGTTTCATAAATGTCCCAACAATTATTCCTGTATATTAGGTGAAACATATAAATTAATAGATTTTTACATTATTAATTTAAAACACTTATAAAAAAATTGAGAGTCAGTTCTATAAACAAGAAGGGCAGAGAGTTCATATTATTTAACTCATGAATTATAAATCACTATTGTAGAGCTCAGAGGTGCAATACAAAGAGAATAGACAACACAGCTGTCCTTGACTTCAAGAATAAAATACTAAGAAAACACAAGAGACTGGCATCCGTGATTATCTCCAATACATCATCATAACAGAATCACAGTTTGTCGGGTTAGGCCTCACATTTTGTGGATAGCAACTGAAACTTGACCTGGTATCTTCAGAAGAGATACTATGAAGTAGGTGGTAGCTTGCCTTTTTCATGACTGAACATTTCAGTGGTATTTTCACAGAACAGCCATAAGGTGGCTTTAAGTTTTGCATTAGAACAGGCTGACATGGGTTTTCTTCCATTATTTTTTTTTTTGAGTAACATCTTTAAAGGTGTGGAAAGAAAAAAAGTAGGACTTTTAGCTTGTAACACCTTTCCCTTTGTTTTTATTGAGAGTTTATAGGCTGAATATTATGGTGCTCAATGGGAACTGAACATAAGCACATTAGTGGTTGGCACTGTTAGAGTGGTTTTAAAGAAGGCTCTTCCATATGCCTTCTTCTTCTTCTGCCTTCCAAAAGTACTAACGGCTCACTGGAACTTAGTTTAGTAATACCTGTAATTATCAGGAGTTATATGGACAATTTCTTTCCTCTTTTTTTTTTCTTCTCCTTTTTCTTATCCTCTAATCCAAAACATTGAAATTCAAGAATGATTATAAATGTTACACTAAGATACTGTAGCTGAAAGCAGTGCAAACTGCAAATAATGGCAATATAAGTCCAAAGTTAGAGAAAACAAACAAACAAAAAATATAAATTAACATTAGTATCATTCTGGCATGAAGGTGGAAGGAGTCTGAGTCAACATAATGCCCTGGGGAAAATTAAGGTCAACACCCCAATGCTCAGTTTCTAGACTCCATATCTGTGGCAGAAATAAAAATGGCACTTTATAACCAACATCATTAATCCTAACTATCAACACTTAAAAGCAATTGTGTTAATTAAAGACTTTGCACAATGTTTATTTCTTTTCATATGTATGGTATTATAGCATATCTTAACAAAACTGGCATTGTTAATATGTAATGTATTCTCTTGTTATAGCTCTTTCAGAGATAATTATTTTGACCATGAGAAGAGATGTTTTTAATAATTGCACTTGTGTAATAGGACTTTAGGCAGCTATATGACAAGGCTCATTAACCCTGTACCATGCAAATGTTAACATACTGTTAACTGGGGAGAAAAAAACAAACTCTATAATACAAGAAATTAGAGAAAACACAGTCTAGCGCAACTGCTAAAGGCTGCTAGAGCACGAGCTTTACAGATACCCCGACTCTTTCTGGAGTATCGGTCCTTATGTACGGTGACAAAGCTCAACTTATTCCACTCTCACTTCGATAGCAAATGTCTTTCTTCCAAGAAAAAAAAAAAAATTGTCTTAAATAGCTTTTCATAATAAATAATGCCTGTCTCTAAGTCTCAAGTTGAACTCGAAATTATATTTTAGAATAAACCGGAGCAAACAAGTGAAACCGTCACATTCAATTTTGAAACATATACAGTTTTATTCAAAAATTGTTAAATCTCTAAAGCCTATTATGTTAAACAGTTATTTATGATGTCTTCAAATGTCAGGAGTATTCAGACTAGTCAGATGCTAATGTCTGAAGTTGCTACCTATCAGATTTAAGAGTCTACAGAAAGAAACAAACAAAAGATCATAGCCTCAGTTTCAGCTTCTTTTGAGGTTTATCATGCTTCCAATTATTTTTGACTCCCACAGATTTCATTTTGGGAACAAGAGAAAAAGCGGTAATAACCAGACTGTAATTAAAATGCTGGGAGCACAAAAAAATAACAGTAAAATAAAAGAACAAAACTTCTCCTTATGAAAAGTTTCATACTGCTGGAGGTGGTCTTCAAAGACTTCAAGCTTGAATTCAGGAAAACAGATCTACAAAAGAGACCTACAAAGCTATTGTCATTTGGTTCTGAATGACTGAAATCACAAGGGACATTTCTTTTGGTCAGCTCAGAGAGAGAGACAAAGGAATGAAAACAAACACAATATTCAGAGTAGGAATAGGGAGGTGCAGCCGTTGCACAACGCCGTTGCAGAACTGCCAGTGAAATACTCTGTACAGTTCTGAGTACACAAGGAGCTCAAGCTGGGACATGAGTAGGAAGGGAAAGCCACTGCAGGCAACCAGATTTATAAGAGGAGGTTTCACCTCCACCTAAATGGATGGAAACTGCAGATGAGAGAATAAACCCTGCTGAGATTTTCTCTTTCCCTTCCAGAAACATTTAAGGTATTGAAACACAAACACAAAATGTTAAAAAAGTCAAAATAATAGACCTTTATTTGGACGGCTAATTTTTCTAAAAGTAAAACTTTTTCTGCATGATACTTCTTACATTTTAACTGTAATTCCTCATATGTAAGACAGATTCCTATTCCATTACTGAGACCATCACACAGAAAACATGACTCCAGTGAGTGCTGTAGCACATCATTCTCTTCAAAACAATTGCACATAGACAGCCTCCTGTCTAGGAACAGCAACACATTGAGAATATTGGGTAGAAGGAAACCTTCTAAAAGCAAGTAAAAAATATAAGTGGTTTTGAAAGCAAAAGAAGCTTTTCAGTAGCTTCCACTTCTGCTGATCTCACAGTTCAGAAATACTGGAGAACCACTTCTGAGCAATAAGACGGGCTTACAGTGAAAAGGAAGGCTGTTCTACTGTGCAATAAAATATTCACCCTAAAGAATTGAAAACCGAACATTAACAAGGATAAGAACCAAGAATAAACAATTCATTATGTCAAAGAAAATAGTAACAAGCTTACCCAATGGATCACCAAGTGTTACATTGCATTTTCTTACAGCACACAATGCTATGTATTTTAAGAGAACGATAATGATTCACTTAAGAAAATATCATCAGTTTGCAAAGCAAAACCAAAAAATGAGTGAAGACATTTCAACAGAAGACATCTGCTGAGGACTCAAGTGGTACTGAATAGAAACCTACCAATTAAAAATCCAAAATATTAATAAAACAAGCTTCAACACGTAAGACTAAGACACTTCAGGTGTCTGTGTTTTCGGATGATAACAGGGAGCCAGTGGCAGTGTGCCGTCACTTTTATAAATATACCCTCTTTCATCTAAAATACAGTAGAGTTCACTGTATTTTGCATAACTTTTAGTAGAGGCTACAACCTAATTGCTCTAGTGCTTTCTGAGGCCTAATACATCCATTTACTCTCATGCTAGCATTATTCCTTAGCTCAAAACAAGACAAGCATGTTCCTTATCTACACACCATGCTTTTTTCTTTTTTTTTCCAGAACAAGTATAACCTTTCTAAATATTTATAGTGGTACACTGTTTAAGACATTAAAGACACAAAAGGCATTACAGCTTACCTGTATTAGCTTTCATTAATAGCTGGAAAATGTATTAAAACCATCAGTTTCTATGATTCAGCATTGAAACATCTTTATCTCTTAGTCTGGATACTAAGAAATTAGCAGTTCTTCCTTCCCAATGACAAGCAAATTAAATCAAACAAAATCTATGCAAAGGGATAAAAGGGATAAAAGGAAAGTATCTTGTCAAACTGAAAAACAATTAGTAGGTAAGAGAACCATCCCCCAACAACTCTGACCTCCAGTCTCCTTCTGTACATGACTGGAGAAGTAGATAGCCAAAGCTCCTTCCCACTACAAAGTTTTTACCCATCTCAAAAGTTATTGTCCATATTTTGAGAGCCCAGCTGTGGGGAATTTACTGTAATTGGCTTCTCCTTGAAGGCAGTTTTCAGGAGTTTTACTACCAAGATGAAGATAATAGGTTGAAAGAAAGCTCTGCACAGTAGCTTTTAGCCTGGATGGCCATTCAGGATGGTTCACACATGTGCAGATTAGCAGATTGTCATTCCTCTCTCTGCCATGGATTATGACTTCATGTTGGCCACCCTTCTGGCTGTCTGTTTGCCCTGGTTTTTACTCTAGAGCAAACAAACCTACCCAAACCCACCACCACCACCACCAAAAAAGCCCTCCCAAACACCCAAATCTAAACAAATAAACAAAACCCACCACCTATTTTAGAACTGGCAGCGAGGGGTGTATGTGTGTGTATGTGTGTGTGTGTGTGTGTACTGCATGTTTTCTTGTTAATTGAGAATCTGGTCCCCAGGAGTACTTTCTGTTTCTGAGAGTCCATCTCTTTCTAGGGGTGGGAAACCTTTGTATATGTTTTCATCGAAGCTTTTTTTTATATATATATAGGTTTTTTTAGGTTATTTTTAGTTTTTTATTAGAGTAATGAGAAATATCCTCTTTCTAAATGGGGAAATTTTCTTTTACAGAAGGAAAGTCAAACATCCAGGCATTTATCTTTCTCTGCTTTGAAGCTATTTTCTCTGTGGAAGGATCTGGCACTCCATATCTATACAATAGACGAAATTTGCAAAACGTGTCACTTTAAAATCTTGGATGGCCCTGAGACTGTTATGCAGACAATTAAACAGCAGATCATACTTACCAAACACAGAACTACTGCATCAATTAAACTAATTAATGCATCTCATTTTCTAGAATTTACTTTCATTATTATCACTTCTATTTGGAGAGTAGTTTGAGAAGGCTGATTTAATTCACTAAAGGCATCTTTTTGGTTTGGTTTGGTTTGGTTTGGTTTTCCCTGAAAATGCTAAGTACAGGAGAAACCAAACAGAAAGCTAGAACACCTGTCCTAAGTGGGGATTTACCATCATAGCAACAGACTGTCAAATTGAAAGAAATCCAGAAAGAGCTATTTACTCAGGAAGATCTTTTTCTATTTCTTTTTATTTTTTCTTCCTGAAAAAGTTCTTCTTTTTTTTTTTTCCCCCCACAATGAAATAAGAGAGAGTAAAGCCAAGAAAACAAACCCCACCTACAAGCTAAAGCTATATTGCCTATTAATGTAATTCAAACTTCAAAATCTTGTAGCCTACAATAAAGTGATACAGTTTAAACAAAATTAGATTGGTGTCTAAACACTGAATCATTTATGAGCACATTACATAAATATATTTACATTTTGTGCTACATTTTCTGCATTTGGCCTAAAATGCAGCTCTGTAGTTTGACACTTTAAATTACCCTTTCTTCAAATCAAGTCCTTTGGATAATTGAAGCTACTTTAACATAAAATGAAAGAACTGAAGTATTTCTAATCTCAAGATGTAATTTTATAGGGTTTATTGCTTTATTTTAAAGTAAATACTAAAGATATTTGTCAAACAATAACATTTAATCTTCATACCTATTTTTTCCATGCAAACTTTAAATTAAGTACCTTCAGATAGATTTACTTCTGTAAATTAAAATGAATATATTTTATTCAGAACTACCTAAATACCTGGAGCAGGTTATGAATAAAATATGATAATACCTATCCACTTGTCACTTGCGTCTGAGATCATATGGATTTGAAAATGGAGTTGAAATTTCTTGTCATTCAGGTTCCTGGAAAATTATTTATGGATTGCACTGTAGGATCACAGTGGCTTCCCAAACTTTCCATTTAATGTAGAATTTTTTACGAAGGAGCATCTTACGTACAAAGAAGTAAATATAACTGCATATAGAACATTGTCTTCTTGAGTTTTCAGACAAGTCAGCAGATGATTCAGAAACACAAATAAGATCCCAGCAGAATATTTTGCAACTTGCCATAAAGTTATTAAGTTTCAAATACTGATGAACATGTATAAAACAGAAAAAAAAGAAAACACCTCACTGTAGCCCACTGGATGTATGATGACAATGTAATTGATGGTTGTGCTGAACAATTTTATGGCTATTGTAAAGAAAAGAAGGAAGCAGGATTGAAAGACACATAGACAAAACACAGGCAGAGGTCAAATACACAGAGAGAAAGATCATAAACAGCAATTGTCCTAAGCACATGTGATGGATTCCTAAGCTGGTGAGAGCTCTGAGATGTTTATGTGTTCAGACCTACTTCCACATAGGACTGCCCATAAGGACCCAGACTTTCAAGTTCTGAAGGCACAATTTTATTTTACTGTAAATCAAGACTGAGATCTTTAACAAAGAAAATTCAAAGTGACTTGGGCAAGCATAATACGGATAAGGTTCATGCCCAACTCACCCATTTCGTCATATTTCTTTGTCAAGTTAGTTTGCTTCCAGGCTTAATTTGAGTTACTCAGTAAGTTTTTGAGCTGCAGTAAACTGTGCACAGTTTAGAAAAGGAGTTTAGAGAAGCTCTTCTTTCTCTACTAAAACTGGCCTCCCTCTGCTCCTTTCAGTAGCCTCACAGTCTTGCTGTTTGAACTGCTGACAACCATTCCTCTAGTTCTTCCCAGCACCCCTTGCAGTTTCTTATTTCTCCTGTGTTTGACCAGGATCAGTAGTCACTGAAGGCAAAGGACAATATCCCTTTTAAGTGGCTCTACCTGACCCAGTCTTTAAGGAATTAATATAACCTAATTATGTATAAAGAGGGAAAAGTCCAAGTATCATCTCTCCCGACACCCATCTTCTACTAAATTGTTGTATTTATAGCAAAAGGCATCAGAAATAACAAATAACAGTCAGATACTACAATATCCACATTTCCCATGAACACCAAAGGAATTTCATTAACACTGGAGGATGGCATGCTTTTCCATGTGTAATCCCACCCACAATAAAACTGACAATCACTTGAAATCAATCTGCAACTCCTCCATATGACATTTCACTCTTGTCAGGTCAGAAATCATGGGTGATCTACTTAAAGTAATTTTTCCACCCCCAAAATACCCTCACTAACTCCTTTAATCCCCACTATCATCAAGAACCATTTTTCAGTTTCCCTTAAGTCCGTTAGATGGCCTCCTTGTCTCCAAGACTCTGAAAACAAAGACATAGCTTTCTGTGATGTGAATGAACCTGCAGTCAGTGCCTCTGGAATGCCACGCAAATCCAGATGGGCAATTTCCTGCCAAAATCTGTCTAATCCATTATGTCACTTTCTTACCAGTCTAAAGAATTGTACATCATGCTAAAGACAACAGCATCAACAACAACGACAAAAAGGTAGAATGGTAGTAATTTTCATGTGCAACAGAAACAGCCTGGAACTGATAAAACAATCACCTTTTTAGTTACCAAATACGCAGATTTTCTAGAGGGAATCCTGTGCCTGCTTAACATGGAGATCAAGGACAAGCAGGTGTGTCATTGTCTTTGCAGATCCTATATGTTTCCTAATGACATTCCCGATCACATGAGCTCCAGATCTGGTAGGGGTTGGTAAGGGAATGGGTCACATTACAAAGTCAGGGCCTGTAAAACAAGCACCTCAGTGAATGCTGATATATCCCTCCTGAGAACAACTGACTCCTTGACTTCCTGACTAATGGACACTTACAGTGCTTTAAAGAGACATAAGAGTTAACATTTCCCCACATACAGACAATTATTTTCTAATGTATTTCCTCTGTCTGCTTGGTCAGCTCTGAGCAGAGGCAGCTCTGTGGAAACTCCCTGACACCTTTTCTGAAGCTGGAGGCAGAAGAGAATGTGGTACAAACACATTAGTTACGCAAGTTTCTTTCTAGCATCATTTTGACCTAGATTCGGCTGAGGACTGTGGCTTTAAGGCTGTAAGAAGTCCTACCACATTCAAAATAGAACAAATTTCACAGTTAAAATAGTCATATCTCTGATACTTTACTGCAGCAGGCAACTGTGAATATCCTTCTCTGCTGTGTTTTGGTTATGGTCAAAATATTCACTGACAGTCCTGGTAGCCAAGAATGAGATTTCCTACTTATCACAGACACATTTGGTTACGAGAAGTTCTTAACCTTTCTAAACTAAACCACTAGACAATTAATTGATTTACCATTGTTGTCTGGGAAGAAACTTATTTGCTGGAAAGTGAAGATGTCAATAACATTACTTTGGGTCAGACAGTGGCTTGGCATGTAATGTGAGTGGACACATTAATTCATGCGCATTGAGGTAAAACACGAAAGTATCTCACGGTGAAACCGTAAAGATAAAAACCAAATTTCTGTAAGTCTGGGATGCCACAGGGCACGAAGGCATCTTGAGTTTAATTCATGGAGAAGTCTTGAGTTTAATTTATGTCCACTTCCTTTTTGCTCCGTCTTCCTCTTAAACTGATACTGTTACATCTTTGGGGAAAATAATCTCTCAGAGAAAATTAAGTAATCAGGCTGTTATTTATTATACTGCCTATAAAGTGCTTTCTTTTGCTGCTCGTCTCTCTATCCGTTAAAAAACTCTTCCAGAGCTCTGGCTACAGCAAAACCTGTATGGTGTCCAAAGTGTACACCCTGCTGTACAGCCTGCAGTTCCGTCTTTCAACTAGGAAACCTCAGCCTCTTGCTGAGCTCAACAGATGTCCCTTCCTCTTTCAGTCATGTCTACATTTCTCCTTTCATCTTGGTATTTAAATGCTGTAGTGTTTCCCAGCCTTTGTGAGCAGAGGCTGTGATCCCCCAAACTAAACACAGCCAGGGCAGAGCTGAGCCCCTCAGTCATGGGTGTAGTGCCCCTGGGAACATGTGTTTAAGACAGGGTAAATTACGCTGCACAGGAGCTGAGTAATAAAAATGTGTGAGAAACACCGCTACAAAGACCGAAGCGAGAGAAGGAGGAGTGGGAGACGGTGCTCCAGGTATGTGAGCAGAGACCCCCCCGCCAGAGGCCTATAGTGAATCAGATATCCACACTGGGGAGGACCCCACACTGAATCAGGTGGACATGACCTGAAAGAAGCTGCAGACTGTGGGAGGGACCCATACTGTAGTAGGGGAAAAGCATGGGGGAGGAAGAAACAGCAGAGATGACCTTTATGGACTAACCATGACCCCCTTTCCCTATTGCCCTGTACCACTGTGGGGGAAGGAGGCTTAGGAGACAGGAGTCAAGAGGTGAGTTTGAAGCTGGCAGGAATGAAGGGTGGAAGGAAGGTGTTTTATTGTTTTATTTTGTTTTTCGCTGACCTATTCTATTCTTAATTATCAACAAATTAAATTAATCTTCCAGAAGGTGAGTCTGTTTTGCCCATCACAGTAATAGGTAAGCAGTATTTCTGTCTTTATGTCAGCCCATGAGCTTTTAC
The DNA here is from genome assembly GCF_037157495.1 of Lathamus discolor. NCBI lineage: Eukaryota > Metazoa > Chordata > Aves > Psittaciformes > Psittacidae > Lathamus > Lathamus discolor. The sequence continues at coordinate 101,018,757 of NC_088885.1, read as the reverse complement.
ATCCTATTTTCTACCCATCTTGTTGAGTAGGTGAAGTGAGATTGGAGCTAGGTGAGCATCTGGCAGTCAGCCAAGGTCAACCCACTAGCCAAAAAAATAGAAAGCAACTAAAATAGGACCACCACTGCATGTTTCACTCTGCTTCAGTATTACAATTTTTTTTCAGCTGAAGTGGATCCTTTCTCTATGTTTCCTATTAGTAAAGTGGCTTCTTTGGAGGTTCAGGGAATCACTAAAGCTGTTTATACTGGGAGCATTTGCAGAAAGGAACAGCTGCAATAGAAAACAGGAAAGGGCAAGGGAAGATCCTTATCAAGTGCATTGTCTGTAACAAGAAACCTGCTGTCATCACACTATTTTAAATTTCACCCATGCAGAGAGCAGCATATGCAAAGATGACCAAATTCTCTGCACACATCACAGTTATAATGCTATACTTGGAGTTTTCTGCCTGCTCTTCAAGGACGCCATTCCTAACACATCTCTGTGCCCTCACACCTTGTTAGTCACCCGTTTTCGTGCAGATTTCTCAGCTGTGGAATATCATATGCTTTAAAGTAGCTTTTGCAGACACTTACTCAATTCATACACCTGATTCTGTCTCTGCAACCCAGCTCAGGGGTTTGTGTCACACAGCCCTTAATCACAAGGCTGTGTGCTCATGTTTTGGCTCATGTGACTTTATGCTCATGAGAGGTGTCATGCAGAAGGCTTTGATAGTCAGTACAATGCCCAGCACAACCTTCTGAACATGTCCACGCAGTAAATAATGCAGCATTTATCTGGTAAGATTGTTTCAGAGATTATGAAAGTAACTGGCACCCTCTGGTGGTGTATGGTTCCTACTGCTTAAAAGCTCTGTCACTACATGTCATATGCAGTGCCAAAATTACAGTACCAGTTTCTGACTTGATGACAAAATCACCTACAAGCCCTAGGAAAAATGCCAGAGCTGTCCAAATCTGAAATCAGGCTCTACTACATTAAACTGCTTAGATTTCAACCCACCATGCTCTCCAGAATGAGAAACAATTAAGAAAAAGCCATTCCTCTTTTCAGTCTTAGACATTTTAAAAAATAAAACAGTGCAACAAAGAAAAAAAAGTAAAAAAAAAAAAAAAATAAAAAAACCCCAAAAAAAACAGAAGACACCACACCTGAAAAATGTCAACAGCCTAAATTTGTACCTTTTCTTTGGGTTTAAGGTGCTGAAAGTTTACAAAAACACCATAGGCAATTAAAATGAAGTCAAGCAGGAAGATAACAGAGCTATAAAGTTTGCAGTTGCTTTCCTACCCATGTGTCTCTTCCTACAAGAAATGTTACGGTAGAATTGAGATCTGGTTTTATTTTTTTTTTTATTTTTTAGGTTTTACAATAGCAAATCATAATTTAAATGCCAGAACCAATCTAATTCAAATTTCAGATTGGTTTGATTGACATGTAGGAACAATTAAGGTGGCTTTACTGGTGCCTACTCAGTCATGCAGAAGATTATGTAAACTCCCCCAGAGCATTTGTTCATAGAAAGGGCAACACACAGAACCATACACATCACATGTCATGTTAGGAAGGGCAAAAAGGCAAATATTATCAGACCTGGGGCTGGAGATGCCCTCATTCTTTTCTTTTTGTCAATGGAGCGTTATTGCTGACAATATTGAGAATGTCATGGCCATTACTCTGACAGCACATGAACTAGTGGGGTAGGGATGCCTGATTTTGCAAAATCATGTCGTTTGCAGGCAGCACATGACACCTGTAAAGTACAGGTGGGAGCTGCAGTGTATTCAAGGCTCCCCGAAGAGCCATCTCTGCTGTCTCATAATAATTGTGGTGATGTATTGAGCAGTTTGCCAAACAAACCAACCAAACAAAAACTAAAAAAAAAAAAAAAGATAAAATTGCCTGTGTACTTGATAGCTTTTGTCTTAATTACCTGTTCCTCCTGAAAAAAAAGTATTTCTGCTAGTATCAACCCAGTCTTGCCACTGTTTTCATGGAAATGCATTAGATCATGCTTTGCCTTTCCTCTAAAGAAAGGGAACAATTGGAGAGATCCAGTGTCAGAGATCAGCCATATTTTGGCCCCAGCTTGATTATTTCTAGGTAGGCTGGTATTTACTACACTTTTGAGTACTTTCATCATCACTGTCATTGTTTAAGTCCAGCAGGCAACTAAGTACCATGCAGCTGCTTGCTCAATCTCCCTCTTTGTGGGATGGGGAGAAGAATAGGAAAAAAGGAAAAAGAAACGTGGGTTGAGATTAGAATAGTTTAATAATCAAAAGAAAAGTAATAAAAGTAGTAATAATAATAGGAAATAAAGAGAGAGAGAAAGGAATAAATCCCAGCCCACCAGAAAAAAGACAACAGATGATGTACCATACAAGTGCTCACCACCAGTGACCAGCTCATCACCAAGCAGCAGCCGGTCCCTTCCAGGTAACAGCCCCCAGTTTATATACTGAGCATGACGTGCTGTGGTATGGAATACCCCTTTGGCTAATTTGGGTCAGCTGGCCTGGCTGTGCTCCCTCCTGGCTTCTTGTGCCCCTCCTCACTGGCAGAGCATGAGAGACTGAAAAAGTCCTTGATCAGAGTAAGTGCAACTAATACTTCATTACATTGTCAGCATTATTCCCAGAGTAAAGTCACAACACAGCACTGCACTAGCTACTAGGAAGAAAATTAACTATCTCAGCTGAAACCAATACAACCATGCTGGATGATCACCATTGTGAAGAGGAGATGACTGCTGTCTCTACCTCATACACAGCAAAACTGAAATGAAGATTTACAAGATTACTTGTGCAATGTCACACAGGTTGTCTACATCAAGTTCCTATAGCAAATTTATTGTCCTACCAGCACAAGCATCTTTCACTAAGTTTTAGAATCTATTTTGGTAACTAAACAACAGACAAAACCAATAAAAGTAATGTTTGCCACTTGGTTTTCCTAAATCCCCTATCACAGAACAAATAGAAAGTGCCTTTGAAAGTCACATAATCAAATTCCTTGTTCAAAGCAGTGCTAACTTCAAAGGTATTTGGGGCCTCTAGTTGATCAAGATTAATCCAATTCAGCAAAATATTGCAACATATTTGTAAAAGATATTCAGTGATTCATAGAAAAACATCCTTTCCTCATCGTTAAAGCTCTTCCTTTTAGACAGTATTTTGTTTGACTCATATATAAAAATAAGCTATATTTAAGCATCATTTAACACTTTTTGGGGCTGGGGAGAATTCCTCAGTTTCCCATTCTTCCTTTCTTCCAGTGGTGACACCCAGTCAGATATAAAATAGACTGAAAGTGGAAGTTCCCACAAAGCAGCGGCTACCGGGTGCACAGTGTACAAGTCCAGGTGAAGTCTGATGAGATGCCAGCACTACTTCCGTATGGATCTGACACATTAGTATCTGATTAATGCTTCATGAAGAATTTTAGTGGTGAGGAAGAAAAAAATATTCTCTTCTCTACTATATGGTAGGGTGTGAATATCCCCGTTTTCACTAAACCTGCTCTGTCATCAGCTAAGCTCTCCACATTTCATTTTCAAAGATTATGTAAGCCCCCCTGGTGGTTAGAAGTACAGACTTTAAAGCTGAAATAGGTTTAATCTTGTTGCTTTCCACCCTGGGACAAGGAGGAAATGGAAAACTGCCTATTTATTTAGCAAGTTAATAATTCAGCTATTGATCGCAACAGTTTAAGGAAGTTCATACTTTCACCACAATTCTAAAAAACACTAATTCTAATTAAAACTAATTCTAGAAAACAAGTCAGTCTTCATTTATTTATCTATGTTATAATTTAACTTCTGGCAGCATAAAATACTGTTGCAATATTAATTTTATATTTACACCAACTTTCTTTAGTCTGGAAAGTTTTCATCTATTCCGCACTTCTACTTACTGTGGCAGTGGTCTGAAACTGCCTCAGAAAATTGGTTTTCAGGTCTCTTCATGCAGTGTTTGGTCTTTACAGTCAATTAAGTTGAGGAGGACAATTCTGGAAATGTCAACTAAGACTTTCAGTGTAAATGCAGGTAGTATTGTTTGCCAATGTCTGTCTCCTGTGCTCAAGTCTTCCCTCTGCTGATGAATATGGATGTTTATTTTGCTTCAACTGGTAAGGAAAAATGTAATATAATGGTCATCGTGTTTACTTTCCCTTTCACATTTTCTGTTTATGCTGAATGCGGATCTCAGATGCAGTTGCCATAGTCATTTAGAAATGAAACTTTGGTCTGTCATGTCGTAATTTAGCTACCGAATTTAGTTTTGAGCTTGCAAAATATAAGGACTGAAAATACAACAATCCACACATACAAGACATACAAGAAAAAACACTTGTTTTTCTCTTGTATAAATAATACATAATAAAGAAGGTTAAACTTGTCATTAATTTTTGCAGACCTCTGTAAAATGTGACCTTTCACCAAGCTGACAGATTTAGAAAAAAAACCAAAAGCTAGTGCAAATATTTGAACATAGGGCATATATGTTTATTGTGAGACTGGTACTTACCAGGAAAAACCTAAAATCAGCTCTGAGTTTGGCAAAAAAGTTACTGGAGCAGATTCTGGTTCAGATTGCAGAAGGGTATGCTTGCATGCTCTAAAGGTCACCATTATAGCACTAACGCATACATCAGCAGAGATCTACTTGCTTTGTGTTTCTCTGGAACTGCTAATGACTCCTGGGTGTATTTAAAGCTAATCTTAGCTTTAAAGGGTTGGGAGCATTGTTCAGGTTAGCAAAGAGCTGTAAACTAAGTCAAGGGTTGTGTATAGAAAGACTGAACAGTTCAGAATTAGTGCTGCAACCATCAAGAGCTGGAAAGCCTGTTCCAGTGGTGGTATCTGAGGCTACCAAGGGTGGGCAAGTTTTGAACACACTCCCACATCTGAGCCTTTCCTAATTCATCCTGAGTCTGCCAAGGATGGCTCATTTGCTCGGACTATCAGAGCCTAGTGAGCCACAGCTTTGACTACTGCCTCCAAGAGAAATCAAACAGGCTATTGGGAAAACCTGGTTTAATTTTGTTTTGCTTTCTGGAATTGGCATTGGGTGTACAAAGACTGTTCCAGTCATCTGAAAATTTAGAGCTGTAGCTATTTATAGGGTGGGCACTTGTATATATTTGATTCAAGCATCTGCAGGGCCAACTAGCTTTGTGTTGGTCTAGCAGGGGCTGCATGGCTGTGATTAAAACTAGAGATGAGGTTAGGATTAAGTCAATAGACACCTCTGGGATCCGGTGGGTTTACTGCATACAGATTACTAAATCTGAAACCAAGTAATATTTAGGATTTGTGCAGGCAAGGTTCCCTGTTCAAATTTTTATTTAAAACACTCGTTGCTTCTTGGCACAAGTGTTTCCACATGATGACACCATAGCACTTGATAACTTTGTATAACTTAGATTAAAAATTTATATTGGTAAATTGGAGATTTGAAGCTCATTGTAAGGAGGAGACATTTTAAGACTTGGGAAAGCTCCTGGTCAAAAGCACAGAGCTTTAGACTGTGGTAGATTTGTCTACTGTCTCTCTCTTCTAAGGAGAGAGGTATAAAAAGCACATCAACCCATGAGTTGCCTCACTATGAATGTATTTTTCACTAATAAATTTCATTATAAAGAAAATTATCTTTAAAGGACTAAATCATTTAAAAATTGCAACATATTTTCTGTGTTAAGCCTCTTGTTTTTATAAATACATGTTGGGTGAAGAGCTCACTTTTCTCTATGTCAGACAAAAGTGGTTTGTATCTGCTGATACTAAAATTAAAAAAGAGGCAAAAAGGCACTTACATGACACAGAGTGTTTATATAAAAATATAATACAGGGATTAGTATGGATGAGAAAATCCAGGAAAAGTTTAGAAATACCATTTTGAACAGTTGTTCAATGAGGAAGAAAATTGATTTTTAATTTCCATACATCATTTTGATGTATGTGTGAGTGAGGCTTTTTGACTTTTCCTACTGAGAGAGAGGAAAAAGGAAATGTGATCCTTTATTTTTCTTTAGACTTCCTCCTCTCTCTTTTTATGTGGCTAAGATAGAGTAGGAAAACATAGCCAGTTAACACTGAATGTTTTTAAGTAGAAGATTGTCTAGAGAAAGTTGATTAAAAACAAAGGTAAAGATTCTGAAGCCTTTTGAAATTAACAACCTTTCAAACACTTCCTTAAATGAGACACAAAACCTGATCATTTCTCAAACCAGTCTAATAGGTGTGGTCAGTAGTATGCTGCAACAATAAGTCTAGCAAAGAAATCTAGCAAAGAATTATAGCACAACTACACAGTTTTATGGATGTCTTAGAAGATTTTGTAACTGGGGCTGGCACTTTCACTTCACTTCAGGCTGTATCACAGCCCTAAAATCCAGCCTAATTAAGGAATGTCCAGACATTTCCGGGGCAAAGAGATGAACAGAAAAGTCTCACTTTTCTTTCATTGCTGGTACAAGCACTTTGTAATAATTTGCTAATTTCCGACTCTTTGCTCTTGCTGATGCTTGATCACAGAGGATGAGACCTCACACTCACCCTTGTTCCTTTCTTGATCAATAGGAGAAATAGAAGCAGACAGCCATGTTTTATTTCTCTTGTGCAGCCTAGTATCTTAAACACATCGAAGACTGTCCATGAACTTCTTTCTCTTATAGAGTTCAGCATGCTTTATGCAAGTCTGTAACTCCGCAGGATTTTTTAAAAGGTTGTAGACTGATAGTCTTAGCCCTTTTCCATTCTCCCTGTTGTACCCAGGAACTACATTATTTCAACATTTCACCTCCACGTATCACTGTGATTTTGGTGAGCTCTCTGTTGATGCCAGCAGAGTAACATTCGCTTAAAGAGGCAGCTATTCCAAATGCACTGAGTTTCATGTACTGCCTGTATCTGGTTTATATGGGAATTTGAAATGCTTGTTTGAAGTTGATCTTTGCCTGCTAATGAACAAGTGGAACCTGATTGTCAGTTGTCATGTGATTTGCACTTCCACTACAGGTTTAGGAAGAAGAAGGAGGAGATAGGAAGAAGAAGGAGGAGATAGGTGTTGCCTTTTCAAATGTTTACTTTTCTCTGTAAGAAAATCCTCAGAACAAGACCCTTCATATCTTCCTAACTATTTGAGCTTGTATCAAAAATTCAATTCATTACAGTTGTAGTTTTGACAAAGCACTATATTTTGATTGAATAGCATTTTTAAACAGATTAAAAATATTTTCTTTTTTAAAAGAAAAAAAAAATCATTCTTGCGATAATATTTGTATAGAAGACCAAAAAAAAAAAAAAAAAAAAGAATTAATTATTTGGAGGTGAGAACATTGAACCAAAGAAATAACCAGTTAAAAGCTATCACCAACTAGTGTCAAAAGCATAATTCATATTCTTTCTGTATCTATCTATATTACAACCAGGCTAGAATATCAAAAGGAAAATTTTCTTTTCTTCATACTTCACGTTACCCGGACTTTCCCTAACAGGAATGTTTTGTTCTCTTTCTTTGCCAGTAGGTGTCTCTGTTATCCTTTGTAAAACACCAAATGTATGACATTCAGTTTCCTGCACCGTGCCCAAACAAGTCTTTATTCCTCTCTCTTATGCTGTTATTTGGAAGGGAGAACATATGTACTGGTTGTTTTAAAGATGTTAGAGTGCATCTCTCCGTAGGTTTTTAAAGTTTATGCAGGACAACTAACTAGGAAAATTTTTGCAGTGTTGCATCCCAGCAGAGAGAAAAGAATTTCTTAATACTGGTTTGTCCGAGTCCAAATAAAATTAAAGGCGTCAATTAAAAAAATGGCATGAGCAAGTATTTTTTTCAGCAATTTTGTACATATCTTTGGTCAGCGTATCTCTTTCACAAGTGGAGCAAACAAGCAAGATAGACAGGTTCTTACAGCAGTAAAGTATCCGTTGCCTCTCACAATCTCTGTGAACTTACTATTTCTATATTGTCATTTGAGTGAAGCAACTCCTGTTACTTCACATAAAAAGATTAATCAAAGCTGTACAATCAAAATAGAAACTTTATAAAATAGCCCTGACACAGGTGGCTGTGAGCGACCAGAGTTTTTCATCGTAATCTGTACTGTCTGGGCAGCAAGGAAACTTCATCTGTCAGATCAGCCAAAGACGCATGGTCTGCCTGAGTATTAGAAGCTTCTTAAGCAAGAGCTAGATGCAGGCTGATGCAGACTCTATTAAGCTGACAGAAATAATTCAAGAGTTTATCTGGCTGGTCTAAGAGAAGGGTTAGTAATTTTCTGGTTTACATATTTTGGTCCTCCTCTTTGGTAAGGCTAGTAGATCTGGGGACTGAGCTAGAATTTTTACCTGACTGTATTACATGAACAAAACTGGTACCTAAATCATAGACTCATAGAATCAGCTGGGTAGGAAAAGACCTCTAAGATCGAATCATCATTGCAAAGCCCTTTTTGTTTGTGGATTCTGGTAGCATTAAAACCAGCTTTATTTTCACAAACCACCCAAAGTTGTAAGCAGTTGGAAAACCCAGTTTATAACTTCTAAAGAATAGATTATTTCATTCAAGAATAATTGAGAAACAATAAATGTGGAATCCACAAAGTGTATTTCACATAAATCCCTTTTCAGAGCAGAAACAAGTTTTAATGCCAACTGAGTGCATGCTTTATGTTGAAGAAGAAACAACTTAGTGTACCATCTGTTGCTTTTAATAGCAAATGAACAACATAAGTTGTAGTTAATACTGTTGATGTAAAATATAAGAGGGATGTTATAAAACTGCTCACTGGCAGATATAAATATGTTCTGAAATATGAATGAGCTCAAGCTATTCAATATGCAACTTTTATGAGCCAGCTGTTCTCAAAAGATAAGGCAGCACTACAATTTTAACAAACCTTTTGCCAGGCAAACGCAAGCGCACTTCACTGGCCCACAGAATGATAGGAGAAGGCATTTCATATCTAAAGCACAGACAGTGTGACAGATCCATTCTATTAAAACCCTTCAATCTTAGGGGAAATAATTATGTCTTGTACAGAAGTGTCACACTTCTCACAACCTGAGAGGTGGTATGAAAATGTCAGCACGAATATATATATATATATATATATATATATATCTTTAGAAGAGACTCTTGTGACAAATTAAAGATTTTTTTTTTTTTTGCAGGGGTGTCCAGAAAAGTCCAAATAGCAGTTCTTCATTTTTTGCTTGACATATGATGCTGCAATGAGATTAGTTATATAGGTCTTGGTCCTGTACATGCTTATGTACTGGGGCATGCCATATGACTAACAGCCTAGACAATCCATACTATAGTTCCCCTTGACAAACAATATTAAATTACAAAGGAGTGGATCTGTATCATTTTTCTCATTTTAAAACTTAACTTTATACTCCTTCTGTAAAATATGCATTTTAAAATCCTTGGATGATTAACACTATGATTTAAGAAGTTCGTTTAGCTTATTTTCATTAATAATTGTTGTTTTCCTTCTTCTAGATCGTATATCATTGCTTTTATTTTCTGTGAAAAGTTCTTTCTTGTCCTGAATGGTTTAAGAAAACAGAAAAAAGTGTTTTTTTGACAGAGAACAAGTTGCTGAAACCTTTTCAATATTGCCTATTAATGTTTGAACTTTTGGGGGAGGAACCTTTGGTAGTTTTGTTGGTTCGTCTAGAACACAACTAGGTGCTTTTTGTCTTCATTAATTTTAAATAATAAACCAGGAAAACACTAAGGCAAGCTATTTTTCAAAGACTTTTTAAATTTCATTGAAAACATGCAAGTTATGAATCATGCAGTCTTTAATTCAGTGTCCTGTTGTATTTCTCACCAGTGATGAATTATATTCTAGTTAACTAGAATTATAGTATCTTCTGGCCTAGGTGCCGGCCCAGACATTCTCAGATTCTGTGATACTTTTCAACACCTACACAGAACATTGGTCAATAATAGGTGGAAACTATCTGTTTGAGTCAATTTAGACCAAAATTATTACAAAATTGTCAGAAAAAAATGGTGAGATCATCTCACAGAATTTTAGTCATCCAGAATGTGTGTTGCCTAAGCTAGTCTTTTTGATTCCGTAGAAAATATTTGCCTTGGTTTTGTTTTTAATCTTGTTTGCATGTGTGAGTATAAATGAATAAATTAGGTCAATGATGGTAGTAGTAGATTTATTTACATGTGGTGCTTGAATTTATTCGTCTTGGAGTAGGGTGTTAAGAGGTTTATGACAGTCTTAGTGCACATAAATTTATCTAATTTAATCTACCTCACACATTTGATGCATTTAGCCTGTAAATTTACACATTTGAAGATATATATCTCAAGAGAACTGTTCTTGAAACTTCAGCTTTTTCTGTTTCATGTGATGTGTGCTTTGTCCTGCTTTGCCTTATTTTTATAGAGCTCTGAAATCCTTTAGTATTGATCAAATTGACATTTCCTTGAAAGCATTCCAGGGAGCCCTGTAATGTCCTTGGCAATTCTGCTACTAAAAAATTGTTTCCTTTCAGATGGCAAGGGCTATCTTAATAATCCTTGGTAGGAGACATAAGAAGACAAGTATTAAAATGGGTTTTAATAACGTAGTTCAGTATTGCGTGTTCCCATCATGGAGACGATAGCTTCAAATTATTGACAACAGAGAGGTTTATTGATGCACAGATGTCTCATAAAACCTTTTCATCAAGATGACAATAAACACACTCTATTAACTCCTTGCAGTTTTTGATTACTCTAGCATGACCACATAATATTAAAAAGAAAACAAATAACTAACCTTAAAGGAAGACAACCTGCCCAGGATTCTATTACCTGGATTCTATGTTTGTTTTAATTCAAGTGTGTGGATTCCTTTCAGTAATTGTTGCTTTAGGTTACAAAAAGTTTGCTCATGATATTTCAGATCTCAATCCATTTATTTAGGTGATAACTGTGGATGATTTTTTAAATTCCAGTTTTACACAGATGCAATTCATTACGTGTAAGTGAATTCAGAATAGTACTTTTGGTGTGTTCAGTGTGTTCAATAAGCTTTTTAAAATTATACTGAAAAAACTTTCCATAAATTCACAGTTAGCAGATATGCACAGGGCTTTCTTGGTCTTTTCTCCATACCATAGAGCTGTACCCAGACATGTATCTCACTGAAGCAGTAACTATGACAATGACAACAAAGAAATTCTGTAACTATGCACATACATACATACATATTAAATTCTGCTGAGAAGTGAATCCTTAAAACAAGTGAAATCATTCTTCAGCTTTGAAAGAGGTTTTGGATTTAGTGAATAATGTTATAAAGCAAAAAGATTTATTCTTTCAATTATATAAGACAGTAGCAATTGCTTTTGATGCAAAACAAGTCCAGAAAAAAATGGTACTTGAATGAATAAATGGATTAGCCTGTGGTCTGCTGTTGGTTAATTTACACACCAGTCATACCCTTTTATACTTCATATAGTGACACAGTTCTTTCTTCAGTATAGAAAAACATGTGACATTGTTCCACTGGTTAGCAGAAACTGACAAAATTTACAAAAGACTGGCTGATGAATAGGAAAAACTGGTAATGAAAAAAAAAAACAAATTCAAGTAGGCTGACATAATAAAAATGAAATTAATAGTTTCAGATGATAACACTGCACTAGTAACTTGATTCAAAACAGAAAAATATGTCTAGTGGGTATTTTATTTTTTTTATATGCTTGAGATTAAAGGATTAAAGAATGACAGACATTTTATTAGCAAAGAAATGTAGAAGAATGGCATGCCAGGCAAATACATTTTAAAACAAAAAAACCTTATTTATAGAGAGCAGACATGGCAGGAAGCTTGCTATTTAGTAAATTTTTACAAATGATCAATGGATTTAGCTATCTCAAAATACCTTTGTTGCTCTCACAGTTTGCCCCTGTCTCTTTCTAGGAAAGAAAGTGGCAATGAAGATTATAAAAGCAGAACTGAATTTTCCTGCCTTAAAAGTGAGAGGCTGAGCATGAAAGGGGCTAAAGAATAGCAAACTCCCTGTAGATCCAAGCTTGCTGCTCGGAAGAGTATGGGACAGCAGCCAAGATCTATTGCTGCTGCTCTCAACCCCAACAGTAATTGCCTAACTCCTGATATTTCGCTCTTCTTCAACAAAATATTTGCTTCGCTATACAGTGCTGTGACCCAGGTGGCAGGGTCACAGCCCCAGAAATCACTTCACCCATGGTACACGTTTGGTACAGTCTTGTACCGAGGATGTATTTTTTCCTTCCTTGATTGTAATTCATGTCATTTGTAGGTCTTCCCTAACTGGGAAATAGCTTTCCCTGCTTGTCCCCATATGCCCAGAATATCGCAAAATTTGGTATATTGCATTCTTCAAGTATATTATTCTTGCCCTGCTGGGATACAAACTCTTGACTCTGTTATTTTTGTGTACATCAACTAAAACATAAGCCTAGCCAAAAGCTTTTTCAAACACCTTAAATTTAGTCCAGTTTGAGAATTTTCATGGTGATTATACCACTTCTTCAATAGTCATATTCAGAAGTACTGACTGCAATGCATTTCCTTGGTTTAATTTAATATCAATGCCAAGTAGTTCCAAGGACGCCTTTTTTTACTGTTTTTAAATTGCAAATCAGCTCTTTATCCAATTGCTTTATCAGAATTTTCAGTTCCTTACATTTTCTGCTAAGAGGCAAAATATCACACAGTATTTAGTGATCTATAAATCTGTGCCTGCTATAGCCACATTATTTCAAAAACATTTGACATCTCAAAAATGTTTGGTATGTACTGGTTCTTTTCATCACAACCTATGCTACTATTTTGTAATATTTTTTCTGTGGAGAGATAAATTTATATAAAATTAACAAAAGTATGCTTTTGTAGACCATAATGAGGAAGATATGAACTTTAGCTTTCATTTTGTTAGTCATTAAAGAGATTGAAAGTAAACTGAGATAACAACCATTTTCTTTCATTAATTTGATATTTCTTTTAACCTTTAAAGATAAAATTGCTTTTTATATTCTTTGACTTAAGGAGGGTTGGAAATAGATGATCTTTAAGGTCACTTCCAACCTTAACCATTCTATGATTCTGTGATAATTAAGCTAACCATGGAGGTTCTGTTAACATTTAGTGTGTTGCTGCACCTTACCAGGTAGCTCTCAAAACTCTCCAAAAATTATAAATACTAAACTAATGGCTCAGGTAGTGTGGAATGATCTAATTGTCTGGGGAAAAATGCAACCAACCGAACCCTACAAAAACACCAAACAAAATCAACCAATCAATCAATCAATCAATCAACCAACCAACCAACCAACCAACTCCTCCACCCTGTGAAGGTCAAGACTTAGTTTAGATTTCTCAGGAGAGGTTTGGAGGTTTTCCCAGATATGCTTTACAGCCTTCAAAATATAGAAGCAAACATTCTTGTACAAATTTTCAGATATCTCCATTGCCTTCAGCAGGAAGCGAGCCTAACATGTGGAAAAGGATTGTTTCATTTCAGTTCTTTTTCAGCAGGATGACTCCAGTGAATACTTTTCTTTGCTTGAATTTCCCAAGAGACGAGCTGCTTTGCTGCCCTGAATGTCCCCTAAGTACCCAGCCCTGCCAAAAGTGCATGCAGATGAAAAGCAGACACTAAGCTTTTATTGTTGGACTTTCCTGATGTGGAACCTGGATCTGGGGTCTACATTTCCCTTCCTTTTCTCTATTTACTCATCATGTATATTCAGTACCTACTAGATCGTCTTCTTTCCCTGGGCAGGACACATTTCAATAGCAATAGCACTTGAAATTAGATGTAGCCTTTACAGATTCTGACATTATTTATTCAAGTCAGGATCAATTTCAAATATTTTCTACTGCAGCATTGCTACAAAAGTATATATCCTTAAAGGATATAGCCATCACAATACTGATTTCAAAATTAGTTTTTTTATTAGAACCAAGCGAATCATACCAATATGTTGAGTAAACAATGTCTTTATGTAGGTTCTTAGATCTGTTCACTTCCCAGACAGCAGGGAGGGATAATGCCTGTTTTTATATTCCTCCAGCAATATAGAGCATATGCCTGCCCAGTTTGGCTGCCAGACACCAGTGGATTTCTGCCCTCAATATTTCCTGTTTATACAGATGGCTTTAAAAATGCTACTGGAAGAGAAAACAACTTGCACTGTAGGAATCACCTTATACAGGATACAAGAATTAACAAGGAAAACTGTTTTCATCCTTCTCTCCTTCTCAGCTAGAAAACTTTAGCATAACTTGGCTGTGGGTTTTGAAACTAAACTTATTTTTGTCTGTTATATTTAGTCATGTTAAGATTTTCAACATGGTATTTTGAAGATCCCATTTAAAGGATTCGTTACAGTTTTGGATATTTGACTTCCCTGTATTAGTCATGTTTTTCATTCCCCTCCAAATGCATGGAAGGAAATAATTCAGGTGAATCACCCATCACATACTTCACACTTGACTTTGGATGTAATGAATCACTCTCTAGAGAGGCCTATGCTTCCTGCTGACTGCAAGGGGAACCAAGCAAAACAAGATGTAGATAAACTATAGGTAGAGCCAGCATTTCATTCCAGAATCATGCTGAAGTCAGAGAAAAAAATTCCTATCACTCTCAGCTGTCATCAGGCCTCCAACCTTTCTAATACGAACTGCCATCTGTAGGACTACTGCCACCAGTTATATAATAATAATGTGCCTCAGCAAAGTTACATATTCCTTTTAAAAGTGTGGGTGGCAGAAATTCTAGCAGCTGGTTTTCCTGATCCAGAATATGATTAATGCTCAGTCAGTCAGAAAAAGAGTCCCATCCTAACTGCCTGCACTCATATCTGGTGAATTTTGCCCCTATCACTTTCAAACAAACAGATTGATGCAGAAGAGCTGCCACTAACTTTTCGTTTAGTCACTAACTTGGTTTACGGTGAGTGTAAATATTAGAGGTGAAATGTGGCCTGTTCTGCTCAGTAAACCTTTTAACATTGACTTCAGTGGGACTAAGGTTTTGTCCCAGAAAAGCTCCTCTTTTTGTGGACTAAATCCCTAACCTACAAAAAGTGCAAAAAGTAACTCAATATATTTTGCGCAAACAGTTAACAGCCAATCTTACGTTTCCTTTAACATCAGTACATGCTCACCTCATCTGACAGTTCACAAACCCCATGTATAATACCTGTCGCTACGTTAGATTTGATATGATGACAGTACCACACTGCTGTTTGCTGACATTGCAGTTGTTCTACAGCAACAATATGTAAGCTTGCTATAGCAATATAGATAGCTACTTTGGTCTATCATTGAAACAGAAATTAAAAAGAAAGAGCTTGCAGAAATTAATACTGCATGCCATTAGTTGGCATAATGGAACTATAAGGAGTTAGTGTTTTTCTTATTTTTATGAATTCTAAGTATAAAATCAAATACTTTTAAAAATCTTACAGTAAATTTGTAAACAAATGAAATTGTTGTACCTGGAAAAATTATAAGGATTGCCTCTGAATGAATATGATGGAGATAGAGTCACATAATCTCTTAATAGCCACCTTATCACCTTCATTAAATTAGAGAAATCAGAAAAAAACTCTCCTTGGCCATTTGATCTTAGAAGTCAAATCCAGAAGCATATTATTTAAAAAATATTCAAAGAAAAGTTTCTGTATTTCAGTGATCAGCAGTGTACAAGTTTGCGGATTACACAGTTGTTGCCTAAACTTTCAAATATCTACACTTTTATGTAACACATATTCTCCGAATAAATTTTTGCCAACACAGGATTCACAAGCAACACAGCAAAGCTGTTGCCTTTGAAGCAAAATGCAGTTTTTGTGCAATCTATTCTATGAAGTTAATCTGCACTAAATAGAATTTATATTTGAACCAAAGTTCAGTCAATTTTAGATGAAATGCAATAATGACTCTGCATTGGCAGTACTATGATGAAAGCTTTACATAAAGAAATGGATTTTTTTTTCTTTGTTCTAAGTAAAATGAGGTGGGTTTTTTTTTTTGTCGCAGTACCTGTAGTACTTGGAAGCAATTCATTTTACTTCATTGCATTCAATACTGTATTAGCCCTGGGAAAATTATAACGAAAGAGTTGAAAGAGTCTGTCATGTAAAAGATAGAGGGTTTTTATGGCGTGTATGTGTGTGTGTGGGGAGCCTGTTCCGAAGAATGAAGTAAAAGATAGCTAGTCATTACACAACAGCCACATACACTTACCCAATCCAAAATGCTCATTTTCTATACAGACAGCAGGCTAGTGGCTACTTCAGTGAAGCTACTGTATAGATTTGGACTATACAATTGTGTCCCTGCTAACATGGTATTGTGAAGCTATTAGGTACATCTGAGAGCATTTAAATGCAAATAGGATATGAGCTTGTCAGTGACTAAAACAATCTTCCAGGCAACGGCCTTAGTGATTAGAAACCATCTGGTATTGTGAAAGCATACAATATTTTCAACATTTCCACAAGGCAAAAGGATGCATTTTTATCTCCTACAACAATAGAAACACCTATGCTTTATTCTTAGATCTCTGGCAATTAATATACAATATCAGATCCATCTTGCTATTTTTCCTCTGGGTTACTCCTGGAATATAAATAAATCAGAAACCTGGAAGAGATAGTGCCATAAAATACAAAAACAAAATTTAAGAAGAACACACACACAAACAGATGAGTACCTGACAAAATAAAGGAATCTTGTTGAAAACTTTGTGTCCTTTTAACCTGATAAATGTATGAAAGACAGAAAGCAAAATGTAAGTTTGATAGTTCACCTGTGAGATTTCCTTACAATTTTATGTTCTGCATTTTCAGTGTGTTATATAGAAGTGGATTCAAAATAATTTATCTAAAACCTTTCTCTTCTCTAAACATTAGAAGCTCAGGGTTTAGAATTTTAATGCTGCACAGACTGAAATGAAAACATTCTAGTCTGTCACTAAAGCTAAACTACTCTACACAATTTTTGTTTCAAAGATAGTATAGCCTAAAAAAAATATAAGGGCAGGGTGTTATCTACAAAAAAAAAAACAAAAAAAAACAAAAAAAAAAACCCAACAAAACCAACCCCCCCCAAAAAAAAAACCCAAAACAAAACCAAAACTAATGTCACCACCTTCAGTGCTAGTCTAGGAGGTTAAGTAATAGTTAATACTGATATCAGATAATTTGAAATTTAAATTAATAATTGCAGTTATTGTCTTCAACATCATATTTATATGACATTTATAATTTTCAGCTTGATTTGGCAGTTTGTAGAAGTTGACAACAATGCAGAACTTCAGCTCCAGAATTTGTAAGTAAGTGATAAGAATTTATAAAAGATATGGAAGAAAGTAATTATAAAATATTTCATTTGGAGAGTTTCACTAGTTAGAGGAATAACAGGAGATGCCCACCACAGCCATGTAAACGATGCAGGTTTTAAGCATGGTGAAACTGTTGAAACATACAGGTCTGTATGCCTATCAAAATCGGGTAGTGGTTAATCCACTGTAGTTCTGATCAGCTTGCATGGGTAAGATTTAACAGGGCCAGCAGTGCATGTTGCCAGGCTGAATAGACATCTTCTACAGATCATCTTAGATCCTGTACACAGAAATGTGGTTTTGGGACTGCATGATAAAGAAACTGGAGCTATTTCTGCATGTTATTTTTACACATACCAAAATCAGATCTCTATTTGCTATTCATATAATTCATGGAACATCTTTCAAAAAAATTTCTCAAAAATTAAACACACCAGAAGTACTGAAACTGAGTCGTCAAAACAGCGAATAGCAAATAGTTCAAATGTGTATGAAAGAGAATCACAGAATCACAGAATCACAGAATCCCAAGGGTTGGAAGGGACCTCAAAAGATCATCTAGTCCAACCCCCCCACAAGAGCAGGGTAACCTACAGTACATCACACAGGAACTTGTCCAGGCGGGCCTTGAATATCTCCAGTGTAGGAGACTCCACAACCCCCCTGGGCAACCTGTTCCAGTGCTCTGTCACTCTTACAGTAAAGAAGTTCTTCCTGATGTTAACGTGGAACTTCCTATGCTCCAGTTTACACCCATTGCCCCTTGTCCTATCACTGTCTGAGTGTGTGTCTGCGTGTAGCACATTTCCACAGCTCAGTTAAGAAACAGTAATTTTTTCCTTGCATAGGTGAGTATGTACAGTGAGACTTTCTTTCAAGCTCTCAAAACTCAAGATTCCTAGATGCTAGTGCTCTGGGATATACCAAATCTAAGCAAGGAAACTAATTTCCAGTGACATAAATCTATGTGAGACTATCAATCAGCTGTGAATCAAAATGCTTATTTTGCTTTCTGTGTGTAAAATCTTAGGTTAAGAGACCTAGATACGGTTTCTCTCTTAACATGCATTGCTTCTGTACAAAATCAACATTATTACTCTTCAGTACTCGTAAAAGATGTGTCTCCACAATAATAGATTATTTTACAAGTAATAGATTCTTTTATAGCCTTATTTCAATCATTAGATGCAATACAAAGTAATCAGTACTGTTTGCCAATGTTTTATTCAATATCGCTATGTGTAATACCTATTTAAGTAATTAATTTTCATATCAGCACCCACTTGTTTTCTTTTTGTATATGAGAGGATGAATTATTTTTCTGTATGCTTTTGAGTTATTATCATAAATAAACCTTAATCAATGAGAAAACAAACCTGTATCGACATTCAGTTCCCCATAATTTTTGATTCATTTTCTTAATTAGATAACAATAAGATATTCCTGATGTATTTGAGATAATGATAATTTCATAGATATCTACACAGCTAACATAACGTAAAAGATTTTAAAGATAAGATGGCAGCAACTCTTAGTTGGTCTGTAGACAACATGAAGTTCTAGAGATAACATACAAAGTTTCTCCAGAACATGCTGTTTGAGCTGGGACAATATGCAATTTACCACACCACATTGGCATACTTGAACATACTTGAATACCTGTTTTTCATATTTCTGTGTTATTTCACAGAAGAAGAAAAGGAAAAAAAATAGGTAGACAAAAGGAAGTTTATTGACAGCCCTGTAATTTGGTCACTTTGAATTATCACACATATGCAGATTCCTTTTCAAACTGAAGATGTAACTCATCATAAAACTAAATACAGTCTTCTTTTGTAACATCAGTCACTCACACTGCTGATCCTCCAAATCCCATTCATCCTTGCACACATATTTTCCTTGTATTACTTTTCTTGCCAAAGCTGTTGAAAGGTTTATAGCGTGCGCCCTTCACAGTTTGTTAACTCATCTTTACTGAATTAAAATCTAATAACATAGATGACAGAAGTAATTTACACAATATGAAGGAAAAAAAAATCCATAACTTTTCAGTAGTGTTATAGTATTTTTTCAAGAATATAAAGAGACATATCACCAACATTCTCTTGCAAGTGAGGAAAAAGAGATTCATTAGAGCAGGCAGTATATTAACAGTTTTAATTAATGGTCGTGCACAAAGTCTAAGAACTAGTAATACGAAAATAATAAACTGAAATGACTCTATAAAAGAACAAGTGAGTGCAACATTTATTAGGAAACCATACAATATAAGTGCAACCTTCAGAAACTGGTGGCCCAAAGTCAATCTCAAGACCATAGTTCCAATTTACGCATACAGATTTACAGTTTGATTGCATTAAAAACTATAGTCATACCAATCTGCCCCACAAAATATAACTTTCAAAACTTAATAATCTACCTTTCTAGTGTTGAAAGATAATTTTTGACCTATACAACATTGTAAACTGCATAAATGGTGTCAAAAAGGTCACACCAATCAAGTGAGATATGAACTATGACAAGAGTCATCTAAAAAAAAAAGTAACATTTTCCTAAGAAAACAAATTATCAGGTGAAACAATGGTCCAAATTACAATGCATTGACTATAAATTTTCATGTAAAATTTGTCTTAACTAATAAGACTAATGCATTCAATTTGTAATGGGAAAAGAAATTTGGATTAGATGTAAAAGCAAGAATTCTTCAGAAGTTCCACTATATCATTATATTTCCAGAAAGGACTTTTTCAAGCAGTGCCATTTCCATTTAAGCTCAGTTGCTGTCAGAGAGGGGACTGGAATTATTGTGGAGGATGGAACAGCCTCAGAAGCACTAACAACCTCCCCCATACTATTTTTTCACTAGAAATCATTAGTTTTGTCAAATATTATGCACATACTACAGATAAGTCTCTGTATACGTTCCAGGTAAAACAAAATTTTCAGAGTCATTTCTTTCTATGCATCCTATTATGCCTAGGAAAGGAGGACAGAACTCTCTGTTAAAAAATATGACAATTTTTGACTGAAACTTTAGGCTGCCAGCCAGAAATGGAAGATACAAACACCCTCACATAGAAAGATAAAAAATAGACGGTATCAGGAGTGTCTGGACTTGAGATGTCTCTGAACATCTGACAGAAATCTTTCAGGCTCCCTCTTCTTTCCTTTGCAAATAATTTGTTTTAGAGCTGTGGAATTTGCAATTGGCTGTGTCCAGGTCCTCTCAATATTGCAATAAGGATTTCTGGAAGCCAAAAGGCTTTATGAGACACTCTTGAACCTCTAGCCTTGACTGCAGGCTTTTTGTTAGTCCTGATCACAAGGTTTTTAAGGTTCTCAGTTTGCATCTGAAGGGATGCAGAAGCAACTCATACGTGCAAATTTATATGTGTTTTGAGTTGTCGTATTTATTCCTCTCATAATGAGTGGAGAGATAGAGGTAGTTTTGAGGCACAGTTCATCAGACAACTTCAAACAACTGCACGAGCTTAAAAGATTTCTGCTACAAAGTTGCTATCTGTAAAGGAAAACTTGAGCAGCTAGCTCAGACAGAGCTCAGTCCTGCAAATATCTATGTACCTACACCACGTAACTTATCAAGCCTATGAAGCCAAAAGCCTTGAAGTCATTGCTCAGACTATGCTTTCAGGCCTTCAGGATTTCAGACATTTACATGACTTGAAATAGAACTATTCCTTGGAAAGTACACAGGTTCAACAGGTATGGAAGGATTTAAATTTCTTTTACTTCCTCTTTAATTTTTAAAAAATATTTAAACTTATTCAGGAAAAACAACAACAAAACAGGAACTTTGTAACCCCCTACTATTTGTTCTTTTTAAAGAAATCCTTTAATTTCTTTCCATTTTGTAGCATATTTAGATCCCTTTTATAGAAATAAAAATTTTGAAAATGGTCACTCCAATGGAAAAATCAATGTCTTTGTGTTGTTACTATTAGTTTTCATTACAGCCATTGTCACACAAAATGAGGTCTCTAGTGAGACTGGTTTTTATTTCTGAATTTTAAAGATTCACATGCTAGACTTCTGGGAGCTTTAAACTTAGTTCATAAGAGGAAAGGGAGAATTTAAGACATACTCAGAAATTTATCTACATTGTTTCTCATAATTTATCATTTTATGATATGAATATGAAGCCCTGCATTCTAGACAAACTATTTTGAATGCAACTGGCAATGCTTAGACTTTAATTTTTGTTTTTTTACTTTTAAGATACGCTGGGGATTCCCCATGGGAAATGAGCCATACACATAGCCATACTCATGAGCAAAATATGAGTGTACCGGTGTCTTCAGCATCTTCTAAGATCTCAGGAAAGGATGCCACTTGCTTATAGCAGGCTTCTGCTGGGACTCAATTCATTTTAGGAAGTAAAGGCCTGATCCAAACCCCGCTGAAGTCAATGGAAAAAGACTCCCATTGACTACAATGGGCTCTGGATCATGCCCTAAATCCAATGTCTTCATAAATGCAGGATTAAAAATAAGATGTCCTTCCAGTAGCCTGGAGTACCTAAGTTCCCATCAATTTCAGCAGAACAATTTCACTTTAGATTGCTGTCCACTGGATTTTGAAAGGTGAAGCCAAGGTCTTTTTCAGTGACAAGAAAAACTTGACTGGGAACATTTCCAGTTCCTAGTTATATTCATTCCCACCAGTTCAGTCAAAAGCTGTAAGCATCCTAATGAGAAAACAGCAAGAACAAGAGAAACCAAAGAAACACATGTTGTTCAGTGCATGCTTCAAAAACACAGGATAGGCTCAGATTTGATCAATCAAAAAATTATAGTGCAGTTAACTATATTAGGTTTTTGGTTGCATTTTTAAACTAACAGACAAGGTAAGATACAAGGTTTTTCATAGTGTTTTCTCAGTTTGCACAACAAAGCACAATCAGTTCATAAACAGTGAAAAATAGCAGATAGATATTAACATTACAAATAATAACAGCTTTAAGTTTTCAGAACTTGCAGATATGAAATGTGAATGTTATATTACCACAAGATTTGACAGAGAGACAGAAAATGGATAGAATTACTACAGTGTAATTAAAATCAGATAAAAAATATATCTGTATTATGATCAGATTTATAATAAAAATTTGAAACATATACAGTTTGTGCTTGTACTGTTTAAAATTTGTATTTCTGATGAACCACTGGACAGATCAGCCATTCCAAAAGAGCTCTAGTGTTATCCTTTGTTCGCACTTCATTAAGTTGCTATTGGTAGCAATTACGATTTGGTTATTCATATTGACAAGAATGTCTCAAAAGTAGAAGCAATTTACTTTTGTAATTGATTACTATTTGTTTCACTAAAAAATAGTAGATAGGCATGCACTTTATAATAAAAATCTTTCTAAAGTATACTGTGGATTTCAAAAAATAATCAGTTTTACCATAATTTCAATAGGATTTACTATTAACACGTCAGCACATTTACTGTAATGTTTGCAGACATGTTACTACTCTACCACTAAGCCAGTGAAATATATCAATTTAAACTAAGTTTTGAGCTGAAGAAGAACGGGGTTTGTCTTCACTTTTACTTCAGATATTTTACCAGAACCATTTCTGAAATACTGTTTGACTACTAATATTTAGCTTAAGGCAACTCCAAAACCTGCTGCTAACATTTAGGATAATTAATTTAGAGATAAAGGAGGCAGATCCTAAATCTGCACAGAAAAATGCGCCAGTTTTCCAGAAGAATGGATTTATTTTTCATGCGCATGAGTATAAACTTGGTCATTCAAGGACTCTCCCGAAATACAGAAGAAAGTTTGCATGCATAGCATGAATCACCTTAGGCTCATGTACTTCTCTCCAAAATACCTGAATATTATAATAAATTGGTGGGGTTTGGATATCTTTCTTTTCCTTGTTGAATTTAAAAAAATAAAAATAAAAAAATAAATAAAAACCCAAACAAACAGAAACCTACATGACTTTTTATTTTTTTTTTTTTCTGTAAAATAAACAGATAATTTTACAAACTTTGCCTGTTTCTGGCAAAGGAAAATTTGCCTTGATCTACAGCATCTTTAATAATATCTAAAACTAGTCATGAGTGACATCAAGGAGCACCTGATTTGAGACAAATGTCTGTGACATTTATTTCTTTTTCTTCTTCACTGAACAAGTTCTATGATTCTAAGTTCTGCCCAGACACACTACTTCAGCCTAGAATTTAATATTTAGTAACACAAAAGCTAATTCAATTGCAATGCGGTTGAACAGATGAAGTACAAGGCTTTTTTTTTTTTAGTTTGATTCAGTAGCTTTTTCCATCTCTTCATTATTGTTTAACTTGATATATAATCAGTACTTTTTCATTCAAATCACAGTTTCTTGAACTTGACGGAAAAAAATGAAAGCCTCCCATCACCTAGATCATTTGAAAAAAGAAGAAAATTCATGTAGGTCATCTGTTGTTGGTTGAAGACAATATAGACAAAAAAAAGTTTTAGTATCTATTTTTTAAAATAAAAAGCACTAATTTGCTTTGATGTGGTTTTAAATTTATCCAAGGATGTCCATTTACCACTTTCTAGATGAAAGGTATAGCTATGATCAGCAAGATGAATAAGCGAGGTTTAGCAACTTCTTTCTCAAGTCATATAGAGTTGAGCTACTAAAATTAGATATGGTCACTGGATTGCAAATTATATCTTGATCTATGGCTCCCATTTCATTTAACTAAACAAATGTTAAATCCTTGCCTCTAGAGTGACAATGGCCGAAATACAAACCCTATAATTTGTCCAAGATGTACAGTGCACAGAAAGTGTTCCCTGTTGATTTTCAGACAGAAAATATATTAGTATGATAAAATGATTTGCTGGAGAAGATTTCACAGCACAATGCTGTATTGAGAAAAAATCTTTTTTTTCCTTACTTTGTCTACAACAAGGAAAAAGGAAAATGCTCAAACATCTTTATCAGAGGGAAAAGTTAATGCTATGATGGCATCTGATATATTGTTTAAGCTAGTTTTTAAGTCAACAATTAGACAAAGGTGTTTGTCAATTCTAAATCTTTCAATATTTATTTCAGACAGAAATTTCAGATCAGTCTGCAATGTTGCTTGGGGACCTAGAGAAATCAATAAACAGGGCCATGATGAATTCACGGGACAGTTTTGCCATTAGAAAAACTTGCAAGCAGACAACAGCTCAATTCTTACAAGGAGCAGGAATCACTGTCATGCATCTAACACCCTAAACAGTGTAACTTAGGTTTTTACAATAAAAAAAAAAAAGTTAGTAGCCTTAGTTACATTGAACGTAGTTAGAAATAACTTACTGACTTATCAAGTCAGTAGATGGGTGGGATTTTATTGTCTGCCTTCTATCCCCCTACAGACATTAACTCCAAGTAAACATCTTATTTTTATTTATTTTTCAGATGCCTAACAAAGATCACCAGCTATCATCTTGCTGTGTGCAGCTGCACAGAAGAGAGATAATTAATATCTTTTTCACCTTGCACATACAGCCTAAGTCAGTAATTGTAGTGCAAAATCTTTGCTTAGACCAAAGTTATGATTTTCAAATATCTACTGGAAAGGAGAAAAATATGCATTCATTCAAGTAGCAGCCAGGCTATGTACCTACTTCAAGCCAAATCATTCCCTTTCTCTTTCCTATCTTCTCTCCACCACTAAAGTAAATATCCTCTTCCTATATATAAGAACATACTAGCATTCTAGCATGTTTCTAGAGGTGTTGCTTTGCCCACACCTCTTCCTTCACACTCTTATCTGAATCTGTAGTCCCTGGTATCACATTCTTTTCACCTGCATTGTCAGGCACACAACCAATGCCACAAAGTGGATCAAAAGGGATCACTTTTAGTTGTCACTGATGTAAAATAATAAGTACTGGCCTGATAGCTTTAAAAAGAATGAATGGATATGAATGCAATGAGGCTTCAGAAATGAAACCAAGAATTGGTAGTATTAATCTTGTTTTCACAATGGGTGTTTTGTGAACTAGAAAGGAGGTTTATTTTGTCTGGAGAGCCTTGAGGAGAACCAAATTCTTATTAATCAAATGATCTTATTTTTTTTTTTTAATTAAAAGAGGAGAGTAGATGCTCGCTCTCATATCCCTTATTCGTCACCTCATTTCCCAATTCATCCTCAGGCAATCACATTTGGTAGATCAAGCCTCCAATAGAAAAAAAAAAAGCTATTTTTTTTCTCTTTTTAGAAACCATCAAAAACTGAATCTTTTCTCTAAAGTTTTAAAATAAAACAGCCCCCCTTTATCTACACACAAAGGAACTCTTAATTAAAACTTAATGAAAGGCAGAAGAAAAAGTGATAATACAGTATCAAGGGACAGGTAGACAAGAAGGAAGCATTCACCCTGAGATATTTAATTGGTTATCTGGAAGTAAGAAGAAACTGTGGGTTATGAGTCTGATTCTAACCTTATTAAAGTCTGTGGCAAAAAGCCCGGTAAGTTCATTTGGGCTGACATGAAGCTCTAATTGAATTAAGAACCAATTTCAGATAGAATATGTTACATTCTTCCCTTCATCTTCCCATTTTAGCAGAAAGAAATAAGAAAGATTTATTGGTATCTGTCACAGACAGAGGTAGTTGAGTTTGTTTTTACCTGAATCAAAAATAAGTACTCATGAGGAAAATAACTTTGACTATGAATTCATTGAAATAACACTGCTGGACACTGAGTCTTTTCAGAGAAACTGACTGCCCTACTGAAGCATCTAAATCCTGTCCTACACTAAGACCTGAGGTATCAAAAGAGAATTAGTTGAGGAATAAAGATACACCTCCTTGTGCTTGCAGTCCCCTATGCTACTCAGTGCCTGCTGTAAGTTCACAGAAGGTGCAAGTTCATATAAGGAGGAGCTACCTAAAGAGACCTTCAGTCCTTTTTACTGGATGCAAGATGACTTATCAGTTGCTAGTGGTGAAAGAGCACTAATAGTAGATCAGGAAAAGACCTCCATTTCCCCTTGCCAACAACAGCACCTCAGGGGGTCACATTCCTCCAGCTGCTACTGGTTGCTGCCACTTCATTGACTTTGGTCATCTGTGACAATGACAGAGCTGGGACCAGGGAGATCGGTTTCAGAAGTAGAGACCAACTCTATTTCAAGAAGACCAATGCAGATGAACAATCACCTAGTACTAAATGAGAAGAATATCAAACAGCTTGAATCTCTTTCATATTCTTTTTGATGACAGCAAAAGAAGTACTTACACAGAAGAGTGACTTTATTTACAGTGCTTTGGTTTCTTATGTACAATAGGGCTAAGGAGAACAACAAACCTCTAGAAGTTTTTCAAACAAGGCTATTTCCTTCCCAACTCTCCCTGCAATGGCACAGGCTTGGGGAAATATCAAGTACCCATCATTCCCCTTGGCTCCTTTTGTATTTATCCCAGTAAGTGTCCAACCCATCTAAGATCTTCTGAAGGCAAATTTGCCTTTGAAACACTAAGTTCCCCTGACTAACAGCTTTTAACATTCATCAAGAGTAATTGGAAGACATAAAAAACAATTACAAAACAAAAATAAAGTAAGTATGGAGTTTCTTTAGTCATAATCTGTTAGAACAGATGTTTCCTAAGCATTGTGACATTTTAGCTGTATGGGTTTTTTTCCCCAGAATAAAACGATACCAGCAAATTGATAAATCTTTTTAATTTATGTTCATCACCATAACAATTGAAATACATTTTGTAATGCCAAGCTTGAAATAATCTGGAAATGGATGAATGCCTTCCTTTGTATTTCTCTGTCCAACTTCCTTGTGCAATATCAGTCCAAATGCTTGCAGCATTATCTTGGGCACATTTGCAGTTTTCAGCAATCCTATGACTGGCTATTGCTGTCTGGGGATATATAAGCTCTTGTGTTCATAATGGAGCATCCACGTACCTGGGAGATATGCATATTAAGTGATGGAAAGCTTGCCATGTTAGAAAATTGTATGCATATTTCAGCATTTTTACAAATTAGTCTGTTAAACTCTACTATATGCATGACTGGGGGTAGGGGAGAGATTCATGACTGTTGTTCAAATTTGAGCTTCCTGCAAATTTTTAATCTAGAATATATTTCCTGTTGGAAACAGCAAAGGCAAAATGCTGCAATATTCTCAAATCCTGTTTTTTGGATTTATGAATTTTATGAAACTTCAATAACAAGCTTTGGGTAGGCTTGTATAAGCATCAGCACTTCATGTTATGACCGAAATCTTGTATCAGCACAGAATTGTCCCCAAACAACACATACACAAGCAGTAGATGTAGAGATAAGCATTATTATTAACATGAAAGAAAAAACCTGAATTATGCTTTTCTTCTCCCTTTCTCCTTCACAATGCTTATCATTTTAGACATCAGAATATGAAAAAGGACAGATGCAAGCTCCTCAGAAATAACTTTGCACTGCCTTTTCTCTAAAAGGCCCTTTATCAGGGTTTTGTGGATTTGGAACTTGAATGTAACCTTATATTACATCACTGCATATTTTTCCCCTATTTTTCAAACAATACTAGGCTCAACAGGACTTCCACACCACAGTTCCTCTTTCTGAATAATCTATAAAATATGTAGAGAAGAAGAAGGTGTTGGAACTGTCTGGCTAACAGCTTTCAAAAGTATTTAGGCATGTAGAAAGTTCATAATTCATAGAACTATATGAAGCAACCATAAATAATATTTTAGCAGACAATACCTGATCCATGTCTAAAAACCTCCCAAAACATAAACTCATTAGAGGATTTGAAAATTGTCTAAAAGGAACAGAAGCGACTACAATTCACTCTATACTGTACATTAATTTTATGCACAAGTGTACAGTAATTTATTTACTTACCACTGGCGCTGTTTTGGATGTGTTTTTTTTTCTCAGCAGCCTCCTTTGTATTCCGCTTTCTCTTGTATGTACTTTGAAACTGAGGATAATAAGGACTGTTTTCACATGCTGAAAATAGAACTGTGGCATAACCTTAGCTAGCTGAAACTTTAGGTTTTGTTTCTACCCTAGCAGTAGAAGGATCCAGGTGGCTACAGTATTCAGATTCTTCTTTACATTGAGAAAATATATTAGCGATCATCACATGCAAAGATTTTCTTCTTCCTTCTGAACCAGCTGGTACTCACCACTGACAAAAGTCAGCTCCCAGTGGAATAACAGTTCTTGAAGGGTTTGAAGAGCTTAGAAACATTACATACATGTCGGGTGGGGGTGGTGACATACAAAAATTTTGATCTTCAGAGTTTCATGCTCAAGGTAAATGTCATTTGAGCCATGTTCAACAAGAAATACTTCAGATGGGTGTTTATCAGTGAACAGGTCTCAAGAAAGTTAAAGAAAATCCAGAGTGATTTAAAATTAACTTAGCTACTCTATTATATCTACTTTGACTGCTGAAGTGTAGAGATAGATCCAGATAATACAGACATAAAGTTTAACTAGGCTAAGTTCTCCATCACCCACTAACCTGTTACTACTGTCACAGGTGAAGGTGGGATTTGCAGTGCTAGCAAAAATTACCCCAGGTCTGTCACAAACAGCATTGCCTCTGAATAATCAGCCCATTTAGTGTCATCAGCAACAAGGGACGGTGAACCCACCCTCACAGATTGGATGACAAGATTCCAATTCAGGAGCTAGACTGGAGCCTCAGTAAGAAAATTAGTTTCCTTTCAACTTCATTGGATATTATCCTTGCATATGTATGAGCTTGAGACCTTATAGTATGGAAATCAGAGGGAGATGCTAAGTTTTTCAGAATTTCATATTTCCTAGGTTCAGAATCACAACCATACTTATAAGCTCTTTCCCTACCATGATATACTTCTGTTGCTTCTCAAAGACTGCATTTTTTACCTCATTTTTAAATGTCTGCTTCATCATGGTGCACAGATTCTACAGAAAGGCACCTGTGCCAAAAGTATTTAATTCTGAGATAGAAGAACCACTCATTTTCTCAAACCATTAAAAAGTTTCTAAATGTTCACTTTCTTTTCGCTATACTCCAAACAGATGTGTGTTTAAAACTTTATGCTACATAAATGTTATGTTCTTGTTGAGATTTCCATAAAAGTGCATGCCTGTTGAGATTTCTGCCTTTTGATCAAAGCCAGTTGAATAATTAAATCTTAGAGAACTAAAATCATGCAAATCTTCTAGAGTACTTTCCTCTTTTTATTTTTATTCATCTTGGATCTAATCATTTTCCAGCAGCACATTAAGTGATTCAGCTAAACTCTAATGACATCTGATAGTCTTTTGTAAAAAAAGCTCTATATCTTATCACAGCAAATTTTTTGACTCCACACCAAGATAAGAGACTGAATTGCAAAAGACATGTTAATCCAATAGATATATAAAGAGTACAAAGTTTGCATTACAAAAGGAGAAGGCATAAAACTAAGAATTCTAGATGATTTTAAGGAGAAGAATCACAGATCTGAAAACCTTAGCATACATAATAGTAATGTCACATTATCTTTGATCCCTTCTGCTATGAACTGAAAGTTTCCAATATTAATATCACGCTTTTTCAATCACCAATGTGATGGCAATAATAAAAAATGGAGCTGACATTCACATTATTTCTAATAATTTTAAGTTATTACTAGCTGACTAATGCTCAATGCCTAAATTGGTGTAGACTTTCCACCAACACACTGAAAATTAGCAAGCTTCTTTATGTCACTAAAGTGACTCTCAAATGACAGCACAAATCTCTGGTCCTGCATCTTTGCCATGCGACTTAGATAACAGTTGAAGAAATTCGCTGGAAGAGCTTTAATGTACTGTTTCATTCTTAAAGAGCTGCCAGATATACTCATAATATCAAACAAAATCACCCCATGCATGTTTTCTACACCAAAACAGTCAGTAGAATGTGTGAATGAAAAAGTTGGAAAGGAATTAAAAATCTCTTCTATTTGGCAAGGAAAACTTAAAATGCAGAGACTCAACTCCAAACAAAAAAGAGAGTAATTCTTTTGGGCCAGCAAAATCATTTATACTTAAAATGTCTGTCCCAAAATAAAGGGCATTTAAAACAAAGGCTCTTTGTTACAGATTTTTAAATATTAGATTTATAATTGTAAACTGGTATACAAATACAAAATAATTTATATTCTTCAGTTGAACTCAATTTTATGATAACACAAAATTTGTTACAAAATGCGGTCTGTGTAGCAACCAAGTATTCAGATGATGGTCTTCTAAGTTAAAAATTATTGCTGCATTGATCACTGGGATAATATGATTACTTTAGATTTCTGGCATTCTCCTTTATTGTTTTACTTCCTTTTCTCACTTACATGGGTCAGTTAAGTATAGAGCATTGAATCATTGATTTGTCAAACCAAGGGAAAGAACAGCTCACCTTTATTTTCACTGATGCTGAAAGCTCTTCTAGCACTAAGCATGAAATGAGGACTGAAGCTTTCCTTCCCCAAAGTAAACTGTGTTCTGTGCATCACTAAAGATGGTGAAAGCTATTTGCTTTTAACAAACTCATTTTTCCTAATTTAAATTTTTGTTCAACCCAGGAAAAAGCAGGATCTAGAAGGATAATGTGAGCAGAGCATGAATCATGACCTGCAGTTTAGTTAGAGAAATCTCAGATGGAAGCATCTTCATTTACAGGTGAAGTTAATGCAGCTGAATGATTCATTTAACCAGATACATGTATCAAGCATCTGTGCAAACCCCCCCCATTATTATTATTATTTTTACATTATCTGCAGTAAGTGCCATGGATGCCTTTCACATCCAACTAAATTATATGCCAAGTAATCACTTTCAAATGAAACCACCATTTTAGATGTAGCTGAGTGCTTTTAATATGTCCCTCAGTGGAGCTGAGGACAGAATAAAGAACGGCAAACTTAAAAGCTCTGAGTAACTAGATATTGCAGAGCTGTCCACTGCATGTGGCAGCACAGGCCTGCCACTGTAGGCCCTGTAAGCCCTTGTCTGCCTACATTTATGTGAACATCTGTAAGTCCTTCCAGAGCCCTGAATAGAATCAGTACTCGCAGTTATGGTATCCTGCTTTCTGGGATAAAGTAGTATTGCACTTCTGTCTTCACTTATCTGAGAGTTAAGAGGTGAAATGCTGCTGCACAGTGTTGGTCAGGCCTGTTTGGTAATGCAATCTGAGAAAGCTTGTTTCAGTTTTTCATCATGGGCTGCTCAGATTGTTTTTCTACTTCTAGTTACAGTTTGCTGGTTGAAGCGGATGGCAGCTTCCTTTTATTCCCATAGTGACCCTGTTGGGAGATTGCAGACCAGCACGACTCCTTTTCCTGGGGAAAAAGATGGAGGGAAGCAGCAACTCCTGCTTCTCCTGTTAGCTGATGTTCTTACTTTGCTGATGATAGCCCTGCCACACTACTGGCTGATGTTTGCCAGGCTGTGCAGCTTAAATGTGTTTTATCAGGCATGTGAAGGAGGCTAGGAGAGTGATTTATGTTGTGTGAAGGGACGTACTAATATAAATACAGCATAGGAGGAAAAAGGAAAGTGCTTGAAACAAAATTTGGCTTGGCAATGATGCAGCTGTCACTGGTAGAGGAAAAGGAGTGGAGGCGAGTTCTCTTTGTGGCACATTGAGGTACAATTATAGGAGGAGCAGGAATGCAATCCCAGAGGTAGATGGCCCAGACAACAATGAAGCATAGGCATTAAAATACAAATCTGGTGTCCCTAATAAGCCCATACTCCAGTCCGTTCCCATGTGTCTTCATAGCTTTTGTTGTCCTGCACAAATTAAAGGTAATTAATATATGCTGCAATCACATGTTTTCATTTTGCTGTTTATAGGTAAGGTAAGGTTAAGATGGCTCTGAAGTGATAGATGGGAATGAGCCAGGCAGATGCAAAGATAACACACGGTCAGTGAGCTAGTAAAATTTCAGCATTTTCCATGCATTTGGAGGGAACAGAACTAAATTCACTGTGACAGCAATGAAAAGCAGCAGTGATAAATGTGTAAAGTGATCCTCAAGAAGAAGAGAGATGATGCTAAGGTAATGATGAAGAAGAGCAATGAGACCATTCACATCAAATGTTGAGTCAGGAAAGAGGAGATAAGAGACTTCTAGATCAGATATGGCCTTTTGTGTT
The DNA here is from genome assembly GCF_037157495.1 of Lathamus discolor. Classification (NCBI taxonomy): domain Eukaryota; kingdom Metazoa; phylum Chordata; class Aves; order Psittaciformes; family Psittacidae; genus Lathamus; species Lathamus discolor. The sequence continues at coordinate 100,986,224 of NC_088885.1, read as the reverse complement.
AAAGAGTTTTAAATGGTTCAGATTTCATCCTTTGTATATCACTTAGTTTTTCAGCTGTGCTCCCTCAGCTGGCTCAGCTGGAGTATCTTTGTGGTAGCAGGGAGATTGCACATAAAGTGGAACATAAGAAAAAACAAAAGGGCCAACTTCTTGTTTGAAGCACAATGTTCTCTAAAGCACAGGTATTACAAGTATCTTTTGGAGTTGTACATAGGTAGTTGGACATTTTTATTTTGTGGCTAAGGAATCTGTCCTAAATGCATCTGCCAGTTTGTGAGCGAATGGGAGCAACAACCCTTCCTTCTTGTAATTACCATACTTTTCTCTGTTTCTTTTCTTTGTTTGGCCTTATTTTTTTAATTTTTCTTTTAGCAGGAAACATTTCTACTTTCTCTGTTCTTTCCCGTTGGTTACATCATTGTTCAGGAGAGTAACTCCATCATAAAAATGGAGAAAAATAGAAGGATAAGGTACTAACACTACTCGGATCTTTTTTTTTTTTTTTTCCCAAGAGGTTTTTTAGAATTGAAAGGATAATAAAGGTTTACACTGGAATGGTTTACAAAATGGATTTCCTGAGATCTTTAAATGATGATTACAGAAAAGACTTCACAAACTGAAAAGTCCTTATTTCATAGAGCAGACGAAAATGTTTGGGAGTGGTTGTGTACATTATCATCCTAAAGGAAAAATACATACATAACACTATACCCATGGGAAAAGGAAAAAACCAAACTCAAACAAACAAACAAAACAAACAAAAAAATGAAACACCCCACCCCCACCCCCCGGAAAAACTATGAACAATATTGTAATGTGCTGTGATAACAAAAAAACCCTCACCTTTAAAAAATATATGAGAAATGAGCATAGTGTCAACATAGCTAGACATCACACACACACTGAACCAGTCAAACCAAAATGATCTAGTGAATATCATTCTTAGGTTTAGCTTAAGGCAAACATCAGGTAAAATGCACGAAGCTAATACCAGCTCAGCTAATCCACAGTAATTTACTAAGTTGTATACAGAACACATGTAGCTGTGTTAATCAGCCAAACTTTCTTCCCATAAAATGAAAAAAGTATGTAGTCAATTATCAGGTTTTAGCATTCTCTTTATAGCTAATTGTACTTGCATAAACTTGAAGTTGCTTAAACTACCTTGTCTGTTCGAACCAGCTTGCTTGAACTGCTTTCTGTTTTTAAGTGGCTGTATAATAATAAAAAAAACTCATAGGAAAGGCAAAATATTTACTTTAAGAAACAACCCCTTTTAATATTTTGAGTTTTATAGATCACATTGAGGTATTTTGCTATTGTGTGATACCCAATAAAAGTTATCTATCTTTACTGTTTGCAGTATAGTGGACTTGGCTAATATTTACAGTGATTATATACAGAATAAAATTAATTGAAATGAAATATTTCAGTTATAGCATTTTAATTGAATTCATTTTTGTTTATTTATTAAGAGAAAAATTTATAATTTGACTCTGTTCCCACAATATATGCATCTTTTGTCACTACAATAGTGTTTTTTTAAAGGTTATACCTAGTTATTAGACAACTTGTTTCTAAAGGAGTTTCCAAGATCAAGTAATCATTACCATTCTCACTTTGTCTGGCCTGCTCTGTTTATACAGGTCAACACTTCACTGGAAAAATCATTGCATTTCATTGTGTACTTCTCTAGGAGGTACTAGACCAACTCTGTGTTTCAGTGGGATTTAGGCACTTACATATAGCAATTTTAAAATCCAAGGCTTCAGCATTTCCCTAGGTGACAAATATAATTAATTCAAATCTGAATTCACATATTTAGATTTCTCCTTATATATTTATTTATACACTATTTCCATTAGCAAATACTTATAAATATACATAAATGTGTGTGCATGTTCATGTATTTCCTTCAGGAAGTCTTTCATTCTTCCTTGATTTTACAATGGATGCATGGATGTGCAAATAAAATATTTAAGAAAGGATCATGAGAGAGGTCTTGGAAAGATTAAGGAAAAAAACAGTTATAAAGTATATGAACTTGGTAAGAGATATTGATTTGTAAATGAACTACTAATATATGCTAAAAAATCCATATAATTCAAAGATGACTCAATGACTCTCGATGACTGCAGCCAAGGGAGGACTGCTTTTTTGCAGCTAACGTGATAACAAACAAATCAATCAAGCTAAAATCAACTTATGTAAAATACATTACAAATATAGTATACAAAAAAAAAAGGCAAATACCTGAAACCCTTGTTCTTCTCGTGTCATTTATAAATCACATTCATAGAAATTGTTTTATATAAATCAGATTACCTGTACTTTTAATTACACAAATTATGTATCATATATTTAAATAGGTGATATAGATCACCTTTTTTTTTGTGTCAATCTTTCGATTTCTTCTCAGCTACTTATGCTTTGGGAAGATCCATGGAATTCTTCCTACTTTTCCAATAAAACTAGAAATATTTTTATGTAGGAAAACCTAACAACCATGAATGACACAGTATGTTTAAGAAGGAACTGGGATTTGTTTTGAAACAGAATTTGGAAGACAACACTTTACACACTAATAAAACTATAATTTTATGCATATTGACTTCTTAAATGAGGGGGGGTTCAACTTTACATAATTGTGGCTTTTCAATCTGCAAAAATTCCTTAATAACATAGCCTCTAAAGTTTGATTTTGTTGTTGGTTACTAATGTTTATAGCATGAATTATGAATTTGAGTTTATCTTGAATAAGGAAATTTTTTGTATTTGCAGCACTAAAACTGAAGCCCAGCCATAACATTTGTATGACTGGTAAAAATGATAAAAATCTCTGCTACACTGAAGGAAACCTCCTACTAATTGCCATGGAAATAAATTAGTTAAGAGCACAGAATTGAATACAAAGGTTACCAGAAACCTTTTAACTGAAATTAGGCAATCACCAACTTTATGTATGATAGATTCATTTAAATAATTAAAAAAAAAAAAAAAGGCATTTTGCTTTTCAGTAAGTGAGGGATGAAAGACAGTTGATTCTCTGACGTACCTGTGTTTCAAGCTCCTAGAAGCTACATTTTGAATTTAATCTTCTGAATTACACAAGATTTGTATATTTGGTAAAAGAAAACATTGCCATTAAACTCAAGGTAAGAAATTATTCTACATTGTTTTATGTATTTTTATATAAAAAGTTACAAGTAGCAAGCATATGACACAGAAATGGAACAGTAACGGCAATAATTGTGAATGCATGCTTTTTACAATGTATCTAATAAAGGGTTTTTTGCCAACTCAAATATTCAGTAAACACACATGCAGATTATTTTCTCAATGTCAAATTCAGTCATATTGCTAGATGCTTATCCAACAAATATTTCTATCAAGGAAATTATGAATGGCTAAATACCTGATTTCAATAAATTCTTCCTGAAATTGGGAATTTAACTTGCAACAAAAAGAAGAGAGAAAAAGAGAAATGACCGATAAGCATAATAACCAAAGTCTTATTGCCTTCTAGTAATTTTACTCAACACTGTTTGCTGAATTTTGTCATGATATGAGAATAGCTGGTCAGAGAGTCCATAAAACCTCTAGCTGGTGTTTCCGAGGACGATAGTTTCATATTTCATTGTAGCATGTTCAAAATCACCCAGGAGCGCACTATTCTCAAGCAGTCTATATAATGAAAACAACGTACATATAACAAAAGTTCAATGAAAATCTTCTCCTACATATCACGCAACATACAAGTAAACAACAGACATAAAACATATCAAATAAAACTGAAAAAAAAAAAAAAAGGACAGACCTCAAGAGCTAATTTCTTCTTCAGGCTTGCAGCAAATCTCCGAATGTATTTAAAAACTAAGGAACACTTGGTGGCCAGCAGCCCAATTAGAAAATAATATATTATTGTGCAATGGGAATATTTTGCTAAGGAAGTGGGATATGTCTGTACTTCTTGGGTTTGGACAAAGGCAATGAAATGAAATTAGAAACATGTCCACTCTCAGAAATTGAAATAATTCACTGTAGATTTTTCCATTCAGAATTTGAAAGACTGCATGATTAGTTGTCTGAAAGCAAAACAAGTTAAAATATGTTCTCCCTGTGAGGAAAAATACAGAAAAAATATTTACCTAATCTAGAAGCAGTAAAAGCATTAACAGATTCTTTCAAAGTAAAATTGCTGTACAAATACATACATATAAACATGTATACACACATATCTAAGTTTATATACATATATACACATATACATATATAAATTGACAAACTAGCAGCTATCTACAACTCCATTATAAACATCTGAGATTATATTTATTAAGTGTTGATAACAACTTCTAAAAAAAAAAACAACCTACGAAACAACTCAAAAAAGGAAGTTTAATTTGCAAACACTAACGTTACTGCTACAGAATATCTAAATTTCTCAGTACTACCACATACCCTTCCCCTGACACCTCAACAGGTTGGATTAATAACAAGAACTGAAATTAGATAGTTCCATATCTTCCTGTCTTAGGTTAGATTACCAGGTTTTACATGCTATTTCATATGCTGGGACTCTAAATTATATTTTCATAAATAAAAAAAAAAAAAACCAAACAAAACACCAGAACCATGCAAAACATCTGCATTTATAAAGTGTTTGGAATGAAGATTATGTTTAGCTAGGGGATGACTATAATACTTTCAGGAATAAGGAATTATCAGATTTTGTTTTGTTTACAATGTGGTCATCTGTCTTTCAGTTTTCTCAGTATTCAAACATGGCACTCTCCAAACAAGGTGACATGTCATTTGAGAACTAACATGCATTTTAGTAATATAACAAATACAACGGAAAGCAACAAATTGTTCAGTTGTTGTAAAGGTATGTTTACTTACCTCAGTATTTTCTCTTAGACCCTAGTTGTGTTGTACTCAGACTCATGTTTGCTTAGAGACCCAATGAGGCAGAACCTGGAATGTTATGGCTATTTCATTCAAAATAATAATGTTTGCATAGAAAAAAATATATACATACAGATACTTAACAGTACAACTTGATAATCTGATCAATATTAATGGAACAATTTACATTGGCATGCAATTAGATTAAAATAATCACTTTTTTTAAGAGACAGAAATGCATTAATATGCAAAGAAAATATGGAGGGCATGTAAACAGTAACAAGAACTGCATAAATAATGCTTTTATGAAAATACAAATATATATAAAAAGTTTCTGTGGCTGGGTTTTTTTTCAAATAAATTGCTCATAAATGCTTTTGCATCTGCTTTTTTTCTTGTACTTGTAAAATTTTAATAATTCATATTTACAGTCTTAAAAAGTGCAATATACAGTAGAAATAGTTCTTTTGTTAAAAATATGCTTGACTTTTTTTAAATTTGTCAAATATTTGACAATTTTTTTATTGATTAGAAAGATTCATTTTAATTACATTCTTATGTATAAATATATAAATTTTCTTTATTCACTATGTTGTCTCATGTTCTAGTCTATCTACCTATATGTATGTTACTATGACAAAACTAAGACACTGCGATTAATAATGGAACAGCTACAGTAAAGTTTGGAAATATTGAAATTCAGTACATGAAAAATAATGTTTCATGTGAAAAGGGGTTTCTTTACTCCCGAATTATGCTTCTCATTACTGGCCATGCATCAAAATGAATATATGTATGTTTTTATTTATTCATGTATTGATTTAGAGACATTAGATCGATAGTGGATGATACTCAAGGGCACCTCAGTTAAAAGGAAACCACATGTATGTGGCTCTTATAAAAATGAGATTCACACAGAATCTTTGGTTTTTAAAAATTATACCTGTTCTCTGTTGACTTCTGTATGTATGTGAGTATGTGTAAAATGGTGAAAGAAAAAGACAATGTAGAAATGTAAAACTGAGATACAGGGTCCTTCAGGAAACAGGAACAGAGATGAGAGAGAGACAGGAAGAGAGAGATAATATAATGGTATGTGCTATCAGGAAACAGAAATTCAAACAACAAATAAAGAAGAAATATGTCTTTACTGAATAAAGTGTGAATATGTTTGGGCAATCAAGTCCTTACACAATAGTCTTCATCAAAAATCTATTGATACTGACCGCTGAACAGCTTTATCATGTCTGGACAGCCTGTGACTTGTGGTTGGTACCTCTTCAATTTCGTCTATCTCGCACGCATCTGCAGCATCTTGTGAGTAGCTATGCTTCATGACAAGGATATTTCTCCTGTTCATGGGCTGAATGAGTGGTTTTACAGGCTGGGGTTGAATTTCTGTCAAGACAGAAGCATCTCTTGTGCTGAGGTTACTACGGCTGCCCTTAATGCTAGACACTTGTGATCCACAGTGATGGTCATGAATGCATTTTGAAGAGGATCTCCGCAGTTTATGATAATTTTCAAAGTCATCTGCAACATCAGCAAGGTCAGCTGTAGGCCCTGTCCCTCTGAGGGTGCATAACTCATAATGAGGAGGCTCAAATACCTCTTGAAACACGGTTTGATCAAAGTCTGTTTTCCTTTGGACAAATTTTTTACGAGGCTGCTTGATCTGTACTATAACAGAGATAACAATGAGGATGATCACAATGCAAGAAGTCACTCCAATTATAGTCCCACTGGTATTTGTAAGTTGGTCCAACAGGTTAGCTTTTCTTTTTTCTGTGTGACAGAAGAAAAAAAAAAGGCACAGCATTAATTGCAGTTTGAGAGACTCATGAGTCCCATGCTCTGCCAGTGAGGAGGGGTATAAGAAACCGTGAGGGAGTAGAGACAGGACACCTGGCCCAAACTAGCCACAGGGTTATTCCATACCACAGCACATCATGCCCAATATATAAACTGGGGGCAGTTACCCAGAAGGGGTAGATCGCTGCTCAGGTTGGGCTGGGTATTGGTCAGCGGGTTGTGAGCAGTTGTATTCTTTTATTTCCCTTATCATTATTATTATTGGTGTTACAGAAGTTGTTTGTGTTATACTTTAGTTACTGGACTGTTCTGATCTCAACCCATGAGAGTTACATTCTTTCGATTCTCCACCTCATCCCTCTGGGAGCAGGCGGAGAAAGAAGAGGGGAGAGTGAGCAAACAGCTGCGTGCTTCTGAGTTTCCAGCTGGGCTTAAACCACGACAGTTCTTTGTGGTGCCCAAAGTGGCATCACATTACTTCTCTGTGATTTGCTTTCGTATGGCTGCAGACACATGATATGGTGACTGAGCCTTGTAGAACTGCTGCATGTCAAAAAGCATTCACATAAGTCTCCCACAGGCATAGCAAGACTGAACAACAGTGATTAGGTTGCAACACCCAGTTTAGTGTAATTTTTCTTGACAATTTAAAGTGTATCAAAGGGCTTAATAAAAAGCTTTTGAAACTAAAGTTATTGGCACCAAAGCAATAACATCAATCTCTTCATAATCTCCTAGATAACAAAAATTAACTTTTCAGTACTCCCCATTGCGTGCTTTTGTAGTGTCACCTGGGGTTTCTCTCACTGACACAGGCTCTGGAGAAGTAGCAGAATTAGAAAAAGCAACACAGCAACAAGCAACATTTTTGTTGGAATCAGTCAGAAAATAAGAGAGGATAATCTCACAAGGCCCAGTAGAAAGGTACTTGACAAATTAAAGGTGAAAATAATTCTGTAAATGAGAGTGGGGAAGTTTTTCTGTTTTTTTCTCCTTGCTGAATAAATAAACAGATAATTATTTCTCATTCATATATTTAGTTTCTTTAAAGAATATTATGCCATTTACTGTGTTCTTTTGAAGTACGTTTTCATTTGTGTTTTACCCTATTGCACTGCTTGTCAGGATTTTACAGGCTTCAGCAGACTTATGGCCTGACTGCTAATCCATCTCATTCTGATTTTTTTTCTTGATTGGTTCCTAAATTTGGCATACCCCATGTTTCCAGGAACAAATCTGCAGCAGACGGAGGGCAGGGTGGGAGGGAAGTAAACTATCTCCCTAGCTTTCAATGTCAGATTGTTAAGCTCTTTTCCCTGAAAACAACACAGATGCTGATTTATTTTTCTTTTAATTTTTTTATTTTTTTCCCTAGAAACACAGAGCAATATTTAGACACTGTTCTCAGCACCTGGTTAAGAACATCAGCTCCCACCCGTGAAAGAGATATTATGCTTGATTTCCCGTGTTTATTCCTTGCTCTTCAATTTCTCTTGATTATAGGTAGATTTGGTTGCTTTTTTACAGTGTTAATTACACTTCACCTTGGATTTTTAGCCCACCTGGGCTGTTACAGGTATGGAATGTAGCTAGAAGACACCTGCTACCCGTATGTTACTCCACTACAAAGGGAACTATGACAAACAAACCAAAATATGACTTCTAATTACATTTTAGAGTGTATAGGAAACAGAGACCAGGTGATCAGAAAGCTTTCCAGAAGGACATAACCAGCCAGGAGGACATAACCAACACAAAACACCAAGCAAAACAAATGCAGACACTAAAAGGAAAACCCACCCGTAATTTTACCTTTCTTCATTTTCTCAATTGCTTGGCGTATGCTCTCCCTAAATTGTTCTTCCTGAGCTTTGACCCATCTGGCACATACTTAACAAGAAGCTAAGGATAATATGCTGTATCCCATGCAGGCAAAATGACTTGACATTTCTAGTTATGCACATTACCTTTGCAGTGGTTTTCATCCCAAGGATACACACAATTCTGGAGTCCATTGCAGACCAATGTATTATTAATACACATATTACTGTGGCAAAAGAATGCGTTGGCTTCACAAGGGGCTAAAAACAAGAAACAAAAAAGCTGATATTAAGCAGTAAATCATTCAGCTCTCTGTGACAAACATATCCAGGAGTGATCATGCAATCTGTGACAGAAAAAATCTATACAACACAGGTTTCTTGAGCTTATTCAGTAGTTGCCATGCAGCACTGAGAGCACTCATGTCATACACTAGTTATTGTTCTGTGGCAAAAGATTTTCAGCTCTGAAACAGATGGACTTTCCTATAGTCTGACTCTCATAGCTGTAGTAGGCTGGCCCCCTGTACATTGTTATGGAGTCATTGATGTGTTACCAACAGTTTTAGCCACAGATCCAAAACAAAATTAACTCTATCCCAGCCATACGTAGTATATGAGAAATAATCTGTACTGAAGTTTGTTGCTAAAACTCCAGCTTTATATGAAAACTTGTGAATCAAAGAAGACATGTACTTAGTCCTCATACCAACTGTGCCTGGACATGTATACACAGAGAAAATAAATTTATTTTTAAAACATTTTGGTCATAGAAAGGCTACAGCTTAAAAAGGACCCTTTTGAGCACAGATATGAAGACTGGAAAAAAGCAACTGTCCTCTGCATCCCTGAAGTCTAGGAGAATCTAGGTCTAGGAGAATTATGCAGATTAAAACTGCAGGATGATGGCTTTGCTGATGTCCATTTAATATTACTGTGAAGAAGCAGCTTGGAAGCTATCAGGAGGAATTGTACACATCAGAAGGAACTGGGCTACTTGCTCGAGTTTTGGGAGATTTGTGTTAGCATTGTAAAGATGTACTCCAAAATTATGCAAGAGAGTAAAGTTAAATTACTCCTTATATTTATTTTTTTAAAACCAAACCAGAAGGTTCAGAAAAATAACTACAAATTTTATAAGTGTTAAATCTGGAAAAAAATAAACTGTTTATGTATTTTTTTTTAAGTCAAACAAACCACAAGCATTATTATAATTATTTTTAAAGGAAAGCTAAAAAATAGCATAAGACCCATAAGTAATCAGAAAGGAGATATTCATATTGTTGATACTTAGAATTTGATGCTCCATGGCAGTTTTTCTCCTCTGCAACTTTAAAAGCAGTTCCTATGACAACATATATGCACACTCCAGAGGCTGGCTCAGAGCAGATGACTGCTTCAGTGGTTTGCTAACTAAGGGTTGTACAGAGGATTTATACTGTAGAACTTAATGACTCTATATATCATGGCAAGAAATCCACTTTTCAATAAGTGCTGAAGTTCAGATATCCATAACTGACTATAATGTCTTCTTTAGAGCAGCTATGGTTTGTTAAACAAATAGTAAATGACATCAGAACTTGTGCACACTCCCAAATACTCAACTATCTGCTCAGATACAACCATATACATATACCGTATCTTTTAGCCAATGCGGAAAAAAGATGAGCCAGACTGGTTCTGCCCTGGTTCAATTTTCGAAAAAATCTAGTATACCATCCCCTAGCCTGAAATGACCCTAGCTGGGTGTTAAGTTTGTTACAGGAAGGATTTTACTTTAAACTGGACAGAAAGAACAGAAGAGCATGTATTTGTGGATTCCCCAGCACTGGGCACTTTTATGATTCAGCTGGACAGTGTGCTGGGACATCTAGTCTTGGTCATGCTTTGCCTAGAAAGGTTGCACCAGATGATCCTTGAGGTCGCTTCCAACCTGGCATTCGACAATTCTACAATACAGGTGTATTAGCAAGGAGCGTGCTTTGGGGAAGTGCTTATATTTCTGTTCTTCTCATTTGGGGACAGTGAAGGCTGAGCGTGGAAGATACTTCATCACATCATCCTGGGCTGCATCAAAAGGAGTGTGACCAATAGGTCGAAGGAGGTGATCCTGCCCCTCTGCTCTTGTGAGACCTCACCTGGAGTATTGTGTGCAGTTCTGGTGTCCTCAACATAAAAAGGACATGGAACTGCTGGAACAAGTCCAGAGGAGGGCCACGAGGATGATCAGGGGACTGGAGCACCTCCCGTATGAAGATAGGCTGAGGAAGTTGGGTCTGTTCAGCCTGGAGAAGAGAAGGCTTCATGGAGACCTCATAGCAGCCTTCTAGTACCTGAAGGGGGCCTATAGGGATGCTGGGGAGGGACTCTTCGTCAGGGACTGTAGTGACAGGACAAGGGGTAATGGGTTAAAACTTAAACAGGGGAAGTTTAAATTGGATATAAGGAGGAAATTCTTTCCTGTTAGGGTTGTGAGGCACTGGAATGGGTTGCCCAGGGAGGTTGTGAGTGCGCCATCCCTGGCAGTGTTCAAGGCCAGGTTGGATGAAGCCTTGTGTGGGATGGTTTAGTGTGAGGTGTCCCTGTCCATGGCAGGGGGGTTGGAACTAGATGATCTTGAGGTCCTTTCCAACCCTAACTATTCTATGATTCTATGATGTGATACATCATATAAGGAACCCAGCAGAGGCACTATTATCCTTTTACGCTGCAGCTGTAGTCCCTGCTTCCAGGTAAGACAAGGATCTTTTGGGAACTAGTTCTTTCCAACACACAGACAGGATCACACTGCCTGCTCTAAGCAAAAAAGTGAAATGGAGAGAGAGAAAATTTATGAAGGGGAAACCAAAGAAGACCTATGTAGCCACTCATTCAAGTTGCATGTTGATAAGTAGGAAGTATACAAGAAAGGAAGACCTACATGGCAATGGAGAAAGCACAAGGAGTGACAAGGGAATGAAACAAAAAAGAAACAGGATTAGGAAAGTTTATGTTAATAAAGCCACAAATAATACGAAGAAAAAAAAAAACAATCAAACACCAAAACACCAAAAAACATGCAGAATGGCAAGAAAGGCCTTAGAAGTGAACTGCTGAAGACAAGAGTATTGTATCTGAGCAGAAAGAACCTCCTAGATGTCTATGACATGCGCTTGCTGCTTTAAAATCTGATTTAATCCTGAATGCAACAACAACAAAAGAATTAATAGTGGAAAAACAACTCCCAGAAGAATAGACAGCAATTTAAGGGAAAGGACAGTTGTGCAAGGGTGAAATATAGGAATTTAGAAGAATGGTGGTGGTAAGCAGGAAAGGAGAACTAGAGGAAAATAGCAAAGGAATTGAAAGGAAGAGAAAGAGAAAACTGCACAGCAGACATAGGTGACATTTAAGACATTCTGTACAGAAAGGAATGATGAGATTTTATATAGAATGAAAAATATTAGGAAATGTTTCAGAAATTAGAGAGAAAAATAAGAGCAGATTTAAGAAGGGATAATTATACAAACTGATGGCAGGGAGACCGGGAAATGAAAGACAAGAGAAAAGAAGAAAAAAGAAAGAAAAATTCAGTTCCTCTAAATTGTGTTGTTGAACTCTGGAGGAAAGAGATGGTATGTGAATAAATGTCAAAACTAGATTAATAATGAAGCAGAGTAATTTCAGATTAAGTGCAACAAATTTGCATGAGAAAAACTCAATTCTAAGATTCCTAAACCTAATGACAAACAACTCCTTTTTTTTGTTCATGATTACAAAATTAGTATAGTCAGGTCCTCTCTGTGGTGTTGAACTTGGAGTGATTAAGCTGGACAAAAAAAAATCAATACATTCTCCACACTCTAATGAAGGCTTTCTGTTGGAATGAATGAAAGCATCAAGGGAAGCTGAAAATTTGTCAGTCCCACTGTATGCTGGAGGAATTAAGGGGTTTGCCCTTGAAGAGGCAGAACAGAGGGGTCTTGGGATGCTGCACCAAGGACATTCTAGTAATAGCAAAAAGATACATGAACTGGTAGTAAACAGGATTCTTTTACAGCAAGATCAATCTGGTCTGATGCTTTCCTGAAGCTGTTACAGAACACAGGATGAGAATGGAATCAAGCAGACAAAGCATGTGGCAGCAACACTCGATGGCTTAACCTAAGTCTTGAACACCATTTATGGCAATGCCTCAGTGTGTAAATACTTAAATATGAAGAAAGGTTGTGGATGCTTCCACAAAAAGAAGCTACTGCTATCCTTAGCTTCAACTAAATAAAGCAACACAAACCTCTCCACCCAGCAAAACCCCTACTCTGTCAGTCAGTGGTCTTCCCCACAACTATATAATGCCCTTTATATGAGACAGCAGCAGGAATTCACAGAGCTATGCCTTGAGCTGAGCAAGGATCCAAGTGAGAGTTTTTGGTTCAGGATTAGTAGGCAGCCCAGTGTCTGCCCACAGCCACAGATACTGTAGTTGGTGTCTGTCTGCTAAGAGCTACCCGATCAGGGATGAGAAGTAGATCAAACCTTCTTCAGAGATCTAGAAGAAGCCTTGTATTTGCAGGTCCTGGTCTTTATTGGGAATTTTAACCCCTTGATATGTGGGGAAAAAATACAGCAGGGCACAATAAATCCAGGAGGTTTCCAGAGTTTGTTGATGATAACTTCTTGACACAGGTAATCAGGCTGATAAGGGGAGTTCTGCTAGGCATCATACTTTTATAAGCAAGGAAGAACCAGTCAGGGATGTGACTGTCAGGTGCAGCCCTGCTGCAGTGATCATGAGATGGTGGAGTGTAAGTTGCTGCAAAGAGGGACTACGGCAAAAAGTGGGACCACGACTCTGATCCTTGGGAAGGAAAAAATTCCACTGTTGAGGGGTCTGCTTGGAAGAATGCCATGGGAGGTGGTCTTGGAAAGACAGGGGTTCCTGAAGAGTTTGTCGACTCTGTCAGATCACCTCCTCCAAGCTCAACAGAAGTCTACCTGGAGAAGCAGAAAATCAAGTGAAGGTGGCAGTCAGCCTGCAAATGAACAGTGAGCTCCTGACTAAACTCAAACATAAAAAGGACACATGAAAGGATAGCAGCAGGGCTGTAGAGGGCAACAAAAAAGACTTCTACGGGTATGTCAGCTGCTAAAGCAAGATGGGGCAAATGTGAGTGTGATGATAAATAGGGCAGGGGACCTGGTGACAAATGACATGGAAAAGACTGAGGTACTGTATGCCTTCTTGAGTTGAAAGAGAAAACCTGGAGCAAGGAAGAGGACCACGTTAGTGAATATTTAAACAAACTGCACAGACATGAGCCCATGGGCTCTAATGCAATACCCCTAGTAGTTGCCTAATGTAATTGTGAAATCACTCTTGATTGTCTCTGAAAGATCATGGTGATTGGAGGAGATTTCTGAGGACTGGAAGAAAGGAAATGTCCCCCCATCTCTGAGAAAATCAAGGAGAATGCTGAGAGCATTCAGTCAGCCTCAACTTGATCCCTGGGAAGGTGACAAAGCAAATAATCCTGAAAGCCATTTCCAAACACATGAAGGACAAGAATTTTGTCTGGATGATCTTATGAAAAGGAAATCATGCTTGACATGACTGCTATGATTGGCTTGGTGAATGAGGTGAGAGCAGTGAATGTTGTGTTTCTCTACTTAAAAGCTTTCAACCCACAAGTTCCAGGCAGTGCAAAACTGTGAGGACTGGTTAATAGACAAAGTGGTTGGGTGGCTGTATAGATGGGCAAAGAAGGTCACCAGTATCCTGGGCTGCATTAGAAAGAGCATGGGCAGCAGGCTGAGAAACGTGAGCTTCCCTCTTCTCTGCACTGGCAAGGCTACATCTGCAGTGAGTGTGTACATAGTTATGGTCTCTTGGGCACAAGAGAGGTATGGATATACTGGAGTACATCCAACAAAGGCCACAAAGACCATCAAAGGCTTGGTTCATCTGGCAGATCTGATCAACATGTACAAATACCTGATGGGAAGGAACAAAGGAGACAGAGACAGGCTCTTCTCAACAGTGCCTAGTGACATGACAAGAAGTGATCAGTACTGAATGAAATACAGGAAATTCCCCTTGAATGCAACAAACTTTTGGAGGCTGGTCAAAGACTGTGCTGGAGCTGCTTTCCCAGAGAGGTTGTGGAGACTCCGTCACTGAAGATATTCAAAACCCAACTGGATACAGCTAGCCCTAAGCAACTTGCTGTAGCTGACTGCTTCAAGCAGGAGGATTGGACTAGGCCATATCCTGTAGCCCATTCTAACCTCAACCCTTCTATGACTTTCTGAAAAGACGGCTTCATAATTAGATTAAAAGTAACAGCTGGGAACACACAGTTATGTTATTTCTCCTGTGTCCTAAAGCTGCCTTGAGTCAAGCTCTGCCAAGATATTGGCCTAGAAATAAGTGAGACAGCATATTCAGCACAATGAACAATTCATAATAACACCAGTGAGCAAATTAGAACTATACATATAATTCAACCTCATCTATTTCAATAACTTTGAGTATCTTGATATTTTATTTTTTTTCTGCATGAAAACCCTATAGTTTAAACTACTTATTAAATCCAGTCTGGATTTGAACCAATAATTATTTTTCTGTAAAATGATATTTTATATGAATAATATAAATAAAGGAAAAAATCTTCAAGCACTATCATTCTACATTATTTTTAATGTTAATATTTTGTTTTTAAGAATTTGTGTGATGTGTAGGGATATCTTGTATTGTAACATATAAGAAGATTTTATAGTTTCTGCAATAATTATAATGTAACATCATCTGCATTGCAACAATTATTTATACTGAACACAAGATGGTGCACTTAACCTAGAAGATCTACAAGCAAAGTATTTTGTGAGTTAACAGGAATAGACATAATATCCCAGAATCTTCTTCAGGTTTAGGAAACCTATACTTTAAAAATCCTACAATAATAGCAACCCTACTTCTGTTACCTGGCATGTAAATATATTTTTCTTCCAATACAAGTTAGGAGATTGTTATAATGATTATCTTTCAAGAATCGGTTGCCCAGGGAGGTTGTGAGTGCTCCATCCCTGGCAGTGTTCAAGGCCAGGTTGGATGAAGCCTTGTGTGGGATGGTTTAGTGTGAGGTGTCCCTGTCCATGGCAGGGGGGTTGCAACTAGATGATCTTGAGGTCCTTTCCAACCCTAACTATTCTATGATTCTATGATTCTATAAGAAGGTTACCATCACAGTATTCAAAAAAAGCCTGAGTTCAGTATTTGAAGGTAACTGCTTTCAAAATTCATAAAAATTGAGGCAATGGAGTTGTCTGTATTCTCTTGCTTTTAGAATGTTTTGGGAATGCATATGGAGCCAATAATCTCTACTTTTTCATTTATTAATGTAAAATGATCATAAATTCTTTTAATCCTGAGTAGCCCTAAGGCAGAAAAACATAAAGAGCATTAATAGTTCTTCCATATGTCATTTTTACAAAGTAACATGAAATAAAAGCAGTCATATTGTATATATTTTTTAAAAAATGACTGCTTTCACTGAAACAACAAAATAAATATTCACAGGTAATGCATGCGCAGTTATACATTAAAATGTCAATTTATATAGAAACATAGAATAGTTAGGGTTGGAAAGGACCTCAAGATCATCTAGTTCCAACCCCCACCTCACAATAAACCATGCCACACAAGGCTTCATCCAACCTGGCCTTGAACACTGTCGGGGATGGAGCATTCACAACTTCCTTGGGCAACCCATTCCAGTGCCTCACCACCCTAACAGGAAAGAATTTCCTCCTTATATCCAATTTAAACTTCCCCTGTTTAAGTTTTAACCCGTTACCCCTTGTCCTATCACTATAGACCCTAATGAAGAGTCCCTCACCAGCATCCCTATAGGTCCCCTTCAGATACTGGAAGGCTGCTATGAGGTCTCCACGCAGCCTTCTCTTCTCCAGGCTGAACAGACCCAACTTTCTCAGCCTGTCTTCATACGGGAGGTGTTCCAGTCCCCTGATCATCCTCGTGGCCCTCCTCTGGACTTGTTCCAGCAGTTCCATGTCCTTTTTATGTTGAGGACACCAGAACTGCACACAATACTGCAAGTGAGGTCTCACGAGAGCGGAGCAGAGGGGCAGGATCACCTCCTTTGACCTGCTGGTCACACTCCTTTTGATGCAGCCCAGGATACGGTTGGCTTTCTGGGCTGCGAGCGCACACTGCTGGCTCGTGTTCATTTTCTCATCGATCAACACCCCCAAGTCCTTCTCCACAGGGTTGCTCTGAATCTCTTCTTTGCCCAACCTGCAGCTGTGCCTGGGATTACTCCGACAAAAGATACAAAGATATAAAGAACTACAGCAATTAAATATTCTGAGTGTTATACTATTGTGATGTGGTGACATTAATGACAAAACACATTATCTCTCTGTGTTGAGCATCATTTCTGGGGGCAAATTTTATACTTTTATAAATGCAAACACAGCCAGGTCAAAATATTTTTACAAGATGAAGCTGAAAGCTAACTTGTTACAGACCCGGTGTGAAGTCTGGCAGTTCCACTTGAGTGCAGTGCTTTTCTCAGTGTATTTACACTGTTTCTCAGCACTGTGCAGAGTTAAGTGCAACTTTCCTTTCCTGAGCAAGCTAGCTTCACTGTCTATGTCATACTCCATTGAACAGTGTGAACCCTTTGAGTCTGTTTCAAGACAAGGATTTCAGTCAGGACTCCTAATCTTAACTGAATGCACTACCTTACTTGCTATTTTTAGGCTTCTGTCTTTCCCTGCCCCCCCTTTCCTTCTTGTCATAACATTTTTGAAAGGTCTTGCTTTCTACTGAGGGTGAATGGGAAGTTTCTGAAATCTGAACAATGGTTAGAGAAATATTTTACACTGAACTCAGACATTTCACACCTACTCTTCACGTAGTCAGGATTGCTCATTGCATTATGCTCTGCACATGAATTCTTTAGGTAGAGATAATTTGGATTTTTGCACTCTTCATTGCTGAAATATAGAGCTTTCTTTCTTTAATGACAGAAAGTTAAATTCTTCAGATGTTTCTTGAATCATCCTTGAAACAGAAGTTTTCTCTCGGCCTCTCCAAAGAGCAGTCCTCCACTCAGGTTGAGAGACTGTTTCACCTACTTTGTGAAAATTATTAAATTATCGAAATGGTTTTAGTACTGTACACCACAAGTATATTACCTAAAGTAAAATTACTTCTATTTTCATTTGCCACTAATGAAAAAAAAAAAAAAACCAAAACCAAACCAAAACCCAACATATTAAAATACAGCCATTAGACACCTGAAATGTGCTTAATATTGAATTTTTCTTCTCAGTCACCTTCAGGCAGCTCTGCTCAAGATAAATGTAACTTTTATGGACAGTTAATGGCAGATACATATTGATAATCTAGTCTTTAAAAAACATTTAATGTGATTTCATGATAGCTTTTTTTCTGAAATAAGAAGTAAACAAAGAATGGCCGCTCAGGAACATATGCTCAGAGCTCCAGTCTGTGTTCAGTTTAGACAGTTATTTTGTTCGGGGTCCGACAGCTATTGGGATGCTTAGCCAGTGAAGAGATAGATATTCACTAGAGAGAGCTGCAAACAGCACAGAGAAGAAAATCACAGGTGAGTGCGCACCACTAACGTGGCAATCCCAGTAGTTTCTTTTTTATATTTCAGTGTGGAAGCAGGGAGCAAAACCACCAAAACTGTAATCTATTTACACTCCTAAAGGGAGTGCAAAGGGAAACCATCTCTTCACTTGTGTTGCACTTATCACTTTGCTGTTCCCTATTTCAGTAGTTTCTTTTGCATCACCAGAATAAACACCATCATTAATACTGCATACCTGCAGTGCCTTTTCCCCATTAGAGAGTTGACCACTTTGGGATGATCATCTTCAGGGATTATGGCTGTAAACAAGGACTTGGGCACTGTTTCTCAGTAAAACTGTGCACTACTCTTCTAAACATGGCTCTAGGTTTCTATCAAATATTAGTTTTTGTTAATAAAAAGAAAACCAAAATGATAGAACTTGTGCTCTGTTAGGAAAGCCACATGTGACAGGGCTTTAAAAACAGGCTTAGAGCTCAAAGCAGAAACAAAATAGAAGAAGGAATGACATTTTTCTCATCTGGGATTTGTGATACAGGGCTACGGATGGAGGAAGAAGCAGTGCAACCAAATAGCAGTGAGAAGTAAGAGAACGAACATCTTGCCTGCTGTGCATACAGAGGGATCTTCTCTTATCACGTATGCCCCGGTTCTACAAATCTGCTTTTAGGTTAAAGTGTAGGTGTGTCTGCTCAGCAGCAGCTCCTTGAAGAAGCTGTAGGTGTAGAATGTCTGCCATTAATCAGGCTGGCGATTATTCTCATAGTCATGGAAAATGAAACTAACAGTTAGTTGGTGGATGAAAAAACAAAGCCACATTTTTCAAGTCTTCTTACCAGATGAAGAGAAACCTTTTGATGATACCAGATTTCTTGTTTTCCTTTTTCTGATTCTTAAATTAATTTCTTGGAAATTTAAGATCTATTGTAGACAGTAACTACCATACACAAAAAAATTATTAGATATGGATGCTTTAGAAGATATGTTAAAGACTATAAAGGTAAAGACACCAGCAGACAAACCCCAAAATGATAGTTGGAATACCTTATAATGCTGATCACAAATTATCAGATCATCACTTTAACTTATCAGCAATTAAGAATTATTAAGCTTTTATTAAGGTTATTAAGCATTACTTAGAGATCTACTACTATTTTGATAATGTGAGAATCATTACTAATTTTCTGGCATAGAAAATTTAACTTCCTGCGTTATATGCTTTTCCTTCAGACATATTTATTGCATTGCTGCTCTGCAGAACATCACTACTTAGAGATTTGGAAACCTGTAAGACCACATCAAGACACAAATCAAACTCTATGAAAATAACCATGTAAGAGAACTCTTTTCTACATAGCTGTCAAGTCCCCAAGAATATGGCTCTTTAGCAAGAATTAATACTCAACAGACTCACACAGAAAGAAAGCATTCCTCAGGCTAAGTAGCCTGTCTCCACAAAAAAAACCCACTGCCAGTGCACAGTGCCTTGCGTAAGGGAGCTCAGTCTTGACAACTTCACACTAACGAGAGGGACTTGGGGAGCTACAGATCACAACACCTCATGGTCAGTCCCACAGCTACAGGAAATGCAGGAATTTACTTTGTCACTCTTTCCCATGCACACAACCACAACATAAATATAATCTTTTTTTTTTTCTTTCTCATCTCTAGGTGAACAAAATAGCTTTTTTCCTCTTTCTTTGTCTCTGAGTAGAGACACAGGTGTCTGTTCCCTGATGCACATCTCCCTGAATGAGGTCTGACATTCCTTCTCTTCCATGCAGATGATCTAATTATTCCCACACACTGCAGAAAGGCATCGCAGTTTACATGCTACAAGATGTGTTTTACAGCGTATATACCAGCATCTGCTCTAGCTGACTCTTGACAACCAGCACCAGTCTGCAGCATAGGGCAGCACTAACAGACACCTGACAGGGCACAGAAAGTACACTCTACATCACCTTTAAATCGTTAAAGTCAGCTTCCAGCATTAAAACCACAGATGCAGTTTCTTCTACTATTTATGAGCAGGCTATGTATATGTATCTCAGAGAACGTTTTAACCCTTAATAAATTTTTCAGCTTTTAGTGTGCAATGACTGATCAGAATAAATTTACAGAACAAACATCGTATTAATATTTTCAGCTTCCCAGTAAGAATACCATGAATTTAGTTTATTCTAACTGCTGCCTGTTTACAAGAATGAAGTGACTGATAAGATGTAGGATATCATGTAAACATATTAGGAATATTATAAGAGAAAAAGAAAAAAAAAAACATTTTCCTTACTCTTGTTTAAAATATGAAAGCCTTGCAAACACACACTTATTCAAACCTTCATTTCAAGTTAGTCATCACAGTGCTTCACTCCCCGGTTCTTTAAATGTTGTGAACCTCCAGTGTCTAAGCAGTTGTTTCTAAGGTAACAGATCAGGATGCCTTGTGAAAAAATGAATCAGATCTTGAATATTCAAGACATCTCCAGTTGCAGAAATGAGAAAAGGGCAGTATCAGCTCAGTTGAGGGTTCTCAGTATCTTTTAGACCCCGGACTGATTTACAGACAAGAAAAATGTAATCCACCCTAAAGCTGCAGTGTGGAAGTACAGTGGCGTATGCAGTTTCAGGCATGTAGACTGTCAGAAATTTCTAATCAGAACCATAATTACGGAATTACAGAGGCTGTTCGCAACAGTCTCATTTTGTTATTGCAGGGTATACACACACAGAATACAGATGAAGAATGTGCTTCATAGGGTTGTGCTTCATTCCAATCACTGACAGCCACACAGAAACCTTTGTGTCAGACACATGATGCGCAAGCCAAAAAATGCATTAAAAATGAACATGAATCAGCATGTGAAAATCAATGAGTATACTTCTTCCTCAAGGGACCAGATATGCATTATGTTCATCAAAGAAAACAAATCGAAATTTTTCACAGGTGGCAACCTGTGCCAATCTTTTTCAGTGAATAGGATTATTGGGTTTTCTTGAGAGGTTTTTGTGATTTGTTTGTTTGTTTGTTTTCAACTGGCTAAAACTACCTTTTGTTTCTTTCAAAGGCTGTTTTCCTTGTTATCTGAGTCCAGAAATCATAGATATATGAATGCAAGCAAGGCACATAGAGAATATTAACCAAAACATCATGTAAGACTTTAGAAAAGTGGTATTACTATAAAAAAATTAATTAAATTCTCTGCTTAATGATATCACACACATACATTTATTGTTATATATGCATTTTGGAACATGCACATCTACACCCACCATTTGTGATAAAGTAATCTTAAAGTAGTTTTCAAATGCTTGTCATAATGAGATTTAAAAATCGAATTCATAGAAAAAGTTCAGGTTTGATAAAAACTTTCAGAACTGTATTTCCATGTTGTGTAAGGGAAAACTGAGACATAGCAGCCATAAAAGTTGTGGTCATACAACTGGACAGGTCATGACTACTTGCACCTGCCTTTCTGTCTCTTAAACCAGTGCTTTATCTGCTGTGTTACAAAGTATTACATGCTATACATTTTTGGAATAAAACCTGTTCTGAATATTTTCATAGCTTGTTTGGAAACATTCTTCAGTGACTACTCTGCATGAAGGAAACTTTAACAGTTTTGGGGACTTGTATCATTTATCAGCCTGAGAGGTGGATGCATTGATTAGGATCTTACGTTCTTGGAAGGATGTGAAGAGCATCTGGAATCGGCTGCTTCGACTGCCTTCATCTGCCCACATGCGGATTACACCGAGACCTGTCCGCAGCATTACATCATTAGCAACAGTGCTGCAAAACTTTGCTTTCAAATCCTCCACGGAGCTGCTTCCATCATAGACAGCTACAAAATTCCTTTTACATTCATTGGAATTCTGCATTTCATAGTCCAAGAATCGCAAATAGATCTATGAAATAAACAAATGACAAAAGTAACATGTACAGACACTTGACAATGACTAAAAAAATTAAAATACCTTTGCTTTACCTTGTGGGAGAAAGACCACACAAAGCTACCATCACAGTAACTTTTCTGGAGGTGGTGAATCATAGTCACCTCCTTGCAAGGGCATTAATATGGAAACTGAGTGGTGTTTA
Organism: Lathamus discolor; assembly: GCF_037157495.1. NCBI lineage: Eukaryota > Metazoa > Chordata > Aves > Psittaciformes > Psittacidae > Lathamus > Lathamus discolor. Next base: position 100,963,968 of record NC_088885.1, on the reverse strand, counting down.
TAGTTCTTGGTATTTTGTCTTGCTTCAAAGTAGAATCTAGAGGGACATCTCAACATTTTTGCTCTTCTTTGCAGTGAGGTGCTGGTTTCCGTATATACACGTGACTCTGAGAAGTATCCACAATGGTCCTTCAAGCTGAAGGACAGACAAGCTAGAAATTTCTTCTTTCGCTGGCTGGCACAGTATTGCTCTATTACATGCCTGACATGGAATATAATAAGGCAAATAATTGCTGCTCCCTCCCCACAGTCAATATGTGTCATCCTTATGATATGTCTCAGCTACACTGATTCAGGAAGTGAGAATGTGGGAGCCAGGCAGAACTCGATCACTAATATTTTCATGTTTCTTCCAGCAATCTGGACACCATCTCAGCTTTTCTAAACAAAACCTTATGGTACATATTTTCATAATTTAACAGGGTTGAAATCAGTTGTATTTTGTGGAAACTGACAGAAACCTAGAAAGCTTTTTGGGTTTTGGGGTTTTTTTTGAAATGTCTCTTGCATGCAAGCTAAGCTCTCTCATAAAAGTAATAGATGCACTGGCCTTTGCAAAGAACTCTTTAAATCTACCCTAAAAGAAGCAGGGTTGAAGAGAAAATGCTATTATTTGATATTCAACTCAATCCAGACTTTAATAGGGAAAACCACTCATTTTAAAAGCAATAATACAAGCAATATCGAACATTCTAGTGACAGAGAGGACAGGTAATATTTTCAAAAGGCACATGATACATAATCAAACTGCCAAGCCTACCCAGGAAATTTCAAAAGAATGATACAGAAAGGTGAAAGGCGAAGTAGGGTACAAATGGCATAAAAAGCCAGTAAGCATATTCAGCATCCAGCTATACACATCTTCACTTGCAAAACAACCAAAAAGAAACTCCACTATATTAGACATCAGATACACTTCTTTACAAACAATCTTATTAACTTCAGGCAGTTGTTTTGCATACATAGAACAATTGCTTAAAAAGCTTCTCTGGATTTACATAAAGTACATAAACATAGTATATCCTTGCAGCAGCAGAGCTCACCACTTCACCTCGATAATATATTAAGTCTGTTATGGTTTGAGAACTACGTATTATTAAGCAGTCTGCCACTGTTTAGTAATAGCCCAGATATTTAAATGATCCTTTTCAGGTAGTGTATTATGTTACATTTTCATTCCTTGTTATGCTTTGCAATTGGTCCCTCTCAAAAGAATATTTGTAAAACAATTTTTGCCAGCATATGAAATTTGGTATACTATCATTTTGTTTGTCTCACCTTTTTCTAGTATGTTATTCCTTACAGTAATCCTTACTATGTTCCAGCATTCCCATCCTCCAGAAGAACTCAGAAGAATCTACTTCAATTAAATTGCAGTTAAGTAAATTCTACTTTAGCTATGTATCCTGGTTCTTAAATACTATAAATTAAGGAAGATGCCTGTATTAATCTCTACAAAATGGAACAGTTAATAGCAAAACGAAATTCAGATGGCAATATCTTTTATCAATGAATACTTTTCATAGTGTTTTAAATTTCATTTACTGGTTGCTCCACCCCTGTAAGTGGAATGAAAAATCACAGAATCACAGAATCCCAAGGGTTGGAAGGGACCTCAAAAGATCATCTAGTCCAACCCCCCCACAAGAGCAGGGTAACCTACAGTACATCACACAGGAACTTGTCCAGGCGGGCCTTGAATATCTCCAGTGTAGGAGACTCCACAACCCCCCTGGGCAACCTGTTCCAGTGCTCTGTCACTCTTACAGTAAAGAAGTTCTTCCTGATGTTAACGTGGAACTTCCTATGCTCCAGTTTACACCCGTTGCCCCTTGTCCTATCACTGGATATCACTGAAAAAAGCCTAGCTCCATCATCCTGACACCTACCCTTCACATATTTGTAAACATTGATGAGGTCACCCCTCAGTCTCCTCTTCTCCAAGCTAAAGAGACCCAGCTCCCTCAGCCTCTCCTCATAAGGGAGATGTTCCACTCCCTTAATCATCTTTGTGGCTCTGCGCTGGACTCCTTCAAGCAATTCCCTGTCCTTCTTGAACAGAGGGGCCCAGAACTGGACACAATATTCCAGATGCGGCCTCACCAAGGCTGAGTAGAGGGGGAGGAGAACCTCTCTTGACCTACTAACCACTCCCTTTCTAATGCACCCTAAGATGCCATTTGCCTTCTTGGCCGCAAGAGCACATTGCTGGCTCATGGTCATCCTCCTATCCACCAGGACCCCCAGGTCCCTTTCCCCTTCACTACTTTCCAGCAGGTCACCCCCAACCTGTACTGGTACATGGGGTTGTTCTTCCCCAGATGCAAGACTCTACACTTGCCCTTGTTAAATTTCATCAAGTTTCTCCCCGCCCAACTCTCCAGCCTGTCCAGGTCTCGCTGAATGGCAGCACAGCCTTCTGGTGTGTCAGCCACTCCTCCCAGTTTTGTGTCATCAGCAAACTTGCTGATGGTGCACTCAGTTCCCTCATCCAGGTCATTGATGAAAATATTAAACAGCACCGGTCCCAGCACCGACCCCTGAGGAACTCCACTAGTCACAGACCTCCAGCTAGATTCTGCGCCATTGACCACAACTCTCTGCCTTCTTCCTTTCAATGAGTTCTCGATCCACCTCACTACTTGATCGTCAAGCCCACACTTCTTTAGCTTATCTATGAGGATGCTGTGGGAGACAGTATGAAATGCCTTACTGAAATCAAGAAAAACAACATCTACCACTCTACCCTCATCCCTCCACCTAGTCACTTCCTCATAGAAGGCTATAAGGTTGGTCATACATGACTTCCCCCTCATAAAACCATGTTGGCTGTTCTTAATGACCCCCTCATCCTTGATATGCCTAGTGATGGAGTCAAAAATTACTAGAGTTTGGTCACACAGCATTGCTGAAATTTTCTCACACTACCCACTACTTTTTATGTGTGTTGTATTGAAATGTCCTGCCATTTCCTCTCCTACTGGAGAGCATGAAGTTTACATTCCTGTTAAAACAGGCCACCTACTTCCTTGGAAGAGTCATACTCTTGGTTTGAATTCTGAAGATTTGTTCAGTGCAGAAAATGAATTTCATGAATGTTCAATGAAGTTCATCTGCACCGGTTACATCTTTTTAAAAGTATTTCTTTCATTCTTTAGTCTCTTCCTCCTTTCCCCAGGTGCTTAGGCACCTGACCCTCCATGACTCATGCTCCAAATACTTGCTGTTGGTGTTCTGCAGCTATTTAGAGCATTTCTATCTTACTGATATCTGACTACCTCAGCCCCTCAGGTAAATCTCATCTTCAGTGTGTTTCTTCCTCTTTTCTGTTTATATAGCATCAGCCACTTCCATGGCCACCAGGCATATGGCTGACCTTCGCTGCCAGCTGCTTCCTAGAAATCATTACAACTCTGATAGGAAGTATATGAAAATGTGGAGAAATTAAACTGGAACCAAGCAAAAATAAACAGCAAAAGTCCAGTGAGAGAATTGCAGACAAGAATTTTGGACCAGTCATTGACTCAAACACAGCCATGAAGAACTGAGCTCTTACTCTTCACTCTCATAGCTTGATAAGACCCTCTTACATTAGTGGCTCCTGGGGTCCACCCAGTGCAGGCACTCTGCTGTCCTGCCAGAGCAAGATTATATGTGATGGTGGGAGGTATGGGAAAAGACAGAGCTGTGACACCCACACCAAAGAGCTGGCCATAGCTAGAACACACCAGAGAGCTGCTGCTGTGTCCTAGAGACCATTTGCTCCTGCTCAAACAAGACTGTAACAGGTGCTGTGAAACCCTGGTACCCACCCTCTCTTGTGAAGCTTCTGAGGTAGTCCATAGTCCATCTCTGCAAAAAGTTTCACTTAGAGTAAGGAGTTAAATGTGCACCTTGCTTCCTCCTTTCCTCTGCTAACAGAAGCAGCCTGCCTCTGATGGGTACTTGAGTGCTAGCCAGCTTCATCACAGGTAGTGCAATACCTGTGCAATACCTGTGCAATACCAGTCATGCAAAATGACTGCTTTCCAGGAAGCAAAGCATGTCATATAAATGTCTCATAGAGAAGCACAGATGGCTTCCAGCATATTATTTTCATGAACCATTCTTTTTATGCTATATATGATATTATGTGTATACCATCTATACCTTACAATATGCCATATAAAGATAAGATATACTGTAGAGATATAATGCAATGTATATATATTACATTTCACTTTTAAGGAAAGCTTTTACCTACTCCAACTTCAGCAAGTCCAACTGCAGAACAACAGTAAAATTATACTTTACCTAATGGGGCAAAAACCTCTTACACTTGCTCATTTGTTCTCTATTTCTACCCTGCTGCTTTATATGTATATACATTTACACATACGTATGTATGTGTGTATGTATAAGCAAACATATATCTTGCATAGGTTATCCCATTTCAATATTGCAATGTAATTTATGTCTGTTTATATTCTTACAGGAAATGTGTGCTAATCCTTACAGTGGTTATAAAATACCAGCTCTCACAGCAATTTCCAGCATTCATCAATTATTTCTGATCTCTTCAAGCAGATTGTTCATAGAACAGTACACCCATAGTCTTATATCTATGGACTTATCATTTGACATTCTCTACTTTCTGGTGGCAGACTAGCCTTATAAAATAGTACAATATTTCTCAGAGTAGCAGTTATAAGTGCTAAGAAGGAATCAGGAGAACAATAACTTAGCATTTCTCTCTGAGTCTTTTAGTGAAGAAGCCATAATTTTCAATTCTTCCCAAGCCTTAGTTCTGCTGTCAGTCATGCAAGTTCATTCCTGTATGTGATAAATTCAGCTAAGATCGTAACACATATAGACCTGGTAGGTACTGGAAGCACTGGAAAGAAAAATTTGACTTATAAATTTATGTCTATCCTTTAGAAGAAAGATGGCACCTTCTCCAATGTTATAAAGTTTCATAAAATAGAGAAAATAAATTCCTGATATTCTGAAGTGAGTTGGAGTTTCCTTCTCAACATCTCTTTTGGAAATGACTATTTCAAGAACTTTATATAAAGTAATAAGGACATGATACAAGGCACACTAAAATCTGTGGATATCTTTCTATTTACTTATTTGGGTCAGACCTATGGATTAAAGACTGAAGGCATTTTAAAAAAAACCTGGAAACTGATTACACAAACTGACAGCCTGATACTGGATCAGATTCTGTTTTAAAGAGCTGGAATAATTTAATTGCATCTGCACACCTCTGCCAATTTTTATGGATTTATTACTACATTTTTGCCATTGTTCCTGTCACCGGCTGTAAGACCCACACTGGCAGAAGAAAATGACTAATAAATTGAGTTCCCCAGGGAAAGAATAAACCTAATGATATGATATACTGTTATCTAAAGCAAAATGTTCCTGCACATAGTTTTTTGAAATCAGTGGCAATATTCTCATTACTTTCACTGGCATGTGGATCTCACTAAAAATAAGCAGAAAGTGAGAGAAAAATTATCTTTAATATTTCAGGTTATTTAATTTACTGAGATCTTAGTTATTATTTCTACCAGCAGGATAATGGATAAGAAATTTTTCTCCTCCCCCCCCCCAAAAAAAAAAAAAAAAAACAAAAATATCAAAACCTCAAATACCACCATCTGCCTTCATTAAGCTTTTATTTTTTCAGTGATGACAATAAGAACTTTTGGAATGCACATTTCTATAGATACTGACACACTATATTAACACAATTGGCACATTCTTGTTGAAGATGTCTTATTTGAAAGAAGCAGCATAACTCTCATATCTTCTTCTTTCACATTTCTGTTGTAAAGTTTTAATAAGACACTTCCCTGAAATCATCAGTTCCATGTCACTTAGAAGAACAGGCTGTTAGTGCACAATATTAACTTTTACTGAGTTTTGAGATGTGGTTGTAAATACCAATGCCATTAGAACAAAACTCAGAAAGCCACACTGCAACTGTGGCATATCTATTTATACTGTCAAACATTTCAAATAATTGTCTTGTCACCTTTAAGGTTTGTATTGTCAACATAATACTAAAAAAGCAAATGATGGATAAGTTTTACTATTTTTTTAATTAAATTTGAAAACAACAGAGATTTCTGACTGCATACACGAAAAAAAAGGAATTAAACTATAGATAATGTATCACCTCAGTAAAATGGTCAGATTATAATCTCTTCATAGTGAATCATTTTTGATGAGTTCTGCTTTTTAATCAATCACTTAAGCTTAGGGCTGACAACATGATTGATCAGGCCAGTCAGGAAAAAGCTTCAAACCATATCCCAGCATATCAAACTTAATTTATGTGCACAGATATTCAGTCCCTTAAAACGAAACCAAACAAACAAAAAAGCCCATCATTCACCTGCCAAAAGTAATTTAGGTGTAAGACAAAAACCTTCTCTTCGTCAGGGACTAACATCCAAATTTTACATATTCAGCTTCTAGTTACAGTCAATTCTTTTGTAAGCACAAGACGGGGTTAAATGGCCCATCTTTCCACACTGCACAGTGATCAGTTGCAGTGCCTGCTTTATTCTGTGCCTTGTTCAGGTTTATGTGATTAGGCACATGGCTGGGGTAGAGTTAGTTTTCTTCATAGTAGGTAGCATGGGGCTCTGCTTTGGATTCGTACTGGAAACAGTGTTGATATTCAGGGACGTTTTCGTTATTGCTGAGCACTGATTACACAGAGCCAAGGCCTTTTCTGCTCCTCGCATGACCTCACCAGCAAGTAGGTTGGGTGCGCACAAGAGGTTGGGAGGGGACACAACTGGAACAGCTGACCCTAACTAACCAAAGGGATATCCCATACCATATGACATCATGCTCAACATATAAAGCTGAGGGAAGGAGGAGGAGGAAAGGGTGGACATTTGGAATGAAGTTTTTTGTCTTTCCAAGTAAACATTACACGTGAGGGATCCTGCTTTCCTGGAGATGCCTGAACACCTGCTTGCCCATGGGAAGCAGTGAATTAATTTCTTGCTTTGCTTGTGTGCATGGCTTTGCTTTGCCTATTAAACTGTCTTTATCTCAACCCACAAGTTTTCTCTCTTTTACTCTTCCAGTTCACTACCCCATCCCACTGTCGGCAGGAGTGAGAGAGCAGCTGTGTGATGCTTAGTTGTCAGGTGGGGTTAAATCACGATAGTCCTTTTTCATGCCCAACATGGGGCTCAAAGGGTTCGAGGTTTGATTGGAATGTCTTAGATCAAATTTGTGGACTGTTATTGCCATTCACCTATTAATTGGCAGGCTCCTCTGCTTGCCACGGGCTTGCTTGCCTAGCTGTATATTAAAGTCTAGTGCTCGCTAGTGGGTGCTCTTCACTTTTGCTGCTCGCCGTAGCACTGCACTGCTGATCACCTCCCTGCTGTGCCTGGGAGCATTCTGATAACAGCCATGGCCCTGCGCCTGGGATGGCAGGTGGCCAGGGCATCGCTGCTGTTTCTGTGCTGCTGTGCTGGACAGGCTGGAACTCGAGTCAAAGGGACTGTGTCCTGTGGGTAAGTCCATGCAGGAGCAGGACACCTTGAGGTGTCTCTGTGGCTGTGGATAAGCCCATGCCAAAGCAGGTACATCTCAAATTGTCTATGGCTCTGGTTATGTCTGTGCGAAAGAAGGTATACCTCTGAAGAGACTGTGGCCCAAGAATAAATCCACAGTGGAGAAGTTATACCTCAAAGCATTTGTGGCTGTGAGGTCCATGCAGGCACAGGTACACCTTGAAGCACTGGTGGGAGTGCAAGAGGTCATGCTGGAGTACCTCAAAGCATGTGGCAACAGAAAAGCCCACAGCAAAGAGGGTACGCCCCTGGAGGGACTGCAGCCGTGGGTAAGGCCATGTTGGAGCAGATTTACTTCTGAAGGATGTGTGGCTGTGGGTAAGGCCATGCTGGAGCAGGTATCTCTCTGAAGGCATTGTGACCCATGAAGGAGGCCGCACTGGAACAGATGTACTTCGAAGTGACTGTGGCTGCGGATAAGCCTGTGCAACAGCAGCTATACCCTGAAGAGACTGTGGATACTTGGAACAGGTACACCCAGAAGAACTACAGTCTGTGGATAAGTGCAAGCCAGTGGAAGGGCAAGAGGAGGAGTTCATTGCAATGTTAAACCCTACAACCTGGCCCAATGGGACTGGGGTGGAGATTGTAATGGAAATACTTTAAAATTGTTGTCACCCATGGTTTGAGTTGCATGTGACAGGAATTACTATATGAAACAGTGGAGGATAATCCTTACAAGAAACTGTAAGTGCAGCAGTGACCCAACCTGAGTTTTCTATCCGCCATCCCACTGGGGGAGAGTGAGAGAGCAGCTGTGTGGTGCTTAGTTACCAGCTGGGGTTAAACCACAACACAAGGCAAGAAGGCTAGAAATATATCAAGCTAAAATACTTACAATGTTTGGATTTGTCTTCAAAAATGGCCTATCCTATTGTTTGGATCCTGAACTGGGGTTTGGGGGGGGGGGGGGGGAGGGGTTATTATTTTTTTTTTTTTAATCCACTTTACTTCAGCCTGAAAGTATTAACAGGACATGTTCTGTTTGGTTTTCTGTTTGGGTTTGGGTTGGGTTTTTTTGACATTTTGGGGCCTGCTGTTACTAGTCTGGAACCATACTGTGCAAACAGATAACTCCATACCTCATATTTTCCTCTCAGCTGGGGCTTGGAGAATATTGTCCATCAAAGGTGACAACCTTATATGGTACTTCTAACACCCTGTGATTCACAGCTAGGATCAGACATCAAAATACCATTTTCCTGGACAAATGAAGCTCTTTGGATTTCTTTGCTTTGTCCTATTTGCTTCTTCAGACTTTTATGAGCCCCCAGTAACTGACATTTATTCTGTCATTTTTTCCTCTCATACAGTGGCAGAATGCCTGCAAGTGACAACCTTTACAGCTACTTGGTGCTGTTCTGCTTCTTAGCGCTGAAAACTGTAGAGCACATCCTGATTCTGCTGTCTTCTTTGGCAGATGTTTTTTTAATCAGTAGCTTTTTAATCACATTTCCTAACAATTATTTGGTTTGAGGTTGCTTAGGTTGGCTATTTTTCTATCCTTGAATGGAATAGATTCATACTAACTCAAAGTACATTTTGTCAGTGCTACTCTGGCTTGTGTATATCATGCCTGCTAGAAGGCATTCTACATACATGATTCTACACATGCACTTGTCTTGAGTCTTCATCTAACAAAAACTGTTTCAAAGAAGTATTTTTAATAGTTTAGCATGGGTAAACAGTATCTTCTACTTCTTTAAACATCATTTGTTCACCTCGTTCCACAGCTGCAATATAAATATATTGGGTTATTTTCATTCATAATATCATTTGCTTATCTGTATGTTAGCAAGCTTCAGACCTTCTTCAGAGATAGAGCTCATCTGAAGCCTGCAAAATTGTCTATGGATATTAGGGGTTTTGATCCCTATATTCCATGCTTCTGCAATATTTCAGGAATCACTACTCAAATGACTTCTATTAAATTTTAGTGTACTATTTAAAGCTTTTCTTCTATACCTGATAAAGAAGCCTCCGAAAACCAAGGATAAGTTAGTCTGCCAGCGCTGGAAGTTTAAACTGTTTTTCTTTCAGGTCTCATCCAAGAGCACAAGTTTCTGCTTCACATTTGAGAGCAGAAAATGTTTTGGTTTAGTCAGATTGGTTTATATAGACCTGTAGATTTGCAATTTGCTTCACTGCATGTTTCCTCTTAGCTGCCTAGGAAATGCATGTGCAACAACCCAGTCTCTCCAGACTATATTCAATCCTAAATCAGGCACCTGGAGCCAAAAGCAACATCTATTTCATCAAGCACATGGGCCCACTGTGAAAACAGTAACAGGTCATTTAGAGCCTCTACCAGGTAGTAGTACCTACCCTTTGTAAATATGCAAGTGTCAGTCCCACTTGGGACTTTTGTCCCACACTTGCCTTCACTTCTTACTATCCCAGCCTTGTGCATTGTTAAGCTGCTGCCCGGCTTGAGCTGGGGCCACGCGCAAACCCAGCCACCATCACAACTTAGCTGCCATGGCCAGGCCCACCTGGTTCTCCCTGTTGGTCATGTCCTGCCTCTGTGGCCAGGCTCGCCCTTACCCCCTCCGCAGTGCTGTCCATCCCCCTCTCACTGCTCCACAACAGTTGTGCTTGAAACAAATGTCACCACTTATAGACAGCTCAGGTTTAACAATACTGCAGTGATTTGTCAAAACAAGATACTCATTATTTAATCTTTTCAGTTTCTTGAGCTTTTTGTTAAGTCTTGCATCCTAGAATTTGTAAAGATATTTTGTTTGCCTAGGAGAATGCTGGGGGGGGGGGGGGCAGGAGGATTAGGCATCACTTTTCCTAACTTGCTTCCAACTCAGTTTTATTTCTTACGGTGTACATACAGAGGTCACTATTTGTTCATTCCTTCTGAATAGATGACTTCAACTGGACTGGAGTCAAATTCATACTTGCCTGTCTATAGTTAGGATGCCCTTTCCCAAGCTGCCCAGAGGTTCTGATTATAAGCACTGCTTACTGTTTTTTTCCCAGCATCAGGACTTCATCTTTGTGAATTTTTTATTGTTATTACTGTCCAATTGTGATGACTGGGTTTTTTTCCCTACAGAATCTCTCAAGGAACAAGCAAGACACAATGGTACCTTGCTGGGAAAGTTGCCCACCAAAGAGAGTGCTACCTGAGCAGAAACATGAGTTCTGTCTTCTGGGCAGTTCTTGTAAAACTGCTGACACATCCAATACAGATAAACAGTTGTCACTGATATTATCCTCCAACATTGCACCCTTAACAGAAAGTGAGAAATATACTATCATTCTTTTAATTTTCTTATTTTCTATTCATAAATAGAGATCCTTTGCTTATCCACTGCTGTACACAATGATACGTCTGAAGTTTTTCAAAACCTAGTACAATAAACTTATCCACTTCCTCCTTCGGGCTTTGTTCTAGACAGAAGAATTTTGGGATGAGGAGGTTTCTCCAGCTCTTTACTATTCTGGGTGGGTTGGCACAGTCAGTCAGCAGCTCCCTCCTTCATTTTCCATTTTTGCTCTGACTACTGATAGAAGTCAGCTTCTAGACAAATTGCAGAACCCCCAGTATTTCTAAACTCCAGATTCACAGCCACCTTACTCAGCAGGAACTGACTTCAAATGATTACAAGAAACATGCACTTTGCAACCAGTCACTGTCAAATATAAGGCTCCAGGTCTGTGTATAGACTGAAGTAATGTTTAAACCACCTTCTGCTGTCTTCTGCACTTTAAGAAAGTTTCAGTTCTGCATGCATATTCAGTATTTTATTCTTTGTGCTATAAGGTAATCAGTGGTGGCTCTATTTTAAGTGTGTGCAAGAAATTTGCTATTCCCTGTCCCATTCCAGCTTGCTTAGGATAGCAACAATGTTACACTCAGACTGTGGGTTTGAAGCTCAGGCTCAGAGAACTCAAGTTCATACCCGCTGACTGATCTCATTGCTCATATATTTTGCTCAGACTTGGCTTGAATCTGGAATTGGAAACCAAGGAAAGAACTTACTTCTGCAGTTTAGATTGGATGAGCTTAAGCCAAATGAAATTGCAAGCAGCCCACATTCTGGCACAGTTTAATTAAGAAACTCAAGATGCAAAGATCCAACCCAAACTATATCTGAGAAACTCTGGCCTTTTAGGCATAATTCCCAGTAACAGACTGTGCAGCCCAGAGTACAGGAACATGTGGATTTAAAGACCTTTCCTGAGTTCTTACTGTTCTTAGCAGAAAAGACCGTTTTCATAGGTGCAAACTGCCATAAATTAGAATGATGTCACAAAATTACTGTACTGAATATGTCATTAGTTCAAGGTCAGATAAGGACAAAGGAAGCTGACTGTAAAATATGGACCATACAATCCAGTTCAACTGACCAATCTTACTAATAAATCTTACTGCATACAAGTTTGGGGTTTGGTTTGTCTTTTTGGGGTTTGGTTTGTCTTTTTTTTTTTTTTTTAATCCACTATTTTATTCCATGATGTCTAAAAATTGTTCAACCTGTCCTAGTATGATGATACCATAACCATATGTGTGTGTGCGTTTGTGTATAGATATCTGTGTGTGTGTGTGTGTGTGTGAAAATCACACCAAGAAAGTTCAAGTGCTAAATTGGACTTACCCCTTTGATAGGAATCTAGGCTTGAAAACTGTTGGCTTTTTTTCCCTAGCTTGCTGAAAAACCTTTCAACTCCAAATGCTTGGAAACACTGATTTATGTGCTTTTATACTGCCCAATCTCTCTACCTAGAGAATTCTGTAAGATGGGAGCAGCAAGATTTATCAAGAGATGACCCAGCACAAGCTTCTTCCTAAAGGCAGGATTAGTAATGTTTTTCTCATTTTTCATAGACTGTCACCTAATCTGCACTTGCGATGCTGGCTAAACAAACTTCCTTAACCAGTCATTTATAATCCTCTCCCTGATGTTTGAAATTTTCTTCCCTAGTATCTAACCTGAATCTTTCAGAGTGCAGGGCCATGACTTATCGCACAGACATGGACATCAGAATACTCCTTCCTTGTCGTTAAAGGAATGTCGTTTTTATTCACAAAATCTTCTAGATGACCTTAAATAAATATCAGTGTTTCCTCAGGTTTTCTATAATGCTCTCATCACTCTCCCTTCCAGTTGCTCTTCTACTGGTGTACGCTTTTTGAAGTGCAACTTAACTAAATACACGTATAGAAGTTAATGAAAAACGAAACAATCTTTAATCTTCTATTAACAGTGGTAAGGTGGCATTCTTCTGTCACATAGTTTACAGTTATGTAGCTATGCAATTTGTATTTTTACATCAGGACTGAAGTGTCCCACTTGCAGATACATAGATATGGGATTTCTAGAAGGGCTCTGAATGATATGGAATGTTAATGTTAGATCAAATAAGAATATCACAATGACATTATCTGACCAAACAAACATAAACTGGAATTAAGACTACAGGAAAATGTTATTATTTTATTTAACAGTCCTGGTCCTAATAAATACACACAATTCTATTTTTGTGTTTACCTGTTTTCTTTCTATTAATACCTAAATATGTAACATATGTTATAGTATGGCCAGTCATTAGACTGTAGCTACTTACTGTAGCAAAGTGGGAACCTCATCTACTTAATTAAAAACCTCTATGAATATTGAATTTATCCAAAAGATAGAAAAAATAAAAATTTAAGTATATTCTGAAAATGATTTATCTGTAGTCTTTATGAGCCAACTACTCAATTCCCAAACTTTCACAATAGAAAAATGCTGATATTCGTAACTTTGTCTCTTCTGGAAGTCTTTTCTCCTGCTCATTCGATACCAAATGCTGAAACAGATATATTCAGTACAATACACTCTGAGATTATACTAAAATAACCCTTATCTGTTTAAAGATAGCAGAGATTAGTAGATATGTAAATTCTATCTTATAAAACCTTTCCTGTCCTATAAGACACAGCTAGAAAAAATACAATGTGGAGTTGTCCTTAACATTGTGAATGAAAACAGATGAGAGGCACAAAGGTGTTCCAATTGCAAAGAAAGGAGAAATGGTAGTGTAGCCAGCAACAATTAATCCATATAACAACTGATAAACCATGGATAAGAGAGGAATTCAGAATCCAAGAAAATAATTGTGAAATTCATTTCAGCCATTTCTTGCCTGTTACAAAGGCACAGCTTGCTGACTGTGGTGGAAGAGAAATGAGGATACTATCTTCTTTTGTCTGTGGCTCTGAATCAGAACAACTAAAGTTCTCATACAGAGGAAGGTGAATTTACTTTGACTCCGTTTTCTTGGTTCCCAGATGAGGAATGATGATCTTAGGTAGCCAGCAGTGTTCACTTAGTAGTTTCAATATTAGTTATTTGAAATATATTGAAATTTAAATTGACAAGATTACCTCCCACTTAAAAAAAAAAAACACATTGATTCTTTTAAAATATGAGAAAAAGTAAAGATTAATTGAAGAAAATTCCTTATGGAAAAAAAAGTCCATTAACACTGCCTGCATCATTGTTTATAGAGAAAGTAAGTTATTTCTGATAAAGTGACAAATTGCCCTTGAACAGCAAAAGGAAAAAAATAGTTTGCAAGTTCAAGTAGTAAAGTTATTAAACAAGATCTGACTGTAGTAAGAAACACACAACATATTAGAAAAGCCAATTTCTTAAATTAAACCGCAAATCAGCAAGTGAACAAAGGACTGACCTTGGATCGGGGTGGTGCTCGGATGAACCATTTACAGTCTACTGCTTCAGTTTCAGAAGCTTTTCCTTCTTTGACAATTTGCACAGATTCCACAATTCCTTCAGGTCCTCCCATCTCAAACTCACAAACTAAATAACAAAATACCAGAAAAAATGAAACCTGAACAGCAAACAAAAATATTTTCTACAGAAGAGTGCAAAGGCTTCCAAGTTAAAAAAAGAACACAAAACAACATACCAACCTGGCAATGGTTTCAAAACACCAAGGTCCTTAAAATCTGGATCTTAAAAATTGAGAAAGAGAAAATTAATTTTGTTCAATATCTTTGCTATAATGTTTATGTGGCAAAATTTGACAATGTACTTCATAATATAATTATGCTTACATTTCTTAGAAATAAGAAATATTTCAAAACTATGGCAACACATTAATTAGTAATGAAGAAATTAATGATACTATTAGACCAAGATTATTGTGGGTTTTTTTCTGTTATGAAATGCCTCTTTTGCCTCTCTGTGTCTGAAGAGTTCAAAAATATTTCTGCCCGCAGTAGAAAGCAAAAACATCACACAGCTAACCACACAATATTTTAATACATCAGCCTAATGAAAGAGGATATATTTACCGATCCATTCAGAGTCCTTTTGCTTATTTTACATTTTGTAGTATGATGCTCAGCTTAGCTAGAGAAATTGAAACTCCATTCTGTGTTTATAAATACTCTGCCATCCCTACTGTCAAAAAGGAAACTCTTTGTCAGAAGCATCCATTTGATCTTCCTGGAATAGATACCACAAGGGTTTGCCATGGAATTCATATGCTGACAAGGTAGTAAGTCCAATACATGCGATATTTTCAATCAGATAAATATGATCATATTTACTGTCTAAGACTCTTTGTATCATGCTTTTATAGCCAGTTATAACACATAGATGAAATGAGTTTTATCTTAGACCTATGCTTCAGTAGACAATTATCCAGTGAAAAATTATTTCACAAAATTTGTCCCTGTTTGAAGATACTATCCAAACCCAGAAATGTAAAAGAGGCTGAAGTATTTCAAGAGAAAATTACTTCTTCAGACTACACTAGTCTTGTCTGGGAGATTTTAACCATTTACACTTCTTTTGTACCCAAAATTAATATTCTGTACAGGGAAAATAAACTAACAAACCAAGAATAATAAAAATAATAATAAAAGAACAAACAAAACCCAAACCAAACAATCAAACAAAAAAAATAAATCCACTGGCCTTTATTCTTTTTCTTTCCTTTTTTTTTTCTGGAAATTTGATAGGATCTGGCCATCCAAAATCAGCGATAAAGACTTTCATACAAACACTCTGCATTAAGTTTCTCCTGAGCCACATACATAGTGCGCCCAGGCCTCAAAGCATTGCACATGAGGAAAGCCAGGGTACAGTTTGGGCCATGAGTCTATTCATGGAACTGATCTTACTGTTTCAGAATTGGGTCAGTGTAGAAAAAGCTATAAATAAAACAATGAAGAGAGAGTTTGGAAGTATGAAATACATGAAGTGAAAAAAAAAACCCAACCAACCCACCACCAAAACTGCTGTTCCTCTAGCCTTAGTCAAGTCAGGACAGCAAGAATCATAACCAAATAATATCCTGAAAAAAGTCTAGTGCTCTGTAAGCAAGATCTGTCATTTTAACCTGAACAATCAGAATGTCTTGACTTCAAAAACTGGAGTTGTAAGATCACTTTTTTAAACTGTTGTTCTACAACCAGGCTGTTTTTATTTTTCCCAGTTATCTTTTTCAGTTGCACAATATAAATCATGAGTAAACACTCATGAACTTAAGGGACTGCAAATATGAGTAGGTAATTAGCATTAATTGTTAAGCAGTTTTATGGATCAGTAGATAGATATGGTAACCAACAACACTACATGTACTGAAATATTTGAGTTAATGTCCTCAGATGTTGATATCTAGTGCTGAAAGCAATATTCTAAAAGGAAACCTATTTTGACTATTGATTCAAATTACCATCCAAACTATTACATTTCTTCATTTTGCTAAATTTGCAAGGATCACTCTGATTTACTGAAAATACTCCAACATTAGCAAAGTACAGAGGAGGAAAGAAGAAAAAGGTCTTGACATGATTTCTCCCATATGAAGAAGTTTTCATATAAAGGAGTGCAAGCAGCAAGAATCCAGGCTGAAATGTAATCTAGACCATGAAATTTGACCCATGAAACAATTCTGAAAGTAAGTTCTTATTTGTTAACAATACAGTAACACTAGTAACAATGAACACTAAAGTGTGAAATCCGTTAGAATTCTAGAAATCTGGTAGATCTTGCTTAGATTTAAAAAAAAACTCAGCATCTCAAGTGTTAGTGAAACAGAATCTATGACACCTGAGGTGATACACTTCATTAAACATTGATAGTATACCAAAATTCTTATAATGAAACAAGAAAGTTTCATTAAAATAAAGTATTAGATGATGAAAATTAAACCATGTTTAAGCATATTTAACCAGCAAATGCTTGTTGTTGGTGGTTTGTTGGATTTTTTTAATAGTCTACCATTAAACAGGTTATACTTTAGCAGCTCTTCTGTACGTAATTCAATCAAGTTATTATTAGTCTGGATGAGTCAGAACCCTTTTAATGATATCTAAACAGTGACTGGCTGTATCTTCCAACAGACAGTCTTAATGAAAATCATGCTCCCATTAGGAAAACCTCCCAAGACAGATTTTTTTCCCCTTAAAAATAAAATTAATCACCTGTAATGAAAAAGAAAAATGGGAGGGAATAGGCCTTGAGGGAAATGAAATACACGGAATTTTTTTATGGGATCTCCTTAATGGAGGAAACGTAAAAAGAAACACATGAATTTTCATAAGAAATGTGAAAATGTGCAAATGTTATAGAAATTGAAGATCTTGCATACAAAAGAATACCTGTGGCTCTTTCTGAAGCATTGGATGCCTTTTTTAAAAACCAAACAAAGCCAACAAAATAAAGGTTATCCAGAAATCTCCTTTGGTGATATATTGCAACAGATTCCACAAATAATGGATTCCTGCAATGTTTAGTTACTGTAATCTTTTCTGTAAATCCTCTGTGAAGCACAGAACTACATTTGAAACTTTTTATAAGGTTTAAAATCAGTGCCAGGTTATTTAGATTTAGTGGCAAACAAGCAGAATGAGAAACTTTAAAGTAAATAAAGAAGAAAATGGTGCTAATCTGTAATTTCCTTTATCAGTAAAAAAAAAAAAAAAAAAAAACATGGATGAACAGACAGTGGGGTGAACTGGAAACTAGTTGAACAACCAGGCACATGATGGTGGGGATCAGCAGCATAAAGTCTAGTTGGAGTCCAGCAATCAGTATTGTATCCAAGGGGTCAGTACGTGGTCCAATCCTGTTTAACATCTTCATTAATGATCTAGGTGATGAGGCACAGTGTACCCTCATCAAGTCTGCTGATAACAAAACTGGGAGGAGTCCAGGGTCATGCTGCCATCCACAGGTTGGAGTAATGGGCTGACAGGGACCTTATGACGTTCAACAAGCAGAAGTGCAAATACCTTCACCTGGGGAAGAACAGGCTCGTACATCAATATATGCTGGGTCCACCCAGCTAGAAAGCAGCTTTGCAGAAAAGCCCTTGGGAATCCTGATAGACACCAAGTAGAACGTGAGCCCATAGTGGTGGTCTTGGGGCAAATAAGGCCACCAGTTTCCTGGGCTGCATTAGGAGTGCTGCCAAAAGGCTGAGGGAGGTGATCCTTCCCCTCTACTCAGCGCTGGTAGTGCTGTGGCCAGTTCTGAGCTTCCAGTACAAAAGCAATACAGGGCTACTGGAGACTGTCCAGCAAAGGATCACAAAGCTGATTAAGGGACTGAAGCACTTCTCATATGATGAAAGGCTGAGAGAGCTGGGACTGTTCAGCCTGGAGAAGGGAAGTGTCAGAGGTGATCCTACTAAAGTGTGTAAATACCGGACTGGAGGGTGCAAAGAAGATGGAGCCAGGCTCTTCTCAGTGGTAACCAGTGACAGAAAAAGGCGCAATGGGCACACACTGAAACACAGAAGGTTCTGTCTGAACATCAGGAAACACTTTTCCACTGTGAGGTTTTCTGAGCACTGACACAGGTTGCCCAGAGAGGTTATGGAGTCTCCATCCTTGGAGATAATCAAAAGCTGTCTAGATGTGGTCCTGGTCAAGGAGCTCTATAAGACACTGCTTGAAAAGAGGGGTTTACAGGAGGAACTCCAGGGGTGCCTTCTAACTCCAGCCATTTTGTGATCCTGTGATTCTACAATAAATAAACACTGGAATGGGCTAATATTGAAAAATACCTAGCCAAAAGACAAATCTAAGATATTAGCAGAGGTTAGAAAAATCACAGAATCATAGAATGGCTAGGGTTGGAAAGGACCCTAAGATCATCTGCTTCCAGCCCCTCTGCCATGAGTAGGGACGCTTTCTACTAGACTAGGTTGCTCAAGGCCCTGTCCAACTTGGCCTTGAACACTTCCAGGGATGGTGAATCCAAAACTCTAGGCAACCTTTCCCAATGTCTTTATTTAAAAACATTAAGTTTGAACAAAATATCCATTATCAAAACTGTTCAACCTGTCTTCAAAGACAGATTCACGAGGCTTTTAAAAGCAATTTTAAGTACCACAAGAAAAATTACAGTATTTTCTTTCTTACAGAAGCACAAATTTGTGATTAAACCTCTCACATTTTATTCATCAGTTTCTTTATCTTTTCATACAAAGTTCTTTTGGACACTTTCTCATAGTGTCAACATCAAACCTGTTTCTTGTACTGATAGAAATAACAGATATCTCACTCTTGGAAGTCAAATTATTGAGGTCTACAGAATTTTCAATATTTCTTTTTTAAAAAAGGAATATTGAGCTGGTGTGGTCCATAGCATAGCTTGGCTAGAATATACTTCATTGCACACAATTATGCACACAATTACTGAAGTACAGGAGATACACTAAAAAATACAAGCAATTGCCGTATGGTCAGAAGTCAAGATGCAGGAAATGTGCTCCACAGAATCCTGGTGCAGGTATGAAAACTGACTGTGATTAACTTTTGAGGTATTTTTCTTTTTTTCTATGAATGAGAAACGAAGGAATTATTTGATCAAACTATACGCTACAAAAGGTTGATGTCTGAAACATAAAAGGACTTTTTGCTGTTTGTGAATACAAAAAACCTCCAATTTTTAATAGTTATATACACAAAATAGACACAATATGTAGAAAACATTTCCTAATGATAAATATGGAAACTATTTTTACTCACTGAAGAGACAGATGTAGCTATGTCTTTTCATTTTCTTATCTCTGACTGACTAGAAATAGGCATTCAACTTCTACCTATCAATATTTAAGAGATTTTAACAAATGCATATGGTTCTTTTAGAGACCTGATTTTACATGTAAATGCTCATGGAAAAGTAAAGAGAATTGCACTATTCAGCAAGCCATGAGCTATTTATTTTCAAGTTTTTGAAGTCAAGCTCTTTTACAATGATTTCTGGGAGCTTAAACCAGTTTTGCCATCTTGAGGGGTGAAATATAATTCTCTGCAAAAGCAGAGCTTGCCAAACTCAGTACAGAACAACAAGATTATTCTACAGTATTTTATGTGGTTGCTTCTTAGTATTTGATGATACAGCAAAAATACTGGCTGATGACCAACAAATTTTAAAAGCTTAAAAATCTGCTCAAAGAATCACTAAAACAATTTTAAAATAGAAAAACATTTCTATAAGTAAACATCGTCTGTGAGCTGGACAAAGAGGGCTTAGCTTTTCTGCTGGACAGAGTAATGGAAATGTACTTAGCAGAAATAATACTAAGTGAAACAGATGTGCAAAAATGTACAAATTATTGCCTTGTTAGTTGAAAATGAAATTTGTCCTGATGAATGTTTTCAGCTCTGTAGTCTTCCAGAAAGTTCCACTTCTGGGATTTTGGTACACATATCATATAATCCAAACACCCTTTGATACCTATGCTCTTGTGAGTTCTCTTTCTTTATAACATGGTTCCCACCCATACAAAATTTAAACTGGAGAAATACCCTATTCTGGACAGTTTACAGAGTAGACAAGAGATGCAAGCAGGCTAAAATGTCAAAGCCTGCCTTTGTGTGCATGAAAAGAGAAAGCTAGGTGCAACCTCTTCAATCACGTGTCTGTTACAATAGAGTTCACTCAGGCACTTTTTGTCTGCTCTGTTCAACTTGTCTTAGCAAGAAGTTATGCAAAGACATGGATTTCCGATTTATGGTGATACCACCTTTTCATTTCCAAATATATGTTGAAGAAACAAGAATTAACTTCTGGTATACAAATGTCTAGCTACTGCTCACAGTTGCAATGTATCTCATATTAATGAGGTCACTATAGCTGTGCAATTTGTAAACAAATCTAATATATTAACTATACTATAAAGATACTTTGAGAGTTTAACTGAGATTAGTAAACCTGACAAAAGTAAAACTAAAACAAAACAAAAGAATTTGGAAATCAAACTTCTGCATGGCAGTTTGTGTTATTACAATATAAGGAATCTGGTTAAAATAACTAGAACAGGTTGGTTGTATTTTTCTAAATATGATTATAGTTCATATAATCATATGCAGCATTGCATATGATTGCAATGCTGCAGAATTCATTTATAAAAGTTCTTCATAAGACAAATAGTAGCTTTAGTGTACTTTATTGTGCGTCAGATCAGCAAAGGCAAGACAAAATCTCCTCATGGAGCTAATTCCTCAAAAACAACATTTCTCAAAATACTCCAGACTACAAAACTTTTTGGCTTGTTTGTCTTCTTATGACTTGCTCATCTAATAGCAGGTAGAACTTCAAGGTGAAATAGCAAAAGTCATATTCACATCTGCTTTTGCACTTACCACCTTTCAGTTCTTTCATGTGAAACTGAAATTGTTGCAGTTCTTGGAACTGTATTTAGTGGGAAAGGAGAGTAAGAATGGGCAGGCAACAGTGTCATACTCAGGCTTGATGATATGTGTGGGATTATTTGGTGGATCATTTCTATTTTGTTACATATTTCTAGTGGCTGAGTGCTCCAATTAGGCATCATATTACCCTAACACAGTACCCTGTGTGGGGAAACACAGGGAAAAATGATCTTATTACAAATATTTCAGGGGCTGCATATACCTTTATCTACTGTGTGAAACAAGACTGAATGAGCAATGCAGCCTTGCTGCAACAGTGCAGCTGACAATGCCAGGACTATCAGTTAATGCAACTCCCCAAGATAATATCCCGTGGCTTTCTGTGATTGACTAATGGTCTCTGAACTTGACTAGGAAGAATGATGTGCAACATAAGAGTGCTACGGAGCTTTTCCTGAATGATGTTAAACAAAAAGCATAGCTTAGTCATGCAATTTTAGCACAATACTAGTAAGGCTTGGGATTTGTCTCATTGGTTTGTTATAAATGACTACTAGACCAGCCCAAGAAATAACACTTTAAGTTCATGGCAGAAGAATAGGGAAAAATGATCTAGAGGGCTAGGCCACAATTGGTTGCTAGGAATTACTTCTTCAGATTTAATCAGTTTATGCATCGTAATTGCTAGCTGTCATTGAGTACTAAATCTGCATATTCTTTTCAGAGAGGCCATCAGTCCATGGAGTGGATTTCTCAGGACAGAGTGAACTTGTGGGAATAACTTTGTATTGTGGTTTAAGCCCAGCCAGTAACTCAGAAGCAAGCAGCTGTTAGCTCACTTCCTCTCCCCACCCCCCCCTCCCTCTAGGCAGTATATGGAGTAGAACTGAAAGAATGTAAATCTCACAGCTTGCAATTAGAACAGTCCAGTAACTAAGGTATAATAGAAAACTACTACTGCCACCAATAATAAGAATGATAAGGGAAATAACAAGAGGAGAGAATATAAAGCTAAAAAAGGAAAAGAAAAAATCCAGTCAACACAAGTGATGCAAAATGCAATTGCTCATCACCTGAGCAGCGATCTGGGCCTTCCGGGTATCTCCCCCCAGCTTATATACTGGGCATGACGTGCTGTGTATGGAATACCCCTGTGGCTAGTTTTGGTCACATGTCCTGCCTCCGCTCCCCCTTGGCTTCTTGTGCCTCTCCTCACCGCAGAGCATGAGAGGCTACAAAGTCCTTGATCAGGGTAAACATTACTTAGCAACTAAAACATCGGTGTGTTATCTGCATTGTTCTCAGATTAAAGCTGAAACACAGCACTGCTAGTAGGACGGAAAATAACTGTTACAGCTGAACCCTGGACACTTGATGATACAAAGTAACCTTTGTTATTTTATTATAGCAAAAATGTTTTCTCCTACTTTTGCCTCAGAACATTCAATAGAATGAATACATTCATTGCAATGTTCCCAATACTTTTGAAGAAGTGTCTTTTTCAGCTATTATAGTCAACAGAATATATTACTTGTGCTACTTCAAATAGTACTGAATAACCTGTAGCTGACCACACATTAAGACACATTTCCACTACAAACAGAAATATCAGCATAGTGTGTACATCTAACATTCTTCTGCTGCAGGTAGCCACACCAGCTAAGGCATGTATGCTATAGGAGTCTTTTTGAAGAAAACTGCATCTCACATGAGAAACACAAATACCTCCTTCTAGTTTTCATGTGTGAATAGTTTATTGTCCACAAAGAGATTCCTTGCACTGTCTCCAGTATTTTTCTATCACAGCCTAGCAAAGCATGAGGTGGGCTTTTGCTAAAATGAATAACTGTGTCAGAGAGTACTGGAAGGGAGCTGAGTTGTGTTTGTAAAAACAGCAGATTGCTTAATCATCTGACCATGTAAGATGCCAAAAAGAGATGAACCAGACACAATACTCCAGAAAATAAAATCTTAAAATGGAAACAAGGGAAACAGCCATAGACAAAAAGCTATTCATTAGTTTACTGTACAACTGCTAGACTTTTGAAAGTTATTGGCTCAATTATGTTGTAGTGCTCTCCTATAAAAGTCTTTGTATGATTCCAAAAGCCAGTGTCACAGGATGTTTTTAAAATATACTCAATATCCAGAGTATAAATCTGACAGTGTTTAGGATGAAGGGGAGAATTCTAGGGTTTCATCCCCACTGAAGCCTGAATGCTCTCTTTCTAAGCGAAGAATATAAAACCAAAACAAAACTAGAACATATCAAAGGAAGAGTGAAATCCATTCATTAAGCAAAACTGTCAGCACTAATTGTAATTTTATGTGCCCACCACAGATATTTTCAGTGATCAAAAAGAGGAATTCTAAAAGCCACATAGTCAATGAATTGCTGGGGAAGGCATATCAACACCATGTCCTAGAAACAACTGCGGGAAAAATAAGTCTTCTGTTCTGTCCTTTTTAGCATCCATAGTAGTATAGCTGTCAGTGACATCAGAGCTTTCCTTTTTGCTCTGCTGCTTCTAGATTTTATGCCGACAAATTCTACTTTCAGGGAGCTATACAGAATACTGTGGAGTTTTCTTGCAGATAATCTTGCACTTTCTTTTCTTCAACTTTGTAACAGCATAGGGTAACAGCTTTTTCTGAGGAACTGTTTCAGGAGGAAGATAACCCCCTGTGTTAAACTGTGAATTCCTATTTACCCACAAACTTACAATTTTTTTTATTTTTTTTTATACAAGATAACATTCAGATATCAAAAGGATATAAAAACTGTATGGAAAGGGACCAATAATCCCTCCACTTTTTCTAGTATTATGAAATTCAACCTTTCCTGAGATTATGGGAGGAAAATATTTTGATAAATTCTTGATTAAGAAAGGCTTTACAGTTAGGTTTTTGGCCTTGCAGTTCGTTTCCTGTTGGTTACAACTTCATGACAGTGACATTCCCTTTTGTTCAAACAGATCATTCTTCTTCAATTTCATGCAATTTAAAGTGCCAGAGAACACTCCGGACTATGATTACTTGCTAATAGTGACCAAACATAGGCATAATCTGTTAGAAAAAAGGCACCAGGTCAACTGGGACTTTAACTATTTTGATGAGGAAAACCCTACTGCATGCTTTACTATGCATTTAATTAAAACAAACACAATTCCTACCAACCGTAGCCCAGAATGGTTTCCACTCAGTGACTAAAGATTCATCAGGAACAGGAAGATGTTTTGTCATATGCCCATGTGAAAAAAAACCAACAAGATGATAAATTCTAAATCAAAAGGTATTGTCTTCAACCTTTTTGATATTTTCTTTAAAAAAAGATCCTTCTAACAGATCCTCAATGCTCTTTGAGTATCATTTATGCCACATGCTCTGTGTTCACTAAACAATTCTCAAACTGGTTTGTCATGAACATAAGCAAACAAATGGGTCTGAGATAATTAGAGATCTGTAATCTAGAGTTTGAATAGTTAGATTTGTGTCTATAAAATTTCAGTTACTCCTGACTTTTTTCCTCAACCCAGAATCTAGTGAGCCAGCTATCTCTAAACAATGATTGTACCCAGTATAGATAAGTGATTTTTTAATTCTATTATTCTAATTTGGAAATTTATGTTAAAAATTTGTAGTTTCCATGGAATTAAACACATTTTCAGTTTTCCCTCTCTATTCAAAAGCTACCAGTCTGAATCAACAATCTGATTTCTACTGGATTTACTTACAATTTTAATATTGATTTTAACAGAAGCAGATTTAGGCCCACAATCTAAGCTGAATTTAGCAATTGGTTTATTGATTGCTACACTGATTGACTGACTCAGCCTCATATAGAGAATGAAAATTGGCCTTCTGTATCACAATCACCATGAAAAAGACATTGTTATTCATTGAATCACACTTTGAAAAAGCAGTGTTCGTAAGTCCTTATGTCTACTTCATACAATATCCAATACTGCCATTAACTGGCTGAAGAAACTGAGAAAAGAACAGCAGAGTGGGTACTGATTAGAGATTGGCCAGTTCTTCTTCTGATGTGGCAGGACAAACATGCCGGTCAGTCACAGCACTCAGGATAGTTAAGTACGGGTCAGCTGCTTATTCAACAAGAACGCAGTAATTAAATTTCATTTGACCAGATCAAGTTTTTGACTGCCAAACAGCAGGATTTTTCTTAGCTTTATTTGAAAGAGTCATTTAAAGCTCTATCAATAAAAACAAATAAAAAAATAGACCCTTTAAAAGTGCTATAAATTCATTATCTATATGTGCATACAAAATGCTCTGAAATACAAAAAACTATATTAATACTACAAATGATTCCTCAGAGGAGAGGATATGTAAATACAGAGATTCAAATTACCTAAATCTGATTTTTAAACTACTAAGACAGCACGTATTTTGTTAAAAAATCCACAGCCTATAAACTTACTTTATATCATTTCAGTATGGACTTCATAGTTGGCAGCAGGTAGTAACCTCCTGCCTAATCCACCTAAAGAAATCAGCATTAAAGAAAACAATATTTTTAAACATGTTTTTCTGCATTCTCTTTTAATATTATTTTTCACACAGAGTTGAGAAATAAGATACAGGAATAAAAAGAAAAGAAAAAAAATCAGGAGAAAACAAGAAGTGGTATCATACAATCTTTTATTAACCCACATACTGCACCGGCAGATTTGATAACATTGTCTCTTGAGCTTCAACTATCAGATAACATCTGGCAAATGATGCTTGTAAGTCCTGTTACACAACATCTTTTGCCTTCTCAGTGTCATCTAGGGGGCTGATATGTGACTAGAATAACACATTTCGCACTGTCTGTTTCTGTCATACTAGTACAAATTTTTAATAATGGATGTGCTACAGACACCAGTTTATTTAAAACTGAATTCTCAGAAAATATTTGGTAATTCTGTTCCCACCATCTTACTAATGACGCAAGCAATCTTTCTTAACACAAACTGCTGGGTATTAGATAAGGTCTTTTGACATCAAAGTATCCAAATAAACTTTCTGCATCTTTAGTGTGGAATGATCTCTGAAGCAATTATTTTTTAAATGTTGATCAAAAGCATTTGCTTAATTATTCTACAATGAATTCATTCTCTTTGATGGCATTTAATTCCTTGGTAAATTACATCAAACTAAACTTCACAAAAAAAAAAAAAAATTAATCTATAGTCCATTTTCAATTGCACACCACAGACCAAAACATTTTGTCTCACTGAAGTTAAATTCTTCTCTAGAAATCTATTTGAGGAAATACTAATGTCAGACAGTCATTCACCTAGGCAGTTGCAGACTATGCTGTGATCAAGTAAACAATGCGCATTTGGCATAGTAGAGAAAAGTCTTTAGAACAAGATAATTTGAGGGCACTGGATCCCTCGATTTCAAAAGAAAGATATTTGTATACTTAAATATTTGTGGTATATATTATATAATTAATTTTTAATAAGAAACAAAATATCTGTCTTGAAAATTGCTAAGGGCAGAAATAATTTTGCTCACAGGAATGTGACCTGGTTTGATTATGAAAAACTAACATCTTTTTAATTAAGGGTTTTCAATTAGACTGTATGTCCACATGATTGCAAACCACTGTTAAATCAGATGGGATATATCATGACAGACCAGAATACAAGCCTAGACCCAACCTGCCTGACTGTGAATCCAAGTACACTGGTATTAATAGAGGTCTCAGTCTTAAACCAGAGAAGAATTTGTTCTTTTCAGCTGAGGGTTGGTGGGTTTTTTGTATTGTATGCCATTGTAGATAATGCTTTTATGCATCAGTTATACTAGCTAAATGAACACTGCACTGCAGTGAAAACTAGGAAGAGTTAAGGAATCCTGTAGTTTTCATTCAATAATTATGAATAAGTTTTGAAAGTAGTTTTAAATGTTTACATACAACAATAAAATAAAAAGAAATCTCATTAGCATGCAATATCTAGCAACAACCAAGATTTTTGTTTGTGGGGTTTTTTTGCCCTTTTAGTTACAGGGAAAAGAAACAGCAGAGAATACAACTGTGAAAAAAATAACTGAAAGACAAGAAAGTGACAGGTTCACAATGAAAATAAACTGAAACTTGAATCTTCCTAAATGCAGTTCTTTTGCTTAAATGATTGCTTATTTCAACAGATGTTTCACCATCTAAATGTCTTCATGCTTAGTTCTAAATTAATTAAGAAAGTATATTAACAGAGAACATAGGTGCTTTAAATGTCTGCAGATTGTTGAATAAATGAGTAAACAGTAAATAAACTACTGATAAATAGTCATAGCTGTCAACAACATGCAGCATGGTAGACAGACCCCATTCTTTGAAAGACCTGCAGCTGAACTAGCTCAGGCTCAAGAGGTCTGAGTTTCCTCATTGTTAGAAAGGTGTGCAAAAGGCAACTACTCCTCAGTCCTGACATCTACTAAGTTCCTAAATCAGCAAGTGATGAGATTTTTTTCAGAAAAAGCAAGATACTAAAGATCGTCTTGGCTTTCCGTAGGTATCTCTTGTTTCTGGAGATTTTTAAGTGGGAGTTTAGCTTCCAGTTTTAGAGAAAAGAACACATAACAAAACAAAACAAAAAAATAACAACCACAGGCCTCTATAATTGTCCCTCTCAAAAAAAGTTGTCCTTAAGTACTGATCTGTTTTTATTTTAAAAAGATGATTTGGCAATTATGCACTATCATCACAAATTTAAGTAGTGGGAATGTAGTAAAAAATCTACTGAAAACTTTATGTTTAAATTTAAAATCTAAGGAGTGGAACCAGTACTCAATGGAGAAGTTTGCAGAACTAGTACCACTTCATTTTACAATTTGTGTAACTGATTGAAATACTGAGTTGGACGAAAAAAAACTTATCTGAATGAATTCTGTTCTAAGCACGGTTTAAGAAAAACATACATTTTTACATAGAGAAAATTTTATTTTATTTTCAGAAAATTCTGACATGATTTTTTAGGGTCAAGGCTATCTAGAGGAAGAATAGCAGGAAGACAGAGAAATTACTAATCATGATGTTCTAACCAGCAAAAACACAGCTTCCTATGTACTATGTGATAGAATATGAAAAGAAGTGAAAATTGGGGGTTAGTGGGCCTACTTAAGCCTATATTAGTGTGATATTGATCAAAACCATAAACACTGAATTGGTACGTATGTATCTACTACATAACTTGTGTACGGGTAGAAAACTAGTTTTTAACTCATTAGAAGAGTTTAAGAAAGTAGTTCAGCCATCCAAAATAAACAAATATTTCATTTTGACTTAGTTCAATAGATAAAAATGTAGAAGACAGTATTTAAATGTACTTACCTTTAAGTAAGTACCCATGCTGAGAGATCAGCATGATCCTTGATTTAGGAACATGCTTAAATGTAGGTTTCCTGAAGTTCTTTGCTAAACTGGGACTAGATTTAGTGGTCAGTGCAGCATTTTAGTAAGCTTCAGCAACTGTTCTTTGGAATTATCCTTGGGCATATCAGAAAGTAATTTCAGAGATTTTTGATGGATTACAGTGTTAAATTATAGTAGTTGTGACTCCTATCTGGCCTGAAGGCCTTGGGGAAATTAACAGGTTTTGCAGAGAAAAAAAAAAAAAATACCTAACGTTTACAAAACGTACTACAAAAAAACAAAAAAACAAAAAAAAAAAACACAAAAAAACAACCAAACAAAAAAAGCATAACTTGAAAATATCTAAACATTGAACATAAATTGAACAGAAATTATTTACTGGCTCTGGCTTTCCCAAAGAAAAACAGTTCAAAGGCGTAGATACTCTAATGGGCCAGCTAAAAGTTTATTTACAAAATAGTTAGGACAAAATTTCTATCAAAGTTGAAGGAAGCACAATCTTACTTTTGGACCTGAGCAGCAAAGAAGCTCAAATGTGGTATCTGATAAAAAAATTACATAGTCTGCATTTCTCAACAGACAGTAAACAAATCAACATAGGTCATAGCCATCAATAGCACAAAAGACATATTAACATGCAGCTACTAGAACTGCAAATATACAAAACAATATTCAATAATATTCACTATAGTACTGGTAAGCAAAAGAAACTATCTGGATTGACATCTACAAAAAATATTAATATTATCCTCAAAAATGAACCAATGCTAAACAGTTGTGTATGTACAACAAAGGCTAAGAGAGGACATGTTTAATTTACTGACTATTGCAAAACACAAAACTGTTCAGTTCTAGAAACAGAAACATGACTGACTTTACCAAGGACTACAGTGTGCACAATCAGAGCTACTAATTATTGGGCAAAAACACTTTCTATTACTTACAAAGGACTGGGAGCTTTCTAACAAGTGATTGTGTGCATTTCGTTAAGGAGAATTATCTAGAAGCACTATTCAAAGAGTAATAAAGCTTTTAACGAAAGGAATAAAGCTTTTAACTGGCTAAATATGCCAGTAAGGATCCTTATTATTGTTGTTAGAATTGAGAAATAGTTCATTAAATGAACAAACAACAACAACAACAAAAAAAATCAGCAGTCACAGTTACTTGAACCTATACAAATATCAAAATAAAAAAATAGGGGTGACTGAAAATAAATGATGTGAACATGGATGTGTATCTAACACAAAAGTACAATTTTCTATATGGACAGCTAAAGAATCATACCACTTGCAACTCTGTGGCTAGAATAAAAAATAGTTTCTCTGCCTAACAGAAGGGACAAAAAGCACTGAGGTTATTGTCAAGAGTTATTGGCTATACTTGTAACACGTCAGAAGCCTATAGATAAAATACATAAAGATGAAAATTCAATGGCTTAATGTAAGTGAAGAAAAAGAATTGCTTCAGCAATTCTCTGCCAAATCTCTGCAGACATCCACATCTCCAAAGTCACTACGAGAAACTTACAGACAACAGTGTTGCCAGGATGAGGCCCCAACACAATCAGTCAAAAGTGCATCCCAGTAACAGCTATTAGAAAATATGCCAAATGAGGAAGTCAGATGATCTGGAACAACTTTGAAGAGTGTTCAAAAACTCTACTTATCATACACGAGGCATGAAGTTTCTCATTTTTTACCCTGAAGAAACAGGTGTTAAAATATTTGAATGAGCACTACCAATTAAGAGGCTTAAAAACAGGTTTTGGAAGTGCTACTCTGAATACGCATGTTAGTAGTGAAAATTATCATTGTAAACAGGTTGTTTCCAAGCACTTGTGGAAGGTGACTACCTAGGTTTGCTGCTCAGTATCATTTCTATACTATCTTCCCTGCCCTGCCATTTCAAGGTGCTTCACAAATATTACAGAAAAATCAAGAATTAATAGGGAAAACAAATTCACAGAGACACTGGTTATTTCCACATTTTGCAAGAGTTTAAAGCAAAGGATAAACTGCATTAGGCATAAGGCGAAGCTAAGTATAGTATTTGCATAAAGCCAACGGTATTCTTAAGGGAAAGAACATAGGAAAACGATGCATTTAAGGAAAATCCTCTCCTACTTCTAAGATTTAGTTTTAATTGTTCTATAACAAGTAATAATATAAATTGCATTGAGAATTATGGCAATGCTGTTGTAAAAATGCAGCTTAATCTAAAAATGTTGAGCTGGTTAAAGGTTCCTTCCAGGAACAGAACGACAGATTTTTTTGGACAGACTTTTTGTCAGAGAAATGCGGTTCCTCTAAGTAATATTTAGCAATGCAACATCATAATCATCTTTATTAGTGAGATCACCCATATAACAAGAAGGATATCTCCCATGGAGGTAGAAAAGAATTATTTGAAACTGCACTGCAGTACAGTATCCTAATGTATCCTTCTCTAGAAGTCTATGTTCAACTTGTGGAACAGGTACAGAAAAGATATTCTTGGAGGGACAAAAGGTTGTACTGAAAAAAAAGCCTATGTTAGAAAAAACCTATACAAGTATTTGGCTTATGTAGAAAAGGAAACTGACATCTTAAAAAAAGATGACTGCCATCCCTAACCTGATCACACAGTAGCATATAGTCCTGGTGAGAAAAAAGGTTTCAAAGCTAACAACTAACATTGGTATAATCAAAGACAAAAGCTGGCTATGAACAATTTTAGGTAAAAAGATCAGAAGAACATTCATAATAATTTGGATCCTGGAACAGGTCTTCCATAACAGTAGCTGAAACAGAAAATACCCAAATAAAATTAACTCTGAAATTCTTTTAAGATCAATCAACAGAAGGATATGAATTTAAACATTTGGCATGAATTGGAATCTTGCTCCTTGCAGTCCCAGTGTCAAAGACAACACTACATGCCTAGGAAAGCTCCTTCACTCTGATATTCATGCACAGTAACTACAAATACATTTCTAATGTGCATAGTTAATGCAGATTTGTCTTTTTTTTTTTCTTTCTTATTAGAATACTTAAAACTATATTTTATATTTCTATTGTTGTTATTTTTAATGAAAGCTCAGCAAGGTAGGAGTTTAATTGTTCAGCTTCTTTCTGTTAGTAATATGACAGTCCCAGCATGCAGGGATTTCTAAACCAGGAAGTTCTATAGTTGCTTCTTGAGTATTTTTGAAAGAAAAATAGAAGCATGTGATGACAAGAGGTAATATGGGACCTGAGAATTCCATGAGATCTTTTAGATACTCATTTGCTCCATATGAAGAATTATTTTTCACTTGAAATTCAAAATAGCATACTATTCCACTACATTCTCATATTTATGATACTGAAATACTTCAGGCCTAATCCTACAATTCCTGTAAGCTAATGGAATCTACAGAGCAGCACAACACAAATCAGATTTCCTTGAAAATACAGTATTTCTGTGGCTGATCATGATTTCTGATGTAACATGCAAAGGCATCATGCTAGATGTTACACGGAAATTCCTTCTCATTCACAAGACCAGACGCCCTAATACACTGCAAATAGCAATGAAGTGCCTGACTGTTGAGTGCATGTATGAACTAGAAGTTCCTAACTCAAAGAAGCTGTTTATAACAATTGGAAGTGCTGGGAGCTATAAATCTCAGTATAATAAATTAAAAAAAAATCATACTTTTTTTCTTTTTTTTCACATGAGTAGTTTCTGGCTCGAAAGTTTGAATGAAGAAGTATGAGTAATTTCTCATAAAAACCAACTCCTATTCCAAAGGAAAAAGATTGACTCATTCAAAGTCTCATAGCTCTGAGATTGTTTACTGTTTCTCCAAAACAGCTGAATTACAAGTTGGTTAAAAGCTGTTGCCACTGCTGATGTTAACTTAGAAACAATTAGATCAAGGTCAGAAGAGAAAATGAAAATAAATAAATGAAAAATAAATAAATAAATAGAAAAATAAATAAATAGAAGCAAGTAAGCAATGTCCCACAAGCATTCAGCTGTCCCAGATGCCTGGGAAATACCCCTTCCTTACACAGAAGACAGGACATGTACATTAGATGGCAACACATTTCCACAATATCTTATCTGTTTTTTTTAGAAATTCATGTTAAACATTTCATGAGTCCTAAAATACGGAAATTTCCCAATTAAGAAGAATTTGGGTTATTTGGCTTTTTGGGGGTTTTGTTGTGGTGTTTTGTTGGGTTTTTTTCTTCAAGATAAATGTTATTATTCTATTACTCTGACATTCTACAGCTACTTGTACCACTTATATGGGGATGTAAAAGTCCTGTTATTCTGATTAGGCAGTGTTTTACACTCCACTTTTCAGGACAGAAGAGTATAAAGAATTTTTTTCTTTTTCCATTACCAGGCATTCAAACGGAAAACATTACTGATTGACCGCTATATTAATGAGGCTAAATAAAAACCCAGATGGCTTCTACTAAATGAAGGAACTGAAGGTAATGATGTGCTATCTTAAGCTAGTGTCCTGCAAAATCAGGGACCAGGATAAACAGAAATCTGATTATTCTAGCTGAGTAAGAAAGGTCAAATAAGCATCTCTCTGTCTGAACTTTTGTGTACACTAAAAAAAAATTCCTCATTTTAAAGAAAGATTGTCAAGGGTAAGTCCCATTGAAGTAAGAACTGAATTTTTCTAAACAGAACAGTGATTTAATACCATTTTTGAAAATACTCTTGAAACGTGACCTTTTAGGAAAAATTAGGGTAACAGATCTAAAGACCCAGAGATGTGTGATGAAATTTCAGGTGTAGACATTTCAACGGCCCAAAGAAAGACAAAGTAAAAGCAAGAAAGAACTAAGTGACTTGCCAAGTGGACTTTTGTATTGGTGGATGGAGTTCCAACCATTTTAATACCAAGGATTCAAGGAGTCAAAGAAATTATTAAACAGAAAATTTTGGTAATTGCAAAATATTAGCCTATTCCTTAGAATTGCTTTATACAATTTTTTTTTTTTTTCCGAGGCTTAGTCCAAACTAGTTTTAAAATGCTTCAGGTGACAAGGCTCTTTCCATTTGCACAGACTAATAGATCTTCAGATGGAACATTTTTCCTGATACCTTAATAGATCTCTTTTTTTTTTAACTTCATCCAGTTAGCTGGTTTTGTACACTCTGGAGACCTAGTAAATAATTTCTTTCCCTGCTTCTCCAGGTACTATTCAAATAATAATAATTGGTTGCAGCTTCAATTGAATCAAATTTGCTTAAGTAATTATTTTAAATCTTGCTACAACCACACATTCAACATTGCATTTCTTGTCTTTATAGAGAAACGAGAACCTCCATCAAGATATCAAACGCAAGAGTAGTAGCTGAGGAATGTGTCAGTGGTGGGTGGGGAACCACACAGGTGGGGAACGTCAAAGACTGCTGGTACTGAAGAAATAGCTCTGTTGCACTTGTCACTGGGATGAAGAAAGCCTCCTTTGCAGGCTGCAGATAGGCAGAGTGTGTTGCTTGCTCTCAGTGAGATAGTACAACAAACTGTATCTCCCCATAGTGTTTAGCTGCTTTGGGCATCAGTAATTTCCAAGTGTGTCTTTGCTCTAGATAATTATTTTTGATGCTCCTTGAAGAGAGGATAGCTGAAAATTTTCTTCTGATCTCTCCTTTGTTCATAATTAAATTTCCTAAATTGTCACTACCTAAGGTCTGAACTGTTAAGGCGGTAATTTCTGGAGGCATTTCCTCTCTATGCTATTCTTTTATACACTTTTGAAAGCCACAGGTCTTTTTTATGAGTTGATAGTGTCCCATCCGAGTGTACACATTCAAACAACAGATCTCAAAATGTCAAGCCTTTTTCATGCCTACATAGTAAAGGACTGGTCAAGTAATCATGAAGAATGAGAACTGCTTCCCATTACTGATGATCAAGGAGGCAGCAGTGCTGTTTTGCACTTGTCAGATTAATCACATTCTCACTTGGCCAATATTCCTAGAAACATTCTGTCATTTACAGAGCTTCCTACTGAAATCTATTGAGATAAAAAAAGAAAAAAAGAAAAAAAGAAAAAGAAAAAAGAAGATTTTGGTATTCATCTGAAGTCTGGAATAATTCATGCTGCTATCACAATTTACCAGCATTGATCTCTGTGTAGAAATTCAACTTACATAGTAGAAAAGGAATGAGGATAAAACATGGTCCATGAAATTGTTTTTCACTTGAGAGTTTTTAGACAGAATAAGCTGCAGATTGTGCTATGAACATCATTTCAACCCTAATACATAACTCTTTGAAACAAGAAACACATGAAATTCAAAGCAAAGAACTTTTGGTGGACATGGGGAGGAAAACTGCAAATGCCTACAGAGCCATGGTAAATGAAAGATACAAATTTAAGTCACTTTTCAGAGAGTATGCATGAATATAGAAAATTGCATCCATTGTCTTTTCGTTTACAATAGATACATATATCTGGCTATCAGGTTATTTGCTACAGAAACTCTTTGTTCTGTTGCTGTTTGAACTTTCTAAATATGCTTATGGAAGACAGTATCTTTCACTTAAAAGAAAATTGAACTATGTTGGGTAGAACTATTTTAGAACTATTTTCCTTGCATTAGGGAAAGACAACTGCAGAGAGGAAAATTCAAGTAGTCCTGCAATCTTCTATGATGGTACTGGAATAATTAAGCAAACAGAATTTGGAGCCTGTTAATTTTAGCAGATATGCTAAAGAATACTGTTCCACCTAATATAATAATTTAGCTGAAACAATAGTGACATAATAGACAAAATTACATAATAATTACAGTGCTTTAGAGCAAGCTATATTAAGGTATGACTCATCACTCAATACGTAAGAAGGTGCAGAAATACATCAAATCCAGCAGTGCAGTATAAGTGGCTCCAGCCAAAAATGAAATTTAAAATCAGCAATCTTTTGTTAATAAGTGGGGGAGAAAAGAAATTAAAGGAAAGTATGGCTGTGAATTTTGTTTTACTTTAATGAATTAAATTTTTAAAGTAACAAGTAATAATTGTACAATTACAATTAAGATTTACATCTTTTTAGAAAAATACTTAATACATTTTACTATTTGAACCTCACACTTCCTCTGGCAATACTTGTAATAGTTTGCTTTATTGAGAAGGGAGAACTATTCCACTCCTCAGGTAGGTAAATGATTGGTGAAGTGGAAAAGCAGTGATGGAATTTTCTAAGATAATTACTTTTTTTTTTAATTAGAATACTTTATCTGTAATTATTTTAAGAGAATAGCTGCACATTGCAGCAATCAAGCATAAAACACACATCTTCCCATGAAACATTTTGAATTATTTTCTATAATAGAATTCAATTGAAAACAATTCTCTTAAGCACTGCAGAAGCTGAATATATGCATCTTGGATATAAATGCTTTGAAAATGTCTTCTCTGGATAAGCTTTACTTGAATAAGCAAAAGATATATGTACCTTCTATCATCTTCCTACCTGCTAATACTTTCCTTTATAATAAACATAGTCCCAGTTAAAGATATTTTTCAACAGCACAACACTACAACATTAGCAAAGCTACTATGCTAAGCTTTTTCTTTCAGAAACTATGATGGCTTGTACTCACCAGGTGTAAAGTTATACCGAGCAGAAAACCCGATAGATTCCAGCTCACCATCAGCAAAAAACTTAATCCATAAGAATCTGCCACTGGATTTTATCATAGGTGGATTTTGCTGTCCACAGAAACGTCCAATGATTGGGGAAAAGCCAAAAGGTCCATCTCGTACTTCAATGTGGTCAAATTTGCACTCCCAAGAAGGCTCTATGGAATATTTTTCATCAAAGTGTAGTTCAATGCATTGTCTAGGGGCAGCTAGAAGTGAAAAGAAAATTATCTTTTTATTTTCTAAACCAAGACTTTTCAAACCTAAAACAGAATTAAAGAAAAACAGATATATCAATTTTGTATGCATTATAATATTTTGCTTAATAACTCGCTATATGTACCTCTGTATTTTTATAGACTTTTTACACCATCAGCTTATTTGTCTATTGTTTTCCTTTTAAAAAGTGCTCATGACAGAAATTCTTGGAAAAACTAAGAGCGATATCTATGATGTAAAACAAAATACAGTTTAGAAACTATTGGCTTCTAAGAAACTTACGCATGTGGAAAAACAGTGTTTTTCTATATTTAGGGGTGTGTGCTGAATGTTACTTTTTTACCTAATGCTTGCAAAGATGAAGAAAAATATTATCAGAACTGTTCTATAGTAAGAAGGACAAATTCTGTTCCGTATGTATTGCAGTCAGTGACAAGCTTCAGTGTAATTGTTTTTACACGGAATTGCTTGCCATCTCTTTTGAAACATAAGGACAAATGTAATGAATTTTCACTTAAGAAACCAGATAAGGATTAAGCAAAATTAACATTTAGCTAAAGAGCAAACAACATTCTACTGCAAACCCTGAAGGAACTTTAGAATGGTCACTTAGACATAAACCCCCCATGTCTATTCATAGATACTACGGCTAGTGGCAGTCAGAATGATCTCTAAAACAAATATTTCCTGGCATCTTCTCCATAAAGCAATAAAGTTACAGGTTGAACTATAGTAAAGGAGAAAAAAAAAATACTCAAGGTTTTGTCTACAAATTTTAACAGATACAGCGCCCCTGGGGTGTGCTGTTCCTATAGCTTAATCCTGTCTATAGCAAAAGAGTATCCCTCCAGTGTCTAGATCACGGTGCAATATAGGCTTTTGCTGACAAAGCCTGCTAAGACAAGGGTTTGTTGTATCGCCACCTGCTGTGCCTCTCATGGGGTCATTCATGTCCTACACTTTACACATATTAGAAGAGCCTGAAATTGTTATGACATTTGCCTGAATTATCATTCTTTTCACATGAAAACATGCAAGATCAAACTCCAAGCCAAGTGCATAAGCTTAACATGGAAACTGCTGCAACTCCAGCGGCAGCACTTGTCCATATCTTTCCACAGGAATGACAGCAAAACTATTAGTGTGACAAGAACCTAGATCTTGCATGCATTTTGAAATGTTTAAATTGATCTTTTGGGATGAGCTCACTACTCCCATAAGAGAGAATATTTAAAATAGACTAAGTAATAAGATATCAGGTAAACTTTATGATTTTACAGAAGAGCACACAGTCAGATCGCATTTACAGCTATTTCATGTAAATAAATACAGCCTTATTTTATACAAAACATTGAAGTTAATAAAACACATTATTTGAGAAGGAAGATAATTTTAATAGCTTTGCTTTCAATGTTAATATGGTTGGGTGATTGATATTTATTAAAGTATTTAATTTAACATAAGAAAGAAACCTTATTTCCTATTCTCAATTTGAAGGAATTCACATTTAGGGAAGTACTTACTGTTGGCTGGTTGTCATTTTTAACAATTTACAGGAAACTTGTGATTTTTGTGCCATACAAACTCAATAGCAAATATCAAAACCGAAAGTTTTATATATAGTTACACCAAATTCAAGGCCTATGGAAATGAAAATACTTTGAAAGTATGAAACAAAAATTTACAAAATTAAAATCAGATAATAAAGCTTATAAAGAAAATATCCATGCTACCCTTGGTGTGGTATGAAGACCAAATTAGATCTTTTATATTATAGTAAAAGACTGACTAACTGGAAGACACCATCAATTAACATTATTGAGAAGTTTCTACCCTTGCCTTCACATTTTTATAACAAATATTGATTTAAACTTAACTAAGCAATACTAGGGGAGTAGAGAGCAATTAAGACCTTTCAAGATGGAATCATATTTTGTATGCTTTTATTCCATTTAAGAAGATTTGTTGAGAACTACTCATCATTCACCTAGGGACTGCAGAGTCAGGTATCAAACACACCATCCTGACAACTCTTCAAGCAATCTTAAGAATGCTCATTAAAGCTTGAAAATCATTAGCTATTCAAATATTATGCTATTAACCTACCTAAAGCTTTATTGTAATGTTTTAATGTTGTGAAGTAGATATGAAGATGAATTCTGCTACTATTGTGTCAGACAGCATTACACCGCAGTACATGGCTGCTCTGCTTTCCACGGCAATAAAGAGATACCCGCTTCAGAAATGTCTTACCCCCTTAACATAACACATTTGTCCTTTATAAACTACCTGAGTTAGGCCTTCACTACTCTATTTGATACCAACAGGAGGCTTTTAAGTGATGGCTGGTTACTAAACCTTTTATAGGTCTTCTCTGAATCTAAGGCTCATGTAATATGTGATAACAGTGGGCATGAGGCCCCCTCTGAGTTATAGCTCAGTAATTTGATATGATCTGGTGTTGAAAAGGAGCTCTAAAGCCAATTACAGCCTCAGTATAATATAAAAGGAGGTTTTGTGGGTAAGAGAGAATCAGACCTAGAGAGTTATGCATAAGATCTATTGATTTGGTGAAAGAGAAAAAGGAAAAAAGCACAGTTTCAACTAGCACCATGTAGCTTTCTGAATCTCACATCAAATACTAATTTTACAATCAGAGTATTAGTCTAGCTTTCTTTCCTCTGCTTTTGTTTATTTTTCAAAAAAAGTCAAGATGGGGATTTTCCTAGCAAACCTCAGTTCTTGCTAGAGGATCAGGAAGAATCACGTTAGCTCAGGAAGCACTCAAGAAAGAATTTTTACTTTCACACAAAGCTCCCATGTATAGAGGGTGCTCTGCTTTCAGAATGGAGCACTGACTATTCATTAGCACTGTTTCTGCACCTCAAAATAAGGCTGGGAAATGAATTTTGGGGCTGGACTACTGACTATTCACACTCCTTAAATGTTAAAATTATCTCCTGGCATCATTCTGACCATGACAGTAAGAATAGCCTAAACCCTTTCTTAGGCATGATGTAGTGGTTTGCATCACTCAAGGACCATTTACTGTGAGTAGTTTGTGTCTGTACTCTTGACTGGGAAGATGATAGGAGTTAATCTGTACATGTGTGATTGCATCTATCAATCAGCCTTAAGGCTGATGAACATTTCCTGACCTGTTTTGGGTATTACTACTGCCTGTGTCCCAGCATGCTCCACAAGGCAGTCCAAACAGGATGAGGTCCTTTCACATAAGTTTTGTGTTTCTCTAACTGCAGACTGCGGTGATCACAAAAGACTGGGCAAAGGGAAGAAGGGGTGCTGTACACGCATTCATGCACCTTATCATCATGTGCTTTTAAATGCACCTCTGTGCTTCAACTTGTACAATATATAGAGTTAAAGGTTAGAGGGATTGGTGTTTTTTTTTTTTTTTTTTTTTGCAATAATCTTACCTAAGAAACAAAATTATTCAAATCTTTCTAGAAATGACCATAAGGAATAAAAACCACACAATTCAAACCACCAACTTGAATTTGCTTTTAGCAAAAAGCAAAATTTCTTTTTTGGGTTTCTTTGCCAAACACAAGCTAAAGTGATCAGGTACTGTATAATGATCAGGGGACTGGAACACCGCCCGTATGAAGACAGGCTGAGGAAGTTGGGGCTGTTCAGCCTGGAGAAGAGAAGGCTGCGTGGGGACCTCATAGCAGCCTTCCAGTACCTGAAGGGGGCCTACAGGGATGCTGGGGAGGGACTCTTCATCAGGGACTATAGCGACAGGACAAGGGGTAACGGGTTAAAACTTAAACAGGGGAAGTTTAAATTGGATATAAGGAGGAAATTCTTTCCTGTTAGGGTGGTGAGACACTGGAATCGGTTGCCCAGGGAGGTTGTGAGTGCTCCATCCCTGGCGGTGTTCAAGGCCAGGTTGGATGAAGCCTTGTGTGGGATGGTTTAGTGTGAGGTGTCCCTGCCCATGGCAGGGGGGTTGGAACTAGATGATCTTGAGGTCCTTTCCAACCCTAACTATTCTATGAAACACACATCTTTTGCCACAGTTTTTGCATCAAAATGTGTGCAAAAGCGGTTATGGTAAAACTTACAGAAATACAGTGAGAATAAGTCCAGAATAATGACTAATAATACTGAAGGTATAGCTACAGAAAAACAAAACAAACCCACCAAACAAAAAGCCCAGAACATGCAATTATTCCAGGCTGGATTGGAACATGGCATCTAACAAGAAAAGGAGGGATGGAATGGTCATTTCCAGTATCCTTATTCATGGGTAAAGCCCACTCACACCTTCAGAACTTTTTCTGTGGCTATAATGTTTAGGAAAAGTTGTTGTCAAGTCCAAATGAAATATATTGGAGCTATCTCACAAAATTACTTTAGTTCAAATCTTAAAAATCTTCCATATTTAACTTCCCTTTGTCTTTCTTCAAAAATGTTAATACCATGGAAAGACTACTTAAGGTTTGTTTGTCTCCTCATATTTTTCATCTAATTATCTTATACAAGTGTTGTCTTGAGATTTTACACTCAATGAAAAAAAGACATTGGGTTCCAACTTGTGGTAGAAGAACAGTTGTAGCAAAACCACACAATTAGGATTTTAATTCTGATCAGCCTCTCAATCTGTGTATCTGACAGCTGAAGTTAAGCAAAAAATCTGTCTCAATCTACTGCATGGAAATGAGAAATTGAACTCTACGCCTATCCCATCTATTTGAACTGCTATATTACTGACAGTTTTCCACAATCTTTGGTCTTTCTGGATGTCCAGCTGTTACTGGTAAGAAAGCCACCTACAACTTCCTTTTAAAAGACGATTCTTTTCTTGTTTCAATGAAAACTGTATTGAACACAAAAAAGAAATCACTGTGAAATTCAAAATTACTTCAAGCAGAGATTCTTCATACAGTGATACACGACCACTTTCCAACACCTGTGAAAGATCTAGGATTAAAGAGTCTAATGATCTTCAGGGAAAACACAAAAAGCTTTCCAGAGAGACATCTCTAAATGTCCACAAAAATATAAAGTGGGTATTTTATATCTCCATAAAGCAATTTTAGTCCATACCTATAGTTTTAAATCAACATTTAATTATTAAAGACTGGAGAATGGATAAAATCTTACAAGTATTTCACCTGAAGGACTTCCAAACCAATTCTTAAGATACATTGTGTAAAGTATGAATATCCCACTCCCCAGCTATTTTTTAACACAAACAAGCGCCTTTGCTCCTTTCCCTTTGGAGCACACATGCCAAATTTTCTGCAGTCTGGCAAAGGCTAATGCTGCCACTGCTGCGGTCATTTCAGGCACTTGTGAATTTTGCGAGGTTGAAGTCATGAATGTACAAAATAAGAGTGAAATTTGGCCCAACAGGGAATTTAATGCCTACACTCAGCTATTTCCTATTTTCTATATGCCAAATGAGACAGTAAAAGAACAAATTCTCAATGAATTTTGAAAGGCAGGTAGAACTCACCAGAAGCTCCTTTACAGCATAATAATTTTTGTACTGAGTCTGTGACTTCTGGATGACCTAAAGGATTTGTTTAGAAAGGCATCCAATCTGGACTTTAAAATTCCTAGTTGTTCCAGCAGTTAATTATCATTACTACTAAAATAGAATAAAAGGAAAAAAAAAAAAGGAAAAGGAAAGGAAAAGAAAAAGAAAAGGAAAGGAAAGAGAAAAAGAAACTTCTAGCTGTTTGAGCTTGATCTGCTTATGCCCTTGACTGCTAGGATAGAAGCCTCTACAGTCAGAAATCCTCTTCTCTTTTAGAAACTCAAAGTCTATGATCATGGCAATTTTTGCCAGCTCCTTTACTTC
Source organism: Lathamus discolor (assembly GCF_037157495.1). Lineage (NCBI taxonomy): Eukaryota > Metazoa > Chordata > Aves > Psittaciformes > Psittacidae > Lathamus > Lathamus discolor. Next base: position 100,921,663 of record NC_088885.1, on the reverse strand, counting down.
ACCAAAGTAATTTTGAGATTATAAAAGGCTTGCATACAAGACAATTGCTAAGCTACAATATGGGTGGAAAAATTGTATTATGAGGTGAAATTCCATACTATTACAATATACTATGTGTTAAAAGTCCTCACTCAGGTCACTAAAGTCAGTAGGAATTGTTTTTGAGGGAAGCCATAAGTATTTGCCCCAGACTGTGTTTGATAGCAAAATACGCAGGAACAAAAGCAAGCAGGCAGGAAGGAACCTGGTGATTCATGTATGTATTTAAACTCACGTCATACGGCTGTTACTATGGTATACACAGTCCCGGACTTCTGAACTCTCTAAGACATACAAAGGAGAGAGAGCAATGTGGGAATGCTATTATGGATCATATTGACAGTCCGCCTAGTTTGTTTTTTGGTATTCAACAGCAGATAGAAGCTATCTGAAGTATGCTGAATCTCAATAACAAATATAGGAATAAGATGCATATGGAAATGTTTCTGCTTTACACTAAAATTGATATTTATGTCCTGGATTAGCAAGGATTATCCACAACATAGATTGTTATCTGACCTTAAAGATAGTGCTATAAGTAAAATAATTAATCCTTTGAATTTTTTTTTTTTTTTTTTTTTTTTTTTGCATTCCTTTGACTTCAACATCTCATGCCAATGAGTTCCACAGAAAATAAAAGGTACGGGGAAAAGTTTTCATTTGCTAGCCTTCTTTACAGTATTCTGTCATTTGTATATGTTGCAAAAAGGAATAAACATGGACAACTAACTGACCAAACTTAATAGTGTTTCTTGTCCTTCAGTGTTTCTTCTCTTGCCTTTTTTAAAAACTGCTGCATTTTAAAATATCACTTCTTAGACATCTTACTACATCTCTGTTTATTTTTGTGGTATTTCTCAGATACGTCTATTCCTGACCTTTTCAGAGGGCAGAAATAGACATGGAAAGATGAGAGTTGAATATGTTGTACATTGTGCATGGTTTTCGTCAGATTATATACTAATAGAGCTGCTATCACCATGGGCTTTAAAACACCCAGTTGCAATCCAAACTGTTATGACTGGGCAGGAAGCAGAAAATATCAATGTCATGAGAAATTATGTGCAGCTGGATTTTGTCAGATTGATTTCTCCCATAAATTATATCAAGATGTCTGTTAAGTTTGGATTACTCCTTTTACTACACATCGCTCCAAACTCATCAACATGGAATTTCATCTTCACCATAAAAGTTGATTGAGTAAATCTTTCCTTCCTAAATTGTTCTTAGATATTTCCAATTTAACCTCTTCTAAATCAGGTAATTTCAACAGTGTATTTTGCCACCTTTCATCTTATTAACTATATTTTCAAAATATGTTAACTATATTTTTTCACCTTTCGTCTTATTAGCTTATATTTTCATAAGTACTTAATTACTGTAATAAAGACAAAGGTCTTTACAATGAAGGGCTTTCAGGTGCTTTCTTACCAAGAGGAGGAACACCTTTTGGCCTGAGATAGTGGACTAGTGTTTTAAAAAACAGTTTGTTGCCTTTTTTTTTTTCCCCACACCTTTTCTCTTTAATGATAAAATACATCTCTGTTTCAGGTCCTTGAAGATACAAGAGGCTTGCTTCTTCCCATCCTCACAGGAATGTCAGAAAGATAATTTTACCAATGCATGTAAAAGAGACCTAGATCAACATAACAAAATATATAGCGCTAAGTAGTACATATTGAACCTACATATTTATGGGTTTTTTTTTTAATTTTAATTTTGTTGTAGCTTAATTACTAAACTATGAAAGAATTTTAACCTTTACCATACATCTGCTTAAATTTCAGACTCAAATGGGAAGAGTTGACAGACATCCATTTTCTTTAAAGGATTTGTCTGACTCCATGATTTATAATCACCTCTTTACTTCTGACTTCAGTCAGGATACCTAACGTTAGAGTGGGATTCAGAGATCTTGGTCATTTGGCTGCAATTTATTTTCCTAACCGAAACATTTACTATCCATCATTCCCCTTGAAGTTTATTATGAATTATATTTTAGTAACTCAACACTAGATTTGAAAAGGCAAACTGGTTTCTGAAAAGGGTCTAGTTGGGGGGTTCTAAACCAGCTAATTCAATTTGAATCAACTATACACCTTTGGAAATCTCTTTTGGTACTACCTGCATCTTTAGTAAAATAACTATTTCTGTAATTACTGGGTCCATCATTTGTAGTTGATAATTCTATCCAACCAAGCATGGATAGAACAGGCAGCAGCGTTGTATTCTGCATGTATTCACAACTCATGAATGAACCTTCTTGGTTCTGGTGACTTAACATTTTGTACCTGATCCATCTTTTCTGCTACTAAGCTCTGACAGTATCTAATCTCCATTACTTTCCACTGATTCATTTTTACAATAATCCTTTCAACATCCATTGTGCTAAAACTGATGAAAAGAAACTGCACTAACTTGCTTGCAATCCACCTCTAGCCTTTCTTTGTAACACCTCCATGCCTGCAACTGTCTACTCTTTGAAAGCTGTGTTTTACAGCTGTTTGGTGTTAACATTTATTCTTTTCTGGTTTTGTTTTGTTTCTTGGAGCTTTTTTTAATCTGGTTATTTTTATTTCTCATGAACAATCGGATGGAAAATTTTTATGCTCACTATATGGATATTTTCTGAATTACTTCCCTTACTATACTTTGCCTTATATACATATATACATATATTATTTTCCCTTACCATACTATACTTTAATCTCATCCCTGATTCAGTTATGATAAATGTAAAGAATTCATATGAAATTCAAAACCTTTTTTTTTCCTGTATTCATATTTTACTAATTTTAAAATATTCTTTCTTCTGTCATCTTACAGCATTTTAGCTTCTCTTCATTCTCTGAATATCCTGGAATAAATTATATAGTGTTTATTACTAAGTGAATCATGCATACTTACCACCTGAACTGATATATGAGTGATTTCAGGAAAAAAAAAATCAAGTATTTTTCAGTATTTCTTGCTATGCACTACCAAATTTTAAAATGACAAACCAAATCAAAACAAAAAAATTAACAAGTGCAGGGAAGGAGCTTCTCTAAATCTCATTTCTTGAAAAGATTTATCACAGTCACATAGGCTTTACCTTCTCTTCACATATAATAAAATGTGCTTTCTATACTTTTATACTTTTTATACTTTTATACACTTGCAGTTTTTATACAGTGATGATTGAATATAAACATTCTTCAGCTGGTCACCTTCTATAATGTAGACACACTCTCTGTCAGGAGGATACTTGTTGGGGTAATTGGGAGAAGTGAAGATGCCTCCTTCTGCATATTTTGTCCAAGTTCCACACTGCACTGGTTTCTGTCCTTCGGAAGTAGTTTGCTTTTCTGTGAAATAATCACATTAAGCATTATATAATTAGCTCACAAATTATTATGTCCCTATGACACTTTGAACTATCTTAGACAATAGAACAGTTCCTCCTGTCAGTGTCTTCAGGAAGCCACTCTATCAGCAAGCTACTTGCCTTAATGTAGGAATACATCAAAGTCTCAAAATCAAGAAAATTTAGAGAATTATGATAGAATATATAAATTCTTTTAAATTTGTAGCAGCTTGACTCTATATTCATCAGACAGAGATAGATGGGGGAATTCCTGGATTATAGTTCACAGATTTTCTTCCTGTAAAATGAATAAACAGCTCTAGGGCAAGGAATCACAGCCCCAACTTTCCTCCTCCTAGATGAATCAGAGAGCAGAGTCAGACCTCATTTGCTTTCTTCCTAGCCCTGAAACTCTTGCACTCCTTTCTGCAAATTGGCAGAGAGCCTGGAGACAAAGTTTTGAGTCTGTTCAGGCTGAAGAAGATGAAGCATCACTTTCTGGGCATCATGATTTAACAAGCAGGCTAAAATAAGATGGTTTCTTCAGAGGTGAAAATACCTATGCTGGTATTAAAAGGAAGTATAGTAGGTTCTAGACCTCATACAGGTACCTGAAGAGGACTCCTGTGTTTTGCTGTGAATGAAGTACCTATGTCCAAGGAGCGCCCCATTTAACTTAAGCCTTTGATGTGCAGAGATGCGCTGTTTGAGACTCCCACTCATGACCAATGAAGGGAGACAGGTACCTTCCAATGATGATTTTAACCACCTGAGATCTGTCTTATGCTCTGTAAGCATTTCTCTTTCTTTCTGGTCTGTATTCAAGTTGAGTACTACACAGTTCCTAATTTCCTGAAATGAATTCAGGCCTACAAGGACTGATCATTCAGACACAAGTTCATACACATACTGTGCTTAGCAGCTTTCCCCACTTGGCTCTCAACACACTTAGCATCCTGGGCTTTAGGAACATTTTTCTATCCCCACCTGGCATAAATGCACCCATGATACCTAATTCCAGATTTTGAATTCTACTTCAACAAGCTATCTCAAGTGTAAATAGCTCAGTGCTCAAACTGGACTTCCCAATATGAAAGTGGCGGTACTTTACAGTCTTTAGACAGACAGAATCAGGCGCAGTTAGTTAGGTCTAACTGTGGAACAGGTCACTAACTTGTTAAAAGAAAAAGTACCACCGGATTTTCGCACACGTACAGGCACACTAATACTCAACACAAATGAACAAAGGACAGACACTGGCAGTAGGTGAGCTACTAAAAATTTCAAGAACTGAATCAACAATTCAAGTTCATACTTTGGACTCTTAATATGATGTCTGAAAAAAATGTCTGAAGTTTACATACCTGCTCCTTTTTTGGTTGCCCCAGACAAATGTAAGATGATTAGACTTGCTACAACTGAAAAAGAAACATGTGTTAAATGTCACAGTGTGACAGTGCTTGCAATCAAAACAATTGTAAACATCTGTTTTAGAAAGAACACAAAGAGAATTGCTGTAAAAAAAGTTTCATTTTTATTTGCATCTTAAAATTGCTTATTTCGTATAAGCAAGTTTCTTTGTGATCTGTCCTTGTAAGTATTTAACTTTGTAAAAGTATCCAAATAAAGAGATCTTTTGGGTTTAACACAAAATCCCCAGGCACTGACATTTCTCTCCTTTTTATTTTCTTTTTTTCTTTTTTTATATTTTTAGTATTAGGGAAAAATGCCTTACAAATATTTGTTTATATAATCACAGCCTGGGAATAACAGAAAAGTGGCTGCTTTTAACAAAGCCGTGCTAAGTTTCAGTGCCATCGGACTCACTAACATCTCTAACTACGGCATAATAAAATTTGAAAATGAGTGCTGGGAGTAAGGAAGAAGTGAGGGGTTGGGTTCTTCACATCTATCAAAGAATTTGCAAATCCCCAGTGAAGTAAATCACTGTGTGTGCTTAACAGTCTCATTAATCTAGTTTGTTTGACTTGTCGAGAGGGTGTTGCTTTGTGCTGCAGGGACTCCACAGCCCATTTTGCAAAGAGAAATCTCCTATCTCTAACCATGACAGGATAGCTATGCCTCTTGGGAACAAATGTGACCTTTCTGAGATAGGCTTCAACCTGGACATAATTTCTGAGTTTCTGGGATTTTCTGAATAAAACATTTTAACTAGAAAAGGCTAAGAGACAAACACTTTGGCCAGTCATAACAAGACTGCTTTGGAAAATCAAAGTGATTTAGCTAGCTATGTGATGAATCATGCACTGATTATAGCGTTTTCTTGTCATCCCCCATACCTTCTTTGGCTTTTGTGGAGAAAGTAGGATAGCTAAAGCATAAGAAAACAGATCCATAAGTTCTTGGAGTACTTGGGGTTTTGACCCTAGCTAGTTTGGCATTAAGCCCAGACATACTGAAGTTAAAGTGGAAATGAAGTTGTGTGTTTATTCCAAGCATTTTGGATTGATCAGCTGCCACTTGAATGCTTGACCATGATGACCTGTGGTCTTTAACAAACATAATCAAATGGCGTGCTTTCCTCTTCTTACCCTCAAGACACACCAAGTGTCACCATGGGCTAGCAACTACCTACCTTCATGACCCTTTCAAAGATGGTGCTTTCCTGATTTTCAGCTTTTACACTGCAAATTGTATGCAATTTTTACATAAGCCAGTGTCCATATTTCCAGTATTCTGATAGCACTGGGATCTCTGTTTCTATGCCTTTGACCCTGTTCCATGTGACAAAGGGTTTGAGGCACGGATGATGGCTATCTTATTAAGCATGGAAAGGCTTTAGCTCTGGGAAAATGAAGACTTGGCAGCATATTCACTATTTCTTGGTCAGGCTCACAGCCCCTGTGTCTTTTTGAATCCCTCAGCTAACAGAGACGGATGTTGGCAGAGCTGGTAGTTAAAAACTTCTGTGTTGGAGACATTCAGTGAGAACACTACATCTTCTACTTGGATCTGAATGCTGCCCAGTCATTCATACCCTTACTCTCCTCAGGGATGGATTCTGGAAATATGCGCTATCTGGGACTCTCCCCACCAGCTGTGTCAAAATCTTAAGCCAATGTAGGATTCACCCATTTTAGAAGTTGCTCATTTACTTTAGCTGTGTTTCATGCAGTGAACATGCTGCATCTATGCCTGTAATCCTCACCAGTCAGAACCAATTTTTCAATAGTATAAGGTGGAATGGTGTTAAAATATGAAACCAGCTGATGATGGTCTTCCTGCCCACAAATTTATGGGAGCTAGAATAGGATGCACAGCAGCCAAACAAAACCCACGTGAGAAATATTTCTTCTTAGGCAATGAATAACAATTCACATCAGATTCTTACAGGTTCATTTCAAACACCTTTACCTATTAGCTTTCCCCTCCTTTTCTACATGGAAAAAAAAATAAATCAGAGGAGAGAGTTGGTCCAAGTCACAGATATATTGTTACCGAGATGACAGAAAAAACACAGGTCTTTCCAGTTCCAGCTGTAACTGCTAGAAAGGATGATTCCAAACCACAGAGTGATGTTATTCGAAAACAGGGAGCTGCGCTTGCATATCATCATGTCAGTATTGATTATTACTAAGGAGTCAAAATAATCTTGATAACAAAATCCATTAGATGAGACTAAGACATTAGGGTTTTTTTTGGACATATAATATCTAACCTTTGGATAGATGAAATCAAATACTTCTCCCATATTTCAACAAGAGAGAAAGCTTTCTGATTCAGTGGCATTAACACCAGCATCACCAAAATCTGTGTATTGCCAGAAAGCAATTAAAATTCCAGGCCTTATGGGAAACAGATAACACAGTATTTTTTACTTAAGGCAAGGCAGGCCATTTTATTCTGTGACCCCTTGCCTTTTTATTCCTCAAGCCATAGGAAAAGAACAGTGTTTCTCACAGAAAAGGAGAAAAAAAAAAAAAAAGACCCCAAAGAGGCCAACCATGCAATCTTCACTCACTGAAACCTGTCACTTGGGAAGCTTTGACAGTACGGCAACAATATTGTGATTGTTTGGGTTAGGGAATTATTTTAAAGAAGTTTCCATCAAATTTCTCACTGCATTCTCACTTGTGCTCCTCCTCCCCCTTTTCTTCCTGATCACGGGTGTAGTTATAATCATGCTTTCCAGTTCCACTCTAACTACGCATCTTTGCATCTTTTTGGATCTGTGCGTTTTTCCATTTCACATTAAGAGATTTACCTCTTGGCCGGGCAGCTTTTTGGCGGCTGCGACTTGGCATAGACAGGACTTAGCATAGGATAGAGTTGTTGGACAAGCACCACCTGGCCATAGAGCTGTTCTTGTGCAGGTGTGGGCACACACAGGTGGTGGCCAGCCAGCCCCCTTCAGCAGAGTGGACTCTCCAAAACCAAGACAGGAGAGGGGGTCCCATCCAAGCAGCGTGGGGCCGCCGGGGGTCTTCAACGAATGACTTACATTGTTGTGCCTCCCCGCTTCTCCTGGAGGATGTCACCCCGGGCGGCAGCATCCACCCCGCCAGGATCCGTGATGCAGGATCCGTGCCCGCTGCAGCCGCCCCCGCCAACGGCACTCGGCGCTGCCCCTCTCCCACTCGCCCCATGCCATCCGGTTCGAGACCCGGCTACGGCTGCAGCGCACCGCACCGCACCGCAGCGGACGGCGAGGACCGTTCTCCCTCTCTCCCGCCGTCACGCTGAAAGCCATCAGGCGCGTCGCGCCCCGATGGACCCCCCGTCCTGCGGAAGGGTGTCCCCCGCCCCACTGCGCTGACAGACATCGGCTCCCTCCCGCTGCACCGGAGGGCGGTGGGGAAGGGGTACTGGCTGCGCGGGGGGCAGTCTACCCCCACGCCGCGGAGGTCTGAGCGTCCCGTTACGCTAGTTGTGGAGGCAGCGCAGGGCAGGAGCCCGAGCGCGGTGGCCGGGGGAGGGCGGGAAGAGGAGCATACTCACTGTGAAAGAAGCTGCGCCCATGGGTCATGTCTGTTCCTTGCACAAGGGGCTTCGGTCTCCACTAATTCCATTTAGCTACGGGAGGACTTCCAGTGGCGGGAAGAGGATGCAAGTAGGAAAAGAAGAAGAAATAATAATAATAATAAAAAAAAATCCCTAAGCCCACACACAGCAGAGCGGAGCAGCCCTTCCTCTCCTTCGCTCTCCCTCACCGCCTTCAAATGATCACTGCCGGCTCAATCCCATCGCACCCGAGCTCTCATCAGCACCACCATGAGCGTTGCATCGCAGCGGCGGCGGGCACGGCGGCGGCGGCGGCCCGCGCATCCAGGTGCCGGCGGGCGGCGGCGGCGGCAGAGGGGCGAGCCGAGCCCCTAGTCACCAGTTTCATACAAAACCAAGAGCAGATCGAAGCATTTCCTGCAGGACTCCGAGCCCAGCGACTTCCAGCCTTTCGGCTTCTTTTGATGCATTGAAGAAGGGATTAATGGGTCCGTCATCAGCTCCTGTGCTTGCTCCTCTGAAGGGGTGGGGGCGGGCGGGAGGGAACCCAAAGAGGAGGGGTGGGGGGGAAGAAAGATTTACCAAATAGGGGATTTAGTCATATTTGTGTGCAATGTGATCCTTATTAGAGAAGAAATCCTTTAAAATCGAACAAATCCATTTTTGCAAAACCTTCTCCCTGCGTGTAGCATAGTATCAGGTGGTAGCAGCTGCAAGAGACTGAAAACACATTGCACCGTTTGAAATCCTCTCGGGTATGGATGGAGCGAAATAGAGGTGGATGAGGATAGAGAGATGTCCCCTCACTTCTCCAGTCCAGGGTGAGAAGCAGAAGAAAACCCTGGAGGCTCTTGCGTTCGTTCAGTGCAGGGGCAGGGGAAGGGGAGGGAAAGGGCGGGAGGGTGGCGGTGGTGGGGAAAGAATGATTTCAAAACTGCGAAAGAATGAGTAACGAGAGGGATCGTTTCCCCTCCCCTAATCAGTTCATGGCTCAGACAAAATGCTCATGAGTTCCTCCTTGAACTGCACCTGCCAAAGCGAAATGGGAAAGATTTTCCCCCTTGAGAGGAGACTTCTCCATTTGCACAGACACGCACACTCGCACACACACGCACGCACAAAAGGAAGCGATAAAAGTTTAGCTGCTAATCCTCTGGCCCCAGATACAATGACTGCCTCTTCCAATCAGCCCAGACACGGCAGCAAAATCTCCCCTTTCTCTCTCCCCTCCTATTCTCAAGCTTATCTTCCTCCCCGGCTACATCCCCCTTCAAACACCCACCGCTTTGGCGAGACTGCGGAGGGATATGGGCCAGGGCGGGAAGAGGAAGAGTGGAGTATGGAAAATACATAAATCAGAGTACTCGTAGAAACCGAAATGCTCTCAGCGAAAAAAACCAAGAGAGGAGGGGGAGCGGACAGAGGGAAAGGGCAGTGTCCCCTCTCGGCCCCGGAAGCCGGCCCTGCAGCGCCGCGGTAGCTGGCAGCTGTCTCCCGCGCCCCCATGCCCCCACGGCCCCGGCCCGCAAAGGAGGAGAGCGGCGAGGATGGGCAGGGGGCGAGACGCGCCGCTGGGCCGGCGGGCAGGGCCAGGGGGAGGGGAAGAGCCGTGGCACGGAACTGCGCGAAGAGCAGGGTGGAATTTCCCGGCCTCTGCACCGCTGCTCCGGCGCTGAGGAGGGGGAAGAGCCGGGGCGGGCGAGTCGCCTCCCGCGGGGACTATGGGGACAGCCGGGGGATCACCCAGACCCTTCACCGGCTCCCCCACGCCGCAGCCGGCACCCAGGCACAGGGGAGCCTCCGCTCCTCCTCACCCGCACCTGATGCGTACCCCGCTCGCTACTAACAAAGTGCGCCTGGAAGCGCGCAGCCGGGGCGGGGGTGCGGGAGGGTGGGTGGGTGGATGTGTGTGTGTGTGGGCTGTGAATCAGTTCAAAATAAAATACATCCCGGCATTTAATTCTGCGCGGGAGAGGCAAAGGGGGGGCGAGCGCAGGTCAGACGGCGCCCATGGCTGGTCGCTCCACGGCCGGGCGCGGAGGGGCGTTGCGCGCCCACGGAGTCGGGGCAGCATCCCCAGCCGGGATCTGACGGCTGTCTGGTGGGCAGAAATAACGCTGTCGGGAGACCTGTCTTTAGGGAAGCTTTCTCACGAGCAGGGTGCCTTCACTCCCTTTGGGACACCACCAAATCGCACAACTGCTGTTCCAGGAAGTGAACAAAGATGAAGCCTCAAGTTTCTTTTTTCCTTTTTTTTTTTTTTTCTTAAATCACCGTGCTTTAATAAAGAACCTCAGAGGGTATTTTCATGCCATGGATTGTTTGCTCTGTACTACATCAAAAATGTAACTGTCATCGATGACTACAAATGCAGCCAGTCAGCAATAACAGCATGCCCATTAGGATGAGTCTGAGGTGATCTTGGCTAGCAGAATTCATCCATTCAAATGGCCAGGCAGCCATCATCCCAGCCAGTCTGGCTTTGAGCATTTAAAAATCCTGATGGGTGAGAAGGGCACAGAATTCAGCTACAGGGCTCCGCAGTAAGCTCCTTATAATAAAGAATATAGAAGATATAAGACTCCATAAAAGGATTCACCTATGTTTTGTGTAATCTGTCTTGCCATTAGCAATATCAAGTCTGCAGCTGTTAATCTCAATAAACTGTCCTGCACTGCCTTCTAGCCCTCTCAGCACTTTTCTGTGACCTTCCCTACTCTCTCCTGTCTCAAGTTAAAGAACTTTATTTGTGCAGTAACTGAAGGTTGCCTGATTTATTGATAGGATAAACTTCTATAATACAGATGTGCAGTTTGCCTTAGTCAAGCAACAGCAGACTAACTGAAAGAGGATAGTGTGGAAAACAATTATAGGAGTGTTTAGAGACAGTCAGATGCTTCTTCTGCAGGATGATGCAGACATCCATATGGATAAACTTCAAGTTATAGTTACTTTTTAAAAAAGGTTATAGAACAAGTAGACACAAAACAGCTGATTCTGCTGTTCTGAATGTGCTGTGTCACATCATATAATGGTGAGCTTCAAGATTTTTCCTTTTATGAAATAGGGTGTTTTCATCTTTAAATATCTTAGAACTCTTGTAATTTTCACTCTTAATTTTGAGGACACCATTGTAAGAGCATTGACAAATAACATGTGGTACATACCAAGTACCCTTAAAATATGCCAAAAGGTAATCAGTCACCATCATTATAGAATGAGACATCCACAGAATAGCTGAGGAATGGCCACAGTGGCCATTATGTGTTCTGCTGATGAGACCTTAAGGGGTTATCTTGGGATCTACATAGCTGGATGCTAAAAGTGCATCTGAATGTGTTTATAAGCAAGTGCACAAGTTTGTAAGATAAGATACCAGTCAAAATCACATTTTGCCTCAACAGATCTCCCTCCTGTAGAGAGTTTGACATTTTGAACTTCCTGCAACTACTGAAGTCTTCACCGTCACTTTTTTTTTTTGTTTTCATTATGCCTCATTTTGTTGCAAAATCTGTTTATGTGAGTTATGGTAAAAACTGTTTCTGAAAAGGCAGTAGCTTGCCAGCCAGCAGGTGCCTTTCACTACCCTTGTATTGTATGGGTAAATATTTACATACTTAGTTTACATTTTTTTTTCATCCTTAATTAGCCAATAGCCAAACCCCTAGACTTCTACTGGGCAGTAAAATAAAACAAGGGAGAAAGACCGCAACATCTAATAAGACATGAAATGTAAAACAAGCCCCCCAAACCCAAAACCAAAAAACAAACAAAACCAGAATAGTGACCAGAAACAATTGTCTCAAATGACATCTTAGTGTTGTTTGCAATCCTTTAGATTTTACTTTGTTAGAGTCCTATCGATTTTTAAATGGGTATAAGTTTCTTTGGTTTATGTTTTGTATTTTCCTTAGAGTAAGAACGTTGTTTTATGATACGGAATGGCAGTTACGCTTTTAGATTAGAAATGTACTTTTATTAGCTCTTTGCTGGATGTCAGATGAAATCTTAATTTTAAAAATAAACAAGACAACCAAACACAGTTATGTTCCTTGATACAGTACATACAATGTTATTCTTTGTAGTTATTCTTTGTCGTTTTAAACCATCCATTACATATTAATCTTTTCATATAGTCCACTTTTGTCAGCCTCTCTCTTTCACTTTCATAGCTGAAATTTTCTGTTGATTTTTGTGGGAGTTTATTTGAACCCAGAATATTTTATTCAGCGAGATGTGAAGTACTTCCTGTGGTCTAGCATCTTTAGGCTAACCTAAGACACTGCTCAGCCTGAGGATGGTTAGCATGGGAGAAAGGAGGTCAACCATTTGGACATCAGTTTAAGCACCATGGAATGTTTTCTAAAGAAGATTTCAAAATGAAAATAAAAGAGACAAAAATGTTAGAAATATGAAAATATTTCTAACAGTTTTGTCAGAGACAGTAATGTGCAGTCTGTTGAGAGCTAGGTGAAGGACTGGACTCATTAGCAAACAGAAGAAAAGCTTTGTCTTTGAACTGTTTTATGCTGCTGTTTTATGCACAAGAAAAGAAAATTAATTCTGTCTTGGTTTCCCCCTTTCTGTGGTTAATTTGCTTGTTTATATAACAAATAGCAGAAGCAAGTCCTGGGCCACTGACTGGTGGCCCTCCCTGAGAAGGAATGTTGGACCAGATCGCCTCCGGAGGTCCTTTCCAACCTCAACCATTCCATGATTCTGTTATTCTGTCAGCAATGGGGGACAACAGAGCGCAAAGGAGGGGAACAGTTTTGGGTTTATGTTTAGTGAGAAAAATAAGCTCCTTAACATTCAGGATTTAATTAGCTTGTTTTTATTACATACAGTAGAATTAGACAATGTACCAGGATTATTTTCTCCTTGAACCAGAGGAAGTTACTTGGTCTCAGTTAAAATGGTAAAATATTTAGTCTCAGTTACAAATTCCCCAACATGGAGGCATCCTAGGTAAATTACCCCTGTACCTTTCTTCATTAATCTTTGTTGTGAAAATAGAGTCTGTCAAGCATTTAACTTTTCTTAGCCGTTCTGGACAGTCTTGTTCCATCCTTGCTCTTCCATTGACTACCATTCTGACTATGCCCTTAATAGCTAACTGAATTAAGTCCTCTTTGGTAAAGACTCAACACATTCAAAGTAACCACATCCTACATCCCTACTGAAGAACTCTTTGAACCGGAAGAAATTGCAACATTATGAAAGGGAGGAGACATTGGCTTCCTGATTTGTGGAGAGCAATCTACAATGTCAGAGGGTGGGAAAGAAGAAATGAGAAAGTGACTTCACTTTCTTGAAAAACAGTGTGGATTCTGTGCTGGGGTATGTAATTGCAGATGCACTTTCTGTCACAATCTGTGAATGGTTTTTGTTGCTAAAATGCAGCAAATCCAAATTACAGGCTCAGAAAAATACAGCTATACACAGTATGACATTTGGAGGCACTAAAATGAATCACCAAGCCAATCAGAACATCTATGTTCATGCTTTAGTTCAGATAGGAGTATGGCTTTGAAGTAAATTTCCCAATTGCCCCCACTTACCACATTTTGGATTGAAAATTGGAGCTGTCTTTGAGTGTGAGCTGTTTTACTTATGGATGAAACTAAGTTGAGAAATGTGTTCCAGGAGCAGCCTGTTTTTCAGCTTCTAAAGGGCGTGCAATCCACATGAGCAGAGTAAAACCTAAGTAAATAGCCCCTAAAGGCATGGAGATTTCAGTACCAACTCTTTCACCTTTCAGATAAGTTCCTTTTGCAGAGTTACTTATTAATGTGGACTTATACAATATTTCTTTCAATTGGGATAGAAGCTGAAACAAGAAGAGCTGAAATATTCTCTATTCTTTTTGTGATGAAACACCTACTGAGAGGCATAACGTATATATCCCTGTTTGATATCAGGATAATGGCAACTACTGCAGCCTTAAAATAAAATCTATCATTATCCATTTTCTCATCATTCGCAGACCTCTCTCCTATAAGTGCAGGAGGACGCTGGGTCTGCACCCTTCTGACAAAGGCTTTGCTGAGCGCAACAGGGTTAGAGCACCTCTTCTCATATACTTTTTTTGGAAACTGAAGTGTGTTTCCCTTCTACAAGCCAGGCTGAGTGATAATACTTAAATATGAGATCAAGAAAAGAAGAAAAATCTCAATTTTTTTTTATCTGCAGTTACTCATAATTAGCTAGGGATTTACTAACTGCAGTTTGGATTTACACAATACCCCATGATTTCAATGAAATAAGAGACTTCTTTGTGGTTGTGGTGGGTTTTTTTGTTTGCTTTGTTTTGTGTTGTTTTTTTTTTTTTTGTTTGCTTTGTTTTGTGTTGGGTTTTTTGTCCATCCCATTTGATTAGTCTCCCTCTGCAATGGAATGAATTAAAAAGTATTTGTAGCTCGATACAGGAATCAGTGAGGTTGCCTTGCCAAAGTTTACTTTGCTTTATCTAGAACAGTGGTTTCCAAATGGGGAGAGATTGTGCACTCGTGGGGTACACAATACAATCCATTGGGGTGAAGGAAGGAAATATTTTTTACACCATTAATAAACAAATCTAAATGTTTTTTAAAAAATTCATCTTTATCTCAATTAAATTAAGGGTTTCAAGAACCTTTGATTTTACCATTTCGAGAATAAGGGTCATTCTTAACAGAATTTCTTACTACAGAATATGGGAGTTTTTTGGTAATCCACATGTTGGTGAGCTGGTTTATGAATTAAACATGGACATATTGCTGTCTGAGAGAGCTCAAGAAATTCCATAATTCCATGCTTATTATCGGCAAAATCTGAGAGAAAGCTGTTAATCAAGACTATTTGAAATTGTTTTCTCCTTTGCAGCTCATCCAGTAGGAATTTTGTGATTACTGCTCTTTGGCCAGAAAACTAAATCTTAAAGAAAAAAAAAGAAAAGAAAAGAAAAGATGAGAAAAAATGATAAATAATCAGTTTGTAAGAAACAACTGCAAGAGTACATGAATCTCATGGTAAGAGTACATGAATCTCATGGTAAACCTTTTCCAAGATTATATTCTGAATCATCAATCACAGGCTAAGAATCTGATGACAACTGTGAAAGACAAACTGTAGGAATATACCTAATTGAAAATTGAAAGCTGAAATGGCAGAAGTTCAAATTAATTTTAAAATAGATACCTTATTCCTTACAAAGCTTCTATAAATTACCAACAATGAAAGCTTATTTTAAAATTGCTGCTTGCATTTTTTTCTAAAGAATAACTTCCAGCTAGCTTCCACACAATGGGCATGTTGTGTGAAAGTCAAAATCTTTTTTACATAGATCAGTCTAATCCAAATCACTAGTATTAAGAGTACGAAAGTGCTAATAAATTTGTGTACTACATAATATTGATTGGCCCAAAAGAACAATATGATATTATAGGATTCAAAGGATTAATGAGAATGATTCAAAATTATAATATACCTGCCTATTTTTAAATCCCAAAAGTAATCCCATAGGTGAGAAAGTATGCTCCACTGTGATTCATATTAACATAAAAGATTGTGATTTTTTTTTTCAAAGGTGTAAAATATCTAGGCTATCTTTCACTTTTATATTCTAAACTATATTTACATTTTTAAATCTTCCTAAAATCAAATGTTACATATATGCATAAATTTGCATACACATAATTAGTTATTCGTAATCATATTGCTTCATCTTGTGTAATGAAGGCTAGAAATAAGCCAAATTTGAGGTTTCTAACTTCATCTTTCTCAAACTATGCCAATTCAAGTGTGAATACTCATACCACTCAGAGCATTTATTTCCATATTTACTGGAATTAAGTCCTTGCAGAGATTTTGCTCAATCCTAAAAAAAGGGGGAGAAAAAGAATACTCCCCATGATGCCAGCTGAAGAAAATGTTAAGCCAAAATCAAATAATCTGATAAAACTGCAATGTTCCAAAGAGGAGAATAACCTTTAAATCATAGGATGGATTTCTCAATAAGATTGAGTGACTGCATACTCCATAGGAGGAGGACTCCAGTGCCCATAGATAGCCAACAGAAGTTGCTAATGAACTGCAGGAACTTTCTGCTCACCCAAATAAGACAGTTCCAGGCCTGTTCATGTTGATTTTCAGAAGAATTTTCCCTTTCGAGGGAATTTTCTATTCCTCCTGCATCATCTGTAACTAGTTATATGCAAATTGGATAACAGAGCACTTATTTGTCTATTTGTCTGCCATGTGTGAATAGAAAATGTCTGGAAATAAGGCTGATAACTATTGTGGTGATAAATTATAGACTAATGATTGATGCCATTGGGATCTCAGCACAACATGCAGATTAAGTAGCCTCTATAGCCATGTTCTGGCTGCTTCTGAGCCACCCCATTGCAGCTTTCCCTACACTCTTCTTCGTATAACTATATTTAGTGTACATATATCCAAATACCAAATTTGGATCCCACCTGAAAGCTGTATCTAAAAAGAATGTGATATAGGTAGGAACTGTATGTATGTGTTCTTCATTGTGTCTTAAGGGAAAAGTTTAATTTAGTTATGTATACATTTTAAGGCAAATACTCTTTTTTTTTTTTTTTTTTTACACTAGGGTGGCAGGGTCTTTATTATTTAAATGTAATGTTTGTAATATGATGTGCAGAAATAGCAGCATGATCATGCTATCTTGCAAAACTTTTTATCCTTGTGAGAGAGTGAGAGAGCCAGTGGCAGGTCACATAGTTTGGACACAAATTATTGTTAGATACCTTGAAATTACTCATTACTGTAGACCTGGTTCAAAACAGGAACTTATTTATAATGTCATAGAGAAAAGGAATTTGAATGTGTCATGTAATTTGCTAACTGCCAAGTCAGCATCTTTGCCATGTCTAGCACACAAGTTGTATGTGTAGCATATAGAGCGAAACTACAGGTAAATAAATGATGCCCTGAAAACTAGATTGTGATGACAATAAAAGATGAAGAGTTATATGGGAACACTGAATTAAAAGCAGAAGCCTGGCTTGATCAGCAGGTCTAAATCAAGAAAATTTCACTGAAGATGATGGATGCACTTTAATCAGTCCAAATTAAGTCCCTTTTTAATTACTAGATTCTAGATTAACACATAGTTTAGACTGTTATTGTACTGTTCCGCTCTTAATCTTGAGGTGAGGAGAAAAGGGAAGGTTACCAGGGCAAGGAAAGAGTGAATATATGAAGGCAAGTGTGTCATACTGCTCATGGAGATAGTTGAATATCAGTGGAAAACATTGCAAACTTAACTCTTCAGTTTGGTAAAACTGCTTCATTACAAATACTTACAAATCCAGGAAGCTCTGCTATTAAATATCAGAACACCCAGTGGTAGGAGTCTAAATACTTCTGAGGACCTGAATTCACATGACACAAGTACTCAGAGACAGCCTCCACCAGAGTAGGATTCATTCAGGATAATATCACCCGGCTTACAACCTCCAGGGAGTGCTTGAGTTTTCAGCACTGTGACTATGAGTGAAAAGAGAATTACACTGAGGTTCTCAACAATACTAGCAAAGTTAAGTGATAGCATCCCCAAAATGGGGACAGTTGACCTGGGCAGAACATGAAAAGCACTCCAGAGTCACCCCCCAACTGTACCTACACAAGTGGAGCTGGCAACGGCTGCTGCAAGGGAGTGTTTGTTAGCACCCCAAATGTCTGGGAGAGACTGTTGCCTGTGTAACTCTGCTGGTTTTGGCTGCGATAGACTTAATTTTATTCATAATAGCTTGTATGGTGGTTTGTTTTGGATTTGTGACTAAAACTGTTGATAGCACAGGGATATTTTTATTACTGCTGAGCAGTGCTTACACAGAATCAAAGCTGTTTCTGTTCCTCACACCATCTCACCAGCGAGTAGGCTGGGGGTACACAGGAGGTTGTGAGGGGACACAGCCAGGACAGCTGACCCCATGGATATCCCATACCTCATGATGTCATGCTCAGCAATAAAAACTGTGGGGAAGAAGAAGGGGGGAAGAGTGAATGGCTTTATCCCAAGTAACCATTACATGTGATGGAGCCCTGCTTTCCTGGAGATGGCTGAACCCCTGCCTGCCCATGGGGAGTGGTGCATGAATTACTTGCTTTGTTTTGCTTGTACATGCAGCCTTTTTTTTTAATCTATTACAGTGTCTTTATCTCAACCCACAGGTTTTCTCACTTTTACCTTTCTGATTCTTTGTCCCACCCAGTGAGGGGAGTGAGTGAGCAGCTGTGTGGGCTGAGCTAACAGTTGGGGTCAAACCACCACAGTATTGCATGTGATTCACACAGTCAGTCCCTGCCTATAATGGCACAGAACACTCTGATGCCATGTCTGAGCTTTACTTGGGTCTTTTTACTGCTTCCAGAAATCAGTTGCCTTATGTCGGAGCCAATTTTATTAATGCCTGGTTATCTGGGGTTTTCTTGTTCTGCATACATAAGGCTTTTACTGTCCAGAGATTTATATAAAAAAATTCTAAATGAGGCAAAATGATTGTATTACACTTTGGGACAAAGTGTTAGTAGGTATTAAGGTTGTAATTTCTCCAAGAAGATAACTATAAATGCAGAGGCCTTCCTTGACTGTTATTTCCATCAGTAAGTTGTTATCAAGTGAAAATTTTTCTGTTTCTAGCTTAACATGCTTGTCCTGTCATTTGAGTCCTATAACACATCATAGTTAAGAAAAATATGTTGAGCCCCAGCATTTTTAGTACACATTTCCTGTAAAATACAAACTATTCCTTTCTAGGGGCTGGGCTCACAGAAGAATAATCAGCTGCCTTTAAAGGACAAAATTTAGTGTCATTCGGTCAGTAATGTTAAAATTAGCTTTGCTTTTCATCCTTTGAATGGCCTTTCATTCACAGTGCACATAAGCAAATTTTTACAGAGGTCTTCATGGTGAAATGAATAGTATGCACTTACACATGACAGTTTTTTTAAATTATAGTTCAGCCTACTCAGTGTATCCTGCATCAGCTTTCTAAAAGTGAAGAGTTTAGCTATTCTATTTGAAAACTGCCTAACATTATTAGTAAAGCAGAGAAGCAGTTCAAAAAGTAATTAATTCCCTGGCTTAGAGTAAACTGCTATTTTAATTAAAAGAACACTAAATACTAATGTCCTGCTTCTTTGTACTCAGAACATCAAACAAAAAAAGTCTAAATCAGTTGCATTTAATACACTTCAAATATAAGTTGAAATATATTAAAGACATATGTACTGTTCCTGCTATTTATAAACTGACTCAAAAAAAAAAAAAAAAAAATCAACCACCCCCCAAATGTTAGAAGTCATATACCATATTTCTTGGTTATGCTGTGCCATTTTTCTTATTGATTCCTTTCCAACATGAGCTGAGTAGAAAAATCAACTGGCACATAGTAAGTCATTTCACCATGTTCATACTGCATATGATGCTAGACCTCAGTTGTGCAGTTATGACGATGCCACCTATAGGTCCACAGAACATGTAAGGTCAAAAATAGCTTATTTGAAGATGTGTTTTCCATGCTTTGCAAATTTACCACTTCTCCAGATTGTCCACATTTCAGGTTATACACAAGGGAGGAACTCTACATGTGAAGACACATGAGGTTTAGGCAGATTGGTTTCTACCGGAATTTTGCAGTCTCGTTTGTTAATTCTGTCTCCTCATGGAGCCGTGAAAGTCTCAGCAGGTATGCCAGGAGTGTACCATGAAGCATAGCATGGCTGCTCCCAAACTAGCACTGATCCCACTTGCTGCCAAACAGGAATCTCCAACAGGATATTCTATGATTCTATGATAATCGTCATGGCCTGAAGAAGCTTGAGCTACAAGGCACCCATGGGAAACTCGGTTTATTTTCTAAAACAGCACACTGTATGTGACACATGATTATACCAGCATTGCCTGGGGCTAGCTCAGGTATCTGTGTATGAAGGTCCTTTGTACTGCATAGATCTGTCTTATTACTTACGCCTGTCATGCTTATCTCACTGAGCAGTTGAACTGCAGTAATGCAATAAGCATCACCACAGAAATTCCCATGTGGAGAAAATTTCAGCTTATGCAGGAAGAAAAAGGCAATATTTTTGACAGGAAGAGAAGATGAGGCTTGTCCTTCCCTCTCCATGATACTTGACTTGCCTTATTATTTCTAATTCAATTGTTACTTTATGGCCAGGGCCCAGAAAACTTAAAGATCAATTAAAATTTTGGGGAGGAAGACATGGACAACAGGATTACTTTTCTAGTAAAAAGAAAATATCAAAAGCTCATTGTAGATTATAGGTCTGGCCTGTGAGAGCATCAGATAAAGTTTAAAAAACTGAGGTAAGCCTTTATCACCACTGTGGAGCAAAGGACAGAAAAGTAGTCCCCTTTCTTTCCAGCTACAAAGTTCATCTCTTTGATCTCCTCTAACACACTTTTAAAGAGCTGAACAGGAAACCTGCATCTGGAATCTGTGAAATCTTGGTTCAAATATATTTTTTTTCCTGGTTCGTGCTACAGATTTAATTTAGGGGTGCTGCATCCTAAGGCATTGATAAGAAGTTGACCATGGATTTTTTTTTTTTTTACTTATTTATTTTTCCTGGAAAATCAGTGCTAGATATGAAAACCTTTTCCCAAAAGATGTTTTCTTTAAACTATCTCATTACCACAGTACATTTCACTTCAACAAATTGTTGTTTTAACTAAAAAACAAACAACCCTCTTCTGTCAGACAGCAGCACTGAAAAAATCCTAGCCCTCCTAAAATATAAAATCATGTGTTTACAAGACAGAAAAAACAGAGAAAAGCATTTCACTGCATACTCAAAACAATGAGATATCAAAGACTTAAAATATGTTAGTCACACTAATTGGTGCAACACAAAAACTGAAAACTGTGTTGGACAGTCCATGAGTCTTCTTTATCTCAGGTGTCAGGTAGGACCAACTGCAGAATCAGAGACTGAAACTCCAAATGTAAAGCATTAACATCCACGCTAAGTACATTACTGGATTTGGCCCCTGAATTTACATTACCGGCAGAGATACTTGGAGAGGGATATTCAATCATTCATTCTTTGCTCAGAGAACGAGTTTAACCATTCAATGAGCTGGCTGTTCACTGATACAGGATCGGTGAGACTTGTTTTCCATGCACTGCACAAGAGTAACCTGTTCTTTGCTTACAGATTAAATTTTATGCCATCATCTTTCTTATTAGAGTAAATTTTATCAGGATTATCATGGTATTATATGAGACAGATTTTTTTTGCAAGCTACACAATTGTCATGTGACATGTTAATATTGGCCCAGTGATGAGAGCACAAATCCTGGGTGGTGCATCAAGGCTTATTTCAGGTTCTTCAGTATTTTCAAGTTTAAGGTCCATTCTCAGTTTCTTACACTTTTCTAAGCTTTATCCATTTGTGTAGGCTTTTTCTGCCAAGTATCTGATTCTGTCTTCATACTTTGGTATGAATGGTTCAGTCATTTCTCAGTCTGATGTAGAGGAAAAAAAAAGTCTCTTAATTAAATTTTTCTCCTTATGACAATTATTTCACTGACATACTCTATGCAGACCTTATTTTAAGTAGAAGAATATGAATTTAAGTTAAACCTTCATCTTATACAAATAATAAAAGTAATAAAAGTCCACCCAAATTTGACCAAATTAGGAGGCTGAGAAGTGCATTAAGGCTATCTTCTACTCATTAGGAAAGAAAGAGGAAAAGAATAGATATGAAAAGACTAACACAGAACTGGAAATACACTTATTCTAGATGGTGCTATTGCTTCACTCTTGTGGAAAAAAAAACCCAACCCTTTTTAGAATAAAAAAATGCTCTGTCATAAATTAATTAGTGACTATATTGTTGTTATACAAACAAGGGATATTATTAGTATATCAAATAATTTCACATATAGCATACCTAACTTCAGAACGTATACTCTATTTATGTTTTCAGGTACTTTTTAAGGTAACTTCCAGTTTTATACTCATTGTCATAAATAAATTACATTGCAGTAATCAGCGGTATTGATTGGATTTAATCTTTAAAATTTATACCATAATGAGCCTTTCACCACAGAAAACTTGCCTTTTTCCACTGACAATATTAAAAGGCTTGAAAGTCAGAAAAGACTCATACGACCCCCTAAGATCTGCATGTACATGTTCCTACATCTGTGCAGATGACCTGCACAGCTATCAGAATTGAAAGAGGTCTCCAAAGGTTAAAAAGGAAATGGACTAAAATCTGAGAAATATTTGTTATAGAGGTATTTACATTTATAACAATCATGATATGCTCCCTTCTGTTCAGATGCATAATTTGTTTATATGGATTTAAGAATAAAACCTTCACTGGAAATAAATTGAGGGATTCAGTTGTATAAGTGTTAAAAAAAACTGTAGTTCAAAATCACTTACCTGGCAAAAGTCCCAGCAAGACAGCATTGGTGTCATCTATTCAAAACATTATATAGCTCCTATACTGCAGTTTGTGAGCATCTCAAAGCTTTTATTGTATTTATTTTCAAATCTTCATAGAATCATAGGAAAATAAAGCAGAGAGGGACTTTAAGAGGTCACTGAGTTCTTTGGCACAAGGCAAGATGAACTATATCTTTCCTGAGACGTTTGTGTAGCCAGTCCTGAAATTCTCTAGTGAAGGAGATAACAAAGTCTCATTGGGCGATTTCTTTTCATGCTTCAATAACTCTATTATTACAAACAGTTATGCTAATATCCAACCTGAATCTTTCTGGATGCAAATCCACCATATACTGACAAAATGCCATGGGCCAGCTGAGTGTGTTTAAGCCTCAAGAGACTGGGCTTACACTGCTCTGAGTGCAGCAGTGCTGCTCAGTTGAAGCTTATTCCCCAATTAAGGGAACTGGATTTTGCACTTGAACATTACAATTAGTCTAGAATTTGGCTCAAACACAGAAAGCAAAAGAAGAGTAGAAAACCAAAAAAGATACCCAAAGCAAACAGTGAGCTTAACACTCATGTTTCCTTCCTCTAAACTAGCTGCAGTAGAATGCTTTGCCGAACTACTGCCCCTGAAAGCTTATATATGGAAAACTTTAGGTATTTTCTCAGTGGTTTATGGAAACCACTGTAGTTTTAGTTCAGCTACACCATTTGTGCTGTTTGTGGTGTAGGATAAAATATACAATCATAGAATCATAGAATAGTTAGGGTTGGAAAGGACCTCAAGATCATCTAGTTCCAACCCCCCTGCCATGGGCAGGGACACCTCTCACTAAACCATCCAACACAAGGCTTCATCCAACCTGGCCTTGAACACTGCTAGGGATGGAGCACTCACAACCTCCCTGGGCAACCCATTCCAGTGCCTCACAACCCTAACAGGAAAGAATTTCCTCCTTATATCCAATCTAAACTTCCCCTGTTTAAGTTTTAACCCGTTACCCCTTGTCCTGTCGCTATAGTCCCTGATGAAGAGACCCTCCCCAGCATCCCTATAGGCCCCCTTCAGGTACTGGAAGGCTGCTATGAGGTCCCCACGCAGCCTTCTCTTCTCCAGGCTGAACAGCCCCAACTTCCTCAGCCTGTCTTCATATGGGAGGTGCTCCAGTCCCCTGATCATCCTCGTGGCCCTCCTCTGGACTTGTTCTAACAGTTCCATGTCCTTTTTATGTTGAGGACACCAGAACTGCACACAATACACCAGGGGAGGTCTCACAAGAGCAGAGTAGAGGGGCAGGATCACCTCCTTCGACCTGCTGGTCACGCTGGACCATGGAACCTTACTAAGCAGGCTCCTGAAAAGGCCAAAGTCTGCTCTTTTGAAGTCCGGAGCAGTGAGCTTGCTACATGCTCTTCTCACTGTCCTGGGGATCTCAAATTCGACCATCTCGTGATCGCTGCATCCAAGGCTGCCCTGGAGTACCACATTCTCAACAAGCCCTTCCCTGTTGGTGAGCACAGGGTCAAGCATGGCACCTCTCCTTGTCGGCTCCTCTATTACTTGCAGAAGGAAGTTGTCTTCCACACAATCGAACCTCCTGGATTGCTTGTGACGTGCAGTGCCATCGTTCCAACAGATGTCAGGGTGGTTGAAATCCCCCATGAGAACAAGGGCCTGCGAGCGTGAGGCTTTTCCTATCTGTCTGTAGAGTGCTTCATCCACAGGTTCTCCTTGATCAGGCAGCCTGTAACAGATTCCCACAGTAATGTCTCCCATAGCTGTTCTCCCTTTAACCCTGACCCACAAACTCTCTGTAAACTGCTCACCTGTCCCCAGACAGAGTTCCATACTCTGCAGCTGTCCTGGGTTCAGCAGTAGCAGTCATTTTTTTCTCCTTCTTAGTAGCTAGTGCAGTGCTATGTTTTCATTTTTTGCCTGGGAAGAGAGCTGATAACGTTGATGTTTTTAGTTGCTGCTCAAATGTTTGGTCTGGCCCCAAAGGGCGAGGGACTGCAGGGTTGGATGAGGTATCGGTCGGTGCTCGGCTGGGGCAAGTTATCTGTTGGCTGGTGCTGAGGTGTTGTATTCCCTTCCCTTGTTACTTCCTTTTGCATTATTACTATTGGTGATAGCAGTAGTGATTTGTGTGATACCTTAGTTGCTAAACTGTTCTTATTTCAACCCGTGGGAGTTGCATTCTTTTCAATTCTCCTCTCCGTCCCTCCAGGAGCAAGGGGAGGGCAAGAAGATGGGGTAGTGAGTGAACAAAGTTTGTGGTTGGGCTTAAACCACAACACCAGCCTATCCCTAACATAAAGGGCAACTCCCCCTCCCTGCCTGCCAGGCCTGTCTTTTTTAAAAAGCCTGTAACCCTCCATTCCGACACTCCAGTCATAGGAGCCATCCCACCATGTTTCTGTGATGCCTATTATATCATACCCCCGTAGATGTGCACACATCTCTGATTCCTCTTGTTTGTTCCCCATGCTGCGGGCGTTTGTATAGAGGCATCTGAGATGAGCTCCAATTGAAGCAGACTTGTTGGCTGGAGCAGCTGGAATATATGTACATTGTTCCGAGCATTTATTATAGGTGTTGGCAACTGACTGGGTGTGTTGGGATGGAATGCTGCCCCCCTCCCCCAACACATCTAGTTTAAAGCCTCCTTGACCAGTCTGGCAAGCCTCCTACCAAAACCGTTCTTCCCCTTCTTTACCAGAGCAGCTCCACCAGCCCCCAGTAGATCTGGCCTACTAACTTCAGTCCTATGTTCAAGACACCCAAACCCCTGACTATGACACCACCCTTTTAACCATTTATTAACCTGGCCAATCCTCCTAGCTTTTTCTTGGTCCTCCCGTGTCCTGGAGAATTGACGAAAAGACTATCTGAGCACCGGAGCCCCTAACCACCTCTCCCAGGGCTCTGTAGTCTTTCTTTATGGTCCCCAGTCTACTACTATCTTATCTCTAGCACCCACATGGATCACCAGGAGTGGGTAATAGTCCGTGGAACTTACTAGAGCAGGCAGCCTCTCTGTAACATCCCTGATCCGTGCCCCTGGTAGGCAGCACACTTCCCTCGAGACAGGGTCAGGCCGACAGACGAGTGCTTCCGTCCCTTTCAAAGTAGAGTCCCTATTACTACGACTCGCCGCTTTTTCTTGGCAGCGCCAGTAGAGATCTTTACCTGTGCATCAGCCGGCTGTTTGTGGTGCAAGTGCGTTTCCTCGTTAGTCTCCTGCAGGACAGCAAAGCGGTTTTACATGGGGACAACAGATTTAGGAGGAAGCCCCTCACCTTTAATTGTCCTTTTCCTCCTTCTTTTGTTATTTTTCTTTGTCACCAATTCCCAATTTCCCTGGTTGGTGGCCTCCTTCTTTCCTTCATGAGCTGGAGGGGAAGCTTGAGGCCCCTGCACAGTTTGGGGCTGGAGCAGCCCCACTTCCTCTCAGCTACCCTGACATCTTGAAGCCCGCTAATAGCATCCCGCAGCTCAGCCACCTGCTGCAGGAGGACCTCCCCCAGGGAGCACCGAGTGCAGCCCTGCCCATCGTGCACCTTTCCCCCACCAGACCAGTGCAGGCACCCTCTACACCCCGAGCTCTGCACTGCAGCCTCCCCTCTCATCGGCTCTGTCTGGGTGCCTATGCTGGGCACCGCCGGGGCAGCCAGAGCAGAGCTCCCAGAGCGGGCCCTGGTCATACGGCGAGTGCTCTCCATCCCACTCGCCTGCCTGCGCGAGCTGCCTTGCCGCACTCCCGACCACTCGCGCTCCCTGGGGCAGGTTTTTAACCACTCAGGGCTGGTGCCGCTGCTCCTGGCTCCGCCCCCTGTGAGTCCCTGCTCGCGTCCGCGGAGCTGCCGGCTCCTGGGCAGGTCCTGTCGAGGACTTGAGGCTCCCTCGGTAGCTCTGGCCGCTCTGAGTTGAGGCTCCTGGACGCTGATCTCTCCCCCACTCCGGTGTTGAAGGCGTCCTCTCTCGAGCTACTCACCTCAGCAATTCACATATCTGAGATTTGGGGTGCCAAGTATTTTCTCCCTTTCCCTCCAGGCTGCCTTTATCCACAGCATATAATATTAGAGTACAGTCTAGCACAAGGCCCTGTGATCGGAACATGCTTTCTGGAATCTGAATAACACCCAGACAATCCCTAAACTTCCTAATTAATCTCAGAAACAGTCGGATGATGGCATTTGTAAAAATAATAAAACAATGATCCGCATAAATCATACCAGTTCACTATCAAAATATGCAGAAACTCACCTGCCATCTCAAAAGGGAAAAAGGTGATAACATTTCTGAGGTCATACAAAGGTCATTTCAAGAGTGCCTTGAGAGTTACAGTCTGCTCATCCATTTGTATAACTATTAACAAAATTTATACTGTCCTTAACTTTTCTTTGAAATTAACTTAAAAAAATGGACCCAAATTTATCACTAAGTTGTCTTTACCCTTACAAAATAAATTAGTTCAATTTAAAAAATCCTATTGATCAGGTTTAATTTCCACAGTAGATATGAACCAAATCAACATATCACTTGTTTCATTTAATGAAATGCTGTATTAGAGGAAAAATATCACCACAAGCTACATTCATATTCTGAGTTATAAAATGAAAATTTTAATAGGATTCGCATTGGATTTCATGCTACTGTCAGACACGATGTAGTGGAAAAGGGAATGTGTTAATTTAGTTTCAACTGGTTCATAGTTTAATGAAAATCTGACAGGGCAGATATAAAAGGCATATATATACATAAGGCAGACGCAGACAATACATAGAGAATATGTAAAAATACTAAAGTTTTATCAGAAAGAGAGAAATTCGATTTCCAAAAAAATTCTAATTGGTTTTCATCACAGACAAGGTGAGGACGTTCCCTCTCTTGAACTATTCTTTATGCTTGAGTTTAAAGTACTGCTTAAACAAATTGGTGCTAGAGGAATCAAAGGTGACAGTAGCAATGCCAGCTTGTGAAAGCAAGCCGGATAGTGATCTGGATAACTGTAGATCAGCCTGAGCTAGGAAAAGTGGTAATAAGAGGGAAAGGTGAGCTGAGAATAAATACTGCATGCTTCAAAGAAGCAGCACAGCTTTGTAGAAGAAAGCCCTGACTGATATCACCAGAGTTTTCTAAGACAGCAATAGACTTTTCAGAAAATAAAAGGCAGTTTGGTTAATAGACTGTTCTTGGCTTTTCAGTATATTCCACACTAAAGTTCCTAAATAAATAAAAACATCAGAGATGTCAGCTAAGACTTTGCCATGGTAAAAAACTAAAAACCATGGCTAAATTGTCAGCTTCACAATTACAGGGATTTCTCTGTGGGACTTTTTGATGTCCTTTTTAATGTAATATCTTCACAAATTAATCTGAAAATTTTAGGAGCAATAGTGTGAGAATACAAAACTGCAGAAGAGTCAAACCTGAATGTGAAGTATTGCAAAAGGACCTTATAATACATGGAGGAAGCCTCAAGAAACTGGAAGATAAAGTGGCAGATTAACTAAAAGGAAATGATACAAGGTAATTTATTTTAAAAAATCCACCCAGTGACATACAATAACAGACTCTATTATAATGAATGAAAGACCTCGTGAAGTTTTTTTAGGTAGCTGTTTGATAACATCAGACAGAATTTTCAAGAGCCAAAAAGGCAAAATGAGTGTTAGCCATCATCAGGAATGGAAAATAAGAACAAAATAGGCAACACTGTTAGAATGCACATTCTTAAATGTTGCTTATGGTCCTGTTCACCTCATCTCAAAAAAAACCTTTCATTAAAATAAAAAATATGGATCAAAAGATAGGAAGTTTGTTGAGAGAAATCAAGTAGCTTTTACAGGTTTGGAGAGAAGCTACTTACAAAAGGTAGGATAGGTGGCCCACAGAATTATTAGTGACGTGATGTGGAGAAGTTGGGAAAACTGGAGGATAAATACCGTATTTCTTTTTTACCTTTAAGAATCTGCTCTTGTTGATTGTGAGGGACAGAACATTGAACATGATTTTGGTTTGATGTAATTATTTTTTTTTTATATTCTCATTAGCATGCTTTTTAGATTCTGTAAACAAAAAAAAAAAAAGAAAAAAAAAAGAAATGCATGTTAAATTATTATTTGCATGAAATCTCCATAGGTCTAAAAAGAAGGAAATTTTTTCCTGAACTTGGTCATATCACATGAATTTCTGTCCAAGTGCTAGTATGTCCTGGTACAGACTTTCATTGGGCGATGCTGCTTGTTTCAGAGCTAGCTGATTCCCCATCAGGCACCTGGTTAAACCAACTGCTACAAAACCCCTGACGGATTAATGTTTTTTCCCCTGTGTATTCTCAAGCAGATCACAAGGATGCTTGAAGATATTCAGATTCTCAAGCTCCAAGCGAGTCCTGCCAAGCAATGGCTTGGTGACCAGAGAGATCTTACAATATTCAAGGCTCCCTGAGGTACTTAGAAGTCCCAAGAGCTCAAAGTCTTCTTATGTGTCCTTAAAAGAGACTGAGACTGAAGTTTTCAGGTTCTTCTCGCTCCAGAGGTGAAAAAGAAGGTCTTCTCTTGGCCAGACAACATTCCTAGGATTTCTGGAGACCCAGATTTAACACTGAGCAGCTACAGAGTTTTGAAATCCTGGCTTCCAAACTCATTGTCAGTAATGTCTCACAGCCAGTGCTTATTATGCAATTTAGATAAAAACCTGTAGCTGGTTACACAGCTTTAGTGCTACAAGTGTATACTCAATTATTTGATCTGATTCATTTACATTCCCAGAGGCAAAATCTCAGCTCAAATTTAATCAATATAGGCATTGAACTGTTAATTCTTCAAGTCAGGTCTGCTACAAACTGCTGTGAAGAGTGCGGAAAAACCTTATCCAACCAAACAAAATTCAAACAGATCAACACTCATTTTACGGAACAGTTAGAAGTTTGGCTATAATAAAAGCTGTGTCTCAAGTAAAATCTTTTCTCTTTTTCACAGTCCTGAGTAAAATAGGGCTTGTTAAATTTTTGTCTTTACAAAATATTACACTTAAAAGGCCATATTTAAAGAAGAAAGAATGAAATTCACTTGCATTTTATGACTGAAGGTGCAAAAGGAAAGAAATGCAATTAATTCAGGAGTTTTGCTGTTACTTGGTCTACAGTTGTAATGGATGAGAAACTAGCCAAGAGCTGATTTCCCTTAGTGACTGAGAGATGTAACAAAAAATGTTTTTGTATGTATTCAGCATTTTCAGTAGAGCATATATGTTTATGTTCATTGTGATTATTTGTTGGAAAGAGGCCGGAAAACGTAGGTGTGCAGCTGTTGTATGACCTTCATACTTGGCCACACCAAGGTGCCTGGCCAGTGGTCTTGGCATGGACAACAGTGAGATCATGAGAAACTACATGGCCCTATGAGTAAACAGAACTGATATAAAGCTAATTGTTTTTCTAAGGGTATAAAAGCAGGACCCTCCTGTAGCCAAATCCAAAGCCTCACCTATGGGCGGACGCACCACATAGGAATTTTCCCAATTACCTGAGACTCCTGGTGTCAGCTGTAATGGGGCTTCCCAGCTTGTGTGGGCATGGATGATGATTTGGTGGTAATTGGTGATGTATTTCTTCTCAATCTTTGTTCTCTATATGCAGTAACGATTTGATGCATTGTTAATTTTCCTCTGTACTTTACATATATATATATATCTGATTTCCTTTATTGTACTTATTTACTATATAAAGAGAGATATACACCTGATTCGCATTAGTGTGCTTGTTTGCTTTAGTGTGCTTATTTGCTTTAGTGTGCTTATTTGCTTTAGTGTGCTTGTTTAATAATCTATGCATGTTATACAGCTAGTGTATAGTCGTTTTTCTGCATACCCTGCCTGTCAGAAAAACAACAATGTACTCTACATTTACATGTCTTGAGCACACTGAATGAATGACATTCCCAAAATTCTGCTATGACCACAGTATACAATGCAATAGCTAAGA
The DNA here is from genome assembly GCF_037157495.1 of Lathamus discolor. Classification (NCBI taxonomy): domain Eukaryota; kingdom Metazoa; phylum Chordata; class Aves; order Psittaciformes; family Psittacidae; genus Lathamus; species Lathamus discolor. The sequence continues at coordinate 100,890,877 of NC_088885.1, read as the reverse complement.
GTAAGTGTACATTATAAAAAACCAAAACTGTTTGAATTCTTGGTTTCAAAAAAGTCTCTCATCCTTAATCGCAGACTGAATTTCCTTTCTATTTCTGATTTAACACAGACCCATAACTGTTATTCATATTTTCCTTTGTGCTTAATTACAGACTTACTGGAGTCTTCTTTTAAACTTCTTTAAGACTGGACACTGCAGTTTGGATGGGAGCAAATGTTCTATATGTATGACTGACTAACTGAAGAGAGAACAGTATAGAAACATAAATAAAACTATGATGAAGACGCCAGCTAGTGGGTTTATTTTGCTGTGTGCCTCACAGATGAAAGGGAGTGTTTGCTCCATGATGAATTTGATGTTTTTTAAGAACTGCATTAATAAGGTTTGACCATATTCCAAAATAAGCAGAACTCTTTCTGGAGCATCTGTCACAACTTTGCTTTTATTTTCATACAGCACAAGAGGAAGACCCATTTCTTTTAAAAATCTGAAATGCCCATTCTGCTTACCCTACTTAAAGTGTAAGATGATTGTGGCATATCTGATTTTAAATCACATAGCCAATCTTGAAGAGTTGTACATAGGCAAAATAAGCCCATTTAGAAAAGAATATGTGTCTTTGTGTTGCAGTTGTGTGTCATTAATTAAAGCTGCAGAGTGAAGCGGGGGTTAATTATTAAATTGTGACATTTTTATTTTAACAATAGTTGTAGCAATGGTAAAAATGTGACTGTTACAGGATGCACCAAATAAAAAATTTTGCTTGGAAAAAAGCTTACACTGGGTGAAATTTTAACCAGCTATGAATGAACAGAGATCACACAGTGCATTAGAAATGATAATGCATTATTTAGATAATGGATTATTTATATAATATACAATTATACAATGATATAATTATATATAGTTTATTATACAATATATATGATATGTAATTTATATATAATTATATAATTTATATAATGATAATAGCATTAGGCTATTTCAAAGATGTCATGAGAGGAAAGCTTGAATGAGGATGGACAGTCATTTACCACACATGCATATTAAACACATAGAAGTACAAGATGACTTTAGCATTCAAAGTTGCAGAGTCTTGACATGTTATCAAAAAGACCCAGAACATACATATGACAATGCATGTGACTATAAACAGACTTCATTAACAGACTATCCACTCACCAAAATACAGCCAAGATGACTGTGTAATCAATCAATGAATCTGTGAAGAAAATAAGTTATTATACAAAGACTTGATGATGACCAAAGCACTTTGCAGAAGTGGGACTTCAGAATCACAGTCTTTTCTTCATGGCTGCCCATACTGATGTTACAAGGCATGAGGAAATGCAGAGAGACATGAGAAAGAGTAGATGATCACTTTATGCAAGCTACAAAACACCTCTTCTGACCTTGAGGTAGTGAAAGGTGACTAATTAGTCTTCTCTGCTTCGACACCTACAGTTCACTGTCCTTGGGGCAAGCAATGTGCAGCAATTGATCTCTGCATTCTTTAGTCTTTTGAAAAATGAGGTGAAAAGACCTATCTAGGTTTGTGACTAATGTTCATGTGGTCACAAGAGTGTCTTATTTTGTCAGATATATTAACATAATGTTACAGTTTCAAAATCATCAGGGTGTTCCATAATGTAAAAACACCCTGCAGAAAATGCTTTTCTATTTGTAAAATACCCTTGAGCAGTATATTCTGCTGTTTCTAAAGGATAGCCATTGCAAAAAGAGGATGTAGCTTTTCCAGGAGGTAATGAAAAGTCAGACAAGATTTCATTTAGCAATTACACCTGCAGACACTCATTTTGAACTCTTTCACATGGTGTCAAATGCTGGTGGTGTCAAGAATAATAAGACAGTTCTGAATATACTGAAAAAGGTCATGCAGGCAAATGTTGTTAATGGTATAGTCACATCTGGGGATATGAAAGTTTTGATAGTGATTTATTTTTGAGGGAGGCACATACTATACAAGCTGTTCAAGTACTAGTTTGTGGGTAAATACCACTTAAAATGTTGTTAGAGGCAGCCTAATAATGATGATGACGTGAATAATAAAGTGGTATTTATAACGTGTCCTTGGGCCTTTTTTTTTTTTTTGTTGCAAGTTGAAAATAAGCGACCACTTGAATTTCCAGTGTCTTATGAGCTACCAAGTGTAATCCTCTATAAAGCTGATAAAGATCATTGCCTTAAGCTGCAAGATCTGTGAATAGAACACAGCATATGATAATAATTGCATTCTTCTTATGATTTATTTTCATTTTTTTGCTTCAAAATAAAATAGAAGCTTTTGAATGCTTTAAGTGTGTGCCTTTTAAGTGTAAAGGCTGGGGTATTCACTTGGATGATAAGATTCAAAACAGTTTTTGGTCCACACTGAAAAATTCACTCAAAATACCTTATATCTGCCAGGTCAGAACCTTGAACAATCAGCCTGAGATAATATTTTTACCAACATAGGGAAACAATTCAATACAGTAAAAAATGTTCTAACATAAGATGAAGTCACAGTTACTTCTTTCTGAGCACATTTTTGTCTCAGCCTGCACTCTGATCTATTTTTATCAAAACACTTTCAGAAGACCTCTAAAATTTACAGCCAGTATATATTTCCTGTCAGGAACTGTTTTTCTTTCAAATGTAATAAAGCAAAGGTTCTCTATCATATGGTTTAATAGTCCAGAAAGAAACAAGTCTGATCATACTGTCAGTAGAGGGTTATACTTTTACTCATTTAACTTGTAGTTAATCAGGATGCTGAATTGTAAAAGTACATAAATGATATTTGTTAGAATCCAAGAAACAGCTATATAATCTGCTTATATTCATGTTCTCAAAATACTTTCTGAAACATTTATGATCATAAGTGCTTATGATTAGGAAAGTATCTTGCATGTGCAGATGATGGCATAGCAAATTTAGTCTCGGAAGTTCTCAGGACCTTAAGCTCCCGGCAATATCAACACACCTAGCTTACATCACTCCATGCACCATAACTTGGCATTTCACTCATACATGAATTAGTATCCCTGCATGCAGTTCTATCCTGAAACACATTGATAAACGACAGGTAGAAATAATAAGAGCTTTTTTCCCCCTGATCTTCCAAAGCAGCTTCATGTTTCAGTTTCTAGACACAGTTTGAATGCCCCTCTATAAATTTAAGCTGGGAAGACCATTCTGTGTTTGCCAGCTGAATGATTATAATCTTAAGGGAAAATCAACAGTAAATTAAGTCAGAATAAGATGTTTATCATATTAAAGAAACACATCCATAGAAATTGTTTAAACCTTTATGAATGTTTTGGTAGTTTCAGAAGGGTACAAGGTTATGCAGGTTCTTGTCTTAAGGCACTAATATAAATTATTGAGCCATTTTATGTACTCTGTCCGATGACAGCCAGGAAGAATGAATGGGTATTATCATCAAGACAACACCTAGTAATTTTTTAGTAACAATTAAAGTAGATTTCTGAATTTACCAACAGGTACACCAACACAAGTAAAAACATATGAATGAAGCGCTTACATGAACAATACAAAAATGCATTACCAAAAATGTCTTTTCTTCACCTTGTTATCCTGACTTTCACAGCTTATGTATTGTAAGCATCCTAACTTTTTCTTCAAAATTATAAACATTTTGTGAACTCACTGTGTTCCAATTAGGGATGACCAGCTTATCCTGGAACGGTTTTAGAAAAGCAGAATTATTTTTTCCTATTAATAAATCACTGTAAATTGGCCACCTGAAAAATGAGCCACTAACTAGAAAACATTATAGAAAGAATCAGTCATACTTTAAAGCTTTCCAAAGAACATGATTCAATAGGTAAATCAGACAAGTCAATTCCTTAAATTGTAGGCAGACAGAAACTGCTTGACTGGAAAGAGGAATGAGAAAACTGGTCTTGGTGCTGTGTGACATTAAGTTTCTAATATCTAGAGAAACCATCTGCCATGCACATTCAAAGTTAAATTACCCAAATATACATTGAATTTATTGCTTAGTTTTGCTGAATTTTCAATGCAGATTTTGGTTAGTAAAAATTCAGTACCCTATTTCCAGCTGCATTGCAGTAATTGCAAGAATAATTTCATTATACTGTACAAGGATAGGTGAAACACACCAGAGCTCCTTTAAATTCTGCTGTTCACGAGCTACTGTAGTAGTTTTGCCATCTAAATATCCTCCTCTTTCCATGACTAATGTAGTGGCTTAGTTCACACTGACAGTAAGCAAGGATTTTATTTCTTTTGGGTTTTATATTATTAGGCTAATTTTGGTGCAAAGTAGTAGCCTGTTGCTGCAAAGATTTTGTCACATTTTACTATAGCCTCATTTCAGGAAAGGGATTTATCAAACTGTTCAAATAAAATCTAACAAAGAGACACAGTCGAAGGCAATGTTTCAGCTGTTGATCATATTTCTCTTCAGACCTTTGGCAGCAAATGTAAACTTACAGTGGCATTTCTGTGCCTTGATTATTACAGGCAAATCAAACTAAAATTTAAATATCTCTGGTTTGTATTTTTTATATATATATATATATATAAATGCTTCTATTTCTTTTTTCTTAACAATACTTTGCTAATTATCTTGTCAGATTGTTGCACATGCCAAAGAAAGATTTTCTTTGAGTTTAATCTCATGATACACGATATAAGTTCTCAACAATATCAGGCAGTAGATTGCTTTTTTTTCAAAACATACTTTTTCCTGTTTCGTATGATTCTGCTCTTAGGATGAGCTGCAATAGCACTTTGCTTCAGCTACAATAGATATACGGCATATGAGAGATTTGCCTTTTTTCAATCTGATACAAAAGACCCCTGGAAGTTTTGGGAAAAAAGCAAGATAAATATAAAAAGTGACCGGAAAAGTGTAGTTTAAAATATAAGCATTTTCTTTCTTAAGATAGGTAAGAAATTGACAGTAATGGGTTCTTCTTGATTTGGTCCCTCAAGTTGCTATTACTACTTACTATTTTTCCAGAATCCTGAAATTCCTCAGCCTTAGCAATCTTTCCTATCATCATCTTCATAATTTGATCAAGGGATTTCTTAATGTCTGACAGTTATTGTTAGGTTATGCAGCAAGATCCCTAGAAGCTCCTTTGTCTACAATGAGGACTGCAGTACATGTATATTGTGACAATTGAAATAGTGAAATTGCATAGGTTGATCATACCAGAATAGTAGGAAAAACATGTTTTCGCTGTTTACCTTTCTTCCCAATCAACTATCGTACAATATATTTTAAAAGTACATTTTTTAACTTGCCATACAAATCATGTTCTTTTACAGCTGATAAATTCGTAATTATTCCTTCAATCTAAGATTTCTGTTTACTGTCCATTTATACAAATATGCATGTATGTTCATAAATACACAGACTTTGCCACTGACATCAGAAAGTCTGGCTTTCTTTTGAACAGGGAAACTCCTTGTAGACACAGGTAGACACAGACCACTGCCAAGAGGAAAATTAATTAACTGCCAGAGATTTTCTTTGTCTAGCATTGTCTTTCCATATGCAGACTGTAGAGTCAACTTCTGAGTTGCTGTACTTGCTTGCATCTGTGAGGTAGTAAGACAAAAAAAGCATGTGGAATAGAAAAAAAAATGCTCTGAGTTGACACAGCAACTCTTGGTTGAGGGAGAGTTGAAAAGAATATGACAAGATGGGTTTAAGGATACTCTTTGTTCCTGTTAACTAGGCATGTTTCAAATGAGACTGAAATTACAAAGGAGATGAAAAGAGATGTTAGTTAGACTTCAAAAGATTTTTCACGATAGCTAAATTGTCTGTTCTGACTGTTAGTGACACACATAAAGATTGTGCATGATTTCATGTGCATTTTGTGAAATAAATACATATAAAAGCTGGTACTTGCTTTTTTCTCAGAGGCCCTCTTGTAGGATCTGGGGATTAGGCAGTGCCAAGAAAGAAGAAGAATGGACTCCTTATTTGTTTGACAAAATATATAGTGCTCTTGAGGCTTTAAAGAATGTAAGAGCTGTTGTCCACACTGCAAATGGCATAATTTCTAATTCAAACATTTTTTAAAAAAAGGAATTTATGATTCATCAAGAGCAAGTAACAAAATGGCTATCTGCAATAAATGTCCTTACTTGCCTACTCAATAATAATAAAAGATTTCGCTGAAAGTAGTAAGATTCACATTTTCTTTCATTATGTAAGAAGTTAGCTAACTATAAGCAACCATCCCAGTCCTCAAAATAGTTATTGGCTAGTAAGACTCAGCAAAAATGGGAAGAGAATTTTGAGAATTCTTTTACTTTGTTATACTTTAAATGCAACCTCTTATTACATGTATACTAGATTTCATCAAAGCTATAAACAATTCACCTCACACTATGATCATCTGTTTGAACTTTCAAAGCCCTTAATGTGCTACAGTAGGTGTGATTTTACAGTGGTGAAGTGGGGTGAGTGCAAGCCTGAAACAGGACTGAGGTTTCTTGCTGGCTGCCAACACCACACAGAGAAGTAATTCAGTGATTAGAGAAATTACATATTGCCATAGATAAAACTTTAGCCTGGTTATACTTTTCAATAATAAATGTGGTTTTTAGTGTATCCTGTGACAAGCTGATCCTATGGTAGTTGCAGACAGCTACCATAAGCGTTCTCAACGAGGCCAAGATAATTTTTTTCTGCAAAATGACGGAGTGCAGCACTTACAGTCTAGCATCATAACAAAAATGCAGTTTTATGATTTAAGAGAGTCAAAAATGGACCACAACTGGTTTTAGAATCATAATCTAGAAAAAAGCAGGGCATAGAAGATGGCAATTGAGATGGAAAGGTAGGTAAGAGAAGGGAAGGGCAGGAGAGGACAACTCTTGAGTTTAATATGTTCCAGGTGAGCTCTCCAGGTGAATTACAGGTTGATTCTAGTTCATAAGAAAAGCATGAATCCTCTCAAATTTTGGCTAGAGAGGTAAAGAGGTAGTTCTGGTCATGCCTTTTGAACCAGGAAGCACATAATAAATCATCAAACTGTGGAGGTCACTGGACCCTCAGTGTAAACTAAGCAGCAGTGTTCAAATCTAGTCAGATAGAAATATGCTCTGTTTAGAAAATGTTGGCTTGTAACGGTCCTTTAGATATTAAAATTGGGCACTTGGGAAATTCTGGAACCTCTGCAGCTGTGAAGATATTTTTAAGGATCTAAACTTTGGATTTAAACATTTTAAAGTGACAATTATCAGTGAAAAATATTTGTCTTGATAATCTTATGCCTGTCTTATTTTAAGATATCAAAAACTGTTCTAGATAAATAAATTGTAGCACTCTCCTTTAGGTTGCTGTTGTCTTTGAAAACATGTTTACATATTCGTTTGAATTGATTTCACCATGCGTTCAGATATAGTGGCTGCTAAGTGACAATCTACGTAATATTTAAAGTTTCATTCGCAGGTTGGAAGCTTTTGTTACGAAAGCGTCTTTGGTTGCTGTCCTACAAACTAACACAGTGACCTGGTGAGAAGGGCAGGAAAACTTTTTAAAAATGGTTTTGTAAAGGTCTTTGAAAGCTATGTAAATCCTGAATACATAGTGCAGGTAGTCTAGCTCTTATTATATTGAATGTATTGACATGCAGTGAAGTAAAAAACAAATTAAGACCACATGTTCCTTAAATTGAAATAAAAGTTTCATGATTACACAGCTGTGTGAACTGTTATAGAAAATGTCAAAATGTGTGTGTGTGCGTGTGCGTGCATGCGTGTGTGTGTGTGTGTATAAGTGTAGAAAGGCTATTTGGAGACCCTGGAATAGTCTCACTTGGAAAAACTAGTGACCTAAGATGTCCTGTATGGTATTTATCAAACAATAGTCACTGTAAGTTACTCACCTGTCATATCTTAGAAGATAAGTAGTGACATGCAAAGATTGAAGCCAGATATTCTGTGACTGGTGGGTCAAAATTTAGGTTTTTAGTCCTTCACCTTTTAATATGAAAATGGCAATTTCAGGTAATTTAACTTAAGGATCAGATGCAAAAGCTAATTTTGGACCTGATTTCCATTTCTGAGGTTTTAAACTATTCTGAAACCATCTGAATTTCATTCTTCCCAATGTATCTTTTCTCTCTTTTTACTTTACCTGTGGCTTGCTTTAAATTCAGGGTCAGATTTTGTTAGCAGATCTATTGTTTTTGACTTATTAACCCATAAGAAAGTATGTAGGAACTGATTTGGCTTTATTTTTTATTTTTCTTCTTGATTTAGTTTACCAGTCAATTATCAGCTCATGGTGAAAATCTAATGTGGACAATGCCCATTCTCTCAGGAAATGTTTTTTTGGTTTTGTTTAGGGAGGGACTGACAAAGTCTAAGTGAAAGGCAAAAGTAAAAAATAAAACAAATTCTGGATTGATTTCTGCAGTAAAATTGATGAATGTCTCGCTCTTAACAGGTAAAGTTTTCCCAGCAGATACCAGTTTTGCAAGCAAATGCCTCAAACATGGGGAGGCCTTTGTTATTTGTTTATAAGAAGAAATTTCTGTGTCACTTTGGAAACATCAGCATGCTAGCAGGCAAGAAAGTTTTATTTGTGTGAAGACTATACGGCATGGTCAGTGGATTATTAAACTGGTCACTGACAGAAGCAGAATATCCTCAGGCATACAAGGGTGCTGAATAGTAACAGGAACTCTGTTATTTACAGTGTACACCTTTTGGCTCTCTAAAGGTCTTTCACAGGAAAATCTTGACAAGTTTATTGTTAGTCTATCTAGACAAGAAATGTAGGAGCCCATTACTGTGCTGGATATAACTGTCAGTGTCTTGGTAATGAAAGAGGACAGGGGAAACCTGTATAGAGGGGGCAGCTGCTGCCATGTGCCAGACACTGTTGCTTCCAGCCATTGTCACAACAAAGATCTTAAATGCACTGCATGCCCAAAACTGAAGCAATGTAATGTGTGCATGGTGCCTCTGTGAAGACATTTAAGTAATGATGGTAAACACCAAGAAGTCAATGCCAAAGGAGGGATGCTGGACAATGTAGGATGTACAAAAGACAATGCCAGGGCAGGGGAAGGAGACATGCAGGAGGGATGGTAGATCAGAAGAAACATCAAAGCAAAGCTAGCTTTCTCAGGCAGGACAAGGGAAAAAAAGTAACACCTGAGCAAGGACAAAAAGGGAACCCAGGAAGATGCATGACCACAGCTGAAACATCAGCCAGTGGAGGAACCCACACCGGAGCAGAGGGGTAGGAACCACAACATGCTTATCCCCACATCCTGCGATACCCATCACTTTTCTGAAGGGACCAATTGTAACCTACAGCGAGGGGACTGGAGACTGGGAAGGGGGAGGAGCCATGTCCAGATGGAAGCTGAGATGTTTTCCCTAAGTGTTTATTTGTTAGTTTTTATTTTTTTTCAGTACAAGAATCAGTAGTGAAAAGTTTGATAATTAACAATAAATTAGATTTATTTAATTTCCTTGACTCAAACCTGGTTTTGGCTAAAAGAGAGTTACTAAGAGAGTATATTCTACACTTAATTTTTCTGCAAAGAAAACAGAAATTATTAAGAAGGGTTGTCTTTTTTTCTTTTTTTTTTTTTTTAACTGGTGTATCAAATTCAGTGAATGCCACTTACTTAAGAATTATATTTCTTTAATTAAAGATCAAGCACCTAAGATATCATTACTGTAATATTAACCTGTTGAAATATGTTCAATAACTCTTCATTCTGACTTAATCAAGTAGTCAGAGGGAGAAGGTATTCTCCGAAAAAAAAGTAATTTTACATTCTCTCTAGTTATTCTAAAATATTTTCCTGAATAAAGGCAAAGAATGAGGGCTAAATTTCTTTATGCCTGTATACATGCTAAAATTGATTTGAGCTACATGGGCATGGTCAAAAGCTTAATTAAGTTAACTAAAGGTGTTAGCTTGAAGTAGATTACCTGATCCCTTCTGCTACTCGTATGGACATGTTCATTCAGAATTAAGCGGAATAATTGATTTGGTGCAATGCACTTCAAATTATATTAAACTAAACTGAAATGAAATCCTGTAATTCTGATTAAGCATCACCAGACGGAGGCTTAATGTAACTTAATTAGTTAACTTGAAAAACTAATCCACAGTAACTTTGGAATGTCTTTGGATTGTGAAAAGCCTGGATGGCTCAAGAAGTAACAGCAGATTGTTATCTTTTTCAGCAATATGGTTCAAGGTTCATCCAGACTGATTATAAATAGAAGATGTTCAGTGAAAATGTGTTCAGCTTTGCAAGTGTTTCACTAATCTACTTAGAGGGTAAATTAAGACTGAAAAAATTATTACTATGTTTAAGTAGCTTGTGAACCCACTTAACAAAGGTCAACAAGGTAGCTAACAGGAGAATAAATTGTTCTTTCATGTACTTCTAGGACAAAAATTAGAGAAGCTGACAAGGCAAGACTCAAAAGTGGTGTACTGCTGATTCATTACACTGAATACATTTGATCAGGAGATGTGGCACTTAAACATTTGGTAGGACTAAGTACAGATGCTTAAGCAGAATAGCCCCAAAATGCATACATTAGAGCACTTCTTGGAATTCAGGAGATCTGAAGTTCTATGTGCAGCTCAGGTAGAATGGAAATGTGAGCCTAGGAACACCACTGTGTCCTTCTTTGTGGAATAATTTTGGTTTTTTTTGGCTAAAACTCCCTGAGATCATAGATAAAATTGTGTCTCAGTCATCCTTGTGTGTGTGCCTATCTATTTTTCTCTTTTAACTATACTGAAATTTCTTTCTGCATTAGATTTGATCAGGTCTCTTGACAAAAAATGGCTCAAACAATTTGAAAAATAGCTAAGACACTTGTGTGTATGTGTGTGTGTTGCGCTTTCAGAAATCTTACTGAATCAGTGAAAATAAAACCGTGGTAGTGATTATTCAGATCAATCACAGTAAGTCAACAAAGAGTTGTGCTCCATGCTTCATTGTTTTATTTTTCTGTAATTGCAGGCTAGTTTGCTGAAAAGTACTCAAACTCTGGAAATCAAGGTCATTTTTCTGCAGTTGTGTTTGTCGTACAAAACAGAAACAACAGCATCAACCTTCCAATATGAACAAGCATTAACTGACATTTCGGTGTTCAAAGCACTAGTTAAGTACCTTGTCCTTCTCTGATCTAATCTCAAAGGTAATTTCTCTTAATGATCAAATTCAATTCTTTATAAAGATCTCCATTGTGACAGTACAGTAGAACACATCAGCTTTTCTCTTGCTCCCTTAGCAACAAGCACTGAGTATTATTCCTTTACTAAGATACTGCTCTGTCAATACTTAGTCTTGTGAGGAAATAAAATGCTTTTTTTTTCCTACAGAACTCACTGGAGATTGGTAGCAAGTATCATATAATGAAGCAGACTACATGTTCATAAAAGTGTATATATTTTTAACTTACTATAACTTGCAGTGTAATATTTCAATGCAGTTTTATTTCATATAGATTTCTGCTTTGGATCCTGAGCACTCCTCATCTAAAAGTTTAAACTGTGCAAAACCCCATCAAAACCAGATATGCTTACAAGTGTATTATCTTATTTTTCTTAATTTTCTTTTTTCTATTTCCACTGGGAGAAGTGAATGAAAAAGTAAGGAAGTGGGAGGAAAATAGGAATAGAAATATAGAAATAGAAATCAATCCAAGCAGTTACGTTCACATCCATAGCTGTAAATATACAAAAGATTGACATTCAGAAAGGTCTGGATATAGACTTTTAGTTCATAAATATAAAGCTGCTTATATCTAGATTCAGATAGATTTTAGGCATAAAGACCCCAAACAAACAACAAAAACATTCCCCCCCACCAAAAAAAAACCCAACAAACAACCAAAAACCAAACAAAAACACAAAACAATCGCAAAAAAGCAAACAAAACAAAACCACACACACACAAAAATCCAAACCAAGACACCAGACCCCCTAATCAAGGAAACAAAAAGCACCCCAAATCCAGACAAACCCCCCAGCTACTTAAAATTATAGACAGAATGTTGTAGCAATTATTTCATTGAGGTTCATTTCCCAAATGTAATATAATAATCAATAAGTAAGATTTAAGTAAGATTTACACAGTGCTGTCAGTAAGCGTGACTATTTGAATTTTGTGTGCACTCAAGAACCAGAATCCTATTTCAAATTTGCATTAAAACATAGTTGTAGGGAGTTTTTTTGTTTGTTTTGGGTTTTTGTTTGTTTGTTTTCTTTAACTCTGCATGATTTTCTCAGTGATTCTGTTGCTAACTAAACCTGAAGGCATATGTGTGGCTTCAGAAGCTGGCAGGATACACCCTACAGATTTCCTATATAAATATCTTACAGAAACAAGTTGTAAAAACCAATAATAAAAGATGTAAGGAGCAACTAGATTAACATTTTTAAATGTTAGCATTCAAAGAACATCAAAGAAAATATAAGAATGAGATTTATTTGTTGGGAATGGAGGAGAAGATGGATCACTTAGTAGTCAGATATCATGAATGAACTAAGAATTAGGGGCACAATGACTTTTGGAATTCTTAAAAAATTCTAAAATAAATGTTTTCCCCAGTTCTCTTTGTTCAGTTTACATGCCTGAAATTATCAGGACAGAAACAAAATGAGGATTACACTTTAAATCCAAATTTGCACTTCTGTACCTAATGAGGTTTGACCTCCATCAAAGAAAGCCCTTCAAACATGGTTTTAAGCTATACGAAGAACACTCCTTCCTATTCCATAGCACTCCTCACTTATTATCAGGACTCCCCTAATTTCTAGTGACCTGTATCTGTTCTGCTTGCTGTCTCCAGCAGTCTTTCTAACACTGGGAGTTATTTTCATATTTTTGAATAGTCTGGGGATATTAACCTCATCTGGTAATGTGGACAGATGGGAAAGAATGAGGTATGTCAACTTAAGCCAAATGGATCCTTCAGGTAATAATGCTGACAAACCAGTAAGGAAACTACTTTGTAAAATCTCTCAAAATGTAACAAGCCACATCTAGCTCTAGGAAACAGAGCATTTCCTTTCAATATTCTCTTTAAAGCTTGTATAAAAATTCAGAAACATTGATCTACTGTTAATGACTCTACAGAGACCATTTGAGAGAAAGAGCATCCTGGATATCTCTTCAGTCTTAAAGTGATTCTGATTTTAGCAACAAATGAAGCTCATGACTGACAGCTGTGCTTAAAAGGTTTAAGGAAGGACAGCTGCTGCCTTTTTTTTTTTTTTAATCATCATAGTACAAGAATTTGGATTTTGTATTGAACAAAATTTTCAGAGAAAAATGTCTGTCACCTTTTCACAGCAAGACACCAAGTCTCCAATTTTTATGACCCTTTAGGATACACTCCTGTGTGAAGGATTCTCTCCAAGTTAGTACTTTTCCCTCCTACAGGTAACCAAGCTATTTGGTAACTGAAAAATGAAACAGAACATTATTCAATTTTATGCCACATTGGCTAGAAAAGAGTATTAACAATTGGTGTCTAAAAACTGAGTTCTATTTGGCACTCTTAAATTACAAGGGAAACAAAAGAAGTGAGAAACTTCAGTTTTACCTGTCCCATATGCTCAACGTTCTATATATATGTATCTTACAGTGCTTTGAATGAGGGTGTGCTCCATATAAGTTGAATATGGGGGGATTTGCACAATACAGGTATTAACACTTTGTTAATTTCTTAGATTTCTTTTTCCTGGCCTGAGAAGTCAGAATCGGGTAAATATTTAGCAGGAGGACACAGGCTGTAGTGAAGCAAAAGTGTAAATCTACTGAGACAAATTCACAAGGGACAAGAGGTGTTTTTGCCACCACTTCTGTTGCTTTGCACTTTGAAAGTTTTAGGCACATAAGCAAATTTCTCTAGCAATAACAATGTACATCAGCTGATCATTGCTAAAATCAGTATCCTTCACCCCATCATGATCAGCAGAGCTGAGCAAAATATATCTAAATGTTTCCACAATTCATGTGATTTTGATAAAGATATTATTTAAGAAAGAAATTATATACACATATTACACGGAACTCAGACTTAGTTATGAGTAGCCATGCTAGCTGGCAGAGGGCTTTTTTTTAGAATTCTACAAATGAAAGCTGTTTACATTTTGACAGTTGCTGTCTATTATCTTGTAAAAATCATACTTCTCTATAGAGATTATTGCAATATCATCACAGTTAAAAGTAGGACAGCTATGACAAGGTAAATGCTAAGGAAAAAACTCCACAACAAATCAGACTGACAAAAGCAATAAAGTAGTTCAAGAATACATGTGCTACCCATTGCAAATACATAGTGATGCTTTTTCACACTTATGCTCATTTCTCTAACTGCAGCCCACAATGGTTATTTATTCCAGGAATTACGGGTGGGAAGGAAATCAGTCAATTATTTGTACAACTTATTTAAAGCACGCAGTCCTACAAACTCATATCTTTGGTTTACAAGTAAGCTAGTTCAATGCCAAACTGCCACTGAATGGAGCTCTAGCCTAGAGGGGCTTCCCTCCAAGGTGGAGGAGGAATATCTGCGCTCTTTGCCCACTTGCTGTGTTTCCGCTAATAAACACATTTTCAAAAGAGGACCAAACTACAGAGAGGGATCATGCAGTCTAGATGGCAGCTCCTTGTCTTCATCTGTAGTTAACATTTGAGGAGAAATGTGGTAAATATAGCCTACATGGAAATAAAAGAAGGATCTGAGTTTTGATTTGTCTGTGACCCAAAACTTTCCTGTATCCAAGAGACTGGGCTGTGAGTTAAATGTGCAAAAAAACTCTGAGGAGATGACAGGTTCTTCCTTGACCCACAAGCCCTGGTAACAGAAATTGCTGAAGTATTTTTGCTCTGGACTTATGCTCTCAAGTCTTTTCCCAGATGAGCTGGCAAGCCAGGGCTGGCAAAGAATGGCTTAATGTGTCTGATAGCAGCTGCTGTGTTTGGACTAGGAGTCTGGGCTCAGAGGCTGGGCTCCTAAGGTCAATCATGTTTCAGACCCTTAGAAAACAGCTGTCTCACTTTATAGGAAATGCAATCCAGTCATATAGTTAAGGTTTGATTAGAGAAGCTGAGATTTATGTTATCACTGCTACCTCTTAAATATAACAAGGCATTTCATCCACTGCTTATAAAAATTCACAAAACTGAAAGACAAGTACACACTATGTAGACAAGACCAATGTCACTGAAAATATGTAGGTCCTTGGAATAGCTCCTAGTTCAGTCGCCTTACCTTCTGCTGCGGTCCTTGTGCGGCTGTCTTATTCACTCAGCGATGATTGTGATGACACCCTAATTCGGTTTGCTAAAAAGCCTGTGAAAGAAAAATATTTAAAGAAAGCAATACAAAAGCTAAAATTCAAAAGGAGTTGGCAAGTCTGACAGAAAATTATATTGGTCCAGTTTCACATTGGAAATACTCAAAGAAAAAGGTGCACAGGCCATTTTTCTGAAAGAACTGTTAAATTGAACATTTCTGCTGCATTTCTCTAATCAAAGCCAGCCTGACAAGCCAAGAAAAACAGTTGTTTTCTCTATTCAGTATTAACACTCATTAGCAGCTGCTTCATCCCAGATTGCATCGTATCTGTCACTATTTGAAGGTTGTGGTTTAGGACTGAAGGACCTGCAGCACATACTAAATGCATCCCAAACTGTACCCGTGTCTTGTACAGTATAGTTGAATACTATATAAGTAAATTATGTCAAACAGTTGGAATTATCTAGTCTTCTGTCTGCATGTTGTCTTACATAACCTGCATTAGGCTAGTGAGTTCAGAAAGTCATGTTGGCAACTTGCCAACCCTCAAGAATTCATTGGGATTTTAAAGCTTCTAATGATCTTAGCAGATATCGCTGCCAAATGTTTGTACGAGTGACTTTGGTTCGTTGCTTTTCAAATGAAAAGATAATCAGATGAGAGATTCTCCTAGGCTTTTTAAAGTGCTTTTTCCTAAAATTAACTAGCAAGTACAGCTATCTTTTAAACTATTATTTCTCAAGGACAATGTGTTGAAGTCATAAAAGAAATAAAATGTGATTCAATATCTGTAAATTTGAGTAAATAGAGGAAATACTTATGCTTATACAACCTTTATGTCCTCACTACTACATCAGAAAACAGTAGCTCTTCAGACAGCTATATGCAGTGCTAGAGGCAACTCTGTGCTACTGTTTCATATTAGCATAAATGATATTTCCTACTAAATAGTATGGTTTATTCACAGCACTACAAGTGGCATGTAACAACAAAAATTCAAGTGACAAATGTAAAACTTCAGTCCGCCATCGTCTAATCTGAAGATTAGATTCCAAGATATTTGCACAATTTTTCACACTTTGAAAATAGAAATTAGATAAAAGCAAGTGGGTCTCAAATCATAGTTAAGTTTGGTAATTCTTGCTTATTGCATATCATATAAAACGTGCAAAACAAGTACTGGAATAGTATAGCTGAAATACTTCAGACTGCTGCATATTTGTAGTCACTGGCTTAGTTCGCTTCAAGGACATGGCTCATCCTTAAAAAGGTTAAGCTACTCAGTAAGGCTCCAAGACTTTGCAGAGATTTTGTCTAAGTTGACTCCTACATCGTGGTTTAACCCACAACACTGTGTAAGTGCATTTTACATATTTAAATGGTCACATTTAAATATTTCTATGCCTTTTCAGCTCAGTTTGAGCAACTGCTTCACAATGAGATATTTAAACCTTTTGTGCACTCTACTCAGTGTGGGGAGTGAAGGCAAAAAGATTTGCATGAAAAAGAGTTTGGGAATGAGCTCTGAAGTCTTGGTGCTTTGACAAGCTCTGGAGCGAGGAGTTGGAACCTTAAAGGACAGGAAAGATAAACAAGCAAGCCTTGGGAGGATGGGCCAGGATGTAGTTGTGGCAGGAATCTCAGTTGGAGGCCAGAGGATGTGGGGATTGTGAGAGAGTCTGCAGCATTGTGATTGGGCTGTTTACCTGGAACGTTTCACAGTGGCCAGTGAGATTGAACGCTGTATGTATGTGCAGGTTGGGAAAGTACCCAACAAGGGGATAAAAAGGGCTTGGTGATAAAAGAGGATTTGAGTCTCTGCATTAACTTGAGTCCATGTCATGAAATGCCACAAATGGCGCCCAACGTAGAGCATGAAAACCAATTAGTTGTCGATCCTGTGGCGTGGCTTAGCTGAACTGCTTGATGAATGTAAGCAAAGGTGTACACTGAAAGTAAGGGAATTCAAACCACACATATTGCCTCTTGCAGGACAGGGGTAAGCGGCTGAGAGCTATGGGGACTGCTTTAACAAAAGAGCAAGGAAATGTTCTAGAAGTTTTTGCTATGGTTATTAAGCAGTATGGGAAAAAAGCTGACAAGGAAGAACTGAAAAATATCCTTCTCTGGGCATCAAAAGTCAATCCATCTAATATTTATACCCCGGAGATTTGGGACAAAATTGGTGTTAATTTATGGGACTGTGCTATAAAAAATTATGAAATTGCAACCACTTTATTGAGCTCTTGGTGAACTGTTTCTGAAACTTCGAAACTTCATGCTGGCTCACGAACACAGGGGACAGAAGCAGCACCTTCAGCTCCCTCACAACCACCCTCTTTTCCAGACTCTGCTGTGAGATCGAGAAATCAGTCTGCTCTTGCTGCTCCTGTGGTTCTGCTGCCTGATAGTTCTGATGCTGACCTGGATGGTCCTTTTGACCTGCAGCCTACAGATCCGGAAAAGGAGCCTGATTTATATCCCCCAAAACCTTATGACAAATGGGAAGCTGTAAAGGGAGAAACAAGACGGGTGGGGGATGCAGATGTATTGTGTACTTTCCCGGTGGTGTATCTGCCAGATCAAGACCTGCAGAGGGAAGGTCTCTCGTATGCTCTTATCAAAGTTATCAGGCGACCCAGGCAAACTGTGTCTTTTCTAGCCTGATCATCTTCACAGGGTCCTTGTGCCACGTTCTGTATGTGGGACCATGTAGTAGAGGTAATGATTGTCTGTCTGGACTTTGTGTTTCAAATACTGTGGTTGTGTGGACTGTGCTTGTGGGACCCCTTGTGTGTGTGTGTGTGTGTGTTGAGGGCAGACGGTGTTCTGTGTATTTTTTGTTGTTGGGTTCGCATAAACATTTTTAACGTTCACACAAACATTCTAACATTTTACCTGGAGAGTTTCACAGTGGCCAACGAGGTTGAAAGTTGCATGTATGTGCAGGTTGGGAAAGTACTGAACAAAGGGATAAAAAGAGCTTGGTGATAATAAATGAGGATTTGAGTCCATGTCATGAAATGCCACAACTCAGAAATAATTCTTCCTCATTTGTTTGACATTCACTGCAAAGGATGGAGCTAGCCACAATTACAAAGGATGTTTGTCTGAGCTGGTATTGCAGCAAGAGCCTCTCAGAGCTGGAATGAGATAAGGTGCTAAGGACAGTGTGATCTTACTTGTAGTTGTGTATTAGTTCCTTTCTACCCACAATAAATAAAAACTTGTGAAGCTTGGAAAACTAGCTCAACTTTAAAGTACAAACACAGTTTTCTGATACAGCCTCATAGGTTTGTGTGTTAACGTTCATCATGGAGGCAATAATTTTCTTGTTCTCATTGGAGTCAGACTGTGATTTCCTGGAGTGAATTTTATTGAGTGTTCACACCCTGGAATTATACCTCTTCTTCCAACATAATTTCCCAAAAGTATTTGAAGGGGAGTATTTTGGTTCCTAAGTAGCTCTTCTCACATTTTTGGTACTCAGATGTACTTTACCAAGTATAGGTTAAATACTGAAGGGGCACCAACTATATGGAAAAATAAAGCAGTCACTGTGCTTTCAGCAAAGGCTGGACAACATCCAAAGACATAGGCTTATTTTAGTGAAATGGGATGCTGGCTAGAATCCTGCAGTTACTTGGTGGCCTGATAAGGAAAAAGAACAAATCCAGAAATCAAATCAAGTTCTCTCAAACAGAAAGTGAAGACTATTACTCATAGCACTTCATTGGCATTGACTTTCTATAGTTTTGCCATTTATTATATTTTAGGTCATCAGTTCACTGGAAGTTTTTGTTTTTTTATTTTTTTATCAGTTCTTTAGTACTTTCACTGGTATGAGTGAATGAATTCTTATTTACCAATAAGAGAGTGCTCCCTACACCTTCTTAGAAGCATAGAATCATAGAATAGCTTATGTCAGAAGGGACCTTTAGAGGTTTTCTAGTCCAACCCCCCCTTGCAATGAGCAAGGACATCTTCAACTAGATCAGGCTGTTCAAAGCAAAGCCCAGCCTGACCTTGAATGTTTACAGGATGGGCCATCTAATACTTCTCTGGGCAACATGTTCCAGTGTTTCACCACTGTCATTGCAAAAAATGTCTTCCCTATAACTAGTCTCAATCTACTCTTTTAGCTTAAAATCATGACCCTTTGTCCTGTCACAACAGGTCCTGCTAAAATGTTTGTCCCCATTTTTTTTCTTTTATTTTTTTTTAGACCTCCTTTAGGTACTGGAAGGCTTCTTTAAGATTTCTCTGAAACCTTCTCTTTTCCAGGCTGAACAATCCCAACTCGCTCAGCCTTTCCTCATAGGTGTTCCTTCCATCCCTCTAATTCTTTTAGTGGCCCACTTCTGGACCCACTCCAACATGTTGAGTACTCCAGAGCTGGATGCAGTACTGCAGGTGGAGTCTTACTAGAGCAGAGGGGCAAAATCACCTCCCTTGACCTTCTGCCCATCCTTCTTGTGATGCAGCCCAGGCTGGCTTTCTGGGCTTGCAAGAGCACATTTCCAGTTCATGACCAGCTTTTCCTCTACCAGTCCCCTAAATATTTCTCAGGAGTGTTGCTCTTAATTCCTTCATCCCCCAGCCTGTGTTGATACCAGGGGTTGCCCTGACCCAGAAGCAGGATCTTGCACTTGTTTAAACTCAGGAGGTTCACATGGGCCCACTTCTCTAGCTTGTTTGGGTCCCTCTGGATGGCATCCTTGTCCCTCAGGCATGCCAACTGCACTACTCGGTTTGGTGTCATCTCCAACCTTGTACACTCAATCGCACTGTTTATGTTATTGATGAAGACATTAAACAGGTTCTATATGGACCCCTGAGGAGCACCAGTCATCACTGACCTCCATTTGGACATCTACCCATTGACCACTACTCTTTACATGATTACAAAGTAAGATTTATTTGAAATATTAATTAGTTTTTAATTTTTAATTTCAGCTACAATGGAGTTCATATTTCATTGCAGTCATTCAAACATTATAAAGCAATGTCAAGAAGTACAGAATGGTACAAAAGGTTACTGGCATTTACCAAGACACACTGGGTGCTATTGTCTATTGCAGTTTAATGAGTCTCAATAACTGTAGCTAATAGGTCATATTGTGCAATGAAGAAAAGCATATTTAAATGCTATTTCTATGTAATCCCACCATCCATTACTCATTAATAAAATTAAGAGGATTTTAAAAGCTTTATATCACAGTAAATTATTAGAGAAAAATAAAGATCATTTGAGATTAAACCTTGTTTTTATGTTTTGTTATGTTATTTATCTGAGTGTCTGCAGTCTATCCTAGAAAAGGAACTCATTAGCCTCTGGAGAGGAGAAAGTCACAAAAGCACACCAAACCATCATTATCTAACACTACCATTTACACATGGAAAAGGATGCAAGGGCTATAAATGACCCCCATATCAGGAAAACACAAGATGTCATGCACAGATTTTGTTGTATACGAGTGGAAGTGGTGGAATCAGCATCCCTGTAAATATTCAAAAGCTGTGTAGATGAGGCCCTGTGATATGGTTTAGTCGTAGTCTTGGCAGTCTTGGGGTACCAGTTTGACTTGATCTTAAAGGTCTTTTCCAAACGAGTTGTTCCGTTCTTCTTATTCTAGTCAATTCCTTTCTATTCTATTCTACAGAATAGAATGTAATTCCGTAGTGGCAAACTTGGCCAGTGGAAGAATCTTCCGTGTTGTCTGAAAAACTCCATGAAGAGTCATTTCAATGCTTCTATTTCATTCTTCTTTTCCCTTCCCATGGGAGTCTGGGAATCAGAATCATAGAAATTGAAGTTAATCAAAACTGCAATATCAATCAAAATATGGAAAATATATAATCAGTAGCAAAGTTTCCTATGAAACTCAGCAGCACACAAGACATATCACCCAAGTGTGTTAAAGCATTTTTCAACAACAAACATAAATACCCTTCCTTGTATAAATATCCTTCCTAAATACCCTTACCCTATGTCTCTTATAAAAAAAATCCAGGACATCGTTAAGTGCCACAAAAATGCCAGAGAAATACTCTCAGACTTCAAGCATAGGGGCATTCTACTTATGTGTTATTAGACTGTTTAAATGCTGTAGCTCAAAGTGCAGCAGAGGCAGGATCCCAAAACAAAATTCTAAAGTTTATTATTACGCAAAGTCAACAGCACCCTCAAGACGAACAGGCTGGAAAAAAACCCTCCAAGAGCAAGACTGTCAGTGAATCTTCTATGTCTCTAAGAAGAACATGTTCTGAACATTGAGATTTAGTGAGATAAACTTCGTGTTGGAAACTTTTAAAGAGGTTTGGTTCCACCTCAGCAGTTAGGCATATACCTTCAAGGACAAGTGAAGACCAGAAAATGGGTGGTAGTGAGATCCAAGTTCCTTTAGTATTTTATGCTTCAACCACATAATTATTCAGATGATGAAGGCAGGAGGAATGATGCAAGAAGAATGATGCCCTCTGACATCCTGGACACTAGCTGGGAGCAAAGGAATAAATAAATCAAGCAGCTCAGGTTATTCCTGGGATAAAACTGTACTGTCTTGTTTATTGATCTACTGGTTTAGTACATCTTTCTTACAAAAATCTCAGCAATCAAAAGACAGACTTCAGAAATGGAACCAAGAGGATACTCTTAAGATAGGGCAGACAGCGCAGCAGTGCAAACAGGGTGGCACATTTCTTTCCACAGTATTACTAAAACTGACTCTTCAAATAACTTGAATATAGAAGATAATGGAATTAGATTACCAAATCTTTTTTCCAGCAAGTGTCAGAAAAGAGAAAATGAACCCAATTATACACTGATACCAGAAGAAATAGATATTTATAACAACAAATAATGTGGAACAGATAAAATTAGAGAACCATGTCAAGGCGGTTACAAATGGGAAGATGGATTACATTTAGAGAGAAATGAAATGAGCTACAGTCATAGACTGAAGAGGATACAATGATCTTCGTAGCTGACATGGACAGTGGGATTGAGTGCGCCCCCAGCAAGTTTGCCGATGACACCAAGCTGTGTGGTCCGGTTGATATGCTGGAGGGAAGGGATGCCATCCAGAGGGACCTTGACACGCTTGTGAGGTGGGCTGATGCCAACCTTATGAAGTTTAACCATGACAAGTGCAAGGTCCTACACCTGGGTCGGAGCAATCCCAGGCACAGCTACAGACTGGGCAAAGAAGAGATTCAGAGCAGCCCTGCAGAGAAGGACTTAGGGGTGCTGGTCGATGAGAAAATGAACATGAGCCGGCTTCAGTGTGCGCTCGCAGCCCAGAAAGCCAACCGTATCCTGGGCTGCATCAAAAGGAGCGTGACCAGCAGGTCAAAGGAGGTGATCCTGCCCCTCTACTCTGCTCTTGTGAGACCTCCCCTGGCGTATTGTGTGCAGTTCTGGTGTCCTCAACATAAAAAGGACATGGAACTGCTGGAACAATCCAGAGGAGGGCCACGAGGATGATCAGGGGACTGGAGCACCTCCTGTATGAAGACAGGCTGAGGAAGTTGGGGCTGTTCAGCCTGGAGAAGAGAAGGCTGCGTGGGGACCTAATAGCAGCCTTCCAGTACCTGAAGGGGGCCTATAGGGATGCTGGGGAGGGACTCTTCATTAGGGACTGTAGTGACAGGACAAGGGGTAATGGGTTAAAACTTAAACGGGGGAAATTTAAATTGGATATAAGGAGGAAATTCTTTCCTGTTAGGGTGGTGAGGCACTGGAATGGGTTGCCCAGGGAGGTTGTGAGTGCTCCATCCCTGGCGGTGTTCAAGGCCAGGTTGGATGAAGCCTTGTGTGGGATGGTTTAGTGTGAGGTGTCCCTGCCCATGGCAGGGGTGTTGGAACTAGATGATCTTGTGTGGGAATCGCCGGGAGACGAGCTCATCAGATGATGACCAACAAGTCTCGTTTATTGCTAAGCAGATGGATACTTATATACCTTGCTTGCATGTTTATAGTTTGGTTACAGAGAGATTATTGGCTTATAGCTTCTACATGTTACAAGATCATTGGTTTGTAACTTCTACATTTTTGCAGCTACACCATGCACGCACACCCCACCCCCCCCATCCTCCTTCTCATGCACTTATCACTTAGTGGCCTTGCCTGTGATTGGTCATAGTATGTTGCTGTTTGCCGGTGTCCTTCATTTCCTCATTATCTGATGTGAGAGGTTTGCACCATGTTCTACACAGATGTCTTGTTTCAGCTCGTTGATGGGAACGTGACCTTTTGACCTTTTTCAACAAGCCAATCCTCCACAATCTTGAGGTCCTTTCCAACCCTAACTATTCTATGATTCTATGATATAAACAAATGCTGTGGTCAGAATTGTTTCACATGGTGGATATTAGATTTGCTGGAAAATAAGTAAACTCTTGCCAAAATAAGCTAGACAGATATTCAATAAAAGTGATGCTTTCCAAGCTGATAAATAAAAAAATCCCCAAAACTTAACATCAATATAACAGACTAAGAATTTATGAAAGGGAAAAATAATAAACCACGTTAGATTTTAGAAGATCTTAAAACAAAAGAGAGTCTAAAGACAGGAGAGGCAATAAAGAGAAAGAGATATTGTTCTTTACATTAAAATAAATTAATTAAAGTTAAATTAATTTAGATCTTGGTTTTAGTATTACTCTGAGGCTCATGTCCCAGAAGCTTGAGTAAGACTGCCCCAATGCAGCGTTACATGGAATTATGGTTTGCATGCAGCGTGACTGATTCAGAACAGTAATTCGGATTTTAGTTTAAACACTTTTAATTTTTCTAGGTACATAAGGATGTTTTGAAAGCTCAACATTCTAGAAAATTAAATTTCTACCAAGACAAAATTGCTGCACTTTGTAAAATACTTTGAGAAATTGAAGATTTAAATAACAGTGAATGTATGAAATATATTTCAGTCTATCATTGAGGCATCTTTTACTGAACTTTTTTTTTATTGCCCAGATTGTCAACAAATTACAATATTTTAACTCAGAAAAAAATTTCCACAGTCAGCATTGCTATATCAAAATACCCCATTTTACTAGCTAATAGAAAGAAATACAACCATGAGAAAAAGAAAAGGCACAGAATGTTACAGAGCGGCACATTTGAAATACATTGGCTAAATGAATACTGCATTAAAGGTCAAAAAATTATGCAGGAGACACAAGAAAATATAAAGTAAATTTACTTAACCTCCATAGTATAGTTCACAAGTAAAGATAAAAATAAAGGAGAGTATTAGCTGCATTCATGATCAGGTGTGCCTTTTCTGGCTTCTGGTTGGGATCAAAACAAATCATGGAACATTACAATAAGAGAAAGAGGTCTTGCCCTCTCACCTTACATACTGCTACCTATCATTACCATGAAACATAAACATCTCACTATCAGGCATTAAGTGAGACTTTTACAGCAAAAGTAGCTTAAATGCCAGCGGAAGTCAAGGTGTAATATCAATCCTGTGTGGCAATGTCCCTTGTGAACTGGTCAAAATGTCATCTTTCCCACCAAACACCAAACAAGCTTTCTTATTATTTACTTTAGAGTTCACTCAAACTACGTCTCTTGCTGTGGTATTTCCTAAATGCTTCCAAAATATGATGGTCACAAGTGCTCTAAGTAAATTCTTGCAAAGCTGCAAAGTACTGCAGGGACTGACAGAGTAAAAAGCACCCAAGTGGTAACTATAGAGTTTTCAAATATCTGTTGCTGTAGACAAAACCCTGCTGCTGCTGTTTGCAACATGACAGCAAACCTGAAGAGCTTGATAATCAGAATGATAAGTCATTCTCCTTGTAATCTCAATTAAGTGGCTTCTAGTGTTCAGCAAATTCTTCTTAAATGCATTTTCCTTCACAGAAGTGGACAAACAGCAATGTAATATTGTTTTAATCTTGTAGGAGAATGTCAGGCTTCATTAGTAGTTTTATGAAGATTTACATCTTCAGTTAACAACACCATCTGCTCAAATATATTTTTCCCAAATCATCATTAAAAAAGGACTGGTTAAAAGGGTAGGTAGTTAAGGATTGCTCACACTGTTTTCATTCTAATTAACTCATGTCTGTCTTCTAGTATTTTTGCTTTTTGTATAAATGATTTCTAGGTTTCTCTAGTTGACTTGGATGCCAGTCTTCTAAAGGACCATCAGAAAACTTGTCAGTCACATTTATAGACTGAAAGCAAACTACCTTCTCAGTATTTTGTGCTCTGTGTTAGAAACTTCACTTTTAAAACAATATTCTCAATTATTGATTTGGGCTTGAATATTTAGATAGACTATGTAAAATTTTTACATCACGTAAGACTGAAAACAAAATTATCCAAATTATCTAAATCTGATGTAAGTTGCAAGTAGTTGAAAGTACTACTGAAGTTTGAAGTGTTTAGGGTTTAATGTCTTGTTTAATTTTATGCTCTGACTGTCTGGTTCTCAGATAATAAACCCATGACTGTTGCAGATAAGGGAAATTTTTTTTTAACTGCTTCTTCTAGTCCAAGAGGAAGAGGGCATCAAATAAACCAGCAGATACGAAAGACACTAAAGAAAAATTTTCGTGCACCATGCATAGAGAACTTGTGGAACTCCTTGCCGCTAAACTTTTCTGGTAAAGGATTTAAAAGGGGTTGATGGTTTCACAGAAGAGGATCTATGGCCTTTTTATGTACACCGTGCAATGTCCTGCTTCTGTCACCAGGAGTCACTGGATTTCATCTCACCGGTTATTTGGCATGCATTCAGGGAGTATCACTACTTACTTGCATCCATTTATATTTTTTGTCTGGGGCATTTACATTGACAGGTATGGTCATTCAATGTATTCTGCAGCTTTTTTATTACTATGACTATCAGCCATGAACTTAGGTTTTGCTGAAATTGAGCATGTTGCCATTTAATTCAAGTTAAATGCATTGTTAACCTGACTTCCATTTTCCACTGCAATGCTCACGACTCATTTTCAGAATTCACTTCACAACATGAGATCAACATAATAAGGATTCTCCTCTAGGCTGAGATACAATAAGTGCCAGCGGCCTGTAAGCCAAAATACCATTTCTGCTCTAGCATCTATTTTTTCAATTGCTATGAGATCATAGGCAAGTTGTTTGAAGTCCCTGTGTTCCTCCATTTCCTAGGGATCAATATTTATGGCACTGCTGGTTACAATGTCAATTAGGCATGTTTCTTTAATTATTGAGAAGACACAACCCCAAAATGAGTTATTATGACTACTTGCTCTCTGGAGTTTAAGGTAGCAGCACAGAATAACATTCTAGAGAGCAGAATTTACTCCGTATATCCAAGTCTTCTCAGGGGGAGGGTCATCTCAGAGCACATAAAGAATTGCAGACTGACATTTTTTTGCTGCCAGAATCACAAGCAAGGCATGAAAGAATAAAATGAAGCTTTAGGAACTGTTGCAAGAATAGCTATTTACTATAGCAGGATTGTTCAGGTTTATACTAGGCAAAAGCTGTCTTGCAGTTTGCACCAAAGCTGTAACTTATTTAATAACCTCCTGTATATGTAAATATAGACTGGTTGAAGTTCCACTGTGGTTAGATTAAAATGCTTCTAGTATATTTTTAATGTCCTGAAAAAACTGAGCTATTAGTTTATCTACAAAAATTTATTAAGTATTACAACCTGGTGTGGTAAACAATGCTAACAGCAAACAGGATTTGCTCACGCTGTATGCTCCCCAGTTGCATGTTTGCCTATGCTACCCCCCAGGCAAACAGGGTCAGTAAAAAGTAGGGAGAATCATAGAATCATAGAATCATAGAATGGTTTGGGTTGGAAGAGACCACTGACAGAGAGACTTTCTACTGGATCAGGTTGCTCAGAGTCCCTTCCAGCCTGGCCTTGAACACTTCCGGGGATGGAGCATCCACAGTTTCTCTGGACAACCTGTTCCAGTGCCTTACCGCCCTCTAGTTCACCAGAAGGGTTGAAACGGATAGTACTTGTGAAAAACACAGAAGTGGAGAGAGGGAGCCAAAGCAAGAATGAGAGGAGCAAGGAAGCCAAAATGATAACAGCAAAGGAGAAAAGAACATGCAAATTTTAAGTAAGAAATGAAGATGGAGAGCTAGTGCAAGTCCATGTATGAAGATTAGTCTCCAAATGAACATGTCAGTAATGGATTTGCTTTATTCTTTTTACAATTAACAATACTTGAAGCATTTTTTTTATACCAGCAATGACCAGTATAACTTTTATGTTATTAACAGTATCGTCATCTCCTCTTCTTAAAAACCTGATGTACATGATGTTGAACATGCAAAACAAGGAGCACGAGATATTATTCACTCAAGAACTATAAATTACCATGAGAGTTACTCCTTTGTAATGTAAACAATTTCCTACAAATGTAGTATAGGAATCTTTATTTTCAGTGGGAAAAAAAAAAAAATCACCTTAAGAATCATATTTATGGTGTAGTGGAAAATCGGAAACAAAACCATAATAATGAAGAAATATGACCTGGAATAAAATATGACAGAAAAAAAAATGTAAATTCTGCAGAAATTTTATTCAATCTCTTACTAACTTTAGAAAAGACACTGACTTTGCAAAAGCAAAGGGACCAGTTTGGTTAAATATGTTCAACAATATATGATATGTTAGCTATGTATGGAGGAAACTTGCTTCATATGTCCATTTATTCTGTTGAAACACATGAACACTTCATTCGTTCAAAGCTATACTGAGAAAGAGTGTTCATTTGTCAATGGAAGCAGAAGGAGATAAGATGCACATCATTATTCTTAATTCATGACTTGTGATTCATTTTTAAATTCTAGCCGGGGTTTTATTAACAGAATCAGGGCATTGAAGCCAGACTGAGTCATCAGTTTTATGAGAAGAAGTGTAAATGCTTGGAAGATGGCCAGAGGACAGCTAAATCAAACCTAGAATTTTCTTTTCATTTGTGAAATAAAGATTTTTTTTTTCCAGAATTTTGTTGAAGAAACAATAGTCATATTTTACACACTTGTGCTGGCTAGAAGAAAAGCTATACCATAGCTGCAATACAATGTTGTGTTCATGTCAGATCTTTTCAGAACACATTTCTTGATCTGTTTTTGCTTTCATCCCATAGACAAAGTTGTGATATTTTTCATTTGGACTTGAGTAGTTCTCTTTACTAGCATTATAGAAATATAAAAAAATGCATGCAAACAAACATTGGTCCGGGCATAAACTGTTGTCTTTTTATTTTTAATAATGCTTTTACAAGTACTGTGGTGAGTTTCCCCATACTGTGCAAAGCAGTACTTTACAGTGATAAACAGTCTGTTTGAAGAATTTGAAGCAGTATAGTCATTTAAATGTAAACAGTTCTTACTTTACTAGCATATGGTATATGTGCACCTATGCCCCTTCCTCTTTCCATCTGCTTTTCCTTTTCCCTTTCTGGTTTGCTTTTTGGGTTGTTTTATTTTGGTTTGGTTTGGTTTGGTTTGTTTTCTCCCAAATCCCTTGTCTTCATATTCCATCTTTAACATATGTTTTAGGAAGACACCAATCTGTAACCCAGAACACTCCATTTTGGATGTTGGGATCTGGTTCTGTTTTATCCTACACCTCTGGGGAATTATCTGATCACATGGCAGTAGGACAGCATTGTCAATCTCTATTTTCAAAGATGTACACTTTCCAAAGAAGAGCTACAAGTTCATTGGACTGAAAAAATTGAGAAAGAGAGGACTTTGTTTCATTATGTATGTTTCACTAGGTACTCACTTAACAGGAAGAAATTCCGGTTTCCAATCCCTATTCAAATTGTTTAGTATTGTTATTCTATTTATTTATTAAATCATCTTAATGCTCATTAATTTAACTGTAAAATTGTCCTTCTCTCCACAAATTACTTGTGAGGGTGGTACAGTTTAAGCATCACCAGGGTTAAACTGTAGATGAAGGAAGAGTTTAAGACCTACATTTTGGATTTGGCCTCCCTAAAATTCCATTTAACTATTACACCAGACATTGAAGACCTTTTATGGATTACAGGGGTACAAAACTTTCAGTATCTTATAACATTTCTGAAAATATTAATTCACTGACACTGACTGAAAACTGCTTGAAAAAAATCTTGAATGAAGGGTATAGAAGTGTAAATGTAGTTATTTTTGCAGAGGAACTGTTGACAGGATTTCTCTCAGGCAGGGTTGTCAAGTTTGATGAAATAGTACTCATTGTTTGCTAGGAATATCTACTTAATAGGTGAATGAAGACCTACTTCCCTGTTGTCCCCCCCACCACCACCTTTTTTCCCTTTTCTAATTAACAACTTCAGTGGGCACTCTCTCATTTTACAAAGACAGCAAATAGTTTCTATTTTCTCTGACAAACTGAATGATCTTTAATTTGTTTATTTTGTTTTTCTCTCATCAAGACAATAATCTTTCTCTGGATGAAGTCATTCCTTTATACTTACATTTAGAAATAAACCCACATGAAACAGAAATTTCTTCTGAGCATTAACATCTAAGTGGTAAGGAAACAGTCCCCTGTCATGCTTGATAGCACATATTATGTGTACATGGGATAAAAACTCATGCAATTTTTGTTGAAAAAAAATAAATTAAGCAAGTAATAAACTAACCGAAGTCAACTGAGAAGATTTATAATTAACTGCTTTTAACCCATACCACAAATAAAGCCGCTTTTATTTATGTTCTTATGCCCCTTCCCATCTACCTTCCTCGGGGAATGATAATAAAAATATTTCAAAACTTAAAACAATTTAAAAAATGCACTGTAACTTATTTAATGTAGCTTTACTTTTAGCTTCCTTAATATCTGTTCTTTAATGTGTCTTGTTTCCCTTAAGAAAATTAATAGCAAAAGAGACTCCCAAGCATGACTAGCCATAAATCTGTTAATTTACTTCTCTTTCAGCATATTAAGTTTATTTTTCTATACTTTTACACTGTGTGATTGGGAAATAGTGAGAATAGACAAACCCCTAAATGGTTGTTTTATGGCCAGGAATGATAAGGTTTTAGATAAAAAAAGCTTAAAAAAGTATATGGTACAGATACAGTGTCATGAAAAAATGTCAGATTTCAGAGGATGATAATTATGTTGATTTTAAATTATTACAAATTCTAGGACAGCAACCAGACCAATGGGTGAAGTTAATTAGTAGAGACTGAATACAAAAGCAAAGAATATTTCCTCCCACAAGAGCTTGAGACAAGAAAAATACTTTTTCTGCAATTTGCTCCATCCTCAATTTTCTAAGAGGTGTAGATTTTGTTTTAACAAAAGCAGCAGGAGTTGTTTATTTTCAAAATTCAAACCACACATCTTTTACATGAGACTTCCTTAAATATCAGTATTTTATTTGTAAACAATTTATTGGATGAATAACTCGAACATCGCACAGGGTGATGACAGCAAATGGAAAATTACCCCTCTGGTTTTGGGGGAGGATGTTCTACAAATGCAAATGGAAGCTAAAGAATAAGCATAAAATGGAATGTTTAAAATATTGAATCACCTCTTATTGAATTAGTATTTTAGTATGCCTTATAAAAATCAATCCAATCTTTCTAATACTTTCTATGTTATTGTACAACTGCTGTCTTTTATGTTAAGTATATTTTTTTTTAGATTTCTTTTTGACATTGTTTGATTCTTGACTATTTAAATACTTATAATGCATTTGTTTGAATTGTACTGTGCAAATTTGAGGAAAATTTTAATGTTTCTACAGTTACATGTAATAGGGTGGACTCTGACCAGACCGCTTTAAAAAAAATAGACTTACTCTTCAACTGTGGAAGAAGCACAGTTTAGGAATGATGCAGGACATAATACCAAAAAATTCACTGAAAGAATCTTTAGGGGAGATAAATCAGTAGTAGAAAAATTAATCTTACCAGCAATTTTACGATTATTAAATCATTGAATTTCTGGTTTAAAATGTCACTTCATATGTAAGAAAAAAAGGCTGAACAAAAAGGGCAGAAAGATTATATAACCAGTGCATAAAACTGTGTGAAAATTTTGTTATACTACTCTTTATGTACCAAGTAAAGGCAATGGAAAACCAGATTATGTATAACATACACATAGGCAATTTTGCACATAGCCTTTGAAAGTGAAATGGGGGTGATAAAAACCCAGCACATATTAATTTATGAACATCCAGGGAACACTTAAAATCACCTGCTGAGATATAGAAGTTTTTAAAATAAGAGACCTGCTTTACAAAAAAAAAAAAAAAAAAACAAAACACCAAAAAACAAAAATCTTAAAAGGACTAATGTTAAAGAAATAGGAAGTTGTTAAACATAACTATATCTGATGTATTTATTTGCCCCAACTTTGGTTATTTCAAAAGCATTAACAGTTTATATTATTTCTCATTTACAGTGGATCATTAAGAAAACTTATTTTCATTATTTTCTAAGTATAATCAGAATAGGAAATTTACAAAAAATGATATGCATTATCCTATAAATCTGAGAGAAATATCAAACAGATCATTTAAAATTATTGTTTCTTAGCTGTACAGAAACTGAAAGATGAATGAGTCTGACCTTAATGAGTCAGAATTTGCTTTCAGTAATTTGAATAAAGGAGAATTTTCTTTCTTTTTAATGAGGAAAAATCAATAAGCTCTACTGAAGACATTTTCAAAGTTTCATAATTGAGTGAACTGAGTAAGAATAGGCTAATATCAAAAGGATATATTT
This sequence comes from Lathamus discolor, assembly GCF_037157495.1. Taxonomy (NCBI): domain Eukaryota; kingdom Metazoa; phylum Chordata; class Aves; order Psittaciformes; family Psittacidae; genus Lathamus; species Lathamus discolor. Next base: position 100,858,833 of record NC_088885.1, on the reverse strand, counting down.
ACTTTGGAATAAAGTCAACTTTCTGTGCCCTGCCCTTAAAAAGGACAATCCAAGAATAAAAGTTACAGTTAAAATTAACCTTGATCATGGGCCAAATGTGACCTGCTGATACATGCATTAAAATCAACAATAGTTGTCCAAATGCTTCTTCGAGAAGAATTTGTTATTAAATGTATTCAAGCCTGAAATCCTCCCTTGCATGAGTTTGATAGGCTACGCACATGACCTCAGAATCATATCCTGTATGCCAAGGAAATTTTAGCAGGACAGGTTAAAAACATGAGCAGCATTACTCACTTTTGTGGGAAAACATAAAAACTATAGTAACGGAGCAAGTTTTGCAGTTATATCAGCCCCACATGGCCTGTGGTCCTTAAGTCACAAAAAACCCAAACATTTTCAGTGGAAAGTCCATTCCCCCACATTTGGACTGTGATCCTTTCCTGACAGATGTCTCCCAGCTGTAATGCTGCATTGGTTTTTCTTTTCTAGAGTATGGTTTCATAGCTGTTGGTGTTAAAAATGCCCCATAGTCTATGCTACCAATAATAAAAATAATATCACATTTTAATCACATTACAACAGCTACATTAAATAAATGGCATTCTTTAAAGATCCATGTCTGGTATATTAACAATATGTCTGAACAAGGGTAATCATAAGGTAATGTAAACTCAGCTTTTCAAAGTCAGAATTTGCATTCCTCACAAGTTTTCTCGGGCTGCAGTCCTTCATGACAAACCAATCTGAGCATGGAGTCTCCATGGGCTGCAATTTCTTTCAGGGTACATTCACCTACCATGACATGGGGTCCTCCATGGGCTGCAGGTAAAAATGTGGTTCACCACAGTCTGTTCCAGGGACTGCAGAAGAATACCTGGAGCACCTCCTCCTCCTCCTCCTTGTTCTCTGGCCTTGGTGTCTGCAGGGCTGTTTCTCACACTGTTGATTTGTTTCTGTTGTGGTGGTGTGGGTTTTTCTGTTTGGTTTTGGTTTTGTTGTTATTTATTGTTTGGTTTTTGTCGTGTTCCCTCCCTGCTCCCCAATCCTCTGTCTTTACCCTCTTGTATTTTTGGCCTTTCTCAGGTATGTTTTCCAAGAGCAGTGGCTGAGGGACTCTGCTTTGCCCTGTAGTAGTACTTTTGGAACCAACTGGAACTGTCTGCACAAAACAAGATTTTGAGTTGAGTACAATTAAGGGGGAGGAAAAAGACATGGTTTTGCCTCATTTTATGTTAAAAAAGCTCAAATTATGAGGATTGTAACATGTAGCCAGTATTAGATGGAATCCACAGGTTAAATTGATCAACTGATTAGTTAGTTGTATTTATAATAGCTTAAAATTAGTATGATATTGAAGTATTGTGTATCAATGTTCTACTAAGTGTGTGATGCCTCAGCATGAAATGCACTTTTGTATAGGCAAATTAGGTCCACAAGATTATGGAAGTCAGACATCTCATTTAAGCACCTTAGCCTTGATTAAATACATCTAAGTCAGTAAGTGTATGACCCCAGACAAGTGTGCTGACACAAAACTATATGATATTTTTATCAAGGATTCTTGCTCTTAGTCTTGAGCTAATGTCAAATGCAAGCTGAAAGCCAGAAGAACTTTCCAACTCCCAGATTCTGACCTTTTCCCCATGAACTTCAGTAAGGTGCTTTTATATGTAAAACCTGTGCTTTATCTGTCAGAAATGTTTAATTCAGCAGTTACTTTTGCTCTGTATGGGTAATAAATGAGGACGTTTATCGAAGACAGTTGTTGCACAATATTTCAAAGGTATATAATTTATATGAGGAGAAAGTTATTCACCTGAAAATAGGTTGTTTTTTTTTTTTTTTTTTTTTTTTTACTGTACTTCAACTTTTGCACTATTTCAAGTTCTATTTATCAGTGATGTGCAAGACTTCCAATTTGAACAAGCTGCTCTGGCCAGAAGGACGATTGTTCCATTGCATTCCCTGTACAGTAGAAAGAGTGGTGGGGAGGGGAGAGAAACTGAGCTTTACTACTAGAACTATTTTTTTTTTTGCAGGACATTAACCTTTCTTCTGAGGAAGATTCTAAAACAGCAATGAAGATAGTTGCCACTACTAATACTGAAACTATAAAATTCAAGAATTAGGAATGGACATTTAACATGTGCTCAGTCACCTATATCTTGATTTAAATGATGTTGTTCTTGTGGTTTACCTAAAGGACTGTTAAACAGTCATGGTTTTATAAAGTACTGACCTTTCTTTATCAGATAAGTTCCACATCACTAAGGGTACAAAAAACATGTTTTCTTTTCAAGAAAATACCTCTGTTAAAAGCAAGTTGTCAGTCCTTTGCAGAATCCAAGGTAATTAACTAAGGGAAAGGAATTTAATCTGTCTTTAAAATTACAAAACCAATACACCATAACCTTATTGTGAATTAGCACATAAAAATCTTACCAGGAAGGTGTGATGTTAATACATTATAGTCAATAGATTGCCTCTAAAAGATTCCAACAGAGTTGAGACAATATGCAATAAAAGACATGGGGGTCTACAGGTTTGTGCTTCTCTGCCAGTGTTTGTTTGCCAGATCCTTGGGCCGTGATACAAAGTTTAAAATGATTCCTTGACTAGGGGCTTCAGAAGGCTAAGCCATAAAACCCAGTATTGAACACTGGTCTGCATAATGTTAGAGCTGAGTCTAAATTCCTCTCTCCCTTCAGCTTAGATACCTAAGTTAGAAATCCAGAAGGACCTCTATTTCATATGGAAAGCTAGTGATCCTTTCTTCATAGTAGATGATTAAAACATTCCTTTTGGAGAACTCACATGAGCCCACTGTTTCTTTTCAATGCAAGATTATAGAAGGAGGCTAACTATGGTACAGCTACCTACCTTGTGCAGAAAAAAACTCATGGCCATAGCACCTGTATGGGGAATGAAGCTGAGAGCTAGTTCCTGGTTGACCTGGATTCACAAATTCACCTGAATTCACAAATTCCTGCTTCCTACCGCAGAGAGCTAGAGGACAACATGTTATCCTTTTGTGTGAAGCTGTGAAACTGTACCTAGGAGTCATCTGGTCTCTGCTTTTAGAACTTCATAAGTATTTTCTCTTCTGTAGGAGTATTTTTAGATTCAACCCAAAGGACAGTTGTACAGCTTCAACCGGAGACGCTTTCTTTTCTCCCTTGCATTTGAGACTACATCTTACTTTATTTGGCCACATTTTGTAAAAAGAAGCAAGTGCAAACACACAGGTGCAGAGACCTGACCATTTTGAGAGGCCCTATAAATCTCCCCATGGTACCTCTGCTGCAGATTACCAGTGGCAGGGTGGTTCAGCCTTCCTCAGGGAACTTGGAAACCGCTTGCAGGGATCAGCAAATGTGGCAAGGATTTTTTGGATCACAGTTTCAGAGCTGGGTGCATCTCCTCTGTGTGTTCTACATATCATTCTTTGGAACCAGCCCTATGATTTGCAGGTCATAACTCCATAATATGATTTCCCTTACTTTCCCAATTATCCCCTTATACTCCAAGGAAGACTCCCTCTGCAAGATGAGTGAGCCTTATGGACTTCTGTGCTGGTCAGTCATCTATAGGTTGATTTTAACTAAACACCAGAATTTATCAAATATTGATCAACACAGCTGCAAACACTGTTCAATTACTTGAAGTTTTCATGAACCAGTAAGGAGATCAATCAGTAGAGCAGGTATGCTATAGGTCAGCCAAGTAGGATGCACTTTAATTGAGGAAATTTTTGAAAGTTGAAGCTTACCAAATAGCCTATGGCAAAGATCATACTCTCTTTCTCTGGTTTATTTGGAGACAAAAGATAGGAGCCAGCTCTCATTACACCAATATCAATACTTTTGAGAGTTTTTTCATACTTAGTCAGCAAGAAATGTATCTTAACATAGCCTGAAGACAATTGCCATGGAATACTATCACAGCTCTTCTGAAAAGTATGTTGGCTGATATTCTGGGCTTTCCTTATGCCCAGAAGTTTAAATTGGCTGTATATGCTTAATGTAATGAATACATACAGGAAAAGGATTGCCAGTGTGTCCCTCCATGTATATTCAAGATGCTTCCTGAAAATCTAAGTATTTTATCAATTCCTTCTATTTAAGCAATTATTAAACACTTAATTGGGATTAAACAGTAATTGCAGGCAATAACTCTGAAAAAGTAGGTGCAATTATCTTCATTGTATTAGGAAATATATATGTTAAGTCAGTTCTGCTAATTTGACAGCATATAGGCTTTAGCTGTTAATTTCAATGTTGAGATGTTACGAGACACAGGAATCAAGATCAAGCGTTCCAATCTTCCAATAATTACTCATACGATTACAGTTTAGCCTTTCTGTTAACTTGTTTTCTGTTAGACATGAATATGAAGATTAATTTGTCAGTACATGTGTTGTAAAATTATGTCTGTTTAGGAATATGCATGTTATTATTAACTGCAATTTTGAATAACTTCACATTCAGAAGCAGTTTTTCTCTCTGATTCATTAAAAAGTAGTTTGTTTCCGTGCTAAATATCAGACTACTCCTTTGGGGTAGTAGGAATATTTAGCTACTAAAAGCACATGCTGAGAGTTCCTGTGTCAGTATCTAAAACTAGCTGCAATGATGTTCAAGAGAAAAAAATCCTAGTATTCTATTCATCTTTAATCCAAAGAATATTAATGCCCCACAATTATTTTTAATTGATTGATTTTCAGTATGCAGTGATACTGATGTAAAAGAGGAATCATTTGACATTCTTATTTTGTGTTCCAACTTGTGTTTTTAAAGGTTTTGGTTGTAAAAAAACCAATTTGATTAAAATGTCACAATCAGTGAGTGCATCAAAGAGGTAAAATACTAATAAAATATTCTACATTGAAGCAAAGAAGCATATCCTGTAGGGGTTTTGAGCTCCATTTGTCGTTCATTTACTGGCAAAACTCTGTAAATATTCCATTATAGAAACAACCAGCAATCTGTGAAATCCTATATATTTGCCAACTTGTGATTTTTTTAGAAACTGTCAGCACTTTTCAATATACATAGGGCAACTTACTGTGAGGGATGAAAGAATTAAAAAAATCAATAGCTCAACTGGTTTTGGTATTGAAATGCAGGTGGAGCAAATAATTTATTTAAGCCAAGAGCATAAGTTAATTGTATCACACAAAGACAGTGTCGTAAGCTATTCTGGAAATTTAGTAGAATATAGTTTAATGCTAGTGTATTTTTAAAGAAATAATCATATTCTTGTTCCTATGCATTTCCTTTTGCTGTACCTGGAAAAAGTCAAATTACTGACAAATTGTAAGAACAAGATAATAAATACCCACTTAACGTTTTTGGTCACTATGAAGCTGTAGTGCTTAGCTTTCCTTATATACTTTGATGATGTTTGTTTCTAATATACAGTGTTCACGAGCACAACCATCACAAGTAGAACAGTTTTATTTGATAATATCAAGTCCCCCTCCAGCCTGCCCTCTCTTGAAACGAATAGGAAATCTATATTGATTTCCAGACTTAGACTCTAACTCCACTTCAGCAGTAGAGCTATTTCTATTAAGATTCCTAAACCTCCTTATCATTGAATAATTTTCATTAAAAAATTAGAAATAATAATAACAAAAAAAACCACCTTCCTAAAATGACAGAGCTATGTTTTTAAAAGAAATGGCTCAATAACTCATGTAATGAAAAACAACCCAGGCTGCAATCTTTTCATCCCTCAGTTATTCAGCCAGCTCTCCATAACTTTGGTCATCTGCCTAACACTACTAACAGGGGATTGGGAATTTCAGACTTGACTTTTATCCTTCTTGTCCCACTTGTCTTCCTTGGCACACAAACTGATGACAGCCTTTCAATAAGGTTGAGGAAGGAAAGAGGGATGAGCTACAGGTTAACAAGATGTAGATATTGTTACAGTACGTGAAGAAAGGTCGAGACAATAGAGTTACAGTAGTCTCTGAATATCATTATTTTTTACAATTTTTAGCATATCATAACACTTAAATCTACATAGTTTTCCTCCAGGACAAAATAATTACTTCAGCTTTCCCAAGTTCACTATTCCATCACAGATATTTTTAAAAAATGTATACAGAGTAGTCACAGTTCTGTGGGTTGTCTGAGTTGTCAGCATTATCCATCACAAACTTTATTCACAGCACTTCTACTGATTGAATCAGATTTAATATATCTATATCCAACAAAGGCACACATGAGTCTATATTTATATATATATATAGTATAGTATAGAAAGAAATACATATTTCATGTACAGGTTTATTACAGTCTTGCATTTGTATCTGAAAGGAGTATTCCAGATAGATACACAATTTCAGTTTTCAGCAACACAATGGCCAGCTGAACATCAGTCTCTTGAGTTTCAAACTGAACAAGCTGTTTCAAACTGTACCAATAAATGTAGTTCCCACACACATTTTTCTTTCTCACTCATCCTGTATCAAGTTCCCACTTTTCTCTTTGTTCCTTTTTTTAGTGTGGTTTGTTTTGTTGTTTTTTTTTTATTCTATAATATTCTTCCTTGAAACTCAAAATCTTCCAGCAAGGCATATTGATTTATTTTTTTTAAAGCAAATCTAGTGCTACTTATAAACTATAAAACCAGCTTTGTCAAAACTAAAACATGCTTTTTAGAACTAGCAACAAATGATCAACAGAGAAAGTCAAAATTTATCTTTTTCAATTCATCAAGCATTAGTTTGACTTTAATAATTAAAAATGGTATCAACATTTTTAGTTTAATGCCTTTTAAATTTTTTTCCATAATGCATATTTAAACAAGAAAAAAATCCACCAAAAATCTATTAAAAATTCTTAGTCAATTTGGAAAAAAAATTTTGAAATATTGGAAATTCCTGCCTAAAGGAAAATCCTGGTTCTGATGAGTGTTGTTCTTATTTCATTTTATCATCATTCCATCTTTTTCTCTCCTGAGACATATTTTTGCTTAAACATGCGTATTATCAACTCCAAATATCATTTTACTGAAGTGCCCAGTATGGCTCACCTTATTTATCCATGGCATCTGATTCTACAAAACAATTCACCTACCAGTGTTAAATCCTGTAGGTGGATGCAGAAGAGAGGTTGTGAACTTTAGTTTTCTTTGAAACAAAGATACACATCAAGGGGTGTCACATCAGTTTTCCTGTTTTGTGAGCTCTGTTCTATCTTGTTTTATGATCACAAATATGTCCTTTACATATGTATAATTCAGATGTGCCCATCTTACCGGTGAGTAAATTTCCAGCTGAATAAGGGCACAGCCTATGCTGAGTCAGAGTCAGATCTTGGCTTCCCATCTCTGAGGGAGCACTTGCTCTCTGATATGAATGGAGAACAGTGGCCATACATTTAAATTATTATTATTACTGAATGGCAGGAAGCAGATTTCTCAGTTATCATTAAACAATGATGGGTCCTAGTTCTTCAATACAGGCCTTCGCTGGGTCTGAGGGCAGCAAGTCAGGAGAAGGTGAGCTGTGGCAGGAACCAGTCCTTACACTTGCAGCAGTAAAGAAAACAAGACAAAACTCAAGCAGAGCATTAGCCTTTTTCTCCTTTACTTATTGCTTCTAAGTAGGTTGGAGACAGTTTAAATGTTTAAACTCATCAGCATAGTTTTTTCTGGAAAATTGAATAACTCTCCGCACAACCGGAGGAACTAAGGTTACTAAGGAAAACCAGCTTTAGCGGGCAGCACCTAGCCTACTCAAGACTCTGTTGCTATTAGAGGTGTGGGGTTTTTTTTCCCTACAGAGCCTGGAAATTATCTTATATGTTACCTGAAGGAAAATCTGTAATACGGTAAAGCCTACAGTAAGTTCTGTTAATAGATGTTGTATTTCTACTGAAGATATACTTAATGGAGACATTTATACATTCTGATGGGTGAACATCTTGTTTCTCATGCTTATATGTACGTATTCCAGTCTTGATTTTTGCCTTTGGAAGAACCTTATAATTTCTGCAATTATTTTTTTTTCCATTAATGTGAAAAATGTTTGAAGTCAGAGCATCTCCTTTCATAAGAAAAAGCTTCATAGCTCTGTGGAAACCCTCTTCAAATCTTCACAGCACACTGGGAAGAAAAATCCATCATAAAATCTCATATTGTTTGAAGCAATAATCTTAATCTGTCTCCACTGAATGGATATATAATTTTGAAGATATCTACGTAAGTGAGCAGGGCCTTTCACTCTATTCAGGAGCTTTGTCTATTTAAAGATCTTTGACTACTATGAAGAAGATCTTTGGCTTTCTATGATGGGGCTACAGAACTGATGGACAAGGGTAAAGCAGTTGATGTCATCTACCTGGACTTGTGCAAAGCGTTTGACACTGTCCCACACCACATCCTTCTCTCTAAATTGGAGAGATATCAATTTGATGGATGGACCACTCGGTGGATAAAGAACTGGCTGGATGGCCGCACACAAAGAGTTGTGATCAATGGCTCGATGTCCGGCTGGAGACCAGTAATGAGTGTTGTCCCTCAGGGATCAGTGTTGGGACGGGTCTTGCTTAACATCTTCATCACTGACATGGACAGTGGGATTGAGTGCGCCCTCAGCAAGTTTGCCCATGACACCAAGCTGTGTGGTCCGGTTGATACGCTGGAGGGAATGGATGCCATCCAGAGGGACCTTGACACGCTTGTGAGGTGGGCTGATGCCAGCCTTATGAAGTTCAACCATGCCAAGTGCAAGGTCCTACACCTGGGTCAGAGCAATCCCAGGCACAGCTACAGATTGGGCAAAGAAGAGATTCAGAGCGGCCCTGCGGAGAAGGACTTGGGGGTGCTGGTCGATGAGAAAATGAACATGAGCCGGCTGTGTGCACTCGCAGCCCAGAAAGCCAACCGTATCCTGGGCTGCATCAAAAGGAGTGTGACAAGCAGATCGAAAGAGGTGATCCTGCCCCTCTACTCTGCTCTCGTGAGACCTCACCTGGAGTATTGTGTGCAGTTCTGGTGTCCTCAACATAAAAAGGACATGGAACTGTTGGAACGAGTCCAGAGGAGGGCCACAAGGAAGATCAGGGGACTGGAGCACCTCCCGTATGAAGACAGGTTGAGGAAGTTGGGGCTGTTCAGCCTGGAGAAGAGAAGGCTGCATGGAGACCTCATAGCAGCCTTCCAGTATGTGAAGGGGGCCTATAGGGATGCTGGGGAGGGACTCTTCATTGGGGACTGTAGTGACAGGACAAGGGGTAATGGGTTAAAACTTAAACAGGGGAAGTTTAAATTGGATATAAGGAGGAAATTCTTTCCTGTTAGGGTGGTGAGGCACTGGAATGGGTTGCCCAGGGAGGTTGTGAGTGCTCCATCCCTGGCAGTGTTCAAGGCCAGGTTGGATGAAGCCTTGTTTGGGATGGTTTAATGTGAGGTATCCCTGCCCATGGCAGGGGGTTTGGAACTAGATAATCTTGAAGTCCTTTCCAACCCGAACTATTCTATGATTCCATGATTCTACTGTCAGTATATTAAGCAAATGTCTCTTATTTAAGCTGAGAAATGTATATATTGCATAGTCAAAATAATAAATTCACTTTATAATACTCAATTCAGTCTTTAGAAAACAATGTAATGAAAATTAAAACTGTTTTGGACCATTTTATTAAACAACTAAGCAGCACTGGATAACAATATAAGATCCAATAGCGGGGATTGAGGGAAGTTAAAAAGAAATGAGGCGAGTTATTTTGTGTGTATATGCACATGTGTTTTATAGGTATCTGTGCAAGTGATATATACTGACTGTAACTAGACTACATTAAAATATTGTTTAAAGACTAAGTCTTACTTGCTATCCTAAAAAAACATTTTTAGAACTCATTGTTGAAAGATGTTATGTTCAGATATAAATTTGAACTATCAGTTCAGCTAAATTGCTTTTGAAATATTTGGTTTAGGCCTACAAAGTTCCAATGTAGTCAGTTTAAATAACATCATCTGCAGCTAAAGTAATGTGGTTTCATGGTTTCCTATAAACTGAAAATGTCCGTTTTCAGCTACCAGTAATGAACATTTTCAACTTAGACCAACTTAAACTTGAAAAAAATCTCATTTAAGAAATATTATTTACCAAGTCACACAAAATAATGTACATATTTGAGAACAAAAAACATCTCAGAAGAGTTGTAATGTTCATTTCTGTCACAGCAGTGTCTAGTGTGTATTATGAATTGTTTAAATTGTTTATTCATTGTCTCGCTCTCAATGAATACCTACAGCAACATTCATGTTGAGATGACTGATGGCTTTTCTAGGTTTTCTGTTTTCAAATGAATTTTTGAGAAGTTCTCAAATTTCTAGAATTGTAGTTTTGCTTAGCTTTAAGAAATATTCTCAAAGCTGTTTATCTCTAGTGCAACATTATGCTTTAAAGATTGTACCAGTGACAACACTGAAGAAATTGAGACAGCAAAGGATGTGCAAGAAGAAAGTACTTAGTAATCATAAATGTTACTCTAATTGCTGGAATTTCCTTGGGTTGCTCTAACTGTCACTAGTAATATCCTTGGCTATTTGCTGACCCTTTAGTCTTTATCCACTCATTGCCCTTTGATTAGAGATACGGAGCTAGTGGGAAGTGTTCATTATTTATGCAATGTGACAGACAGGTCACGGGAGAGAGCTGAAGCAGGCATTTCAAGAACTGAGGCAGCATTCACAGCTTTTGCCTTGAATAAAACACAAGTAGCTATCCAGAAAGCTCAGGATGTAAGAGACAGTATTTTCTTAATTCTACTTTTTCATGGTTTTTTTTTTGTTTGTTTGTTTGTTTAGTTGTTTGGTTTGGTTTGTTGGGGTTTTTTGGGGTTTTTTTTTCAGCCTAAACCAAAGATTATTAAAATGTATGTTTCTCTTCTCTTCCTACCCCAAATAAAGATTGCTCTAATCTAGCTCTGAATCATGACCTCTATCTAAGGAAAAGCATTTCCTATTGTACTAGAAGCCTGAGTGCCTCAAGTATTTTGAATATTATTTCTCTCTTAGAAAAACTTAATTCAGGTCCAAACAGTACTGTGATGATTTTAAAAAGGAATAATTTTCCCCTCTCAAAACCTATTCCACATGGTAAGATGCATTTCCATTTTGGTTCCAAATACTGGTATGCCAAGTTAGAAATTCACAATGGAATTTAATTAGAAATTAAAAAGCTCTTTAGAGAAGAAAACTTTACCAGAACTTGGACTTACTGTTGCATCATGACATTAAAATCCACCTGAGTGCTTTAAATCCAACAGGTTTTATATTCGTGCTTGACTGTGTGCAACTTCTAGTTTGTTATCAAGCGCAAACACAGGAAGATAGAAATGGTGTCCTGCCATTATAAACTGCAATATTACACAGGCTTTTACATAAAACCTATCAAGCAAAGTTATTGTCCTCTTAGCAAAGGTGTTTTCACTCACTAATACTTTTGGTAGAAATTTGGCTACTCTGAATTTTTAAATGAGGTCAGTCCTCTTATACTAACTCATATAAATATCTGCCAATCCTAAATATTCAAATTATTTGAGTATTCAAGTGTTTGAAGAAGTCCTAAAATATTTTCTGACACCAGAAAAGACACTTCTCAAAATTAAGGACCTTACTTTGATGAAAAACTCAAGGGCCTTTCTGTTTTACATCGTTCTAGCCAGTCAGACTACTTAGCCTGAATTGTTTCCTCATTATATATCCCTTGAGGAATACAGCCATATTGACTTTGGGAGAACTGAAGTAATGAATACAAACACTTTGCATACACACACATATATGCATTCTTGTGAGTGGCACACAAATGATTTTAAATTCATATAAAATTATATTAGTTAATAATAGACACTACCTTCACCAACATTGAAAATGTAATGTGTTTCCCTGCCAACAAGAGAAGGGGTAAGTACTTCCTTAAATTCCAAATACATATATATATTTCCTTATATTCCAAATATTGACTTGTCAGTACGTATTGATAAAACACTTACAAGGATCATAAAAGATCTTCAAAGTACAAGCTTTCCTCAAAATTGTAATAAATAGGCATAGGATGGAAATCCATATTCTACTTGCACTATTGAGTACTCAAATGCAGGCATCCTTTTTTCTCCAGAAGTAATTTCTAACCATAAGGCAGTCGTTCAGAGAAATTGCATCCCTAGCTCCTTAAGGCTAAGCATCTTTCTTCTGTTGGAAATTCTATCTAATTACACTGGCAAATAAGAAGCCTTCCCAAATTGAATTCCTTCTGACAGTAACATGTGATGACATTTAATGATGTTTATTTCTTTGGAGATTCTTCATATTGCAAGAACAGCCTAACCTGCACAGGCAAAAAAATGCTGCTATACTTTCTTCTGCTTTCAAGTTACCTAAAAAGAAAGCTATTTGGCCTTCTGGAAACTATTTGGGTACACCAGAGGTGTTTATAGGATTTAGGTAAAAATCTCTATATCTGGAATATGAGAGTTAATATACCACTTAAAAAAAGACAAAAAAACCCACGAACCCTTAGACTCTCTATTTGCAAACACTTGCAGCTAGTGGATTTATACCAGACATAATCTCCCAAATCTAAAAATCAAACATGCTTAATTAGAACAGACCAGAACAGCAGGGAAAAGATCTCTAGAAACATCTTATTTTACATTGATTGCCATTTAAAAGATCCAGATACACAAATGTGGTGATATCACAGGCAGCTACCTTCTATTCTGCCTTTTAAATAAAGCAGTGACTTTGGGTACCTATGCTATAACATTGATTTTAATGAATACTGCCTTTCTTCTGTAATAACAGAATTTCTAAGGGAGGACAATTATTCCAGTCAGAGAGCTTTAGAGATTTCATGGTTATTGCACTGAACTTCAGATATCATTGCGGCTTTGGAAGTAGGCTGTATGCATACTTCAGATGGCATTGTAGCATATCTGTATCTTAGTTTAAATGATCTAGTTCATGTACCAGAAGCAGTCTAACAGCAGCTGCACAGAGCTCTTGCAGCTGCACGAATGTATATTAATTTACCTTGCTGAGAAGACTCGATAATTCCCTCAAGCTGAGGGAACGATTAGCATGGTTAGCCTGCCAGTTTTTTAAGTTAGGTTGAGTAACTTCACAGTGCAGGGAGATATAGTATAAAAGAAATCACCAAGGCTTGAAAGCTATGAATATGGTCAATGGTCTCACTAGAAGGCATGTTTACTAGCAATTAAAGCTGATCCATCACTGTGCTGGTGTCCAAAGCATGTAACGACACACAGTGCACACTTTTCCTCTGCATCATGATATCACATAATAATGTATGTGCTCTGCATAACTTATGTCTTAAAAATACACCAGTCTGTGGTAGCCTTAGTCTAGATTTCATCTTTTTGACTCAATATAAATGGCAGGAATAGGGTTGCAGCCGAGAGTCTTTCAGGACTCAGCAAAAGCATTACCTTTAATTCCTCTGTTTCCTTCTTCTGTTTTGTCTGCAGCAGTATCTTTGATTTCCTTGATTTTTTGCCACAGGAACTGTTTATCTGATTCTCACTGCCATTTCAACATTGCTCTCAGGAAGTGCTTTCTCTGTCCAATCACATTTGTTTGACAGATGGCGCAAATGACCACCACATAGATGCTAGGATAGTGTGGAATGCTGTTGCTTACTACTTGATGTTTCACCAGCTGGCAACAGTAGATGACTAGCAAGGATAAGTCAGGAAAAAACAATTCTGTGTCCTGATTTCTCTGATTTTTTGAACTAGATTTTAAGTGTAGCTCCTCTTCAACATTTGCTAAATGTCTTATTCGTTGGATGACATGGTCCAGTGTGAGGAGTCCCTGCCCATGGCAGGTGGGGTGGAACTAGATAATCTTGAGGTCTTTTCCAGCCTTAACTATTCTGTGATTGTATGATTTTTACACATTTCTTCTTGCCAATGTTCTTGATCTCTAACAAAATTTGCAAAGCAAATTTCTTTCCATTGGAGGCAGAGCTCAATATCTTACTCACTGTTTAACTAACAGCATCTTAGTCTATTGTTTAAACTCCTCTATTATTTGTAGTACAGGCAGATTTTTGGCTAATATGTGGAAAATATCCACTCATTCCACCCAGACGCCTCCAAGTCTCTCAGTAGGTGTTTGCAGTAGGTGTTTGGGTTGCTGGCTGTTTTAGTTCACCAAACATGTCAAGAATTCACTTGTCTGGAACAGCAAAGTCTAAATGAAAGAAAATGTAATCTTTATCATCTCTGGTCTTCTTCCTAGTACACACATCCTGACTTTTACTGTTTGAATCTCTGAACTAGAATTCAACATAGAAAATATGCAGACTTCTTGTTTCAATATGACTGGACTTTTTTAGCTTGTCAGGCTAAGCAATCATTTTCCCATTTCTATTTGTACATGTCTTTACTCATTCCACCTTCATCAAATTCCCTTCTCACATGACCCACAACCCTGCTTGCTTACTGCTGTAAGCTCAACAATTTGCCAGTTTCCTGCTCAGTCAAGCTTCAGACTGATTGTCTCTCAGGTCATTTTCTTCCCTAATTTCTACAAAACTTTTTTTCCAAAATGTTGGTGAAAAACCTGATGCAGGTCTTCTCCTGATCCCTGATTCTTTTACTAATATTTGTTTGGTGGTTTTTTTTATTATTAATAGCATTATTTAAAAGACACTGTTATCTCTAAGGCATACAAAAGTCTACTACACTTATTGTACCATGCATGTGATAGAAATGGAGAGTTAAGTTTTCACTCTGAAAAAAAAAACCCAATGTTATGTAAGAACATTTCCAACCACTGTGCAGTCTGTTGGTAAATATAGCTTTTATCAGCAGTGTTAAAAAAGGCAGAAATTTATTTTGCAAAATGAATATTGGTTGATAAAGCAACAAATATTCTGCTTTTGTAAGCCTGAAACCCAAGTGAAACTTCTGTTTAGTTCTGTTGTTTTTGTTAGAGGTCTGAGAATGCTTTGCAATGATTTATGACAACTGCCTGTTCTCAAATGTAGCTATGAGTAAGACCAAATAAAACACCTGCAAAAAGAGACAAGAAACTTAGCAACACTGAAAGATATCATATTTTCAGACTCATTCAGCAAAGGATGTCAAAAACATATCCTGCTTCCCATCCATACAACAAAAATTCTCTCTCAGATGCAATTTTATGTTCAATTTAATGTAAAAAGCTTTCTCTGAATAAGATTGGGGGTTTGGTACTGCTAACCATTAAGAATTTTGTCTGGCAGATGAGATCCCTGATTTGTCTCTTTGACCAGATGATTCATATCTCTGAATCTTTTTGTTACTTTTTCCACTTTTACTGTAATATCAAACTTGTACAACTTGTCTTCAATTCCACTTCCATTTTAAACTCTTCCTGCAGTAAATGAGAAATAGCACTTTGACTTCTGACTACTCCATGGTGACAATTGTCCTTGCCCTTTTTTTGTGTGTTCGTTTTTGGTCACTCTTCCTTACACTGACACTTAGCATTTGGAAAACCAGCACCACAATATCTTTCCACAAACCTCCCATTTCATAAAGCCTACCTAAGGAACAATAGTAAAGCTGAAAATGTGCAGCAATGACTACCTCTCATATCCACCACCTTGTAGTTTACTTTGCTCTTTATGATCACCAATCATTCTACATGTCTATCTCTTGTGATAAAATTCAAGTTCAAACTTTCAGTCACGTTTTTTTTGTCCTGCATTTGTAAAGTAGCTACAACAGTGGGACCATCATGCAGGATTAACATACTCAAATAATACAGAAAAGCAAAGTGTAGTTAATGGAGACATCAGTTATTCTGAAAGGAAATATTTCAGCTTGGTTTGCATAGTATGTGTTAACACAAATGCTTCCTGTTGGAACAAATCTAAACAGATCTGTTACTGTGATTTGACAGTTACAGAAGTTAAACCCCATTGTGTTACTTATTCAACCTTAAATCATGAAACCATATTAACTGCATGGTAAAAGGCAAGTGAAAAGGATTTATTTAAAGTACACATATAAGGAAAAAGCTATATTACTTAAGTTTAATACTTAAAAACAACTAGGTCACCTTCAGAAGCTCCATTCACTGTACTAAGGTTAAAACTCACATATTGAGGTCAACTAGATAAAATATGTTAGTGCAGAAAAATATCTTGGTAAGATAAAAAGTATTGTACATTCATCTTTAAGGGGTTTGTCACATCCTTTCACAGCATATTCTGTTACATCCCATTGCTTCAAAAGGACAGACGCTCTGCCTTTTGAATGGGTTCTATGAAGATGGAAAAATCCATTTCATACTGATTTTATACTAGGCCAACTATTAGAAGTAGCAAGGTTCTGTGTAGAATGAAGAAAAAAAAAAGAGAGGAAAAAAAAAAAGGGCAAAAGCTTTCTAAAAAGATATTTTACTTTGAAACTTTACGTTTTAAACAATCCTGCTTTTTTTTTTTTTTTGTCTTCATCCCATTGGAAAAAAAAATAATCTCAGTGGAATATAAGCTATTTTGACTATACTGTATATTTAATGACAACAATTACCATAACCTAAAATATGAACATATTTTATCACTTATTTCCTCAGACTCTTAGTAGCTCTTTTTAGTCCTTCACATTTTGTTACTCCTCTGGCAAACAAGACAACAAAAAAAGTTTGGTTATCTGAAAAGGTTAACGAAGAGTAAACAAGAACCTCTGTGACAGAGGAAAAAGGGAAAGATATTCATGTTCTGTTCCAGGAATAATGATACTGATGTTCACTTATTTGCTTTTCTATTTTGTCTCTGCTTAACCTTTTCTCTCCCAAGAGGAAAGGCATTTGCCACTGACAAATTATTCACATTGTGTCAGATGACAGTAATCAAGTAATTTACTTGCATAAGTTTTCAACTGCTCCTCAGAACAACAACACTAAATAGGCAATGAATTCTCAAGTCATGCTGTGGGTATTAATAGCAGCTGAAATGGATAAGGAACAATTTGGTCAGCTGGATGAACAGCACATATAACCCCAAGTAATTTGATTTATTATTTATCTAACATTCAGCTTGATCCATGCAGTCCACAGGAAAAAAGATTTTCATGAGGATCAGCGACGAAATATTGCTCCAGCAGAAAGTGAGTTTATAAGAATGATAGAGTTTATTTTCCTTAGTGCTGCTTCACTTAGTTTCAGACTGGTATTAAGTGGTCAGATTTTCAGAGTGCTTCCTCATCATTCCCTATCTGCAAATCAGTGTCAACAATAGCACACTGACAATCACCTTCGAAAACTGGCTTTATGCTGTTACTATGCTGCTTCTTTTGCAAGCTCTTTGTGCTGTTCACAATGGTCGACAGCAAAAATCCTTGAAAATCCTTCTGTGGGCATGTTTAAAATGAAGATTAAAGCACTGTGTAGTATGAGTGAGCAAGCTACCACAAATGGCACATAAAAAAGAATCTGCCTACAGAATGTCTAACATAGTTTTGGCCTGAAAAAAAAAAAAAAAACCCAAACAACACATAATTTTGATCCCATTTTCAGAACTATTGAAATACCTGATTCACAGTAGTCTTGAAAAACTACTGGTTCTTCAGACTTGGTTTATGCTACCAGTCACTGATATCTCAGCTATTACAGTTTGTCAACCTCCTATTTGGAACTGCATTAAAAAATCATCAGCCATCAAGGTTTTTTTTTTTTTCTTCACCTCATGGTTTCCTTTTCTCACATAAACAAATTGTAAACTGGGGTTAAGTTTGACATTTGTCACAACCTTCAGAAGGAGAAGACTATCATGAAATCAGCCTAAATTAATGCATGCAGCTTGCTTTACCATGCCCTTATCATGTACTTTGATTCAGCACTATCCACCAGGTTTTTTATTTCTGTGTACATTGTTTTAGAACTTGGGTGCAAACCGTATTTCCCACAAAATGCCATACTCTGCATCTGTCTACGAGAGAACAACATGAAATGAGACAAGTTTGTTACACATCCTATTGGCTCACCTTCACCCTGACTCATCTGGTTAAACTGAGTTTATGTGATTTAATGGTAATGAGATAGTCAGTGAGTATAACAAATGAATGGATGTTTTGCTAATAAATAAAGCTCTGGTCTTGTCACTTACCCCTGCTTGGCAGAATAAGTTTGAGAACAACACTTCCAAGTTCTAAACAAGTTTGATTCTACTTTGTAGTATTCCAGCTAAGTAAAAATATCTAATTTGCAATGAAATTATGAAGATATAATACAAAACTTTACTTAACGGCATGTTGATCATACATGTGCTATTAAAGTAATTGATCAGTAAGAAAGATCTGGAATTTGTATGTACATTGTATTTTTATTAATATTACTTCTGCTTTACTTTTAAAAAAATCCTCACATGCTTTTCTGCATTTAAGAAACACTACTGAAAGTAAAGTGTGTGGTTTGGGTTTTTTTTTTTCTTTTGATGAGGACATATATTGTATATATGCCCATAAGAACTCTTGGACAGGTATGCAGAGAATTATTACTAAGAATGTCACTGAAAATTGGGGGTTCTCTACTGAATTAATTGCTCAGCTAGTTCTTTGGGTTAAGTACAATCATTTTGCCAGAAAACATTCCAGAATTACTAGACCTCTGCCAAGCTATGCATTTCAGTAGCATACAGCTGTCTGAATTATGTTTGAAGCTCTGATTATCTCTGTGCTGATGAATATGCGTTCTGCCATAAGCTGAGAACAGCAGTAGTTGGGAAGTTTTTCTGTTCCCTTGTGTGATATCTTCATCCTGGCTGACAACTGTTTCTCTTTCTTCTCCTCCTCCCAAGATAGGAGGGAAATAGATGCTGAGAAAAGGTTGGGTTCATTCTGTTTCAGTCAGGCCGAACAAGTTACTTCTTCCTTCCCTCTTTACATTATATCCTCCCACTAACTGCTGTTTTGCTCATATCCGTGGTTCCACTGATACTATTATTGCCTAGAAGATATCTGAAAAATCTAGGTGAGCAGCAGGCCAGATCTGCATTTATCACCTGTAGAGTCGCTTTGCATCTTGCTCCTCACTCTTGGCATCCTATTTTAAAACCAAGTACTACTTAATTATTGTTAATTGAAATTACTTTGACTATATTTCATGCTAACATTTCCCTACTGCTGTTTTGATTGAATGGCTGAGCTATAATTTTTGTTGTTGGATCTGGCTTTAGCAAGACAGCTGTATCTGCGTATGGTGGTTCTTGAGTCTACGTTTTTATATATGTTTAAAATTTAGATAATATTTTGGGATGCTAACTTGATTACCTGGAGACCTGACATGAAGCTACAGTCAGTTCTGTGTACTGTACTGCATTTTCTTCCTGTCTACCCATTCACACATATTTGGGTATCTTCAAGGTGCAAGAGTCCAGTGAATATTTGGACGTACAGTTGGTGGGAACTAGCTCATCATTCAGGAACCATTTTCTCCTTAGTCCCAAAAGCAGAAAAGACACAAATTCTTGAAGACTGACACAGCATTATCAGGATCTATGAAGGATAGCTTTCTTCTCTTATTTTCAGTACCTTTCCTAAGTGTTTTGGTGTGGTTTTAATAGATATTTGAGGGAAAGGAAGGGGAAGACTTACATTCCCTTGGGGAAAATAAGTAGACATAAAATACTTCAAAGCTTACCACCACAAATTGTATATCTCTTTTGTAGACAAGTAGGAACCTATTCTTGCGCAAAAAGGATTTTAAAGTCATCCTTGAGGGGCAAATATCAATTGTCAGCTTTTATGCTGACCTAGTAATTTACTCACAACTATTCATTATTAAATACACCCTAGACTAATTTCTCTCTTTAACACTGGTGATCAGGATATGTCTGTTAGAGGTGGTACTTGGGACTTTCATATGCAAGCAAGCCATTTTTAAAACCTGTAGTCCAGGGAATGCCACAGATTTTAACATTGTTCTCCAACTGAAAAACAAGAGAATCACAGGGCTCAGATTTTTTTAAATCTTATGATCTTTTGCATATATTCCTGGAGATAGGTTGTGACTTATGCAGTCAGGGATGACTTAAGCAGGTGAGAATTGTCTCTTCAGTGCTGACTTGTGAATAAGAGAATGCATAAATCATTGCACTTCTTCCTGGGTTCAGCTAGACAGCTCAGCAGACCAACACATGGAGCCCTGTGATGTTGTGCTGCATCAGCACTTGAAGTGCAACTCTTCAGCTTAACCCACTCCAAGAAATTATTAAAGGAGCTTTCCCACTTGCCAGGGCTGCAGTTTTGCCTAGCCTTCACATATATAATGAATTAGCAGATTAGTACTTGATCAAACACAAACCTTCACTGTATACTATAATTTCCTTTAATGCAGGTGAATAAAAAAATCAAGCAAACAATATTTGGCAGTCTCTTAAAATAAATAATAAAATTTTCTCCTTCAACATCCAATGCAATAACACTTAAATGCTCCATTCCTGGCAGTGTTCAAGGACAGGCTGCACAGAGCCTTGGGTGGCATGGTCTAGAGCGAGAAGTCCCTAAGCTGATCTTAAGGTTCTTTCTCTTCTGTGATTCTATGATTATTCAACATAAAAAGTCTTATTCAGCTTTTAAATGAAAGATATCTTCTTGAGACATTTAACCATCACAAATCTACAACAGGGTATCTGCCTTCAGTTTTAGAATGTAACAAGTAACTACTGACATGTCCAAAGTGGATGTTCTGAGAATCTGAGACAGATAATGAATAAAGTGAAGAAATTTACTTTTATGGTTCTCATTCTGCTCTGTGGAAGGATTTATCCCATTTTTTGATATACATAAAGAGCTTGCCTTAATGTTACAGAAAATCTCTAATGTGTCTAGTCATACTCATTCGGTCAAGATCACCAGAGAATACAAACACACTCATCATAGTCTTCCCCTTTCTTCTCCCAATTCCCAGTATTAATCTCATGATAAAGGTATAAACAGTAAACTTTAAAAAAATAGCAACCATCCAGGGTTCAATTCTATATGCAAGCACACAGATACCTGGTTCGCTCGGTTTTTTTCCCTTGTCTTGCATGTATTTTATCTCCAAAAACTTAGATTGAACTTCTATCCAGAAAACTAAGCCTTAAATTTATAATCCAAGTCAGTTTGCAAGTTCTAAGAAGTAAAATAATTCCTAGCTAAGCCATCACTTCTTTTCCCAAAGATAGCCAGAACATACAGAGGTTATTTCATACCAACTCTGCTTAGTTTTCCCACGTTAGTGAGATACATTGGAGTGGGAGTGAGAGTAGGAGGTAGCAACAGGACAAGACACATCTTCCACTCTGTCTTCTCAGGTGCTGCCATATGGTACAGCTTTATGCCTGTGTATGTAGATATCTTTCATTCTGTGCTTTCTCCCATGGGTAATCATCCATCATCCATCCTTGTACTGTTTAGCATGCTGCCAGTGCAGGCTGCTCCTCTCCAGGGGTTCGTTCCGCTTTGGTTATGCAAACCCCAACATCACTGCTTATTTCCTACAGCCCAATATGTTTCCCTGTGCAATTTAGCTTCATTAGAGTTACTGTACAACATGCAGAAAAAGATAATTTTTAAAGTGTGTCTGCATAAAACATTACAAATTCAAATTAGGAGTTCATAGCTTTACAAGAGATAACCATGGCCTTGCTCAGTGTAAGGTCAACAAAGATTTTTCTCTACTGGCAAATGGAAAAAAATGTTCAGTGAATAAAAATTTTAGAAACAATATCATTGTTTTAAAAGGGCAGTGCAAATGGCTTCAGCATGTGCAGCAAAATTACCTTTAATTCCAAACACCAAGTTGAAATATACGAAGTATGCCAACATCAAAAGCAGCAGCTCACCAGGTAACAAGATGAAAGCAGTGTGAAAACTCAGGGAGGCATTTTGCAAACTACATGACTAGAATTATAATAGTAGTAGAAATATTAATATGCATAATCAATATATCAATAGTGCTATACATATATGCAAATCTACGTTATTTTTATGACACGTTATATATATGTAAAATTAATGACCCTTTATAGGTTATTTTTATATAGACATTTATATATACATACATGTACATTTATATATGCATGCATGAGCATGTGTATGCATGCATGAAAGCTTAATTTTTTACATATATACACACACAAGAGTTATTTATTTGAAACTGCGCGCATTTTAGAGTTTTCTTGTACTAAGTGATAGCACAGTGACAAGTGTTGCAAACAGGATAAGCTGGTTACAGTGAAGTGAGGACAGAGTGAGTTTTTAGAGGAGCCAGCAATGATTTTCATGTGATAACCTCTGCTCCATATTTTGTCCACCGCACTCTTCTCTCTCTTTCAAGCTTGCTAAATTAGTAAGTCACATTGTGGCCGATGCATCTAACAAGAGAGGTCATTTAGCGAAGTCTGGGCCAGCACATTCTGCTTGAACAGTATGTGATGTGTTCAAAATCCCTTTCTTTCCTGCAGGGAAAGTAAAAGCTTCATCAGTTCTTCTGTGCCAAATGCATTCTTCTGCAAGCGGTACTTCCAACAAAAAGAAAATCTTCGCTCATGCAAAGAGACACCCAAGTTATATCTCCCTGCACCACATTGAAACCACAGGCACCCACTGGCATGACAGCCTTCTGAAGAGATCAGTAGTGTAACAACATTAACACCAAGGGCCAAGACATTGCACTACTTCTGTGAAGTATATTCTGCAAGGAGACACGGGGGAAGGTGAAGGACAAGGGAGGTTCGGGGTCACTGAATTCATGATTTTTCTGCCCAGGAGCTGGAACCGCAACATCAGAAATGTCACCAGGCTCCTCTGGGTGAGTGGACAAAAATCTGGAGCTGAGCCCTGTACCCAGATCTATCAGTGGAACTATGCCAGTGAAAAATGTCTTATCTCCAAAGCTGTTCTGGCAAGTCAGTGTTAAAAAAAATTTCCACATTCACTTCTAGGTAACAGGAAATAAATCCAGCTTGGTTTTTTTCAGTCTCCGTATCCCATTTTTGTATTTTTTCTTTCTGCTGATTTTAATGTAATAATTGCCTATGCTGTCTTTAAAAGCTAACACTTAAGAGAAAAACTTTCAGCTGGATCTCAGTCAGACCTCTAGAATTAATCCCTTTCTGACAAAAAAAAAAAAATGATTGTGGCACATGCAGTGAACTGCAGGGGAAAATATTCATAGTTAGATGCTTAAATGCCTAATTTGCTGCTGCTGACACATGAACAGACAGATACAGTATCTAATACCTAGCAATTAAATGACACTGAAAACAAATGGAGGTTTGAGTCCACCAAGACAAAGAACACTTGAAAAGTTGAAGCTCTTAGGCTTTTCTAATAGCTATATTAAAAAAAAAGTCTTTCAATATACAGTAAGGAGAGAGTAATCAGTAAGCTAAGCACTCTATGGATTTAGTACTCATTCTACAGAAAATTGCAGCATGTACACTGCTAGCCAGAATATGGTAATAATTCAGTGTTGATCACAGTAGTTTTTATTCTAACACTGCATTACTCTAAAGTGCACTTTTTGGTTACAACATTTAATGTGGATCATTAATTCTTATACTTAAAAATGTGTATCCTTGAGCTATAAAAGATATGGTACATCTTCATTCTTTACAATCTGCAAAAAATACCATCCTGATACTGATAATTTCGAAGAAGATATAAAGAAAGACAGCACCAGCTGGTTTTAGTAGCATGTAGTGCATTCTTCTATAAAGCTATTTAATACAAGCTTGGCTCATGCTGGCTTCTATTTCCACTGATGTTCTCTACAGCTCATCTAGTTTTAAAAGAATAGGAGCCAGATCTATTTTCAAGATATCCAGGGTGAATCAGAGGAATCAAATTACTTTGGCCTGTCACAGACTATGCTAAGCACTAAGTAGTTGCTCAGCTTTAGTTTGTAGGAGGCTGTATAACCTCAACATCCCCCAGTGCCCATGCTCCAGGGCTGCTTATCAAGGCACATGCTGCTGTTTCTGCTATTTGTGATATCCACTAAACCACCCACAACAATAGACATAAACACAAAACTGAGGACTTGTAATCAATGTACAGTTCTATTTTACAAGCCAGTAGCTTTAGCATAGGTGTTTTTCTATATTTTCAAAACAATGGAGACAGATATTACTAACGACAAAAGAGAGAGACAATAGATTTTTGATAAATTGGAGAGGGCTTTTCCATCCTTCTGTTCACATACAAATTCTTCAACACAAATGATGTTTTGTTTATTTATATCAGCCTCAGATTCATCAGTTCAATAGAATTGTATTTATCTGCAACAGATAATAGCTTTCTCGGTTTTCCTATGGTGGTCTTGTTTCATGCCTCAAAAAAAATCTCATCGAGTTTCTCTCCTCTTCCTAGTACAAAAGGCAACACTGTTGAATGGATTCAGTGACCAGCAGTCAGAAGAAGGTGAATATTCAGCATTAAAATTAAAATGCAGTATCTTTCTCTCTGGGCAACATTGAAGTCAAGAATTGAAAACATTCTAGAGGTGGCAGGGTTAATGAGTCTTATTTACAGAAAACAATTTGAGGACCTACTAAACCTCTACATCATGTGAAGATGAACTTTGACCTAGTAAGTTAATGAACAGGGGTCTCCACATGCCCAAGATAAATGCTAGGGTATAATTAACAGTCCTGAAACTCAAAGGAACAAGCAGACAGACGTGCATTTCTTTCAGTGAAATTGAAATGTCTGAAGAGAGAATCCCAGAGGTCTGCATGACTTGCAAAAGGGGTGGGAGTTAAGCTTAGGGGCTTTTTAAAGTGCTTTCAGGAAATTCCTATACCGTTTCATTGACATACTTCATCTGTTACTTCCTAGTTTTACTGGGAAATGAAGTGGGAAGATGAGGCCTTGAACAACCTAAAATTTAAGGCTGATTCCATTTATTTCTTAATATGTATTCTTAATATGTTTGAAATTTTCATTAACAACCTTTGAAAATACAAACCTATGTGAAAATTAAGTACTTTGTTTGTACAGAGGAAAAAAAATCCATCCTTTTAACCAATGACTGATGGACTCCCAAATTCCGGATTGCAGAAGAGGTAGAAGTAAATGAAACAAGTAAGCAATTCAGATGAGCTAGCAGAAACTTTCCTGTACTGCTGAAAGACAAATACTCATTTTTTGTGCAAAGCATGTTTCCCTGACTGTATATAAAAATACATCTTCACATTCAGACAGAAATATATCTGTACATTCAGACAGAAAAGAAATAGACAGAAACTACCTGTTATGACAATCTGTCATATAATACTTTGTTACAGTTCCAGTACATCTACACTAAGCAAATGGAAAAGTATAAGGGATAAATGCAAGTTATAGCAGTATCAGCCTCCATCTTAGACTGAGTTAATATATCCTGTTCTTTGGGTCTGTACAAATACATTGCTATATGACCTGAGCTAGATAGTTTCACACACTTCTGTGGCTTCTAAGAAGTCAATCTCTCTCAAGTTATGTTGTCAAAAAGAAAAAAATTCAGTTTCATCTCTTCTTACATGAAGCATGTGTGGTTTCCTGAAGTAAAATCCATGTATCTTTTTGCAGCCTTCACTGGGATCTGCAGTCCAAGTCCCATCCTCCATCCAGGCACTATCCTTGAGCTAGCATATTGTATATTGTTTAGCTGCAACTTATACTTCAGACTAAGGGCATGACAATAATTAATGGCCATTGGCCGTGGAAGTTACATGTTTGTCAATAACTTAAGACTCCTTAGTAACAGTGCCTTCCAGTGCTGTCTCATATATAAGTCATAATCACAAACCTCAGATCTGTTGAACACACCACTATAGCTACTGTGATGTGATTGCAATTCCACTCAGAGACTGGAATTTTTCCAATAACTTTTCCAGTCACAAAAGCTTTGGTAAGGCAGGATTGCAACTGCCTGGTTTAGGTACTTCCCACAATGAAGTATTTTCTGTTCCAGTCACGAGTAAGCTCCAGGCTCTGTGACTCTATCCATGGTTATATTTTTTGTCCCCAGTGGTACTACTCATAGCATTTTCTATATCACACCAAACCTTAAGACAAATCTTCTACCTCTGTCCCAGATCAGTAGTTAGGTGCCCATCTGCCATCTACTGTCCCCTCAATGTTCAGCTACATACTGGTACAGAAACAGAAGCACACCATTTGAGGTAGAATATCTTTTCTGGGTAGAACAAACCTTTTTCTCACAATTGCAACCATGGCATTTTTACCTTAGTTTGCATAAATGCAAATTACACTGCAGTTCATTAATTTATCTAGCACTTAAAATCCAAGTCACAGCGTCTGTCTTCATAAGCCTTCTGCAACCTTGAATTTCAAAACACTGGAAAAAAAAATCTATGAAGAAAAGTCCTGTTTTCTTTCTTTGCCTCATATTTACAAGGTGTGGTTTCATATTCTTTATGTAAAGACAAAAGCCAACCGATATTCTTCATTAAAAAAAAAATAGAAAGAAAAAAAAAAGAAACCCAGAAAAATTCACTCAGTCCCTTTGTTTTCTTTCCTGTCGTAGTTTAAACCCAACCACAAAGCTCGTTCACTCACTCCTCCCCCCTTTTTTTTCTCCCTCTTTCTTATTTCTCTCCCCCCCCCCCCCCCCCCCCCGAACCCTCCCCGCTCCCGGAGGGAAGGGGAAGAGAATTGAGAGAATGTAACTCCTACGGGTTTAGATAAGAGCAGCCCAGTAACTAAGGTATAACACAAACCACTGCTGCTACCGCCAATGATAATATTGATAAGAGAAAATAACAAGAAAAGAGAATACAATACCACCACCGAATGAGTTTGACAACACTGCCGCTCCCCCCCCCCCCCCCCCCCCCGAAGAGAGAGCGTGCCCTTACGAGTAACTCTCTGTTACTTCCCTGGGCATGACGTGCTGTGGTATGGAATACCTCTTTGGCTAGCTTGGGTCAGGTGTCCTGTCTCTGCTTCCTCCCGGCCTCCCTCGTCCCCAGCAGAGCATGAGACTCACAAAGTCCTTGGCCAGAATAAACATTACTTAGCAACAATTAAAAACAATCGGTGTTATCAGCTCTCTGCCCAGGCTGGAAGTCAAAACACAGAGCTTGCACCAGTTACTAAGAAGGAGTAAAATGGCTACTGGTAAACCCAGGACATTTCCCCACACACATCTTAGACACACACATACACATGCTTCCAAGCATTTCTGGACTTTTTTTTTCTCAGGCAGAAAACATGTAAGGAACATTAAAACAAGAGTAAGGAAAAGTATATGAACAGGTCAAACATATAATAATAGTCTCCTAGCACCTGTATTTTAGATGGGCTTCCTGATCTAGAGGTAGATTTTTCTGGCAAAATCAGAGAAGAAAAATTAATCCAAACCTGTACAAGTCAATCAATTCTGGAACCCAGGAAACATTTGAAAAGAATTTTCACAAATATTGACTGTGAGAATGTTGGTGTTTTGTTTTTCTTTTTAACCCACCAATAATTTATTTTGATGCCACTTAGTTTCTAAGCAGGTAAACCTTTGAATAATCATTCCTCACCCAGCTCCTCTATGCCACTAATGATTTTATCCATTCATCATGTCCTTCATATGGTCATCTTTTCTAGGACACTCATTTTTTTATATGTAAATCTTTCACAACTACAGTAAAACATGTTTCCTTTTTGAGCATCTTCGCCCCTATGTTATTTTTAAGGCTGAAAAACAAAAGCAGGATCTGAATCTGGAATGTGTGGAAAACATCAAAAATTGGTGAAATTCTTGTTGATGTTTACTATTATTAAAACAGAGCCATGCATCATTGCTCTTGATTTGACTTTCTTGGGACGAAAGCACTTAGGTGAACTCATTTATGTGTGCATAAATCACAGCTCTGAATGGAGAAAGAATTAGTGTGTTTGTATTCTCATGTCTTTTTCAGGCTTCAAAATTAAGATTCGAGCTTTGAAATTAGGAAGGCCAAGATACTTCCCTCATTTCAACCTCACAGAATGCCAGTGGGTCACATCCCGTGGCCACAGCAGCCCAGTGCAAACCATCACCCATGTGCTTTTATTACAAGGCAGTGGCTGCTGCATGTGTTACATTGCAGAAGCAGCCTTTCTTCATGCAAACATCTATTATTGTAAAATGCAGTCAGAGGAAGCTAAAAGCAAGCCAGAAGATAAATCATACCAAATCTTTGAAAATCATCATGGGCAATCTTTAAATTCCGTGTGGCCAGACAGTTGGAAATCCATCAATTAAATATTTGAAGTTGCAATTTCTTTGTAAAATCAATTAGTTTTCATCTGAATAAACAATAGAAATGAAAGTCAGTGCAATTTGGAGTAGTCAAACTGGACATTGCATGCATTTTTTCAGCTACTTCTGTTTATTAAATAACCCTAACTTGTTCCTTTTATACCCAATATTGTTTGTTTTGTTTTTTTTACTTTGGTAGAAAAAACTGTACGCACAGCTCTGAATTTTGATTCAAGTCCTAGCTACAGAAACATAAAAAAAATATTAAATGCTTAACAAGTTAAGTGGGTATCCCAGAATAAAAAGCTAAATGACATATAAATTTGGAGGTTTATTTAAACATTTTTGTTCCTTCCAAAACCTCCCAATTATAAAAATAGGCTGGTTTTAATAGTTAGCAAAACAACAATCATAGAATTATAGAATAGTTAGGGTTGGAAAGGATCTCAAGATCATCTAGTTCCAACCCCCCTGCCATGGGCAGGGACACCTCACACTAAACCATCCCACACAAGGCTTCATCCAACACTTGAACACTGCCAGGGATGGAGCACTCACAACCTCCCTGGGCAACCCATTCCAGTGTGTCACCACCCTAACAGGAAAGAATTTCCTCCTTATATCCAATTTAAACTTCCCCTGTTTAAGTTTTAACCCATTACCCCTTGTCCTGTCACTACAGTCCCTAATGAAGAGTCCCTCCCCAGCATCCCTATAGGCCCCCTTCAGATACTGGAAGGCTGCTATGAGGTCTCCACGCAGCCTCCTCCAGGCTGAACAGCCCCAACTTCCTCAGCCTGTCTTCATATGGGAGGTGCTCTAGTCCCCTGATCATCCTCGTGGCCCTCCTCTGGACTTGTTCCAGCAGTTCCATGTCCTTTTTATGTTGAGGACACCAGAACTGCACACAATACTCCAGGTGAGGTCTCACAAGAGCAGAGTAGAGGGGCAGGATCACCTCCTTTGACCTGCTGGTCACGCTCCTTTTGATGCAGCCCAGGATATGGTTGGCTTTCTGGGCTGCGAGCACACACTGCCAGCTCATGTTCATTTTCTCATCGAGCAGCACCCCCAAGTCCTTCTCTGCAGGGCCGCTCTGAATCTCTTCTCTGCCCAACCTGTAGCTGTGCCTGGGATTGCTCTGACCCAGGTGTAGGACCTTGCACTTGGCATGGTTGCACTTCATAAGGCTGGCATCAGCCCACCTCACAAGCGTGTCGAGGTCCCTCTGGATGGCATCCCTTCCCTCCAGCGTATCAACCGGACCACACAGCTT
This sequence comes from Lathamus discolor, assembly GCF_037157495.1. Lineage (NCBI taxonomy): Eukaryota > Metazoa > Chordata > Aves > Psittaciformes > Psittacidae > Lathamus > Lathamus discolor. Next base: position 100,829,297 of record NC_088885.1, on the reverse strand, counting down.
GGTGTCATGGGCAAATTTGCTGAGGGCGCACTCAATCCCACTGTCCATGTCAGCGATGAAGATGTTAAACAAGACCGGTCCCAACGCCGATCCCTGAGGGACACCACTCGTTACCGGTCTCCAGCCGGACATCGAGCCATTGACCACAACTCTGTGTGCGGCCGTCCAGCCAGTTCTTTATCCACCGAGTGGTCCATCCATCAAATTGACATCTCTCCAATTTAGAGACAAGGATGTGGCGTGGGACAGTGTCAAACGCTTTGCACAAGTCCAGGTAGATGACATCAACTGCTTTACCCTTATCCATCAATTCTGTAGCCCCATCATAGAAGGCCACCAAATTGGTCAGGCAGGATTTCCCCTTAGTGAAGCCATGCTGGCTGTCACCAAGTACCTTGTTGTTTTTCATCAGCTACCATTGCTGATATAAATCATCTTAATTCCAAACAAGTCAGGGATTTACAAAGTCATATAATAAGAGTGATAAGAGCATGGTTTCTGTTTCAATTTGAGCTGCACCAATGTCCTGGGTTCAGCAGTAGCAGTCGTTTTTTTTTCTCATTGGTGGCTGCTGCAGCGCTGTGTTTTTGATTTTTTGGCCTAGGAACAGTGTTGATAACGCCGATGTTTTTAGTTGCTGCTCAAATGTTTGGTCTGGCCAAGGACTTTCTGAGTCTCCTGCTCTGCCAGGGAGGAGGGGAAGCTGGGAAGAAGCAGAGACAGGACACCTGACCCAAACTGACCAAAGAGGTATTCCATACCACAGCATGTCATGCCCAGGATGTAATGGAGAGTTACCCAGAAGGGCTGGGGGATTGCAGGTTTGGATGAGGTATAGGTCGGTGCTCGGCTGGGGGGCCTGTGGGGGGCGAGTTATTGGTCGGCTGGTGTTGAGGTGTTGTATTCTCTCCCCTTGTTATTTCCTTTCTCATTATTATGATTGGTGGTAGCAGTAGTGATTTGTGTTATACTTTAGTTACTAAACTGTTCTTATCTCGACCTATGCATTCTTTTTGGTTCTCCTCTCTGTCCCTTCGGGAGTAGAGGGAGGGAAAGAAGGAGGGGGGAGTGAGTGGACGAGTTGTGTGACTTTGTTTAAACCACAACAACCAATTTGTGTTAGAATATTGCTCAGGAGTAATTCAGCCATATGTTCATCAGTATGGAGACACTTCCAGACTATGACATATTTCAATACCTGAAGTGACCTGAGAAAAGTCCACAACATGAATAGGCAGACTCATCTTTAACCTCCTTTAAATTTGCTTTGCACACTGAAGTGAATTGATGTGGAGACCAAAGTCATACTGAAATCAGTGTCAAATCAATGGAAGCAACACAAATTATCATGTCCTATTTTTAATTCTTTGCCCTGACAGCTTCTTCTTTTGTTATGACTTGTTAAAGAGAACAAAATACTTGTTAAAATATACTTTATTTGTTCTTGCTCTGTACTGCAGGTCATCCTTTTGTTTTCCTTAGCTTTGAAGTTTGTGTCTTCCCACCCCTCTCACATCAGCTTGCACAGCAGGGGTGACACACCTTATTTGCTTTGGCCTTTAATGATACATTAAAGTGCATTAGTATTTTGTCTATGAGGAAGAGTGGAGTAATACAGCTAGCAGCTGCGTTTACTTTGAAGGAAGAATGATACTGTTGAAGGTGGCTCTTGCATCTAATATCCTAGCGAAGTTCTTCACAATTAAAGAAAGTTTTTTCTATGAAGAAACAGCTAGCGCTTCACATTGTGTGTTAGAGAGATGAATATGGGCTCATGTCTGCATTCAAAACTATAATTAAATGGGTTTAAAGAAATTATTAAGGCTTTTTCTGTTAACAAAATCAAGCATCTGTAACCCACTCTAATTCCACAAAGCAACTGAAAAAAACACAGACAATTCCTTTAGTACGACTAACACATGCATCTTTAGTGGCTGGTAATGATAACCTAAACACATACATACAATATTTTACACACCCATTGTTAAAACGAATCCATTAAGGGAAAAAAAAAACCCACAACCAACCAACAACCAACAAACAAAACCCAAACCAACAAAAAAAACCACAAAAATACACACCACAAACAAGCAGCAAACAAGCCAAACAAGCAAACAAACAAATCATATTGAGGAGAAAAATCACAAGAAGCGCAGGAACAAAATAAGTGCCTGTTTTTCAAAGTTAAAGCCATTCAAAATCCTGTCATCCCTAATGAGAGATGTGAGGTTACAGAATGTCCAGAATGCTACTTGCCGTTTTCAAATAACACGCTTTTTGTAAACCCATAGTAGGAATAAAGATTTCAGTGAATAATAGTCTTAAAGCCTTTAGACCTGGAGATACACTAGATATGCCTATTTCCTTGGAATTTTTTTGTGATTCCTAAAGTATTACTATATCTTGCACTGCAGAGACAGAAAAAGACTAAACTACAATGTTGATACATTATTGTAATACAGTAGAGACAGTTCCCATGGCTCTCATAAGATTGCACTTATGCCTGCTACAGTATCTGAATATCCATCCACACTTGCAAAGAGTAGTCTGAACAGTGTTATGGAAGTCACATGATACCTCACACTTTCAGGAATAATCCTTAATCATTTATAGCCATGTTCAGGAGTAAACTCTTAGTCATTTTTCATCAAATGAGTAGTATTTACAGTTTCAGATTTTTGAATCACTAAAGAATCTTTATTATTTTTTAATGTATTTTATTTTCTTAGAACAGGGAAAAATAACATCACACAAAAGTATTTTATTAATAATACTGATTAAAACTATCCACTTATACTCATCATGGTATTATATCTGTTTTACTGAGTAAAATATACACTGAAGAGCTCAGAAGGTAAAAGCAATGTCTATATTGCTAAAGGATCTGATCCAAACTCCCTGAAATACAGGCAGAACTTTTCAGTGGGGTGTCCTACAGTGAATAAAACAGAATTATAATTCAGTGCTTTTTTTGAGCTCAGCAAGAGACATGCCATCTATATGCAGTATTCCTGGTATTCATTTGTATATCGTATCAACTTTGAAGGCAGAAATTCTTTGTGAAATTAAAAAGGCTTTTCTATTATCTTAAGTACCACAGATAAAAATTTGGGCAGAGCTGCAGGGAGAAAATCCTTTTCTGTACAACCAGATATATTCTCAGTGCAGAATTATACCCTGCACCAAATTAATAAGTACTGTATAAAATATAAAATTGTATTCTTTTTCTCAATTATTTCAGATTTCAATTCTTCCTTGATATAAATTATATTTCTATTTAATTTATATCAATAATGCATTTTTTTTCAACTATTTTACATTTAAACTCCACCTTCAAACAAAAGGCCATTTAACTTTTTTTTTATGTTTGCATCTACTAAATAAATTTTAAATATTTCATTTATAAAATAGACTTTTTTGCTTGTGATTTTCCTTTTTAAGTAAATTCATAAACCTGTAAGCTAAGTTTTATGATATCCTTTGGTTCATTTGTGCTAAACTTGTATTGAAAAGTGTACAGCAGTCTTTTGATACAGAATGCTGTAATTATACAAAAATTATACTGATATTCTTTAACTTATGACACCAGTCTCCACTGTGTTAACCAGAGCAGAAATCTGACACTGTATCAAACTATAAACATACTAGCAAACTGTATTTCACTGTATGCTGCTTCACATCCTCACTCTACTCATCCCTGACAACTCATTAAATTACTACTTTGCAGAAATTTAATTCTCTTGAGTAAATCTTTAAAGCTAATTTTCCTCAATTTTTCTTTTTTTCACTCAGTAATTCCAGATTCAATCTATCTGTAATACTGTCAACCACTTCTGTATATACATTTATCATTTTTCAAGCCATTAAGACAGAAATACAGTCTGTATCCCCTTAGACATGCCGCTATACCTCATTAGACATCTCTCTATTAGCATGACGCCTGTGCATTAGGCTTTTTCAAAGAAGTGTTTTAGCATTTCAGATGGCATTTTCCATCTCAAATAGTGCTATAATCCAAGCCAGTCAACATAAATCTTTCAATCAAATTTTCATGGAATAGTAGCAAGGCATTTTTTAAAAATACATATGCACATAAGAAGGTCCATTATGTCTGTTAATTTTGTAATGCTGTAGAAAAGAAGGATTGACAGGAATTGTCAATGAAATGTTAGTTAGATCAGTAAAGTTTAGGCCTTTTTTCTTTTGAAATTTGTTAAATCACAGAATTTTTCAGTTCCTGCATCATCCATCCTGACAGAAAAACAATATATTTTTCTAGGATTATTGCTGAAATGTGAAGGTCCTCAGCTGAAACTAGGCTGATACTATTAATCTATATTTTGACCCCTTACTTACCTTCATCAAAATCAGATAACATTAAAAATACATTTAAATTTTATTTATTCTTAAGAATGCACAATTTTTGCTAGAAATATTTGCACTAAAACTTTTAAAGAGGAACAAAAAGTCTTGCATATGACTCCTTAGGGGTATACTTTGGATATCAATGCATCAGTCATTCACTTATAAAGTCTCAGGATATTTCTAACTGCTTTTCGGAGTGGTTCTTTTTTCTAATTTAAAGATATTTTTAAACAGCAAATGAAAAAAATGCAGACTTATCATCATGCTCCAGCATTTAATTGTAGCTTGAGAACAGGATATAGAAGGATAAGAGCTTTGTTGTAAAGAAGAGAGAGGTCAGACTTCTCTACTGGATTCAGTGGGGAAAATCTGCCCAGTGGAAATCACCATATTCCTTGGCCCTGAGACTGTGCTGAGAAAATTTAGGCATCTCTGGACCATATCAGTCCCATTCCAAAATAATACAGGTGAAAGCTTCAGAAGGAGCTAGCCAGAAATCACAGATGAGAGAAGGAGAGGAAACTAAAGAGGCATGGGTGAGTCAGATGTGTGATATTTAGAGCTGAAGCTTTGGGTTTGTTTTTTTTTTTTTTAGAAGAGTGATTACCCACAATAAAACAAAATTGTTTGAATTTTGGGTTTTGTTTTGATTTGTTTCTAGTTAGAAAGAATTTCCTGGGTACAGGGTAAAATGACAGTTTTCTGACATGGTTTTTGGTGTATGTACTTGCATGCATGTATAAGTGTATGGAAATAACAGGTTTTATGTTTTCTAGAGCAATGCTTTTTGACTTTGGATACTGGCCATTAAGAATGTTTTGAAACATCTTTGTGAGACTACTTTGATATAACAAATCACACTTTCAGCAACAGTTGTATTAGTTCATCGACTAAAAAGATTATGTATTCTAACATGTATTTATTATGCAGTGTTTGATATAAAATAAGTTTGTGTTTGAGATTATTACATTTGAGTAAGAAGATAAGATTTCTGTAATAATTTTCAATAAAATCAAAATTCAAAAGCCCTTGATTTCCTATTTAATTGCACCTTTGACTTTATTGAGTTTCCTGGAGGTGTAGACTGTTCAGAAATATCTGAAGGAGAGGTTTTATTGATCTATTACGAAAGTCAAATAATTCCAGGTGACAAATTTTACTGAGTGCTTAATTCCATTAATATATTTATGAGTGTAAGAAAGGAGGTAATTTTGTGGAACTCAAATAGCAGCTGCCAATATATATGCGTGTGATTATGAATACATTATATGAAAATAATTCAAAATTATTCTTCAATATAGGCAAAGAAAAAAGAAGTGCAAAAATGAAATTAGGTATGCTTTCTAGTACATATCCTTTATTGTGGACAGAATAGAGGTGTATTTCTAGTTTCTACACGCAAGAAGTGTTTAGGGTTTTTTCTGTCTTTTCTCATTATTTCTTACAAGTAGAGATACTCCACTTACTTCCCATCTTTCCAAGATGAAAAAGAGGGTCATGGTAATTTGTCTAATATAAGCCACAAAGAACTAAACTAAATAATTTTAAGATACAGCTTGTAATTATGGCTTCTGGTTCAGTATTTCACAAAACTGAAATGTGCAAACAAAAAACTGACTTATATTGCAAAAAGTATTTGGGCAATTCTCAGTTTAATTTTGTATTTTGGATTTCAAAGCAAAACCTCAGAACCTGTATCATTCCAGAAATCTCCAAAAATCAAAGGACAGATAAAGAGATGCATAAAATCTTACATCACAATTCATAGAAACTAAAAGCTAAATAAAAAAAGCAGACAAGTGTAAATGTTTATTTCATTGAAAGATTATGTTATAATAACTATCTTATTATCATCTACATAATAACCCAGTATCAGTATAGACAACAGATGATACCAGGCTTTTTACAGTGTATTTCTAAAATGCTTTTCACAATGCAGTTTTGGTTTTAAGATTACAAGGCACTCTGAATACGTAAGCTAAGCAGCAATATCAGCAGTAAAGATTATTTTTAAATAGAGTTCTCACAAGCTAGAACCTATAAAAAGGTATACATAACACATTGAATTTACCCATGTGCTTAAGCGTTTAAAAGATCAGGGTCTATGCTAATGACAAAACTGATAGGCAAAACATGCAGATGGGTAAGGTCAAGAAAGAGGAAGGAAAGAACATCAATAACACAAAAATATGTTCCGCACAGAATGTGTGAGCTGCTGCCTGCCAAGCAGTTAGCAGTAGGCAGTACTGTGTGGGCATCGCAGAAAAAACAAGGCTTGCTAAAGGATCATAAAGAGCGCGAGCTAGAATTTTGCTTGGCTTCTCATTTTTGAGCTTCATGACTGCTAACTTGATGTATTTGTTTAAAGTCAGACCTAATATTTGAGAAGTGAAAAGTCATCACAGTCATACCTACAGATCCTATGTCTTCTAAATTCTTAATTCAGCTAAATGGTCGAGCAAGCTAAATTTTACATTTTCATTTAAATACCTCAGAGACAGAACTGTGCTTCAGAAGAAAGAATATATACAGCTGGAAGCTTCTTACATTACCTTACCTTTGGTTTTGGTTTTGTTTTGTTTTTTTTCAAAATTTATTGTACTTTAACTATTTGCTAATAAAAATCTATGTAGTGTCTTGATGATTCTTGCAGCAACAACATTTTGTCTTTAGTATTTGAAGAAATTTGAAGAGCAGTGGATGTTTTTTGCCTGAACTTCAGCAAAGCATTTGACACCATTTCCCAGAGCCATCTCTTAACAAACTGCCAAAACACAGATTGGATGGGTGGTATGGGTAGGAAATTAGCTAACAGGTCACACTCATAGGGTGGTAGATGAGTTTAGTCAGGCTGGCAGCCTTTCACAAATGGAATCCTCCAGGGATTGGTACTTGTCCCCATGCTGTTCAAAATCTTCAGAAATTATCCTGATAATGGTATTGAAAGCACCCTCACCAAATTTATTGATGACATCAAAATAAGTGAAAAGGTGGACACACCATCTCACAGAGGGACTTGAAGAGGCTAGAACAGGAGACTAGCAAGAACAACATGAAGTTTAACAAGGACAAGTTCAAACATCTGCACCCAGGACAGAATAACCAAAGAGCTCAGTACAGAATAGGATCTGTGTGGCTAGGGAGCAACTAGGCTGAGAGGGATCTGGGTGTCCTGGTGGACAACAAGCTGAATAGGAGTCAGCAGTGTGATGCCGCATCAACAAAGGTAAATCAGATCCTCAGCTGTATCTGCAGGGAGGATTACTAGAAGAGATAGAGTCATGATGATTTCACTGTACCCAGAACTTGTCAGGATGCACACAGAGTAATGTGTCCACATCTTGTCGCCCCAGTTCAAGAAGGACATAAACAGAGCATAGAGAGTCCAAAGGAGGGCCTTCCATGTGAAGAAAGACTGAAGGAACTAGGCTGTTTCTCCCTGGAAAAGAAAAGGCTTAGCGGGGACCTCATCACAGTATTCCAATACTTAAATCATGGCTACAGAGAGGAGAGAAGGTCTTTCTTCACAAGGAGTCACATGGAGAACACAAGGGGCAACAGGCACAATTTACACCAGGGTAGGTTTCATCTCAGCACAAGACGGACATTTTTCACAGTAAGAACAATCCTGCCTGTGGCAGGGGGGTTGGAACTAGATGGTCTTGAGGTCCTTTCCAACCCTAACTATTCTATGATTCTATGATTCTATGATTCACTGGAGCAACCTCCCCAGGGATACGGTAGAGTTTCCATCACTAGAGGTTTTCAAACTGTAATTAGACAGTGTGATAGACAATCTCATCTTGGTTCCCTTTCCCATGAAAGGCTGGGCCAGATGAACTTTCAGGGTTTCTTCCAACCTGGGTTGTTCTATGATTCTATGAGTGGATGACCTTTGTTACTACAAATAGCAATTGTGGTTTTATGATAAAATTTATATCAATTTTTACTAGCTTTTGAATGTAAACAATCTTAGACTTTATCTGCTGCCTCCCTGTCATGTTTCTATCAGCTTGAAAGAAAAGTCAATGTAGTTTGACTACTTAAGCAAATTTTATATTACTGTGGAGAATCATTTTATATAGTTAAAAAAGAACTATAAAAATCAACATTTTTTTTGAACAAATACATCACTATTAAGATATTCCACTGAAAACACACAGACATAGGAGATAAACATGCTTCCTTTGTATGAGAATTTGAATCAATTTAAAGCAGAACCAGCATTCTAAATCTGTAAATTAAGTTCCAACCAAATTAACCTTCCACTTACTTTGTGCTTGAAAAAACTTGATAGAGACCATAAGTATCCTTTAATCTTGGTGAAACCTAAGTTATTTATATCCCTTTCTTTTTCATTAAAAAGTAAGTTCTTTGACCTAACGTGTAGATACACATATTTACTTTTTAAAGCACATGTTCCATGTGTTACACAGGGCACTATTACTTCACAGCACCATCGGTTAAGTTAATTATCTCATCTAGTTAATTACATATGAATTCAGGAAATACCAAACACTGTTTTGGATTGTCTGTACTCGTCAATTAAAAACGCAGCAGATCCCATGCACACACAGCATCTCTGGGAAAATCTGGGTTTATGCCCAGCATGGGAAAGAACGAAACAAAGTAGACAGTTCTTGCTTGACTGTTTCCCATTGCAAAATGATTCCCTAAAGTCTATTTCTACTTTAGCTCTGGAAGGTTTTTTTTTTTCTTGATATTGTCTCATCATAGAAAATATCTTGGGCAAAAGAAGAAATTTACCTTTTCTTTTAGAAATCATCTCTTTTAAATTTTTTATTTTGTAGTGACTTGCTATCATCTCACTATCAAATTATAACCAGTATTCTGGTTAAATAACTTTTCTTAAAAGAAAAAAAAGCCAACAACAAATTTGCTTCAATCTGATCTACACTTAACTATGACATAAATTCATTTGTCTAAGCACAGCGAGTTAAAATATCTTGAAACGTAAAGGCCAACTAACTATTCACCCTGTTGTTTCCACTTTAAACCCACATTTTTTCCAACTTCACTTCTGTTCTCTATTAACTGTACACAGATATTAATCATTCACTTTATAACTTTGCCTCTAAACATTCTTAATGGATTTCTGTTGTGGTAATGAAAAGCTGACGACAGTTTAGCTTGCTTGGTTAAAATCCCTAGGAAAGTATGACTGTTCACCTGCAGTGTCTTACTTAAGATTATAGATACTTAGCATCTTGCACAGCTTGTTTCCAAATTATCTTTCATTTGTTCATGTGTGCACTATATGCTGAGGGAATATGCCTAGCATATCTAAACATCTCTGCAATATAGTATGTACCAAGTTTCAGCTTGATTGTGACATAAAATTGTTACTGTTGGGCCTAGAAAACAAATCAAACTCCTTCACTAAGTCCAAAACAGCAGCAGCTGAATACAATGCAGAAAGCTTCCAAAATAACTGATTGCATTAAAAAAAAAACAACACAAAACCAAACCAAAACCAAATCACAAATCTTAAACATAGAATAGAAAAGATTGTGACAAAAAATGGATTGAAAAAAGGCTTTAGCATACACAAAATATGCATGGTTTAATTCCAGATTGGCTGCAAACAAATATCACAATACCAAAATAACCCTGTAAAATAGAAGTCCTGAGTTTCAAAATGTGAAGAAAAGAAAAAGGCTGTGAGACGATGTACTGATTTAGTGCTTCTAGGAAACCTTTGCCAACAGGGTCTCTATGGATCCCAGTCTTCTTTTTCAGGAACTAACAAAGCAGAAACTATGAATACTTTCTGCCCTTTCTCAGAAGTCTAACATTTCTATGCTCACGTTGAGAACAGGAGAATAAACTAGTAACAGCCATATGGAGCCTCCATCTGCCTATATCAATAGAAGTTGTACTACTGTGCTTATCCCAGGAAAATTATGCAATATTTTTTTCTGTGTATTTCACTCTGTTTTTTCAGCATCTTTCATCTAGTTCCTGCCTGATTATACAGTGCAACAAGAGCTGACACTGAACCTGTTAACTGGATGAGCCCTTCGGTTCAATTAACTCACCACCACGAAACTGCCTTAGATGAATATAATATAATTTTCTTCCAGCACTTAATTTCTACTAATGTCTCTTAATAACACACTCAACATTACTGTTTTAAAAAATTTAAGCAATGCAGTTAACTCTAGTTTCTCTGAAAATAATCTCTCTAATGCAAATAAGAACACAGATTATAGAACGATCTGGGTTGGAAGAGACCTTTAAAGACCAGCTAGTCCAACCCCACCGCCATAGGCAGGACATCTTTCACTAGATGAGGTTGCTCAAAGTCCATCCAACTTGAACATTTTCAATGATGGGACAGCAGGCAGCAACCAGAGCGCAGACATATTCATGACCAAAGACTTCCTTTTATTGTAAATGTAACTTCATTAATAATTTTCCTTTGAGATATCTAACAAATGCTTATTTTACTAGAAGAATTATAATATAATAGTTGTCATTTTAGACAACATTTATTTACTTCTAGCAATATGATTACAATGAGCCAAATCATTTGGCAAAATTTTGTTGCTCAGAATGTAAAAGTCATCCTCTATACACTCATTTCTAAGAATGAGTACACAGTTCTCTGTTATTAAATTATAGAACAATCTAAAAAATATAGACTTCATAGTTAGGATGGATCTGTTTATGCACAGAACAAATAGAGCAGAGGTCTACATACCAAGGTCTTTATATCCTCCTACACAAAGCTGATAATAGTGACTGAGAGAAGTAAATTTTGTTTTGTTTAAACCTTGACCTCAGCCAAACAAAAAAGTCCCTCATGTTACATGTCCAGAATTGGTCTGAATGCAACAACGAAAACCACTTATGGTCTGCTTACTAAATACTAAATGTTGTGGTCTGTCTACCATATATTCAAACATATCCTTCTTTGCTCTAAAATCAATAAATGAATCACTCTCACACAAGAATATTTGCGGACAAGAGTACAGTAGTCCTTTCAAAACTCACCATTTTCTTTAAATCACACTCATCTCAACATCACACAAGACTATGCAATCAATCAGCTAAATTCACCTGCCTTCTCTCTGTTGCCTTCCATAGTAATGAGTTTGTCTGCAAGTGTGGAGGGTTGCCCCTGGCTGGATGTCAGTTATCCACCAAAGCTGCTCTATCACATCACATCACATCTGTATCCCTTAATTTTCTTCCTAGGAGTCATTCACAGTGGTTCCCACTGAACTATTTTGGAGTGAAACAATTTTGTGAGGATGAAATGAGTTTATACATGGAACCCTAAGTGTGTCTTCTCCAGGCATCATCACTAGCACTCAGACCAAGCAGTTTACAAATGGTTTATGTTTGTACTGTGTTTATGTTTATGTTCAAGGGTTTATGTTCAAGGGTGTCATCTTCTAGAAAAGACCAGTTAATTCCATGCTACATCATGCTTAGCTTTGCGGCTCCTCTGTCACACATGTAGTGTTCTTGCAGCTCCAAAAAAATACTGTGTATGTGAGTGTGTGTGCCTCTGTGGGAGTTCATAAATGTGTGTACAAGGTTCTGGATGAGAAATGAGTGAGGGCAGTGTTGCACTTCACTAGGGTTGTACTTTTAACAGTATGAAATTACAGATGTGTGTAGAGCATGAGCAGAGGACATTGAGCATATAAAGCTTGCTGTGATTGAACTGAAGGACTACAGCAGAGACTGAGAGTATTTTGTCAAATACAGTTTTGCCTTTCCCACTTGCTGGGAGTGGGCATTGGAACAAACAATATTCAGATGGACAGCTGAGTTTTGTTTTGGAGAGCACGAGACATTTCCCATGAAAAAGGAAAAGAAAAAACAAAAACAAAAAAAAAAAAACCCAAACATTTACTCAGAAGAAAATTAATGTTTGAGAAGTGTGGGCAGTTGGGGAATAGGGACATGGGATCCTGAGTTATAAAAGTTTAATATATGCTTAGCATTTTCCTTGCCCAGAACAGCCCACCGATAGGTTGATTAGAGTATTCTCCGGGCTAGAAAACAAATGTGAGATTTGATCCCATGAGATGGAGGAGGGAACTAATGCTATAGTTTCAAGGCAAGTGGTCTATTAGAAGAAAAGGATACAGTACTATCTCCTCTTCTAACTACAGTGAAAAATGAAAAGGGATAAAACCCCCAACAAACCAGACAACTGGCTCTTGCTGGGATTTTGAAAGCAATGTGCACACACACATAGCTGAATGAAACAGTTTAGGTTAATGAAGCCTAGGTGTTGCTTAAACTTGAAGTCCTGATGTCCTAGAAGGCCCAGATTTTAACATACCTCGGTAAAAACAGTGGGGTTTTTGAGTACTTTATGCAGCCAGTTATCTTGACAGAGGAACAACTCTGCACGAACAGTTGGATTTCACTATGTCAGGGCTGAGGTTCTTGTTGCAACGACAAAAAATACAAGGTTTTATTCTAGCTGATTGTTTGCAAGCCACCTACGCTGTTTTCTGTCACAAGCAGTTAAAGAAACAGGGATTAATTAAATCCAATAAAGTATTCCCTTCCTAGGGCCCATAAATAGCTCATTCTGTCATAATCACCAGGCGCAATGAAATAATAGACCAAAACTACCTACACCTGGTGTTTCTCATCACTTAATGACAGAATCATATTTTACACCAAAAGAAATAACATAAAACATTTATTATATTTCTAATAAAGAAATAATATATATTCTAGACCTCAGAGTAGTTAGCCTGGGGAAAACCAAACTTGTTGCATGGAATTTTTTCATTCATCTAACTTAAATTATACAAATTTTGACCTTAAACCAAAAACATGCTACCCTATACACGACAACCATATGCCAAGAAATGTAAAATTGCTTTTGACAGGACAAGGCTGGGTGACTATTATTATCTATGTTTTCCCCCTACCATTTAGTTAGAAAATACTCTCTATATTCTCTAGAATAATAATACATGAAGCAATGACTAACATATCACGTGAAAGTAAGTTTCTCCCTAGGCTGCTTATTTATTTATTTTATTTTTCTCATGTGTGAATATAAAATTTCTGCATGTTGGTCAGAAACTCCATGGTTTCAAAAAGATAAACTTTAAAAACACATAGATTTGGGGAAAAGAACCACAAACAAACAAACAAACAACAAAAAAGCCACACCAAAAAAACCCCCTGTGCATTTAAATGTGCCCCCTCAACTTTAAAGTACTCAGGTGTAAAAAGAGGTTATTCAGTGTCTAAGATCAAAGTGGAAGCAGAATTTAAATCTCCAGGAAAGAGAACATTGGCTAAAGTGATCAAGAAGTGTAAGTGATTCACTAAGTATAATTAGGCTGGTGCTGCACCTTGAGGGCTTGTTTTAGCAGCAGATTCATCTTGTCAGGAGTAAACACTAGTACAGCTATCTGTAGGATCAGAATACAAATTGCTGTATGTGAAGATCAGCAGCATCATCACCTGGCGCTTTCAGTGGGTATTCAGCATTCAGTGTATTATTCTGAGGATGTTACATTCACTTTGTAGAAATGAGTACTTTTTTCTCGATGAAAAGATACAAGTGGGATACAAAAAAGAAAGCAGGGGAAGGTTATTATTTCAGGCTGGCATCTAGAGAAATTTCCAGAGCCATTTACTTCAACAGACTTCCAACGAACTGTTTACAATCTGTTATTTTGCTTTGCATATCTGGACATACGTTCCCATACACACGCACATGCACACAGGCAACATGCATGCAGACACGATGTTTCCATGCTGCTTAATAAAGGATAATATGGCCTGTGCAACCCCAGAATTTCAACAGACTTTACAAAAATTGACTGATAAAATTGACTGATAAAAACCAGTGGATTCACTAAGATAAATCTTCAGATTTCATTGTTCCTATGCCCATTTCAGCACACTTTCACTTTATTTTCTATTTCTTTAGATCAGACTCTGGTCTCTGCTTGAGGAGGGGTCACCTTCATCATAAAGACGAAGGTAAATCTGTGAGAAACCTATTGGGATTACTTTTAGCCAAAAGGAAACATGGTATTAATTTCAGCTCTGAAAGTCTATAGATCTATTTCTGTCACAACAGAACAGTAGCTCTGTCAGCTTCAAAAACTATACAGCATAGGGATGGTTTCCTTCTATTTATGCCAGATGACACGGCATTTTCAGGCTTCTTTCTAGCCCCAGGAATAACACAAGGGGTCAGATGCCACCCTTAGGGACATGCATTTTAGGTCAAATGCATATTCCTGCCTGCTTCCCCACCTGATTTTTTTTAATAGTCTCTAGGAAATGAAAAGACGTATCTAGTCTGTCTGCTTTAGTTTTGTTTATTAGAGTGCTCAGACCTCTCCTCTGAAAAAGTAAACATAACTCACCAGGAGGATTTAAAAAATACTTCTTTTCTTCAGCTCCTCTCTTTTCTTATTTGGCAACAGCTCTTGTTTGTTGCTACATTTATTGTTTGCTGAGAGACTCTTATCTACATGGCCTCATTTGAAAAAAAAAAAGAAAAATCATCTAGAGCCACTCTTGCTTTCAAATACTTCTTTAGAAGGTGGGGCACTGAAAATCTGTGTTGTTTCTCGAAAACCCCTGAGCTATTCCTTATTCCTTATGAACTGCAATTCATAAAGAAACATCTGCATGCCAAACACTGTTTTTCTGTATGTAAAACCAAGGGAGCCCACCAGAAATTGCAAGAACATCATTAATACATATGCTAATTATATTAACCCCATGTGAGTAGGAAGCTTAAGTCTTTTTAGTGAAGAGAAGTAGCAGGTCACTGCCCTTTGAAATGATTTTGCAAGAAAAAGCAGTGTGGCCAAGGCAACTAAAATTAATTTGTAGTGATATGGCGAGGAGATAGGTATGGCTGGTGCTGTGCAGCATGGTTGAATTCAGTTATTTAAAACAAAACTGCAGCCCACCAGTGTTTGTCAGTTCCCTCCCAGTCTTAAATAAATTAAATAGTCATGAGTGGGAAGCTGTAAACTCTGACCGAGAGTTACCAACAGGATGTTTGATTTGGGTAATAAACAAGTGGAGAGCAACTGAGCTGGATGTGAACAGTACAAATTATATTGGGAAAACAAAACAAAACCAAGAGAAAAACCAAACCAAAAACCTTGTTGGTTAATTTCTTTTTGTGTTAGATAACCAGGATGCTTTTTTATTTATTCAGTTTGCTTGGGAAGGGTCAGAATGTTATTTTTGGTTAAATGAATGGATAATTTAATCCTTGGAGTTGTGGGTTGTACAGTAAAATAGGTTAATTTATTCTTAAGTATGGCAGAAAGCATGATCTATTGCTTTCTGTTGAAACAAGCATAAACCATTAAGAACTGAAAGACATGATGTCTACAATTAGTGATGCTGAACGTTAACACAAAAGCTAATCACATAAAAGAAAATAAATATTAAAATATTACATTTTGTGTACAAAATCAGTGGAGGAGAAGCTGCTGTGCAGAAAAGCATATTTTTAGCTGCTTCTTTTTCTCTGGACTGGAGGTTTGTGTAGCAGCAGTACAATCAAAGTGTCTGTCTGGGGTTCAGAGAGCTTCCTCTTTTCCTGTTGCAAAGCTGAAGGACAGACCCAGTTTTCTGTTTTTATCTACCCTGTATGCACAGACCCAGAAAGTACTGTTTGGTTTTGGGAGGCACCTCTAGGGAGTCTGTCTGCTAAAGTCAGAGGAGTCCCTCAGCTGGGATTAGACATGACTACCTGTGCCCCAGGTATGCTGGGCTCAGTCTGTGTGCCTCTGCAGATGTTAACTAAGATACAGGGAGGAAATTCTTTCCTGTTAGGTTGGCGAGGCACTGGAATGGGTTGCCCAGGGAGGTTGTGAATGCTCCATCTCTGGCGGTGTTCAAGGCCAGGCTGGACAGAGCCTTGGGTGACATGGGTTGGTGGGAGGTGTCCCTGCCCACGGCAGGGGGGTTGGAACTAGATGATCTTGAGGTCCTTTCCAACCCTAACTATTCTATGATTCTATAGAAGGCAGCAGCTCAGACTACTTTAACCTCTCTGACCTTTCTGTTGATACTGAATGCTTGCAAAGTTTCCAGAATAATTTTGTATATATATTTATAATGAGATGTGTGGACCTGTGTGTGTACAGTGTATATGTATGCATATACGCAGTAGCCATACTTATTGGACACTATATTGGTGGATCATTTCTGGATCTTTCTAATATAAAATTAACTTTTCTCTCATGAATCCTATTCCAAGTTCTTTCCAGAGGAGAAAGACTTCTACTTAAGTATCTCCTCTTGATATTTGAATAAAAATATTTGTTACCATTGTCCTTTTCTAGTAACATGGCTGGTAAAAGTTCTCCTATTTGTAAAAATCTAACAGTAGTTTGTAATTTCTTAGAAATTCACGTATGAATACATTGGTTTTCTGGGTTTGTTTGTCCTTTCGGGACTTCTGCTTTCTAATATGGAACATTTGGGGAATGTTTTTTTGGTGGACAATACAGGCTTTTTCTGTAGTTACTGCTTTTCAACCCCTTTCCTGTTGATAGTATATGAGGATGCACTGCTCCAAAACATTTGTATAGTCTCAGAATGTAACAGCTAAATATAATGAGACAGTGTGAACTAATTATTTGTGGGAGAGTTGCACCTTTGTTTTTTATTCAAGTGTAACCTCTACAATGAAAAGATTATTAATTGAGGAGCTAACAGTCTAAGAGGCACTGGAGATAAAAAAATAGGTAAATTTATAAATCTTTGTGGATGTGACTGCTATAATAATCCTCCAGAACTGAACTAACTTCTCCATTTAAATGGTCTGGTTTAATGGAATGGGAATTGTTACTGCTAAGAGTGTCTAGCGAAGGAGGTTTGGAGGGCATTGCTCTAGGGCAAGAATAATATTGAAGATTAAAATAGATTGTGATAGAAGCTAGAAATTACTTACTAAACAATATAGGCCCTTGGGCTAAGTGTAGTATTATTCATCCATCAGCTATTATATCTGAAATATCATCTATTTTTGAACTGTATTCTATTTGGCAAGGAGTGAGGAGATGATTAAGTAGATCTTTACCATCTCTGATGGCTTTTGTCCTGTGATTTATATGTATATAAAAAAAAATAGAAAAAAATAAAAGCATGTCCTAGCATAACGGACACAGAGAAAATGTGGGAATAAAGAGGAAAGCCTGAAACCAGACACCATGACTTACTTCAGCTTCCTCATTCAAGGACTGATGGATATTTGAAGCAAGAATAATCATCTAACCTGACCTCTGTAATACTACAGGCCATAAAATTTCACTTCGTTACCCCAGCTTTAAGCCAAATATGTCTTACTAAAGAGATAAAAAAGTAGAAGTCATATCTTCAAAGATATTTAGGTACTTAAAAGGTGGAGGTAAAAATATCTGTACAGATTAGGTGCACATGATGCTGATTTCACAGTAGGTTGACATCCAACAGCTTTACATTGTTTTTTCAAACCTGAGCAGATCTCTCTCTGAGGGTTTTAAATGCCATTGAAAGACTGGCCACACATACACAGTCATATATACAAATCGCAGTACGTTATACTTTTCTAAACATAATTCATGAGATGACACAGAAATGCTCTTGGGAGGAGGCATGTTCATTCTCTAATGACTTCACAATCTAGTAAGAAACTAACATTTCTTCATTGTTTGGATGGGGATTTATTTTTTTAACTCAAACACCTCCTGAATCCTAAAGTTAAAATCTAAGTGTTCACCATTATAAGCACCAACCCTGAAAAGTGCCTGCATCTCATAATGCAATTAAACTCTAAAAAAATGCACTTTAAATGAGAAAAGGTATCGCACTTCAGTATATGAAAACATTTCAAGTGCCACTGTTGATGGCATTTTAACAGAGATTAATACAAGCTTTCCATTTATCTTCTTTCTAGTATTACATTGCTACTACATGGATCATTTGGTTGCTGCTTCAGGTGTGAAGTTGTTCCAAAGTGTGTGTTTGGGAAAAAAAAAAAAAAGTGACATCAATTTTTTCAGGCATCGAATTTCCATTTTGTATATAGTGATTTGGGAAATTGTATATCACAGAGAAAACTATACTATAATCTAGAAAATATTCCCTTTCCAGAAGTTTTAGGTAAAAATTTTGAAGGGGTTCAGTAGCATTCTACAAATTACATTTACTTTAGCTTTTCTCCTTTATAAGTTACATAATTGGTCTTCTTTTTCCTGCTGAGCAGAAGGTAAGTAGGAGTAAAATTAGAAAACACTTAGAAATATGTTATTATTTTTGCTGTGGGGAAAATAAATGTTAGAGAAGCAGAAAGAGCAACACCAGGAAGAAATCCATTTCATTCTCCCCTCACTTGAAATTCCTCAATATGCATTTCACTACTACATCCTGTCATCCCATTAAAAAGGGTGAACATTAAGCACTTAAAGAGTTTTTTAGTAAACCTTCTTTAGCTTGCAGGTGAGAATCTAATGGAAACAGAGTATTTCAAATTGCTGGATACATTTGAGGAAAATTTGCAATTAAAAATAAATCTAAGCAACTGTACCATGTAAAGTATATTCCTCTCATCAGAGAACTGGGGTGGGACAAGAGCAGTAGGTATCATTTACTTCAGCTTTAGCAAGATTTTCAACAGTCTCCCACACCTAAAATGTATCCTAACATCTATCCTAACATCCTAACATGTATCCAAGTAGGATGTTACAGTCGGAATGAGGGTAGGACGGGTAAAAGAAATGGTTGGATAGTCAGACCCAGAGGGTCATGGTTAATGGATCATGTTCTACTAGCATGTCGGTAAACAACTGGACAGCTGCAGGGGCCTGTACTCAGACCTCTCCTAATTAACATCTTCATCAGTGCACAGATAAGTGGGGAACCTTTGATACTCTTGAAAGCAGGGTCGCATCCAGAGGGACCAGAACAAGCTCGAAAATAGTGAGACAGAAAACTTCTAAAACTAAGCAAGGAAACGTGCCAAGTGCTGACCTTGGGACACAGAATGGCTTGTGATGGCACAAGCTGGTGACAGACAAGCTGGGATCAGCCCTCAAAGAAAGGCCCTGAGGCCTCATGGGCAATGAATGAAGCCTCAGCCAGCAAAGTGGCCAAGATCTCCCTTGGTTGTATGAACAGGAGTGATTATTCTCTTCTGCTTATCACCCATTAAACCATATCTGCAATACCATCTCTAGTTTTGGGACATCTCATGTGATAAGGAGATCAGAAAACTAGAGCAAGTTCAATGTGATGGAGGAGGCTGGAGCATTTTCCCTGTTAGGAGATACTGAGAGACTGTGACTGGTTCAGCCTGGATACAGTCAGCTTTGGGAATGTAACAGTAGCTCTCCAGTTCCTATAGGGAAGTTATCAGGCAGACAGTCTCACCCTTGCACCGCGCATGGTGGGACGATGAGATACAACAGGCATAAACTCAAACAAGAAATGTTCAGGCTGGATATGAGGAGAAAATTCCTGACTGAAAACAGCCCAGTAGTGGGACAAGCTGCCCAGAGAGACTGTGCAGTCTCCATCATTGGAGATTTTCCAGACCCAACAGGGTAAAAGCCCTGAGTCACCAAATCTGGCTTCCGAGCTGGCCCTGCTGTGGGCCGAAGTCAGGACTAGCAACCTCCTGAGGTCCTGTCTGAGTATGAATTCCTTGCAAGTCTGTGAAACATTAGGCAATAATAGTAATATTTCTCCTACTCCCCACACATCACTAAATGTGTAAGAAAAAGGCCAATTCCTTAAATACCACAAACAAACAAAAATCACAAGTTGTTGGATCTCCAATTTCACAAGCTACCTTTAACTAGCTATAAAAGCTAGGAAGTTTAATATGCAAGCCTTTTGAAGTGTGCCATGCTGATATCTGCCAGGTTGGAGGGTCACTCTGAAGGCTAAGAAATTCATGTCTTGGAGAAAAATTTCCCTTTGCCAGGACTGCACATCATCCATCCAGTTACCCCTACAGGAAGCTGATATTGGGAAGGTTAGTTTTGCTTCTTATCCACTGCAGCTGTTGTTCTCATCTATTGATAATTCAGTCAACCATTTTTCTTTTTATTAACTTTAATGAGCTTTTTCTGACCTCTTACATGACCACAAAACCCTGGCTGGCATTATTTCTGGAAAGGTTTCATACATACAGGACTGCAAATATCAGTTTGACCTAGATTTCCTCTGAGACCATCAATTTCCTGAGATATTTTTTATCCAGCTCATGAAATAAAATCTGTTTCAAATGTAATAAAACTGGTTTAAGTTGCATTACTTTTTATTTTTACGAACAATGGATATAAGCAATCTTTGTTTCCGAAGATCTATATTAGGGGTGTGGTTACCCACCTTCATTTGATAAATATTAGATGAATAACAACTTCAGAGGATATCTTAACAAAATCTGGAATAAATATTGTTACCTACTTAATGTTGTCTACTACTAAAATAGTATTTTAAGTAGGCTGGCACTATTTTGGTCTACCTAGCTAACCTGAATCAACTACAACTGGGAGACAACTGTCTTTTTCAGGTACTTATGCATTACTCAGTAACTAGTATCTTTTACATCACCACTTTAATTTTATTGTCTTTCAGAGCAATATGTATGTAAGCAATGATCTTTGCTGAAGACAATGACTCTAAGAGAATCATCTACAACACGCATAAAAAGAACAAGTTGTTTAACAGGCCTTATGCCTTTTTGTTAATTTAATTAGCTCCCATTTACTCATAAACACAGCTTGATGGATATATTCTGTTCTTTACTGCTTCAATTAGCACCCTGCAACACAGGGCTTGCTAAGTTTATCTCATCTGTTGCTGATGAGGATGTTCCTCAGTGGTCATATTCAACAATATATAAGGCTTACTAGAGCTGGTATTTTCCAGCTCTTCCCAACTTCTCTGAGACAAAATATGAGAATGTAATTATTAACAGTGCCCTTAAAATTGGTCCAAAATGACCTCTGTAGAGAGAGAGGAGAGCTTGAAGTCGTCAATGGAGAGTTCTGAATGCAGTTCTTCACAAGACTTAGCTTTATCTATCAGAATTAGAAAAGCCAGCATATTAAAATGTGTGTATTTTCATTTTGATTGCAGAGGCATGGGCAAATAGACATTGGAAAGAAAGACCTATTGGACTTTGCTCAAGATGGAAAAGGCACGGCCACCTTCACCAATATCAACTTCCACATTCCCATGTTCAGAGCAGCTTAGTACCACTAGTGAAATCCAGGAGCATTGTATTCTAAAATAAAGTAAAAAAATCCACACATGCATAGTAAAGATATAGTGCTGATTCTGACACTTACAGATTACTAATAAGGAAAAATTACAATCTGACCAGTGGGACCCAAACCTAAGTGTTATTACTGTAGCTATGGATATTCATTTCCAAAAAATAGCACAACACAGCATTTTATATTCTTTTGTTTTATACTTTTTTATATTTCTGTTCATAGCTTTTACTTTTCTGAGAGATCTACTTAATTACTAAAAAGCAGTGCATTATTCACTGTGTAATTCACATAAACAAACTTCACACTAATACACTTGTTATTTCTTGTGACTGTATTTTGTGTGCTGTAATGACTGATCGTGTGACAAACTGGAGGCATTTCTATTTTCTCATTGCACATACAAAACTTTTCAAAATGAGAGAATAAAGCCTTATATTGCCTTTTCAGTGTGGCTCTCAGTCTTCCACCTAGTCACACAGAAGAGGTCCCTTTTGTCCACATATAACTCCCTCTGACTTCAGCAGGGTTTCTGCATTCAGAATACAAATTCCAACCTGAAGACAGCAAGGATGCTGCCCTCTTTCATGATGTCTTCTCTGCAATCGTCCAGGTTAAATATTTGTAAAACTACCCAATAAATCCCCTAACACTCCTAAAACTGAAATGCTATGAGCCTCTGTACTGCAGCAGAATTGACTCATCACCCTTTCTCACAGGCTGTTTTTCCATCATATAGCCTTTTCCGAACAGAATTCGGTATCTGAATGGAGAATATCCATATGCACCAATTCATAACATTTTACATTAAAAAAAATAATAATAACAGTTACACAAGTTCCTATAATATGCTTTGAAAAGTAATTTTGTTTTGGAAACAGAAATCGTTGTTAAGAAGGCTAGAGTTACTTATACCTGATTGATACTTACAGAAGACAGCTCAACAGAACACATCTGGTGAATTTTATGGAAAACCTTTTCTATGATATTAGGTGTGAACAGAATATATGCAGAAAACTTCCTTACTAGAGACGAAACAAATACACCATACAATCTAAACTAAGAAGTAGTGTTTTCAGGAAATAAAAGGCTTCCTGAATAATTAGCATACAGCTGCTAATCACACTCTAAATTGTTGTTACAACCAGACATAGCCCTGCCAATACACTTCACTAGAAATTACATCAGTTGCTTGCTCACTTTCAATTCCCTGTAGAAGAAAGATGATAAAAATCAGACATAAAAGAGACAGCCCTAAACCAGAAAAATCTCTGTTTTCTGACTAATGCAGGGATTGAGTTTATTCTCAGGACTGGGGAAATAACAACTGAACAAAGGCAAGATTTAAGACCCACAGAACTTTTGCCAGATAGAGTAAAAGCTTTTTTTAACTTTTTTTTCATATTTTTTTCATTTGTTAAATTCTAATTAAAATTCAATGAAATTCTGATATATAGAAACAATTTTAAAATTTACATGGAAAGATATGAAATTCTAATGTTATTATTACCACCTTACCCTAAGAAATCTTTTGAATCCAATACTACATTTAAATCCTAGATATCACCTGGGTACTTTAGGAAGCAGATGAGTGTTTTCTGTTGAAATTTCTATTTGGAATAATGTCAAATCAAAATAAACAGATTAAATTCTTGGGAACTCTTGGTGTTAATCTTGCATTGCACTTCTTTATTATGCTTTGCCTGCTAATAAACTTTATTTTTATTTTATACAGCACCTTTCATCTAAAAGACAAGAAAATTTATGAGAGAGAGGAATTAAACTGTTTATGGAAAAAAATTTAACCTTTTTTTCATGAGATTTATAAAAAGAAAGTAGGTTAATGAGGCAGAGAAATATAGCAAATCTGTCCCGGATGGTAAGTGCTATAGAGAAAAAAGCTCTTACATTGGAAGTGTTTGTTAAGGGTCAGAGTTCGTTAAGGGTCAAAGAGGAGGCTTATGAGTAAAGGCAAAAATAACATCAGAAAGTATTAGATGTGGTTCCCCTTGACTATACACTGGTTTCATTCGTTTCCCCTTTGTGACAATCAGTGCCATCAGGAATGAACATTAAAAACTCATTGATACTCCAGGGGCTTATGTTGTTTTTTTTTCCTTTCTGGCACTGTGTCCATTAGTAACTAGGCCTGGGGAAACACATCCAGGAAACTTAAGAATCAAAAAAACCCCTTCATCTGAAATTCAAATTAACATTAATATACCCATTTTAAATTCATTTCAATACTATGGCAAATAGCTTAAAATAACAAAGTATTTTGCTTCGTTTCCTGACAGTTTTCTTAACTAGAGCATTAATTTGGGTAAAATAGGGTGTGAATGTTAAGAGTAATAGCTGTCCTTGAATAAAACTAAATGGCTACATTTCATTTCAGAATAAAAATGCTTTCTTCCTATTTAGTTTAATCCATTTACTAGTCAGTTTATCGGTTATTCTTCCATATCAAAGACAGAAAACAGCTTTAGCCTAATAAAGTTAAGATTATTTTAATCTAAAACATAGCATGAGATTCCTTAGAGCTTGTCTTAAAAATTGAGATAATCTGTTTTATACTTAGAAATGCCTTCTGCGCCAAATCTGTGTATAGTAAAGCTCTAAATCTTAGAATCATAGAATTGCTTAGTTTGGAATAGACCTTTAAGCCCAACAGTTAACGTAGCACTGCCAAGTCCACCACTAAACCATGTCCCTAAGTGCTACATATACACATCTTTTAAATACCTCTATGGATGGTGACTCCACCACTTCAAATCAGATCAGTATATTTTGATATTTTTCTTCCTAATGGTTCCAATGAAATTTTAATCAAGCTTTCCAGTCCAATTAATTGATTTGATTGCCTGAAACAACTGATGTCACTTTTTTTTTTTTTTTCCCAAACACACACCTTGGAACAACTTCACATTTGAAGGAGCAACCAAATGATCCATGTAGTAATAATGTAAGGGTAATACTAGAAAGAAAATTAAATCTTGTCATTATAAATAGGAACTGAATAGCTTGTTTCTGTACAACTTCTGATACACTTCACAACAATAAGGGCTTGTGTGTATTTTATATATGGGAAAATCAGACATACAGAAATATCAAGTGATTAACTGAAAACTAACAAAAACCCAAGATATTAAACAATTAATGGCATTCCCCTAACGCTCATGAAATTTTCCCTTCTGAAATCTAAATGTTGCAGTCTGGCACCTGTCCCAAACTACCATTAGATTGAGAAAAAGAAGCCTGCTCACCAATAAATGGGTTTTTTTTAAAGTTTTTTTTTTTTTTTTTGTTATTGGATTATTTCCTTTTTGTTTTCAAATATTTTTCTCATTATTGGTCCTAATACAGAAGAAATTGTGATTTAAGCAGAGTGAACAAAAAGAAAACACAACTTATTTCTTTATCCATGACTTATCAAGGCAAAAAGATATTCTCATATTTGAGAAATGATTAGATGTTTTTGCTATTATAACTCAGTAGCATTAGCTTCTTAAATATTTATTTAAAGTAAGGATTTGAATTCCCAAGCACATTGTTTCAGTCCTAGCTATATCAATAAAAGTACATTAAGAATGAACTTTGTTTTCTGGGTAGGCATAGATTTAAGCACACATTCAAAGTGGTCAACAAAAGAGAGACTGAGGCTTAGCCCTGTTCCAAGTAACTCAGTTTAGCTCCTCAGATTAGCATCTTGCCATTGTGGAAGAGCCATATTTAGTGCCCAAATCACGGAATGATATAAGTTTACTCACAAACACCTGTCTTCTTCTGTTTCACTGTGTTGTTTTACACTGTGTTACATTGCTGCATTATCTTCTCCATTGTGACTTGAGTGCTGCGTTCACAGAAACTCCTTCTATGCCAGTAGACTAAGAGTTTCTGAATTTCTGGGTCCGGATATTACACCATTCCTTTTTCTGACCTCACCAGACTTACTTTCCTTTCCCCATATGGAGCAACAAACCTGCAACATGGCACCTGGCATGACAGGTGCCTGAACTAGATACGGCCAAATGCACATATCAACCAGCATAAATTAACCATAGAGATCCATTTTCTGCTTTATTCTTTTAGTATTTTTAGTATTTATGAGTATCTCTTCTCCTTATTTATATATGTTGGAGAAACCAACACCACTTTTTAAAGGAATGTAACACAGACATCTCCATTTGTCTTTATAGTATACAGTTGTGCTAAGGGCTCCTGTGTGAGTCTGCATAAGCAGGTTTTGTAGCTATCTGTAGCTGTGGATGAAAAAGTGTTTGGAATTTACAACATTCACGACTTAACCTGTCCTTAATGCTCTCTGTGGTTTACCTTTGAAGGCTTTTCCAACTTTAGCCTTTAGTAACAACTATAAAATCCGGTGGTAAAATCTGTCTCCCACTTCTAACTTACAGCTTGTAATCAAGAAACAGCACTGAAATTACAATCCAGGCTGCAATAAAGTATGAAATCAGATACAAAAGATGAGGTCAGTATGACCTAACTCATCTTTCCTAATGAACCTTTTTTGCCATAGTTTCTCACTGTCCATAATAGAAAATAGCATAAACTGAAGCTTTGGTATTTCCAAATTATGTAAAAGGCTAATTAAATTTAGGAGATGCACAATGCCAAAAAAAAAAAAAAGGAGATAAGTGGTAATGTGTTTGAATAGAGGTATTTTGATACTTGTGTTAGAAGTAGAAAAATCCCAGCTCAACTGCAGTAGTTCAATGCCTCACCTAAAACTACTACTGGTAGATAAGGACTTGTAAAGTCTACTTATTTTATTGCTGGATGCACTAGAAATACTAGATATATATAATAAACACACAAGGTTAAAGCCAATCTGACATTTCACTGACTTCCCCAGATTTGTTGGAAGATGAAAGTTTTTGTCTAGACGTTTGCCCTCTTTCGATATCATGGCATGAAAAGCATTTGATAAGAGCAAATATTTAAAGACAAGGTGCCAAAGCCAGCAGGACATAAATGCAGCTGCTTTTCTTACACATAAGTGTAAAAACCATTACATTCTTTTAAGGGGTGGGATGCTTGTTCCAAAATAAATTTCACTTTGTTCTTTTCCTATTTAAAATATGTTTCTCTTAAAATATGTTCACTCATGGGTGAAGTAATAGTGATAAACTTGTGGCCCCACACAAAACAAGAAAAGACTTATGAAGAAATAGACTTCAGTCTCCGGGGAATTATTTTTATGTTTCCACTTTATATTATAAAAAATAATACTTAAACACACTCAGCATTTCCAGGAACTATTTTGTCATAAAATCATTTCAAATATGCAAACAGAAATAACAAGCTAAAATAAAATTAGCAAGACATAAAAGCTGCTTTCCAGTGTGCTCTGGTAACTGAGAGAGAGGCTGGCATAAAGATTTTTGTCTCATGCAGATTACAGGTTGAGAAGTAATAATTATTTAAAAGGCCCTGTATTCTGCCATCCTATAGTTATGCATATGTCTAAGAAGCATAGGAAATTTTCAGTGCTAAGGATGCACGCTTGTATCATAAATAAAAAACTGCCAATAAATTTATGGGACTAAAGCAATCCAATTAAATGCCTTATTTAATATCTATCAAATTACTTCTTAATTTATTCACGGAATTTTTGTTTAATTCTCTCTCTGCCATGAATATGTGTTTATGGGGGCAAAGGGCTTGAGAGTGAAATAGAAGAGGAAGACATAGTTTGTGAAGTTGTTACCTGAGAGATCGCAGGCCACTGTGATCATAAAATTGCTTTCAGAAACCTCCAGGTGTTGTCTGACAACTTGTCATCTTTCTGGTCCCCATTACTCCCATGGCAAGACCTTTGGAAAATTTCACTTCCAATTTAATTTTTCAAATATTTACAAAAAATTTAAAAAAACCCACAAAGTTGTTGTGAGTTTTTTAAATTTTTTGGTTTTGCTGGTTTTCAAAGTTTAAATGGTTTCCTACTTATACATCTTCTTTTGATAAGTAAGGAACTCTGCCAAATCCCACTGGCTTGGACGAAATTGCTGAAAATGCATCATAAAATTTTCCATCCATATATTATTTCTTTTTAGGTATTTGGTACAGCTAATGCTGAATTCCTTGAAGAACAAGAAATATTTAAGAATGAGATTTTTGATACTCATTTTGGTAACATTAAGTATACTCTTCTTGTTAGAAATAGATGAAAGAAGGGTGACAAGACCTTTTTCCAGAAGCTTATAGCTTCATTTTAGGAAGGATACAGTCCCTGTCCTGAAACAGGAGCAAAATTAGTATCTACTGTCAGGTGGAAAGGCAATTTGTTTTAGTGAAACAATGAAAATCATACTGAAAATGTCGCAATTACAAAAACCGAAAGGCCTGATAGATAATTAAGTACCTAGTAAATTTTACCAGAGGTAATTTGTCAGACTGAATGCCTACATTTGGGTGTCCAGCATCAATACCTTGGTGTTTGGAAAAACAAACATACATTAATAAAAAGTAGAGCACCTGTTCTGGCCAGAAACACAGAAAGAGACAACAGACTTGTCATATTTGGAAATCTTCATCCTTGTTTTTTGCACAGTAGATTTCCAACCTTCTGTAAAGAAAGTTATTTAGACAGTCAAAATTTCAAACTAAAATTCAAAAAGGCTCCTTAAAATGGAAAACAGATGTGCTTTGGTGATCCATTGTATTCGCTGATGAGATGTTTGGGATTCTCCTTGAAGCTGCTCTGTGTTAGAAGGTTTCATCCTACTGAGGATGAAAAGAATGTTTCTCCGGGTTTCAGCATGACAAACCAGCTCCCCATGTGAGGCAGGATTATACAGACCAAATGTCTGATTAGAGCGTTCATCTCTCAAGTGGCAACATAACCCATCTCTAGCTGCTAATAATCAGGAAACTTCTCCCTTTCACCCTAAAAATAATCAGGCAACACTGACAAACTGTATTCAGTATTGTGCTTAAGTTACAAGGTCATGAAAAAAAAAAAATAATCCTTAGAGCTTTGAAAGCACTCTAACATTATTACATTAATGCTCCTACAATATATTTTAAACCAGGGTAAGATGAAGACTCAGCACAGCAGTATGCTACAGAAGGGAATAAAACACTCTCCTGACTGGTTGGTACTGCAAGTTTAAATCATACTCCAGTGACTTATGAATCAGATCTGGCAAAAATGCAAAGTGCGTTTTGCTGTTCATCTCCACAAACCATTATTGTCCCTCCTCTTTTCACACTGAATGTGGAAGTCCCACTTTCTTCGCCCAAAGCAAAATTAAGAAGTCCTTGGTTGGGCTAAAAATAACTCTAATTTAGAATTTTAGCTTCAGAGTAAATATGTTAAGGGATGAATCCCTTAGTGGTTTTCAAAGTGAGACAGATTGAATTGACTGTCTCTTCTGCAGAATGTGCCTCTTTCACTAAAAGAAAACATATTTTTTTTTTGCCATTTTGTTTTTCCTCAGCTGAAGCTGAAATTACTGTGGAGTAAGTGTTCAGTCATTTTACGGCAATTCTGCCCCTAGATCCTATTAAGCAATAATAGGATTTGTTTCTCAACTGCCAGTTTCTGTTTTGAAAATACACCCCTGTGTGTTCTTAATTCTCAGAACACATTTTGATTGATTTTTTTCTCATCTTTCTCCTTTGAAAACAAGATTCTTGCTCATTACCATTTTAAAACATTTTAAGAAGTGATTAGACTGCAGCCACTCTGCTTGTTTTTCAGGTGTATAAAATTTTGCCCACCGGGGCCTTCAATTATATGTCTAACTGCAATCAGAAGCTATCCTGTTTACAGTTTGTGTCCTTAAAAGAAACATTCACTACAAGTTACTGCAAAAGGTTTATTTATTACTAGTTTTGAAAATACTTAACATAGAATAGTCTAAGAAGTCTTAATTTTGTGTGTTCCTTATATCAAAGAAGATAGAGGGTCTCTGAACGATAAAACTCTTAAGAGTCAAAAGTTTTTGTGTAAAATAAATGGGATAGTATCTACCCAATATAAAACAGGATTTTGCTAATGATTTTGAATGCTTATTAGGGAACACTTTATGATTACGGACACTAAACTGACTGCCTTTCTTAACGCTGAAAATGTCATGCTTCATCTTTCAAGAGGCTTAGATAGCTATTTCCAGCCCATTTGTACAGCAGGAAGTGAACAGCAGAATTAAAATTTTATTTCAGTTAGAAATTAAAATTAAAAAAAGGAGGATGAAAGCGAGAGAAGAAAAGAAATATTGTTTGGTATGATAGACGTGCATTGTCTCACCAGTGGATTTTTCAGACAAAACAACTTTAGTCCAAAAGTCGAGACTTATTCTAACTAACTAGTACAGAAGTTAGTTGTTAGAATCCAATACTAGATAATTTTGAAGAAATGTAAAGGAGGGCATTTAGTCTCTCTCATTAGCTTTTATTAACAACCTTCTAAGTCTGTGAAATTAGTTTGTGAAAAAAGTTACAAATGATGCATGAAATTAAAAATTTCTGTATACCTCATAGAGTTTTCATCCACGTTTGGCAATGTCCTGCTGCCTTATACGCAGTAATAGGTTGCCAGAGCTATCTAAAACGTCTCCAAAAAATGTGCTTTCTCAGCCTAAAGGAACTGTTAAAATGTTGTGGGGTTTTGGTCTTTGCTTTTCCTTTTTCACACAAGCTATTATTTTACCTTTGTAGAGGAGCAACTATCTCAAATTCATTCCAGAAGTTTACCATGCCTCTCAGTGACCTCATGAAATAGGTAACAGGTCAGAAAAGTGCATGCAGAGTACAGGCTGAAGGGCACTGGACAGTAGCAGACATCAAGCTGATGACCATCTCAGAAAACAAAACAAAACAAAATCTAATATTTGTGACGTTCTGTCCCATTAGACCACACATCAATCATGCCCATAAATCCAGGGCTTACTAGGCCAACAACACTCAGAAAAACGATTCTGTGTTTTCTTGGTAGATGACAGTGATGTTTAGCAGAAAGATTTCATTTGATACATTTCATAGAGATTTTGGCAGGAAAAATGCTTGTAGATCTTAAGTAGGATAACAATACTTTCTTGAGACACAAGCTCAGATCACAATGCCAAATTCAGGTGCACTGAAACCAAATAGTTTTTTTCAGTCCTTTCACATGTGTTCAGGCCATCTTCATCATGTGAATCAGGAACATTACAGGTCTTTGTGTGGCTTCGTGTTCATTTAGGAGATTTTTATACCAACATTTTAGGGGTTTTTTTAGCTTCCCACTGTTTCTTCTTCCATTAATCTCCCTCCAGGTATTCCTCACAAACAAACTGTGCATTCTAAATGAAAGATATTTTTATACAGGAAATGTAAAAACACATTATCTTTTCCTTCAAGGCTGTTAGGTTGCAGCCTTTTTCCAATTTGCTTCTGTGCTTGCAAACATTCTTATCCATAGCTGAATTTTTCCTCAAAGCTGAAAATAGCTTCCTTTTCAATCGCTATTAGAACAGGATGAAACAATGAGATCACAAAGCATTACCTAAGCTGTGAAGCCTTCAGAGGGCCAAATGATGCATAAAAAATAAGTATCAGGTAACTTAAATTTTCCCCACCATTACTCTTAACTATTACTGCCTCTTTCTTAGGCTTTCTTATGCCTGAATTTGGGAAACATGTGGAGGCTTAGGCAACAGTTTCAGTTTTTCAGTGCTGGCTTTGACAACTGTATCCATAACAAGATGCAGTAGCCTCCCATCTCTTCTTTGTTCTGGGGCAGTGTGGGAATCGCCGGGAGATGAGCTCATCAGATGATGACCAACAAGTCTCGTTTATTGCTAAGCAGATGGATACTTATATACCTTGCTTGCATGTTTATAGTTTGGTTACAGAGAGATTATTGGCTTATAGCTTTTACATGTTACAAGATCATTGGTTTATAGCTTCTACATGTTACAAGATCATTGGTTTATAGCTTTTACATGTTACAAGATCATTGGTTTATAGCTTCTACATGTTACAAGATCATTGGTTTATAGCGTCTACATTTTTGCAGCTACACCGTGCACCCCCCCACCATCCTCCTTCTCATGCACTTATCGTTTAGTGTCCTTGGCTGTGATTGGTCATAGTATGTTGCTGTTTGCCGGCGTCCTTCATTTCCTCATTATCTGGCGTGAGAGGTTTGCACCATGCTCTACACAGATGTCTTGTTTCAGCTCGTTGATGGGAACGTGACCTTTTGACCTTTTTCGACAAGCCAATCCTCCACAGGGCAGCAGTAAATACACCGATGAATATAAACCCAATTGTGAATAAACATAACTGTTTGCTGTTCAGTGCTGAACAGTGAGAAACACACATGTGAGAAGAACCTGTTCATTTGCTTTGCACACAATTTCTGGTTATTTTGTAATTAGCCTTTTAGGCATAGTACTTTGCCTTAATCCTTGTTGAACTGAATCTTGTTCATCTTTAAGGTTTTTTTGTTTGTTAACTTTCATTAAGTTTGTTCAACGTATTTTAAGAATAGTTTTAATAACTTTGAAAGAAAAATGGTTATTTGGTCTCCAACCCCAATGAACATTAGCACAAAATAACAAGTGTGTGTATGAACTGTTGTTAAGGATGTACTTCTCTTTTCCTTCCATGTTCCATCTACACAAGATGTTTTCTTATTATTTATCTTTATTTATTTTTGTTTTGTTTTGGTCTCCTATAAATTCTAATTCAAAACACCAAAATTTCCTTCTGTCAATTGAATCAGTATATGTATTTAACATATGCTTAGCATATTATAAAATTGATATTAAATCCTACTTAGTGAAATCCTTTTCCAAGGAAGACATTAAACAATATAAAAGACATTGGTGGGTTACTGAAAATATGGTTGAACTTCAGTTGGTGAAATTTTCTGATTTCAAGATTTACACTTTTACTATATGCCTACTATTTTTAAGATAAAAATCTATAATCTTTCCCAATTTATTTACACATAACAAGGACAGTGAAGTAATATTTTTTGTTAAATTTAGTGGAACACAACTGATGTTTTATCTTATCACAAAAGAGCACAACCAAATTTTTAAAGGGAAACCCTTGATAGATTCCTTTTTTACCAAACTGTTGAATACCCAAAGCAGCTTGTTATTCCGAATGGTTCTTCACTTTCTTGTCCAAAGGATAGAGCTATTTTCAAAATTACTTTCCTTTGTGAGAGAGATGTAGTGGTGTGCAGCCTTTTAGTATTTATTCCTGATTTACAGCACTTGCTGTGAGAAAAGAAAGCAAATAACAAAATGCATACATTTACTCCAGTAGAAAGCAATAAAAATATTTCTGGCTGTATTAAATCTTTTATAGCTCTGTAAGTCCTCAAGTTCCTGAAGAGAAATAAATTCCAGTGCAATTATACAAACTCATAAATATTTAGATATAATCCAAGTAGATAGCTGCATGGTCTGCTTTGGGTAGTTTTCTACTGCTGCTTATGTTTCAAGGAAAGTTATGTGACCAAAGCAGAATATATATTACATCAAAGAGCAGGTAAACCTTTTTAAAATCCCAGCAGAGCTATATGGGATGGGCCTTGGTGATCAGCGTCAATTCTCAGGTATCACCTGGAAAAATAAATTATTGCAGCCAGTCAATTCACAAAATTCTTCAAGGCTGCTAGGTAGGAAGAATGATAGACAAGTGGTCAGTCCATCTTAAATATTACTGTGGTATCCACCACTGATGTATCTTATTCCAGGTAGGAACTCAGGACTACCTCAGTCATCCCCTTCTACCACATTCTTTAAATGAATCGATAAATTTATCAAATGCCACTTAAAAAAAAAAAAAAAGTTAGGTATCTTATGTTTCTTACTTTTATTAGCTACTGTTCCAAAAATATCATTCTTACCAGTGCCAAAGTCTTTTCTGCTTTTTTAAGAAGGCGTATTCCTGTCCAGTTTAACAACCACTACAGTTATGCTAGAACTATCATTCTGTTTGAACAGGTCTTGTGCCTCAACGAATGTGAAGAGAACAATCATGTACTCCTTTACCTTCATTTTGCCAAATAAATCAGTCTTTTGGTGCCTTTTCTTATAAAATGTACATTCTTCCCTGTATCATTTTAACAGAGAGCTGTTGGGTTTTTTAAAATTTTTTCACCTTGGCTATGAGTGAGGAGAACTACACTTTGTATTGTAGATGATGAATCGTCAGTGCATGACAATTACTCTCCACACATGCAAGTGTATCTTTCTTGATGTATCTGAGAACTGCCATCACCTTTTAGTAGATACAGCTCATTGGTGATGCCTTGTAATCTTACCACTGACTCAAGCCTTCTTCACTTCAGATTTTTGGTAATATTCTTAGCTAAAGCATTTAGCCATACTTTTACTGATTTCAAGTCTTGTTATTGCAGAATTTGAGGCATACATGTTGGGGTTATATATGAAAGGTCATCCTTCCAGTAGGATATTTTGATCTTTCTCTTTAATGACAGTGTCTTCCAACTTTTTTTTTTTTTTTTTTTTTTTGTGTGTGTGTAAAAAACCAATTGCATAATCTTACTACTCCCTTTATTTTTTTTCCATCAAGGTAACAAAAAATACTAAATAAGGTCTCTATTAAGACCTAAACTTCAAGAATGTCACTAGTATTCTCTCTTATTTTTTTTTAACACAATTCCTCTCCTTCAGCTATTTTTTCCTGTACTTTATCATTTAAAAAAAAAAAACATTCTTCATTTTAACCTATATTTTTCAACATGGTACTGCATTAAATGCTTCACTAATGCCAAGATAGATGAGATGATAGAATTTCCCTTCACTATAAAACTCAGTTATCTCATAAAGATGCAAGGGTACTTTGTTGAAATTGTTTTCATAAGCATGGGAATTAAAGCATCTGAAGTGTATAGAAATTATCAATCTATCCTCCCCCCCTTCCCTTCTCTTCAGGACTGTAAATAGATGCCTATAGTATTTTATCCTTTCTCTACTTAGCCTTAGGCTTAAATTAACAGCCCACAAAGCCGAATATACTGCTTGGAAGAGGAAAGCACTGTCTTCCTGAAGCCTCAATTGCTTCCTCAAGCCTATTTTGTTATGAGATTTAGGAACCCTGGAGAAGATAAGTTACATACAGCAAGAACTCTTAAATTTTAGTGACAAACTTTTCAATGATAACGTACTGGTGAGAGTGCTCACCTACAGAAAAAAAAAAAAAAAAAAAAAAGCCTGTGTTCAGTTTAAGAAATAGGTAACATCAGAGGAAAACAAGCAAACCCAAACCTGGGTGCTGATAAAGCAGCAGCTGCCCCAACTCAGGTCTTTCTTACACTTCCAGGAGGCAATGCTCTAGGAAGCATGAGGTTATTGATTGATAGTTTATTATTCCAGAGATTCTGCTCCGTTTAGTACCCATTAACAGTAGACAGAATACCCCATAGAGTTCAATATGCAAACTTTTTTTGATCTTTAAATTCTCAAAAGGGAGATGTTTAACTCCAAGGATGCTCCAGATATGCTCTGGAGATACCTGAATGCCATTCAGTCAGGGGAAAAAGACATCTAAGTTATGTGCTTTCTTTCTTGTGCAGTTCTCTTTTTAACCAGTGACTTCAGTCAGTGGCATTTAGTGGGCAATGAAAGACTGTGTTGTTCTTGTCACTATGCCAGGTCACAAGTAATACCTTTAAAAGTACATTAAGAGAGAAATTTCACTTTGTCTAAATATGTATATTAATAAGCTTCCAGTTAGTAGGCTAGAAATTTTCAAGGCAAAGTAAACTTACTAAAATTGATAGATTTATAAAAATACCCAATTTTCTTTATTTTTTAAACTTCATGTTGAAGGGTTTTTTTTTTTTCAATTTCATGCTGAATTTTGCTATTGGTGTATTTGGATGGTTTTAGTTATTTTCATAAGTCTTAAAAGAGAAAACCTGAGAAGGCAACTCAATTTAAAAAAAAAATCACAGAAGGAGAAAGCAAACATTTTTGCAATCAAGTTACATGTAGCACAAACAGCTATTCAAAGAACTGATATCTATGCTACATTGGCTACACTTACTCTGGTGGGTGTATGTGGCGGGGTAGTTTCTTGTAGCAGCAGGGGCTGCCTTGTGCTGGACACAGCAGATTCCAATCCATTCCAGCTAGATCCAATGGATCACTGCTGGCCAAAGCTAAGACCAAAAAGGTGGTGCCTCTGGGAAATGTATTAAGAAAAAGTAAAAAATGCTGCTTAGCAGCTGTGAGAGAAAGGAGGAAGAGAAAAGGTGAGAGAAACAACCCTGCAGACACACAGGCCAGAGAAAAAGGAGGGGGAGGATGTGCTCCATGTTCCACAAGTGCCAGAGCAGAGATTCCTCTGGAGCCCATGAACAAAACACCAGTTGAAGCAGTTCATGAAGGATTGCTCTCGTGAGACCTCACTTGGAGTATTGTGTGCAGTTCTGGTGTCCTCAACCTAAAAAGGACATGGAACTGTTGGAACAAGTCCAGAGGATTGCCACGAGGATGATCAAGGGGCAGGAGCTAGTTGGGACTGTTCGGCCTGGAGAAGAGAAAGCCACATGGAGACTTCATAGCAGCATTCCAGTATCTGAAGGGGGCCTATAAGGCTGCTGGGGAGGGACTCTTCATTAGGGACTGTAGTGATAGAGCAAAGGGTAATGAGTTCAAACTTAAACAGGGGAAGTTTAGACTGGATATAAGGAAGAAGTTCTTTACTGTGAGGGTGGTGAGGCACTGGAATGGGTTGCCCAAGGAAGCTGTGAATGCTCCTTCCCTGGCAGTGTTCAAGGCCAGGCTGGACAGAGCCTTGGGTGATATGGTTTAGTGTGATGTGTCCCTGCCCATGGCAGGGGGGTTGGAACTAGATGATCTTAAGGTCCTTTCCAACCCTAACTATTCTATGATTCTATGACTGCAGCCCATGAGGGTGGACTTTAACCTATTCTGTAAGCAGGGGAACAGTGTGAGGAGGAAGGAGTGGCAGACACTAACTATTATGAACCTACTGTTACCAATATTACCCAGCCCCCTGCACCACTTGTCTCGGGCAGGAGGTAGAGGAGTCAGGAGTGAAGGAGACAAGTTGAGTCTGGGAAGAAGTGAGGGATGGGGAGTAAATGGTTTTAGGTTTTTGTGTTTCTCAACATATACTCTTAATTGGCAATAAATTAATCTTTCCTAAATTGAGCTTGTTTTGCCCATGACAACAACTAGTGGGTGGTTTCCCTGTCCTTATTTCAACCAGTGAACATTTTCATCTTATTTTCTCCCCCTCTCCTGATGAGGAAGGGTGTGAGAGAACAACTGACTGGGTGTCTGACAGCTGGCCAAAGTAAACCCACTACATCTACATTACTATTGCTTTATATACTAGTGTTAACTAGCTATAAAACTCCTTGGAATTAATACAGACAAGTATTTATATCCAATTGTTCTTGTGTCCAGTGTTATTGAAATAAATCTGGACCCTGAAAGACGGAGAGTAATTTGTGGTTATGTTTTTACTTTTAAATTAACTTCTGAACCTGCATTTCTGACTTCTCTCCCCCTTCACTTTTCCAACCCTATAAATGCTCCAGGCTAGCTTTGGCAAGTATGCAATGATAACAGGCAGGCAAAATTTGACCTTCCAGCCATTGCATGACAGACATTACTACAAAGTCTAATTATATATAAGCATCATGATAAATACATACAGAAGAAGTATTTTGTTTTACTTGGCACATATGGATGAAACTTAAAGGAGTCTGAAACATTTTTGAAAAGAGAAATCATTCTTAGCGTTTTTTTGGGTTTGGGTTGTGTTTTTTTTTTCTGAAAATGTTCATGGTTTAATTGTTGGGAATGGAAATAATAAAAAAATGCCATCCTGGACACAGTCATAGAGGCTCATCTAGGCTGAGAAAAGAAATTGTTTTATCAGTTTACTATATACTTAATTCCTACCACCCACCTCTGAGGATCTTGGGGATATTTAATTTATAAAATTGAATTTCCTGTAGAAAATTCTGTCTAATCACACACAGTTCTTCAGTCTTACATAAGAGACAGTTTATGTTTTCAATGATTAACCCTCTTTAACTGTGGAATATTAGCATAAACCTGAGAAGACAAGGTATGGGACCCTAATCTCAATTCATTTAAATATAAAGACAGATTATGAAGTCACTTTTACTCAAGGGCTATTCTAAACAGTTGCATGTTTCAGGTACTTGGTCCTCATTTCAGATTTGCCAAAATTGTTCTGTCATCTAGAGGATTTTGGAGCGTAAAAGTCACATCAACAGGGAGTCTCAGTTAAGATGATTTTAAAAGCAGTTCATAGTACCTGTCCTTTGCAAATCTTCACAATTGTACCAAAAAAAAGGTGGCTTAAGATCTTTACTTGAAATGTACTGCAATATCCACATGCAATCTCCCCTTTGGATAGACTGTTCTCTTTGCATTGCATCTATCTAGGTGAAATGTAAATACAATATGCATATATTTATATGCAACATGTGAAATCTCTATGCATGACAGCTCAAACCAGTTCGATGTCTGCATTCCCATCACATATTATCAGCCATTAGCTTGAAAACGAGCAAAACTGTAGGAATCCAATAAAAGGCATGAAGTGCCTTTAATTTTGAACTCATTTGAAATATGTTTTACATTACCCTGGTATTTTTAATATATTTTTCCATTAAAACACCCATAACAGCACATCATTATTTGACAAGTTGAAATGCGTAAATAGACTATGATAGTGCAATAATAACAACTACTGAAATGTTTAAATTATTTAAGTTAAATTTTCCAATGAGAATTGGAGGCAGATCGAAATTTTAATGCTGAAACTGCTCTGGTTGGCACCATAGGGAAACAAGAATGAAAAAGCCGGAGACCGCAATCAGAAGCTCAGACTGGTTATCAGGTAAAGATAACCAAGAAATAGTTTGGACAGGATTCCCACTACACTTTTTACTTCCTAGGTCCAGTCATTTCAAATCAAGCCCTTGTTAATGTAGCCAATATTTCTCTTTTGTACAGCCAGCAGGGCTTACTTTCCTTGCATTGCCAACTGCACATCAGTCATGCCCAACTATTCTAATCCAGATTAATTTTTCCATCTATACCACTTTTTAAACTTACATAATAATTCTAAGGCACTATATATTGCAATTGTTCTTATAGCTTTTCAAAATAACTTCTCAACAATTCATCCAGCAAGCAAGAACCGCATAACAAATAACTTCTTTATTACTGATGTATGATCATATACCTCATCATGGTAAAAAATAACATTCTCATAACTGGATAATAAGCAAATAATATTGTACTAGTGCTGCATCCTCTATATTAATAAATATTTCCTTGAATTTTGCAACACATTCACATGTATCAGTGAAGATCTGATTGGTGATTTGGAAGAAAAATAGCATAAGACAAAAAATATTCCCATTGATGAACTAGCTAATGGCTTTTTCCTCATTCTGTTTTGGGATATATTATCTAAACACATTCAATCCACTTGATATGTGCTATTTTATCTTCATACCTTTCCAGATTCCCAATAAAAATGTCTAATAACTACAATGCACTAAAACATGTAATTATCATTGTGTTAATAACATATAAACAAATTTGTAATCCCTAGCATTTCAGTAAAATTATATACAGCCAGTTTAGTGCAATCAGTTTTCCATGAACTCATATAAAACCTGCATACAGTTTATTTGCATGACAGAACTTTAATTTTGTATGACAGAACTTTTGAATTTATTTGTATGACAGAACTTTAAAACTTCAAAGCATTAAAATAACCTGTATCTAGTATAAGTCTTCATGCAACACTTTCCACATAAACAGTGATGTAGGGTTTTATCCATCCTGATATCTACTGGAAGGACAACACAGTAGGGCACAAAAACTAGATTTCTAAAGTGCACTGATGACAGCTTCCTGACATAGATGTCTGAGGAGCCAACACAGGTGATGGAGGAGAGAAGGTAGTTTGCTGTGTCTCATTCTTACAAAAAGGAGCAGCTAATTGTAACACGAAAGCTGGGGGCAGCTTTGGTGCAGTGACCAGTGAGTCCAAGATCCTAAGAGGAGGGAGCAGGGCAAAATGAAGGACCACAGCCCTGGATTTTAGGAGGGAAACCTTTAGCCTTAATTCATCAGCACTGCATTCAAGGTGAAGCCCAGCACAACTTGCAGATAAAAAGAGAAAGACCAGTTACTTGATAATTAATACAACAGAGAAAAATCTGTTCTATAAATTTCACTAAATATTTAAGAAGATGAAGCAGGGCAAAGAAAAGTTACCTTGAATATAAATAAACATATAAATTAGATCACAAGGGACTTAAAACTATTAAATTCTTTAAAATTGTGCTAATTTGAGCCAACAGTGATCCCTGACAACAGAAAGGAACTATTGTGAAGCCATGTAGACTGTATCTAATCACCTTTATTTAAAATTTAGATAGAACAGTATTTCAAAAGTAATAAGTCAAGCAAATTAAAGATAAATATAAGACTGCTGGTAAGCAAGCTAACAATGTAATGAGTTGTAATGGAATGCTTTGTTGACTTTTGTTGACAAAACTTAGAGGTAAAGGCTACAATTTTTATATTACGTTGCTGGTCACTGAAGTTTTAGAAATGTAGGGAGAAAATTCATATTTTTAATTATATGCTCGCTGCTACCCTTTTTTTATTCCTACAAGCTATAAAAAAATGTTTCATTTGAATGTCACATGTCTTTATAGAGCTGGTGTTATGTGAAACAGCACATCATGTTTTACTCTCACCCAGATTATTAGATAGTAGAAAGCATAGATTACTATTGATTATCTACAGTAATTGTGCTAACATTCATCATTCAAACCAAAGGAGAAAAATTGAATGTATCTACTGAAGTCAGTGGGCTGTTGATCAGCAGATTTAATTCACTATGTTCAAAAAAGTAAAGTTATATGAGAAAAACATATTCTATCTTGACTACTATAATGCTTGTTTTAGGAGTTATAAATAATCTATCCTCTCACACAGATGTCAGAGGCAGATGGACACTACAGATGTCTACAAGTTACAGAAAGTAGGTTGGGTTCACTGTAGAGCCCTCCTCCAAAGCGGGGAGATCTGTAAACTATAGTCAGTCCAGTAACATGTACTTGTTGATCCATCATATGGATGAATTGTATACCAGACATCAAGAGCAAATAATAGTGCACTTTTGATAAAATAAATCAAACCATTCTAAAGGCAGAAAAGGGTCTGTGCAAGGAGGGAGGATTCTGCAATGTAGAGATACCTGTAGTGCATTTGTTTTCCATTTGTTCCTTATTCACTAGAATTTCATGATGATTTTAGTAATTATCACAATCAATTACTTCCAAGTATCAGAACACGAAGAGGGCCATTAGAACCACATACAAATTAGACTGTATAATCAACAACAATGCAGGCTTAAAGTAATCCACAGTGTACTCATAATTACTCATGATTAATATACATTTCAAAGAATAATTATTTGTCAATGTTATACTAATATGCTAGGAGGTTTTTGCTGATCTTTAAATTGCTATCATTATAATGTCTGAAATCATATACATATATACCTTTTTAACACGTTTCTACAAATGAAATTTAAATGTTACGTAGTGTGTACAGACTTTTGAAGTGCTTAGTTTTACAGGGCACATTATAACCACATACATTATGCATTTTGCTTCCAAATACGCATTTTTATGAGAGTCTGCACAGCCGTTAACTGTTTTTCTCCTATAGCTTATACTCTGGTAATAAAGAGTCTGATAAAAATATGTACTTTGTGTTTCAGTTCTAAAGGATACAGCTACTGAAGGAAACAGATTTATAGAAGTCATATAGAAACTTCATAGCAACTATGTAGAGTATATCCTATAACAGTAAAACCCAAAGCCTGAAAGACCCACTACCCAATAGGCCCTTTATAACATTTGTCTTTGCCTGAGCATTCTCAGGATATTTTTACATCATCAGAGAGGACTACCAGGAAATGATCATAAAGCAAAACACTTGGGAGGTACAGTTGTCAACATCTCCTTTAGTTTAAAACATCTTCCTGCTGACCCACAAGGTAAAATCTCACAAGCTCACAGGCAACAAAAAGTGAAACAGGAAAAAAAAAATCATTAAGAAAACACATTGGCATTCATTTTTTCCCATGTTTTTCGTGCACACAATTTTCATAAAACTGGAGGTCCATCCGGAGTTTTGAATAACTATGTTAAGCTTCAGCCAGCTAACTAAAAGTACTGTAGTTTAATGTAAACACATGAAATGCACCTCCCACTTATAGTTAGTACAGGCAGACAAAAGTAGAGTACCTACATTAGTCAGAGATCAGACTACCAGGTCTGCCCTGTACTGTGACATCTTAATATGTTGATTAAGCTGTAAGGCATTCTTTATTAATTATGAAAGGAAATAAAAGTCTTGATATATTCCTGAACTTGCCTAGTTTAATGTAATCCTTCTATACAGTCAGTGCAGGACATTTTACCTGCAGTAAAATCTGGATTTCACTGATCACTCCAGTAAGAAGTAAGCTGAATTATTTCCTCAGCAATCAGTTCTCATGGAAACAAATTCTCCTAAATGTACCAACCTAGAAAAATCGAAAGTAATGCAATTGAACATTGATTTTACTTTATGTCTATGCAGACACCAGGCAAAAATTTGAGAAAGACGTTAGGCTAAGTTAAGAAAAAATCAAGATTAAAGTGTCTCAGTCTGTCTTTATTTTAGCCAAATAAAGTTTATTCATTATATTTGCTCCATAAATCTCATTGCTGAAGCATTTCTCTTATAAAAACAAAACAAAACAAAACAGCAACCCAACATTTTCAGATACTTATGTGAATGACTGCAGTGATAATCTTTCCAGAATTAATACACTTGAATTGAATAAAATTTTAATTAAAACATTTCTACAAGCATATTACAACTGTTTAAAATGTGGTTCTCAATGTAACCTGGATGTTTTCCTGTTAACTGTGGAGAATGAAGCAGCAGAACAAAGTTAGAAATAATGTTTAAAGTACTGACTCAATTTAGACATCATTTTGGAAAAGCAAAGCATTCATACTTTACTAAATTACCTCTCACCATCTAAATTTTTCTTCCTTAACTGGTCCAAAAAGGCCTCTAGTCAGGGAGTAGTAGACTTAGCCAATGATAAAAGCATCATCTTGCATGTCTTTCTCCCACGCCAGGTTTGGTATCCTCACTGCACATCTGCTTTAGTGAGTTTCTTGAACTTGGCTCTCCATCAACACTACTTGGATCCTCCAGTCACAATGTGTTTAAAAAAACCTTTAGTCCGATATTGCCAATATGTACTTACTGACACAGGATGAGCCATGTGTTTAATCAAAAAAATAATTATTTGATTCACAGGCTAGGAGAGACTGAACAGGGCAAATACACTTCAGGGGAATAATTTATACCTATACTGATGGTGGAGCTGCTAACAGGGAAACCCTTGAAAGACACCTGAACCTAGATATTTCTCTGTATTTCACATGAATAAATTATGAAACACTCTGAAAAGAATTACATATGCCCACTTTTCATATGCAGGAATGTTTTTTGAAAGCAAATATTTCTGTCATATTCAGGGAAAAAAATGTAGCCATTTAGGATATCTCCTTAGGTAGCTGCTTTTAATGGTTCTAAAACACAAAACCTTTTGCTTACATGTGCACAGGGCCTTCCAACTATGCCAACAACAGGTATATCATCAGAACTTGACGAAAATCAGTTTCCTCAAAAGTTGACAAAATGAATACTGGAAATTTAGCAGTAAAAATGTGACAGAACTCTTGTCTTGATACAGCATAATTAGCCTGTTAGAAGCAGAAATAAGGTTCTTTGGCAGGCAGGAAATTTTAAGCCAAATATCAAGAATAGAGCAGTTGTAAGGAGATTAAAAGTGCTTCCATTATATCCTTTGAGCAGCAAGAACTTTCTGGGTTTTATTTTTCAAGACTGTATTTGAATTTTGTATTTGAATATTTTGCATTTGAATTTGTAATACGGACATTTCAGAATGCTTACAATGATGAATACACAATTCCTAAACATTCTCAATATCCCAAGAAACTGTTAATCAGAATTTGTCGAAAGTACAAAAATTATAAAAGGTGCCAGATAACAGCATTCTAATGAGATTAATATTAAAAATAGAACCAAATGCTAAGGAACTTAATACCATATTCATATGATACAAGAAATGCTGAGGTTTTTACCTAAAGATCTGTTCAATGAACTCGTCATTTATAGTAAGAAAAAATATTAATAGAGAGCCATTAGATTTTCCTTCTTTACCATTATCTTTTTACACCTTTAATAATTTTTGTTACTTACTACTAATTCTGTATCCACTGAAAGATAAATTCTAAATCATGTTCATTTGCTTTCTGAATCTCCACATCAAATTGCATTAATCACAAATGGAAACAATGAACACATCCTCAAATATTAATGTTTTGAAGCTGATTATTCTATGTTAATAGAAACCGATATCTGTGTTGAAAGTCGTATCTCCCACATTTTCAGACAGTGTTACATCCATTGTGCCGTGGAGGACATTTTACTGATGCTCCTCATTCAGAAGATGGTCTCTTACCATATCCTTAATGAATACAGATGAAAATAATACAGACCACCTTCTCCAAGCAAC
Organism: Lathamus discolor; assembly: GCF_037157495.1. Taxonomy (NCBI): domain Eukaryota; kingdom Metazoa; phylum Chordata; class Aves; order Psittaciformes; family Psittacidae; genus Lathamus; species Lathamus discolor. Next base: position 100,784,979 of record NC_088885.1, on the reverse strand, counting down.
AATCAGTAAGTGTTCAAGAAAAGGTATTGAATGGAGCCCTAACGATACTGAAAAGAGGTAAAACAGAAAAAGATTTGCAAAACTTTTGCAATCCCAATGGGAAATAATGATTATAGTGTTGTGTCTCCACATGAAAAAGGTGACATTTTACCCCACACAGGTGTATTTAATTAACAGAGCAGTCATTTTGGAGACTAATATCCAATTGCCTTATAGCTGACCAACTTCCTTCACAATTTTGCTTACAACAATAATGTTAGAACAAGACTTCTTTCTGTATGAAAACTGTAAAAATAATTTGTTGTGTCACAGCACTAGTCAAAAACATTCATTAATGTTTAGTGCATTTGTCATTTGAACACGACCAACAACTTCAAATGAAAATAATCACATACATAAAACATCTTTCTACATTTAATGTGGACACAAATAATGTATCAGCTAATGCTGAGAGATAAAGTCAACATCATTAATCTAAAAGTTATCTGCAATGAAGGAATAAAATAATAAATAGTTTTGTAATGGAACATCAATCTAAACCCCTTTCTAATTACATTGACGATACAGCAGAGCAACAGTGAGGAAAAATTACTGTTTCTGAAGTTGTACCTCATTATGGCAGACATCTTCTGCCCTGGTACAAACTTTTCTCCACATAGTAAATATACCTTTATCTTCTTTAGAGAAAAATACTTGAAGTAATTCCAAACAGTTGAGATGAGGTCACACATATCAACTTGTGACTGAGTGAGGACAGTTCTGGTTATTGGGGCTGAATCACTTATATTCAGAAGGGCCTGATGGAGTCTTGTCCCTGATATAAGTGGAAACAGGAGCAGTCCCAAGGTCCACTGCACTAGAGTTCTCCAGAAAGCTAAATTACTGAGCACTGAGCCCAATAATTAATCAATTTCTCATTTTAATTAGCTACATTGAAAACATACAAGCTGAACCTTAATTAACATTAATCCTGCATCAAATGCCAATAAGGCTTATCAGTCATAAACAGCAATCAGCAATAAATGAAATTACTTTAGCTGCACATTCTGTCAGCAATGTGAATTTTAGGTTCCCAAAGAATGACTTGAAATCTAAATATGGTCTAGGACTCTGAAATTAAACAAATTCTACTGTTATTCTTTTAAATTACTTGCTACAACCTTGTACATATTACACCGTGCAGATATTGAAGAGAAGACTGAGACATTTGAACTCTTAGACAGCATCTATTTTTCATTATGCAAAATTACTCTAATTCTTTTTATAAAATACCCCCCCCCTTCTTTTTTTTTTCCCTGCAGCCAACAAATAGCTTTTTCTGCTATTTGGCCTAATTATTGGTGTTGTTATATTCATAGATGTACAAGGTCTTTTGACCTTTAAAGGCCAAGAAAACAAAAGCAGAATATCAGCAGTGTTATTCAAAGGCAGGCAGAGTTAGTGTACAAGTAGTGTTATATTGTATCGCAGAAGGGTTAACACCTGTGTCTTTTTTTTTTTTTTATAAAAGCATCATAATTCTCAGATCTACTGGTCCTGAATCCTCAAAGGAAATCTGATCAAGTCCTCTGCAAACCTTTTAAGAGTTTCCCTTCTGCACTGGTCTGACTTGTGGATTTTAAAAAACAATAAAAATATCCTCCACATTTCTCCTAGATTAGCAAGGCAAGCAGCTGCTTTTCTGCTTTCTTCTTGTAAGGATTTTAGTGCTTGTAGAGCTCATGTTAAAGGTTCTGGATGTTATTCTTTATGACTGCATGTGTCAGACATGACATTCAAGAAAAGCCATACCAGACTACATTTTTGCCAGAATCGCGTATTGACAGAATTGTGGGTTGACAGATCATGTTACACCAAAATCATGTTACATACAAAAGGGAACACACCGTATATATGAAGACAAGAATCCATTGTCAGTCCTTCTGATGTTTTAAACATCCAATCAAGTAAATTATCTAATTAATAATGAAAAGCCTATTTAATGGTACCATTCAATAGCTATACAAAACTTTCTTCCCAAATGTTACACTCCTTCTGGATCCTGAGGTAGGCAGTTTCATTCTTCCTGAAGAAAAAAAAAAAAAAAAAAGGATAATTGAGGGTTAAAAGGAGATATCAACACCCTGAGGTCTGCACTGGGAGGAGTCTGATCATGGTGATGGTAGTGGGGTCCTTTTCTTGTCAATCTTGGTGACCATTTGGGTAATTTTTGCATGTTTACTTATCACAGCTTGCTTCCTCCTTGTTGTTCCCAGGTACAGCTTTCACATCACACTGCCCCAGCCCCAATTAGCTGTTGTTTGATACACAGTGACAAACCTAAGTTTGTTACACCTTTTAAAAAACATTGGATTCACAGAGCTTAACACTAAACCAGGTGAGGCTATGGTCACTTGACCACTATGCTGTTACTAAAAATGCTAAAATCAACTCTGGCCAAGGCAGACCTGCATAAATCCTGAGATAGTGCACTCACAGATCAATACAAAATCTATGGCCTTTCCTCAGCAATGGCATAATTATATTACTGAGGCTACAATTGTGAATGTGCTCCTGCCTAGTGCTGCCCAGCGGAAAATAATCTGTCTATACCTACCTGGGGGCACCTCAGAAGAAGTGCATGCAGACTGATGTTTGAAGAAGAACAGTTTTCTTCCCCCCGTATAGTATGAAATTAAATTAATTTAGCAATCCTAAAACTTACTTTGCAAAGGATATTGCACACACCACACAGTTTAAGACTTCATTACCCCAAAATATCAGGAAAAGTCATGAATTCTCTCATGCCCTAAAGATAAAAGTGAAACTCGTGACATTGTGAAAACCTCCCTTGTGAAAATTTAACAGTTTTAACCTTGCATTATCTTCGGAGCAGTTGGCATCGTAAGGATGAGGACAGGACAAAATCAGAAGAAAAATATGCTTCTGTATATTAATGCTTAATCCTCAAAGTGGCTTTCACCTCAACAAAAAATGCAAACAAATAACAGATGGTTTATTTTCCCCTTGAAGAAACGGTCAATATATTTCTGATGTGATATAGATATATAGATATAGAGGTCAGTATCACTATAGATGCAAATAGCTAACACAGAATATTACAATGAGTATTCATTACTCTCAGAAAGTGATCTTTATAAACATTTGTCCATTAATGAGAAGCTTGTATGCATTCTTCTAATGCTCCATGAAAAAATACATTAAAGAATAAAACAAATGGCTTTTTAATGCATAAAGGATTTATATAATACTTTTCATAACTTAGGGAAAAATATTTTGAAGTCATGTTCCCTTTTGTTTCTACTGCCATTTACAAAGATAAGCATTTACTTTTCTCAATTTTTTTTTCATAGTGTAGCCAGTAGGATAAAATGTCATTAAGTTGTTGCTTTGGGATGAATGCAGTCACATAGATTATTTGTCTGCTTGAAGAGATGCAGGTTCTTGAACTGGGATCCAAGAAACAAGAATACAAATAATAAGGAATCAATCATCTTGAAAACTGCTCCAAGTAGTAGTGTGTTTACTACCCTTTAACACAATTAACCATCCTGTCTCTTAATTCTTACATATGGTTAAACACATTTACTATGTGAAGACAAAGTTCCGATGAACAAATACTTTGATTTTTAAAAATTAGAATAACACATTCACATACCACAAAAAGAATGCTAAGTGGACAGTTCAGTTGCAATATTTGAGAAAGACAAAAATTGCAAACAGCTGGTTTCCTTTCCATTTGACTGCACAGAGCAGGGATCACTGTTATTTCCCTGACTGAATTTCTGCCGTTATTATATTTTGTCGTGGTTTAAGACCAGCCAGCAACCCAGAATCACGCAGCCACTCGCTCACTCCCCCTACCTCTTCCTCCCTGAGCTCCTGGATGGATGAGGAGGAGAATCAAAAGAATGTAACTCCCACAGGTTGAGATAAGAGCAGTCCAGTAACTAAGGTATAACACAAACCCATTACTGCTACCAATAATAATAATAATGATAAGGGAAATAACAAGGGAAGAGAATACTACAGCTCACCACCCGCCAACCAACACCCAGCCCAACCTGAGCAGTGATCTAGCCCTTCTGGGTAACTGCCCCCAGTTTATATAGTGGGCATGATGTGCTGTGGTATGGAATACCTCTTTGGCTAGTTAGGGTCAGGTGTCCTGTCTCTGCTTCATCCCAGCTTCCCCTCCTCCATGGCAGAGCTTGAGACTCAGAAAGTCCTTTGTCAGAGTAAGCATTACTGAGCAGCAACTAAAACTGTTGGTGTTATCAGTGCTGTTCCCAGGTTGAAAGTCAAAAACATAGCACTGCACCAGCTACTAAGGGGGAGAAAAACAACTGCTACTGCTGAATCCAGGACATCTTTTATGTCAGTCAAAGTGAGATATATGACTCTAATTCCCTCCTCATTGTTTTCTCACCAAATTTTCCCAAGAAATGCTGAAACTGTAAAGTACAAGTAAATGTATTCTCAAAATAAAAAGTGCATTCAGAGTTAAATTATTTCTGTTGTTTTTACAACTTTTATGGCCAGCAGACCTCAGACATGCCTTTTAATCAATAAAAAAAGACCACAGTTGACCTGTATTTTTTTCTAGGAGTCTTTCTTTGCTAAATAATCTCTCTTATATATATATCATGTCTCTCTTTCAATGAATGTATTTCTTAATTAGAATATATAGCTCTTCGGGTTGAGAAGTTAGAAGGCAATTTACATATAAAAATAAACAAAGATCATTCTAAAGGATGGCAAGTCCTCAAATTGTCATTGTCAGTCAGCTGTAAAATATATAGACTTACCAAGAATGACATGATTATCACATCTTCATTAAGATTAAAATAAGTTCAAATATATACAAACTGGCTTTGGAAATGTAAGATTTTTCTCTTTGATAGCCTTTCAAAATTAAGACTGGAAGTGGCTAGAATATCTTCCTCTTCAAAATATTCCAGCATATGGGAAAATGATAACACCAAGTGTAGGAAATAAATTCAGGATAAATTGTCTTTTCTTTGATATTCCACGCAACTCTAGTTGGGAGAGAGGAATGTTTAGTCAGCGTGAAGGAGACCTCAGTAATTTTATTAGGATATGACAGTAGAATATAATTGTATCTGTTCAAAGATAGGGTGGCTGAAATACATGATGTAATTCATAGTGTTATAAAGCCAGTCTCTTTCACCAACTTACCTTATCAATTCTCTATGTTAAAAAAAAAATAAATAAAAAGCAAAAAAAACAAACATAGAAAAACCTTGCTGATTTCTCCAAAACATCCAAACCCAGCCATACCTGTGTCGCTCAATTTCCACTGACTGTTTTCTCAGCCCTCCTATTCAGTGTGGAGTTACTTGATGTAACTGGAGTTACATCAAGCAGCTGCAGGCAGTGAAGGACAGAAGGCTATTATGGATATACTACCAGCTAGCATAAAAGGTAAATCCAAATGGTAGCTTAAGTTAAAAACTGTAGAGCAGAAGATAGTCAACAGCCAAAAATCCAAGACAGATGGTAATAAAAATCATGATAAATACAGGAATTGTGGGGAAGGAGATGGAACATTATTATTCCATCACAAAGATGCCTATAGTGCACTCTATATGAGAAAAAATATAGGACAGAATAAAATATCTTGAGTATCAATGTTCCTACTAAGACAAACTTTAATATTAAAGAAGTGACTGATATGGGAAATTGAAATATAATAAAATAGTCTGCAAGTCAGAAAGTTGTTGTCTGGTAAAATAGACTGAGATAGCAAGCCTGAAAAAGTGTTTGTAATTTCAAAGATATGCAAGGGAATGTGGGGAGCAGAGTTTAAAAAAAAAAATTAATAATTTTGATTTATCATAGGTGAGCTTAAAAAACTGATTCAGTTTTCAACATCTGTGCTGTTTGCTGTTTCTTCTCTTCATAGCTCATACATAGGAATAGGCCTCAAAGGCGTTATCTTGAATCTTTTAGTCTATGTGAGTTTCAGTACTGAAATTGTACTGCACAGAAGACACCGTCCTGATGATATGGCTGTATTCTCTGAAACAGAACTTACTAAGGATGAATGTGGAAGCAGGTGAGAAGCCAGCTAGATTTTATCTGCTGGTAAATCTACATGGTAAATTAGCTTTATAAAGCAATGTGATCTCATTGTATTTGCTCATGTACCTCTGCACTCTAAAATGAGATGTCAGGCGCATATCAGATGCCTAAAGCTCAGACCATGCAATTTTGTATGAAAGGCCAATATTTAGTGTTTTAAGCAACTTTTAATTGCAGCAGGAATACACTGATATTGACTGTACCTGAGGCAGACTCTGCTTTCCTAAGTTTAGAAAAATAAAGACATAAAAAAAAATACTTTAAAATGAAACTTGTGCAGCTAACTTGATAATAGCTGATGAAATTAAAAATTTGGTTAAGTGTAACGCAATTAGACTTCAGTAATGTGCTTGACTGGGTACTGCATGACATATTACTAGGAAGCCAGAAGACTAGAAAATCACCGTTGTATGCATAGCACACATTCAGCTCTGAACAACCAGCAAATTTAAAAGTATAATTAATTCCAGACTGAAGACTCCTCAGTAAGCAGGTGTACGCCTTAGAGATCCCACAGGGATCACTTCCTGATTCTGCTCTGTTTATAAGATTGTTAGCAACCAAAACACTATAAAATCCTTACTGGCTAAGTTTCTAAGAACACAAAACCAGAAGAGGATTGATAACAAACAAACAGCAGTCTTCATTTTTCAATCAGGTAGCTAAAAGCAAACTTTTCATGACATTATGGCAAAGTTTAACTTTATTGTAGGAAGTACTTACAGAATTGAGAATGCTGGCAAGCAGTGGCTCTGTAGAAGAATTAAAACTTATGATACAGAGTTTTACTATTTTTAAAAGCTAAGCTCAGCTCTTTGCAATGTTCCCCAAACTTCTAAACAGAGACATATTTCTGTGGAGAAGGACTTGGGGGTCTTAGTCGATGAGAAACATACCATGATCCGGCTTCAGTGTGCGCTCGCAGCCCAGAAAGCCAACTGCATCCTGGGCTGAATCAATAAGAGCATGACCAACAGGAGGAAGGAGGTGATCCTGCCCCTCTACTCTGCTCTTGTGAGACCTCACCTGGAGTATTGTGTGCAGTTCTGGTGCCCTCAACATAAAAAGGACATGGTCCAGAGGAGGGCCACGAGGATGATCAGGGGACTGGAGCACCTCCCATATGAAGATAGGCTGAGAAAGTTGGGACTGTTCAGCCTGGAGAAGAGAAGGCTGCAGGGGGACCTCATAGCAACCTTCTAGTATCTGAAGGGGGGCTATAGGAATGCTGGGGATGGACTCTTCATTAGGGACTGTATGGATAGGGCAAGGGGTAACGAGTTAAACAGGGAAGTTGAGATTGGATATAAGGAAGAAGTTCTTTACTGTGAGGGTGGAGAGGCACTTGAATGAGTTGCCCAAGTTGTGAGTGCTCCATCTTTGGCAGTGTTCAAGGCCAGGCTGGACAGAGCCTTGGGGGGCCTGATTTAGTGTGAGGTGTCCCTGCCCATGGCAGGGGGGGGTGGAACTAGATGATCTCAAGGCCCTTTCCAATGCTAACTATTCTATGAGTCTATGATTCTATGAAATACTTTCAAAAAGATACCTTTTAGTTAAGTCTCAGGTCCCAGACTTAAAAAAGATATTAATTCATAAAAGCCTTATGCCTATTAAAAAGTTAGAGTAGGTCATGGTGGCTCTTCCTTTAACTTAAAAAGGAATTTTTAAAAAAGTAAAAGAAAAACACATGAGTTAGGTTGGTACAGAGCTTTCCTTTCACTTTCCTTTAAACTTCTTTTTTCATGGTACCATAAAAGGAGAGAGGCCCTGTACCATCATTTAGGATTATAATGACGTGTCAACCCACTCAGGCAGTAAGGAAAAAGAAAGGCAGGCAGGCACTGTCTTTTCTTGCTTTAAGAAATAAGCATATTGTTTTTAGAGCCTCTTCTGCAAAGCTGACTTTGGATTTAAATTCTGTTGTTTCTCTTTTCTCCGTGTAATATAACTGAAAGGCTGAACAGTTTATCTTAATTCTGTCTTAACACTTCTGGTTTCACAACCAGCCAGAGAGCAAATGAGCTCTTGCAGATAATTATCCTTCTCAAACCCTTTTGCTTCCTCCAAACTGTTTAAAGCTCTTTCTGTATCACTCTGCTGGTTTTTGCACTGCCCATATACAAAAACATATAGGTGTCGTAGGATCAAGAAAACACTTTAAACTAACCATGCTATTTATACCTTTCCTATCCTCATTTTCTATCACAGTTAGATTATTTTATGACAAATTTCCAAAAATTTAATCCAACTATAAGATGCAAGTATGAATTTTGGACAAATGTTTATCGTTCTTCAACAAAATTCTACATCACACCCAGAAGAACTGCCAGCATTCATGTCCTACCTACTGAACAGAGACAGGCTCAGGAAAAATGAGACATATGTTTTGAAAGAGAAGTATGCAGACAATGCCATACAGCAATAGCAGCACCAAAGTTAGGTTCCAGGTCCTTAGTCCTCCATTATTAAGAACTTGCTGTAGCAAGCTACAAAAATGATGAGTCTAACTTTGCTTTTTCAAATGGGAATACCAATCTTGCACTATGTGGAGTCACGCTTCAGGAATGACCTCTAAAAGACTTTTAATCAGAAATTTAGCTAACCTAATTGTTGCTTGTTAATCAGCATGCCACAGTTCATTTTACATATGTATCTTCAGCCTTCTTGCAGGAGTATACTGCCTGTCCAGTGTTAATTATTATTTATTTGTATTACATTCCTGCCTGCAGCTTCTGTCACAAACTGTGATTCCATTGTAAGCAACACTGTAAAAACACAGAACAACATGGTGCTTATCTAGAACTTCACAAAGAAGTTTAAGGTTTACAAGCTGAGTGTAAGGTGGGATATGGCAGATGGATACAGACTGCCAGGGGACTGCATGGAAATAATGAGTCAGTAATTAGTGCAATGGGGAGCAGTGCTGTAAAATTTGTGGGTGCATTATAGGAAAAGGAAATTCAAGAAAAAATTTAAAGGAAGTAGCTTTGGGGGTGATTCTGACAAAGTCCTGTGAAAAGCAGCAGAGAGAAAAGCTACTAGTTGAACACCATTATCTCTTGGTTGATGAGGCTGAGATTGAAGGCTGATCAGATGGGAGGTTGATATCTATACAGACAATGAAAATAAGTGGGATAATGATTAAGAAAATATTCTATCTTCAATTTCATGCAACAGAAAAGAGTAAGTAGATTATAAGGCAGGAGTCAAAGACAAAATCAAAGAAGAAAACAAGATAAAATTTGTCAAGTCCTGAGACATGGCAGTACTGAAAGTACATCAGTTGATAAGAGTTTTACCTGTAAGACTATCAGCTCAAGCATTAAAAGCTGCCTTTCCCAGGAAATGCATACATAAAAGCTAAAAAACTGGGAGTATACCCCAAGTGCAGAGAATAAATAGTTTGGAGTAGGCAACATGGACTATGTTGATTTTCAGCAGAAGAGCTCAGCACAACTTTGGACTGTTAAGGCAGAAATTATACATACTTAACAGGATTGCATAAATTAATTGGAAGTTATTTTGTGATTGTCTCCAGATGCTATAGTAACTTGGCAATAAAGGCAAGTGATGAAGGGTTTAGTAGCTTTAACAGCTGAGGCAAAGTAGAACAGAAAAAGGCAGAATAATGACTAACATTTGAAACTGATCCTTGCAGAGCAAGGCAATGATGCTTCAGACACATCAAAGTGCCAGATTTTCAGAAATATGTCTCTGTTTAGAAGTCTGGGGAACATTGCAAAGTAAGAGTTGAGCTTAGCTTTTAAGAGTCTTGCCCAATTAAAATGAAGGTTGTATCTTTTTACAGTGGAATTTTTTGGTATTCGTCTTGAAGAGAGAGTGGAAGCTTCCCCATAATTTATGGTAAGTATGAGCTGGTTTAACCTATCTATTTAACTCTGTCTCTCAGACAATGAGAGCCATTCCACACAAAATAAGCAGCAATATTTCTAATGAGACAACAGTGACAGCTCACCTTTAGCTGGGAACCAAAGCTTTGGAGGTTTTGTAAGATATGTGGAAACATGCACACACAGGCACACACAAACACACACACATTCTCCCAGGGTTCTTAAGTGGGTATTGCAACATGCAGAGTTTGACACCAGTCTGCCTAGCAGTAGCATTCACCAGTAAAACAGACCCAGGCATTCTGGACTTTCTTTATCACTGAATATGTTTTAATACCTATGACCTTATTTGTAGCATATGTGGGCTTGTTTCCAGGGGAGTCATTATAAAAAGAAAAGGTTATAAAATGCTGGCAGCTTCTCTAGGTTAACACAATCCTATTAATATATGTATCGCTAAACACATAATGTTGTACTCTATTCTGCTATGTAAGAGGTTGTAAAAATGCTGTTAATTTAGTTTATATAGGAAATAGTGAAGGAAAATTAACTTCCACTGACCTTATCATAAGATACAATTTTATTAAGATCTCTCCATTAGTAATCAAATACTAGTAATCCTCAATACAAGTCGCACATTATAGTGTGTACTGAACATTATAGTGGGATTTGTTTACCACACCAATCTTTTTTTTTTTTTTATTTAACATTAGATATAGTGAACAGAAAGGGAAACTTCATTAACAGCAAAATGTAACTGAGAGCTTGCATCAGCCTAGAATTTATTTGTTTGAAGAACTCTTAAGAAAACAGGATACTGTCGTATTCTAAATTGATGCCTATGCCTATGCCTTTCTACAGAAAGGTGACACCTCTCTACAGCTAAACATCTTCAGAATTAAGCTAAAACACTTTTGCTGTTCTTTAGGAAGTAATTTCTGTTATTGCAAGGGGTTGCTAATTATTTTGTTTCAATACAAATGGGAAACAGCACTTCAAAACCTTGCATCTTTATTCAGAATTGCTGCAGTCAACTATAGGAAATCTGTGGCTTGAGGAACCACAGTGGAGGAAGGTGACTAGCAAATACTGAGAGATGAGCACTAAAGGAATTTTAGATTGGAGAAAGTATTACGGGTTGAGCAATAGACAGAGATTAACTGTCAGTGAAAATCTTTCCCCTGTCCTCTGCTATTTTGCTAACCACCTATAGTAATACTTCATACTGGTCTGTTGACATTTGGCTTTTTTCCAAGGTTGTGCTGTCAGTCTTTCCTGAATCTGCAGGAGTCTGCCAAGAGTTCTGTTATTATACAGTTTAAAGTAAATACACCCCTGAGATGCAGTTAATACTTCAATCTCAAGTTATGAGCTTGAAAAACCTCAGTCTGCATATGATCTGTGGAGGAACTATCAAGAACTTGGCAGAGAATTAAGATGAAGCTCTTAGGTGTACTGAGGCTGCTGCATGTGTTTAGAGCTCCTAGACACCAGGAATCTGAATCTCTGCAGACAGACCCAGCATGCTATAATTTGGGGATGAAAGACTGAATATGGCTTTCTATGCGGCTGCCTCTAATGGAAACCACTGGATGTGAACAACTGGGGTGATAAGAGAGATGGGACTGGACTAGATCAGACAAGGCAAGTACAGATAAAACAGATTGTGGAAAGAACAATCTAGGAGAAATACCAATTGTAAGAAAGAAATGAAAGGAGGGTATTACAATTTTAACTGGAATGCACATTTCTGCAGGCCACAAAAGCAATGACAGCTCCACATTTTCCGATTTGTGGTAATCAACTTTGCCCTGTTCAAATTCTTCTAACCCTGGATTTAAAAGATTACTTTTTTATGCAGAGTTGGTTCATATGATGTTTTGTAGATGCCGATGCCTATAATAAGTAGCTTACAGACTGGTTAAGTATTTCTACTCCAGGATTCCTTCTACACTACAGAAATTACTTTGACAATCCTATCTCTAATTTCTGGACCCCATAATCATTGCGCAAAACTATCTATTTGCTAATGAAGTTGAGTTGCAATCCTTCTAATAGCTGTTACAGTAAAAGCAGTCATAAGGCTTTAGGCTATAGTACTGAAAACAGCTTCTTTTGTTCCCGTAACAGCAGTTCAACCAGCTGCAGCATTGGTTAGAGTGCATTAGTTGCCAAGAACCAGAACCAGGTGCTTATTAGAGCCTTTCTTCTATTCATTAACAGTCTTTAATTGCATTGATTCAGAAGCACCCTTCACTCTCATATAACATTACTTACACCACCATCATAGGGGTGCTGAAACATCACTTTTGAACAACATCAGCATGTTGTATTTTAGCTACACAAAATGGCAAAAAAAAAAGTGAGTCTTCAATAACTAGTGAAGTGATAGACAGACCCTTAGATTTTTCATGTTCCCAAGTGGCAGAGGTTGAAGTTTCAGGCTACAGATGAAATATACATGAAACATTTCTCAGCTAATTATTTGTCAGTATATTAATAAATCACACTAGTCCCTGCAAGGCTATCTAAATTTAGAAGGTTCATGAGATGTAATACATAATTAATACCCTTAGATTGGATGGCTTAAAGGCAAGTGATTTCCTGATTTCATATGAAGTAGAGAGCATTTATCATTGTTGTGCAAGTAAGGAATTGACAGCATGCCTGCTTTTGGGGGCTCTGTATAAAAGTCTCTGTCATTTATTCTTGTCCATGAGTAGAAAACAAAAAATAAAGATGAGCTATATATTTTAAGACTCATGCAGCTTTGTTTAAGCATGTTAAAAGTACAAAACCCAATATGCACACATATGGTAATAAATTGATGATCGATTGTAACATTCAATGGAAGTTTCACAAATTGATATCACAAGATTGTCAGGTCACAAATCTATGTATACAAGTACCCACATGCAAAATTCTCCAATCATTTGTGCATGTGGCTTCATGTTCTCCATTCTCTCCTGCTCTCAAAATGTTCATCCATAGTCTTTTTGGAAGATGATCACAGCCTACCACACTCCACCTCTCTCCCTATTTTGCTCTTTGGCTCTATGTACAGCCCCTTCCCTGGTCACATTCTGTCCTCTTGCATGTTTAATTTCTGAGAAAAATCACCAAGTTCTACAATAATGCTCGCTTTTCCCTCTAGACATGAATTGTCCAATATGAATAGAACATGACCTGAATAAGAAAGCATCCCCTTAATACCAGGCTTCCAAAACCAGAATTCCCTCCTCTCTTTTACACCTTCCCCACTCTCTTGCTGACCACTGTGGACAGCACAATCATACAGACTTTTTCACTGTGGAGAAGAAAAGCAAACCCTTAGCTGGGTTATTTCCCTGAACCTCTGTGACCAAGTTTGTGCTATCATTCATGCGGTATTATTTACACTATTAACTCCCCAAAGCTCCCTTAAGCTCATGGTTTAAAATCTTCTGAAATTCAATGATTAGAAGTGAGTCTGTACTCCTACCTACAAGGATGACCATTTCTATCTTGTCTCTTAGGCCTCACGTGACCCATTCCACTCAGAGTAGTCAGATTGCAAGCAGAAAAAGTATTGAAGAGATGAGGGATTAGAGGTATAATATGAAGTTAATTTTCTATGCTACCAAGACTATAATCAGCGAGAAGGGCAATTAACCCCTTAGAGTTCAAAGAAAAGGAAACAAAAGAGCTAATTCCTCCATAGTGAATATGAATGTGAAATATCTACTTTTGAAACATTTCAAATTACCAAATTCGTATAAATATTTCCCAAAATCTTCCTTCTGTAGTTCAATGCAGCTTTGCCATCACAATTTAGGCTACTCCTTAACTGTGTGGACAGATACACAGACAATATTGAATGTAGACACAGCAGCAACAGACAGGAAGCTCACCTACCTAAAATCCTGTTTCAGTCAGAGATGTAACTTTAGTATGGATCTCACCTTTTAGTTGACCTGACTTCAGTAGCTTTTCCCTGGCTTAAAAATGCACAAATTTATTCCACAAATATTCATAGATTATGCTAATCAGAAGAAATCTGTGTTTTATGGCTGTAACCAAGTCACTTTTATATGTGCTTTTCTTCATTTGCTCCCTACTTTGTATCTCAGCAAGCTTGTGAAAACATCCATATTTTAGGTAGTCAAAAAAAATATTTTCATGCTGCCTCCTTCTTTTTCTGTTTTAAAGGAGCTTTTGCCATATATCTACAAAATTACATTATTCTTTTTATCACCTCCTCTTTGTCTTCTTCAAAACCTATTTGCTCCAGGACATCAAAGAATCTCTAGTAAAACCAGCTATGGCGCTCCATAGGTTTCACAGTTTTCTACTACTCACATAGTGCTTCTGGCTGAATGTAGAGACAAAGACCAAAGAGGGGAACATTGATATGCTCTGTCAAAGATGTCATCTTCAGTACCTCTGCTTAGTATCTTATCTTGCTAGTATTATGGGAGGCAAATTTCTTATCTTTCCTGTCTTCCCATACATATCATAAAGGTCCTCCTTCTTTTCTGCAACTGATTCTACAACTGTGAGAGGGTTTTCTGTAATTCAGTGCTGGTTTTTGTCAGAATTTTCAGAAGGCTCTCTTACAATCTTAGTTTCTAGCATAGTTTTTTTGCAAAGAATACCTTTACCTGTTTCCTTTATTTGGCACTGCAATACCATATTGATTTATTAATTTATTGCATTCTGCATTAATCTTATTGTGATGTAGAGAGTTAAGCCTGCAAACTTAAAGTAAATTTATTTGAAGGGATTAGTTACTGCTGCTTTAATGATATACTAAATGGTTATGTGATTTATGCACCCACCATACACCAAATAAGCATTGAATGCATGGCTGACCAGTATAGAAACAAAGGATAACTTATTAAAAACTTTAGAATTACTTTTATTTTTCTGAAAACACCCATAAGTGTGAAGAAATCTATAATGTCATCACTTGTTTGAATGCAGAATTTCCTATTATGACAATTGCAATAATCACACAGGTCTTGAAGCTTTACATGTTTCATTAAAGCAGAGGGAGAATTTCTCCTTACAAAATTTGAAAGCAGCTTCAAAGATATGTTTTGTAAGCTTATTCCATCTTTATGTTTCAAATCTTGTCAAAATGTCTCTGCTCTAACAGGACAGAGACTTTTTTCTCACTATTGGAAGATTTTGTATGAATGCCATATCACTTGCTCCAAATTGTTCTTGAACATACAAGTGTTTTCAGGTTGATAAAAATAATGATTTTTTTTCTTAATCGGCTAGCACAAACAGTTATCACATTTTCCAGAGTACTGAATTTTATTTTTATCTCGCTTCTGTGGTTTAACTGTTTAGATTTTACTGCAGCACTACAGAAATATTAAGAAACTAGATACTCAGTAATGCTTTCGGAGACATGTCTTTAGAGATATCAGCACCTACAGATGGAATGGTTTACAATTATAGAAGTAGTGTACCTTAACATGATGGACTGATCTCTTTGATCTCTCCTCCTCTTTCTGGTTGAATGGTATGATCAGACTCTTCCAAAGTTCTGGTTTAGAGATAGGGGAAAAAAGAATGCTTGCTGTGTTATGCAGTTGAAAAGAGGAAAATTTATTTTAAGGTAGGTTAGTGGTTAACACAGTAAGGAAAGGGTGAGAATAATAACATGGGAACTAAAAAGAATATAAAAGAAATGATAACAGAAATTAAGATATTTTGGGTTGGATTTTTGTACTGAGGCAAAGCATGTAAATCTTTTCAAATAGTTTATATGTGACTTGTGTTTTCATCTTACTGAACTGTTCAGGAGCATTCAGATAAGCATTAAAATGAATGTATTGTTTAACAACAACCACGGACTATTTTCCCTATTTGAAACAGATCTCCAAAACAAGCAACATAATCAAGGAGACAGTGGATCATGGAAATGCAGAAATTCCTCCACTCACTTGTTCCAGTGTCCTGCATCATATTGCCCAATTTCATCCATGACTGCGAAAAGAAGATAGTCATGAGTGTTTCACAATGACAGTCTGTAAGGTATCTTTTAAGTTACAGCGGTGATAAAAAATTATTATTTACTTTTCTTTAGGTCACTTCATAACTTTCTAATAGTGAAACTGTATACTGGGTTATACATAGAACAGCTAAGCAACTTAGGGAAATAAAACCACCTGTGAATTTAGTAGTTGTAAAATTCTTGTATTAAAAATGTGAAGGTTTATTTTTTTAATTCAATTTATTATTGAATGTGTGTGTGCTTTAATTTCCTTATTAGTTTCGGTCTCATTTGATTTATAGTTTCAGATTCATAGTCAGTACCAGGTGCCTGCCTGGAAAGCAAATCCTATCATTGTTCTCAGAATTTTTTAGAGAAAGAAAAGGCTGTCTTGTACAGATGTTTCATTTAGTTTTCCTTTTGTTAATCTGATATCAATGATATATTTGGTCCTGGAGCCAAAATTAAGATGTGCACAGTAAGAGTAAGACTGGTGGCCCTCACGTGAAACATATTTTGTAGTATATCCCTACAAAAAAGTAGGGAGAGAAAGGAACCTCTCACAGTTCTTACACTCCCAAGCAGCTAATAGGGGGCCTTTGAGGATAAACATTTTTTTGTCATGTTGGTACATATAAATGTGGTTCAGAGGCTGCCAGGAAGGCTCCATATGTGGGCTCTTTGTAGTGGGCTCCCAAGACCTCTGGGGATGGCTGCACCCCTGGCTGCTGCCCAACATTTCAGTAGGAAAAGCAAAATTTGCATTTTATCAAAAAGCCCCTTTACTTTGTCAGACAACCGGGAACTTGTCAGCAGAAGTAAGTCAGAGCATGTGAGCTGCTGCCAGGTGGCTTCATGCCACTTCCAGGGAACTTTCCTAGATTCCTGGGCTAATATAGCTGAAAATGATAACCACAATGACTCTTGCTTTGCAGCTTTACTGTAACTAGGCTATCCACTAGCCTAAATGTTCTGTATCCACATTTTTGTCATAACTTCTAGGACAAATACACAAATAAATGGATATCTAAATACCCTCAGGTGATATACAGTAGTTTTCTCATTTTGCTGGGAGATGTAGAGGGACATCAAGCCACTTGTTGCATTTCATGCAAAAGACCTGTATCACAGACAGATATTTATGCCAGAAACCTCACTGACTGTCAGCCTGAAATGAGCACTTGAAGATTTTACATGGTGGTAATGACAACCAGCATAGTGGCTTTGAATCCTTATCACAGTAATTCCAGAAGAAACCATCCCACAGAAACAGCATTGCTTGCCCAGTAGAGAAGGAAATGTTGTCCTTGCCTACATTTTCTTTCTCTGTATCCTTAAAATCTTGTCAGAGGGCATACTAATTCTTCTCAAATAAATACATCAGGACTAGGCAATGAAATCTCTCCATTAGCAAGACCAATATATGCAATATTAACAAAAAGCTCTATAAAATATTTTAACAATCATAGCTTAAGAAATGGAAATAATCAAGCTTTTTGTTATTACTGGCTCCAAGCAAGAACATTGTTCACTCTTAGTGTGCTATCCCAAAGAAAGCTTCTAATAAAACTGGTGCCTTAGGACATATCAGAGCTAGTTCAAGCTGGGAAACACAGTCAATTCAACCCAGTACTGAAGTTGAGCTTTCAGCTGGTTTAGAATACAAGCAAATAAAACTTACACCTGATTAGGGTGTGGGTCATACCTAAGTGAAGTACCGTGTAAGTTTGTCTTCCTAGAATATATAATATATCCATATTCTTCCTGAGGTGTATTGTCCAGCCTCTTGCATCTTTTTCAGACTTATAATTCTTCCTAAACTCTCTAATCTTCCTCCCTGCTAGTTTCTAAATTCCTCCAAGTAAATGCTGCATATTGTGAGTTATTTCTGTCTTTCACAACACAGAGTTTATTTTATCCACACTTTTTAATCTAGTATTTTTTGCTTCAGGCTGAAATTCCTGTGTTCTTCCTGCCAACTGCAGCTTTTTAAACATAAGGCTGCTTGTGCATGCCTACAATGAGGCAGGAGCAAGCTATAAATAAAGAGGATTGTATTCAGACACATTCAACAAATAAACCAGATATAAAGAAGACAAAATTACACAGCAAGCATTTAAAAATGTATTTCAAAATAAATCTGAAAGCTAGAAAACAGTGAGTCGTTAATGTGTCATTAGAAATAAGACTCTTAAACTTTCAAAAATATATAGTATTATGAGAGGCATTCAAAATTTTCAACTTAATTAATTTAGAACTACATCTTCATACTAGCCTGCCTTTTGCCTCTATCTCTGCTTGCATAAAATCTCTCAGATAGGACTGACTGCAAAATATGCTGTCATTCTGGTAAATCGTAAGTGTCATAAATGCTAAGCACACTCAGGTACTACGAGTGAGTAAATCTTAGAAATAGTTTCCCCCCTCTCATGGATTACAGAAATACCATATCCAAATGCTTATGAATACAGAATTAGAGACAATGATCACCTTTTATAATTATCTTTGATGTGATGCAAACTGGTATAAGGTAGCAAAAAAAGAAAACATACTCTCTCTGCAGTTTAATCTACTGGTATAAAAGACACTGTCTAAGTTAACGTATCCTGTTGTTGCTGTCTATGTCTGCTTGCTTGTATTTTGTAATTTATATAACTATATTAACATACATTTTTAATTAGCTGTTAGGACAACTTTACCACATGCGCAGATTCTTCTGCTACCAGGGCATGCAGGAACTGAATTTTCTCTACCTTCATACTAAAAAGTTGTGTGCTTCTATATTACAAACCCATGATTTTGATAACAAATTTCAACTATAGGCATATCTTGAACAAGATATCATCTATGTGTTTAGATGAGCTGTTATTCCTTATAGTTCAATTTCCTGTAATGACACTTCATGTAACCCAAATGCTATAGTAGTAGCTTTTCAGGTAGATACCCACTAGTAATTGAAAAAGCAACCATTTGGTTTAAAAATGAGAATTTTAAGTTGTCACCTGCAGAATATGCATGGGTTATTTGATCCTATCCATTATTCATTTGCTGAACATCTCTCATTTTTACTAGGAGAGACGACCAGAACCATACACCCTGCTTTTATTTAGACTTTGATATAAAATACCTAATTTCTGGCACAACTAATCACAACCTCTCTAGAAATTAGGTGTTACTTCTTTTTCTTTCCATGGGGCTTCATTTCTGCATGGAACAAAATATTGTTCAGACCAATATTTGCTGAATAGCATTTTGGTTGCTGAGTAGCGTCTCATTACAAAGCTAAGCTTCTTACAGAATTTTTGTTGTTCTTAAAAACACATTTCACGATCTTAATGATGCTAAGCCATGTGTACAAGGATAGATGGCTGTAAGAATATCTATCTGAGGAGTACAATAGCTTTCAATTAGACTAGGTCCACTGACTATGGATATCAAAGCAGATCACAACATCCACTTAAGTAAGCAGATGTCTCAAAGGCCATCATGTAGATGAGAATGCAAGGCTCAGAGACAGGCAGACAATCACTGCTCATGTCAGAAGCCAAGAAAGCAGAACCCAGGTGCCTGAAATTTCCTTTTCATGCTTTTAAGTATCAATATTATAAAACTAGGGACATCTTATGGAAATATTATGAAATTGTCTTTCATAAATTTAAGTACATATTAAACACTGGTGTGTGGGAGAACACAACTCTATCCTTCTTAACAACCACATGTATTTCTTCATTGCAGAATATACAAGTAGAGTTGCTATATACAACTTTTACTAAAAACTCTTATAGTATCTAGTATTCAAATCAGAAAATTATTTTCTGGCAATAGAAAGGTGCCATTCAAGCTGTGGACAAATATGTATCTCATCAGCTGAATGCACGTGCACTACTGGCACATCACCAAGGTTTGATATTTGACATGAAAAAAGATGGTTTTTATTGACATCAGTTGCAAATGGCAGGCATTGCAGCTACTGTGAAAACAATCTATTGTATAGGCTTTCTTCTACTGGATGGGTGCAACTACACCATTTTTCACTCGTCCTTTTAATTAATTACATAGTAATCTTTTCACCATACTCTTCAGATCAGAAACTTCCTGTGGTACCTTCAGAGTCTCATCAAAGTCAATAGCTCTGGGAAGTGAAACATGGAATTTGCTAGTTAATGTATAGATGAAAATTATAACAAATGTATATAAAGAATTACAAAATTGTAATGTAATATAAACTCAGAGACAACAGTAAATACATCTTGATTAAATAATTCCTTAGTACTCTTACACTTTATGTTCCTTTAAGCACAGATGAGCTCAAAATCCCTGAAACGCAGGTTGGTGTCTTACAGAACCAGAACAACTCATTCACTAAGTAAACAGGAAGCAAAAGAGACAGCTTGTGTAAAGTATTTCAGGCCTACAATTTCATTCAGTTCTAAAATCAATAAACCATTGACCTAATAGCTCTTATTAATTTTCCACTTTTTTTTAATGGTTTATTAATTTTGGACATTAGAGAAACACCTGCCACACCACTTTCTCTCCATCTGCAGGTCAGCGTTGATATTGATATGAGAGCACTGCTTACTGTTTATCACAAGTAACTTAGTGCTTCCTTGCTCAAATCATAGTTGGAGTTCATAATAGCATAATTTTTTTTTTCACTCACTCCTTTGTTTAGTGACTTCATATAAAAATGCAATTCCTTTCCCCAGGAAATCAAACCAGACTGTATTCATACTTGCAATCCAACACAAACAAAAGAAAATTAACAAAGTCACCTAAACTTGGATCTCACCAGGCTTCCTTCTTCCAGTTACAGGGGTTCAGGACCTCCAGATCACTGCTTGGTGTGGTGCCTGGGATGCCCCACAATAAAAGGGACATTGCTCGGGAAGTTCCCAGGCAGACTTGATAGTCATCCAGCTGAAGTGTAACACTTCCAAAGAAATTCTCTCATCCCTGAAACTAATATGTCCTCAGTCTAGGGACAGTCTCTTTTGTTCGTGTTTGTATTGAATTCCCAGAGAGATATATCTACCCTGTTAGCATAAAATATGTGATTATAACAAAAATACTTCATACAAATGATCATCACTCTCTACCCAGACTGTCTACTGAAAAGGGAAGAAGTTTGCCTTTTTTTCCTTCCACCTCTTTGTAGCAGAATTCCTTTCTGAATCACAGTCTTACTAAAATCTATCCATTTATTTTCTTTTGTCATATTGAAATAGTATTAAATTTTTACATAAATTATTATTATCCACAATATTCCTATCTACTGAAAACAAAGAAAGCATTTCTATTGATGATTCAGTGCAATGCAGAATGGCTTTGTACAAAATCTTTTATGCAGCATTTTTTTTTTTTCATGTGATAATATTTTACATGAGCTCAATATTTTGAATTCAGCTGAGGAATCACTTTGCTATTTATTCAATAGTTTTCTATTTCCTTTAAGGAACAAAAGCTTTTTCCTGTTTTCATGATTTAATACCAATAAATTCCACTTCTACTAAATACAGTATAATCCACAAAGCCCAGTGGTGAAACCATTTATTTTGTGTCCTGAAGACAGCAGTCTAGTCTCAAAAAAAAAAAAAGTGTATCCTTAGTACCGCTTTTGCTCTCAGCACAAAGTCAGCTGAGATCAGTTTAGAACTTTCTAATTAGATATGCTATCATGATATCAAAATTAATTCTGGAATATTTTCTGGGGAAAAAAAAAAGAAACCTTTGTGCCTTCTCTTGGAGAGCAATCACAGTTCAGGGTGTATCTCGCTGCTCTGCTGTGAATGTAACTCAAAGCAAGTAAGAAAGGAGAGCGTTGCCATGGTCCAAATAACACCAACACACACACACACATACAAATTTTTCTGCTCCTAGACTTTCAAGACATTTGAGTTTGCAAAAGCACAATAACAATACCAGATAAATAAATAAATATTTTGCACTAAATCTAGTGTGATACTAGATTTATACAGCTTTTCTACAGCTTGATGGGGATAGAAGTAGTCCAAAGGAAAATACTGTTGTAACATTATAGCCTTACTATACTACAAGTCCCCATACTTTTACGTTTCTCTGATAAAGGGAAAGAGGTAAGAAAGAAAGGATAAAGTTCTTAAAATCTCAAATGTTTCTTATTATTTCAAATAAGTTCTCTTCTGGATAGGTGTTTTCCAAAGTAATGTTTCCTGCCAAATACATATTCATACCCCACTGCTCCAAATTTTTAGGTATATTTTCATTGCATAGGTACACCAATCATTTTTTTGACTGGAACCAGAAAGAGTGTTGAACAACCATTAGCCTGCTGTTCAGGGAACTCAAACTATATAGTAGCTTTTCTGAATGAATAGTGTTGCACCACTCATTTTCCCAAAAGCTCACATTCAGACATGATTTTTGCCTTTAGCCTTTAGCTTACCTAGGTAATTTTTGCTTCTGAAAAGATTCCAAGTGTACTAATGGAATGTTTTGGTATGCCCTACCAACAATGGATCTTTAATTTCAAATTGCTTAAAAGAAGGCAGGGAAGAAGAGTTTGAGGCAGCAAGGTGTGTGGAGGAAAGGCAATGCTAATAGAGACTCTTTATGCTCTTTCATAAAGCCTTTCTACTGCATGAAGCTTATGGAGAAGCAGTACATCAGAATAGTGGTGAACTTTTATATGGACAATGGACAATATCACTGTCCCAGTAATCTAGACAGCAAGTGGTCTTTTTTGCCACATGAAATGGAAATGAGTAAATATACAAGGGGCCCCCCACGCCAAGAAGCATCCTTTAAAAGTTGCATTGAAACTATATAGAAAGAGATAATAGAAGAGAAATTGAAAGAGATATGAGACTTCTAATTCAACAAAAATCTGTGTTGTTAAAAAAAAAAGGTCTTTAGGTCCGAAACACTACAGGTTCAAACTACAGGATTGAAAGTTATGCCTAAAGGGAAAAAAAAAGGAAAAATTTTTAAATTAAATCATGTAATGACATCTTCATTGTAGCAGGCCCTAAACCACTAAATCAAATCCATCCCCTAAACATTATTCATTCTCCAGCAGAGCAACATCAGAAAACAGAAAAATATCAGAGACAGAGGAAAGTAGGAAGGAAGAATATTGTTTGTGCTATATTGCTAATTGTTAGTGAGGCTGAAAGAAAAGTTCTGAGTGGAACAAAACCTTAAGACATACACAAGCATTTATTAACTGCGTGGTACTAAGTACTCAAGTACATAAGCTTGCATTCATATATATTTGTTCATATCAGGTTTCCCATATAAGATGTTAAAGGTATCGCTAAGAGGCTGTTTTACTATTTCATTGCTTATGAAATTCATGCTTATTGTACATGTCTATTCTATTGAGTTCTGCTGTAAATAGGTTGTTGATTTTCTGTATGTACTTTGTTTAGGGAAATTCCACAATAATACACTAAAATCTAAGACTTTCAGATCTTCAATTTCTTCTGAGACACTAAAATTTTATATTTATACATAATACTTTTATCTTTTCATTAAAACTTGCCTAATTTATTATACCCTTACATTATTTCAACAGGATTTTTTGCGGTCTGTAGCATCCTCATATTTCTTTCTTTTTTTTTTTTCATTTTTTCCCCTTCTTTTCCCTTTTATATTTTTCCCCTTTCCTTTCTTTTTTCTTCTTTTCCTTTCTTTTTCTTTTCTTGGTATTTCTGTCTTACAACATAGGCTATTTCATAGGTCACATCTGGAGGCAGATGGCATTTGAAACTGAAATGAGCAAAACTGGTATGTTGAGCTCAAAAATGAGCTGAGTTCGTATACAATTTGCACCTGTGAGCAGGTATGTGGTAAAGTCATTCAAGACGGTCAACGCCAATAAATCATATTTGAGATCCAACATCTGCTCACTCTCAACAAATGACTACATAGAATCTGCTCCTTTACACCATGTGAAATCTTGAAAATTGATATTATGCAGGTTCCAGAGATCTAATGTGCTTCAATCCCTATTAAAACAAATGTTAGCTTCTATTTCTTTACACTGAACTTTACAGTTCTTTGCAGGCTTTTTTTTATTTTTTCCCCTTAGATTTGATCTTTCCATTCTACCCTTTAAAACTGCTTAAAGTCTCCAATGAGCTATTTTATTCTCAGACTCTGCCTTTCATTAATCTTTACCTGTCAGCTGCATTCAGCTGGATATGCTCCTAGATTCTGGTTATAACATCTGTGCTGGTTCTTTTCCCATTTCTCAGGTTAACATTTTTTTTAATAGATACTTGTCATTTCCTTATCCAATATTCTTAGATCTCCTGTGATCTTTCACTATGCTCAGGAATAAAACCCAACATATTGACAAGAGGAGTACGTATTGAGAGAGATGGAGAATATCTAATCCAATTAGGTTAAATTCTCTCTGTTCATGATTTAGATTCATGCAGAAAGGGGTAAACTGGTTTTTAAGAGGTACCAATCTCTTTAAAAGAAGTGAAACAAGGACAAATCACAGTACACATGGTCTCTTTACAGTGTTTAACAATGAAAGACATTTCAACAATTAATAACAAGATTTTATCTACCCCACATATGTCTCCATGCTCTGGTCCACTTGAAACTTAAATTAGTCTTCATTAAATTAGGCTTCACTTAAATTAGGCTTCATCCTACCCAGTTTAGTTAGGTGATGATTACATATCATTTATTTCCAGTGACTATTTTTGTTTAGAGTTTCTACTCATTTTCAAGCACTCTGGAGAAAGCAGCAGAATTTTACCACCACAGGTGTTTAAACAAGCAACATATTGGATTAGACTATGGGTGTGAAGGTTTTAACAAAGTGCATTTATTGTTCTTCAAAGAAAAAAAAGTTAATATCATAACCTGCTTCATAAATTACCAAAATGAATAAGGTAAACAAACTCTTTATTTATATATTTATAAGTATCCTCCCCCCCCCGAAAAGAAATGAGTTATTAATAACATACCATAAAATCACAGAAATGCAGATACTCACTCAATTGACCAGGCAACAGAACTTTCAACTTAGAGATGATCATGCTGAGTGCATTTTACCTGGTTCTCAGCTATTTTCTATCCCAGGAGAGTAGTACAGCAATAAAATTATCAGGCATTTCTGTATAGGGAATTCCCACTGAACTCTGTTCACATGTATAATAAATAAATGATCTTTATTTCCCAAATAAACCTCTTAAATATAAACCTCCGCAGTAATTTTTGTAGCTTTTAGTACCCTAGGGGATGATTATTGCTATCATATATATATATAAAAGAATATATCATATATATATATATATATACACACACATATCTATACATATAAAGGAAAACAGTTTCAGCCAGACAGGTAAGAAAGACCCATTCAATATCTAATATCTTCAGAGGTTTTGACCAAATGACATAGAAAATGTCTAAATTAGGTCAGCAGAGAACTTTCTAACCAGCTGCTTATTGATTCTCAAAGCTAGTGAGACACCAGATGCAATAGATGCCTTAGATTGACTTCTCTAGGTAAGATCTAGTTTGGGGGAAAATGCCTCAATTTCAGTTTAAAGTAGGGGTTAAACAAGCTCACTGGTAGCAGGTTATTGAGCCACTTGACTGTCTAGAAATTTAGACTGATGAAAACATGGGGTATGTTTCTCCACAGCACAGCACTCTACCAGGAACAGCACCACTCCTTCTGAAGGGTGATTCAGCTCAGACAGAGCAGTGAACAAGCATGTTTTTTCTCTTAAGATTCCAGCCAGTTTCTTGTGCATGAGCTTGAATATTTCTGCATTGCACACACAAACACACACTTTTTCTCCTCTGTTTATCCTCTGGAAAAGACAGTAAGCCACACTCAAAAGTCAAGCTACCACGGATCCATTTAACTCAAAATCTCAAGAATCATACACACCAAAAAAGAACAAGAAGACATCATTCATTACGAGGCATTAGAAGTGACAATGAACCACAATGATTTCCTATGTTGAAACCCTGCCCACCCCTTAGTCTTCATATCACTGTGATTATTTTAGGTTATTTTATCCAAGACCTTTTAATAAAATATTGTGTATTCTAATAAACAGGTTTACATGCCATTTGTGTTTTAATTGGAATACAAAAAGCAATATTGCCACTGAAACTTATCCTCACTAAATCCTTCTTTGCTAACACACAAAAGAGCACTTTTTTTTCTTTTAATTAATACTGCAGGTGGCACTAGTAACTTTTGTTGTTCTAAGATGCTCAGTGCCAGTGATTCAGCCTGCATAATTTAGTTGGAAAGGAGGAAGTGCATTTAAAAAAGTCTGCACCATGAAAAGATTCCAGATTAGCTGACTCTTCCAAACCAGGTAGACACCTGAAAAAAAAGAAAAGCTGTCATTTTTGCTTCTGAGACAGCAGACAGGAATGGAAGTGTCCCTTTCTTTTGTAACCAAGCAGCTGCTGAACAGTCTTTTCAACATAAATTTCCTCGCAAGCTCATGCTTTTAAACCAAATATTTCTGTGTTTGACACTCAACCTGGAAAACATAGTTTCACTTGACTACCATAATTACTGAAACACTTCACCTTTTTTCTCACAAATTTCTCAGTGGAAACACCTAATTGAAGTTCAGAGAATTGTTCATTGATAAAATGAAAAGACACTAATCAACGAATTCAGTGATTATATCATGCTGAAAAAAAGAAACCTCCTCACCAATTCAAATTCTTTCTGTGATTTGCTAGTAGAAAGGGAATTAAGAAACAGCTCTGTGTAGTCTTAGTAAGCAAGAGCGAAGGTTCGTGTACATGATTACTAATTTATTAGGGCTTATTAGAAGCTTTTCCCACAGGGCACAAACACAGAAACTCTTCTGACTAAATTCACTAGACAATCCATAAAAATCACACTTTTCTTAATTCTGAACTTCAGTTGAAGGGGACTGTCTAATTCACCACAGACATGAAGAAAGAATCATGTATACAAATCCTTTGCCTTTGTCTTCTCCTTGGAAGTGTCATTCAAAGTCAAGCAACTCAGAAAAGGAGTGTAGCTGAAGGAAAAGTCTTAGCAACAAATTCTTCTCTCTGATAAAATTTATGGGAAATATTTTGATTTCAAAGGGCTACAGATTCCATGTCAGCACTCCAAGTGCAAAGGCAATGAAGAGCAGAAAAGGGCAATGAGGCTGGTGAAGGGATTAAAGCAAAAGTCTTATGAGAAGCAGCTGAGGGAACTGGGGTTCTTTAATCTAGAGAAGAGAAGGCTTGGGGTGACCTTATGGCACTTTACAGCTACCTGAAAAGAGGATGGAGAGAGGAGGTGGCTGATCTCTTCTCCCCAAGTAACAAGTGACAGGACAAGAGGTAATGGCCTCAGGCTGTGACAGGGGAGGTTTAGACTGGATATTAGGAAAAATTTCTTTACCAAAAGGATGATCAGGCATTGGAAAAGGCTGTCCAGGGCACTGGTGGAGTCACAATCCCTCTAAGTGTTCAGAAAGCAAGTAGATGAGGCCCTCAGTGACATGGTTTAGTGGTGGACTTGTGTCCTGGGTTCAGCAGTAGCAGCAATTTTTCTCCTTCTTAGGAGCTAGTACAGTGCTGTGTTTTGATCTTTTGGCCTGGGAACAGTGCTGATAACGCCGATGTTTTCAGTTGCTGCTCAAGTGTTTGGTCTGACCAAGGACTTTCTGAGCCTCATGCTCTGCCAGGGAGGAGGGGAAGCTGGGAGGAAGCAGAGACAGGACACCTGACCCAAACTGACCAAAGAGGTATTCCATACCACAGCACGTCATGCTCAGGATGTAACAGAGAGTTACCCGGAAGGGCTAGGGACTGCAGAGTTGGACAAGGTATTGGTCGGTACTCAGCTGGGGGGAGTGGGGCGAGTTATCTGTTGGCTGGTACTGAGGTGTTGTATTCTCTTCCCTTGTTATTTCCTTTATCATTATTATTATTGGTGGTAGCAGTAATGGTTTGTGTTATACCTTAGTTACTAAACTGTTCTTATCTCAACCCGTGGGAGTTGCATTCTTTTTGATTCTCCTCTCCGTCCCTCCAGTAGCAGGGGGAGGGCAAGAAGGGGGGGAAGTGAGTGAACGAGGTTTGTGGTTGGGTTTAAACCACTACAACTTGTCAGTCCCGAGGCAGAGGTTGGCCTTGATGTTCTTAAAGGTCTTTTCCAACCTAATTGATTCTATGACTCAAACATTTTTATTGGAAGGAAAATTTAAATTTTTATGTTTAGGATACTCCAAAATGGTGCTTCTTTCTGAACAAACTCACCTGTTTTTTTTTTCTCTTAACAAAAGATCAAAAGATCTTGACAAAAGTATCAGTTGCAAGGACAGCCTGAAGAAATTATGACTTACTGTGGTACTTTGAGTAGACAGGTCTGAAAAAAAAAGGACTCCTATGTGAAACAGTGAGCAGTACATGTAGCACTCTTTACATTTTTGGAGGCTTGGTTCGAAATATAGAGCACCTATTCCCCTCCCATGAGTGAAGGCCAATCTAGAATGCAGCAAGCACATCCTTTTGAGTAAATTTGCCAGTGCCAGACACATGTCAGAGATGATTAGTGAGTCAGAGACACCAGCCACCTCCTTTGACATCAGGGGTCTGATAAAGGAGAATGCGACAAAAGCTGAAAAGCGTCAATCTACCAATGATGGTGTGGGTGATATGGCATACCTGCTATTCCTGTCACTTTTCAGTACTTCTTTTATTGACATTACCTGCTGTGAGAAGAGTCTCTCTAGAACTGGCAGCTTGATTTTGTTCTGAGGAAAATAATCATAATATAGTAGGAAAGATCAGACTGCCAAGTCCTGCCTTTCAAGTAGTGAATTGAGTGCACTGCGAAAAGGCAGATAATATCCAGCTCACACCTTTCTCAGATGAAGCAAACACTCCAGATTGCCATAAACTAGGAAGGTTCAGCCTGATCCATTAAAAGCACACACATTTTGCTCTTCTTTGTCTGCAAAACAGGTAAGAAAACAGCTATTTTTTTTAGAGATTAAGAACAATTCCGGAGAAAAGTTATGGTAGGGTTGCTGGGGTTCCTGATACCCTTGATAACCAATGGTGCTATCAGATTTTAGGCTATGAGAAAGCTGCTTCTCCATTAAGCTGTTCTCTTACTGTGAAGACCACCTTTTATACATGTGTAGTATAAGTAATGTACACATAATTTAGAATATTTTGTCCAAGTACTCTTTTTCCTGGATATTTTTATGTCTTTTCCCATTAAGAATCAATTACATTGATTCTTAGGCATCTCAGAGCAGTGTTTTATCAATCACTGTGGCATATCAGAGATTTTTCTCCTGAGGGGATGCTAACCTGGTATAAAGTCCTGCCTCTGATTCCCTTCAAAAGGTTTGTACACACTAGGCCAAATGTCGTTCCTGCATACAAGCCTGAGCAAGCTTACTTACAACCTTGCATGTTCAGGTACCACATCCACTGAATAGATATTCTAATTAGAGTTTATCACACATTTTAAAACTTAGTAATGATTATGGAGGGGAGAAGGAGAAGGTAGTTTCTTCTTATACTTTTATTTGGGACTGTCTTGGCTTTGGCTGGTATAGAGTTAATGTAACATAGTTACAGTTTTCTGAAATGCCCATTTCTTCTTATTTTTGAAAACTAACATTCAAGTGAGGTTCCAAAAATGGAGGTACCTGAAGTCTCCCTCTACTTTTCATATTCTTTAATACGCACAGCATAAAGATATTTTATTTAAATGTCAACAGAAATCTAAGCAGAAATATCGCTAAAGTGATTGATGAAAGTCTTCATCATTAACGTCTTATTTTTCCTGAACTCCTTATTCATATCTGTTAGCTTCCAGCAGTAGTATAAAGCCATTTAATCAACATGTTTATATAAAGAATTGATTATTTCAACATTATTTTGAATTTAGAGGAGAATGAGATGGAAGGAACTGGCTGGATATTGCATATATATTTTTAATTAACCCACTGCAGTGTTATTTAAACTGAGTAAGCCTTTCTTGCTTCATATTGTTGAGCTCACAGAAACAAGAAGTGCTTTGTGCTCTTTGCTGCCTCTGCAGAATTAGTCCATTAGCAAGCACTATTTCTTCAGATTTTGCCAACATCACTGGTATTGTTGGTCAAGAGCTCCCTTTCACCATACATCTGTGCTGCTGTTTATAAAGGCAAATATTTGCAATCAGGTTCATTCAGATTAAAGAAAAAAGGCTACAAATTAGTATCTCTCAAATTAGTAATGTGTTTTCTTGTACATTAATTTATCTGTCTCAGAGTGAAAAAAGAATCTGTGAAATCCTACCTCCCAGCTTTCAGTTTGTAAGGTGCTGCGAGTCCTCATAGTCACTCTACATTGTAGTAAGCAAAAACAGGATGCATCACTCAATTTTACTTACTTTTTTTTATCATACTTTAAAATAACTTGTTTTGCAGATCGTAGATATACGCACTAGATTTTATTCTCCTGACTGAACTTTCCTTTCACAGTTCATCTCCTGAATCATCTCAAAATGCTGTGCTAACAATTACCTTTTCATTAGTTCTCTTATCACTCCCTTTCTCTATTCTGCCATTCATCAGTCTCAAAACTCCCTGAGGATACACAGAACACACAGAACACAACATTAGGAACCTTCATAGAACTTCAGCAGTGTATGTCAAGCGCGTAATTGCACTTCTTAAGGTATACTTTGACAATTCAGCTCCATTTTTCCAAATACATACACACTGCTGCTAAGACACAGAAAGCTTTCTTGGAACTGCAAAAGTTGAAAACACTGGCATAGGAAATAAAATTTTGTTGATTGCACATATTCAGCAAGAGTTCTCATAAGAACTCAGTAAAATTGCCTGTGTTAGTTTATATGTAAGAAAGATGTTAACACATAAAATTGCAGCAAAATATTTAGTAGGTCACTTCTAAAGAAAATATTGTACTCCTAAAATATAGCAGCAGGTATAATGACGGGCATCTGTTATGATAAGTGTCTCACTATGAAACCCTTAATTATCTCTCTCCAATTATATAATATTTTAAATAATTTAATTTAATTTAGCTGCCTTTTTTCTCGGATCAAATTAATTTCAAATAAGATGGTGCTAACATGATAAAAATAAGAGCACACAGAGAGAGAATAAGCGTAGGCTATCCTAGCACCAAAAATGCTAAGAATCCGTTTTTCCTTTGTAAAAGCAGGTCTAAATAGCTTGAAACAATTTTCCCTATGCAAGAATTTTTTCTCGAATACAACTGGCACTTGCAGTTGCCACATGAAACCGTTTCTTGTCTCTCTTCATTCTACATCTTGTCTCATAGGTTGTTTAGAGCTGTTGTGATGCCCGTTATTGGAATCGTTCAAGGTCATGCTGGACAGGGCTTTGAGGAACCTGATCTAGTGGAAGGTGTCCCTGCCCATGGTGGGAATCACTGAACTAAATGTTTTTTGAGGGTCTCTTCCAACCCAAACCATTCTATGATTCTATCAGTCTGTTTATGTTTATCTGTGGCTCCTGTTACGTATATGTGTAAAAGATGTATTACACTCAAAGGGTTCCTAGCCAACAGAAATTATAAACTTCCTATTCAGTACTGCTATCTTGTAGCAGCATCCTAATTCCCAACAGTGTATTCTTAGCCAGTATTACCATTTCTGCAAATAATCGTGATGTCTGCAGTTGGCAAAGCCCCATAATAGTTTGTACAATGGAATGTCAATGAAGGCTAAACTGCAGCAGCATAGACCTCAGCTTTTCTCTTCATGAATAATAGAACTGAATTCTGGAGATTTTGGGGTTTTTTTACTTTTATTTTATAAACTCAAATATTTCATCCTAAATTATGACCCACTGTATTTTATAATTTCATTTGCCTCCATGTCCAATTCCAAATTTGATGTTGAACAAAGATTATCACTCACAAATCTATTTATTCTTTGATGTGATCAGCAAGGACTTAAAATCCTCAGAAAAACTGGTTTTGTGTGCCGCTTTCTTAGTCCTTCTGTCACCTTCATATCATTATAAAATTATGGTGACCCCTCAACAAATCCTCATCACTCCTTGTTTCTGCTTACACAGACGCTGTGTGTGTCTATTTTTATAGTCATTGTCACTTGGATATTCGCCCACAGTGTTGAACGCCGCATTCCAGGGTCCATAACATATGCCAGTTTGGGAAGGTTTCTAAAGGATATTTCAGTCTGACTACCCTTATTTGTATATCTGAAATGCCCATTTCTTTATTCCTGAGCATTTCTTTATTCCTTAGCTTGCAAGCTAAAACAATGGGAACAAAATAAACAGATCTACTTTAATGAATTATGTAAGTTTACATAAAAAATTAAGATAAGGTTCTCAATTTTGCCCAGTATGTCACCTTCATATACAACTCTAGCGTTGCCTGTAAGGTTTTGTTCTTGACAAAACAGTGAAACATGTATACACATCTACTGCTGTGGAAGAAATTTCTTTTGTAGTGCATATGTGAGGGGCTGAAGCAAAACTCCATCTAGCTTGCTTTAGGAAAAGTTTCTAGAGAATACAACTCACTTCTAAGAAAACTTGAAATACCAAGTGTCAGATAATCAATGCTATACTGGAAAGAGATTCATCAGGGAGATAACATGGCCTAACAAACTGAAGGCTTTATAAATCAATGCAACAGTCCTGAAGTAGACCTAGTAGTGCAAGGGGAATTAACAGTTCACCAAATAATCATGTAAAAGACCCTGCATGGGACACGCTGAGCCAGCAGTAAGGGTACATTGGCTGAACTGGGTCAGTCCAACAGCATTTCCCTAGAGGACAAGGAAATGTCAAGTTCAAAAAGGAAATGTTGTGCCAAGAACTCAATGGCTTCACACAGAAACAGCAAGCAAAGAGCCAGAAGTTTCTGCCTCTCCCAGCAAGTGGGAAGATCAGGATGTATAATCACCATCTGGACAATGCATTATCCAGCTAAATGAGGAAAAGGGGCATCCTCATTGTGGTGGGTTCATCTTGGTGGGATGCCAGGTACACACCAAGCCACTCTATCCCTCCCTCTCCTCAGATGGATAGGGGGAGAAAAATACAACAGAAGTCTTGTCAGTCAAGATAAGGACAGGATGATCACACTTCAACTACCATCATGGGCAAAACAGATACAAATCAGAAAAATTACTACCAACCAAATCAGAGCAGGATAATGAAAAATAACCCCAAATCTCAAAACATCTTCCCCCCACCCTTCACTTCTTCTCTAATCAAGTTCACTCCAGATTTTCAGTACATCCTTCACCTGTGTGGTGCAGGGGGACTGGGAGTGGCAGGGTGGTCAGTTCATCACAAAGTTGTCTCTGCTGTTCCTCCATGCTACCTTCTGCTCCACCACAGGGTCCCTCCACAGGAGATAGTTCTCCATGAAATTCTCAAACATGAATCCTTCCCACAGGCTGCAGAGCGGAAGATCAACTGACAGCACGCTGATTAATGTAATCAGAAGCTGACATTTATTCATTCCAAAGCACTGCCTTTTATAGTTTCCAAGCTTGGTCACGCGCTTAAGCTTTACAATGATTGGTTTCTACGCATAATGCAGAGACAGCTGATTGGTTCCTTCTTCAGCATCTGGGAGCAACACTAACTGACTGGTTCCTTCTTCAGCATCCGGGAGTTGTTTCCCTCCTGCAGAACTTCCACATACGTGGCCAGAGCTTTGCCCTGAACTAACCTGAACTAGGCCGTTAATCCTTGCTACAAACTCTTAACCAATGGCAAGAGTCCTGGATCACCCACATGCCCATTATTTGTTAAAGAGCCCTCAACACTGCAGTTCCTCATGAATGGCTTCAGTGTGAGTCCCTTTCATAGAGTGCAGTCCTTCAGGAACAGACTGCTCCAGCGTGGGTTCCCTGAAGGGTCACAAGTCCTGGCAGCAAACCTGATGTAGTATGGGCTCTCCACAGGAGACAGGCACATCTACTTCTTGCAGCATGGGGTCTTCCATAGGCTGCAGGAAGATATCGCTCCACCATGGAACTCCAATGAACAGCCTACCTCACTACTATTTCACTATGGCCTGCATAGTGAAATATGGCCTGGATTCTTCTGAATCTCTGTTCAAGAACCTGATGCACTTCCTCCTGTCTTTCTTCATTGACCTTGGTGTCTGCAGGACTATTTCTCTCCTATATTCTCACTCTTGTCTCCCATTTGCTGCTGCACAGCTGCTTTTTCCTTTGTTAAATCTGTTATCCCAGAGGTGCTACCACCATCACTCTGTCTTGACCAGTGGCTCATCCATACTGAAGCCGGCTGGCTTTGGTTCTGTCAGACACAGGGAAAGCTTCTGGCAGCTTCTCACAGGAGCCACCCCTGTAAACCCAATACGTCTAGCTTGCCACTCCATCCAAATATAACAAATAGGAAATAAACTGGGACGTGTGAAGAAGAAGGACTTTGCTGTGGTGGTTTCAGCCATGCAGTAAGATACATACGCAAGGTCACATCTAAATGTAAGCTATTCTGAACCAGCTTTTCCATTCTCATAATGGAATTCTATGATAAAAAATAAGTAGATAGCTTCTTTGTAAGTATTCAGTATTTCCACACAGCTCTGCTTAACATAAGAGCAGTAATTGCTTGACAAAGGATAAAGCTCTATGTCTCCCTCATATGTAGATAATAAATACTGTACTGCTCTGCTAAGACTTTACATTTCATCCCAGCTTGGTTCAGAAAGTAACACACAACACCCGTTCCACATCTTTATCACCATATGGAGTAAAAAATAATTTTCCATTACGTGGTAAAAAATGTAAGATTCTTCTTGTGCAATTATCTCCTGTACAAGATTCTTCAAGAGAAACCTTTATAAAAATTCTCTAAAATATACTACTTCTGATTCTACAGGTAGATAAAAACATATGCAAAGAGGGTGGGGGAGAAGGGAGAAAGAGATAGGCGGAAGTTTTACTCATACGTATTTCTAAATTAGAAAGGTGCAGCAGAGAAGTAAAGAGAGAGAGTAAACAGAGAAAATAAAGCTGAAAAAACTGATTCTGTACCCTCCTCCAGCACAGCCTTTCTGCAAAACTTTGGGCAACTCCCAAACCTCTTCCACACCTGTAGTTCCCAAATGCAGTAACATAACTCTTGCAGCATGTTGATCAGAGACAGAAGAAAAAGTATGCACACAAATAAGCCAGATTGGGAGATTTTCATGGATGAAGAAATTCAGCTTGAATGAGTTTAACAAAGTGTTGCATTTACAGGTGCTTGCAAATAAAATTAACCTAAATTAAATCAGAACCTTTAGGAATTAGAAGTCATCTGTCATTAATAACTATGCTTTTAACATGTGCAAGAGAGCTTAAACTCTCAGAGACTATGAGGTGGAAACTGAGACAAGGGGGACACAAAATCACAAAATGGAATATATAAACCTTTAGAATCAGTTTTAAGTAATGTTAAGTTTGATGGCTTTGTAACAGTAGCAATGGAAAATTACTAAAGTGCATGATACATAGAAAAAAAAAATAGAATGCAGCTAGAGAATACACTGAGCATTCTTGTACAAGATAAATTGTTATAGTTGACACAGTTTTAAGAAAAACAGTTTAGAAGAACAGGACACAGGAATAAGGAGTATCTGGGAATGGCAGGTGTCCAGGATGGGCTACAGTTAAACTAAGCGATAAGTAGGAGGATAGGAGGATTATTATGTCTCTGGTGCTAACAAACCAATTAAACTGGTATGAGCATCTACTGCGCGTGCTCCAAAGGCTGCCAGAAGTGATGAAGATTGTTGGAAGAAGTAAACGACCCTCAGAGACCACCACCACAATTCTGTACGCATGCGGGGAACTTTCTGGAAAATTATGTAATGTATGTATGCCCAGGGTCTATATAAGGACAGCTTGTGTAGCAACAGGGAGACACATGTTAGGAGGAGCTATCCCCCGTGTCTCCCGGCGCTGCAATAAAGAATACCTGCTTGTCAGCTTGAAAACTCTGTTGGCAAGTTTGTTCCTGGAGTTTTCTCCGAATCAAAACAATACATGAAATATCTGAATCCCTCGCCAAATACCTTCAGGTAAGGATGGAAGCATGAAAAACTCGATCATTTTTTAAATCATAGTTGTAGCTTTCTTATAATGTTAATAACTAGTAAGAACTTAAAGGACCATTTGGAATACGGAAATGTCTATTTTGTATGCCTTCAGAAGACAGAATTTGGTTTAACAACCAGATTGACTCATGGTGAATCTTTCTGCTCCTATTACTATAATTTCTTCAGAGGATTATAATGTACCTGTTGGTCTTTTCATATGCAATGTAGCTTTTCTGGAGAAACCTGTAGTTACAGTGGATTGGTGTCCTGGGTTCAAATGACTGCTACTGCTGAACCCAGGACAACCGGTAATACTAAACTTATGTTGCTTAAATCCTTTGGCTTTATTAAACTATTTAAAGTATCTGGACTGATCTATTAGTAAATAAAAAGCCATGGCATTCTCTGGAAAATTTGTTGTCTGGGCAGACTCTTGGTTTCTTAGTCTTTTCAAACCTTGACCTTGGAGGTAACTTTTTCATCAGATTCAGTTGGGAAAATACGAGACATTTGTTCGGTCAATAATCTGTATTGGCGCATGATCACAGGTGTAGTTGAATCCTAGTGAAAAAGAAGGATATAAAATGTACATATTCAGAGCTTGCAACTTTGTCACTATGAAATAACTTAAACTAAATATTTCTAGAGGAGTAAATATTTTATGAAAGGAAAGATAATGGGTGTTCTATCTATCTAAAATTATCGTCGACCTGCAGGCTACATTCTATTCCCAAGAATCATTTTTAAGATATGGTAAAATTATTTCTTCCCGTACTTAAAAACATGAAAGGGACTAAATCTACATATGGGACAATATTAACCTCAACAATTAGAAATTCAAGTGCAAATGGAGCTATTAATCTCATCTTGCATATTAAGATACCCTAAGAACACTGCATAATAAGATGCATGAACTTTTGCACAACCATTTTTATTGCTGATTATATATTTTTATACTGCTCCTGAGTTGTCTGAGAATTCAGTTTAAATGAAAGGAGAAAACCCTACACAAAGAATGTGTCCAGAAGAATTATATAGGTACTCTCAGCAAAATGCATTCTTTCACATTATTGGTTTAGTACATCATAAAAATATCTGATACATATTTTTGGCTGATACATATTTTTGGAGTACTAATTAAATGCATGCATTTCTTTTATTGAGTCTGGGTCTACAGAGAAATTACATAACAGATTAAAAAATAATCATCAATATTATAATTATAAATTAAGTTCTGCAGGGACAGCTGCTGAGTTATTCAGTGCACACAGTGTGCAAAGACTACCTGGCAGGAACTGAAGAACAGACTTTAAATATCTGACACATTTCAGAACTAGTGTGACTGTGTTTCTCTGGGCCTTCTTTCTGTAATTTGCAGGTTTAGACATAAAATAAAGCTTACCAGACTGCAAAATGAGCGTATTCACTATTTCTAAGTTAATACTTTTCTTAAATTTCTCATAGGTATCCTGACGAGCTGTCCTCAGATGTAAGAAATTCTGCCTACCTCAGGGATATCATGAAGACTGCTACAGCCTAAAAGGATTAAAAACCAGTGGCTCTAAAGAGTAACCTCTGAAGTTCAAACTCATGAACACTGATGCTTTCAGGGTTATCTTTATCACAGCTGATTTTCAGATGCTACAATCTGTTCCTCTGAACTACTCCTTATATTTTACCAACGTCAACACTCTTTCAAAACGAGACAATTCTGCAATACCTAGGTCAAAACTTTCCAGACATCTCCACTTCTTTCTTAACTAGACCTCAACTAGTTTCTTCCCTAGTCTGAGCCTAGGTTTCCTTTTCTTACTCTATTTCAAATAAAACTCAGGCATTTTGGCGCACGCTGCTTACTCATTCTAAATCTCTGAATTCTTGGAAAGTATTATCTGGCTCTGTTCAGCAGCGGAGGGCCTGCTGGAAAAGGCTAAAGCATAACTAGCTTTGTCTCTAACACATTTTGATATAAAGAGCCTGTAGATTATGCCTGATTCATAACTAGTTATATGGGATCTGGTGATGTCAAGGTGTCAAGCTGAGGAATATCACAAATTTTAACTTTCCAGCTGTCATCACAAAACAGCCTCATGGACAGATCTTACAGTTTCTAACACTGTGCCAAGGCAGGGAGCACCTTGAAAGACGACTTTCCTATTCAAATGTGTAAATAACATTATTAGTATCATCAAAAGTCCATTTAATTCCTCCAGGATCATTCCCTATTTCAATGCTAGGTATCTATACAGAACACAATAAAATCACAGAAAACACTTTACTGAAATGCAACCCACTAGGGTTACTTCACTAGAGTAATATGTAGCACTGCAAAGGAAATTACAGGAATTTGTTGTTTTCAGGATATAAAAATAAAAACTGATGTTCCCTTAAGATAAATTGGGGAAATAACAATTCAAGAAAGTTACAGCAACAACAACAACAACAACAAACAAAAACCAGAGCAAGCACCTTTTTGTAGCTAAGTTAAAAGAAAATAAATAGAAAGCTTAATAATCTAATTTTCAGGCTTGGACACCTACATTAGTATTTTAATTCTGTAATGGGAAATGTACTCACAATGGGGCCTTAATTACATGTATCACTTGCTCTTAATTCCTTTTCATTTTACCCTGCACATTAAAGAGACTTGAAGGGTATTACAGAATTCCAGGGAAGTGGAGATAAGTCAACCAATGGCAGTAAATTGGATTTTTACCTCTAAAAAGCTGGGCTTAGTCTACCTCGTAACAATTACTGTATGCGCTAAATATGAAGTAAGAAAATGTTTCTGTCCAGTTCCTCTGAGAAAGCATTTTTAAAAGTTAACAGCCTAGATGACAGAAACAACAGGAAAACAATATCTTAACTGGTTTAACTACTGAACGATATCTTCGGCGTCATTGTATACTTACATACATACCTAGTGAGCAGAAAGAAGCTTGTTCTACCCTCAAATTTGCTGTTTCCACTCTGCAGAATCAAAGAAAATTCAGCCTCAAGAACTGTCTATTTTCATTTCTACAAATGCTAAGCTAATGAAAAAGTATAGATTGAGAGTGGAAAAGAAAATTTTCTCTTTTTCTTCTTGTCTTAATATTTGTTCCTACAGCCGAAGTGAAGGTCAGCATGCTACCACAAGAGATCTTTTTTTGGGAATCAAAACACACGGCAGTCTGTGAACAAAAACAAATGCAAATATTAGTGTGACAAAGTGCGTGGGGTACAATCACTGCATTATTCATTACAGAATGTTTAATTTACTTCAAAAAAAGTTACAGCTAAGAATGATCTTTCATTTCTACATAAAAGAATAAATCCCAAACTAGTAAAACAAGTACAAAACAAACCAAACCAACCGAACAAACAAAAAATCCAAAGCAACAAACAGAACAAAACAATAATAATAATAATAAAACAAAAACAAACAAACAAACAAACAAAAAGACCCCAACAAAAACCAAAAAACACCCAGTAGTTAAAAACATTAACACATCGAATTTTTCTTCATGAGAAATGCTAAATCACCTGCAGGTTTTCCGGGGATCCTTTTAGGCCATGGTTATGCTTTCAGTATGGCAAGTGCTTCTCACGGATGTTTTTTGGTTTAGTCTCGAAATTATCTCCTTTTTAGGTAAATAGTCATATACTGAGACCCAAAGCATGAAAGACTAAGGTATCTATTGACTTGAATGTGAACAAAAGCAACACAGTTTTGCAAACAAATTTATGGTAAGTGTACGTGCAGAAAATCTTTAAACTTTCTTTGCAAAAAAAAACCCTGTTATGTGTATATTGATAATTTAGCACAACGTTCAACAAGCATAACTTAAAATTGCCAGAAATTCAAGAAGGAAAACAAATTTACCTACTCTGTTTGGTTAAAAAGAAAATAAAGCCTTCACATGGCTAAGGTATAGCCCACCTACATAATCCTCTTGGAGTCATCATAAATATGAACAAATTGGGACTTTGGAAAGAAGCATTTCAAAGGGTAGGGGGAGAGGAGGAAACAAACAAAACTAAAACAAAATTACAAAACAACCAAAAGAACACCCCACTAAGTCAAATGGTTAGAAAGTAGTGTCTTTGAATGACATGACAGAAGTAACTGTTGGTATTGGATGTAGCCCTGCACTATTTGGGTTATTCTGACTCATTTAACTGCAAGTAGTGATGCTGGATATGGAAGGTCTAGCGAGTCAAGAAACTGATGGGTACCTCTGGAATACTTCTCATTAGAATATTACTTTTTTGACTTTGTGAAATTTTTTTATTGCATACACTCTGTGCCTGTGTCTTTCCAAGTTTTCAGTCATGATCCTTTCCCCAAATGTAGTTTACTTCATTCCTATGAAGTCTAAGAAGGGAAAATTCAGAGAAGCAGCATTCAGGATTTCCCAGTTTCTGAGTAGCATTTAAGCTAAGCTATCATGTTTGTCAAGAAGAAACATAAATACATTGTCCTTGGCTCTTGTTGTGAGGCATCGTAAAGGTTGCCAACACCTAAATGCTTTACAAATCACATCCAAGACAATGTCTGTTTAAATGTGTATTAAAAACATTCTGAAAGTCTTGTGCTTTTTGTAGCTAAGACGTTTCTAGAAGAGAATTATTTTTCTTAACCCTGGGGATATCATTTATATCAAGGATGTTAAAGAGCACGCTGAAGGGAATGATTCAAAGGCAAGAAAAACTCCTACATACAATGAAATAATTATTAAAGAAACTCTCCTGGACCACTGCCTGTATGTTAGTTCTTCACATTTCCAAATTGCTCAGGAAAAGTTACAAACATTTGGGATATGCAAAACTTCCAAAAAAACCCTTGAACTTTAGTTTTCTCTTTACAGTTCTTTGACTGATGAAGTTCAGGAATGCTCAGACACCTTCACAATTAAGCTTTGACACATTCTTTCTTTATTTCATTTTCTTTTTTGACAAAGAGATTTACAGTCTTCAAACTGTGCCATTTACACTTTAACAGAAATGAAAAAAAAAAACAAAATTAAAAAATGGACTCATAGACTCACATGAAGCAGGAAGTAATGAGAAACCTTAAAGAGGAAAAATAAATTCATAGAATCATAGAATTGTTTGGCTTGGAAAGGTCTTTAAGATCATCTAGATCCGACCCCTCTGCCATAGGCAGGG
The DNA here is from genome assembly GCF_037157495.1 of Lathamus discolor. NCBI lineage: Eukaryota > Metazoa > Chordata > Aves > Psittaciformes > Psittacidae > Lathamus > Lathamus discolor. The sequence continues at coordinate 100,743,795 of NC_088885.1, read as the reverse complement.
ATACCTTACTCTAGACCGTGCTGCCCAAAGCTCTGTCCACCCTGGCCTTGAATGCTGCCAGGGATGGAGCATTTTCCACTTCCTTGGGCAGCTTGTTTCAGTGAATTTGCTTCATTGAAATTTCTTCATTGCAATGATAAGCCCTTCTTGTGTGTAATTTATGAAAAGCCAATTTTCATCAAAATTCTTAATTTATAGAGTTCAACAACATGCTACTAACTGAAAAGCATTAATCAACATCACCGACTAAATGTGCTTTGTCAAACTTCTCAGTCTCCTCTTCCAAAGAAGAACATTTTTGACAAGTAGATTGATTAGTGAGCCAGCAGTCATTGACTGAAGGGAGAGTATGCGGCAAGAACCTTTAGAAAAAACATGTTCACAGTAATTCTATTTGCTCATACAGAAGCTGTGTACAATACTGTTGTTTTGCAAAATGCATGTCAATAAGACTGATAAATTATTATGTGGTTATAAGAAATTCTGTTTCAAGCTGGATCTCATTCTCCTTGTGAAATAATTTATAAAGAGAGAAAATGTGCAATTGATCTGAAAGATGCCCATTAGACTTGAATAATAATCAACTCCAGCTCAAGTGGTATAAAAAAGGAGATCTAGATTCTAGCTTTCAAGCTTAAATACACAAAATGAAAAATAATTTACTTGCTTCTACTTTCTTAAGTGTAACACATATTCCAGAATTATGATAGAAAACAGCTCCTCTTACAAGAAGGCTTAACTGGGAATCCCACCCTTCCTCAAAAACCAAACAAGACTTTTTTTTTTCCTTTTTTTTTTTTTTTTTTCTGGAAGTTGGTGGGAGGAAGGAAAGGAATTTTAACACAAGAGGCTTATAAACTAAATCACACATCTGTCTCCTCATGTAATGCCAGGGCTGTTTGGAACAGACTTGGCCACAAGCATTTTCCAAGGCTGAGGCATCCCACATGGCATATATTTGACATAGGAAATTCTGTGCCAGCCACCTACACCTGTGCAAGTATGTTAGTATAGTAAGCATGGGAAAGTATGGCACTGAAGTTATATTCTGTTAAATCTAAGCCAAAAAAGCAACACAAGGTAAAGCTGCCTCTAATTATTGTATTAAAGTATTCTAAGTATCTTCCAGAAGTCAAAATACTATCAAAAGAACAGCTCTTCTGGATTAGACAGAGAGATTTACTTGGCCTTTTCTGCCTTTGATGGTAGCTGTAAACAGGTATCTAGCGAAGAGTAAGGGCGGAGCAAAACTACTTTACCCTATTGTTTCTTACTGTCCTTCAATCAGTTTTGGTTCAAATTTCAAAACCACGTTGCAGCATATCTATTTAATAACCCACAATGATCTCTCATTGCAAGTGTTTGTACTGTCACTGCTTTGAACCCACATAAAGTTTCCCATCTCTCAGACATATTTAGGGAAGGTGATGAGAAAGTAAACAATTGTTGTAGGAAGATTCGCTTCTTAACATGCTTTTCAGGTATCACCCCTTAGTGATAGTGACCAGCAGAGTCTTTCTTTCTAAAGTCAGAGTTCTTTCTCTGAGTGTGCTTTACTTTATATAGGCCTACACTAAATTTAATCTGCCATTTTATGGTCTATTCACGCTGTTTCTTAATGTCCTTCTGCAGCACTGTATCTAAAGATGGAAACAATACCACCTTCTCACATTTTAACTATAACACCTACCATGTGTGTTATCTGAAGGGTCTGAGTGCTAAATATTCAGTACCAAAAGACAAGAGACCACTCGTGTTAGCTGGCAGCTGCAGAAGTCTCTAACTGGGCCAAAGCTGCCACTAGAGAATTACAAGAATCTTTAGAAGACATGGATGTAGGGAGGAAGGCCAGTGTAGCCAGACCACGTCATTAACAGAGCTCTTCTTTGACAGAGCAGCTAATATTCCTAACAAATATTCCTATAAATATAAAAAATATAACAAATTCCTATCAAATATTCCTAACAATGCATATAATTCTGCAATTTTAATCACAGTGAAAAAAAAACACCTATCCTCAGAGATTTTCTACATTTACTCCTTTTGGGAGAATACAAGACTGAAAATCAATCCCAGTTAAATGATTTTACATAGCTAAATGAGACAGCCATGTGCAATATGAATATTAATATGCATACGAAACTATTGGCCAGTGAATGGTTTGTCCATACTAGCTTGTATGGTTTATCAAGTTAGCTTTCCATAAGACATCTCATACTATTTTGTGTTTGGCATTGGCTAAGAGCTTCCACATACACAGTGCGTAAGCTGACTCACATAACCTTGTTTAGCTGTAATGAGTTGTTTATATGCCAGAACTTCCTGGGAGGAGAACACAGTCTACCTGTAGCCCTCAGAATCTCACTCCATCAAATGGCAGAGGTCTGCTGCTAATAATAGAAAGCCCAAAGCTGCTCAAGAGGAACAGAAACATCTTTCATAGAAGAAAATGTTAGGCAAGTTAAACACATGGCTATTGGAAGGCCCAGAATAGAGGAAAATGGGTAAAGGAGACTATTATGGCAAGCAAGCAACGCATGTGCTCTGTTGGTTTTTATGTTACACTGTTGCCAATTATCATAAGTCTCACACCATTATGATTATTTTGAAATATCCCATTCCCATAACCAATTTGTGAGGACATTCTCAGAAGACAAGTAAAAAACCTGTAATTTCATGAAAAGTGGAAAACACCAGAAAACAACTCTTTACCCAAATATTTATAATCAAATATTTTTAATTCAGTCTTGGAAGGGAAGAATAGTTTAAATAATGACTTGTAAAAGCTGGTTATTTGTGAGGTTTTATTTAGGTTTATGTGCACTTTTAATCAACAGTCTTCCACATAAATGAGTTTGACCCTTTATAATCTAGCAGCATTTAAACTTATTTTCTCTTTCAGTGGAAAAAAAATATATGAAGTTCAACTTATTGTGGTGATTGCTTCTCAAAACTGTACCTTTTTTATAAGAATGATTCTCTTACAAAGGCAAATATATCCCAATATTTTTCTGAGTAAGAAGTTATGACAGGACCTCAAATATTGAATATGCCAATAAAAGATATTATTTTTTTAAAGACAACTATTTGCTTAGTTTCAATATGACAATTGAAACAAATTTTTCAGTCTAATAGAGAAAGCTACATGGGTTATGAGAAACCCATGTCTTCCAAGTACACTCAGTTTTTGCATTGCGATTTCTTGGCTGCATCAAAAGAAATATGAGAAGTTGGTCAAGGGAGGTGATTTTCCCCCTCTGTTCTGCTCTGGTGAGACCCTACCTGGAGTACTGCATCCAGCTCTGGAGCCTTCAGCACAAGAAGGATGTGCAGCAAGTCCAAAGGAGGCCCATGAAGATGATCAGAGGCAGGAGCACGTTTCCTATGAAGACAGGCTGAGAGATTTGGGGTTGTTCAGCCTGGGCAAGAGAAGCCCGAGGAAGAACTTAGAGCAACTTCTAGTGCTTAAAGGGCAGCTACAAGAAATCTGGAGAGCGATTTTTTACAAAGGCATGTAGTGACAGGAAAAGAGGGGATGTCTTTAAACTGACAGAGAGATTTAGATTAGATATTAGGAAGAAGTTCTTTACTGTGATGGTGGTGAGACACTGGAGCAGGTTCCCCAGAGAAGTGGTGGATGACCCCTCCATAGAAGTGGTCAAGGCCAGGTCAGATGAGGCTCTGTGCAACCTGGTTGTAGTAAAAGGAGTCACTGCCCATGGCAGGGAGATTGGAACTATATGGTCTTTGAGGTCCCTTCCAACTCAAACCATCCTGTGATTCTATGATATACAAACATACTGGTAAAATTTATGGTAAAGACAGAAAATAAAGTAATTGAGTTTTTTACTGCAGAGTACTCTACCTGAAAATTTGTAAAAAAAATATTAAAAATTAGTGATTTTAAATAATTTTTTGCCTGTATCTCTACATACATGTTATTACTGTACACATTTTATGTTTGATATAGTACCTTAGGGAGCTCGCTAACAAAAAAAGCACATTGTAATTAAAAAAAAAGTCTGAAGCAACGAACATGTGCAACTAACTAATGAGTTAAAAGTAGCAGCAAATACTTTCTTCTTCAATCTTATTTTTAAGTAAGAACACCAAGTGGGCAGCAGGGAAGGATCCTGCAATATCTTTAAAATGCTAGAACTACAAAAACTTCATGACTCACAACTCACAAATTACAGTATAAAAAAAAAAAAACAAAAAGAAAAAAAAAGCAACCTTATGATTCAGACTGTAATTAGCAGCTTGGAAAATGCAGAACAGAAAATTAGTCAAATACCACCGCCATTCAACGCCTTGAAAATAAGGATAAGAACTTTAAAATGATTGCACAAAATTTACAGGAAGTCTGCAATGAAGAGATTTTAAAAAATGAGACCTTTATAGAAAATAAATCATACATCAGTTAGAGATAGGAGATTTTACATTGAAAAAAACAACCCTAGAAATAATTCAAGGAGGAACTTCAGAAAATAAAGTGATCCTTCCACTGATCAACAGTTTAAATTTGTTTTCAGTCAGACAATAAAATCAGATATGTATTAAGTTTTTCCAGAATCAGTATTTAAATCCAAACAAATACCATTAGGCTGCACAGAAAGTGCGATGTGAAAGCTTTATTACTGAACAAAAAAAATAATTTTTTAATAAGGAGTGTACCTTATTAGTTTGCCTTGGTATCAAATTAAGGACTAAATGAGAAAGTAGATTATTTAATCTTGCCATTCAAGAGCTGTGATTGCTCAGTTCTGCCCCTGAGGCTGAGAAAGAAGATATTCAGAAAGTTCATTTGAATACTGTTTTTAAATCCTCAGCACTGAGAAAAAAGGAAATCACGGCCCGATTTGAATGCCTGCCTCATTTAAGAGTAGCTACACAAACGTTCTTTCATTGCAAGGTAGCAGCTCCCTCAAGGCCTTTCACAGCCAGGACCCAGAATAGCCACACAGATAGAAAGAGGCTGTCATCAAGCAAACTAATAAAAAGTGTCCTGCAAGCTATCTCCCACTGCTTTCTAGGGCAAGCCTAGATCTTCCTTTAAAACGAATTTAAACAGCACACTTTTGCGCCTGCAAAACTTTGCTCAGTCTTTCCATACAGTCAACTAATCTGTCCCTGAGGTCAAGCATAGATCTCCCAAAGATTTACTCTTTGAGAAGCTGGCTTTAGCAAGCAGGAAAAGCACTAATCTCATCAAGTGAACAAGGGATGATGTGAAGCATATAGACACCTAATACACTTATAAACTCAGACTGGAATTTGCAGGAACATGCAGATGTTTATAGGATGGAAAAACTTTTCCCACACAGTCCTGACTTCACTACACCTCCTGACATGTTTTCACCTTTTCATGCTCCATTTTGGGTTCTCGAATATGCAGCAGGAGTCTTTCCCATGCTGGCTATGTGCTGCTTATGCTCTGCAACCAAAACCAGCCATCAGTGACTACAAAAGCAAATAAACAACAATTTTTTTTTTTTTTTTAGTGAAATGTCCCCAGGATACGGTGTGATATACACTGAGCCAGTAGCAGCTGGCAATACGCTTGTGGTGCATTCCATATAATGACAGAATTGTGCATTGCTTTCCTGAAAGCAGACATTTCTCCAAAATCTTAGTGGTCTTTTTGTATAGGTTTTTTCTCTAACACAACAAAGAGGAATTAACGTAACACCATTCTAAGAAAAGGAAATAAGAAATAGGATTTTTGGGGGGGGATCCAGCACTAAATCTAAAATATATTCTAATAAAACGACACTCAGATATACACAAAATGCTCAGTTTTTCAGCTGGGATTTCAGAAAGGGTTATAATAAAAGATAACTCTAATTAGCTGCAAGGAAATGACAGTAAGAGATCAGAGGAGTGAGTAGAATGTTTAAATCTACATGGACTTCAAAAGACTCAGCAGAAAAACAAAGGAAAAGACTAATGTAGAAAATTAGCAACTGTGGTATAGATAGCAAAATTCAAATTGGATTCCAGAATACCATTGTTAGGGTAATGATTTGGTGTATAGTGCATGCAGAGAACAAGGGGGGTTTGAATATAAAAGGCCCAGCATTTAGCTGAAAGCTGATCTAATTAGATCACATATATGCTACTTTTTCCCTTCTGCTCTAGTGCAAGGGTGTGAATTCACCTGATTCTGGCACCCATACCTGCTTTTTTAGCTGTACGCTAGTAGTTAGCATGGAGAGGGACTTTTTAATGGGCATGTAGTGATAGGAAAAGGGAAAATAGTTTTAAACTGACAGACAGATTTAGACTAGACATTAGGAAAAAAATCTTCACTATGAGGGTGGTGAGATACTGGAACAGGTTGTCCAGAGAAACTATGAATGCCTCATCCCTGGTAGTCTTCAGGGACAAGCAGGATGGGGCTTTGAGCAACCTCATCAAGTGAAAGGTGTCCCTGCCCATGGCAGCGGTGTTGGAACTATATGGGCTTTGGGGACCTTTCTAACCCAAAACCTTCTATGATTCTATGAATTACTGAATCATAACTGGAGCTTGATATTTACAAAACAAAAAAGATCCTGAGGAATCTGAAAATTTCAGAGTTTAAACAGTGATGTGATGGCAATTCTGCAACCCTGTTAGAGATTAATGGCTATGAAGTGTTCGGATCAGGGGAAAATGGGAGATGAGGACAATCAACTGGGAGATGGGGCGAGAAATATATAGGAAAGAGAGAAGGATGTAATGTGAAGAAAATAATTACACTGCTGCAATTTCTGCAGATGCAAAATATCGTTTTATTCTAAGACTGCTAATCAATATAAATAGGAAAAAATAAGATAGCATCAAATGGGCAAAATTTTGCTTAGCAAACTTTCAAAACATAATGAAAGAGCAGCTTTTTCATTACGAAAGCTGTGATGAGGACTGTTTTACAGCTATTATTTTGGGTCATACAGTCATTACTGTAGGTCATGCCATTAATATGACTCCATAGCCATGCAACAAAATGCAACTGTTGTTTCTGTCTTATCAAAATACAAAATTGACCTTTCTTTTAAGTTTACAATTCATATGTGCTTCAGTTCATGGTAGTTTAGTCCAAATAGTGCGTAGAGAAAATTATTCTGTTGCCTGAATCTGAATTTACACAGAAGAGCACCTTGTTTCAAAGTGCTAAACCCTAAAGTATTGCCATGATAACATCAGCATTAATCAAGTCAAATCATGTTTGAAAGTGATCTTTTTTTTTTTTTGTGGTCTGCAAACAATACTGAATGATACGTATTTTGCGTGTTCGACACCAGTCACATGTCCAGCTTTCCAGGAGGTGCTGCACATAGAGGCAACATGAGCTAAGCAAAGGGCAGCACAATGGTAAAAGGCGTAGCAAGGAAAACAGACCCAAAATCTTACAGGTGATCCCTGTCTTCAGCTCCTGGATAGCTGATAGCAGTATTAAGCCAAGTTAATTCTTGGTACCTGAAATCAATCCAACACATTGAATATACCAATGTAAAAGGCAATCTAAAAAAGAAATTATGCCAGATTCTCTTCCACAGCTAAATCAGATGTAATCAAACGCTTGGAATGGAGATTTCCACCCTTCACCCATGGCACAGAGCAGCATACACTGTAACAGCTTATCCTGGAGAATGTCTCATTTTAGCACTGTAGAAGAGGAAGCAGTTCAGTAGATTGACATAGGATGATGCACATAATACAGCCTAGTGAATTTAAAATGACAATCCATAGCTGTCCCAGAAGACCAATTTGAGAACAACTAAAGGAATTTAAACCTTCTTTCAGTGAGAAACTCTTAACCTTTAATATATATAGAATGCATCTTTTCCCCTACCAAATTAACATTCTCATATAAAGACAGAAAAAGCTAAAACCTCAAATGTATTCTTAATTTTGATGATACAATATTTAATATCAGATACAGACAATATTGATTCAGTGTATGAACCATGAAGTATTCCATAAAGCCACAGTATAATTTTATGGGAGCTCTGTAGTAATGTCAATCAGCCAAATCCTGCAGAAAGACTCTCTCAAATGTGCTATAAGTCTTCAAGCATTAAAAAGCCTCTAAATCACTCAACCAAAAACCTGCCATGCTTTAATAATGATAACAAGCACAATAATAGGTGTGCAGTCTTTGAGGCTGTTTGGCAAACTACAAGAGGCCTCAGTATTCTTTCTCTGAATGACAAATCTGAAGTAATGTGTTTTAGGCAAGTAATAACACGCACAAAACAAAGAAATCGCAATTTAAGGATGTATGTTTTCCACACAAGTCCATTAACAACAGATGGGGAAAGAGGTGATGGGCTGTTTACCTAGGGAAAAAGCAGTTATCTGGGACAAGCAGTGATATTAAACACTGAACAAGATACAGACAGCTTTTTATTGCATTATTTTACATTTCATAGCAGCACACACTATGAACTAATCAATCCTCACAGTTACATACTCAAATTCTTCACAAGACATAATCATTACTTCATAAACACTGATGAGAGATATAATAAAGACAATATCAGTAACAAGTTTGGACTTGGGTCTCAAATTAAAATTTCCAGGACATAATGAAGGTTTCAGAAACACAAATCTCATTGACACTCAGCCGCTTTCACTGACAATCCACAACACTGGGGGGTGCCTAACTCATAGATATCTTATTGACTTATTCTGGGCAGGTCTTTTTGGCCACTAAAAGGTTTACAATAAAAGCAAGTCACTTCATCCTTGTGATTGCATGGTGTATTTCATTTTCAGATACTACATTATTTATAATACTGGCTTTAATAAATCTTTTGTGTCACAAAATACAGTGCAACTGAACTGAAATGCAGCCATATCTTACAGCTTCATTCAAATGCTCTGGGTTATCAACATTGTGAATAAATTTAGAAGTTACCAAAATCTGACCACCATGAAAGATAAAGCCTCACATCTAATAAACACTGGTTGTGTACATGACTGAAGAGTGCTGCAGAAAGATATGCAAACTATCTGGAGTCTATAGTTCTTCAGTTTACAGTTCCTCTTGCCATTATGTCAGCTGCTTTGCAATCACAGAGGTGAATCACAGCTGTCAGTGCAAGAGAAGTCTCAGGAATCCTCTTAAAGCATCTGTCTGTAGCATTGCTTAGAAGTTGTAGATATATATTTGTACATGTGATACCAAGATTAAAATTAGACTGTTGTCCTTTTCAGATATTCCATATTGTATGAAACTTTATTGTAACTACTTTCTCTGACAGTCCCTTAGTGTATAGTGTGCAGTGTAAGAGAAAACACTAACAATCAATTGTAGAATCCAGAAAAGAAGTTTACATCATTCCTGTCAGATATGTACTTTGTTCTGTAAATGAGAAAATGAACTTTTCCAGCCTGAAATATGCTCCCTGACAAAGCTTTTCATAATTTCCATTAGCAGTTCTTATAGACTGGAATTGTTGATACAGATAAATTACACTTCTTAGAGAAGCCAGCTGCAGATACGTAGGTCTTCCAGGAATGAACACCTCACTACCTCACTTTAAATGTTTAAAATGAATCAAGTATTGTTAGTCAGTTTTACACATTAGGATCTGAATTCTGATATTTCACTCACTTTCACTACTTTTTTATATATATTTTTTTTTTTTATCTTTCAAAGTGTGGGTTACACCTAATATGTATCTAATTAGAAATACTCACATGCAGGATTACGGGTTGGCTGCAGGATTTTCTAGGTTCTTATCAACTTGTATCACAAAGATTTCAGGTCTACAATAGAGCTAGTAAATAAAATCATCAAAACAGACATCTGGCCTAGGTTTACTGAGAATAATTTGAGATATCTATCCCTGAATATTTTATAGCATGTTGTTTACTTTCTTATATTTAAACATTTTTTTGTATATACAGATATTTAGGTTATTTGAAGAAAATGTTACGTATTAGGCTAACATCACGGGGACCCAAGTGAGATGGAAAATTTCCAAATATAAAACTTTTCTTAGATTAATATGTACAGTGTACAAATCCAATAGGAAGCCAATAGCTTGTTAACACAAAAATTAATAGCTTGTTAACACAAAATTTAATGAGAGAGTAACGGGTCATATCCTTACATATGATCTTATTCTAGTAATACAGGGAATTCAGTCTGTATCTCCCATATCCTATAAAGACTTTTAAATTACTTTATTGTCATTATGATTAACGGAAAGTGTTTCCTACTTAGCTCTATTTGAAGAGTAAAAATACCCTAAGATATAAATTAATCAATTAACGATTTTAATTATTGGTCCTAAGTAAACTGTTAGGCCTAATTTGGCTCATTAAATATATCAATTTCAGATTAGTTCAAACCCAATACAGTAAAGAATTTAATCTACACAAAGTTGCTATGGAAAACTGTGGCACTACAATACTATAGACTCAATCCTACATTATTTTCTGGTCTGCATGTCCAAGGCTTTCAGGCTACTAACCACAAAATCCTTGTGTTTAATTGCAATATTAACTTTGTATCTCATCCTGCATTCCAAAAACCAATATACATTTCAGTTGCAGTTTGCTAACAGATTTTATAACTTAAAAAAAATTAGCATTGTCGTTTCACTTGGCCAGACTTCATTCTATACAATTCTTTCAAGCTTTAATCTAGATCATATGCTCTTATTTCTACTAACTCTATGCAATCATAACATTACTGAAGAGTGACAACAAGCAAAGAAGTAAAAAAAGAACACAAATTCTGAAATACACTTTGTATAGTTTTAGTATGAGGGAAAAACATACACATTCCACATCACATTTAAACTTAACTAGGAAGTTTTGCAAATCTAGTCTCACTCCTTTCACACACATTCCAACAGTTTAGCACTTTCCTCCCAGACATCATAATTCATCAGGGCTTTTGCACACACAAAAGTAAGGGGTGTATGCTAGTAATGAACTGTGTTTTAGACTGATGTGGAAGTTTTTGGACTAAAGAAAGTCTACTGGGAATTTTCTCACTGTATGTGTGTCACATCTTATACTCTGAAAATCAAATATTTTGCTATTTCTTCATATGTGTGAAGCATTAATAATTAACAGGCAGCCAATTTCAAAATAGTTTCTGCAGAATGACAAATACTTACATTAGATGTAGCTTATGGGAATTTCGGAACATATAAAGAGTACCAGCGCTTTCCTTCTGAATTTTTTTAAAAAACATATACTATTCTTGCTTTGTCATATTCTCACTTTGAATAACATTCAAGACAAAACTATATTGGCATTATTTACTTTGCTCTTTACTGTTGTTTACCTCAAAAGAATAAAACACTGTTTTCACCATACATACTTTTTTTTTTCCTACTTTTTTTCCTGTTTCAAAACCTTTATATAGAATTTCACTACCTCATGGTAATTTGTCTTTAATATTAAAAATAATCCATCAATTCTTTTTCATATATGTACAAGTGTTTTGTATTTCAAACTATTATTCGTAACACATCCACAAGAATCACAACTGAGCCATTTGTGCATAAAATTTCTCATACAGTTCAAACTGGAAAACATTAATAGTTCATGTTTACTGTTGCCCTCCAGCAACCCTCACAGGAGGTCATACAGAACTGCATGACAGCTATGAAATGATGTTGTACCATTAATGAAAATCTTACCATAAAAGTCAAAATTCCTCAGCTTCTAAAGACTGCTTTAGTAATTATGTTACACTTAATATTAAAATACTGGTATTCTGCCCTTTCTTCTTTCCTATACATCCATTTTGTGGAATATCTCCTACTTAGCAGCAATTTATTATGAATGAGACTAGAGAGCTTTAAAATTGTTAATGCAAATCAAGTCATTTGATAGCTTCAGAGTGAACAAACACTAATATTTTTTTTCTAATTGCCTAATACATCCTCTTGAATAACTTGCAAATATTTAATACACACTTCTACCATTAGCATAATATAATCATAATCTTCCCATTTAATTGCAATTTATTTGAATGACTAATCACCAGTTTCATGTTTTAAAATAATGGGAACATTTTAAAAACTGCAATGTTCTATCTGCCTCTCAATTCACTAGTATAAAGACAAGTTTCAGGATTCACAGCTATTTTATTACTTCACTGTCTTTAAAAAAATATTTCTTACTGCTTTTGATAGACGAACAGAAATTAAGTTTGCTGCATGTCTACAGATAAGGCAAAGAGACCTATGTCCCAAGAATGATTTATCCAAACTATATCCAAACTGTATTTTTTCCAGCATATGCTAATAATATCCACAGTTACAGGCATCAACCCAGTAAAAATGAGTCATATCTGAAGAATATCAGCTGCATCTTTTTATAGGCATGTTAAAAATAAAGGACTCTATAGTCAAATACAGGGTTATTAAATTAAATCTTCTCTACTTTCAATAAATGAGAGAAAGCAGAATGTAGAATAACATCTAGGACGAATCAAAATATCCAGATCAACCCTTCTATACCTTTCATTCAAGCTGTCACTTTTCTCTCCTCTGAGATGTGTGCGTTTGTTGTTGTTCAATAAAGTCTGACTATTTTGTCACATATTCCTTATGCCTCTGCTTCCACATGCAAGAAAGCACAGAGCATTGCAGGTCAGCACTTCTTCCCTTACATACCCTTTCTGCCAGGTCCCCCTTTTCTATATGTGCATTGTTTTTATCATCACGTCTACGATGGGATAGGCACAAAGGAACTATCAGCAAGTTTCTATCTAAAAGAGAATGCTGTTTGTAGCCTTGTTTTGAAACCCAGACAAAAGGTTTATTCATATAAAAACTCTACTATAGTGACAAAGGAAAGAAAGGATCACATTTTACTTATTTATCGAAAGAATTATGCACCTAAAGGAGAATGAGTTACTGTAACATCAGACGGTAGTGACAAACTCTCTCAGTAACAGACTCATGCCCAAATCTAAATATCTTGCTCAACCTATTTGCTAAAAGTGACTCTCTGAACTAAATACAACCTGATCATTTACTCAAGCAGCTCCCAAAACCTACAGTAAAACAGACGCATATGTACTATATGTTTTAAAACTATTTTCAAAAAAAACCCAAATATTATTTGGTAATAAAAAATTTCTCTGTTGTGACTTCAGCGCTCAACCTTTCATATGCTATGAAAATGCACTTCCTACTAAAAATTCTTACAAAATTATTAATGGGTGAACAGATGGAAAATTAAAGCAATTTAAATATCTGAAAAAATCCAAGTCCTGAATCACTTTATGTTGTCTTATTAGGAATTGCTCAGTCCCGCAACAGAGGCTGTAGCATTACGAAACAGCTTATCATAGTGCACTTTCACTAGTAACCCAGAATATGTTAAAGTTGTAGACACTAGTATAAGCTCTTTTAAAAATCTGCCAGTTCCGTATGGCTTCTATAGGGGAATAATTGTCTCCACCCACATGAAGCTTTAATCAAGTTCAGAATGTTAACATAAATTTATTCTTTCAGCGTCTTATTACTAGAAGTAAGAAGTATCTCAACATATTTTTTTCTGATCAGAAAAATCCTTCATGAACAATTTCTTTGCTAGGATAGCTTTGCTAATTATAACAGTGTAATATATAAAGACAGAGCTGTGTTTTTTTTTCCTGCTGATCTTTGCTCTGATTCATACTTTCTCCCCTCTCCTCTGTTTTGCTATATTATGTATTATTTTCTTAAAGACAAATTACTAGTAATTCAGTAAATTAAAATAATAACAAAGGAATAAGCAGCTTCTTTAAATGAATTGAAAATACAGCAAATATCTGTTAGAATGTAAAAAGCCATTCTCCACTTTCAGAACTATAAAATAAGATTACAAGGTAAACTAAAGCACTATTGCCAATGGCTGATGTGTTAGATATAGCAAAAAAGCCACACAATTCTTTCAGGTTCTCCTAGCTATTAATTTCCATTTACACAGACTCTAGCAGAGCAAAGCTTCCCATTTCAATCTAATTGTAGCCAATGAAACTGTTATCTTTCTGGATTTTTTAGCCAACCTAGAAGAACAAAACAATGGGTTCATACAGTATTTTAAGTTGGAGGTTCACCTAGATATTCAATCCCCTGTTCAAAGTAGGGCTAACTTCAAAATTGGATCAGGTTGCTCAAGGCCTTTTCCTGTCTACTTTTGATGTTCTAGTGATTAAGCAGTCTCATTGAAATATAGAAGTATGGGCCACTCAGCTAATTCAGGGCACATTTCCTGAAATCTAATGATAGTATTCAAACAGTGTCTACTTTAGCACAAATATTTGGTGCTTATTATTTTAGTGTGATAAAAAAAAGTGTAAGTGTGAAAGCTTTGGCAGCTGGACATCAAATACTGTAATAAAGAAAAGGGTGAGAGAAGAATATAGAAAAGGATACACAGTAGAGTAGAACAGGAGGAAATAGGAGAATACGAAAGTAAAACCAAAAGAGAACAGAAATACCATTGTTCTGTTAAGGTAAACATATGCAAGCAATATTTTTATTGAGCAAAAGAAAACAACAGCTGAAATACATAGCTCATACTCAGCAGCAAAATTCTATATTTTGTTTATTGTGGAAACTTCCTTGAGCTTGATTTAAATTGAGAACATTTTACGTATGTTTTCAAAACCTGTTGTAATCCGCTGCTTAAGTGTGTTTTGCTGTGTTAGGTGTTCTTACCTAGATCTTTTTTCTGACTGTTCACAGATCCTGCCTCTGATGCGTGATGTCACTTTCCCTACTGATCCAGTCACAAAGCTCAACTTTTATCTCCTCAAAGACTAATTTTTGATCTCATCTTTTCATTATATGGTTCCAATATTTATGCTTAACCACCAGGAAGACTTAGCTTGACATAGAGTGAATTCAGATCTCCTAATTTAAAAGTTAATTTCAATATGTGGCAGTCAAAGTAGCCGAATAATAGATATTCTTTGTGAAAACATATAGTGCCTATATGAGATAAGTATCTCTTTTCATACCTTTGATAATTCTCTGATTTTCTCTTTGCTGGCTGTTCAGATATGGAAAACCAAACCCAGCTGATCACATTCTCCTTTGTAGTGTCATTGAGTCTGATACCTTGCATCTATGTTTTTGCCGTATTTGACATCAAAAGGTAATGATGTTATACACATAGAAGGATGCTACAAAGCTTCCCTCATGTTCCTTCCTTGAAGATCAAATCAAATGGTAGACATTAGTAATACGATTTTGATATATGCGACTTACAAGTAATGATTGATAGAAGAAAATCACTGCTTTACTGTAGTAGCTTTTTCCCTGTAAGAAAAACTAGCAGGTCAGTTGTTCAAATAAACATACATTCTTTTAAGATTACTGAAACGCTAAACAAAACCTAAAATAAATCTACAGGCACTATGACAGGGCTCTGCGTTAGCAGAAATTCACAGGTTCTAGCCAATCTGAATTTGGCAGAATTTGGTTTTCATGTAGTCATAGAATCATAGAATCATAGAACAGTTAGGGTTGGAAAGAACCTTAAGATCATCTAGTTCCAACCCCCCTGCCATGGGCAGCGACGCCTCACACTAGACCAAGACTCCATCCAACCTGGCCTTGACCACTGCCAGGGGTAGAGCGTTCACAGCTTCCTTGGGCAACCCATTCCAGTGCTTCATCACCATCACAGTAAAGAACTTTTTCCTTATATCCGATCTAAACTTCCCCTGTTTAAATTTGAACCCATAGTCAGTGTATTTCCATAGCTACCCATGCTACCTGTGATTCTGGCTAGTTTGTCAGAACCAGAAGCAGCAATTTACACATTAATGTTCTCTTTCTGACTTGAGACCCAGCCACAATCATAAATACTAAGAGCAAGGCAAAAATAATGAAGATTAAAGGTATTTTGATGCCTAGAAGTGAAGTGTTAATTTGATTTTGGGAAAAAAAGAAACAACAAACTGTTGTTTTTATTTTGGCTATAGCTGTTCCTGTTTTCCTTCTCCTCCTAGTCATCTGTCTTAATCTTTAACTACAATATTGCTGCTACAACAGGGAGGAGTGAATTACAACATTAATATTTCATTGTATTTGGTAAACTATTCTGGTTGCAGACCACCATTTAGTAGTGGCATTTAAGGCATCTAAGGCTAGAAAATATCTGTCATAGATACAAGCCAAAGACTAAAGGTTTCTAATATACTCGTTCTAGTCAAATCACTTCGTTAATATGGAAGGAAGAATTGGAGGGAAGAGGGAAGGATGTAGATAGGGAAGGAAAAAGGAAGTTCATGCAAATCTACCCCCTACAAAACTTTCATAGTCACTGCATAAGGGATGGAGATCTCTGTAAAACAGCATTACCTACACAGGAATACACCCCCACTAGTAGAATGGTTATTAGCAGAAAAATTCACAATGTTTTTGACCATTCAGATATGAAGACTACAGAAATAATATAAAGTGCAAAGAAGGACTGGATCTGCCATTTTTTTCCAAAACAAAACAGTAGACCACAGTGATGATTTCAAATAAACCTTACCAAAAATAACAAGGAAATAATTGAGATCTATAATTGCCTCTATTGATTTATCTTGCAAAAATATGAAGGCAGGACTGTATCTTGTGGAATAGCCAATGAACTAGAAATTGGTTAAAGGCACTCTAGAAAGAGTAAAATGGTGCCCAAAAACAAAATATTGCATGAAAATAGACATATTTAGAAATTTAAAAAGAAAAATAAAAAGAGAGAAGTCTTAAAATCCAGGGATTTAGATTCTTAAGCCATCAGCATTAATATGGTGCTTTTTATCATGTGATTCTATCACTGAAAATAGAAAATTTTACAGAAATTAAAAAAAAAATTTGAATTCTTAGATTTTTGCTAAATTGCTTAGGGAGAAGATAAAGGAAAATTAATTCCAGGCAGACAATTTGTTAAAACTGTGTAGCCTTGCAGCCTGGCTTGAGGAATAGCAGTAGTCTCTTCTACTCAGAAAAGGAAAACAAAAGCTTGCAAAAGCTGAGTCAAATAGCCTGATTCAGAAGTCCAGTCAAAATATATGTAATTTGATAATGTTCTATGATCATCAACAGACTGCTTTCTTAGAGAATGTGAACATTGTACTTTGGTGCTTTAATAAACTTCTATAGCACGGTCTCCTTCTAACAGTTCATCTGTGCGACACAAATGAAGCTTACTCTCAGAAATGTCTGTTGCTCTGACAATGTTGAGAACAAAACAAGATAGCTCACTTGCCAGGAAGCTTACATCTCTGAAATTGCTGCCAAACAAAACCAACAGCAACACCTGTTATTGTCAATGACCTAGTCAGGGGCTCTGCTGTAGGATGATTACAGGTCATGTACGTTGCTATAGTGCAGCAATTCTTGCAGAATCCTGCTGCACATTGCAGACAAGTGCTGGGATTTTGCAAGCTGCTCCATCTTTGCCAGTTGAAATATTACTAGACCAATGTGAAGGGCTTTTAAAACTCTCAACAAAAGCACACATCAATACCTCATCATTTATCTTGCTTTCTGCTCTGACCCTCCGGGACTCCTGCACTTTGCTGTTTGTTTTTTTTTTCTTGTCCAACTTTCCTTTTATGTGCATTCTTGATTCCTGCCAACAGTGCATACCTGTTCTGAAATCACAAGTGTAATCACATAACTGTCCAAGTTGACTGTATTCTTGTGAGTTCAACAGAGCAATATAATAGTAATGAATAGTACAATTTACATACAGACACAGGTTATACTGAATTGCGTTCCATGTTTTTCCTGTCTGCTATAAACAAGCAAAAAGTAGTTGATTCCAAAAACTGTTGACACAACAGAAATCAGCCATCCTGCCTCCTGGTAACATTATGAAAAAATAATTCCTACTCTGTGAAGAAAGGTTCAGTGTTTCTTGATGTTCATGTCAAGTGTGACAGCTTCCCATGCCTTTCTAAAGACTAAAAAGTTGCCCATTCTCACTATCTTCCTTTGTCACAATTTCTTTCCAAGCCTTCATGATTCATAAGTATCTTTCCCAGACATGTAATAACAGCATAACTGCAGAAAAAAAGTATAAATTTGGAGCCAGTATAACTAATTGTAATAAACAAAAAACCAAACAAACTGGACCCTTTTTGAATAACTAAAGTTTAATGACCCTATGTCAAAGGGACATTGTATAATGCAGTGTTTCCAATGTTTGCCCTCTGACTTTTTCTAGGAGCACATGCAATATCATGTTATGTTGGGGCATAATTTACTTAACGTTAGAAAATATTTTATTTTTATTTAACACTCCCCCCAATAATAGATGTTTGGTATCATGTCTTCCATAGGGTATTTACAGCCTCTTTCAAGAAGTTCCTTTTTAAGAAATTAGTTCTCTGATTTGTCATGATAAAGCATATAATGTTATCTGTCAAATGGTAACTCACTGCCTTGGACCACTCACAGACAGCCAGAGTTATGCACATTTTATCCTTCATTAACACACTGATAATTGCTACTCATATCTCATAGTACGATTGTTTTCAGCCACCAAAATTCACAAGCCTTTCTCCAAGTTCAACCTCTTTATGTTCCCAAAGAACAGAAACAGGTTCCAAAGAACACTGGTCACCAGTACCAAAACCTCTTCTACACCTCACCTGCAACTGGAAAATATCAAATACCCTGTTCATTTCAGATACAAGAACAAGAGAGTGACCAAATACGATACCTGAATAGCCCCAGATGCATTAAATGTAAATGACCTCCACTTCCTGCATGTCCAAGCTGTTTTGTATATTCCTTTGAGAGCAGAACTGACACTTTCCAGGCAAGAACCATGTTACATCCCATCCTACACTATGCGGTAAGCTGTCATTCAATAGGAATATATTGCCATCTTCCTCTCCTTTAATTGACTACTATCACTGTGCCTGATCCTGCTGTCAGTGGCACGTTGTCATGTTTTGCATCCCATGAAGAACTTACTTAGAAGAAAACCACAGTTAGACTAAGGCATAAACCAGCCTAACTGCACCACTGCTAAGATTAGAGTTGCTCCGCAAGTGCTTACAGAAACAGCACTTGGCATCTGGGAAACTACTTGTGTCCAGCATTAAAAGCCGGCTGAGAAAACTTTCTGAAATTTCATTTTGGGCATAGACATCTACAGCGAACAAAAGTTTTGGTTTAGCCATTTATATCCTATAGCACAAGTTTGACTTGAAAGACACGAATACTATGTTACACACATGGTAATTTGTTTGGGAGAATGTGGCTAGCTAGTGGACCTGAAAAGGTGCCTGGATGGCAGGATATCATGGAACAGGCTTTCTACTAATACCAAAGAATATGATCTTAAGGAATAACCTTTCTTCATCAGGTTGTAATTCCAAGATACAGTAAAAAAGACCAAAGTTATAGGCATCCATTTCCTAAAGAACATATATATTTAAATCATCTAAGTATAAATGCATATTTTACAATGTGGATGCTAAAACTTCACTGGAAAGAAAATATATTTTAAATTAAATATACATGACTGTTCAAGTACTGTGTTTAGAGTTATGCATATGCACATTCTACTGCTATTTGCATATATTTAGCAAATATTTATGAGCTGATTAGTTGAATAATAATGCTGAGCATTTTACAACATTTACATGATCACAGAGCTGTGAAAATATTGACTAACTTATCAAATAGATCCTTATTAATTGTAAGAATATTGTTTGTTACATATATCACAAATATCTGCTTTGGAAACTTGATATACCACCACCTGTCCATATTTAACTGATTTTATGCAACACTTTCGGAGCCTGGAACTATGAAGCAAAACCAGAGTAGCATAAACCAAAAGTTTATAATTAATTACAAAAATATCAGTTCCTACCAGCATCTGTCATTCATAAGTAATTTGCTGGTTCAGTTATGCTCAGTCTTGGATGTGTTATATATGCTTTATCCACACAAGGTATATTGCAAAGTACATATATCTAGGGGGATGGTTGCAGATACTCTTACTGCTATTGCTGTTGTTGTTTTTACTTCTTACATATGATTTTCCCCCTCATTACAAAAAAACTTTTAAAATACAAGTAACATGAGAAAAAGAGACATTTTTTGTGGTCCGAATATGCATTGCAGGAATGCCAAACAAAAATAAATTTAGGTGTTAGAAAAAAATATTGATAATTATATTTATAAAATTCAATACATTTCTTTGTATATGATACATCTTTTGCAAGGATCTGCTTCAATTTCATTGGAAGGTGGAGAAGCAGATGGAAAGGAGAGGTTCTTTTTTATATGCTTCATTTTAAATACCATCATCTATGGCCTTTTAAAAATATTAATTTTCCTCACAGCATGCTATTTGGTATCCTCATTTATATCCAGCCTCTGTGAGTGTATTCATGATTGCTTTGCTTTAATCATGTGATTAATGGAATTTATTTCTCTGGGTCTACATAAGTAGCTAAAACCCCCGAAAGATAAAAGACTGAGTCTTACTAGATTGTCGTGAGAAAACTAATACAAGTTATGCTGCTGAAAAATATAACTATTTAATATCAACATAGACACAGTAAAGGCTCAGAGTTTCATTTTTATATTTCTTCCTCTTGAGGGAAAATAAAGATAATGTTGTAGCAGGAAAATAAGGGGTAAAAACTCCAGTCATGTAAATAACCAACAAAATGACTGTAAAAATATACTTACTATAAAAAAACAAATGTAATGGTGCTACAGCTGATCTCCCACCAAACAACCTATCCTGCTTGTTAACTATTCAGGTGGAAGAGCAAAGAGAATGACATTTACAGGAAGCTTATTTAGAGCTCAAAGAGTGCAATATTATAATTATTTTATCGTAATATGGTAATACTTGCACAGTAACACGCATCACTTCAATGTTTTGTGCTGCTTTAAAGCTTATTAGCTAGTCTGGTCCCCTTGCTTGCTTTGTCCAGAAACAGGGTGCTTTGCCCAAATAGCAATAGTAGCCATGCTACTTCCTCATTGCAGCTAAAGGCTAAGGTCTCAATTACTCAGCGGTAGTATAATTCTGCTCCCAGTGATGTCAGTACCTTACTTTTCCTGGAATTGCCAAAGCAGAATGTGTTGCATCTGCAATATAAGCTGAATTCATAGATATAAATTCTAGAAACAACACTCAGAAAAAACAAAACTCTACATAAATCCAAATTATTTTTAGAATAAAAATTACGTGTAACTGCCGAACTGGAGCCTGTGAATTCTGAAAACACAATAAAAACATATGTACAAGAGTTTTATAATGCAGCCTTTGCACATATCAAAATACAAAGAACAGCCTTTCATAGCCCATCGTATTAAAATTCATTTGTATATCGTCTCAAATACATTAGGTCAGAAGGAAAAGCTCAGGCTATGTATCAAATGTTTTCAGATGTTCATACAGCATACTATTTTTTGATGTTTTACATAATTCCTAAGTGATTTAAGTAATCAGTTCTACAAAGTGAAATGCCAATGAAATCACATGTTGCAGTATTATTAATGGTGGCTAAGGAATGATCGAAGGATGTTTTACACAAAAAAAATGTGAAATTTTTCCCTAATGCCGGGATACTGAAAGAATCTCCAGCTTTAAATGAGGTTTACACAAACCAGTTTGCAGGGACTATCTCTGAGATTTTACAGTTCAGGTGTTTGCTTCATGTACTATGTACATGAGAAAAATGAACAGAAAAAGGAGAAAATAAACTTCAATTTCAGCATTTAAGTAAATATGTAAATTATTTATCTGAAGGACAACATAATAAATTGCAGAAGTCCTAACAAAAGTATCAGAAATTAGTTAAATCTGGGAAAATCTATTTTAAATACTCTTTCACATGATATCTGTGATCTGTCATTTGGAAAATTGAATCGACCACCTAGTAAAGCATTCATGGGACTATTTTATCACTGCTTAAGTATCTTTACTGATATAAAATGAATTTTGCACTGGGTGCATAAATCTTAATTGAAAAGCTTGGCAAAGATCTCAAATAATTCAATGGTCCAGACTTCATATAACGCATTTGGCAACCTTTCAATGAATCTTGTTTCCTTGTGTGGAGTGACACATTTATCAAACACGACACATGCATTTTGCATCAGTGCCATAAAAATTGATTTTCTCTATTTGTTTTTACTTCTAAGCAGCTTCAGTACATGCAGAATTAAAAGCTGGGAGAATAATCCAACCATAACTTTTATGCTGCAGAAATTAAAAGTAAAAAGCCAAGTTTACTCTAAAAAACTGAAAGAAAAAAATAATAAACAGCAGAAATGTTAAGTACTGTCCTTTTTAACTGCACAAA
Organism: Lathamus discolor; assembly: GCF_037157495.1. NCBI lineage: Eukaryota > Metazoa > Chordata > Aves > Psittaciformes > Psittacidae > Lathamus > Lathamus discolor. The sequence continues at coordinate 100,721,504 of NC_088885.1, read as the reverse complement.
CTGAAACTACCAACCACAGGAAGAAAAAGAGAATTACAAAAGCATAAACCACTGTTCACAGGATCTTCTTCTCTGAGCCAGACATATACCTTCTCAAATTTTGATGTTTGCATCAGAAATGATCCTGAACAGTATTACCTATAAAAGCTATTAAAAGAAATTATTTTCAATTTTCACCACTGTCTTTAAAACACCTACAAATTATAGGCATCTGGAGAAATTAAGACATCATCCCGATATATGTATAATTAGTGAATTTCTGTAATAGACAGAGTGCTAGATTCCTCAAACTCCCACTAAGTGCTGCTCAGTTTTAGTCTGTGTGTCTGAGCCTCACTATTCTTTGCTATCTCAGTTCAGAACAGTGATGCATTTGCCTGATCATACATAGACTAGCATACACTAGACTATTTCAATTGGAGGGGACCTACAACGATCATCTACTTCAAATGTCTGGCTGCTTTAGGACTCACCAAGTTAAAGAATGTTACTAAGGACACTGTCCTAATGCCTCAAACACTGACAGGCTTGAGGCATTGCCCACCTCTCTAGGAAGCCTGCTTGTCCACTCTCTCAATAAAGGGGCAAAAAGGATGCTCTTATGTACATGTTACTCTTACCATTGCAGAAACTTTTAAGGATCAAAAATAACAAGATGTATCTTGTGAAAAAAAAAAAATCAGAATTCAGGTGTTTAGGTCTTTGTTATTACAATCACATCATAAATTGTATAGGATCACAAGAAACATGAACTTTCAGATAAATTCTACTCAGTCTAACACCATGTTTTCACAAATAACCCTGCATGTTTCTCTAGTTTAATCTCACACTTCCCCAATTAACTCAGACTTTTCACAAGTTTGCAACAAATCAAGCTCAATTGTTACGTGAAGGTACAAAGCATTACATAATTACACATCTTTCAATATTACCAACTCCTTTACTGTCCAAGCCCCCACTGAATTTGAATTTAACACCTTGAGGTTCAGCTACCTTTCAAAATTAAGCACACAGTCCATCTAAAATCCCACAACTACATATAACTTTAGAAGATCTCTGCTAAGAGAGCCTATGCTGGTCATAAGCAGAGTTAAGCCAGAAAGACCTACGATTTCTCTCAGGGGGTACATACAAAACACACTAGCTAGTCTAGGTTTATCTTTTTTGGCTTTTTTTTTTTTTAATTATTTGCAAAGTAAGTGGTTAATAAAGAAAAAATAACCTACATACATAGACATATATATATATACACATACACATAAATACACACATATATATACACATATATACATATATATACGTATACATATATATAAGCATGCATATATATATATACATATATATATGTGCTATTATATATACAGGATTATAATGATTATAGACATGATGCAATGATATATTATATATACATGATATAATGATTATTATACATTATTATAATGATTGTATACATATACTCATTAAACTAATTTACATTTTAAAAAGGGATTCAGCAATTTATTTTACACTTATACTTGGTAGCACAAACTAAATAAAAATAACCCAGGTTTAAATATGAGTGCCTCCATAAGATATAACACTAGCTTTATACATTCTCTCTGATATCTTGTGTTTAGTTAAATGATTGATGCTTTATGTTTAGCATAAAATGGGTCGCCAATGGCACGGGCTTGCAGGCAAAAAAATATAAATACAAAATTTGAAAGTAATCCATCATTTGTTGTTCATTCACATCTATATTGTTCAAACACAGGAACAATACAGCTGCCTGGGAGGCAAAAAACTCATTGATAAGTAGAATCTTTTCTGTTAAAATCCATTATTTTTCACTGGATGAATCCCTACTTTCCTCCAGGTCAGGAGATGACAGAAGTAACTGAATGAGTAATCAGAAGAATATAAAGAATGGTAAGTTAAATCTGATGGCTGTTCTTTGCTAGTTTAGTAAAGCTTACAATCAGTAAGCAAGCTGTTTCATTGAAGGCCAGCTCAAACACTTGCAATGGAAATGTTCTTGTGAGTGCCAGTTCTGACTTAGTTACTTTTCAAACATATGTCATATAAATAACTTCTGGTACAAGTCCTGGAGGAATCAGGATTTCTGGTAACTCAGCAGTAGAGTATACAACTAACTGGAAACCTCTCATACAGATCTTGCTGCTATAGTGGAAGTATGATGCACTGCAGGAAAACACAGTTCTGTGGAGTTACAAAAAAAATGAAAGTACTGCTTGTGCAAAAAGGCAGGCAGAATATTGCATGATTGATTCTGAGCTACTAAGCTTGAAGCAATAATAAAGGTTTCACTTCAAGTGCCAGGGATGAATCATGCTGAGTCTGGGCTGGGCTTCCAATCTGCATGCAGGGCAGAGCGTGTTTTCCCCATTCTGCAGAGCTCTTGTGTTGTTGCAAGAGAGATCCAAAGAAAGGATGGAGGAAGGAATGTTGTGAACCATGCAGGGTTTGTGTCTCCTGATGCTGCATTCAGACACCACAGGGTTTCCTGAGGAAGATAAGGTTTGTTGTTACATAAGTGTCAGAAGACAGGAAAGTCAGAACAAAAAACTGTCTTGTAGAAATAGGTATTTCATTTCCTCTCATGTAGTAATGTAACCTGTGATTTCATTTTCATTCAGTATGTCTAGGTACATGCAGGAAAAACACACTTCAGGTTCTGCAGAACCATCGCTGATGGGCTTGGGCTTGGCCAGTGGTGAGTCCATCTTGGAGCCGTCTGGCATTGGCTCTATCATGCACAGGGGAAGCTTCTGGCAGGTTCTCACAGGAGCCAGTCCTGTAGCACCTCCTGCTACCAAAACTTTGCCATGATGCAAGTTAAAGGGTTAGGCTGAAGAGACTTCAGGAATCACTGAAACATCATAAAAGGGCTTATATTTAGACATATGACAAGGAACAACAAAGTAGAATTTGGATGAAAGAGAAAGCTGAATCAGACATTAGAAGTTAGAAACCAAAAGAACAGTGCAGAAAGGCAAAATGTGGCTGGATGATCCCAAGAAGAAAAGACAGACGAAAGCCCCAGAGCACAGGAAATCATCTTGATAAAGTGAACATATGAACCAAACACTGAGATACTACTGTTCAGTTACGTCAGGAGCAGAAAGAGAAATGCAAAGCTCAAGCTGACTGGTGAAGCTGTAATAGGCTAAAGAGGTTCTATGAAGACAGCTACCAATTTTACAAGAAGCAGAAACCAGTGACAAACTGCTAGACACCATTCGTATAATGATGCTCGTATGATAAGCTGTTGGAAAGGGAAGCCTAGCAGACCACATCAGGTTGTGATATTATTTCTTATGTTTCATTGATATCTATGATAAAGGGGCAGCAGCTGCAGAGCCAGAATTCCTGAGGAAAAGCATAAAGGATGACAGGATATTATTGAATCTGTTATGGATCTGATGGATCATTTTCATCACTGAAAGAGATAACATCAGGAAAGAAAGGATACTTGAATCATTCTGCAGTTCTTCCTACCAACATCTCTCTTGTGTTTGCCAAACAGCGCAGCTCAATCAACTTTGATTTAGCTTTTCATTCTTAATTCGTGTAATGAATAAATTTATGATGTAATTTCCAAAAAGCACAAGCATTATCTAATGCCAGGACACTAAAAGACAGTCAGATTTTGTTACAGCAATGTAGGATGTTATTTCTATCAACTTTCTGTCCTCAGACCTAATCTTTCTGCTACTGTTCAAAGCAGAAACATGCTTGTAGCTGCTTAGGCTATTCAGCCACTCAGAAGCTAAAGCAACATCTAAGGGACCAATAATCAAGCTGGAAATTAAAGGACAAGAAATGGTTTGGACCAGGCTTTATTCAGTGGAGTTCAATGAGGTAAAATTACTCTGTAGACTGGGTTGAAGCTCTCATTTTTCAATTTGAACTGCAGCAGATCGTATGAATGGATTTGATGCAAGGTGGGAAGCAGCTCTAATACAAAATGAGGAGAAGGTAAGAAATGCCTTGCTAAATTTCTCAACAAAAGGTGAATCCTACAAAATCAAAAGTGTTCTGTAACACATCATCAGGATTATAATCATGCTCAGACTGGAAATCACAGTAGCAGTACATCTAAAACAAACAGGCATTTTAACAGGAGTAGATGGGTGTTTGGGAGATGAAAATGCCTTAGACAGATGCAGCTAGAGTTCAAAAAAATATATTCAGGAAAAAAATAGTTCTACAGTAATAGGAGGACAACTTGGTAGGAAGGGAGGAACATGTGGAGGCAGTGTGTGACATAATTCACAAGAAGCCTAAAGAAAGGTTTTAGTAATGCCACAGTGGGAAGAGACCAATGTAAGTACTGCAGAGTCTCTGGGGCTGGGAAAATATCCTCGTGAGCCACTGTGCAACCTTACACACTTACTTCACAGTAGACAGTCCACTGTTTGGTTTTTTTTCTGTATGCTCTGCATAAACCCAAGTTGGATGAAAATTGTTTTTTCAAAGTGCTGCCCTGGCTGATGTAATATTTGTTATTTGCCTCATTTTTGTACAACTGACTACACGGAACTACTGTTACTTTTGCTTAGGTCAGATTTCTACTCTTTATTGCAAGAAACTGCTACCTGCTGAACCATGTCTTTAGAAAGATAAAGAGTAGCTTTGGTACTTTTCTGTCCCATTGGTGCTCTAATTCATACTACAAACAGAAGCTTGTTGGGGAGGCAGCTGACAAATCATTCTGTCATTTTAATTTTAGTAAGACTTATTATATCAGACCTATTACTGAACACTTCATCCTCCATCTGTGCCTTTTCTGTATTAAATATTGCCAGTTTCACATAGGTGTCATTTAAAACTATTCATTAAAATTAACATTTCTTCCACTTATTAGTGCCTTCACTGGACTGGTTTACCTCTTCCGTACACTCACCTCCAGTGACCCTGGACTATTTTAGTACAATCATACTCAAGATAAGGGATCCTGGGGGATTTTGCTTCCTTAAAATAATGCTTTCCTGTTTCTGCTATAGGTTTTGTTTTCCTTTATTTATTTTTTTTTCCTTTCAGTAAGGTAGTTATGATTATCCACATTTATAAAGTAGCATGTTATTTCATTAAAACCTCAAACAACTATTTTTCTAGTGAATAAGGCCCATTATCAGAAAAGCTCCTTTTTAGGGCTTTTTCAGGAAATTTCAAATATTATATTAGTCCAAAAATTATACTAATGCAAAGTGCTTGTGATTCTCTTCCTAACAGCAACATTTTTGTCAGTTTATTTTACCCACACATAGCAGCCTTCCAGTACCTAAAGGGAGTCTGAAAGAAATCTGGAGAGGGATTTTTTACAAGGACATGTAGTGACAGGAACGGTTTTAATCTGAAAGAGGTTAGATTTAGATTACTTTTTAGGAAGAATTTATATACCATATGGCTTCTGAGACACTGGCACAGATTGCCCAGAAAAACTGTGGATGCCCCATCCCTGCCAGCGTTCAAGGCCAGACTGGACGGAGCTTGGAGCAACCTGGATTAGTGGAAGGTGTCCCTGCCCACGGCAGGGGGTTACAGATTTCAGGTTCCTTCTGACGCAAACCATTTTATGATTCTGTGATTTCATGATCTGATTAAGTTTTCATAGAATCATAGAATAGTTACGGTTGGAAAGGATCTTAAGAACACCTAGGTCCAACCCCCTTGCCATGGGCAGGGACATCTCACACTAAACCATGTCACCCAAGGCTTTGTCAAACCTGGACTTGAACATGGCCAGGGATGGAGCATTCACAACTTCGCTGGGCAGCCCATTCCAGTGCCTCGCCACTCTAACAGTAAAGAACTTCTTCCTTATACCCAAGGAACTTGGAGCACATTCTCCTGGAAGGCATGCTAAGACACATGAAAAACAACAAGGTGCTTGGTGACAGCCAGCGTGACTTCACTAAGGGGAAATCCTGACTGACCAATTTGGTGGCCTTCTATGATGGGGCTAAGGAACTGATGGACAGGGGTAGAGCAGTTGATGTCATCTACCTGGACTTGTGAAAAGCGTTTGACACTGTCCCACACAACATTCTTGTCCCTAAATCGGAGAGACATCAATTTAATATGTGGACCACTCTGTGGATAAAGAACTGGCTGGATGGCCGCACACAAAGAGTTGTGGTCAATAACTCAATGTCTGGCTGGAGACCAGTAATGAGTGGTGTCCCTCAGGGGTCAGCATTGGGACCAATCTTGTTCAACATCTTTGTCGGTGATATGGACAGTGGGATTGAGTGAGCCCTCAGCAAGTTTGCCAATTGCACCAAGCTGTGTGGTTCAGTTGATACTCCAGAGGGAAGTAATGCCATCCAGAGGGACCTTGACATGCTTGTGAGGTGGGCTGATGCCAACCTTATGAAACTTACCCATGCTAAGTGCAAGGTCCTGCACCTGGGTAGGAGCAATCCCAGGCTACAGGCTGGGCAGAGAAGAGATTCAGAGCAGCCCTGCAGGGAAGGACTTGAGGGTTTTGGTTGATGAGAAAATGAATGTGAGCCGGCAGTGTGCGCTCGCAGCCCAGAAAGCCAACCGTATCCTGGGCTACATCAGGAGAAGCGTGACCAGCAGGTCGAAGGAGGTGATCCTGCCCATCTACTCTGCTCTTGTGAGACCTCCCCTGGAGTATTGTGTGCAGTTCTGGTGTCCTCAACATAAAAAGGACATGGAACTGCTGGAGCAAGTCCAGAGGAGGGCCATGAGGATGATCAGGGGACTGGAGCACCTCCCATATGAAGATAGGCTGAGGAAGTTGGGGCTGTTCAGCCTGGAGAAGAGAAGGCTGTGTGGAAACCTCATAGCAGCCTTCCAGTATCTGAAGGGCCTATAGGGATGCTGGGGAGGGACTCTTCATTGGGGACTGTAGTGACAGGACAAGGGGTAATGGTTTAAAACTTAAACAGGGGAAGTTTAGCTTGGATATAAGGAGGAAGAAGTTCTTTACTGTTAGAGTGGTGAGGCACTGGAATGGGTTGCCGGGAAACTTGTGAATGCTCCATCTCGGGCCATGTTCAAGTCCAAGTTGAACAGAGCCTTGGGTGACATGGTTTAGTGTGAGGTGTCCCTGCTGATGCGAGGGGAGTTGGAACTAGAAGATCTTAAGGTACTTTCCAACCCTAACTATTCTATGATTCTAAGAAAGGAAATAAGCCAGATGACTGAAAAATAAAATATTAATTTTTAAAATGTTTAAAGAGACATAAAATAGAAAATGTATGGGAAAAATAAATAGTAAACAATGGAATCGGATTATGGCAGGAAAAGCAAGGTAACAGAGGTTCCTGCCTACCTGCCAGAACCATCAGGTATGCTCCCTTAACCAGGAGCTGAGAGAAATGAGCTTTTTTCCCTAATCTTACTGCTACTAGAGAAACCTTAAGTAAGTTAATGCACACGTAGTACCACTGTAAGAAAGCACTTCACTCTGAGGGTTTCTTACATCTTCCCTGTCCTCAACACCTGCAAGTTTCTATTTCTCTCAAGACAGTCATTTTCTGACCAACTTTTCAAGATTTTCTTCCCCTCTCCTTTTACAGCTGCTTCTTCTCAGCCCCTCTTTCTCCTCTTCCTTTTCTTTATCTTTCCATATTTTTTCCAGTGATCCTAGGTCTCCCCCTCCCTGCTTCAAGCTAATATTGTCGATTTATCTTGAAATATATACACTTGTGACATCAAGAATAAACCACCTGTTTGACCAAAGGGAGCAGAATTTTATGTAGTACTAGCTTTAAAAGGGGCACAAAACATAGACGTACTAACAATTTGTTGAGAAGTTTACTTTTCTAATTAAGTGGAAAGCTAATGAAGAAAAGCAGAAAAGATCAGAACATGAGAATAGAGCAAATCAGCAAGATAAAGTTTATTTTTTTATGTCTTATCACAGTAAAATTCCAAAATTTTAAAATTCAGCTTGAATACAAATTTACCTAAACCATGTTTCTGGGGGCAGCTGAAAAGTTTCCAGAAATGTTTCGGAAATGCTGAAGCATTTCTTTCTTTTTATCATTTAATATAAGCATCTTTAAACTAAGAACAATCTAGTGACCTTTATGCCTTCACTCAAAACCTAACACTTCAACATATTCAGACAAAAATTAGTGTTGCCATCTCTACATTTTCAGAAATATTCATCATTTCAATGATGCTGGCTTGGTTGGAGTTTGTTTGGATTTGGGTTATTTTTTTAACAACTTCATGAGAAAAAGCAATAGGTTCTTGAATAAAGAAACCTACTTTTCTCAGTTGGAAGCTCTTAGACAGAACTTATCCACATTTACCAAAGAACTCTAATTTTAGTAATTAGCCTTGGGGCTGACATAACATATGATTTGTGAAATCCACTGAATCTATTTGCTGAAACTGCACAGAAATAGACTGTTTCAGATGATGATTGAGAACATATCCCTTTCCTTCTCTGTTAACTGAAGAGAGCCTAATGTAGGCTAGGGAGACTACACTGAAGCACCCGCACCTGGACAATATGCATATCCTTCTTTACCCATTGAATGAGAATATTACTACTTCTTTTGTCTATCTCATTGGTTTATATCAACAATATTCTGGAATAATAAATGTATTACCATAGATGTCTCCAAACTCATAAAGAGATATGCTGTCAGCCTCGCTATTGATATAACTGGTAACCAGTGCAAATTCTAAAGACAGAAACACAAGTGTCCAATACAGAGAGCTCCTGATTTTCATTGTAGCTTTCAGCGCTGTATCTTTACTAACTCAATCAGTTACCGCATAAAGTTTAACATGGGACTTTTTGGCAAAATACCTGCATGCAACTCTGTATTTCCATCACTATTATATTTCTGGTAGATTCTGTTATTCTGAAATTGTCACAGACTTTTACTCACTCAATGATATTTATTTATTGCCCTTGTGATTTCAGATAAGAAACCATGGGTTGCTTAAATATAGTAAATGATTAAAATTTAATTCTTCTCCTTCCTCCCAAGATATTTAATGTTATTTTGCATTTGACAATACCTCAGGCTAGCTCAGTGATTGCCTTTGTACCTGCCCATGACTGGGAGAACAGAAGTTTTTCCTGATTATTTTTTCTCTGACTATTTCACTGTTGTGGTGGGACCACTTCCAGTTTGGCAAAGAGAAAGCAGGCAAGCATCTGTACAGAGTTCCAGAACAGATGCACTGTTGAATGTAAACTGATACCAAAAAATAAATAAGTAATAAAAATATTAAACCATCAGATTAAGAACTCTTCCACCTGCCAAGGTTTTGATGTATAAATGGAATGTGCAACAGGCTGCACTAATATAATTAATTTAGTATCATTATAAAAGTACACTGACTGTAGCTCCATTTTTAACCAGATTTTTCCCAGTAAATTGATATCTTCAGCTGACTTTTGCATTCCCACTTGTAGCAACTAGGCTCTTAACCTTTAAAATCTTAAAGCAAAAGGAATTCTTCATAATCCCATAACCTCCAAAATACTCTTTTCTTCGGTAAAGTTATGATTAGGCAGACAAAAAGGAAATGTCACTTTGCTTTTGACTGCAAGCAGTAGAAGAAAAAGTCTAGAAACATATGCAACCTGCTAGGCTTTCATCCTGCTCTTAAAACTGTTAATTCAACCGGGTCTCATGCATACATTCTCCCTAGATAGATTTCCCTCATTAACTTAAATAACAGCAGGCATAAATCTTGACATAATCTTCTCCCTGAAATTTACTGCCTGTAAAACATATGGAATCATCTTTGCCAGAGAGAAACTCAGTCATTTTTACACTCCTGGTGTGGATCCAGTGTACTATAATCAGTCTGGCTGGCACAGTGGATCAGCAAAATAACTGTACCTCTCTATCTTTTATTGAATCCTATTAAATTATCAAATTTTTAGAAGCCACATAAAAGGTTCACAAACTGAGCCTTAAATTTATAACTGTAGGTAAACAGACTGTCAGTCACCATCAGTGCCAAAACCCTTCCTTGGTTACACACATAGATCCAACATGATGGATGTCACCAAGACCAAACTGTATCTCTTTCTATTCGTATGCCTGGATCAGAGATACTATAAATGCTGCAGGCATATCATTGATTCCCCACTGTAGATTCTTGCTGAATACTTGCACATGTAACTCATTCATCATTTCCCTTTCCTTTCCCTTTCATGACGTTTTTGGCAGGAAGGAATGTTTTTCTTGTTGGAAGAGGGAGGAATTCTACCTTCCACATGTGTCTTGAGAGCACAAAAAGGCCAGATTAAGTCACACAATGTTGAGGAAAGTTACAGCATTTAGTTTAGTTATGAGCTAGGTGCACCAGTGCAGGAGATTAGTCAGCAGTCCATGAAGGAAAGGCATTTAGGAGCATATGAAGGGTAGGAAAAGTTTAAAAAAGGAGATTTGAGGAAAAAAAATAAATGTTTAGGGATGGAGAAGACTGGGAAAATACCCAGTGTAGTGGAGTAAGTCAGTAATATGCTATATTTGGAAGACAGCCAGAAGGCAGTGTGTGAGCAAGAACACAGACTGACAGTCAGTCAAGGGACACAATCCTTCACTATCAGCTCCATTGGGATGCCTTTCCCTGTCTGATAGGATGGCCAACAGTAATTTCCCATAGGCTTAAGCATCAAAATCATGAAGACATCTGAAATTCTTTAATCTATGAAATCCTATAGACATATTTCAAACTTTTTAAGATCCCAGACAAAGATTGAGAGTCTTTGGTATCATTACCATTTAACTGGAAACACTATCATGGTACTGTTACTTCATATAGGTAGATAGATAGATGGACAGATATTTATATCAATCATAGATGATCTTCAACATGCCCACAGACTGCAGTTTAAGAACATTATATTGAGACAGCAGATAGGCGGATTTGTAAAGAAAACAAATTCAACAAATCTTTTCTTCATCTCCTCTATGGCTCAAGAGCTGATGCATCATCACTGCTCTAAGACAGACATATAAAGAAGCTATTTTTAATTTATTTTTTTTTTACCCCGAGCCTTCTGGGTGCATGGAGCAAAGCCAGTGATAAACCAGGATTTCTCTTCTCAGTAAGACACAGCCACACAACAAATCACAACAGGAAAGTTCCTTTGCAAAAATGGGCAAGATATAAAGATTTCTCAATGTCTTGCGATTTTAAATATTGGATCCAAACACCCAAAAGCAGAAGAAGACACACAAATAAGGCTCTCACTTGCTAGGAAAATGACCTAAATAGCAGTTAGTATCAAGTGTCACAAAACGCTTTTTTTTTTTTTTTCTTTTTTTTTTTTTTATAGTAACTTAGAACTTATTGTGTTATATTAGCTCTAAGTCTTCTATTCAGGCCAGATCTCAGGCAATTTTGACAGACATAGCCTAGGTGATCCTCAAACCAGAACATTTCTGCATGTGTACTGCAGAATCAGAAGGAGGAACTTCCCAAGAAAACACTGAGTTTGAAGCAATCTCTCAGTTAGGCAGTGGGCCTTTCAGAGCACAGTTTAAATCTTTAAATTCTACCTGGTTTAGGTGGAAATTCTTTGTTTCAACTGTTCCTCATTAAGAAAAATATGTTAATTGCCCTTTAGTTTATAATTCTGTCTTTTGTAATGCAAACTTAAGGGCATTACAAACTGCCTTCAAGTCTAGTGTTCATCATTCTTCTTGCACTGCTTGAAAAGTTTTCTTTCTTCCTGTCCAATTTTCTATGGGCCAAATTCTGCCTTCATTTGCTTTGTTGCAGATTTTTTACATCTCCAATATGTTTAATGCAGTTTTTCAATGTTGAAAGAGGAAAGCTGAATTTGATTTGTCAGACACATGGGAATACACCTTTTCGGCAATGTTTTTTCTTAAGGATATTGTTTGAAATGAAGCTAATCTGCGTGCTTATATGATATAAATGTAGATGGCATCTGTGTGCAGGTAAAATGTTACAAGGATCACATTCAGGGTGTTATTTCCAAGAAGTAATTTTACATTACATTTATCAAATTGTTGATCCTCTGACTATACGCCTCATAATGAGAATAAAGGTATAAGGAGCCAAATGTTCAAGGATGACATTGATTCAAATTTTTTTCTTTCTAACATTTTTGCTCTGTAAATATGACAAAAGCTAAAGAGGAAAAAAAATATTTTATATACAAGGAGACTAAATAACTGAAATGCTTCTAACCCTATCAAATAAAAGCTATTACAACAGTACCTCATACACACATTGCTGTAGATAGTTGTTTTTGACATTATAGATAACGCACTGTTCTCTAAAGTTAAACGACAGGACAAAACTAGAAGTTAGGTCAGATTAATGTTAAGAACACTGATGAAAACTCTGGCGCGATACATTAAACCTTCCACTGAAAAGACATTCTATATTATTTTTCTTGGCTGTAATTGTTTGTTATTCTGTCTCAAAATTCAGAACCGGTAAAGGAACAGATTTAGTTAAAATTGGTCTCATTATAAGTTCTTATTGACTTCAGACAAATACTGCAGAATTGAGCTTAAAACATATTCATTCTTTTCAGAATTCCTCGTGCTTCCCCAGATATTTTACACACTGACATGCAATCTTCAGATACAAAAGCACATTCAATTTCCTCTGCATCCCCACTTCAGTAAGTAAATGGGGGATGAATTAAAAAACAACACAAAGATCACAGCTGTACATTTAGTATGCCTCAAGTTTTATCTTTTGATTCCGTAACCAAACCAGCACTTTCTCAATGCCATGTACATGTACATATGTATTGTAATTTACATTTTCTAATAACTATTCATCTTGAAATAAATGGAATTTCTCCATTTGGTTCATGAACATTCTACTTCATTTTCTCCACATTTACAGACTAAATCCTATTTACTTTTAATCAGCCATTGGATTATTACAATGATAATACGGCATTTTTCACATACAATATTGAGACACTGATAATTTTTTTAAAAGGACTCCTTGCAGTGATTTATGGAAACTTTTGGAGATACCTGTCATTGGAAAAATAAACTACCTATGAATTAAAAGTGAAAAATAAAAATCATAATAAAAAAAAAGATAGAAATCTCAGCTTTTTTCAGGACACCCAGACTGAGTTTTCAGGGAAAAAAAATATTTTTTAATTGCAGCTCAGAATATAAGTTCTTCACAACAGGACTGAAAGAAATTCTGAATCAAGCTATTACCTAAATTTCTGTAGCAGGGCAACATTTAATTTTGTCTTTTATTTCTCTAAGATTAATTGAAGAAATGTTAAAAAGAAAGCTTTCTGGGTTAAATATAACAAAGCATGACAGTCCAGCAGTTTCACTCACTATAATATTTAATTCAACACCAAAATTATGTTGCTAACTTAGTTTGGTCTGCCACATGAAAATCAGTTCCCTGTGGCACTATCTTGGACCATACTTCATTCCTCCATAGCACTCATCCCATTGCAGGAGAATGTCGCAGAATACCTGTGCTATGCAGGATATCGAGTTTGTGACACAAAATCTGGTGTTACCTGGGATTTTTTATTACTAGGTTGGGAACTGCTGAGAGGACTGCCCACTGAAACGACAGCAGACTAAGGCCATGGGTGTTTGGAATGAAATCTTTTCTATGGCAGACTTCTGCTCTGAACTTGAACATACACTCAGTTTCTCTTTGTCTGTACTCCACTCTCTAAAAGACTAAGTAGGCCATAGTAACTCTCAATAGTAAAAGGATTTTAAAAATATCAAACACCATACCCATAGTTCTTTCTAACAGCAATGAGAGCAATATTCAGCTTGAAAATAGCAAAAGCTGTTTATATCATGCAGAAGGAAGAGCAGTGACACTGCGAACTCTTTCAGGCTAAATAGTCGTCATCCCCTTTGCACTGCATTTTTCATTTACTACAAAGCCCTTCACAAGCAGGCAGCTTCAAAAGATTAGCATGAACTGGAAGAAAGACAGGAGGATGCCAGCTGAGGTTAATCTGTGGGTCGCACCATGTTCTTTGGTTGCTTCTTACTCCAGGGACCCAGCCCCACCTAGTTATCTTTTCTCTTTCTTCCCTTTCCTTTTCTTCCTATTCCTGTTTTTCCTCCTCCATAGCACCCAAAACTCTGCAGAAAGGCAATTTCCGTATCTTATTGTTTATATTTGTATTATATTGGGTTGGGCAACCTAGGCCTCTGCTCCATCAGACGCAACTCAAAGCACTGTGCAGACACATTGTCCGCCAGCAAGACAGCTCCAGGCCTGGAAGCTTTGGAGCCACCTCAGTACAATGCCACACTTGTGTTAATTAACCCAGGCACATGCTGATGTGGCTATAATGCTTCCAAAGCCTGAGAAGTATCTATGTTGTGCTGTGTAGTTACAGCTGTTCTAGGTTGTTACTCCTCATTGTTACAAATAGCTTTACATTATACTTTATAATGCTTCCATTGATTAATTCCTACACTACTTACTTGGTTTTGGTGTTTTGTTTTTGGTTTTGTTTTTGGTTTTTTTTTTTTTAATAATATCAATCTTCCTATCTTTTCTGGCTTCACCATTGCATTTGTCTTTTCCTTCTTTTATGACTTGTACCCACAGCCTTCCCTCTCTTGTTTAGGTATCTCTGTTTTACTGACACTTTGCTGTTCAGATCTTTCATGGGGTTTCTTAATTCAATTCATTTTATTACTACTATTTTTAACCTCTACTCGGGCCTTTCTGTGGAGGAGAATGAGTACAGGAGCATGAGGCGCAAAAGCAACAATATTTTTCAAGAAGTCAGCACCTGAGATCTGCATTGCCATTAACTCCTGCAACACAGGTGAGCTGACAGCTACAGGCTTCTTTTCTCATTCATGGAGCTCTCTTCCTGCTTTCCTAGAAAGTGAGTCTTAAGCCAACAGCAGGAGAAAGGAAGTCCTAATGCTAGGTGTGCTGCCGCCTTCCAGCATTTGAAGTTTTTCAGGCTGATTTCTATTCTCTGGTACACATGGTATTTCTCTTTCACAGAGAGCAAAAGACAGCTGTCGGCAGCTTCTTCCTGTTTTTGAGCCAGCTCTTGGTAGCTCTCTGCTCCCACAGGGTGGGATTGCATGTATTACTCTCCATATGCTCTCTGGTGATGGAAGAACACTGCTAAAAGTACAGCAAAGCAAGCATTTAGTCTCTTAGGGCATCATACATCCAATAGCTACAAGACTGTCTGCAGCTCCTTTTATGGTTGTTAAATTAATAAATTCAGAAAACACCAGCCTAT
Organism: Lathamus discolor; assembly: GCF_037157495.1. NCBI lineage: Eukaryota > Metazoa > Chordata > Aves > Psittaciformes > Psittacidae > Lathamus > Lathamus discolor. Next base: position 100,706,281 of record NC_088885.1, on the reverse strand, counting down.
CCTGGCAGTTTCCATTCTACTTTTGCTAAGCTATCCCTACAAAGTTTTGCTGCACAGTGCATCAGCCAAATACATGGGAAACAGGCAATTTCATCTGATTCTGCAGAGAGGTTTGTAATAGAAATGTTGAAGTTGCTAGGAATGGAGAGTGCTTGGTTGTGGCAGCACTAGAAGGAGCAAGAAACTCTCAAATATGAATATCTAGAGAATTTAAAGAGACTCCTGAGGCATTCATAAAGTTTCTGTAGAAGTTAGTTTTTGTCAATAACTTCTGGTACAGTTCTTACCCTTCAGTGAAAAGCTCCTTCAAACAGTTGCTTACAAGGTAGTTATCATTCCTCTGTGCAAAATTTTGTAGGCTTTAGGTTGGGGTTTTCTGGGGTTTGATTTGTTGTCATCCCCCCCATCAGTTTCTGTGGTTGGTTTCAACAATTTACATCAAACTGAAAGGTTGCAAATGTCTCCAAGCAAAGGCCTGAAAGGAATATATTTAAAAGCTTTACAGCAAGTGGTCTGAACTAATGGTCAACCTATCTAATGACAAATCTACTCAATAATAAACTCCTCTGCATTTCACTTTAGGCAAAACCTCTGTTAAGTGATGAATAGGTGCTAAGTGAATGCCTGGTGGTAAGGTTCTGAAAGGGACTGTTTAACCAAGGATACCTTTGCATCTCCAGTTGCAATTGTTCAGTTCTCAGTCAATTTCTCAGAAAATCGGTTGCAAATAACACCAATTCTTTCACGGATTTGGTGAGGAGGAAGAGGGTGAGGTGTCTTTTTGAACATACATTTACATAAACTCTTCAGTTGCTACATAATTACCATTACAGCGGAAGGTGGTGATGGGACTAAAGAAAACTTTCATCACAAACTGCTGTGAGAACACCTGGGAATCAGATTAGCTTCCTGAAAAATGCCATGAACATATATCCCTCAAAAGGCTAATTACATTACAGTTTCACAATCAAAATTAATTCTCTCATATGCATTGCCTGAGTCACTAGCTCTTTTGGGGACTAGAACCAGGACCCAAAATTAACACCAGAAACTGGGAACCAATAAAAAATAAAAGAAAATTTAAAGTGTAAAGATGGCACTGTAGGGAAATATACTAAACAACTATAGATGAAGAAGATATTACAGGGTTGAGTATTTATATTGATAAATACTGCAGTTATAGAGAAATGAAGTCTGAAAAGGACATACAGACAACAGCAGCAGAATTACACAAAGTGAAAGAAAATTTCAAAGTGCTGAGATCTTATAATCTTATATAATTTTGTAATTGGGTTTGGGAGACAAGAATTCATCTTCCTAAACTACTTCTATGAGATGAGTTCAGAAAAAAAAAAAATCACCGAAGAGTTGAAACAGATTAGTAGTCAATGCTCCACTTGAATAAGAATAGTAACAATATGACTTCCCCAGAACAGACAGACTGAGAATGTGGTGCATCTTTCATATCTCAAGGCTAAAACCCATTTGGGTTTTTTGTGAAGTTTTTATGACTAAAATCACCTAATAAATATTGGAAAAAAAAAAGAAAAAAAAAAGAAAAAAAAAAAGAAAAAAATCCAGTAAATCCTTAACTTCCAAAGGTATTTGTACCTTTGGAAATGCAACAACTCTGTAGAAGAAACTTCCTTACACATGCATTGCTCAAGGATAAGAATCCCACAACTCTGTGTTCATTTGAGAACACCTTGACAATCTGTTGAAGCACTGGGAGAGAAGAATGCTGAATAGCACAGAGAAAAGTTGCTAGATGGGATCCACTTCCTCACAACATTTAGTAAAAGTGAGTTTTACATCCCACTGAGTTCTCCCCCTTTCTGTAATAACACAGAGCCTGACATTTCTGAAGACAACATTTACGACACAATTGAAAAATGGCTTCCATTAGCTATTTTACACAGGAGTGTGGTTACATTAATAAGTTCTTTACACCAGCCCACTGGTGAGCAACTTGCAGCCATAGGACTGCATACATGGGTTCTTCAGACTCTTCTGAAACTGCACTATATACTCTGGCTCACTAAGTATACAGTTTTAAAGGGGAAAATGTCCTTAATCCCATTTGCAATAAAGTGTTCCCAAAAGACGTTATCATTGAAGTGCCACTTGACTGATGGCCCAAATCGTAGGCTCCTGGGATAATTTGGAGAGGGTACTGCTTCTGAAGACTGCAAAAGAGAGAATGTTTTTCTTCTTTATTTTTATTTTATTTTCTCCTGAAGCTGGTGAGCTGGTGAGTCAAGGGGAAGTAGAAGATAAATGAACTGCACTAAGTTCTTATTGATGATTACAACTGACCCTAAGATGCAGATATTTCCAGGTGAATTTGGCAGCCTCAGGGTGAAATGGTATCAACTGAATTCATTTGGAAAGAGTATTCGGAAAAATACTGGTTAAGAGGAAATCACCTTCAAAAAACAGTTTTATTATTCTCTATCTCTGTAGAAACAAAAACATTATTAGAAGTCCAGATGGTAAAGTATGATAAAATCCAAATATGCAAGCAGTCGAAGCCTGTATCATTAGTGTGAAAGCTGCCTAATACATTGCAGTGTCTTCCCGTAAGAAAAATACTTAATATTAGCATTTGCAATCGCTGCCTAGAACAATAACTCCTGTATAAAATCACCAGATTGACAGAACACGCAGCTCTTCAATTTATTTCTAGTATTGTAGGTGTATTTGAAGTTTTATTGTGTGCTTGTATAAACTTTTTTATTCCCTGTGTAATTGTCTTTTATTTCCTTAGCTTTTTTAAACATGTATCTCTCAGAAATATCATTGAAATCTTCACAAAGATGCTTTATTTGTTTTGATATCAAGGGAAAAAAAATAGAAAAAGATTAATGCATGTAGCCCAATATCTCAAGATTTATTTGTAGCTGACTAGTACAATAAGTTAATGCCCCTGAAATTCTCATTTTCTTTAAAGACTGCTATAGCAGAAACGTAAATCCAAAACAAATTATTTTAAACATAGTAGTAACACTGTTTAATAAACTCAAGTTCTACTTCTTTCTGTCTAGTTGCTGCGCTAAATTCAGGTGGAAATACTCAATAAATTAAAAAAAAAATTACCAAGTTTTCATGCTAGTCCTTTGCATGGGAATAATAATGAAGGGAAAAGGTAAATTCAAAATCTAATAAATATTTCTTCCATTGTCTATTCTACTAATATATATCTGTCTTTAATATTTATGTAAAATTAAATAGTTGGTTGTTTACTTCTTACTGAATGTCTATGGAGTCTCTGATAACATAAGTTGTTTTCCTGCATAAATGTTGACTGCAATGGCAATATACCTGCAGTCATCCCACACAAGTCATTCTGCCATTCTTAAATATTGAACATGCTCTTCTCATTACAAAAGTTCTGTGAGTAGTTTTAACTAAATCCAGTTTATCCTGAAAGGGAAGAATAACAGTTAGAGCTGCGAATAAGAAAAAACACAGTAAGATGAGGCTAGAAGAGAGCTTAAGATCCACAAGTGTGCCCTCCAGCAGGAAATGAAGCTGATGTGGATCTTCTCTCTCAAATATTAAATTTGTTGACCCCATCCAGCACAAAATGAAGGAGTTTCCGCATTTTTTCTTGGTAAGCTGTTTCAGTATTTTATGAGCCTCAGCATGAATGGTTTCTTCATTTGTTAACAACATATACAAATTATTCCTACTTTCTTCTGGTACCACTGGGGTGTGGGTAAGTAATTCTCAACTTTTCATTAGGGATTTGTGCATCTTGCAAGAGATGTCATATTATTCTCTTTTTAAGCTTACCAGAGTTGAATTCTTTCATGGTTTTCAATGTTTTCCAAACACATTGAATTTATTTTCTTCTGGAGATCCTTCACTTTTCCTGCACAGTCCTTCAAGGACGATGCCTAAGACTTCACACACTATTCGTGTTTAAGGTTTCTCCATATCAGAGTATAACAACTAACTCCTATGTGTTACAAGCAAAGCTCCTGCTACTTCTTTTCAAGATCTGTGATTTCCCTCCTACAAGAAAAAGAAATTTATTGGAAGTTTTTCTTGTTCTAAATATGTGGCTAGCCATCTGCTGCAAGCTCTGGGATCCTCCAATACATTACTAGGTATTAACTAGTTCATCATTTCTCAAAGCTTATTCTGGCAATTTCCTATAATATTGAAAACATTAATTTTAATATTCCAGTTAAATCCAGAGATGTTTTAAGTGTATAATTTATTCTATCAGCAATAATGAACACATTAGATAGAGCTGCACCAAGAAATGCCCTTGCATTTGAGAGAACATCGCGGAGAGTGGGGTGGAGGGCAGCAGATCACCCAGTTGCACATATACTGTGTAGCAGATTCACCTGGTCATTATGTCACTAGTTTGTTTGCTCATGTCAAGTAAGATGACATCAGCATTCTTACTAACATACGTCAGACTGCTCTCCCTTCCTTTATTTACCACCCAGATAATGATTTTCCACTGAAGAAAGTAAACAGATTTGTTTGATGTAATTTGTTCTTGTCAAATTTATCTGGTTACTTTCTTATTATTTAATTACCCTCTAGGTCCTATAAATTAATTCATAATTCATTTAGATTTTTTTCTTCCTTAGTACTGCTTATTGTGCTCCTTTTTTAGTCAGCCTTAAACTCTATTTTCTACATACTGTTTACTCTTCTTCAGGCCCCTAGGATCTAATCTGTCCTCCATCATTTATCAAAAGTAATTAATGATTTAAAAAGTGCCTTTCACTTTTTTTAAGCCCTTGAGAGAAAAAATACTTCAGAATCTGCAATTTAAAACATCCAAGTTAATGAAAGATTCTTAAACTTATTCTTTCTTTAAAGACTATAAAACGCACTCTTTTCTGCCCGCATTAAAAAGTAATGCATTAGAAATCTAATTCCATTCTGCCAAAAATTCTGCCTTTAATGTTATTCACTCTTCCAGTTTGAAGAGCAATGCATACTTTCTTTTGTTTCTTTCAATTTTCCAGGAATGTATAGAATCTTTTAGTCTTCCTTGTCAATTAGGCATTTTACATACTATTTTGCTTTCCTATATTATCTGTTTATTACTGTCTTTAGCCATATATCTGGCCCTCAAGTACAACCCTGGGTGGGAGGGAGGAAGCAAACAAAAACTAAAACAAAACCAACAGAAACAAAACAAAGTATCAAACAAAAAGAAAACCAAACAACCACTAAAAAAACCAACAAAAACCAACCCACAAAATCAGAACAAACCCAATTCAAACCAACAAAAAACTGTACCTCTACATATGATACATATCTCTCCTGCACTAGTATATCTCACTACTCTTTTTTTAACATATTCAAATTTTTTAATGTATTTAGAGAAGCTATGAAAAGAAAGCTTTCTTACTTAGTCAATTTTCCCAAAAGACCCTGCCTGCCACTTCCAAAAGACTGATTTTTCCCAGGTTTATTAACTTTGCTACTCTGTTCCTTTCTATGGGGTTGTTAGCATTACTGTTTCACAAACACAATACATTAATAGGTCACTATGCGCTCTCCCTATGGAATGAGAATACAACCTAAAATTGTCACATTCTGTACCTCCTCCACCTTCTGAAACAAAAGCAAAGCTGTCAGTGTGGCTTTGCAATGCCATTCAGGCTGGCTCTGGTCTGTCATGCTGTTTTTCCTCAATAAGTCAAGTCTACCATTGCCACAAGTTTCTGTTCTTTGGATAGCTATTGAAATTTCTCAGAAACAGACATGTGACAAATAGGTGAACTTCTTGTTCTTCTCATGCTTAATCAGTGACACTGTGTATTTGAATAAGTTTGACAAGCAGGGCAAGATCTTGATGAGCCATTGAATACATCAAGCAGAGAAACTTACAATTCCAGAATAGTCAGGTCTTTCCTTTTTTAGTCATGCTGATAGTACTTAACTTCATAAATAATTTTATTGATTTAGTTAATTAGTTTGGGTTTAAGTATAAATAACGTCAGAAAGCAAATTGGCTGAAATAATAAGGTGGGGGATGGGGTATGTCGGGGGAGAACCAGTAACATAGTCGTTGACTTCACCTTTCTTAATAAAAGTTTTCTCTATAGCTGCACTTGTGTAACTCGCAGTTAAAGACTGGAAAACCATGTTAATGATTTATTCATGTCCAATGAGAAATTTAAACTGGCTAGATTATGTATTTTTAATAAAATACAAATATAGGATGCAAACATATGCAGATAAAGTAAACTAAGTTGGATAACTACTGCTGTTTACGTAAAAGTATGCAGCAGCACAATCAATAAACATGTGTAACATACAATGTTCATTAACAACTTAACTGGGGAATACCAACATTCAGTAGAGAATTCAAAGGTACATTTTTTTTTCAATGTAACTTGACTCATAAACAAAAAATGTAAGAGAACAGAGATCAGCTAGGGACAGGAAAGATATAAAAATCAGACATTTCAGAGATATTTATGTCCTTCACTAACCAATTCTACTACTAGATTTTTCTATACCAAATAGAACATCCTCAAGATTGTTCATCTAAAACAGCAAATTAATTTTGAAGCGCTCATTTCCCTCCACTCACTATAAAGAAACCTAAATAGTTTTAGTGTAGACTTCTAAATGAAAGTCCTCTAAATTATGATTAAATTAATTCTCTACAAAGTATCATCTCTATGGGTGTCCTCCTCTAAGCTCACACATAACTGGGATAGTAATTTCAACTGCTAAAAAGTAATTTCAAATGCAGACATGTTATAAAATAACACCTGATTTAGTATAAATCTGTGTAACCCTAGAGTATAAAGACTCCCAGTGGGTGAACAGCACTAACATCTGAAGTAAAAGACAGAGCTGCAGTAAAGGCAGCTGGCTGAGAAACAGAAAAAAAGCAAGAAGAGGTTTATTCATCTTATGATTCACACAGAACACTCGGCACGAAGCCATACCTATGCATCAAATCCAACTAAGACAGCCTACAGTTTACAACAGTGATTGTTACAATAGCCAAAGAGGCTGTACCATCTTTCAGAGTATAAATACGATATACCTTCACTCTGTGTCCATTTACATATTTTACATTTCACTGTAATCACTCCAAACTCTACTTCAGCAAGTGTCACCCCTGCAACAGACATACCAAGAACTCTGTTAAAGTAGCTTCACTACTAGTATGCACCACTGGGACCCTACCTCCCTGCTGTAGCAGCTACAAAGCCCAGGTTTCTGCTACAAAGAGACGTTAAACTGCATAAATATGATCATTCAATCTGTATGCACTGTAAATTTAGTACATCCTAAAATGGCATGTGTGCTGATCCAACTTCACTATCCTTGCATCTGAAGTTTTTGCTCATAGACAGCAGATCTTCTCTGCTGTCAGAACATGACAACAGCTACCTCCCAGTTATCCTCTTGCCTGAGGGCCCAGATGACATAGGGAAAGGCTAGGATGCATCCTGGTGAATAGTGCTAGCAATAACAGTCCACCTCTGTATGACACCATCGACAGGTGAAGACTCCTACTCACAAGAAAACAAATTCATACATTATATTGTCAAGAGGAACCACAGGTATGCAGGGAAAGTTGGAAGTTACCTTGATAGCCTGGCCCTGAGACTTATCAGAAGAACATGGAAAAGCAGCAGAAGCAAGCTGAGTCAAATATTTTGGGCTAGAAAATGCCCTTGGGCTGATGGCTGGTACTTCCTGTTCTCTATATGCAACATCATATTAAAGCAACTTTAATGAGCTATCTCTTCAAGGTATCCTGACATATAGCAAACACCTTCTACAAGATGCTAATTGGATCCCAGAGGTTAGCAGGGTCCAAGGGATGTGAACAAAGGATCAAACAGACATGACAGAAGAGGGAAACTCTCTGCATTAAAAGATCAGAGAACAGAGGCCTTATGATTGCACTTCAAATATAACATCTTGGAAATTGTCAGTATTCAGATTTTATTGGTGCTTTTAGCTAGGTCAAAGAATAATACCAGGATGCTTTGCTGGCAAATCTAACTAATCAGCAACAGCATTTTGAAGACTCCTTAAGTTAATTTGCAATTTTTGCCAACTTTTTGATATGTTTTTAGCTAGTTTCTTCGTTAAGCATTGAAATGGAGAACTTAAACAAAACCCAAAACAAAACCCCAAACTCACAACATTTAGATTCTTAATTCTTATATGCAGCTAACAGCTTAACAGAACATTAACCTCAGTTTGATATTTGGGCTCCTTCAAACTGTAATTGCAGAGTAATTCACAAAGGCCCTTTCCAGGAATTAGTGTAAATGTTAAAGGAAACTACATTACAAAGTCTATGCTGAGTTCTAATTTTTTGTGAAGCTCGCTAAACTATAGAGAATGCAAACTGATGTTTTACTAATAGCTTATAAAACAGAGGGTTCTCCATAATCATTTGAAAAGTAATGTAATGTTAAGTCAAGCAATACATGCTTGTTATTTCTCTCACCCAATGATACTTATTTCCTCTAAGCTTCCTAGTTCTCTCTGCCTCCTCATTCCTGTAACCTTTTAAATTTCTTTGGGAACAAGTTTGGCAAGCATATACTTCAGTCAGGCCCTACCAGCATTTACTGAATGCTTATAAATCACCTGGTAAATACCTAGAATGGATTTTCCACTCCCTTTTCAGTCTGACCACAAAAAATGAAAGATGGTTGATTCAGACAGAAAACAACCATGTCAACAGATTGAGTAGATCAGAGGTATGTAACTGGGCTGCCTTATATTTGTAATATGTACAGATTCTTTAATACAAAAGACACTATTGCTCAGCATCAAGCAGGTATTGGTAGGTAATAATAGTAATTCTGTCAAATTCCTCAGTTCTGTTTAACTGCAACTGCTGTTGCACCTTCAGTCAAGGAAGTACCACTCAAAAGAAGCAAAAACTTATGAAAAGTCCTATAAGAGTTAAAATTGCCAAGTATGGTAAAGGACAATTGCTGTACTTGAATACTTTCAGTAACTAGGAATGCTGAATTTTGTACAAAATGTAATACGTAGATGCTTTTAAGTAAAGTATATGAAACAGAAAGTCACTGAACAAAAAAAGTCTATGACCAATGTAAAGCTGATGACCCAAACACTCAATTTTAAAGAGGAAAAATTAAATAATCACACCCTTGTCAAGAGATATGACTATTATTGGAGTCTAGGATTAAAAAAAACTAAACCATAAAGCTTAGGTATAGGTTACTAAAAGACCTCAAATTAGTCAATGAAAAAGATGCTATACAGCCAGGGTCAAAAAGACTGGGTAGATTATGGAAAACTAAGTTGTCTGGCATGACAGATGTGACAGATTTTCCAAACTACTAGAAGAAGAGAAAGCAGTGACATTAAACAAGTAGAGATAAAAGTCAGAATATATATATACACATATACACACGCACATATATATATATATAAATATATCAACAACACCACAGAGAGACAAGTGTGAATAAAACTTCACCAGGGAACACAACACAGCACTTGGGACTTGGAAAAAGCTGTTGTGGAGGACAAAAATAGCATAATTACCTTTTTATAAAGTTAGGGTGGGGGAAGAAGAAAAAAAAAGTCTTGAGAGCCCAGCAAGGTCAAACAGGGTTATATTTACCAGTAGTTCAGAAGAAGCTTTAGCAGTATTGAGTAAATGTTGGGTAGGGTACTGTTTGAACTATCTATCAAAAGTATTCTTTTCCTATTTTCCATCCTGGGCAACAGAACTTAGAACAGATAACATTCAGAGGATAAAGTAGTGAGCTAATCCTCATTAAGAGTACACTCAAATGAGGGGCAAGGGAACAAAGCAATTACATGAGAATTTATAAACATCTTCCATAGGTTAATGAAGCTATTGAAACTTGTTGCATATGGCAGACACAAAGGCCAAGTTAAACCCTTTGTATTTTTTAAGGTGTTAGAAATGGGGAACATTAATATTTACAGTCATTTGAAGAACAGGGCTATTTAAGTAAATGTTTCTCCTAGTTTCATGCACAAAGGGTTGTGTATATTATATGAAGGAAAAACACACTAATGAGCTAAGCTGGCAGACTAATATTTAGAATGGCCATCAACTTTCACTGGTACAACCAATCTGCTGAAACTGAATTTCAACGTAAGAAAAATAACTTAGTCCGTGCTATAGTATATCATCATATGTACACTGCATGATCAAGTATAGTGCAGAGATATCTGAATGTAGAGTCAAGAGCACTGTGTTGTTAACGATTCAGAGAAACATTAGTAACAACTTGTGCTTAAGCTGATTATCCCTTTGAAAGGCAATAGCACTTATGACTTTTTAGATTCTAGGGTGCCTGCAACCTGTTTTGAAGTAAAGCTGGAATCAAGCATCCTCAGCATTCATGACATAAAATATTTGAATAGATATAATTAGAAGATCCATGGAAAACACAAACTTTAAACATCTTTGCCTGTTACTTTCAGCTAAATACAATGCATGCATCAAATGCAGACTACTTTTTGATCCTCAGCTAAATTCTACCTTATAATAAGGGGCAAATTAAGAGACTTCCCAGAATAAAGCACTTCTTTCAAGTGAATTTTAATAGCACAAATTTAGAATCCCATAAATTAAAATTGATGATGGACCTTTCAGAGGAAGAAATAAAAAGAAGAAAAAGATCACATAGTGCACAGTACTCTTGCATACATTTAGCAGACATAAATGGACTCTTTCAATTTATTAATAGGCAAGAAAATTTGTTAATAAGCAAACCAGGGTTGCAGCAGCCCCCAGTACCAATACAGACTGGAGGATGAGTCCAGAAAGCCATCAGGGCTGCATCAAAAACAGCATGACCAGCAGGTTGGGGGAAGTGATTATCCCCACATACTTTGCTCTACTGAGATTCTATTTGGAGTACTGCATTCATCTTTGCAGTCCCCAGCAGAGGACATGGACCTGTTGAAGCAGGTCCAGAGTGGGGGGCACTAAAAAAAATAAAAGTGCTGGAGCACCTCTCCTATGAAGCAAGGCTGAGAGAGATCAGATTGTTCAGCCTGGAGAAGAGAAAGCTCTGGAGAGACATTATTGTATCCTTTCAGTACTTTAAGGGGGCTTATAAGAAAGATAGGGACGACGTTTTTATCAGGGCCTTTAACAATAGGACAAGGTGTATTGGTTTCAAACTGACAGAGTGCATATCTAAACTGGATGTAAGGAAGACTTTTTTTACAGTTAAGGGTGATGAAACACTGGAACAGGTTGCACATCCCTGGGAGTGTTCAAGGTCAGATTGGACGGGGTTCTGAGCAACCTGATCTAGGTGAAGACATCCCTGCTCCTTGCAGGGGAGGTTAGACCAGAAGACCTTTACAAATCCCTTTCAACTCAAACTATGATATAGTTCTATATTCTGGTAACAGTTAACATTCTAATTGTTGGCCTTTGCTCAAGTCTCAAATTCTGAAAACTGATTGCCTCTATAGTTTTCCTCCCACAAGTGCTCTGTGGTTTTCCTATACTGATCCAGAGGCTGACATGAGTTGGTGGATTTTTTGAATGATACAGCCTCTTCCCTTTCTTCTGCTTCTGTGGTTAGAAGCATGGGCTAAGTTTAGAAAAACACGGACTACTTCCAGCTTCTTCCAAAAGCAGTGACCCAGTGACCAGTGGCTACAATGCAGCCCAAAAGCTGTATCATTTCCTTTCTTTCTATTTTCCTGTCCCTCTCATCTACAGGTAAATAACAGCAGGGAAGCTCATTGCTAAATCAAATAGTTGGACTGAGGTTTCAGCCTTAAAATTGGGTTGGAACGCAGGTCAACAGATTATCATCTGAATAGATGAATTACTAGGAGAAAACCTCACAAAGACCACCTAATTTCCAGTAGCTGAGTTGGCTTGTTTTAGCCCCCAAAATACCTTTAGTAGGTAAAGTCTGTAGTGCATAGCATTCTTTTCCTCACAGAAGCAGAGCAGAAATGTTTCCTTATTAACAACTGTGATCTTGTATATGAGCAAGAACCCACTTTGGCAATTTGTCTCATTCTACTGGACATTACAGAGAGCATCCATAACATCCATTTTTCTCCTACTCCCCAACATCTCAAAACGTTCTTGAGGCTTGACAGCAAGTGCAAGGAAGGAAAGCTGACATGCACACATTGGTGCTTAGTACTTTAACAGCCAAATGAAGGCAAGTTCTACTTTAACACTCTAGATCAGGATACTACAACAACTTAGGTAATGGCTCTTGGGGGCTTAGTGATCCTCTGTATCCTTATCATTTTTAAGTTTCCACCTGTGTGAATAGAACCACAACCATCTGAGGAGAAAGCAATCACTACCCATCTACCTACAGATGGTTTGGTTTCTTTGGGTGCACACAGACCACACTATTCTTAAATCACATTTTGGGTAGCAGGCTACAAGTTAACACAAAAGTATCATTTATATTTTTCCTAGTTTCCCATTTATGAAAACATTCATATATCAAATTTCTTACATGACATCCTCCAGAGCTAATCAGCAGCCTTGTCCTTTGCTGCTGGGCATCTCAGAGCTTTCTGGGGGTATATACTCACTAGCAAAACTGCTACCTACCAAAAACATTAATAAACTTTCAAAGTTTCAAGTGGACATCACGCTTCCCTAATAAAAAACACACTTCAAAGCCCTAGTTGCCAGTTAAAAGCCTTACATATCACAAAATCTACAGTGAGCTTTGCAACACAATGATACAGTTTATTTTCTTCCCCCATCATTTGCTCTTCATAAATTGCCTGGCATCCTAGAGGGACAATCATGGTAGTAATAGCACTTGCTTTCTCCCACTGGCACAACAATGGAAACATATTTGGCTTTGTTCTTGTTCTGAAAGTAATTAATTCCTCTACCACAAATTCACAGCTGAATTTCTTTTTTCTGTTCATAACATCATCAAATGGCAGACAATTGCATGGTTCCATGAAACTTGATAAAAGATGGGCTAACTTTGTCACTGGCTCCTGATACAAAATTTACCAAGATGTGAGAAAGTTGTAGACAATCCTCTGACCAGGTCTAACATACATATTTGTGTATCTTTTGGAGCAGTCTGGATGTGCTCCAGTAATATACCACCAGTTAAACATATTAGACATGAATAGACCAGTATGTATATTACGTATTAATAATGGGAAAAAAGCAAGGGAGACCTTTGCAAAGTAAACAAACCTAAATAAATGGTAATAAAATGACTAACAGCTTAGAACATGTTTGGTGGGTTACTTAAATAGCATATTATTTAAATAGCAATATTACTTGCTATTTCTATACCTATATACTCTCAGCCACAACAATGACCATGTACCATACTTTCTTAGGCCTACAGTTTCCAAGCCTAATCCTCCCATAGGATCAAAACCATGCACTCCTGTTAGTCTTAAACTGTACTTTAGTATATGATCAATTTTAAATCTAGATTTGTAAAGAACACAGCACAATAGTTTTCACAAATCGCAAATTTTCCAAGATACCACTAGAACAAAACAGTTATAATAACACAATTTTCCCAGTGTACAAACAGGTATTCTTACACTGTGTTGTGATAATACTTTTCCCAATGTATCCACTGACCAACTAAAATCACGGAATGCTAGAATACCAGGTTGGAAGGGACCCCAAGGATGATCTTGTTCAACCTTGCTTGGCAAAAGCATGGTTTAGACAAGATGGCCCAGCACTCTGTCCAGCTGAATCTTGAAAGTGTCCAACACTGGGGAACCCACCACTTTCCTGGGGAGACTATCCGAATGGCTGACTGATTGTTCTCATTGTGAAAAATTTTCCATTTGTGTCCAACTGGAATCTCACCAGGAGCAAGTTGTACTCATTACCCTCTGTTTTTTCCATGTGACGCCTTGTAAAAAGGGACTCACTGTCTTCTTTGTAGCTACTCTTTAGATACTGGAACTTCCTGATAAAGTCTCCCTTAATTCATCTTTTCTCAAGGCTGAACAATCCCAGTTCTCTCAGCCTTTCCTTATATAGCAGGTTTCCCAATATTTTGATTATCTTTGTAGTCCTTTTCTGGATGTTCTTCAGCCTGCCCGTGTTTTTGTGCAGTGGAGACAAAGCCTGAACACAGTATGTCAGGTGTGGCCTGAAAAGTGCTGAGTAGAGTGGGATAATGACATCTTTAAATCTGCTGGCAATGCACTTATTGATGTAACCCAGCAGCACCCTTTTGGCTGTCTTTGATGCAGCTGCACACTGTTCGCTCATATTGAGCTTGCTGTCCACTAGGACACCCAGGTACTTTTCCACAGAGCTGTTCCCCAGCTGGTTAGATCCCAGCCTGGGTTGTGCTTACCCAGGTGTCCTTGTTGAACTTCATTAGGTTTTTGCTAGTCCACTCTCCCAGCCTATCTTTCTGTAAGGCAGCTCTCCCTTTCAAAGTGTCCACTTCCACACTCAGTTTGGTAACTTCAGCAAACCAAACATTTATGAAGATACTGAACAGCTTTGGACCCAATATTGATCCCTGGGGGACCTCACAAGTGACAGGTTGCCAGTTTGAAAAGGAACACAAAGTCTTCATCAACTGCATTGTCACTTCTCAGTACTTCTCTGTAGGAGACTACTTGTCTCACACAATTCTCTATCCATCACAAAATACTCCTTATTCCATCAGTCCTTCTTTGTTCAGAAAACTTCAAGGTGTCACAAAAACTGAATAGGGCAAACACTTTACTCTTTCAAAATAGTTCATATTGTATATTACAAATCGCATCTTTGCATAATACTACATGAAAATAACTATCACCATGGAAAGACTGGCCACAAGTGTATAATGAAAGTGTATTTAACACCCTTGGGATGAAAAAGCTAAGCTATCTAGGCAAAGATCCCTTTCCCAGTAGACAGAGATGGGAATCTCCAGGGGAAATTCTATGTCTAAAAGATGCTGTATAGAACTGGCATCAGTGCACTTCTATTCCCTCATTTTCTGTAGAGCAAGCCTGGGGAGCTTGCTTAGACTACTATAAGAGTAGTTTAAGTAGAAATTTAAAGTAGTTAAAAGTAGAAATTTTTAGATATCCAAAGTGTATATTCCTACCTTTTGTGACTCTGCCTTCTTTATGTGTCCTCATTCTATGTTCAAGACCCAGCCCAATCTCCATTAATCTAAATTACTCCAGAACTATCATCCAGTGATAGCAAGACTGAAGATTTTTAGTAATCCACCATCCTCTCCCAAAGTGTCAATGCAGACATTTGAAAGCTAAACTGCTTAGTTAAACTATCTCTAATGAATATAAATATGCTTAGCATTTTATGTTTCCTGCTGAAGCAAAATATTCTTTTGAGCGAACTAGGAAATATTCATATGAATATGCTGAATATTAATTGAAATGTGAAATATTAGAAATAACATTCTGACTTGAGTTTTTTTAAGTGTTAGTGTAAAAAAATTTATAGAAATAAAAGTTGATTGTGTCCAATTCACTGGTAAAAAGTTGCTAGGAATTTAATAGTTAAGCCATTCACCAGTGCCTGTGGCCCTAAATTGTTCCTTTCCACACTTGCTCAAATAAAGAGTGGAACTAACTGGAGAATTGTTTCTCTGCTAATCTTATACTTACTAGGAGTAAAGACTAGGTTTTCTCAGAAAAACAAATCCCTCTATCACTTTATTACTTGGATGAAAGTTTTAAAGAAACCTTTTACCCTCTTCAGAAAAGATAAACCTCTTAGCTGAACATGCATATTTTGGCATCCCTTGAGAGTTTCCTTCTTTTACAATACTTCTAGCTACTAACTTTTGAACCTTGTTCATTAAGTCTGGCATTGTGGCCCCCACAGCATTCATGCCTTATTAGAAGTGATCTTGGTTTTAGTTCAAAAAGGTACTGAGAATGTGCACACTTCTGACTGTTTCTGTGCTGCTGATATTTGTAACAACATCATTATTTTCTTTAAGAAGTCATTGATGCTTAGGCTGCAACTGACAAATTTTATGTTTATATCATATTCAGCTCCAAAGCAAAAGCATAGGAAAAAGAAAACAACACAAACTTCTAAAGATTTGTTGGGATGGTTTTTGCTACTAACAAGGTGAAAGCAGCCAGTTTGTCATGCAGATGTATACTCCAAAAAGTCCACTGGAAGGGAAACTATAAACCCAGGTTTAAAAATATTCTGAAACCTCTGTAAGATCACTGCAGTAAAATATATGGGTTTTTTGATCCCAAGATATAGCTATAAAAAGTGGTGTGGCTGACGAAAAAAAGCCCCCAAACTTGTATAAGTCACTTTCTTTCCTGCCCTGAACATCCAAAAATAGCTAGAGGACCTCTAAATCTACTGTTTCTGTATATCACTGTATATGCAGTCATACATACAGATACCCAGCCAACTTCCCCCCCATGTCTCCCCCACACGAAACAGAAGTGAATCTTAGACTACTTGAGAGAGCAGGAAATCAAAATAGTGTTTATTTTACAATATTTATTACATGCAAGTAAACTGAGAGTGCAACACAGGTAGAGCCTGAGAAAGAGCTAATTACACACTGATAGCAAGCAGTCTTAGCCTTACAGAAATATGCTTCAAATACTGGGAATTTTAACAAAAAGACAGGAATCAATAAGTTTCCTCAGAGACTAGAAAAAATACTTACAGAGACGAGCTGTTAAGATTTCCCCCATGGATTCCCACTGTTATTCTCTCCTTATTCCATTTTCTTTCCTTTCTGCTTTCTCACTAGTGAATTATCTATATCATTCTTACTCCTCTATGGACCTTGTACCTTCATGTAAGATGGGAAGACATGGTCCTTACTGCTGCATCAAGCAATACCTCAATTCAAGCTTCATTGCTATCTCAAATCTTAAGCCAGATTTATCAGTATGTTACCAAGGTTAATGAGCCTGTATATTAACAACTTTTGACCCAGTCACGGTTTGAGTGTCAGTGCAAATGGCATGCAAAGGCTGAAGAGGAAGCCTGACTGTAAATGAAACTCATGTAAATGAAGTAGTTCCTAAACTGCGTGCTTCTTTTACCTTTCTAGACAAGGTATGTTCCTTATCCACAAGATTTATTTATTTTCAAAATAAAAATAAATAATTTTAGCAATACTGACTCTTATTTATGGGGCATCATAAATCACACTGCTGTTGACATTTCACGTAGTAGGAAGAAAGCATTGAACTAGTCAATGTGTATCAAAAAACCTTCCTGTCTCTGGTGTTCAACTGTCATTATTATTGTGAAGTCAGGGCAAGACCCTGCAACAGATCTTTCAACAGAAAATGGTTTACTGGAAATATACTTTTCCACTAGCTGCACAAAGAATCAGATGATAGTTCTGTGTGCCCACAAGGTGACTATAAAATGGCTGTTTCAAAAGGGCATTTTCAATCATACAGCAATCGAAAAATGGTGTTGTTTTAGGGTAACACATACCTGAGCAAGCTTTTCTGAGGGTATCTTGTGAAGACCTGTGGCATCTGCAAAGATATCATTGGTGCCTGACTGCACTTATTTTTCCACCTTTCTCACAAGGACCTTTGTTCCTCTGTGAAACTGTTTTCTATTAAATTGACTGGCATATTCTATTAAATATGTTGCTGGCAGTAAGTGAAAGGTTCCATTTTAGACTGTTAGAAGATCTAACAATCGTCTTACTGACAGAATAATAAAATATTGAAAGCACATATGGTTACATCTTTCTGTTTGTTTCTTCCTTCATTACAATCATGCATATTTTTCAGAAGCTCTTATATGAATGGAAAACATGTCAAATTTTAAGTTGGTTAGTTTCATGATAATAGCATATAAGTTAATCATAGGGCAGAACAATCTTCCTTTCTCTAATTAAAACTTCAGTGCATCAGACATGAATCTAAACGCTCTTGTCTCTTTAGAATGATGGTTTTCTGTACCACTAAAACACAGCCATATACAGAGACCAGAATCACAAAGTGAAATTATTGGTTTCAGTTGTAACAGCCGCTTCTTGATCTCAGCTCTCTTGCATCAAATAGACAGAACAGCAGAACAGCAAGATAGTGGTGGGAAGGAGGGCAGTTGGGAAGGCAAGCAAGTAGTGTGGTGGAAAGACACGAAGAAGAAGAGAAAAGAAGTCAACTTTGTAAGAACTTGAAAAGATTTAACAACATTGTATTCCCTCTGCCATAACATTCTCTGATAGTGAAATGACACACCTCGGTGCCAAAACTTGAGTAAGACTAAAGGAGAGAAGACACATTTTAGCAAAGGTAAAATTTGCCAGAGCCAGGTTATCCTTGAGCAAATCCTAACACAGCATTTTAAACCCCTGAAAAAGAGAATCTAAAACCGGTCAAAATACTCCCTGTTTTGATCCGAACCAACCAACTAACAAAACAAAACCACTCAATTACCAGCTAAAGACTCTAAACAAGAAATTTAAGTGCATTGTAATGATGACTAGCTAGAATATAGAGCAACATAAAAAAGATAGTAAACAACCCTGAAAGTTAATCAGCTCCTCATAACCATTTATTCATTTATCATTACACTGTTACATTAACAGAGCTGCAATAATGTTGATGCTTTCAGAATTATCAAAGTAGATGAAAAATTTAAAATAAAATTTTACTGAAAAATTATATAACCCCATTGTTTACGTCAGGTATTTGTTTCAGAGTAAGGAACAGTGATAGCTCTCCCTCTAATAAGAAAAACTTCACACATAGAGACCCTCCAGATTCAAACATCCTAAGTTATGCTAAATATTCCTGACATTTTAAAAAGAAACAAAACAGGATTGACGGGGAAGTATATTCCAGCATGGACTCCTAAACTACATAACATTTTCTTACAAGAAACATATCATTTCTTGCAAGTGAATACAATTAAAAATACTATTATTCTGACATTCTGGTTATATTTGGAATTAGACTAGATAAGTACGCTTAAGATACTTTTCTTGAAATTGGAGTTCATTAAGAGTACTGCACTGATAACTGTCAGAAAAAAAAAGACCTTCATTAAAAAATGTGAATACTTGGATGAATATTTCACCCCTGATATTGAAAATTATAAGCTGAAGGTGTCTGGCATTTACTTTTCAGTGCATGAAGGAGTTCCTCCTGCTTATTCAGTCTAAACATGAAGGCTGTTATCTGGGTGCAAAGGAGTGCCAAATGCAGTCTTTTCCTTCTGAAGAACTTCCATTGAGTGAAACCACAAAATTCTTTGACTTAATTTTCTTCAAAGTATTTATTAACCTTGTGCCAAGAGGTACCAGCATCCAAAATGTAAGTGGTCACACACACCAATATCAAGCCATGTAAATTCAATCCCCAGTATTTAGTTATCAGACCTTTCCTTATACACAGGATGAGCAAACTATTATTTGAGATTACTATTGACACATCATTTAAAAAGGAAGGGTGATAGATCATGTTTCCATAATTATAGAGACACCTGACTTTAATCAATAGAAGGCAAATTTTATCCAGACTAATGCTGAAGTTGCTATTTAATCATAAAAGCTGTCACTTCACCTGAAAATGACTATGGATTCCATGATAAATGAAACATCATGGGAAAGATCCATTAAACTTGACAAATTCAAAAGGAGTGCCAAGAAAACAACACAAATCAATATTTGATATTTATCAGTTTGACAAAAAGCATTTGATAGCGTGCAGAGGAGGCACATGAGCACTCATGGCTTGAGGTATTTTGTTCTTAAAAATATAGTCATATAATACCTCATCCTCACAATGTCATGTACAAAAAGATAATCTCTGAGAAGCAAATCTAAATGACCTGGCCCACCCTCAGCAGTGTCAGGTATGTCTATGCTGTTGCCTTACGTTTAGTATCTTCTCAGTTTTGGCAAACAGCAGGGAGATCAGACCTCAGTGCATCTGCTCTCTGTGATTCAGATGGCAGATTATATGAACTTTGAAAAGGGCAAGTCAAAGCCAAACACTACAGCATCTATTAACAATGTTGTGCTGATGACTGGGGAGTACAAATAGCTCATTCGTCGACAGAGTGTCCTTAATCATTTCTCTGAAAGTGCAAAGCACTGAACAATTTATGAGCCAAATCGTGACTGGTTTGTAAGTAGCATGGGGGCACAAAAGCCCTGAGGGCTAAATAAACCAGCTTTGCTTTCAGTTTTGTCATCCTGAATGTGGTCAGGAGCCGTAAGCAATGTTCTAGGTATAAAAGTGAAAGTTGATTAGAAGCCAAAGATTTTGTATAAGTAACCTTCTCCTGCATCAGTGCACCCCTTCTCTTCCTACTAGTGTCCCAAGCTACAGTAAAACCTTGGGTGGCTGCTGTAAACAGAGAAATGTGTATTCAGAGATCCTTTTCTGCATAAACATGTTAGAGGTGAAGTATGGCCCAGTGGTCTGCCGAACTCCAGCACTGGCCTTTAAGACCATTGAGACATCTCATACATTGGGATGCTAGAAGCTTCAGCGTAATGCAGTGCTCTGCATTCACCAAGTCCTCATGACTCGGCTGCTGTGATCAGCAGTCCACTCTTGCTGAGTGACAGAAATGTGAAGGACAATCACTGCTGCTGTTATCACCCATACAGACAAACTCTGCCACCTTCTCCAAAACCACATCACAAGAAGCTCAACAGCCTTGCCCAAATGTCGCTTTTAATCGATAGCACAAGGTTCCTATAAAGCAAGATGTTTTATCTGTCAATCTTGTAATTTAACACGGAATATTTACAATAGTCACCTTCTGCAGAACAGTCTATCACAAAAATAATTGATTTATGCTGACAATTTTACTTTGAAGTTTTCATCTAGAGAAAGCATATCAAACTTTGTGCATCCTTATGAACACTGGAAATTAAATTAAGGATAGATTTGTTAATTGGAACTAAGACTAAATGTTCTGGGGTCGAAAGTTATGCAGACATTCAGATCATAGGTGAGTGGTTGACTTGCATCTCATCAGCATGTTTCTCTTCAGAACTTCTTTCCTCAGACAGCCAGGCCAGAATGTTCTTTTACTAAAAATGATATATTGCATGTCATTCTAAATATCCTAGTAAGAGCTTCTGTTGGAAGAATTTCCAGCAATATCTGCAGTTCTTCCATCTTCTCAAAGTCATTAGTTACTCATGACTTTCTGGTTCTTAAAGTTCCCTAGAAAGTGTAACATCAGCACATCTTGACCATGGATTTGAGCTGCATTGCAAGATGAGAAGCTAAATGGTTGTTATCATTATTTGACTAACTTCAGAGTCTGAATCAGGTACTAGATTTCACATATTTGCTACCTTTTCTGCTATCCTGGCATACAAAAATAAAATATTTATTGTAGTATTAAAAAAAAACCCAAAGCAATTCAAACCACCAAGTAAAACAGAAGAGCATTCCAGATTGCAGATATTGGCTCAACACTGGTTTCCTGCTGATAAGTAGAGAATATTTTAAATAGACTTGACAATTAGCTTCTCTAGACCTCAAATATTGAAAAATAAATGAGGAAAATAGGTCAAAACAAGGAACTTCAACTTTCAGGTAGAAGAAGCCTGCCATTAAGAACATTCTGCTGGAAGAATAATTTTCCAATAAATTTCATAGCCTGTAGCATAAGCTTCTATTGGTTCATTCTTTCATCTAAAGAGTGTATAATTATAATAGGCAAACAAATCATTAGTATCAGATAAACTAAGCAGTAAATTTCCTAGCTCATATAATACAAACTCAAATCTAAAGCTAATTCTCAACTGGCCAACTTGAAAACCGCCTTTCTGCCAAGGAAGACCTATTTAAAAACTTGCAAGAGAGCATGTGATGGGCTTTACTTTACTGCACTGTATTTATCATCTCCCTTTCCTGCGTAGTTACCTCTTAGAAGAAATGCTGAGGACTTTGTGCTGGCTGAAAATGAAGTGTAAAAAAAAAAAACACAACATAACAAAACAAACCAAAAAGCAAACAAACAATTCTTCTGTGAAGGGAAGAGAAAGTATTGCTATAACAAAAATCTGTTAAAAATGTTTCTTTCTGACAATACTAGGGATAGATTCAGATTTGATTCCTGGACAAAGGAAAGCCCTCCTCTGAGCTACTCTATATTTTTATTTAAATTAATATGTTAACCAAAAAAATCAATTCGCTGGTTAATTTGCACCTCTCTCAATTTATCAATTCTTCCTTCCAAGTTTTTGCTGTCATTAAATGTAAGACCTTAAAACACATTTAGAGAAAATTTCTATTAAAATTTCTTTATATTCTATTATGAAGTTTCATACTTCATAATTGTAAAACTCTTCACATTAAATATTCCTTTCAAACGGATATTGCTCTGCCTGTGAGTATAGGCCTCTGCATTATTTTAACATTCGTAATACAAGGGTTAAAAATTATTACGCTTTTCGTAACTGTAAAAATCATATTTTAATGAGACAATCTTGTTTGTATTTAGTATTTCTTACAGTATTCAGTTAATGCAAGAAAACAGGAAGAGAAAGGCATTACACACAACCACCACCCAGGCTAATGACATACATCAGTTGATGCTGAGATGCTTTGGGTAACCAAATTTTCCCTATATAAACCACTGAAGTTTTCATAATGAAATGCTTGGTATATTTTGCATGAATCATAAAAAAACCACCCCAAAACTACATTTACAGCATCAATGGCAGTTTGTAAACTTCATAGTAAAAACATATTCGTGCAGCATACTTCCTGTATGGAGCTACAATTTTCCACTAAACCCTTTTTCAAAAGGCTGTTGAGCACAAGTAATGCAGAATATAAGATGCAGCTCACAGCATTTTATGAAGTTAGAGATATTTTAATCTAAGCCCTTATTTCCAGACTGGCTTTGTCCCAAAAAGCATCACTTCATATTATTAGTTTTTATCATAAAATGAAGCAAATTCAGGGTATGTAATGCTAACAATTAGAGAGGCTAAACATCTCATTACAAGACTGTGTACAAAAGGTTAACAAGCATGATTTAGAGGGGAAATTAATGAATGGTGTGAAAACTCTCACATATAAGGAACTCTGATGAATAAGTGCTTATTGCTTCTTTAAAGTCTGAAAACATCTGTGTAGCAAATTTGAAACTATTTGCCAGTTGTCAGACTTGCGTCTTTAACTTTTTTACTTTTTATTTAATTTAAATTTAATTTAAATTTAGCACTCTAGTTTTTTAGCAAAAATCCACTTAGAAGTGAAACCAACAACTACATTTGGCTAGAAACAAAGTGGAATCAAGTTTATAAAGTTTTGAAAGGAACAAGCATCCCGACAATGTGGGCATTTAAAGTAGAAATTTGGACAACATCTACATGACTAATGTGTCTTCCTCTCAGAAGCCTACTCAAAAATACTCTAGTTTCACACTGAAATGTCTCCAAGTTGTTTTTTTAACCTGCTAGAAATACTGAGCCAATACAAAACATCAGTGTCTTAGTACACCATTTGCCACCAGACAGATAGATAAGATAGATAAGATAGATAGACATAGATTTAAAATTGATAACTAAAAATGGAAATAAAAACATCTCCTGATCATGTTAGTCAGTGGTAAAGCCATGTTTATATGAACAAAGTATTTCCAGAATTCTTTGTGTACTTCCTCTGATGTGAAACTAACCTAAAGTTTTACCTTTGCTTCTAAAGTATTTCCAAAGGCCTACTGAGAGTCTTTGATCTTCCCAGCTTTACAAATATTGCCAGTTTTCTCCTCAACTATCTAACCAAAGCAGAACTTAAAAATGCAAAAGCTAGCCTCTTCCGTAACATTTCTTCACAGATGGTGCTATGGTGCTACAGTGTCTCTGGGGGCCAACAGCTTGTTCATTCTTATTACTCTGACACTCATATTCCCTGTGGTTGAACAAGGAAACTGGAAACATTCCAGCTATCCTCCTACAGTGAAAGCTGGATGCAGAATGGACAAGTCAGCAATGACCAAGTTAGCAAAAGAAAAGTAACGAGCATAGTTTTTAAAGAGGCAGAAGAGGGCAGGGAATGGTGTATTTTATAGGAATTACACCCAGAAGTCTTCAAAGCAATTGGCTGAAAATAATTAAGAAAGCTAATGGAGTAGAATATATATGCGGATTTTATCCTGCTTATCAGTAGAGACCATATTGTCGTTTTGGGATTAAATCATAAGAATGCGTAAATACACAAAGTATATTAATCAGGTATCTAACTATCGCCAGCTAGAGAAAACTTCCTTTTGTAGATTGACAAACATTTAAAAGCTGAATAGGATGGATTTTAATTTAGTGATTTGAAAGACAACAAGCAAGTTTGAAAGCTGCATGCTGCACCTATATAGAAATATAATCTGTTTAACCTAAATAACACAACAGTAAAAGCATGTGTGACAAGGTGAGAAAAATCCATTCTGTAAGGCCTAGACCTATTTTGAGGAAGTTATTGGACAACATCCAAGGATAGCAGCTTCACAGGTTCACACTTATTTTCCTCATGGTACAAAACCAAACATAACAATAATTCATTGAAAAGAGTTTCAAAGCAGAATGATTAGAGGGGAGAGAGAAAGCAGCCCCTGCATCCGATGATAGGTTTGGCTACATGAGCCAAGAAAAGGTCTGACAAGAAGAGCCAGAGAGGATGAGAGCTATTTTCCAACCTTCAGGTAACAGACTTCTAAGAAAGCATGAAAAATACAAAAGTCTTCTATCATTTGTTTGCAACCGAAGTGAATAAGATATCTTCCCCATCATTAGCACTCACATATTTTCTGCAATCCAAATTTCATAAGCAAATTTATCAGGCTGGTAGATTCACTAATCAGCACTGTAACCACCTATTGATCCCAGGTTTTTAGGGGAAGCACTTTTAGCATTCTTTGACATAGGACTGGATACAGCCAAGGAAATCCTCGCAAGAATTTATAGTTTCTGGTTGGTAACCAGTTCTATCTGGAAAGGAAGTCGAACATTCAAAGATTTTTTAAAAAGAAATCAAAGCATGTGTTTGATCTAATTATGCCCCTGTGCCAAGACCCCCCAACAGAGCATTTTCCAAATACATAAAACAGGATTTTTTCAGCTATATGATTTTTTTTTTTTCTCCTCCTTCCCTCTTAGGAGAGAAATACCTAAAAAGAAGTCAGAAAACAGATACTGGTTAACATTGGTCACTGGCTTTTGCTAAGCAAGTTGGTCATGTCTTCGTTCTTCCAAATGCAGCAAAGCATATCAATCATATTACTGATTAATGTTTATAATCTCTTCTAGACTTAGAGTCTACATAGTTACAGAAAGTTTAAAGCACCAAAGTGATTGTAACAAGAATATAGGCAGAATGGAAGAGACAATGCTTTAAAAATATTTCTTTGTAAAGCCTTGTTACTCAAAGATTATTTGATGTACTCTCCTATCAGCATATAATTTAAATTCTTTTTTAGCTCTATGGCCATGCAAAAAATGCAGCTAATTTATGAACTGACTCAGGAAACAGAGCACGAAGTGGGACATTAAAAATTAATATTTTTCTTGTCTGCTCTATCTTGTTCTTTCATAATGGTTAGAAAGGAGATACATGAACTTGGATTTCAAGAGGAAAAGATGCATTTTTTTTCAAGTGATTCCAGAATCCAAGAAAACTTTGAGATTATTTTGCAAGTTGCTGAAGAAGTTAAGAAAATTCTGAGATTGCTTTCCAAAATGCACTAAGATTAAGCTGAATTAAAGATTCAAAAATTTTTTCTTGAGTGTTTTTCTGAATAGGCTTCCTTATGTTTGAAGTTAGGACAATTCAGCATTTACCCAATTCTCCTATTGACAAGAATTTTACATCAATGGTACTGCGTATCTAAATTCTCCTGTCAAAAAACAAAACAAAACAAAACAAAACAAAATATCCTCAGTAAATTCCTTCCGAGCAGACATGATGCATCCAATAGCTGGAAATGGTTATGTTAAAGGAAAAGTTCCCAAAACCATATAGCACCACATTAATTAACTGCAGTTTAGTAGTATTCACGCAGTTCTTAAGAAAGCTGGGTAAACAGTATATCATTTTGCTTAATATGAAGGATTCTCCTCAACCCTAATTACACTCAAACACTACACACCCAGACAGCAGCCCTGATCAGAAGTTGTAAGAATTATGTGATGTGGGCTGCAGCTCTGGGTTGCTACTCAGTAGTCAGGGAGGAAAAAATGTATTTCATGGGAGAGGAGAGAAGAAAAACAAACACAAAACCAACCCAAAAAAACAGCAAACAACAGAAAAGTAACAGATCAGGACAAATCTGTAGTTTGGACATGTAAGTTAGCACACATCCTAGATGAGATGCAGAAAGGTGTTACTGTTTTAGCTGTGACAGGACAAGTAATGAAATGCAAAGGAATAAGAGGACTCTGCTCAGACTAAGACAGCAGAAAACCTGTGGTCAAGTCTGCTCTTACGGTTTCCAGGATTACAAATGTGGATTTCATTCAGAAGTCCCTTCTTAATTTGCATGCATTAGAATTCTGTGATTTTAACTAGGCTCATTCCCAGATTAATACAGTACACAATGAATATTGCAAAAATGTCAGTTAACTACCTTTTTGCCTTCTACAGCTTTTTCTTGTTCCCTCCTCCTTACTTGGTGATAATAACAATCTGAAAATAAGGACAAAGGAATCAATTCACAGAATGAAAATAACATCACTAACTTTCTGGTTTTTTAAGTAATAAATATTACTCTGGACATCTCATCTTTCTCGGATGTTTAATGTTAAAACTACAGTTTAAGTAATATTGCATTGGATGTTAGAAATCCATGCCAATCTGCAAAAGAAAATTAAAAAATAAATCTAAAGCAATTTTAGAGGCTTTGGATTCTAAGATTAGAAGTAAGCCCTGATATATGGAGGAAAAACAGAAGGATTATTTCTCAATAAAAATCAATCCTTGGGAAAATGAAACAAAATTAAACAAAACAAACTTAAGGCCACAGTTTCTATGACTTTTTCTGAATACCTAAACATTTTATGTAAGAATGAATCAGTAACACAAACGAAATTATTTTCAATACTATTAAAAGCGGGGAAAAATAGAAACAAACAAAACATATAAGCATAGTTTCATTAAGGCTCAAATCCTTACATTTACACAGAAAGATTTCTAAAACAGAGTTAGATAAAAGATTAAATAAGGGATTTAAAGAGAAGGTAGGCTACGTACACAAATTATGACTTGTGAAATCCATTCTTATAGTGTTCTTAGGATCAAGGACAGATCACTTCATTAAAAAAAGAAGCCCAAACCAAACCAACCATACAGAAAATCTCTAGCAAAATGTCAGTAGCGGTAATATTATTTCCTACTTTTATGGCTATTTTCCTGTACTTTGGGAACAAGTTGCTTGTGGGGCATGGCTTCTCAATCCACCCTCTCCTCTTCTGCTCTAAGGATAAAACAATTACATGAATCCAGATATCACAGTACAGGAACACAAGCAAACTACTCAAGAAATCCTGTGCCCTGTTCTCCCTACTGCACATTGCAATTGCTTGTCACAGAAAACGGCACAAACTGTTAAAGAGAATTCAGGAATTCTACAGGAATTTGCTTCTGATCACATATTACTCCCCAATACAAAATGGAGCAAGTCATCTTAATGTTGCAGCTTCTCAAATTTTTTTAAATGCCTAAAGAAAGAGGATAGCAACAGCAGAAAGCTAAGTAAAAGGGAACAGTCCGGGGAAGGCTCTTGTTCACCCGGAACTCCCCCACCCATGTTCCTTCAGTTCAGCCACTGTGGTTATGGATGGCTTGACCAACACCAGCAACATTAAGCTACGAGATAAGAGGGTATTCTACTTACACAAGAAGAATCAAGAAATATAAATCCATTAATTTTCATGAAAATAGTTTCCTTTTACTTATATATCCACCCAATAAATACAGTATAGCCAGTAAGTCTGTAATCAGACAGATATTTTCCTGTATCTCAGGTAAACTCAAAGATTAAACTTGGAAAAAAAATCGTTTAGTATCTTGATGCACCATTTATCTATTTCATTCATGAATGTCCCTCCCTGCACATTTTCTTCCTTTTGCCAAGCACATAGCAGCATTCAAACCAGATGCTCTTCAACTAATTAATGAAAATGCAATGACCTATCCCTCATAAAAATTTTAATTAAAATTAGGAATAACTGTGGGGGTGTGCATATGTGTGTATTTGATCAGCTGTACTGGAAGGAGTTAATGTCAGTTATTAAAGTACATTAAGTAAGGTTCTCCACATGCTTAGTTTGACCTTTTTGGCCAATAACAGATGCACAGAAAGCCAGAAGCTCAGTGGTCAGCTTCATAGCAGTTAAAGGAGCAGCTGTCCAAATACACAGATCATGCCATACTGGGAAAGTTAGTGAGTCTGCCCCAGAAGACCAGTGTTGAAAAAGGGACTGTGTGTAGGGATAGAATGTAGCATAAGGCTTAAATTTGGAAGCTGAAATTTGAAGTTGTGGAGTAGGAGAGTGAAGGGCGTCAAACTCCATGTCTGTCTGTTCACGGCTGTCTTTCAGCAAGTGGTAAGGCATCACAGACAAAAAGTGACTGACAGTCCCTGTAAGACAGTCTTCTAGCACTACAAGTTCTAGTATATTTTTGTTGAGTATATTGAGGATTATTACAGATTGTTGCATTTCTATTTAAGGCAGCAAAGTAAATGTCTATATATTACAAAACAAACACACAAAATAACAAAACAAAACTGCAAAAGCACATAAACAAACAAAACAAGCCAACAAAACCAAACCAAATCCAAGAAGCAAAAGCATAAAAAAATTGTGGGGCTATTCTGCAGAATATTTTATTCTGACACATTACTAGGTCTCTCACATTTTATAGAACCAGTTTCTAATTTAATCTAATTTTCACACACAAAGAACTCCCATTGCCTAAATTACAACCTATAATCTTTTCTTGAGCTACAACATTTCCCAAATGCAGTTTATTTGGAAAGCTATACCTTTGGAAGGCTATACTGTGGAAGACTATACCACCAATAGCTGTATGACTCCAAATCAATCTCCATTCCACTGATTTTTCTGGATCCTGACCAGACTTACATCTATTTTAAGATATCAGGAGACTTCAGCTTTACGATAAAGATCTTAGAAATGTTGGTGTTGGTGGGGTATTTTTTTCCATTTGAATTCGTTTAAAAATTGTTTGTGGATGTGTACTGAGATTACGATAAAACATATAGTGTAGACATTTGAAAAGACTGTTCAACCATTTACCTATTTACAAATCTACTTTTTTATATTAGCTCAGGTAAAGAAAACACAATTTAGCCCATTATGAGTCTAATTGACATTTTTTTAGAGTTATACATGAAACTACAGCTAAAAACAGCAGGAAGAAATATAGAGAAATATGCAGCTGAAAGATTTTAGATAGTGAGACATCCATCTCTGTAAATGTTTCTGTAGGGAATCCAAAGCAGTGCTTGCTTTCTGAACATTTTAAATGGAAGCAGAAAAGATGGAAGACATACCACAGAACTTAACCTTCCAATGCATTTATGAACTGAGTCTGGAAGAGCTAAAGAGTCCCTTTATTTTTTCATTCATATGTTCCAGAAGCAGAGCTAAAATGGAATTGTTCACATTAAAGCAAATTAACCAAAATTCGACTTTAAAAACATTATTATTTTTTTCTCCTGCTTGCAAGAACAAATCCCTAGAATCACAGAACAGTTAGGGTTGGAAAGGACCTCAAGATCATCTAGTTCCAACCCCCCTGCCATGGGCAGAGACACCTCACATTAAACCATCCCACCCAAGGCTTCATCCAACCTGGCCTTGAACACCGCCAGGGATGGAGCACTCACAACCTCCCTGGGCAACCCATTCCAGTGTCTCACCACCCTAACAGGAAAGAATTTCCTCCTTATCTCCAGTCTAAACTTCCCCTGTTTAAGTTTTAACACGTTATCCCTTGTCTTGTCACTACAATCCCTGACGAAGAGACCCTCCCCAGCATCCCTATACGACCCCTTCAGGTACTGGAAGGCTGCTATGAGGTCCCCACGCAGGAAAGAAATGGAAAAGGAAAAGTTAAAAGCATCCCATGATAATAGACCTCAAGTAGGGAAACATCTTAGACTTAACGTAAAACTGGTTTTGAATGAAGAATTACAACCACTTCTAAAAATATTGTAAAATAATTCATTAACTTAAGACCTAGAAAGTACTGTTCAGACAAGCTAAAATAAAAGTTCACTTAACTTCTTTCTGAAAGTGCAAGTTAATATAAAGTTTTTAATTCCAGTCTAGCTTTGGCAGGAGTCAGATACTTTTCAAAATTTGACACATTTATGTCAAAAGAAAGTAAATCAGTTTGGTCAGTCTATTCCTGTCAAAATGCAACAGCTTTCTATTTTTCTTCATTCTTGGAACATCGTTCCTGCATTTGTCAAACAAAGACAGAGTTGGATGGAAAGAATGAGGTTACTGGAGTATAAACACACCTTTAAAAAGAAAAACAGAAAAGAACTTACACAGAGAAATTTAAACATTCACACATTCACAGAAAGTTACATAACACTGAAGAAAGTAATTGTCTTTAAAAAAAACCAAACACCACAATTAGGAGTTTTGAGTGAAATCTCTGTTCAAAAAAATCAATTATTAAAAGAACTTTTAAAAGTATACTGAGTGTGAATCAGAACCAATGGGAATTTTCCCGACTTGCCAGGCCCAGATTTTTATTGCCTAATAAATCTCCCTGTCTCTTGAGTTGGTCAAAAGAACTGTCAGGAAAAAATGGACCCGTTTGTCCTTTCTTTTACTCACTTCAGATAGAGCTCCTAGTGCCTCCATTAAAAAGTTTCTAGAAGATTATAGTCTTTTAACACAGCTTTAGACAATTGTGTGGACAGACACGCACTAGGATATAATCCTAACAACTGATATTGTTAGTTGCCTCCAGGTGGAGCCGCCTGGAGGCAAATTACTAATAAAAACATGCACTAAAGTCATTACTATTGAATGTGCATTACTAATAAAACTAACTAAAAACTTGCCAAACACAAGGCCAGCCTTTCAGTAGCACGAAAGACATAGGAAAATGGAAATTGTTTTCAGCTTGTACAAGCAGCTCCTTTAGCAGATTCTACAAGCACTTATTCAGAACATGTTAGTCACTGTAAATACATACAGGAAAAAAGGGCATCTTCATTACTATTAACTAGATAGCTTTCAGAATTAAAAATAATGAGATATAATTTTCATTAAAAAAAACCACACATTCCACAAACCTCAAGCCTTTGCTTCTGACTGATGTAAACCAACAGAGTACTCCAGACTTCTTAAAATTCCCTTGCTCATTGGCAGTATTGCTTTGAAATGTATCTGAGATATGCTGTTTCTTTACTTCTACAACTTAGAGATAGAAAGATCCAAACTTTTATGACACAAAAATAAGAATATAAAGATAATTCTGTAAAGGGCAATTATAAAAAATAATGTTGACACACTGCATAAATTTTAGATCATTTTTATGACACGTTTTTGCCAGATGCTTCCTTTTAATTTTCCATATACTTTGGTCATAGCATTATTATCTGATATAATCCACCACAGAACAGTGACCTTACCCTGAAAACACAATGCTAAAAAGAAAGCAAGAAGTTACTACGTTCAGCAACTAAGACCTGTGAAATGGCCACTTTAGGTAAGATGATAATATTACATAGCAAGATATTTTTCTTGGCTTTTTGCAGGAACTAGCAGAGGTAGAATTCCATATTTTGGACACAGAACAATATTCTATTTATGGAATAGCAATATAAGAAGCAAAAGAATTACCTTAGATTAAATGCAACAGGATATAATCCTACATGACTGAAGCACTCCACAGTAAACCACAACATGACACAATAGTGAGAACCATTTCTTCAGAAAAATAACGTTTGGAGAGATAGAAGCAGTCTCCTAGCTGCAAAGGTTTCAAGTTTGTTATCTATTGCTGTGATCTGAATGTAATAATTAGCTTGTCGTTCACAGAATTGAGATGTAATTCTACTTCCCATGGCAAAATGCAAGTATTCTTAGCCTTCTAGGATATATCTGACCTCCATGTGTTGCTGTTTTCAATATCCACTAAATCCTAAGAGCTAAGACCATGCAAGGTAAACAAACAGATACGTTTCTTTCCCAAAGGGACAATCAAGGAAATGACTACAAGGTATCTTCAGTTCCAGTGACTTGTATTCTAGCAATTGTGTAATTCCCTCTCACACCTCCTGCATTCAATACCATATTAAGATCTTTCATTTGGATCAGTTAAAGAAATTAAGCAGAGGAGATCCATTAAAATGGAAAAAGGACATCTACCTAAAGGACAGCAAGAATCTGCTATAATTTCCTTTGTAAAGAAAATGAACAATGACTTCTCTAAACAAACAGATCATTAAAAAATGTAGGGTAGAAAGGTGTAAAAATTCATAAAGATCTTCACCACATGTTCAAGATCTTCACTAAATATTATGTTCCATAACTGAAACAAATACAAGTATCCAGTGGTGACAATATAACTTCAAAACAAATAGGAGACAAGCAAATTAAATCCTTCTAAACATTACCAGAAACTGCAAAGTTAAACTGACTTCATTAGTTTGATCGAGTACCGGACACAGAGAAAGGTAGTGTTAAATTCTTTCTAAAATACCAAGAAAACCCTTCTGCTTTATCACAGCTCTTTCATGCTTTCTAATCAGGAACTGATCACTAGCTACAAATCATAAATCACCACATCAGGTCTCAAGAACAACACAGAAAGCAGCTAAAATGAAGCCTAAGATGAGTTTACCTGCACAAATTGGAGAAAACTATGTTCCATCTTGACCCATGTGCCTAAGAGATCCTCCAAAGCTGCTTTGTTTCCTGATAAAGGATGACTCACAAAGCCATGAGTGTCTCTTCCTGGAAGTGTTGCCATACTGCCAGAGGGACACACATATTGGCATTTGCTCCACAGCCACTGCCGTGATGAATTCATAAACTGTGCAACAGTACTACAAAATTTCCTATCTGCACACACATCAGGAGAGGCTCAACAGCTCTGTGTTTGGCAGCAGCAACCACTTTTACCTGGAAGACCAAAAGGAAGAAGAGCTTTTTTCCCAAAAGCCCAGAAATCTAAGCAGTGGCTCAGAATGCAGCTTCAGTGCCAATCATTGAAAGAAGAGTTTAAGTCCCATCTTTCGTTCTCAAGCTGGAGTCATAACAATTAAGCTTTATTCCAAAGCATTTGATTTCTCACAAATCTGTTGGCATTTTAATGAAAATGCACCTTTTTTTGTTTTTTTTTTTTTCTGACAGTCAAAACAATTTGGAACATAACTAATTTTGATAAAAACCTAACAAAATTATCGTCGTTTCTCAAAAAAAAAAAAAAAAAGAAAAAAACACCCAAAAAAAAAACCAACCAAAAACACCCACAAAAATCCCTATGACTAGACATGTCAAGGGAAAGCAGGAAAACAAAGCTTGTTTATTTAAATAATTTCCTTCTGGTCTGCTAAGCTTCAACTACATGCATAATAAAATCAGCCCTGGTACAAAAGCCACCATCACAATGTAAATGACAGCAATGCTAGCTGCAAAGGCCAGTGTGGACTATGCTCAAGCTCTTTTAGTGTCTCATTAAACACCACCTTCTAAATATAATATTTTTTCATCAACAAGCCAGCCTCGTAGCATTAATTCAAATATTTTAAATAATGGAAGTTAAAAGGAGTGGTTAAAAGACCACATTTCTGATACAAGGCTTCAGTTTGTTTTCTTTTATTTTTAAATACTGGAGACCACTTGCAGTACTCACATTCAGAATAAGTACAGCAGAGAGAGAAGGCACATATAAGAGGTACCCCAAGCTGGTATTTTCATTCGACCTATTTGCTAGGGTGGCCTTGCTGAGTACATGAAACTGAAGACTGACACTCTTCCTAATCTGGTAAACAAACTTCAGTTGCAAACATATCCAAGACTTTACATTGAATTCTGGCAGTTTACACATAAATGTCATATAGAGAAGTATAAAATGGGCATTTAAACAACAATGAAATGAATTATCACCGTACTTGGCACAAGAGAAAAAGTACACCCACTGACAGTCATTCGCACAACTTCATAAATCATAGCATTTTTAAATACTCACCTTTTTAAAAAAGTAAACCCTGTTATCAAGTAACATTTTTTTGGTTGACCAGTTTACTAGTGCAAAATATTGCAAGAAAACTCATTTTTAACATAAAGCACAGATTATGACAAAGCTGGGGCAAGAAAAAGAATGGAGGCTATTAAACTGTGATATTAAATAGAGACCAAGGGCTTTATCTTTTTACCTTAAAAAGAAAAGAAATATATCTGTAGATTTTGCTTACATCCTCTGAGGGAACAGTGTTACTATACTCCGAGAAAAGGTATTCTAATTATTAAAAAAAAAAAAGGTATATTGTTATGCAGTAGTTTGACTTTACCCAGTATACCACATATGACAGAAGAATCCTCCACTCACCCTATTTTTAGAGTGTTACTAAATTTCATCCTTGCATGATCCATGCACTCTAATAGGGCCCCCTAAGGAATCAGACAGCTAACAAAAATAAGCAGACAGCTCCAAATAAGAACACACTAGGAGGTGTGGGAGTAGGAATGTTGGGAAAAAGGATCAGGTTGTGTAGGAAGCCTACTGCTTTTCTCTCAGGCTTTTCTTTTGCAGAAACTCACCTATGACAGGCCATCTCCTCCTCCTCTCTCCCACACCTGTCAGACAGGAAGGATGCAAAGAACACAATGCTGCTATTAGAGTCATTAATTCAACAGATGCAGATATGTGTGTTTTTATTACTCAGTTTACCTACTGCAATACAACATCACAAAGAACCAAAAGCTTCAGATTCTCATGAGCCATTTCTAGAGAGTGAAATAAGACTAAATTAAGTCAGCTCAAAGGAACAAGTGCCTTATTAGCAAATCACTTTGTTGTGAAAATGCCTTACAAAGCTTTTACATGGCCTATTACACTCTAGCATTTTTGCTAATCTACAATTTCACTCTAGGTTATTTAAAAGATATTCTTACATAGATTTCACTTTAAAGGGCAAGCACATGCACAAACAAAATTGTGCAAGCATTTTTTTCATTTTTCCTCTTCTAAAAAGTAGAAGAGTACTCAATATCTTTTTTAGTTTATTATTACTATTTTCCTTCACAGATCTTGCTATAAAATGAATATAAAAATTGAGCTCAGTGCTTTTCTCTACGTATTTTTCTTAGCAGGATACAGTTTATAATGGATTCCAAGGATAAGTGAATTTGAGGAGTTAAACCAGGAGAGAAAATAGACATGCAAGAAAGCATGAATATTTTTATACTGGTGTAATGCCCTGAACTGACTTATGGGATCTGGCAAGAATCTCTGTTTGCACAATGACTGTATTAGGAGATCAGTAAGGTAAGACCACTTCCTTCAGAAGTCACAAGGAGTCTCATTGTCTTGACTGTGTCACAAATCCACAGCCTCTACTCAAAGTAGGATATAGAAGCTGGGAAGGAAGCACATGAGCCATTTCCCCACACAAAAGTGCAGAGATGATGAGAACTGGTGTCCAGTAAGACCTGCCCTGATTAAGCTGCAGTCAGATGTGAGAGCTCAAAAGTA
The DNA here is from genome assembly GCF_037157495.1 of Lathamus discolor. Lineage (NCBI taxonomy): Eukaryota > Metazoa > Chordata > Aves > Psittaciformes > Psittacidae > Lathamus > Lathamus discolor. The sequence goes on along the minus strand of NC_088885.1, from coordinate 100,670,617 downwards.
TTTTGAGGTTCAGCAGCGTAGAAGTAATAACAGCAAAAGTAAGTCTTTATCCTCTTTGTGCCTCACAAATCCCAGCTTTACGTTAGGAACATATCTAGCCTGTAGAATTTGCAATAGCTTAATTTAAAAAAGAAATGATCTTTAAAATGTAATACATTGAGGAAATAGCAATATCTGAAAATTCACGTAGACTTTTAATCTGTAAATATTATACTTAGAGTGTAATTTACACATCAATACATTACACCCTAATAAATTGCACAGGCTGGACAAGTGACCTTCTTAGAACACCTCAGCAAAACCCTCAGTGGCCTAGATAAGATTGAGGTGCACATTTACCCATCCCAGTCCAGGGCTTCATCAAGAAAGTACACTTGCTTAATAAGAATTGGAAAAATCAAGATTAACATCAAGAAATATTCTCTTTAGGCCTAAATCATAACAGTATCGGTGAAGGCTGAAGGACTTCATGTTTTACAGCCTCTTGTCTGGCATTGCCTACTCTCTTTGCATTTGATTCCTCTTGTCCATATAATCAGCAGCTTTTCTGCCAGAAGCTCCAATATGAAGCTTTCTTACTGTTCCTGTAGCTTTATTATTGTACACTGGTCTCTCTCTGGTGGTGAGAGACTTGAGGCAAAAATGAGAGACAGTGCTAACATGAGGCAAAAGTATGCAATTACCATTACAACAGGCACATTGCCTATTTATAGAGAGAGGGGAGGAGGGAGAAAGGGACCTAGATCTTCAGGAGCTTATTGACTCGGTTTCATGAATGCTAGAAAGTACAAGTACAACTCTTGAAATTCTCCAAGGAACTGAACAGAACTTGTACAGCAGTTTTGCAAGACACCCTCCTCCCTCCCCCACCCCACACCACTGCTATCATCCAAGTAAATTTTTCTTGATTAAATAAAATGTGCTTCTGCCTTTGCTGCCAGTGAAAGAAAACAGAAAATTAGCAATACTTGTCCCCATCACAGTAAGTGCACAGGCATCACGTTACTACTACTAGTAGAACTGCACTATCTTCTACCCATTTTATTGTTTCTACAGTCAACTCAAACACAAAATTTTCTGTAGCTTTTCAAGAGTATTTTTAATTTCAAACACTTAAGGAATATCTATCTCATAAAATATTTTTCTGCAGTATTTTAATAACATTCCCCCAGCTATGAAAAATATTTAAGCAAACATTGATAATTTTCTTTTCCACTCTCAGAGGAGTAAAAGAAAAAGAAAAGATACCTTTAAGAAATAATTATTAACAGTAAATAACATTTAGGATCCTCATACCTTCCATTTTTCTTTACCACAAAAACATTCACTGCACAAAAGCTTAACCTAATTGAAACTTATTCCCCCTGCTTCTGCAATGAAAATCCATAGCATACAAACAAAAGCTTACTTATTGCAGAAAAATATCTTTTCTGCCTTTTTATAAATATAAAAATTTAATCGCATCATCTATTACATTTCTTCCTAAAGTCACTCACCAGTGACTGCTATAATCCCTGAACATTGAATTAATAACTAGACTGTATACAACATAGCCTCCTTGCTTGATGAGGTCGTGCTTCTCACCTGGCATTCAAAGGACGCCCTGTAAAGTGTCTTTCCATTTTAACTGGGTTAGCCGGCAAAAATATGGCTCAACACACCCTTTTTAGCCTTCCTCTTTCACCAGCAAATTCAAAACTAAGTAGATATAAAGAGGAAACATCTCACAAAGATCTACAGGTGAAGAAAACAAGTGAACCAGTGGCACAATACAAGGAATCAGTAACGATGTAGATATTGCCACTAAAAGACTGGATAAACTGAATTATTTTGTCCTGTTTTTACCAAATACAGAGGTTGATATATCCCACAGATACATATTCCTAGGGAAAATGTGAAATGTCAAGGCTTTACCACTTCACCAGAGCAGGTAATTAAGTAATTAGAGCAATTAAACATTGACAGAGCACCAGCAACCTCCAGGTGAATTACAGCCCTGAATTATGAAAGCACTAGCATGGGAAGAGGGAAGACTTTGGCACATATGTAGGACAGATTACATTCAGTTGTAGGATTGGTTTTACAATTTGTCACTTGTCATTAAATATACAATTTATACACTTATCTTCCAGATGTGCTCAGTAGTCACAACTTTCATTCTCAAACTTCTTATTTAGATGCCCAGTGGAAACTCATCTAGGTACATTTTCTCTCTGAATATCAAGTGAATTAAAGCAGGGGGTATATACTCATCCATACTCTCATCCTTTTACACTGCATGAAAGGGCTGAAGTAGCATGAGTGCTCTAAAAGATCTGTATCCACCTAAGTAAAATATGTCCTTCAGCCCAGGGACCTGGGAAAGCTGATGTTCAAGGGGCCTTTTGCAAGAAATCTACATAGGTCATCAATGGCTAAATTATGCCAGAGGGTTTTATCTTCATCACATCCTGTAGAATCATAGAATAGTCAAGGTTGGAAAGGACCTTAAGATCATTTAGTTCCAAACCCCCTGCCATGAGCAGGGACACCTCTCACTAACCTGTTCCAGTGCCTCAGTGTTGAGGACTGTCTGCACTTCAGTAACTGCTCAGACTGTGTTCATGCAGAAGCACCTTATTTGCTAAATAAGGAATATGAGCAGTACAGCCATCAGGTTCCTCTGTCACTATTAGGTCAGGCTTAATTTACTTTTTTTTGTGGAGGGGGGCACTGGGTTTGCAACACATTGGACTGCCTGCTGTGATGGCACAGCTCTAGGTAGAATGATCTGGCCCTGGAAATGGATATGTGGATGGACAGCAGCACAAACACAGCCTCCGAGTGCAGTGGAGATGTGTAACACATGTTATTCCCAGCAGCTCTCAGCTGTGAAGGCTGTGACTACCAGATTTGTTGCAAGCAAGAGTGAGTGAACATGTTATAGGTTGCAATAATTTCTGAGTGGAAAGGTGTTTTAAAAATTGAGAGCAGAAAAGATGTAATGAGATAGATCTGTGGATACAAAAAAACAACCAATAAAAAAGGTCACATAAAGGAGATTTTATACTTGTTTCTCAAGAGTACTTTTCATATACTTCTGTTCTGAAATTGTTAATAACACCTCATTTCATAACCTTTACAAAATGGGGAAAAAAAAAAGACTCTATAGAAAGAAGATTAAAGACCACTAAGTATTTGTTTCTAAAAAGAATTAAACTATTTTTTATAATAAAAAACATAGTAACAAGGCAATTTTTCAAATAACTGCAATATGAAATGCGTTATTTAAAACCTAATTATAATCTCTGCCAGGAAATTACATAAATTTCATATTTTAAAATGGAGATTTACTTGAATCTGAGGTTTTAGAATTTGAAAGCATTGCGCCAAAATATATATTGATATGATTTAGCCTAAATTACTTCATTAAAATAAAAGACAAACAACCGAAAACCTAAATTAGCTGATGACACAACATAGGTAGAAAGTATCAAAGATTATAGAGCAAGGACAAACCTTTCAGAACGTTTTCTGTAGATTAATCATGTGGGTGGATAAGTAACTCTTAGAGTTCAGAGTAGAGAACAGAGCAACACCGATGCAATGAACAGAAGTAGGTGGATGGTTCCAGTTCGAACCAGAACATCTCCCACTCTGTCGAGGCTGCTGAAAATGATTCATTCTATGCTACATTTTATATGCCATGGCCATTCAGTAGGTTTTCCCACCTACTTGTCAAAGCTATATACATATTCAGAGGAGGTGGCAAAGAAAATGCTCTTTTGATTACACTCCAGCACCCTTTACTTTTTCCTTAGACTGGATATAAGGAAGAAATTCTTTACTGTTAGGGTGGTGAGGCACTGGAATGGGTTGCCCAAGGAAGCTGTGAATGCTTCATCCCTGGCCATGTTCAAGGCCAGGTTGGACAGAGCCTTGAGTGGCATGGTTTAGTGTTAGGCGTCCCTGCCCACGGCACGGGGTTGGAACTAGATGATCTTAAGATCCTTTCCAACCCTAACTGTTCTATGATTCTATGACTGCAGCACACTTTAATTTCATTAAACAGACAAAACCACAAAACCTAAAAACTTGACAGAAACCAAACAAAGTGAGACCCCTCAAGTGTGGGAGCAAAGAAGAATGGGGAAACTTAAGCCTGAATAAGAGTCATACAAATAGAGAGGAAAATACAAAACTAAACTCTGAAATGTACAGTTAGGAAAAAATTGACTCAGAGGAAGTGTGGGAAAAAAGAATCAAAGAAGGAAATTCTTAAAAGCTCTATTATTGAGAACACTTAATCTTGTGTTTCTATATCAGGGTGTAATTAATATCTAGGTAATATTACTGCATCAATACCTTAGTGAATGTTTCTCCAGAAGTTTCCACTGGAGAAGATCCAAGCCTTCGTTCCTCAAGAATAGATAGAAAAAAATAAACTACTAAAGAAAACTCCACCACTAAACTCCAGAATCTATGCAGCTCTTAAAAAGACAAGTCTTCTCACTGTAAAACAGCACCAAATTAATTAATGCCATTATTTTGTTTAGTAGAAGTAAAGAAACATGTGTCTTTGGATCAACATACTACTTCTTTACTAACAATAATGCTAATGCTCCAACACAGATAATTAGTTTAAAAGGAAGTAGAAGACAGGTAGAAAGCAAAAGTTGGTAATTCATAGCTCTACCGAAAAGTTGTTTCTGAACTTAGAATGACCACTGACAGTACTGAAGTATAGGCCAGTTACAACTGAACTGGACAAATTTTGCCTCTCATTAAATCTCTCATTATACTTAACCACATACTGAAAATACTGAATTTTTACTGAACAAGGAAATCAAACATATATTTAATTCTGAGCACATGCTCAACTAAAGGCAGCAGAACTAAAGCTCATATCCTATATAGCAAAAGAGGTTAAGTAAAGTGCTTTAGATCCTTATCTTCCAGCATGCATATGTGTTGCATGACTTACGAATATGACAGTTTGATTACCATTTTTCTGATCCACCCTCTGTTGCTAACAACGTTATCTTAAGTTTGACGCATAAGGCTAGTGATGCTTTCTTTTGGAATAATTGCAAAAAATTACTTTCCAAAGAAGTTTCATATCCAGTAATATTTTGCTGGCTTACAAGCTAAAAAAAACCCAAAAACCAAAAACCAAACAAAACAAAACAGAAGACACAGTTTTTTATTGGAGTTGAGAACTAAAAATACACAGAATAAGCTATGGAAAATACCCAGTGATAGTGGGAAACTAAAGGGAAACCTAAGGATTTAATCCAGTCCATTTGGCAGACATTGCATGTGGGGACTAGGTAAATGAATAGGAGCACTGTGAACTTCTGACCATTTAGTGAATCACACAAAAATTTGACTCACAATTCATAAATAAGCCTTTACATGCTACATCAAACAATCCGTACCAAGAACTTGCACTTGAACTGGTGGGGGGGAAGGTGTCTGTGTAGGGGAGGAGACACAGAAATACATGAAAAAGGAGGAAGACGCGAAGAAGAAACTAAGATGGTACATAAAGCAATAAAGTTCAACAACAATATGATTGTCAACACTGAAAGTTATAAAGAAAAGATTAATTTCCCAGTTCAAAATCAAGCATATATTGTTCCCAGTGTTTGCAGTTTTGATAAAACTGGAGTGGCTGAAGATTAGCAGCAATCACACCAGTCTTCTAACAGAAAGCAAGTCTTCTATTTGTCACAGCAAGAAAGTCATCATTACTTCTTGGAATAAAATTTACTGGTAGCAGATCAAGCCCTTTGCATTAAAAGAATACAAGCAATGCAATACATGAGCAAGAACATGCGCTTCTTTTTTGTCACAGTCTCAATAAACTACAAAGCAAAAAAACAACACATGCACCATTTTAAATGGCCAGATAGACTACAAGAAAATCTGTGGGTTTGCTTTTACCCTCTTTACCCAACGCTGTCAATGTATACGAGAAATTCCTTTGTGTTTTATAAATAAAAATGCAGCTTCTTTTTCTGTGCATGCATAAGATTTCAGTGTATGCCTAATTTTGTCATCTGTGGACTCCCTACACCGACTGAAGCCAATTTTATAGATGGATCCAGGTTTGGTTACAAAACACAAGACAAAAAAACCCACCCAATAATCACACTCTTTATCTAAAACACGTGACTTCTACATCACTCCTCTTTTTGTTTTCCCCGAACTCTGTCAATTTAAAGGCCCTAACTCTATGAACATTTTGCACAAATCAAAGTAATTTATGTAAGTTATTTAACCAACATGAATATTTACAGAAATCTTTCTTTTAAGGACTGATTTGAGCATCATGAAAGTGCATGTAAAGCTTCCTAGACACGGTCCCACATGTTTGAGTTGCAGTATTTTCTACCATTCATGACTTCTCAACTTTCTGAAAAGCGTACTCTCTGGGGTACTTAGTAACGAATACATGGAAATATGAAATTCCTTCAATAGCCACAAGGAAAAGTTGATAATTGAAAGTATGATCCTTTTTTTTTTTTTTTTACTTTATTTTGCACTTTCTAAGTGAAAGATTGTTTTATACCACAACACTACATATTTTTTTTATTTTTGTGCTTTTACCAGTGCAGATTCAAAACTCTGGCGTTTAATCTGAAAATAACTAGGAACTTTTGCAAACTTCATCCTCTTTCAAATGCAAAGTGTCTTCTTTGATGTGTCATCTCTGACAGACACAGCAGGGTATTTGTTTTCTAAAGGACTTCTATCAAAATGAAACTGCTACAAATAAAACTTGCTTTCCATGAAGAAGATAAGAAAAGAGTAAACAACATATGCATTAATAATATACTCTTGGAAGGCTTTCGCAAACTCCAAAGGAACATATAAGGATATATACTGGGGTGCAGGGAACAGGTAACAACACTGTGTGGAGGTATATCTGGTGTATATGTATATACACACTATAATCAATAAGACCCAAACGTCATCTTCAGTCATCATGTATCCTTTCAGTCAAGGTTGACTCTGATGACTTTTAGCGAATGATAAACTTAACAGAAAGTTTCAGAGTAGCAAATACATGTATATATATACCGTACATGTAAAAAAAAAAAAATAAAATAAAGGAACAGAAGCACTTTGTGTAAACTGCCATTAGAATGACCTTGTTCACCTCCTGTGGAAATGATCAAAGCCATATCTAGTGCTAACATAAACCGTGAAGAGAAAAAGTCTGAGGCTCCTCTTTATTTAGAGAGCAGGTTATTATAAAGGCATGGAAAAAAAAAAATCAATAAAACCTAAGTTAAAACAGAAAAGGACTGTCAAATTTGCATATTACTGCAAAAGAAATTATTTCCCAGGTTCTCCTTTAATGGAGACAATCATTTACAGCATAAAGTCCTCCTCTATGAAACCAGGTGTATTACTAAGGCTAGAAATAAAAAGTAGATATTAAAAGAGACTATTACTAAACATGTACCACAGAAAACGTTAGAGAATATTAAGGAGAATATAAGCTTATTTCACCAGAAATAGCTGTATTCCATAAGGAAAGGCAATACAAATTTAAACAGCCATAAAACCAAAACACTAAAAGGCTTGTAAAAATTTTGTCTTTGTTTTTTCCCTATTTAAGCACATAATTCACTTGTTCTCTCTCTGCAGCTAAGTCTCTAATTGTACAGTCAGTAGGCAGCTCTTAACCAGGATACACTGGAGATCTGTTCCCACCAAAATTTACTAGCCCTCAGTAAAATCTGTAAGACTTTTTTTCCCCTCTCATATTAGTAAGGATGGCATGCATATATGCTAGCAGGCCTGGCAGCCCAAGACTCAAGTATGAGAAGCATACTACGCCTGCACAGTGGCCCTCAAGAAGGATTTCCCTGGCTGTCCACAGGTTCAGAGAAAGAAGCAGGTGACAGCTCAGGACAAAAGAAAATTGAAAGGTCATTTGCCACCTAAAAGCCAAATTTTCTGCTTTCAGTGGGTACTAAATAAATATTTTGTTCAAGTTCGTGTAATATTGACAACGAATAACCCATACTGTTCCTATATGATGCTGCTTTCTTAGAACACTGTTACCCATGACTATTATATAATTTTCTGTTGAGATCCCCATCATTTAAAAAGCACTAAAGGCACCACTGGTTCATAGGATCCTTCGTGACCAGGGAGGATGCAGGGCTATAGGGACTTAACAAAATATCTCCACTTTATTTTCCATCATTATTTAGTCAAATTGCACTTAATAGAGGAAAAGTAATTTCTTCAGCTTGTCTACTTGTGTTGAGCACAGTACAGGCAACTCTGTTGATATTCCCAAACACTATGCTGGGAAACTTAACCTAAAAAAGGGTACAGAATCACAGAATCCCAAGGGTTGGAAGGGACCTCAAAAGATCATCTAGTCCAACCCCCCTGCAAGAGCAGCAAGAAAGGGAGGAACTTGGGAGAAGCAGGCACGTTTATGCAATTTTTGTGCAGTGGATTAAATGGAGTTGCCTCTTGCTTTTGGTTGCTGAACACTAAAAGAACCAGAAGCTGCCAAAAAAAATTATTTGCCATTTGTACAAAACTAAAATGTTACTCTTTCCCACCTAAGGGCAGCTATCACCAGTTTTTCTGAAGCAGTGCAAGCATTTTTTATATAAAGCTAGACCTTACAACTATTCAAAAATGGCAGATATTATCTAAAACATTTTCACTTCCATTAAGTTTTACTCATGTAGGAAATAAATAGCCAGACTCATTGTAAAGAAAGCCATTGGGTTTTCCAGGATCTTTCATAAAAAGATTTTCTGATTAGAAACTCCCTTAGAAACTGTTCTTTTTCAATGAGTAAAATGACATGAAATCAACCACATACTCAAGATAACATCTATCTACCTCAGCAGAATAAGGACAATAACACATACAGTCTTCATTATGATTGCAGGTTATTTTTCTACAGAGGACCCTGTCTCACTCAGAGCACAAGTACATTGTAAGAATAAGTAAGGAGCACAGGAAAAGCTTTCATCTTTATAGCTCCTGTGCCTTTGAAAGGGTTAGAAAATGTAAAACTAAAGAAGAAACTGGAAGAGTTAACATGCAGTTCCCGTAACTTTGCTCCCTCTGGAGAAGTAGACCCCATCCTAGTATCTCCCAGGAAGATTCAGGGTGGTTCTGAGCAAATATCTTGAACTCATTTGAGCTTCCAGTAATGGCAATTTCACTTTTCACTAGTGACAATTAACCATGCACTCTTCACACAATTACACAGCTGACCTATCTCCAAGTCATCATCCACAGCTGAAGCATACTATTGACTGATTTTGTGAGCTCACTGTGAAGAGTTACTATGTTTTGGAAGACAGAAGATTGGGCTGTTCTAGTTGGACACTTTCATCAGCATGGCATGGCTCCTTAGAGAGTTTTGAAAACATCATTAGCTATGTTACTGTGCTCAGTGTCACACAGGAGACATTTAAACTAGTTTTCCCACCTGATGGGAACAGAGGTTAACTGTGGTCTTCAGAGCTGTTACAGGAAGGAGATTCAGCTTCACCCCTCCCTTTTATCACCAGCATCATCCAGTAGAAAAAGATACAAATAAATGTAGAGTCTAGAAACACCCAAGACACTTTTGTGTTTGTCAAAGGGGTTGGGAAACAGAAACCATTATCTGCCTACATGTACGTGCTTCACCTTCATTCGGTTTGGTCGGGAGCCAAAAGAACACTAATGGATTCTTCCATGCTCTAACAGATTATCAGAAAACAAAGGCACTAACCTGCTTATAGAAAAAGACTAAAATTTTACTCTCATTTGCTAAGTAAATAGGTATCTTCAGATGGTAAACAAGACCAAACTATAGCAAGAATACATCACAGGGTGAGCTGAGAATTTGGGGCTCATCAATACCCTCTGATTGGCATTTTCTGTCTCGGCAGTATCTTAATCCAAACATTGCACAATTCTCTCTTTTTATCAGTAAGCATCTGTCCTGTGTTAAAAACTTCTGTTCTCGGGATTTTTGGATGAGGTAGCTGAAACCAGATCTCTTAGCTGTTAAGTAAAGATCCAAAAAGCTGAAGTCTTTCTTTAATATATGTTCTGCATGCTAATGAAGAGCCCATGTGCTTCTTAGCATGTGTACTGCTTCCTGTTTAACTTGTTATATTTAACTGCTTCAAAGACCTATGAAGAAAAAAAAAAACCAACCAACCAACCAACCAATCAATCTCATTCAAAAACATCTTTCAAAAGTCTGAAATGTGAAAATTTAAAAAAATTATTCAAAATGCAATGCAGATAGGTACATAACAATGCGCAGACTACATGAGGTTGCATAAAGTACCAAGATGTTTAGACAGCACCATATGCCTATCTGCACTCTTAATTATAGAAAGATATAGCAACAGCTTATGGAAACAACTGGCCTTTAATTTCAGGGATGGCTGATACAGCTACTTGCATGCTGTATGTAAGCCTGTCATGAGGCTGGAAGAGACAAGACATAAGCAAATCTAATTGCCCACCTTACTTGACAGGTAGAGAACTCCACTGCCATCATTACTTTTCCTCCTGAAACCACTCCATGAGCCTACACAACACTAATATAGCAGGAAGTTCACCCAAGGGGGCAAGAAAAAAAAATTTCTACAGAACATATATGCTATGAACATGAATTGATTCGTGAAAGGGCTGAACGTGAAAAGAAAGAAAAAAAAAACAAACACACCCCCCCCCCCAAGAAACAGTGCATCAGCTTAACTTCTTGTGAAACTGCTGCCTTAGTTTTCATGTATATTCTTGGTAAAACTGGAATATTCATAACATTGCACCTCAGAGGAGCTTATTGGAAATGTATTCAAATAAATGCCTCAGAAGCACTGATAAAAGCATAAAGCACTATATTGAGTACCGCAGTAAATTCCATGAGGAAATTAATAATTCTAGCTTCAGTGCATGCTCTTATAATTTGAAATAAATAAAATATAAGGCCAAATACTGAATGAAGAAGATAAAAGTGAAAAATTAAATAGCTGGTCATGAATGGTGAACACCATTCATCCTGTGTGCTAAACACCACATGGGTCCTTTTAAGCAAACAAACAAACAAACAAAAACCTAAAGCCAGATGAGACTATTTAATTAAAACTTCTACTAAAACCCAACTCACTGTTTTGTTTTGGGGTTTTGGTTTGTTTTTGTTTTTGTTTTTTTAAGAAAACATAAAAAGAAAACAGTAGATAAATTCTGCAAATGATGCTGAAGCTCATTGTAACACTAATAACTCTGAAAATACTATAGCTGGCTATGCTCAAACTGGGTACCCTGGATACCCCATCAGATGGGCTCATCTGAACAAAATACACTTCAGAACACCCAAAATACAAAGCTAGGCTTTGAAATGAACAGTAAGTTACAGTTACACAGTACAATTGTAGAGATCTACAGTATAGATGTAATACAAAGGAGGGGTAGATAATGAGATCAGACAGAGCATAATACAACAAAACCAACAGAAAACAAGGCCTCAGTGTATGGCTGTAGCTGAGGCTAAACATGAGATTTTGGGGTGTAAATGAGGGTAATGTTACACAGAGCAAGGAGATGACATTGTGTAGCTTTACTGTATTACTGACCGGGTCTTCTGTATCTCTGAAATTCAGCAATAAAGAGTAAATTTCATGCAGCCACTCCAGCAAGTGATTTTACAAGCTTCTGCAGCTAAGCCCTTTTGCTTTTGTCAAAGAAACCGGTGCTCCCAGGTATAAGGTTTCAGCTTATAAGCTGTGAGTGCAATCAGAACAGAAGACCAACTCAGGCTGCTTGCTACATCAGCCAGGGTGAGTTTGATCAGATGGTTTGCAGAAACGAAATTTAGTATGTATAAACAGAGAAGGTCAGTTGTGAAACCCAAAAACATTAGGAAAGTTCTGACTAAAGTATTTTGATCTCCAGACGTAAACACACTGTGTACCACTGCAACAAGGATGTTAGAACCTGACAGGCTCTAGGAAAAGTAAAGAAGCACTGACAGATAACAGGGAAGTGTGAAGGCAAGGAGGTGGCTAAAGAGCTTCTCACATATATTCATATTTCATTTGCAGAGTCTGGAAATTTCTGTGTTTCTGGATGCATGCTTGTTATACTTTCTGGGCTTCTCTTTTTTCCTTGGTCAATCTCACTGATATTTCCTTATTTTTCTTGTTTACCAAAATTTAAAAATCATTTATTTGTGTAAGTCTATGAAGATTTGTATGGGAATAAGAAGGACTTCTTTTGCTTACATTTTGGACATACAAAGATGAAAATATTTGCTAGTCTATAGAAATCTTTACCACATGCTAGTAGAAGCACATTATGTATTTTTGATCCAAATGCGTCAACAAAAAGAAATCAAGGATGAACTTCACCAGAGAGGAACCTAAGAGAGATGAATTATTCATTGAAAAAAGGATGGAGAACTAGAGAAACAGTGGTTTAACTAATCACAAAAAATTAACCTCATGTCAAATGCTAAGATAATTTAGACTGTCCTAGTAAAGTAAAGGTTGGCAAAGTGTAACAACTCTTTAGTGAGCTAAGCTAGCCCAGTTGAGGAAAAAAAAAAAGACAAAAGAAAATTCAATCCATTAAACCCCAATATCAATACTATGTTAGAAAGCATCAGGTTTTGAGGGTTTTTTTGACAGATGACAAGTAGATAAGAATGTTGACCTGAGCTGAAACTTCCACTCAGAGACATTGCAGCGATGAAGAAAATTATCTGTCAAAGGAATGAGAAAAAGACACATTTTACCATTCAGTATTTTTGTGCTTCAGAAGCAGAAGACATATTTGAGCTGGACAATTTTACTCTTTCAATCAGTATAAGCCTGATTGAACTGACAAAATCTTATTCTGAGATGTGTGTTTGCTAGCTTTGTGCTGACCTATGTGTTAGTTTTCACTCTACAGCCCAGATGATTTTATTTGAAGTATTAAGCCCTAAGAAAAGACACAGACTTTAAAAGCTCACAGCATCTTGCTTGCTGTTATTTTTTTCTTTCATGGAAAAAGCACAAATATTTAAATATAAACCAAATTTCTGGCTTATTGAAACCCTTGAGGAACTCAGAGTAGCAGGGGTATCGGTAGTAGTATTATGTAAAAAGACTAAGGAGAGTTAATCTAACATATAAGTTAATAAAGCGGTCAGGCTCTAGATTCAGCAAAGGACTTAAATATACCTTAACAAGTCCAAGTGTCACCCCCTCACCAAAAAAGCTTTAAAAGCTCTAGAGAAATCAGACTGAGTTCAATGATGCGGGTAGAACAAGTGACTGAACAAATTGAAACAAATAGACAGTGTCTGACAAGGAGACAGTACATAGAAAAATGTGTTGTGCACAAATTGGTACATACCCCAGCAAACCATAGGTGCATTTTCAAATACACACACTAATATATTTCTGGAAACAGGATGAGCAGAAGGACACCATCTCACACAATTTCATAATCTGACATGGAACTTCTGCTGTCGTCGCTAACTATGTGAATAACAATGCTTATAAAACACCTATATATGAAATAAACAGTTGTCCAAATTAAATCATAACTTGTATATGACAAAAACGGGACTCACTGAGTAAACTTTCTGTCTCCTGACCTGATTTCTACTCAGGACCCTTCTGAAGCCAGTAAAATAACTTTTGGTGCAAACAGGATCATGCCAAAAAATGTCTTATTTGCAATGAACACAGAGATATCCAAGTTCCTCTGACCAATGAAGGACCTAGGAAATACCCCTACTTTGCAGCTTTAAAGATGTCTTTCAGCCAACATAGCTCTACATTACCCACAATTGCTCCTGTCTGGCCTGTCACCTTACAGGTGGGATTTCTGTTCAGACATCCACCAGCTGCCCCAGCAATTGAATCCCTGTGGTGACATATGTTTGAAGAGTCCCATTGGGGAGCTGTGGGAGGGGGCTGCCAGGCAGTACCTAAGGGGTTGGGGTGGTGGTGGCCACAGGGACAAGATGTGGCCAATGAGAGTCAGGCAGGGTGGGATGCAGTGGCTGATCTGACATGTGCCGTACACAGGTTAAAAAACCCAGGCACTTTGGAAAATGCTTTATTTGTTTATTTATTTTGACCTATGCCTGCCTTGTAGACAATACCTGGGTCATTCACATGCTTCCCCAAGAATGACAGTTTGATTTTCATGTCCTGTTCATCTTCTGTCTCTTAGAAAGAAGACATCAACTGCCAGGTCATCAGTTTAAGCTACGTGAATTCACTTTCCATTTAAACTGTGTATCTTTCTGAGAAAGGAAAAAAAAAAAGTGAAGGAGAGGCCCAAGATTAACCTTAGTCCATGTTCTCGTGGCTGGGACACTAACGTTGGATGAGGAGACCCAGACTCTGGTTGAAACTTACAGGAAAATGTCAAGGTTTTTCTCAATGGACAGAGCCTCAAATCCATAAATGGTTGTGAAAACAGGACTAGAAGGCCCCTCCTGAACCACCAATACTCTCCTCCCTCCCCCGTCCTACTTGCTGGACTATACTAGCCTTTGCTATTCATCTCTTTTCTTCACTTACTAAAAAACTATTAGATAAAACATGTTACTTGGCAGAACTGTTGTTTTGCCTGCTTCTGTCTTGATGGAAAGCAGGAAGATCTGCTTCATTTTTTCAAAACAAATGCCAATGTGTATCTACCTTGGAAAGGCTTGTATTGCCCATACCTGGAAGCAGATAAATTTCTGGCATCTGGAGAGGAGTAAGATTTGAAACATACTCTTGTATGTTTCATACATACTTGCTTTTCTGAGCCACTCAAACACCACAGTGCTGTTTGTGAGTTTGTGTTCCTGACTTCAGATTCTGTTCTTGCTTGGCATTTCAGGAAACACTATCTTAAGTGTGTGCATTGTCCAACTCATTGGCTTAAAGTGCCAATGTAAAAAGTAAAAACTAATTGAACTGGACAGACAATACACTGCAAATAATATACACTGCAAATAATATCCATGATAATTTTGCCTCTCTGAGGATTATCATGTCTTTTTCTAGCAAATAAAGTAAAATTGAATTTACTAAAGTGTCTGAATGATCTATTTGGCATACAGATGGTATTCACCATGCAATATCCGGCTAAACAGTGAAGAAAAACAGCTTACTTTTTTAAAATCTCAGTTTGTAAGGAGCTGATGCTACCTGACTAAATCTAGCTTTTCAAATATTATCAAATCTGTCCTGTCTGAGATCTGTCATCCTACCAAAACGGTCTCCAGTATCAGTAAGTTGAGCTGTAAACTGATCAGCAGGAGAATTATATTGATGACTGTATTGTTAGGACAAGCAATTCAAGTATTCACTCTGCAAGAGAATATAGAAGTATGGTGGGAAAACACAGCATTCTCTGCTTGCAGAACAGCTGTTCACATATTTGTAAACAATATTTTCCACTTTTCCCTTCTCCCTTCTATTTTAGCTCTAATGTCTTATTTGTAAGATAACTAGAGACAGTAAGAAAAAATAATCTTTATTTCTATGGCAAACATAACTTAGAAGGGAATAGTAAATCTAATTTAATTTAGTTTAGCAATTAAATTGAACTGTTGCCTGTTCATCATTAGACTTTCATCTATGTCCATTCTTTCCCTCACTTGTTTATAAAATTTGTCAGACTTGCAACTACTAAAACTATTATAGCTCACAGCACCCACAGTGCCATTACACTACCAGCAAGAGAAGCTTTGCCAGCACTAAGACAATTGAACACTGAAAAAAAAATCAGAGATTCTAGTATGTGGTCCTGCTATTGCCTCCCTCCATCACAGGTAACATAAACTATATCTCCTCTGATGAGTTCAGCAGCCCCCAGGGTGTCTGTGAACCTGGGACATTCCCACAATATCCCTTAAGCCCCAGAGTTCATCCTAGACCAAATATGACTATTTTTTCAGCTCTAGATAGCTCCTAGATATATAGGAAGAAATTACCTCAGTAGTATATAAATATCTTTCTTTTTCTGAAAAAGAATAGACCGGGGATAAGAGAAGTCACTAAAAAAGAGAAAGGCATTAATGTTTGTTTTGATTAAAGGAAAAAAAAAATATTTTAAAGAGGTTGAGATATCAGTCTCACAAACTGAATGAAAAACGTCTATCAAAATACATCAATTTATGAAGTTAGAATCCAGTACATTTCTTATTTCTAAGGAGAGCTAATACAATTATTGGACAGGTGTGAAACTACCACCTTAATTACATGCGTTTAGTTGGTGCTAGATACAACACTAATGTAAACATGAGAGAATAGAGGTAATAATATGAAGGGAACTATAAAAGTTAGAATGTCAGAAGTTTACTGAGATAGTCAAGTGAAATGTCACTGGGAAATGAAAGTCAAAGAAAAATTATTTGCACAGTGAAAGGAGAAGTATCATCGACAGCAATTTATACACATTTAGAAATAGACATGAGGAAGCTAGAGGAAGGGAATGCAGGTGTAGATTGTTATCTAAAAGACATTGCACGACAGAATGAAGGGGAAGAGGGGCCTTTTGATAACTAGCAATAAATACTGCCTAAGAGGATGACACCATCAAGACAGTCAGGGAGTAACACATTATTATTGGTAGAGGAAGGTCTTCTGATGTTAAACTTTTACTTTTCCTTCCTTCATCTCCCAGCAAACCTGCCAACAACATGTTGAACTTGAGTTCAACATTACTTCTTGAAACTTCTAGCCTGGCTGATAAAAGGTCCTGTTTTCATACATCATCAGAGATGCACCAGCCAGGAAAATCCAGATTGGCCAGTTAATATTCTAGCAGTGAGCAAAGTCCTTACATATTCATTACCATGCATAATGTAAAGATTCTCAACTAGAGGCAAACAAAAATAAATAAAAAGGAAGATCTAAATCAACAAAGAACATTAAGATAGGTGCTTGTTCTTAAGGTGTAATGATCACTTGCTCACAATTAGAGGAACATGTTAGAGAATCAAATACATTTTCTACATCTTAGGTAATTAAAAGTAATTTGATTAGAGAACAAAATGGATAAATGGATAGAATATGTGCTTTATTGCAACACAGTATAAATTTCAGAACTGTTCATAGCATGCTCCCTGAGGAAAACAATCCAAATGGAAAATTCAGTCTTGGCAAGATCTAGGTGTAGTCCAAACAGCTTTTCTGCTTCTAAATCATATGGTTCACAATTATACAAACTCTGTTTTAATGATACTTTTTCTCTGATGTTTTGCAGTTCAAAGGCAGACATCTTTGGTTATCTTCAGCAGGGATATGAGTACTGTGCACAATAAAATGGACAATAGACAACTTCTTTACTCAGATCCTCTCTATTTAATGTGTGGATGAGGCTAAGAGTTGTTCTGTGACCTTCTGATTCTGAGGAAAATTAAGGATTCAACTTATAAAGCTTTTATTTTAGCAAACTATATTTTGTGCAATTTCTATCACAAAGTTTGTATACCACTGAGGAAGCAGAAACTAACAACAGAGTAGAAACACAGGTAGCAGTGTATCTATGTTTACATCAACTCCCGTTAGTCAAGACAGCTTTTGCTGTGTTGAAAAATGTAATAGGATATATAGATAATACTAGATTTCTTGTTTTGATTTTACATTCTTTCCTTGTTAAGTCAAGTGCACTGAAGCCAATATGACACAAAATGACTGACCTGGAGAGGTCAAATTTATCTGGTTCTTTCTAAGTCCTGATTTCACTCAAATATCTGCAAGAAATAGGGTGAGCAGAGAAGGAAAATAAGACAATGTTATTTTTTTGACAGGAGCCAGTCCCTAGGTCAAAGAATTCTTTAAAAGGTAATTTCAGTATATTTCATATAGGATGCAATAAGAAAAGTAATTTTTATAAGTACTTTCAGGGATTCAGGTTGAGTTTTGTTATTCCCACTGATGTGAAAAGAAGTCATGACAGTAAAGCCCAATAATATGCACTGGAAAACAGGAAAGAAAAACACAAAATAGAGCTGAATGAGAATGAAACAAAACAGCCACTGTAAATTCCAGCTCTAAAACCCCCAAAATACTTAATTCTGCCTCTGCAACCTAAGGGATATGCAAATTGTGACCCTTATCACACTCTCAGGCCAAAGCTCTAATCCATGGAGGAGTTTAAAAGAAGGGTGATTTTTTGTGAGAAGGAAGGTGTAAAAAGCCAGGTTGGACCCACCTGTGTAAAAGAGGTGAAAGAAGCAGATAGGTTTTTCAGAATCAGCCCTAAGATCTCAGAATAACTTCATACAATTGATTTTCTTATGCTCTACCACTACAGAGGAGGTTGAGTAAGGAAAAGAGCTTGCAGCCAGCTCTGTGCTACACTCCGTAGGCCTGTTCAGGACTCAGTATGCTCCTACTATAAACCAATGGCTTCCCAGACAGCTTTCCATGCTATGATTTCCCCTACTACTTGACACCTGCCATTCCCTGGATGATGTGCTGCTGCCACTTTTCTTGTGACATTTCAGGCACTCAGTGAACGTACTGCCCATTGCCAACTTGATTCAATTAACTAAAGCAGCAGAAAATTCATTTGGCCAAAGTAAAAGGAAACTATGTTCTACTGGGACAGCAGACCGAACTGGTTTAGAGAAGAGCTGTCAAAGATTAGTCACCGGGGAGGGAGGGTAATTGCTCCTTTTGGCAGCAAAGAGCCATTAGCTTAGCTCAACTGTATGTAGCTTCAGCTAGCAGTGAACTCACCAACAATACCCCTTGCAGAGAATGCGTTTTCTAAGGGCCTTTTCATTCATCTTACAGAACCTTTACATAAAGAAATAAAGAAAAAGCAGTAAATCAAATCAAACCCAAAAAGCTTCTAGGAGCTCTAATCAAAACACTGTTACAAACACTGTCGTTGCTGCTCCCCCCAGATAGGCAAGAGCTTGCAGCTTAAGCCCTTGTCCTTGTTTTGTAAAGCAGGAAAATGCACTGGCTCAGAACAACACAGCAGGAGCTTGGTGGAGAACAGCCACTAAAATAAGGCTGAAAAACTACCTTACACTGTGAAGCTTCCTCTTTATAACTGGGACACAGACTCTGTGACTCCCCTTCTACATTTAGGAAACTCTGCCGTACCCAGAGTGAGACAGGAGTTTCCTATGTATTAAGCTCTAGATACTTTTAAGTAACAGTTCAGATTCAGAACAGGAGAAATGATACTTTATAAAACAAAGTGCTAATTATTCCTCAAAACTTTAATTCAAGATAAACACACTCGGTAGATTAAGCCATGGATAAATCGTTGTTTATGAAGCTAATTCAATGGGACAGTTTCACAGCCTAATACTGCAAGTTCTTTCCTCACAGGAAAAAGTGAACAGGAACCAAAAAGGCAAGAGACAAGATTTTAAAAGAAAACTCATTTTAGAAGCAAAACAAAATTAACCAAATATAAAAGATACACAGTGATTTGCATAATACAAATTGTAACACTTTGATTGAAAACATTGTAGCATTGTGACTGAAAAAAGGAGTGAAGAAAATGTGAATATTTTTGAACATTAAAATATAGATAATGTAGTAGTACAAATACCATTAAAGTTTACAGACTCTTTAAGACTTTTTTTTTAGTTCAATTTAAGGATCCTTTATTAAAAACAATACACTCCCCACCGTTTTTTAGAAGCAAGACACAGAAATCCTGAAATCTCTTCAACAATATCACATTAATAAAACTGTTTAAAATACAGTGTCATTACTACGTAAAAGTTGTGTAACCAAGAAAAGACTTTTTCTAAGAACTGTGCAAGGAATCTGGAGCTATAGGAATATAAATGCTATAATCTAAATTAATTCATAGATCAGAGAGATACTCATATGGAAATATTATCAAGTACACGGGAACACAAGCCAAATATTTGCTGAATAAAAAGATAAAGATAAACATAGATGTAAGGTTTGAAGATAGAAACATCATTTCAAGTAACTCACCTAAATGGGTTCAAGCTCAGCCCCCAAAATATCTGTATTTTCACATACATTAGTGGGGCAGTATTTTATCATATCAATATCGATAGCGAAACACACAGCAGGTAACTGAATGTAGAACCAGTTGCACCTTTGCCATTTTCTTGCATGTTTCTATTTCATAAAACTACTTGATTTCATTTGTGAAAGCTAGAAGCACTTTCCTGTCATTCTATTAAAATCATTGAAGAGAATTAAGCATGATTTCAGCACAAAATATACATACATAAACATCTCATATATTCAAAAACCAGGCTCAATTCACTGAAGTAACATGTATGGATATTGAAAGCCACGCACACATGCAGCCAAGTGGACAACGCACAAACTCAAGTCACAGGACAAGGAAGTAGAGCCACAAAGAAAGCTGCCATAAGAATTATCCTGCCATTGCTGCTTTTAGAAGCTGTGTTTCAAACAGCCTGTAACAGCTGCAGGGAGGTAATCAAATTATTCAATCTAAAATAAGTTGCTCCTGCAACTGTACGAGAAAGGTGTATATGGGAATGGGACTTAAAACGTAGAATGGCCTTGAAAAGTACAAGCAGGCTTACATATTATCCTGAGGGAAATGACCCAGATGGCAGTTACTTCAGATCCTTCAGTATTCAAATACAGCTCCAAACTATTCCTCCTCACACAGCACTATTGGTGCCAAGGTCAGATCAAGTCATGGACAAAAAACATCTATATGAAGGACAAGACGAAAGTTTTGCCAGTAGATAGAGAAAAACACGTTGCAGGACTTCAGGCCTTGTGAAGTTTACTGTGATTGAACCACCCTCCAAATCTGGAGTTTACAAACACTCTTGGATTCCTCTCCCAAACTAAGCTAACACATCCCCCAGCTATGCTTTCTCCTATATTTGACTGACTGAAAAATCCACCCTGTACTAACTTATCAGTCTTTAACCATGTGATGACAGGATTGCTTTTCCTGTTTCAGAAATTAATCAATATCACAAATTGTTTGAGGCCTTCACCTACAGGACTTTTATCCTGCTGTTGCATAGAGGTATGGAGACAGTAAAGAAAGGTGTTGCAGGTAAAGGTGGAAATACCAAGGTGAGACAGTGCAGAGAAGAACTGTTTTTCATCCTTGCATTTATGACAGAGCAAATAGGGAGGTCACTTATTCTGGGGTTTTCCCACATAGTCATGGTCAGCACATTATTTTATTGATGTCCAGACTGAGGCATTGAAATGTGATTAATTGCTTAATACCTCAAGGTACAAGGGTAAGAAATTAAAAGTGGGATACATCTGACCTGAGCTTTGGGTTCTCCTTGTTAAATAGAAATGTTGTTATTGTGGACTTGTGAGCGTAAATCTAGATGAGAACTTTGGTTTGCATTCCAGCTTCACTGCTTTAAAAGCTGTGAAGTTTTTAAGACACAGTCTTGACAACCTCTAGTTAACAGAGGAAAGCCATCCCACTGCCCCAGTCACTTATGTGAAGGGGAGTAAAATTAAGAGTTTTAGGGAGCTGATCTTTATTGCTAGTGAGTTCCTAGTTGTTGCTTTTCAAATCCGCTCTTTCTTCATGGTATGCCTCTGGGCAATAGCAGACTCTGTTGCTAGGTATACATAATTGCTACTTTACCCCCAGCACTTCAAAGCTGAATATTGGAAAGAAAGATTAGTGTAGAAAGATACATATATTTTTATGTGACACCAATGCTTTTAAACATTCATAACAGTAGTCCTGAAGTCCCATTTCAACTGCTGATTGCATATTCATGATCATAAATATATTCATTGTGGTTTTAGTTGTAGCATGTTCCTCAAAGTTGTAAAATGTTTTGTTATAAATCCACTTACACTGTAGTACAGATAATTTACATTATTTTCCTTTTTGTAAGCTCATGAGCAAAAAAAAAAAAACTCATTGAACAGAACGTCCTTGACCCTTTCACATGAGACCACTTTAATCCTTCCACATAGCTTCTAATTCAATATCAGAAACAATAAGACGTAGATGCAGCTGCCACAGTCCAGGTAAGGCAATGTTTTCCTGACTCTCAAAGTCATAGTTTACTTGATAGGTTGATGTTTCAATCAAAAAGATTTTTTTTTTCTCCATGCTGGCCTGAAAAGATATTTGGTACAGAACTGACAAGACATCTTGCTTTTACTCTCCTGGACCTTTCTTACACAATCTCAAAAATTCTGAACTAAGGTGGTTCTACTCAAATACCAGAGGTACTGCAGATACAGTGGCACATGCTGCTGAATTACACTTCATAAATGCTTTATTTGTTGGTCTTGATACCCACTTCGTTCTTGGTTCCATATGCCTCAGGATTAGTCAGGTTATGTTAATTAGTTGCAGATATGGAGACAACAGACTTTCTGATAAGAAAGTCCTGTGATTATGGTATATGAACGTGATCAGGAAATGTGCTTCAGCAGGCAACAGTGCTATAGATTTTCAGTCAATTACAGTCCAAGCCCTTGAAAGATAAGCTCAGAAAGCTGCTTAACAGGTACTTGCTTTAACATTTTCCTACATGAGGCTTTGTATCAGTTCCCCTCATCTGATTAAAGCAGCATGATTTCTTTACAGAGAGTTACAAGGGCAATCTTTAAGGCTAATTCTTGTTTTTACATTCATTGCATGTTTCTTTAGCAAAACTGAAGTTATATGGGTTATTTCCATGACCTTTAAGACTGCTGGAGCTCACTTGCATTCGGAAAATTATTGTTCTATAGATAACTGTATTCTAGCTAATATGGCCTCATAATTTCTTCATAAACCACAGCATATGCTCTCCACTCCCAAGAAGGAACATGTGTCTTCAGCTTATTAGGCCAGTGCATTTTAAAAAGTTATGAGTAGGTGCTCTTTTAAGACTCACTTGTCCTTATCTTAGAGTGTCCTCTAAAGGACTGTGGTTTAACCCCAGCCAGCAACTAAGAACCAGCCAGAACTAAGAACCACTTAGGAAGAAAATTAATTCTATTACAGTCAAAGCCAGGACAAGTTCTTAAAATCCTACTATTCCAGTAGACCCTGTAGCAGAATTTTAGCACTGAAATGCTTGGATGTACAAATAGATGAATTATGTTATTGCCCCAAATTGTCCTAGCGGGTGAGAAGAAAAGAGGTAGCTTCACTTCATATTTAGACATCAGCTGGAATTGTGAGAAAAATCTGTGACTGTATATGTGATTTTGAGTTTATTCCTTTCCAGCTTATATATTAAATGTGAGCTAAGTAGATCTTCAACTACTAAAACATGACCAAGTAGCACGTCACAGGTTTAATCTTACGTTCCAGAAGTCTAAGCAAAATTATTTAAAGATAAGGTGCAAAAATGTACTTCCCAAGTGTTTCTTCTCTTAACAGAGGGACATTATAAACACAGTTCTTATAGCAGATTTACATCTGAGTTATTCATGTACAGTCATTCTACTTGCTATGGTGCCCAAAAACAAAAAATTTATGACAGACCACAGACATTTGCTACAGGAATACGCACTGCTGTGTCTTCCACCCCTGCAGCAGAGCAAGCAAAACTGTGGTCCCTATCTGAAGTGCACCACAGAAAACTCTACTAACTCACAGTCAGAGTAATCATCACTCACACCCAGTGTTTGCTGCATAAGCTTGTACGTTACAGACCATCCATGTTAAGCTGCTATAAAAGAGAAGCCTGGATGCTCTTCCTTCCTACCCCATCTCTCCTTTGCTGTTTAAAGACCACATCCCTTAGATGCTAGACATCTTTCTTTCAGTATTTGGTTGAACTTACTGCTTATTGTGCTAAGAATATCCATCCTGCAGGTTTTGCACTTTGCTCTTTCTGCACTTTTGTGTGCAAAAGACTAAAAAAGAGCTAAATAATTTCCCAGGCGCTGGTGTGCAGTCACCTGTGAGATTGGACAGTAGTTGTTTAGACAACTTACAGTGCATCTCTGAACACGAATTTAGTCTGGGGTAAAGAAAATCTCTACAACAAACTGCATTTGCAAAGAGAACAAGTTACACATGACATTGTTATCCATAAATAATGCTCTGAGAAGGTAGCGATGTCAGTTTTACATCATCTAAGGAACTCTCACTGTATAGTACAATTCTACAGCGATGTGACAAAACTTGACATTATCTGCTCTACTTCAACTAGAAAAGTCCACTTTGCTCAAACTTTGTGTTTTGATCTGTGAATTTTTCAATTTCTCTACTGTGGAAATATGGATTGGTGTGGACATTTATAAGGAACAAGATATATATATATATAGATATATATATATGTATGCATCATAAAATTAGCTCCTATATGACAGCCCAACAGAGATATTATGGCTTATATTAAAAAAACAGTATGTCATGGAAAATGATGTGTCACCGTTGGTGTTATTCAGCCAAATGATGAAATGTTTGAATTCAAGCAGCAAGGGAATGCTGGCTTGCCATAGTTTCTGGATAAAACAGCTGGTTCACTTCTGTCCCTAAACTTCATTTTTCATATTTCCTTCTAACAAAACATTATTTGGTTTTATTTTTCCACTGACACTATTGGGCTATGCTATAAACTAAATCCTATAGCTTTAGATTAAGCAATGTGTACAGTCACTGTAAGAGAGGTTGTGTTTTATCTTGACATTATTTATATGAGACAGAGAGTGATGTGTCATAAGTGATAAAAGAGAAACATCACATACATGATGTACAGAAAGGATTGTTCTCCCTTGCAGATACAGAGCTCCTGAATCTGAATAGTGATAAGGATTAAAAAAAAAAAAAAAAGCATCTTCCAAAAAATCCAAGCTTAAGTAATGGTACCACTGTGCAACCAAGAAACTATATTGCCTGAAACAGTAATAGTTTCTCCATTTAACCAATTTTCTCTGTACCATTTCAAGTAAAAAATAAATATTGGAGTATTAGATAAACTGCATCAGTCAGATAAAAATATGCTATTCGAATGTGCATATACTAAGAAATGAGGAATACATTACTTAACTTGTCACCAAATCAGTCTTTACCAAACAAAGAGTATAGTATATTAAATGAATTTTAGGATGTTAGGAGGACTTGATATTGAAAGGGAAAGTGATTCATAGAAAAACTCTTAAGTACTTGCCAACAAAATTTAAGTTGACAAACGTATTCTTTATTGAGGCCCCGGGAGACTTGGGGGAGAACTCCTCTGAGTGTGTCTTGCTCGAGCACCAAACAAGCTGTGATTGTATAATCATCAAACATACATATTCATTACATTGCATGTATATTCATAAAGCTACGTATACATGACATCATTCTTCTAGAAAATTCCTCCCACATGCACATAATAATGTGGTAGTGGTCTTTGGGACCCCTGGTGGTCGTTTCTGCCTCCTCTTCTTCCTCACTTCATCCTTTGGCTGAACTTTAGGTTTGGAAAGTCCTGTTGTCCTGCCAGCAAACACTAGTTCAGTTCTAGCTGGTTATTGTAAAACTTTTACCTAAGATACTTCCTCACTGTCATCTACCACAAAGCTCTTAACCATTGTTATTGTTGCAAAGCTACCAAGCTCAGTGTAACTTAACCACAAAGCAGAACTGATTTTACTTATTTACAAAAGATTATACTGCATTTTGTGTTTCTGTGTTTCAAAAGAAAATGTCTCACTAAACATTTATTATGCTTTATTTTCACTGATCAGTATAAATGTAGCAACCTTGCTAAAGTGGCATATATATAACATTCCAAGAATGTTACACCTGTAACCTGTAATACTACTGCAGTAAAATCAGAACTATGATGAATAAAATAATCCAAATAATGGTTGGAGTTATGAATGCTTCACTGAAATTAATTAACAAAACAAACAAACAACTAACCATACTGTTACTATATTGTATATGTATTATTTTCTAGGAAAAAGGGAAACATTGTGGCACAACTCACTTGTGAAACTAATCCCAGAAAGCAGCTAACCTCCTAATGGCTGTGGGTGAGCCCTGCCAATATTGACTTTTTTATAACTATGACCCAGAGTAACTAAATGTTCCTCACATCTTGCTCTAAAAATCTAGCTAAGCAAGAAAACCAAAAATTGTCTCAAAAGTCTCTTCCTTGCCTTCTCTCATACTCTAGAAATTCCAGGTAAAACTGCAGGTTTGTTGCCCATGTAAATTTCTTTTTAAATTGCAAATTTAGAGAGATCAGTTTGAACATAGAGAAATATTTATATGGGACGTGCCTATTCCAAAGCACACAAATGACTTCGAGTTCCTTTCACTGGAGAGACCCCTTACATCAGTTGTACACTCAGGTGCTGTCTTATCTTCTCCTTCACTCTCTTCATGTTTTGCCTGTTCTATTCAGATTCCTCATATGATCTCTCTAATCATTAGAGTATTAAAACATCCCCTGGTATAAACAGCTTCGTAAGCAGAGCTACTCACTTGTAGCACACAATATAGAAATGAAAATGAGCCATAAATGCTCTTGTAAATCATGAGAGTCTTCGGTTAACAAAAGAATATGTAGTATTTATTAACATATGTCCTCCTACAAGCCTCTTTTCTGGAACAGTCAGAAAAGAGATGTCAAAGAAGCCCCAAATGATGGATGCCCTGCAGGGACTAAGGGAACAGTTTTCAGCATAGTGTTCTCAAACTATTTCTCAATGCTTAACTGAACTTTACTTCCCTATCACACTGTTGACCTTCCCCTGTGGAAGGACGCGCATTTATATCAAGTAGTGCTAGGTAAGAACATGGATACTGAAGAGACCATTTGTGCCATTTTACCACAGACAAGTCGGAATTTCTATTTCCACAAATGAAAAGCTAGAGCTGCCTAATACTTTTCTGTACACTTACTATAAATACTTGGAATTCATTGACTCTCACATGTTGATGAAAAAGGCAGAAAGGAAAAAAAAAAAAAAGAACAGATAAAAGGTTGGTTTTCCTCCATATAAGTAACCAGAAACCACAATATCAAGATGCAGTGAGGAGTCTATCCAGATGTATGTGATATCTGTGATATTACTAACACAGGCACCAAGGAGAGCCTAGCAGAAAGCTAAAATACACCTTTTTTCCCCACACAAAACCCCCAGCATTTATTCACATGAAAGACTACTGGAGCAGCCTTCCTGTCCATTCTTGCTGAATCAGCTCCAGTACAAACAATTGGATATGACTCTCAATTCTGAAAGCCTATAAGCAGAACTTCCATGTGTATCAAACCAAGGTTTGAAGAACAAGGCCTGAGACTGCCTGAGACCCAAATATAATCCTTTGGTTACATGGTTTTTCATAGGCAGGATGTTCCTCAGATGCTGCTAAACAATAATGTTGCTATTCATCAATTAAAAGGAGTTGGTACTGTCAACCTGAGTGTTATTTTGAGATGCATGAGCAGCCACTCTGCTCTAGTTGATTACAGAAGCTGACATTTTTGCCACCATATTGACTCTACAGTTGCAGCATTTCAGCCTTCAGTGAATATTGAGTCATTTCTCAGGAACTGCAAGAAACAGCTAAGCAGATGCATTCAGTCAGCCTTGTCAGCTTTTCCCTTGTGCAAATCCAAATGTATCAAAGTTTGATTAGCACTGTAGAGAAAAAAGACCATCTGCTAACAAACCAAATGCATGTCCTGTTGCAAAAAACAAAAAGCAGCAAAGAGCTGTTAGATACATGCACTGCTGAAACATACAGGGAGCAGGAAGCTGTTTCTCTCAAACAAATGTGTGCCCAAAATAATGGTAAACTGTGAAAGTGAAATCACACAATCAGAGCACTTTTTCTTCCAGTCCATTTTCTGTAAAAATACAACATCAAGTACTGCTGTTACATCCAGTTTTCAAATCAGATTAAGGAAATCCATTATTCACTGGATAAAATGATCATGCCTTTTTTTTTTTTTTTTTTGTTAATCCTAAACAATTTAGATTAAATTCCTAAGCCTGTATCTGCTTAAATTCCTGTGGAAAGACTTTCAGAACACACTTTATAGCCATGTGCTTAAGTGGATGATGTAGGTCATATTCAGTAGAATTCTTCAATGAAAGATAAAAGATCTTTTCACAACTCTTGATATTTTTGAAACATTGGTTTGGAGTGGACAGGAAAGAGAAAAAAGCCACCACAACATCAATTTTGTTTCTGTTTATCCAACAGCTATTGCTCCAAAAAGGTTGTTAGCAAAATACAGAAGTTAGAGTCATATTTCATTGGTGTCTGCAATAACTATTACTTCATGAAATAAATGACCCTGAGAAATGTCAGTTTATACATTTTAAAGCAAGTTTTAATTTAGGCCTGTTGTCACAGTACAGAGCAATATCATAATTAATGATGTGAAACTGGTAGCTAAGATGTCATTACACACGGGAATGTCACAGTGAATCAAGTTAAACTAGCTACTAAAAAAATTCAGTTCTGGAGTATTAGTTTTTATACGCACAGTATATCAAATAAATCTTTGACAAGTTACAAAAAAGGGTATGGATTAAATATGATATGGGATGAGCAGATTTGGTATAAAGCTGGCCCAGAATCTCTAAATGCCAGCAAATCAAGGCCTGGGGGTAAGTCAGGCTATTTATTTGCCAAGCTGACCTACTTCTATTGCGTTTATCATTCTTCTGAATAACGTTTACAAGAGTCTTTCTGTCAGAACAAGAGACAATGTTAATTCATCAGAACTCTGATGTCATTTCTAAGAAGGCTGCTTACCTCCTGAAGGCATGTTTACAAGCATTTATAGGAAGTGTTCTGAGCTGCCCAAAATACCTTTATCCTGTTACCAGCTAGGTTTCTCTAAATAAAATTAGCTTTGACATCCAAACATTAGGTGCAAAAACAAATTAGCATTTACATCAGATTAAAAAATATTTTCAGTTGTTATTTTTCATTACAGAAATACAGTTGGTAGCAGCATAAGTTACTTTGCATGTAAATATTTTTGCACAATACGAAGTTTTAAGAGAACAAAATGTGATTAAAACTGCATAATAGACTGAAAGTATGGTATCTGCCGGAACTGGTTACATACTGTTTTCCCTTTCTGGCCCTATCGTTGGGATTCATATGGGTAGGTAGGAGATGTTTGGGCAGGCCTAGCCAACAAAATTCTCAGCCCTAAGGGCAGAGGTACAATTTACAGTGGGAATCTGAGCTCTTGTTTTTATAAAAATAATTTCAACTTACCATCATTCCACCGTATTCAGTGTATACTCAAATACACTTTATTCTTTGATTGACTGAAACAGAGAAATTTAAAAACAACCAACTACAAAACCTCCAAGTTTTACTTATTGTAAATGCATTAATTTATGGCAGGAGACACCTGTCTGCTGCTAACATGTTCTGATGCACAGCCTTTTTTCATTTCAACAAATGAGGACTTACATGAGCTATTGCTGCTCTTTTACAAACTGGTGGGGGTTTGTTCCATTTTATAAATGGATTTTTTCCCTTTAATAATCCTCCTTTATTAATCTTGTCTTGTTTAAACCTGATTAGTGCTTTTGAATCCAATTTTTCTCCTTTACAAAGGACTGTACTCCTGTGGACGGTTTGACTAGCCACTCATGCTTAAGAGTTTTGTATCATCAAGCAGTGCAGCTACTAGAAGATCTGACTACAGCCTGAGGGTATACCCAGGCCCACTTTGAACTGGTTTGTTCAGACAGTAATTTCAGTGAGGACTGAGCCCGACAGGCTTTCTCCTGCTTCTCCCCTCATATGCCAAACATTCCCACAGGGTTATATTTAGAACCCCACACTGCTACAATTGCAGTCATCAGCCCCGTTAAACAGAAAAAGCCATTGGCTGCAAAGCACAGTGGACAACAGTCTCTGCTTTAGTATAAATTCACATTTAGGTAGCATAAATACTTAAACAGGATGTTTTAGAAGAACCATTCAGGGAGTGCATTCTCTGTCTGTCTCTTTACCCCTGGACATCTCACTTTCTTCTCATGTAGACCTTGGTTATTTGCAGTGTCTACCTCTAATGAGTTTTTTTTGGTAGATGCACTTAGCCAGGCATGTCTGCAAGAAACATATTTACACCTCTTTCTGAGGACTTCTTGCTAATGGAATACCTGAGAAACCGTCCACCAGATCCATAACAGCCTTTCCTACCTCGATACACAGTTCAACTCTGCAGCTAGCAACGTGATTATGGCTTTGTGTGGAATATTTGTCCAAAAGGCACATTAACTACGTGTACAACACTACTGAGCACTGATCTGCAAGAAACTGTACAAATAGTATACTTTACGCATTAACTGCATTTTGTTGAACACATTCGTCCAATTTTTTTTTTGTCATAAGGCTTTTTTTTTACTCTCGTAAGGGCTTCAACCTAGCACTACTTATGCAGTCCTCTAGAAAGGAGAGAAGGAGAAAAGAGAATTTCCTATGCTTTTTCATAAACCTTTACAGACATAACTGTTTTACAAATGTATGGTAAGAATGGTGTGTGTATATAATTTTAAAAAGCATTTCATGCTGTGCATGCTGTCTCAGGTCACCAGTTACCTAACTTGTACAAACTCATACTAAACCAAGGGTCACTTGGTTCAAGCAACTAGATTAAAGTGAGGCAAGTCACCTAAAATATCTGAAGGCATTTACAGTAAAATACTGGCAGCACAATTCTGAAGGTGGGAGAGGAAAAGGAAGCGAACAAGTTCCCTTTGAAATTTAATGTTATTAAATTCAAATGCCCAAAAGAACATGGTCAGTGTATGGAGGTCAACTTTCTGCCAACCACTGCAACTGGAAAAGGCTCAGAAAACAATTCTCATTGTATGCTGAGATGCAGAAGCTATAAGGAGATATTTAATAGTTATGCATAAGGATTAAAATAATACTGTATCAAAGTTGACTATTTCGAAGTGCAGCTGCTCACCAAAAAAACCAAGTTTGAATAACACCCTACCAAAAAAAATTAAAAAAATTAAAAAAAAAAAATCATGCCAGGAGATAGAGCAATCGCTTACTGGAGTGTGTGACAGGTATATTATTACTGTTCATAAATAGTTCTGTAGCCCAAGCACCAGAGTAGGCAGTTTACAGACAGACTGAATAACAAGATCTGTGCTGTAAAAAGCCTCCAGTCTCATCTGGCAGTTATGCAAACAAGGACAAGGAAGTGGAATAACAAGGAGGTGTGGGGATACATGTTTTCATTAAGCAGTTTTTTTAAGAAACAGGAGAAGCCCAAATACCAGTTCACTGCTGCTGGAAGTCAAAGTCCTCTACCTCCTCCCCATAGCTTTTTCCTCCCACTCTTCCATCCAAACATACCTCCTCTTCCTCCCAGAATCACAAATGGTTGGAAGGGACCTCTGGAGGTCATCTGTTCCAACTACTAAGCCTCTCTTCACTCCTCTGTCTGAGCCAATTAGAATTACTAGAATGTCTAAAAACTACTCAGCTGTTTGTCTTAATGAGTTAGATCAGGTCCCTAGACCTAAAGCCAAGAGGACTGCAAATGAGAGATTAAAGATCCACGAGATTTGTCCCCCTAAATCTCATAGGTACTTCAAAACCCTGTTATAGGATGCTTTATTTCACTCCAGTGCATATTTTTACATCAAACTTTACAGTTCTTAAAGAGACCTCAGTAGAGGCACTTCAAGGTATTTGCCCTGGGTTTTTGGCTTCTCATGTAGCCAAACCATGAAAAATTTCACTGGGAGCCAAGCCAAAGCAGGTGCTACAACATTTGATCACACAGGACTCCAAAGTCTTCTGTGAGGGTTTCTCTCCTCTCGATTCCTTTGCTTTAAAGATGCGTGGGTGTTTGGTGGGTTGTTGTTGTTTTAATCAATTCCCACTATCATCTTCCTTTTTCTACAACCACAACATATCTTAAAAGAAGTAGAATTTCAAGCACATTCTGCTTTGCCTCTGATTCAACATTTATTTCTTCCTTCTTTTAAGAACACTGGGCTCTCAATTCCATTTTCAAGCCAATCTCAGACAAGTACCAGTTGTTACCCTTTCACAGACAGGTGGCCAGCAGAGAGATTTTGCAGCATTAGTGCTCAACTCATTTAGACTTCCTTCAAGACTGAGTGATTTCTGGGAGGGGACTCAACCTCTGTGACCTCTCACTGCACTGTACTTTGCTGCTAATCATTCCACCATCAGTCCCTGAAATGCGATTTTACATAATCTTCACTGGGCAAAAGGAATTACAAGTACTCTGTTACTCTACTTCTGCAATCAAGTTACAGTGTCATTTATATTCTAACCAAGTATTTGCATCTGCCTTTATCCGTATATACATATGTATGAAAATGTGTATATTTGTGTGTGCATATGGACTGAAAAGAGAACTCGGTTAATAGCCTATGGTGCCAGCTTCAGAAGCTTTTCCAAAGAATATTAAAATAGCCAAGGCATCCAGTACTATATAATGGGGAAGTCAAATTTGGGTTGAGAATTTTCACATTTTTTCAGCATGTCATAGATATTAATCTATAATAATCCTAAAAGTATAAGATAAGAAAGACAGTAGTGGCTTGGATGCTTACTGTACTGACCTCTCAATCCTACTTTCATAGGTCTTAATTATAAACTATGTACTGTAAGTTCTGCAGGCTCCTTCAGCCACTGTTAAAAATGTGTGGCTCCTATTGAAATTACCACCAGTCCCTTGCAGAAGCTGCAGAAGGGATCACATCAGTGCCTTAGTCACCCCCACCACCTAATACTAACATTGCCAGCAGATCTGAGGTGAGTGCAACCACAGCAGGCTCTAAATTGGAGTAGCTGAAAACTGGGACATTCCTGTCAAAGAGGTGGTATCTTTTAGCTGAGGGCAGTTGTAATGGATGGGAACCTAGCTGAGAGTTGATTCCCACTCTTGACTGAGACGTGACAAAGTATGGTTTTGTCAAAGTGTATTCAGTAGAGTATATATGTTTATGTTCATTGTGACTATTTGCCGGAAAGAGGCAGGAAAACATAGGTGGGCAGCTGTTCTGTGACCTTCATACTTGGCCACGGCAGGGTGCCTGAGCAACATTCTCAACACAGACAACAGTGAGATCATGAGAAACTATATGGCCCCACGGGTAAACAGATCTGGTATAGAGCTAATTATTTTTCTCAGGTATAAAAGCAGAACCCTCCTGCAGCCAAATCCAAAGACTCACTTATGGGTGGGTGCACCACACAGGAATTTTCCCAGTTACCTGAGACTCCTGGCATTGGCTGCAATGTGCCTTCCTAGCTTGAAGTGTGTGCCTGGATGATGATTTGGTGGTAATTGGTGATGTATTTCTTCTCAGTCTCTGTTCTTTCTATGCAGTAATGCTAATCTTCCTCTGTACTTTACGTACACTTATATATATATACATATATATATGATTTGGTTTATGGTACTTATTTACCGTATATACAGAGATATATACCCAGTTTCTGCTAGTGTGCTTGTTTGCTTTAGTGTGCTTATTCACTTTATTGTGCTTGTTTAATAAACTGTGCACGTTATATAGCTACTATGTAGCTGTTTTGTGGCATACACTGCCTGTTAGCAGAACAGCAGTTTGTCTTAAACTACCACAGCTAGACTTCCCCAACTGCAGGAAAACTGACTGCAGTTTTTTGTAGTATTACTTTACAGGGGTGACTATTGATAATTCAGTCTGTCAGATACATGTTTTTCAATTGAGAAAATCAGCTGACTTCACAAAAATTTTAATGATAACATATATGACAACTATGCTGTATTTGAGCATACTTTCCCTTTGGAAATCAAACATGAGGAACTCTTTTCTGCTAGGACAGCTATAGGGCTAAAAAGGACCATCCCTTTCTCAAACCTTTACATATCCCTCTCCTGTGTGCATTACCACTTGGTAGAGCTGAGCAGAGTCTTGCATGCAGCTGTCAAGGCTGAAGCTGGGGTTGCCTCAGAGAAACTGGAGAGGAACTGAAGGAGCAGTGAATGTCAGGTATAGTCTGTGAAGGAAAAAGCAAGTAACTGAGAAAGAAATGAGAAAGCATTAATGGGAATAAGCATAAGTCATCAAGGAAGAACAACAAGGTACCAAAGAATGATTTTTTGATTGTGAATGCTGGTATTTTCACTAGCTTCACTCAGACATGAATGGTGACTGAGAATGATACCCTCTCAGATACTGGCGCCTAGTTAAGTCCAGAAATCCACACCAGTGCTACAGCAAAGAAAACAAACTCACCCTCAAGCTAACTGTTGTATTCGTACTCCAACCACCTTCTTTCACAAGAAAGTCTGTCTTGAACCCAAGGGTCCAAAAGTCACACTTAAATGCTTACAAAAAACACACTTGTGCAGTTAAAACTGCGAAGGAAATACGGGGATTATCACACAGCTTGGTACCAGCAGTGGTGAGGGCAGTGGCAGCTGGGGATTATCACACAGCTTTGTACCAGCAGTGGTGAGGGCAGTGGCAGCACAAGTAAACGTCTGCTCTAGCATTTCAGAAACCTAATAGAGAAAGGCAAGGGAGAGAGACATTCTTGCATTTTGGAAAAGTGTAGCTAGAGAAGGGATTACCATTCAGGAGAAAGCAATAAAAAATGTGATATATGCTGGTAATTGAAGAGCTACTGCTTAATCCTAGTCATAGGTTTAACAGCTTCTGAGGGAATTTAAATAATTTAGTGAGGTTTAACATTCCTTGGAGAGATAAGTGCATGTATAACCTTGTATTTCATAATTAAAAATCACTTTGACCTGTAGGAATCAGAAAACCAATTATAGGAAATTACAATCTGAACCACCAACCACTTGATGCTATGAAAATCGCAGGAAAACATCAAGATCAGATTTACCATATCTGGATAGTCTACTGAGGATGTGGAGCAATGGTGGTCTTAGCTGCATAAATGAGAAATGCATGCTACAGAAGAACAGGAATAACATCATCATCTGCTTCCCCTTACTCCTCATTAGCATTATCCACAGAGTAGCAAAATGTGCATAATTTTAGCAATAATGTAAATGGTATATTAATAATAAAAGAACCCTTAATCCCTGAACTGAGGAGGAGTACTGAGTTGGGGAAAAAAAAAAAAAAAAAAAGGAGTTCAAATATGTAAAATGAACTGGCTTTCTTAGCCACGAATGAATTGCTGCCAAGAAGCATCAACTGGGTCAAAGGAAGGGCAATGCAAATAAAACAATATCTCAACCTAGGACAGATTGACAGGAGCTATTTTTACTTCAAAAACAACTTGTATTAATTTATTTAGATTCAATATTGGATATGTTAAGTCAGTAACTGAGAAAGACCAACAAATATAGGCATATACAAGTCAAAAGCATATTAATATTTAAATTTAAAAACCTTGAATCTTCACCTTGCTCCCCCTCATCACCTCTCTTTCAGAAGTCAATCCTTTTTTTCCCAGAAAATAACATTTCAAATGAGCAAGCAAGGATTTTGCCATTAAGGTCACAAAGTCAAAGATTAATCAAGGGAAAGAAACTTGGAGAATGCAGAAAAGGGAGTTTCAAGGGCAGTAGCAGCATGGAACTATTTTAAAGCAAGAACATCTCAATACTACACCATTTCAAGGAAAGCATTAATTTCTACATCTCCGACCACTCTGAACTCTACCAAGACAATAGTTGTCCTTTGTATTTAAACCCTAATCACGCAGAAAATATCATATCCTCAGCTTTTTCACTGTTACTGAGCCATTCCAAAACAGAGAGCTATACCATAATTTGCTCAATAAAAGAAAATTATAAAATGAATTATTTCATTCATCCCTCTTTCCTTCCATGAGTAGCATTCACATGAACCCTCATGGAGACTGTATACCACAAATCCAAACTTTTCATAAGAACAAGCACAGATAATCAAGAAAAGGGTTAAAGTACCATGCATAGGAATCTAATCCTTATTAGTTTTAATTTATTTTGTTTCCTAAGCAGGTTCTATTTAAGGATATGCCATTGTTTAACTCCAGCCAGCAACTAAGCATCAGGCAGCTGCTCACTCACTCCCCACCAGCGGGGTGGAAGAGTATAAATCGAAACAGTAAAAGTGAGAAAAATCATGAGTTGAGATAAAAAACAGTATATAATAATAATAATAATAAATAATAATAATAATCATGTTTTAATGAAAATTAGCATAACAAAGACAGAGAAATAAAACCCAAGACAGACAAATGATACAAATGAAAACAA
Source organism: Lathamus discolor (assembly GCF_037157495.1). Lineage (NCBI taxonomy): Eukaryota > Metazoa > Chordata > Aves > Psittaciformes > Psittacidae > Lathamus > Lathamus discolor. The sequence goes on along the minus strand of NC_088885.1, from coordinate 100,634,487 downwards.
TTGCTCACCACAAACTGAAAATTAACTTTAACCTAGCCAAAACCAGCCCAGGATGCTTATAAGTCATTTCACAAAGGTGAAACCCTGAAAGATAAGTTATTTGATCTTAGACCAAGCTCCTAAATCGAAAGCTTAAAGAAACACCTTTTTGGTAATTGACATGGAAACCATTAGTTTTGAAATAGAGTTCAAATTTTACCTGCAGTTGAATGTTTACTGACTTTAAGTTGTAATAGATATTTCAGTAAGTTATTTTTATGGAAATTCAAGTTAATTTTCTCTAATTTTTTGGCATAAGGAGTATCACAAGTTTTGGTGGGGATTCTTATTCATTAAGATAACATCATGCACTTCTGTAAAACTTAAATAACTATTGAATGCTTTCAAATTCATCATTTTCAACACATGTTCCAAAACATGTACTTACATTTGGATAATAGAAATCATCCTATTTAATACTATTCATTGGTCCAATGGCCTATTCTTATTTCATTGCAAGTAGTAAAGGTAAAATGGGCATGAGACATACACCGATATTAAATGAGACCAAGATGAAAATTCATCTCCATCTTTTCTTCAGTAGGATTTTATACTTGAATAACTATGTGCAATTGGCTCTCTCAGAGGAAAAGCATCCTTTTGCAGTGAAGACATATAACTATTTAATTAAGCAGTTCAGCTTGAAAAAAAGGTTTCATAACCTCTACAGCAGTTTACATTTAATGAGTCAGAAATCGCTTTCTGTACATCTAATTTTAGTGTTGATTTCAAATATAATGTCAGACAAAAATCTTTCACAGCTCTCCACTACTCTTTCTCCCTCCCTCAACCAAGCTTATAATTTATATTTTATTTGTAATGACTCAACTTTATACATTAAATACATTCCATAAAATAAGACCTGTAAAAATAAAAACAGTTTACTGAAGGCAATGCTACTTTTTAGTGATTAAATTTCTGTAACAGATATCTTTCTGCTTTCCTCTAAAACCACAGGAAATCGGTGTTAAATAAAACTGGTAGTCACACAACACCTACTTCAACCAGAACCACCACACACCATCCCCTACCTAGTATTCTGAAACAATGTAATCAGCACTAAAGCCAGCACTGCATTTTAACAAGGATATTAATACAGTATAGGGAATTTTGTTCAAGTCCAGTAAATCATATCCTGTATTCACCAGTTATAGGAATGTTCTGTATATGTGACTAGAATTTTCCATCATGGGGCAGAGCAAGGTCAAATTTCTACTATAGCCCTGCACTTTCTTTTAAGTATCTGTTACAGTCATTCGATTGCTGCATACACAACACACAGTTAAATAAATAAGGAGAGCATTAAGCAAAAGCCAGATAAGGGGTGATTGCTGAAAGCTGTGAACTAATGATAATTTTTTTTTCTGTTTTTCAGTAATGTATTCAGCAGTATACCTGCAATAACTAAAGTAGGAGATAATCCCCCTATCTTGTAGAATCCCAATGATACCAATTATTGTCAGAGGACTACATTTTTAGCCTTACAAATTGCATCCACTGATTTCAATTTTTCCCTCTAAAGAAGGCTGAAAATAGTGGTACCTCTTTTACACTTTTATTGTCATTGTAAATCTATGTCTGCCCATACTGTATCCATGTGATAGCTTTTCTAATTGGATCTCTTTATTGGATGAGGAAGGATCAGTGACAGAGAAAGAAACAGAAACACATCTTCAGAGATGAGCTAGGAAAAATATTGAAGCTGGTTTTTCATCGGTATGACAGGAGCTCTGCGTCTGATTTGCATGAATATGGAAAGTAGAAAGCTTTTCCTTATAATTTTTTTTTTTTTTTAGAACAAATGGACATTCAACTAAATCAAAGACTCTAATTATTTCTGGTTTTAACCAGTCTCAAAACATCCATTCAAAACATTTAACTAAATCTCTGAAGATGCACTAATTGTTTGTAAAGAACAATGAAGAAAGTGAGATACAGCCCATGATGGGCAATGGAGTGACTGAGGCTGATCTCTTCATAGCCTACAGGCCTCCTCACATTCAGTACTATGACAGTGAGAAGTGTAGTAACTTTGCTATAAATAGAGCTTCCATGCTGGCTTATTACATCAGGTGTTGTGTGAAGACTAATACCCAATTATACAGTCTTACTCCTCATCTTATTTTAATGGAGTAGAATAACGTCAGTGTCCTTTCCATCACATACAGTTCCACAGGAGATACAGGTGTTTGGCAAGGAACCACAGAAATTATTTAGTCCGTGACTCACTAACTGTACTACTCACACATCTGGACCTCTGCCAGTCCCTTAAAAAAAAGTGGTATGTCATTTTTTGCCTAGCATTAGTACAGAAAGATACTGATACCAGAGGCTGACAAAAAACACCACCAATTGCTCCCTAAAAAAAAAGGAAGGGGCAGGACAGTGAATTTGTCAAAAGTATAGTCAGATTGAAATGACTCATTATTTTACCCCAGATACATCACAAGGTTCAGGCTAGAGAAAAAACAAAGTGCCTTTTAGAATTGTTTTGCCAAATGAAGTAGCAATTCATGGATCAAAATTTATAGCTCTACATGTGGTTATGGGAGACCAAGATCCTATTTACTGCTCAGCCTGAGGGATGAAGAATTCAAAGCTCACACTTTCCATTGCCCAGGAGAGTAGCTTGACCATTTGCTAAAGGGAAGATGAGCTCAATTTCTTGCTGTGAAAGCTAATCCATTTTGTAAAAGCTTCAATGGCACTAGGAATAGTACCCAAGTGGCACAGCTTCCGAAGTGTCTTACTGAGATATTTTTAGCTCTCAGCACCTGTCAGATTGCGTAACACAAATTTTCACTTTAAAAACCCCTAGTTTTGGCCTATGATCTTAAAGCGACAGGGTTTTAATTGTCTTGTAAAATTAAATAAGATTAAATTGATTTAAGTCAATATGTCTCCCCTTTTCCCACAAAAACACATAAATTAAACAGTTCAAAGCCTATCGTCTACCATCAGGTGCACGAACAAGGTCATTTTCAAAGTTTTTTCATAGTGTTTTTCAAACATGTTTTCAATTCACTTGGGGGAGGGGTGGGGACTGAAAAAAAGAAGGAGCACCTAAAAAGGTTAGTCACATGTTATTAACAAGCACTTATATATGGTTCAGGTGTTTCCACCATACAGGATTTGTAAGGTCAGTATGAACATAGAGCTATTGTTCAGTTGATAATAGCATTTCCATGACAGTGTCATTCAGTTCTCCTTAGTGACTTCTTGCAGATCCAGGGGGATATATTAAAATTGTTGCTTCACTGCCTTTAGCTCTGCTAAATTGATCCCGCACTGTGGCATTCCTGCCAATAGCACTTTTCTTTACAACCAACATCTCTAAACTTAAGAAATAAAGACTCTGGTTGCTGTTGTGGTGCTCTCTGAATTTCAGTTTCAGATAAGAAACTTCTGAATCAACAAGAGGTTTTATATGTAACTAATGGAGTAAAGTTTCAGGGTAATATCTGTATTCCCTTTCACAAAATTATTTCTTGTTGCTTTGATTCTTGCAGCTTGTACCTTCTTAAAGATGCAGTTTGCCTAAGATTTAAACTCTCAGAGAAACTCCAGATTATTTTTAACTTAAAACATTTCCATTGTTGAACTTTAAAAAACAAAATTGTCATACATGTATAGCTGTCAGCTTCCTTTTGTTTCTATATTTCCACCCCAGTGAAACTGCACGTATCACCTCATTTCAAGACATGCAAACACTTGCATTTCATATCCAACATTGACTACCAAATCTGATGAGCATGTTTACAAAAGTGCATGTTTTGAGGATGATTATCTATGCCTTGAAGCAAAGTATAAATGCACTGTACCTGTGGCAGATACACGGGGTACTAAGCATTGTGTGTCTGCCTGGGTACAGGAGTAGTCAGCATGACTTCATCAAGAGGAAGTCATGCTTGAGGAGTTTGATTAACTTCTAAGATGAAATGAATGGCCTGGTAGATGAGCAGAAAGTGGGGGAAGAACAACCCCATGTACCAGTACAGGTTGGGGGTTGACCTGCTGGAAAGTAGTGAAGGGGAAAGGGACCTGGGGGTCCTGGTGGATAGGAGGATGACCATGAGCCAGCAATGTGCTCTTGTGGCCAAGAAGGCAAATGGCATCTTAGGGTGCATTAGAAAGGGAGTGGTTAGTAGGTCAAGAGAGGTTCTCCTCCCCCTCTACTCAGCCTTGGTGAGGCCGCATCTGGAATATTGCGTCCAGTTCTGGGCCCCTCTGTTCAAGAAGGACAGGGAATTGCTTGAAGGAGTCCAGCGCAGAGCCACAAAGATGATTAAGGGAGTGGAACATCTCCCTTATGAGGAGAGGCTGAGGGAGCTGGGTCTCTTTAGCTTGCAAAAGAGGAGACTGAGGGGTGACCTCATCAATGTTTACAAATATGTAAAGGGTAGGTGTCAGGATGATGGAGCTAGGCTTTTTTCAGTGATATCCAGTGATAGGACAAGGGGCAATGGGTGTAAACTGGAATATAGGAGGTTCCACGTTAACATCAGGAAGAACTTCTTTACTGTAAGAGTGACAGAGCACTGGAACAGGTTGCCCAGGGGGGTTGTGGAGTCTCCTACACTGGAGATATTCAAGGCCCGCCTGGACAAGTTCCTGTGTGATGTACTGTAGGTTACCCTGCTCTTGAAGGGGGGTTGGACTAGATGATCTTTTTAGGTCCCTTCCAACCCTTGGGATTCTGTGATTCTGTGATTCTGTGATTCTGTGTATATCATCTACTTGGACATCAGAAAGGCCTTTGACACTGTCTCCCATAAGATCCTCATAGACAAGCTGCTAATGTATGGTGTGGATGAGCAGACAGTGGAGTGGATTGAAAACTAGCTAAATAGACAGGCCCAGAGGGTGGCAGTCAGTGGCATTAAGTCTTGTTGGAGCTCAGTAACTGACAAAGTATCACAGGAGTTAATACTGGGTCTAGTCCTTTTAAACATCTTTATTAATGATCTGGATGACTGGGCAGAGTGTACCCTCAGCAATTTCCCAACAGGCTGGAGAAATGGGATGACAGGAGCCTCACAAAGTTCAACAAGGGGAAGCGCAAAGTCCTGCACTTGGGGAAGATCAATCCCATGCACCACTGTATGCTGGAGGCTGTCCAGCTGGAAAGCAGCTTTGAAGAAAACAACCTGGGTGTCCTGGTTGACACCAAGTTTAATAAAAGCCACCAATGTGCCTTTGCAGCAAGAAGTATTAGTGGTATCCTGGGCTGCACTAAGAGCAGTGCCGCTAGCAGGCTGAGGGAAGTGATCCTTCTCCTCTACTCAGCACTGCTGAGGCCACACCTGGGTGTTGTGACCATTTCTGGGTTCCCTAGTACAAGAAAGACATGCTGAACTGCATCCCCAGGTTTTCTCCTCTTCTGATATTTTGCCACCAACCTGGCAAAAAAAAACAGCTCTGGTACATTTTGCTGCCATCACCCCTTAAGCCAAGTTGTGCAAACTGTGTCACACAGATCAAGACAGCAGAGAAGAGATGTAATTAGGTAATGTCTCGACAAATTTAAACAGATATGTATGAAATGTGCATACATGTAGAATTTATCACAAGAAAAGCGGATCCAAGGCTTTCAAAAGTACAGGCCTCAGCTAAGAGGGATGATTACTGCAAGAAGAGTAAAATTTTAAGATCACATGGAAAAAAGGACATCCAAATTGGCTATCTTAGTTTCAAGAGAGAGTTGAACCAACAGATTTATATGCACAAATGGAATTTTAAATCATCCTTGTTTGGCCACGTTACATATGTTTATGTCTTTTTCATCTGAAAATATAAAAAAAATCCCTCTTCATCTTAACACTGATCAAGCTAACAAATATTTTTCTACTATTCTTCATTAATAGATTGCAAATTGAGCATTTATCTTATATTCTACTTTGTCAGTATCACATCCCAGCTATTATTTTGCACAGTTTTGTGATGGCTGCAGAGAAATTTTCTGCCTGCAGTTCAAAATCTCAAGAAGTGCTACACTTCCAGACAAAGAATTTTTATAATTAGTGACTATAGATTGTTAGAAACAAATGTGATAGATACCAAATTATATTTAGGCAAAGCACATTTACTGATAAGTGCAAGTTTAATTGCAGTAACCATTGATCCATGTTACAGACAACTTGTATTATAAGCCAGTGTATTTAAAATATAAGATGCCAGTTTTGCCCAAGCTGCTAATGTCTCAGAAGTAAAAGTGCTTAAATCTGTGCCTCTGGAGAAATAAAAGTTGCTGACTTTAAAATATCTTCATTTGAGCTCTACAACCTCAGCAAACCTAAAACAAGCTGGGCCCATCTTATGTCTCTTACATAGCTTTCAAATACCACCAGTGTTATGACAAGGTTTTTAAAATTTCTCTGACAAATGGAAATCATATCAAAAGACAACACTTTAAGGTAAAAGTTTCAAATACATACATTTTAATGCCTATTTTACCTCTAAGTATACAGCATAATTTTAATTGTTTGATTGTTTTACTTAAAGTTTCTTTCACTCCTAGAAAGATACTTAAATCTGAAATAATGAAGACATTAATTTGCTATAGCAATGAGGCTTCAAATCATAATGTTTCATAAATCACTTTGACACCAATTAAATGTTTTTTCCCCATATTATGATTGATATTTCCACTTCTAACTCACCATCCCTAAACACCTTACCACTCTTGTGCCACCCTCCTAGTATGCTTACCAAATATCAGTATTAGTAGGCATGTTTTCATGTTCCTTAAGCCCTTAAATCCTCTTGTTTATTAACGCACCAATCTATTGTGGCTGCATACAAAATAAGTCCACAAAGGAGTTTTCATTGCAGTGTCAGAAGGAAAAGATTTCCATACAAGGACAGTAAATTTTATTCCTCTTGCCACAATCATATTTCCTAAAGAATCTTTATGTTTCCTGCTATACAAATCAGATCATTTAGAATATTGTGCTATGTCCTGCATGGTCCTTAATGATAGAAAATGAAAACTATACCTAATCTCAGCATCTTAACATCCTTTTCCTATAGATCTTATATGTTTAAATATAATATATTTTCTCAGTAAAAAATATCAACAAAATTATTGCAGTAATGACATTTCCTTCACACAAGGAATAATCACTCTTTGAATTTCCCATATTCATATCACCTTTAATCAGTATCTAAAAAATAATATGGTAATAGCAGCAGGCTTAACTGGCTCACAGCTTTTATCATTCAGCCAGTACAAAGAACAAAAAATACTGTTAATATGAAAAAATTAAAAAAAATTAACAGAACACTTTGAATCCTAATCCCATGGTCTGTTCCAGCCCCTGCAAGGAAAATACAGACGAAGGGTTATCCGTTATGTGAGTAACAAAGAAATTAATAGAATCAGAGAATGGTTTGGGTTGGAAGGACCTTAAAGATCATCCAGTTCCAAACCCCTGCCATGGGCAGAGACACCTTCCACTAGACCACATTTCTCCAAGCCCTGTCCAACCTGGCTTTGAATACTGCCAGGGATGGGGCAGCCACAGATTCTCTGGGCAAGCTTGTTCCAGTGTCTCAACCCTCCTTAATGATGAATTTCTTTCTTATATCTGACCTAAATCTACTCTCATTTAGATTAAAGCCATTCCACCTTGTCCTATCACTGCACACCTTTGTGAAAAGCTACTCAACAGAATTCTTGCAGGCCCTCTTTAGGCACTGGAAGCTGCTCTAAGGTCTTCCTGGAGCCTTTTCTTCTCCAGGGAAGGAGAACAAGCCCAGCTCTCTCAGACTATTTTCGCAGGAGAGATGCTTTAGACCTCTGATAACCTTTGTGATCTCCTCTGGACTTGCTCCAGTAGGTTCATCTCATTCTTATTTTTGGGGCCCCAGAGCTGAACATAGTACTCCAGGTGAGGTCTCACGAGAGTGAAGTAGAGCAGCAGGATCAACTGCCTTGACCTGCTGGTGGTTCTCCTTTTGACGCAGCCCAGGATATGGTTGGCCTTCTGGGCTGCAAATGCATATCACTGGGTCATGTTGAGCTTCTTATCAACCAACGTCCCCAACAGTACTTTGTCATCAGGGCTGCTCTCAATCCATTCTCCACCCAGCCTGTATTAATGCTTGTGATTGCCCCAGTCCTAGTGTGGGATCTTGCCTTGGCCTTGTTGAACTGCATGAGGTCTGCATGGGCCCATGTCTCAAGCATGTCAAGGTCCCACTTGATGGCATCTGTTTTCTCCAGCATGTCAACCACACCATGCAGCTTGGTGGTGTCAGCAAGCTTGCTGAGGGTGTGCTCAACCTCACCCTGTCACCAACAAATATGCTGAACAGCACCAGTCCCAATTCCAACCCTGAGGAATGCCATTTGTTCCTGTTTTAAATATAAAATTATGCTTTACATATTTGTTCTTATACATGGCTTCAGTAAGCATGATTTTGTATTTAGTTCTTCATCTGATTTGTAAGATGAGAAAAACAAGATTGTTTCACTCTTTTTTTTCCTAGATAAGGAACATAAGTCTTGGATCAGTTAGAAGTATTAATACAATATAATAAAGGATGTTAAGATTTGAGTTAGGCAACTGTTACCATCTTCCTAAATCATGTAAAGAAATGCCAGTACCTGTGGAGAAAGCTGAAGTGTTCATAAATAAAAGGGGCACACAGTGCAAGGTCTCATACCTTCTGAAGTAGAAAGTTTTCAGGAAGGGAATCTACACAGGAGCTCCATGAAGCTCTGTTAATGAAGGTGACCTGCAGTCTTTGAAACCTCTGTTGCTATAAAGTCTCCTGACTATTCCTTTGCTCTGTCAAATTTTAATGCAATAAATGCTTATGATTGCCTGATAGCTCTAAGGGTTTCTTGCAGTATACAAAAGCCATATTTGATTATCCTTCTGTATAGAACCATTACTATTTCTGATTCCCTATTCAAATAAGAGATGTATTTTTTATTTTACATGACTGCTTACAGTAAGATACCCAGGAAGTGAAATTCTAGTAATAAAAAGATTGGAAATGTCTAGTAACCTCTATCAGCTTTAATCTCATGATTAACTACTTGTGATTACAATCTTTTCTGTTTGGCTACCTACTTGATTTCAGTGACTTCTTAAATTACTTTGGCTAAAAAAATACTTCTATCAGGTAGCTAATTCAATCTATCTGCAATCTCTTTTATCTCCTTTAACCTTGAGATTCCAAAGACTTCAAGATAATACATAAAAATGCAAACAAATTGCATGGTGAAAAAAAAAAATCCAAAATTGACCAAGAGAAACATACAGTTTGCAGTTCTCTGATGAAGGGATGGGGATGGCTGCAGAAAAAAAAAAAAATGCACTTCAAAATAAAACATTATGCCAGGTTTGCTTGTATTAGAAATACTGCTTTACAGATAATTTAAAGATTATCATATTTTCATTCTTCTGATAAATGCCTCAAAAATTCTGACAATCTTTTTGTACACATTGAACAAAAGAATACACCCTAATACTTTTGAAGTGTCACAGAACTCATAGGCTGGCTGCAGGAGCTCTACTGCATTCTGTTTTGCATATGCTCCCAAAGTGAAAAAATAAAAGTAAGGCACCAACACTGGATTAAACCTAAACATCAGCCTTATCAACTGTCTTGCTCACTTGGGCTGAGAAGCAAATAAGACTCTCTGAACACCATCTGGAGACTAATTTTTAGCTATTAGCACTTTGGTCTTGGTAGACAAATGCTTGGTACTTGTTGATATGAAGCTATTAAAATATTGCATTATGCCTATACTTCAAATTCATAACTCCCAAAGAGCATGCCATTATGCTCCAACACAAGAAATCATTAACACACCAACAAGGCAGCAAGAATACCACTCAGAAAATAAAATTTGATTTAGTTATCAGCTTCATAAAACACATAAAAGAGTACAGATAGAGTGGTTGTTCCTGTCAGTGTATTTACATGGCTCCATTTGTCACTCTTTCTCATAGCCTTTCCTACTATATTTCTTATTTAGTCATTGGCTTAAATCAGAGATCAACAAGCAAGGTACACCATGAATTGACAACTTTATCTGTCTGATGACAGATAAACAGACTGCTGTCTGTGGTGCTGATTTATTTTGAAGGACTGCTTGCAGGTAGGGAAGGACCCACACCGGAGCAGTCCACAAAGGACTGTATTCCCTGGATGGGATCCCATCCTGGAGCAGTGGAAAAGTATGAGGAGTGGCAGAGAACAGCTGTTATGCCTCCATTCTCCATCCACCTGCACTACTTAGGGAGGGTGGCAATGAAGAAGTGAAGTTCAGCCTGGGAAAAAGGGCAAGGGGATGGAGGTGTTGTCTTAATTTATATTTGTTACAACTCTGTTTTAAAGGTCAATACATTAATTTTCCCCAAGTCAAGCCTGTTTTGCCTAGGACAGTACCTGGTAAGTGGTCTTCCTGTCTTTATCTCAACCCAAGAGCTTTTCCATCATACTTTCTTCTTCTGTGATGTTGAGGAGGGGGAGTGAGAGAGAGGCTGGGTGGGCATCTGATAGCAGGCAAAGGTCAACCCACCACAGCCAGTTTAGGATATGGGCTTCTCAATCACAGAATTGCACTGTGGCCTTAGTCCATGTACCCTGTGTGCATTTTATGTCCCTAAGTACCTCTATGGCAAATATAACAACAAGAAGTCATTCCCGTTCCACATTTATTTCACACTTATAGCTTGAATAATCATTTCACTCTGTTGAGAACATACTTTCAAAGGTCTAAATGTCACCAGTAAATCTTCCTTGCAAATACTGATATTGAATTTCAGTGCCTTTCACTTCATCCATCAGTAGAAATCAATATTTTGTCAGTAATCCAAGCAATTCTAATTGACAAGATCTGTGCTTTTAATGCCTGTCATTCAGGCATCATTATTGTAAAGTCAATTTTCACCAGCACCATCAATACAATGTAATTAATATTATCCTAGAAAGACAGCCTAAGACACAGAAGGAAATTAAGCAGCAAAGGTAAGGAAAGTTTTGAGATTCACAGCTAACCACAAGACAGACAAGTAAACATTTCATACTATATCAGTTATGAAGATATTTATGTATATTAAGCATATTTTTCAAAGCCATTTTATACCTAATCAAATATCTCTAATAAAGGAGAACTATAAGGACAACAATTTTACTAAAGGTAGTATTACTATTCTGTTTCTAGCATGTTCATTTTAAATTATTATATGATGTATACAAGTAATTTATATTCTAAATTATAATGTATAATACAAACAAAGAAGAAGTATCATAATATACATAAAGCAAGAAATATTGCTAAGAGGGATCATGACCTTATTCTAAAAAAAAAATTTTCAAGAGAATTGTAGAACAATTCTGGTTCTCGTAATGTGCCAAGCACGTGAAAAATTTTGCAGTGTGTTTTGTGTTACTTTATGCGCAGAAAAGGTCACTGAGAAATATCACTGAAAAGTGCTTCTCCCAGACTGAACTGTTAAATATATGGAACTGCTATTCGACTGTACTTGTATTGTGACAAAATTTGAGTAGTATTAGATTGCTTTAAAATGGAATATCACCCTTAAATTGAAAAGAATCTCAAAACAGAGGTGAGGAATATGCATTGTACATTAACAGACTCTCTAAAAAAGGTGAAAAATTCCTTCATGATATTATGGTAGCAAATTTCTTTCAGAGAGATAATAAATCTTGCAAATAGGTGTTTGTGTGCTGTAAACTACTACCTTAGTAAATGGATAAACTGAAGGTTAAAAAGGGGTTTTGCATACATATCTATAGCCTTGCCCTAGGGCTGATCCTATACCTTACAACTTCTTAAAATACTGTGCATGGCTTCAATAGAAAATTGCCACTTTTACTCCCTTTAATAGATGACAGCTCAAAAAGATTCTTGCTTATCTCCTGAAATATCTAAACAGTGACAGTGTATGAAAGTTCCTTTTATATATCTCCTAGGTGACACTTAATATGAATTCTATTCAGATAACATCCTGTTGACAGTCAAGCAGAAAAAAGAAAGAAAAAAGGATCCACATGCCTATACCAAATGAAGTTATACTAAAGCCTCCACAAAAAAATCAGTAAGCAGCTTCTTTATATTATGGTAAAAATAAAAAAGAGCAGAATTTTAAAAAACCAAACCACAAAACGGTACACATGCAATATTACATGGTTAGAGGAATGTCTTAGCTTTTATTTCAATAGCTAATGCTAATTCAGATAAGCAACATATACAGTCTCCTTAAACACAGTCTAATTGTAAAACATCACCGCATTCCTAGCTTCATATTACTGCCTGGACAACACTGTCTGGCAAGTCACCTGAATAACATCTTCTTTCTTGCAGACAGATCTGGCAGTTTACGACCATGCTTTGCTGATGCTTTTCCTTTTTAAGACCTCTTTTAAGGCCTGCTTTGTTTTTAAGTAAGAGTTCTCCTGCATGCCTCAATTTGCAGTATATTACTCTAAAGATATCAAAATACAAGAAAGGCACCTTTTTACGTCTTTCAGTTTCATCTTAGAAATTATAGTGACAAACTTCCAAAAATACCAATGCAGCATTTCATCCAAGTGAGTTATTGTTGGCTTACACATTTTATTATACATGCCTCTATTTTATATCTGTTTAAGTGGATCTTTAAAAGACAGCTATTCTCTGCCGACACAATTCAAGATAAGTCTTTAAAATGCGGTGCATATTATTAGCCTGCATAGAGCAAAAAGACTAATCTAGAAACAGTTCTCTTTTGTTATTGAATTTGACATTTGACATTATGTTTTGATCTCAAAAATGGAAAGTTACTGTAGCTCCATCACAATTTTTTCTCCTCACTCTCTCTTTAAAACCAAAGCCAAAAGTACAATCCTGTAGCAAGAGGGACATCAGGACTACCTCTACATGAACTCTGTCGTATGATATTTTTATCATTGTTTTTACTTGTTTGAAAATTGAGGGAGCACCAAAGAACGGAAATTTTCACAGAATCACAGAATCCCAAGGGTTGGAAGGGACCTCAAAAGATCATCTAGTCCAACCCCCCCACAAGAGCAGGGTAACCTACAGTACATCACACAGGAACTTGTCCAGGCGGGCCTTGAATATCTCCAGTGTAGGAGACTCCACAACCCCCCTGGGCAACCTGTTCCAGTGCTCTGTCACCCTCACAGTAAAGAAGTTCTTCCTGATGTTAACGTGGAACTTCCTATGCTCCAGTTTACACCCATTGCCCCTTGTCCTATCACTGGATATCACTGAAAAAAGCCTAGCTCCATCATCCTGACACCTACCCTTTACATATTTGTAAACATTGATGAAGTCACCCCTCAGTCTCCTCTTCTCCAAGCTAAAGAGACCCAGCTCCCTCAGCCTCTCCTCATAAGGGAGATGTTCCACTCCCTTAATCATCTTTGTGGCTCTGCGCTGGACTCCTTCAAGCAATTCCCTGTCCTTCTTGAACAGAGGGGCCCAGAACTGGACGCAATATTCCAGATGCGGCCTCACCAAGGCTGAGTAGAGGGGGAGGAGAACCTCTCTTGACCTACTAACCACTCCCTTTCTAATGCACCCTAAGATGCCATTTGCCTTCTTGGCCGCAAGAGCACATTGCTGGCTCATGGTCATCCTCCTATCCACCAGGACCCCCAGGTCCCTTTCCCCTTCGCTACTTTCCAGCAGGTCAACCCCCAACCTGTACTGGTACATGGGGTTGTTCTTCCCCAGATGCAAGACTCTACACTTGCCCTTGTTAAATTTCATCAAGTTTCTCCCCGCCCAACTCTCCAGCCTGTCCAGGTCTCGCTGAATGGCAGCACAGTCCTCTGGTGTGTCAGCCACTCCTCCCAGTTTTGTGTCATCAGCAAACTTGCTGAGGGTGCTCTCAGTTCCCTCATCCAGGTCGTTGATGAAAATATTAAACAGCACTGGTCCCAGCACCGACCCCTGAGGGACTCCACTAGTCACAGACCTCCAGCTAGATTCTGCGCCATTGACCACAACTCTCTGCCTTCTTCCTTTCAACCAGTTCTTGACCCACCTCACTACTTGATCGTCAAGCCCACACTTCCTTAGCTTATCTATGAGGATGCTGTGAGAGACAGTATCAAATGCCTTACTGAAATCAAGAAAAACCACATCTACCGCTCTACCATCATCCCTCCACCTACTCACTTCTTCATAGAAGGCTATAAGGTTGGTCAAACATGACTTCCTCCTCATAAAACCATGTTGGCTGTTCTTAATGACCCCCTCATCCTTAATATGCCTAGTGATGGAGTCAAGAATAAGTTGTTCCATCACCTTTCCAGGGATGGAGGTAAGGCTGACCGGTCTATAATTACCTGGGTCCTCCTTCTTGCCCTTCTTATAGATTGGTGTGACCTTTGCCATCCACCAATCCTCAGGCACCTCGCCCGTTTCCCACAACTTACCAAAGATGATGGAGAGTGGCCTAGCAATGACCTCCGCCAGCTCCCTCAGCACCCGCGGGTGCATTGCATCCGGACCCATCGATTTACAGATGTCCAGATTGCTTAACTGATCTCTAACCCAATCCTCATCTACCAAAGCAAACTCCTCCTTTGTCCTGACTCCTTCTGGGGCTATAGGAATCCAGGGCCCCCGGGGAGAGTCTGCAGGAGTGAAAACAGAGGCAAAGAAGGCATTCAGCACCTCTGCCTTCTTTATTCCAGGGCACCCACCTCGTTCAGCAGTGGGCCTATATTGCCTCTTGCGTTAGTTTTATTTGCTATGTATTTGAAGAAGCCCTTTCTATTGTCCTTAACCCGACTAGCAAGATTAAGTTCCAAGGAGGCCTTAGCTGTCCTAATTGCCTCCCTACATCCTCTAACAACTGTCCTATATTCCTCCCAAGTGGCCAGCCCCTCCTTCCATAATCCATAGATTCTCCTTTTCCACTTGAGTTTGCGCAGCAGCTCCTTGTTTAACCACGCCGGTCTCCTAGATCCCTTACTTGATTTCATACTCATTGGGACGCTCTGATCCTGAGCTTGGAAGAAGCGGTCCTTGAATGCTAACCAACTATCTTGAGCCCCTTTACCGCCTAGTACACTTTCCCATGAGACTTCCCTTAGCAGTTGATTGAAGAGGCCAAAGTTGGCCCTTTGGAAATCCGGAACTGTGGCTTTGCTAGGTATTCTATTCCTCCCACACAGGATCCTAAACTCCACCATCTCATGGTCACTGCAGCCAAGGCTGCCATTGACCATCACCACTTCGACCAAGCCCTCCTTGTTGGCGAGTACTAAATCTAGCAGTGCTGCTCTCCTAGTTGGTACGTCCACCATTTGCATTAAGAAGTTATCATCAATGCACTGGAGGAACCTCCTAGACTGTGAATGATTGGCTGTGTGAGTCTTCCAGCAAATATCGGGGTAGTTAAAATCCCCCACGACGACTAAGGCATGTAGTCGCGAGGCTACTTCCAGTTGCCTGTAGAAAGCCTCATCAACTCCTTCGTCCTGATCAGGAGGCCTATAATAGACCCCCACAACTGTATCACCCGTGCCAGTCTGACCCTTGCCCTTCCTCCAAACCCTTAAAACATTTCAAGAGATAAGAAAAGTTTGATCTATTCCAAAGAGAAAATAACATTGTTTTTAGTTGTAGCATCTTTCTTATCAATCCTAGATATTCAACTTTTATGAGAAAATAATAAAAACTTAATGGAGGAAGTGCATCAAAGCTATACATTCCAAGTTTTACAAAATCTTTAAAGCTATTTGCAGATTCCCTCCCCTTAAGAAACACATAATTCTTACATTAATACTATCTCTAAATACTAAAAAACATCACTAACCAAACAGAGGAAACTTTAGGTGTAACACACAGTTATTATTTCTTTGATGCTCTCATATGAACCCTGGACTACAGCTTGGACAGGTTGCTCTCACACACAAAAGACCAGAAATAATTTTGAACTGCTAGAGCTAAGCTTTAGGACATGCTCAGGAGAATGTTTGCACTGACACATATCCTTCATACATACTCTCCTTCAAGTGAAGTGAGACCCAGCTTTGACTTAGAACACGTTTTAGTAGCAAAGTACCACCCTGCTAAAGCTATAAAAGAAATGGAGAATACTGATTCTCTATTTAAAACAGCCTCTTAGGTTTTGAATCAGAACATCCAGTTCTCTTGGGGCATCAACTGGTTTGACCTTCTCTGCCCAAACACCTGCTTGCAATGTGCCAAAAAAAAAGCAGAAATATTTAAAACACACATACTTGAATTTCTGGTTTAAAATAAACAAGTTTTAACATCAGATTGCAAACTTTTACATTCCCACCTCTAAAAGTAGAAAACAGAACCAATGTATTTTTTTTTTGACTGATAGTCAAATAGAAAATTTCATATTAAGCTTGTGCATTAGATATTCTGTTGCTATTTTACCATGTGTCTTTTACCTAGGGATGGCAGCTGAGAGAAACCCTTAGAGGTCTAGAAGGAAAACACTGGTATCTAAATGAAAACTCCAGCCACCTTGCTGGAGTTACCCAATCTACTCTCAGGAGTTACCATCGTGTTACCCAATCTATTGAGTAGCTAAAACGTATTGGAATTAAAGCCTTCACAAAAGTCTCAACCAGAATAATATATAAGAAAAAAAATATTTATTTTTCATGACAAAGTTACATTCTGTTAAAACCAAGTTTTTTCAGGCAGTGAAATTCTGTTGAGGGTTTATTGACAGCTGTACTGAATGAGGACAATGAAAATAATTCTATAGTCATGTGCAGTCTTAAACTAGATTTAATTGGTTATTTTAAATGCATACTGCACCTGGAAAACAAGATTTTCAACTATTTTTGGTATGCATTTGAGATAACCTTTTTGTACCACTTCCTGAATATTGCTGTCCTTCTCGTGATAACACAAAATCCCCTATCTTATAACTGGCACTACTGGACATAAAAATATTTTATCTTTAAGGCCAGAATCTGACAAAAATATTCACAGAATAAATATAGACTATCTCTGCCCCTAAAATATGTATGAGATTGTAAAATGGTCATTTCTGTCAAGTTGTCTGAAAATATTTGGGTCAAGTGCATTGTGGCAAACTAGGAAATATATTTTCCCCTTTCCTTGCTGTAGCAGAAAGGTGAAAGTTATATGGCTACATTTTATGCCCTAGAACAGGCCTATTTTCCTATCAATCCAGCATAAACTTCAGTAGAAAAGAAAATCTAACTACATATTCAAAGGAAAGAAAAGCCAAGGACAGATTTGTTTTGTACGACTTAATGCATGACATGACCAATTGAGTAATTTTTCTCCTTAGTTTCTATGCATAAATCCCATAGCTCAGAGTAAAAACACTACCCTCACTCTAACTCTTTACAGATGTTATTATAATCCAGAAAGTCAAAACCACATGCCTGCAAATCTATTTTAAAGACATGAACTTCCAAAGAGCATATATTAATTACAGAACTTGCCTTGACAGGACTGGAAGTTTCATCTTTCTCTATTAAGAACAGTTCAATTTTTTTCTTTGGTCTGAAATTTGCTTTATTTTTTTCATTAACTAATAATGATATATAACACTGATGCATCAGAACTGAAGTCTTATTGATGAAGTCTTATTGATGACAAATCAAGGAACTGCAACATTGTATTTTATCTATGTGAAGAGGTAAACTATAAAAAACAATTCTGAAACATGTTCACGTTTCAGAAATTAACAAGTAACAATGTACAAATATATTATCTCAAAATTTTAGTACAGATGCATTTGATAAAGTGCATTCACACCCAGCTAATTGGAAAACTATTGCTTAAAGCAGCCCCAAGTTGCTGATTACCATCAACAAGTGAATATTAAATAGCTAGGTAGGGCATAGCTGGAGTTTTGCACACCAGGCAAGAAAAGCATTTTAATAAAGCAGCTCTGTCTATTCCAGAATGGCCCAAAATGCTTTCCAAAATGACGGCTTAACCTTCATTAAGTTAGGAAAATACAACTCATAGGTATAACGTTGCAGTCTGACATCTTAATACAACTGATTCCTGCAAAATGCTACAACTGTAGCTCCAGGGAGTGAATTCTCTTATTGTTGGCACCAAATAATTTGCTAGACTAGCACAGCACTGGCCATCTGGTGATATAGCAGCTGGACCAAAGCCCAAAGGATGCTTCTGGCTGCCAGCTCCTGAGGGGACCAAGCTGGGAGAAAGAGGTTACCACCACAGCCCAGACCCCCAGTCAGTCAGTGGCACAGCAGGGATTTGGCAGGACCGGCTGCAGCCATCGCCTTCTCCATCACATCCCCCTTGATAGTAACAGCCCACCTCACTGTGCCAGACAGAGCACACAATGACAATTGCTGGCAGTGTCAAGGTGGCCTTAAGAGAGGGAAAGGGGAGCACCAGTGAAATGGCTCTAACACTCCTGCAGCAAACAGAGAAGTCTGTATCTTCCCTCGGTTACAAGAAAGGTATCAATGTAAAAGAGATTCTTAAATGCCTGTACATGAAGTCTGGTCTTTATTGCGAAATTAGCTTATCATTCCTCATTCCTGAGGCTGTTCATATTTCTGCAGAAAAAGAGAGGAAAAGATCATTTTCCCATCAGCCAGTGAAAAAGATACTTTTATGTACTTATATTGGATATATTTACATTTGTACACACAAATTACCTTTTTTAATCTAACTTAATCCCCCTGGAATCCCAGCAACAAATTTAGAGCAGAGACAGAGAGTAACTTCTACATAAAATATTTGAAGAGTTCACCTGAATAGGAAGAGAAGCCAAAGAGTGGGACCAGACCCTGATAGTCTCTCACCACTTGGAAGTCTGAGGCACTTTGCCTGACCTAGCAACCCAGTCCTGAGTTTATCACCTAGGGCTGATAAGCCCTCTTTTGCCACCCAGTTCCACATAATTTAAGGCTTTTTTACTTAACAGTTTGCTGTTTCCAAGCCCTGGATAGATAATAACCAGTGAATCTCAAAATGTTTCAAGGTTTAATTCACAGAAATATCTGAAGGACCTCCAATCTTAATGAGCTGAATAGCTTATAGGAACCAGGTCTCTCTTGACATTTCCAGTAATTTGTTTTTAACAACAACTAAAATGTTACAACTGCTTCTCCTGATGTTTCAAAATTTCTCTGTATTTTCCTAAGCAAAACCAGACATAATGGGGTGGGGGGTGGGGGGAGGACGACACCACAACAGCAGAGAATGAAATTAAAGAAACAGGGTTTAAAAGTGCCTCAAGGTTCAAATAAAATTTTCAGAGCTTCTTAGGTAGCTGGTTGGTTATAGATGGTTTCCAGTTTTGCTGTCATTTTTTTTTCCCCGAACATTTTAATCAAGACTGAAGAAACAGCCTGACATTCTGTCATAACAATATCACATCTTTGGCAAAATGAGCTCTTCTTCATAATTGTTTTACTTGAAATCTGCTAGTTCAGGCTACCAAATCAGGCTAAAACTGAATTATTATCTTTGGATAATATAATACATGTCTACAAACCCTATTTATTTTCCACAGGTCGTGGCCTGATACCTAAGTTTTGCTTTAGCCTCAGTGTGGACATAATACACGTTAGGCAGAGATGTCAATAATTGCTATATGAAGCTTTGAAATTCAGTCACAGATGAGGTTTTTAAAATAAGCAAAACTGATGGAAACATTCTGTTCAAATACACAAGAAGTTTTTTAGAACAACCTTTTTTAATGTACATTTTTCCTGAATGATAATTTTAGGTCTTTGCAAAGTGTCAGCCTGCGTGATTTCCAAGTTATGTGATAGGACTACTCATTACTGACATACCTGCAACCTTGATAATTCTGTCCCCATGGGGTTAACTTTTGTTTAATAACCAATTCCATTCCTATTCTCCATGCAGTTGCTGTCCTCTGCAGCCACGGTGCTACGTCACCCTATGACAAAATGAAGGTAAAAATGCATTTTGGAACAGATTGTTCCCTGCTGTAATTCCCCTGAAGCCAACTCATTTTCATCAAGGGTAAACTCAGATCACAGACTTAAATCAAACTCCTCACTATTTATTGAAAGCAATCCAAAGAAAAACTTGTTGTTTCAAAAAATTTCTCATGAAACTTTTTCATGTACTACTGTGTACTCTTTTAAGGCAGGATTATTTTATTTATAATATTATTCTAAAACATACAACAGCTCCTGACCTTTTCAAGATACAATTACCTTTTAAGTACCTGAAGTAGAAAAGTCATAGCAAAGGTATTCTGAATGGACTTAATAAACTGATGATAGGGCTGGGTCTCCAGTCCTTAAGTAGGGCTTGTCTTTGATTATTTACCTCTAGTTTTGAAAATGCAGAAAACTTTACAAATATTATTTCATCAGATGTTAAACCAATTATCCTTACTTTTCTCTTAAGCATAATATCTTTATTTCCTTTCATTTTGCCTTGTGTTGCTCAACCTTTTTGACCTCTGAAAACAGATGTTCAGGAGCTATTCTGATTGTATTTAAATATTTTATGGTCTGAAGTTTATTCATCCATGTCCCAACATGTCTCTAGCAAGGCTAGGAGGTTGTATTCATTTCAGGGATAAAGAAATAGCTAAACTTTTTCAAGTTTTACGTCAACTATAATACCAAGAGCAGACAAACAATATTTTATGTAATGTCAAAAATGAACCACGCCAGTCCTCGAGTGCATCTTCAGCTCATGGACTAGAACAGAATATCACTATGTCAGACAAACTATGCTTGGCTAGAACAAGCCCCATCTTGCCCACCTTTTCCTCTCTCTAATGAATATCAAGAGTAAATACTTAAATATAAAAACTGAGCAAATGTATAGCAATACTTTTCCTGAATATCCACCCAGCTTTTTACTTCAGAAAGAATTTCTGTGTAATTTCAGATTCTGCCCAGTGACATAGTGTATCCTGCTTCCTTCTGAAATAAAGGTACAAAGGAAACTGAATTGTAGTAGTTGTTGGTCTGATACAACAGAATTAGAAACTGTGTTGCTGGGGTAACAAAATATAATGGTCAATGTACCATTTATATCCTACAGTTTCTAACCCTTTTTACCATTACTTATGTAGCTCCTAGATGTCAATATCTCATGTTCACATAAATCCAGGAACCTGACAGAATTGCATACCCACTGTAATAATATATTGCTTTATTTATAATTTCTTTATTTCAGTGAAAGAAAACATACTTTTTGATGCACCTGATCTAAGCTAAACAAATAAAACAATGCATCAAAACATGCTTTATCCTTTCTTCTTACAAGAATTCACCATTAATAGAAAACACTATACAATTAGGAATAGATTAGGTATCTAATCACAACCTTAAGGCTGCAGGCTTTCCAGACAGACATATCCTTCCCAGATACAAAACTGTATGCATCTTTCAAATTCAGCCTGAAATTTTACTAAGGTTGCACAAGTAATTAAATATTGTATTTCTTAACACGGTTACAACTTTCTATGTATAAATAAAACATTGAGACTTGGTATGCATAGCATTATTTGGACATATGCCAAAGTTCCTGATTGCAGCTGGCTAATTGCTGTATGATTTTAGATACTACAGCATCCGTTTTTAATTTCGTCACTTGTCTGGCATGCCAAAATCACTCACAGGAGCAGAACCTACAATTAAAACCTCTGCAATATGCAAGAGTGTCAAGAATTTGAATAGCGTGCATGTAACAGAACTCGACTAGGTCAGCCTTTGGCCTGTGTATTTCCCAAATTCAACTGATCTTCAGCAAGGCTTCACTGCATTCCTTCCATCTAAATGCAGTGACACAGAATGAGCTCTCTCCCAGAAACAGAAACAAAAGGAAGGAATTAAAATTTAAAGTTACTGCATACACAAGACACTTGTACAAAGTCACAAAATCCAGGCAATGAAAACACAAAAATCCTGACAGTGTCACTGTCTGGTAATCATTCTACTGCATGCTATTGTATGTCTTCCTCTGAGACCCAGCCTACTAGGAGCTAAGTAACTATATGAGAATATCAGCTCTCATTAATTTCTACAGCCTCTGCTTTCACAGCTGAAAAAAAAAAAACCAAAACCCACTTCAAATTACTACAGGAGTATAACTTAAGAGGTGAAGGTCAGAATGTATATTACACCTTACCATAGACACCAAATTGTGCATCCAGCTTCCTTTCTGTGTATTTCTTTCAGGGCACTACCACTCCTGAACAGACAAGAGAAGCAATCTGTGAAGACAGGAAGGCCAGAATCCTTATCCTGATTCTTCAACATAGCTTCTTCAACATAGTTATAACTTTGCTCTTGGAAGAAGCTGTAGGGCAGTGCTCATCGCAACTATTGTGAGAAGCCCATAGCTTCAGATCCATTGAAAATATCAAACCAGCACAGCCATTTTTGAAAAGTTAAAGTTACAATTCATTCACAGATGAAGGATGAACATCTCAAACTCTGCCTAGGAAGGTGTCTGTTGAAGAAAATTATTCAGTCTCCTTAATATTTTTTGGACAATAAGAACATCAGTACACGTCAAACACTTAATAACATTTAAACATACAACTTGAGGATAGTTAGTTCTGCTCATTCCAGAATCTTATCTGAAGATGTCTTTTCTTCTCCAAGGTTTGCATGCCTAATTGAAATGGCAACAAATTTACATGGACAAAATGTGACCAAAGGGCTCAGTCTTCAATGGCTTTAATCAGTCACATAGTTTGGAGAAAAAAATTCCCCAGCCAGTGACCCTCTAGGTATACAATTAGTTGCCTACTGAAATAGAAAACAGGCAACAAAATGCCTCTGAGTGAACTGGTAACAAACAAACAGAACAAAAATATGCATATGATAAACCCCTCATTTTTAAGGCAACTTAAAATGCTCTTTTTTTATTTTGTCATTCTTCACTCTGAAAATAATTCATCTCTATGCATCCTAATATATACAGTATACATACTACTTATGCGGTGTTTATCACAAAACCAATTCATAATAATAGTAAATGTAATAAGAATAAAAATAATAATTCTTTATATCTTCCAAAACAGTATTTCTAGTATTAAAGTTCATATAATGAACTGAATCGGTGGTGGCATTCCATTTCTACAAGCACTAATTTTCAGGATTCCTAATTCAGATATTTCACACTTAGGTTAACAAAACAAGTGTTGTCCTGGATTTTTTTACTTGGCTATTTAGAAAACAAAACCAGAAAAGCCATAAATTCTATCACCAAGGAATTATTTGCTAATCAGATAGTAAGACCACCTTATGTAATTAGGTAACAATGGGAAAGACCTCAGTGGTTGTCATTGGACTGCGTGTAATACATTCTTATACAGTATTCAGGATATCATCGGATTTCCCACATTTTTATTTTCACATCTTGAAAAGGTAAATAACTTTTTTTTTTTTAATAAAATCCATTATCACTTATAGAGGTGATTGTCAGCTAACACTACATGAGGAACATAACTGAACACATAATACATCAATTTCTAACTAAAATAAGAATTACTCTTCCATTGCTGCAACTTCCCAAAGTCAATAAAAGAGAAAAGGATCTCAATGCTGAGCTAAAACAAGAAGGCATCCATCAGCAGCAATCTTCTAATTTCGAATTCTGTCTAACTTCCACTAGAGGTTGAATTCCTGAGAAATTCAGTTCTACCCATATTGTGCTATCAAGCTATGTCCTGAACAGATTCAACAGATTATTTTGCATAAAAATACCTGTAGATTATTTTATAACCAACTTCTCAGAATTTAATCTACAAGAATTTAGTCATATGCTTACTGTTTTGCAATTAAAACAAACAAAAAACTTTTTTTTTCATTAGATCCTATTATGGTTTTTATACTTACTACATCTACAAAACACACTAAAATCAGCTTAATTCTCCTTCCTCTAAAATTTAACTGTCTGCTAAACCTATTTCAGAGACAACAGTTTGCTAGATTTATAGTGAGTATGCTCTAAATTGATGCAATTAGAGTGTCTTGAGGATAAAGGTTGCAAGATCTATTCTGATTAAAGCACCAATTTTAGCAATTTATAGGTTGGGTTTGGTTTTTTTTCTGAAACAAACTCCTTTGGGGCTGGGATTGCTTATTGTTTTGCCTCAGCTGTATAGCTTGGAGAGGGAGAGGGTACAGTATCAATAATCCTTATATTTATCTTTAGAAATTATTAAAACCAGTACATTTTTTTGTGATAATCCTAAGAGCTGTGGAAAATACCATACTTTTCACAGCTACAGGCTGGGCAGAGAAGAGATTCAGAGCAGCCCTACAGAGAAGGACTGGGGGTGTTGGTTGATGAGAAACTGAATATGAGGAAGCAGTGTGCACTCACAGCCCAGAGAGTCAACCGTATCTTGGGCTGCATCAGAAGAAGTGTGACCAGCAGGTCGAAGGAGGTGATCCTGCCCCTCTACTCAGTATTTGTGGAACCCCACTTGAAGTACTGTGTGCAGTTCTGGTGTCCTCAACATAAGAAGGACATGGAACTGATGGAGCAAGTCCAGAGGAGGGCCATGAGGGGCTGAAGCACCTCCGGTATGACAACAGGCTGAGTAATGTGGGACTGTTCAGCCTGAAGAAGATAAGGCTGCATAGCAGCCTTCCAGTATCTGAAGAGATACTATAAGGATTCTGGGAAGGGACTCTTCATCAGGGACTGTAGTGATAGGAAAAGGGGTAATGGGTTCAAACTTAAATAGGGGAAGTTCAGGCTGGATATGAGGAAATTCTTTACTGTTATGGTCTAGTGTAAGGCACCCCTGCCCACGGCAGGTGGGGTTGAGCTAGATGATCTTAAGGTCCTTTCCAACCCAAACCATTCTATGATTCTAAGATTAATATCAGATAGTATATGAAGGTTGGTTTAAAGGCACTTGTTTATTCTTGTTTTTAAGAAAGAGACATCTGAAGTACACAAAAACTGCTGAAAATCTGTACTTTTTCAGGTTTGGAAACAATGGCTTTTTTGTTGTTGTTTTAGAGTAACAGCTAAACTGACATGATGACAGGTGCCCGCCCATATTATGGTCAAGAGAAGCTTTTTAGCAGGAAGTGAATCAAGAGAGAGGAATGATACTAGATGTGATCTCACTCTGAAGTGGATTATCTTCCCAGGATTGCTGTGGGGTCTCACTTTGCCAGGCACTTAACTCTGCAAGGTGCTGGGTCTTTTGGGGATTGATTCAGCAAAATACCCTAACATCAAATATGTACTTAAATGTATTCACACAAAATGCTCTAGTGTAATTTTACATACACCTTTAATACAGCTTAATCACCAGGAGCTGTCTACAAAAATTATAATGTTGCACATAACCTCAGTACAGAAAAGCACCAGACTACAAGCTTATGACACCTGCCCCAATATTCAGAAATACAGTCTGCAGAGTATATTGATCTGAACTATTTGCCACAATGCCATTGATAAGATCAGCATAATGAGATCAAGTATTTCTATACTATGTTCCTGTTTTCACTATTTAGACACAAGGTAACATCCCTCATAAAGTCAATTACTCAGGAAAAAGAACAAACCAAACCAAACTCAAACACACATGTACGCACATACAAAAAACACAACACCCTAGAGAGGCTTTCAAGTGTGCAACCAACACTCTGCCTCCTCTATGTGCTTAGATGGTTATGGCACAACCACACTCATATTCCAGTGTAAGGATGCCTGTAGGCCTATGAACCATGCCCCTGGGCATGCCAGTATCACTGACCATTAAAATCTGTCAGGCTGCATCAGCTTGCTGAATGCTGACTGTATAAAGTGTTGATGACATACAGAAGTTTAAAAAAAAGGCAAACATTTTGTGTTTCTGTGTCAACAGCCACACAACAAGGCTACTCTTAAGAATGTACATGGCTCAGTATTTAGTGACACAGACAATAATATTGTGCAGCACTAGTAGTACCAAATTATCTCATTTGAAACCATCCAAGGCATACACCTACATGAGCTCCAGCCACACCTTAGAACCTGAGCAGTGAAGGATTATTTATCCCCAAAATAACCCTCACGATTGTCTATATTTTGTGTCCCATTATAGTAACTTCTACGCACTGTAGTTTCAGCTAGGCATTATTTGAAATAAGAACATAAAATAACATTTGAACATTTCTTCATATGACCTCTAAACAATAGACTTTACACCAGGTATTAGAGAAATATTTCTACCAAGATCTTTCAAGAAGTATTCTATTTCAAGTACAAGAAAGATCTAGCACAACAATGACAGTACATCTCAAATAATGCAAAGCATTACCATTTTTATTTCATTAGATAAACAGGTTCAGTAATTTCTAACATCAAATTGCTCAGCACATCTTATACAGGTTCCATTACTGTTGTTTACAGTCAGTATTTTTAAAAAAATTAAACAAGTCCACATACTACAAATCTACACAGGACTAAGAAAATAGATATCTCACAACAGCTTATGAACCAGTTTTTAAAAGAGCTCATGCAAGCTTCACTCACTTTCCAATGTCAACAGTAGTACACCTGAAGGCAGCAAACACAAGTGCATGCTTTTAAGAGCCATATTCTAGATATTTTTTTTTCTAGACTATAACTCATAAGAAGCTCTACTAATAGATAACAGCTTGGAGCTGAATTTGCCTCCAGTGAAAACAGTTATCTGAACACTGTGAACATACAGGATGTTTAAAATTTAGATTTATTTCTTTTCACTTAAGAAACATTGTATTTTTGAAGGTCAAAGTTTATCTCTACAGTTTATTTTTATAAAAAAAAAACCCAGAAGAACACAGAGGAGAAGGGAAATCCTCTTGGGTGACCTCACA
Source organism: Lathamus discolor (assembly GCF_037157495.1). NCBI lineage: Eukaryota > Metazoa > Chordata > Aves > Psittaciformes > Psittacidae > Lathamus > Lathamus discolor. The sequence goes on along the minus strand of NC_088885.1, from coordinate 100,607,631 downwards.
GTCGAGTGCATAAACAGTGAACATAGCTATTACTAGTTAGCAAAAATTTGCAAGCACCAGCTTGGAAAAAAGGTGACATGCTCCACTTTAAATAGAACTGAGGCACTAATTGGAACAAAATATCACTTTGCTTGAAGAAAAATCATAGGTTATGGTTGCATTACTCTTTTTAAACACCAGTTAGACCCACCCTAATGAAAAGGGTAAGTTTTAGACCCAGATTGATTTCTGAGTGCTATGTTGAAAAGAAAGTATAGGAGCACAGTCCACCCACAGTACGCTTAAAGTAATTCGGATCTGACAGGCAATAAAAGAAATATTGTTCCTCTTCTCATTTAGAAGAACAAGAATAGCTATATACAATTTTATTTCTGAATTTGATAAGTGAAAAATTACTCATCTTATTAGACAAAGACCATTTAAAATGTTAAAAGAGCCTGCTGTTATAATTTGCATATTTTGAAAACGAAATTGGTTCATCACAGAACATTTAAATATAGCATTCTCAGATATGTGAAAGCCTGTAGATACAGAGAATGGTTTACATCATATTGCTTTTTATTTATGTTAATAGTCATGGAAAATACACAATAACAATATTATGTAGCTGTTCATATATCATTTGACATTTTAGACTATCAAAGTAGGTATGATTGGAAGACCAAAATCAAATCGCTCTGCTCACACTCAGCAATAAAGCAAAAAGGAATGAATTGAAAGGGAAAACCTGTTTTGAATTGTATGCCTCTCGTGCATTTACAAACAGATGTGCCTATTTAAAACCACAACTGCAAGTGAAGTTTATCACAATGTGACTCACAGAGTATATAAACAAATGACCTTCTAACTCTGCTGCATTGCCAGTTCAGTACCTCAAATGAGGCAGGTAATGAAGATTTCAAATGGACATCCCATTATCTCTCTCACATACACACACACTTTTACTTAAGGTATAGCTTTATAGCTGCCTTTCCACCCTCTATTCTTTTCCCATCTGGGCCACCGAAAAAGTGAGTGGTGAGGAGGCAAGATATTTTTATACACCTGACTGAAGTGTTTCCTTATACAGAAAACACTTAAGTCAGGCTGCCTAGACAGATGTAAATATACATATATATTTTTACATCATACACATATACACTATATATTTTACATATATATATAAGCAAAATCACAAGATATGTTTACAAAAATCATGTTGACACTATTGGAAACTCACAATAGAATTATTCCTTTGCTATGTATAGTCAAAATACTAATATCCTCTATGCTGCCAATTGTGTGATTTTAAAAAATTAATTTAAGAGGAATTCTGAGGAGTAAAAAGCTCTAGAAGTCAGAGTAGGAGTTAGAAAAAGTAGGAGTTAGAAAAGATTATTTAGTTTTTAAGTCACTGGGCTGGAATTCAGGACACACAGTTCAACCAAGTTCACTGCAGACTTTTTCGTGTAATTTTAAAGACACTTAATTGAATCTCCCCATAAATCTCTTTTGCCTACAGTTTATTCAGGCTATGGACTCTTTGGGGAAAGAAGCAAGTTTTTTATGTTGCACCTTGCTCACACGTCCTTGCAATGGTCACTTGTACCTAAAAAATGGATGATGAGGTTGTACAACCTTTGAGCTTCCCTCATCACTCACACCTGAGAGACACTCCCCGCCCCAGTGAGCATCTGCAGAGCAAATTGATTATCCTCTTCCCAAAACCTTCCTTCCTTCAGATGGCTACAAATAAACTCAACAGCAACTACAAGTGGTGTGCTCAGAGACCAGTGTTACATCAAAGAGCATTGTCTCATGGTTTTTTTTCACTCTCCTCATTTTCCCTTCTGCTTTTAGGAGTGGATATTGTCTCTTTGTTCTTTGTTTTTACACCATCTGCAACACAGAAAGTCCTGAACCATGACTTGGGATTATGGTGCTCCTGTGTTTACAAAAAGACCCACTTCCAATACACTGCCCTGACAGCCCCTATGGAGCCCTTGCTCCTCTCAGCCCAAGCAGCACACTGCAAACATTTTGGTGCATCATTTTTACTCATTGGAAAAACAACAGTGCAGTGGAATCGTGTTTAAGCCACCTAGTTTTTATAGGTTTTTATTTTATAGCAAAATAATTTTCTATTATATATAAAATTGGTAATAAAAAGCACTGCAACCAGAAGTCTTGGGCTACAAACCTTTTGATAGCTTTATTTCTCTGAATTTTGTTTGGTCTATGGTCGTCTATCAATTCCCTCACTGAAACTGGGGTTAAAGTGCAGGTATCTCCACTTCTTATCAGGGTGTGGGAGGGAGAAGGGGAATTGTAATCAGAAGTGTTACAACAGTTCTGCATTTCTTTTAATTTTACTTTTCTTTTAAAGTAAAAATAATTTCAGTGCCATTTAACCTAGCTGACAAAACAATAAACTAGTGTAAAAGCAGAAAGGGAGAAATGAGCATGTCTAGAAAGGAGAAAAGGTGAATTTGGAAAAAAACAAAGTCGTGAACAAGGTCTGAAATTAAATTGATTCATTTTTTTTGAAGCAAGCTCACTTTTTTTTTAAATTTTGAATCATTATCATGTAATAAATAAATTTTTAATCTTGATAACTCACACAGCTTTTTTATCTACTAGGTGATGCAGCGTTGCAAACTTTAAATTCTGGAAAAAGGAAACTGGTGTTAATAACTATGTCATGTAAAATCCTTCACTTAAAGAATAAACTTGTCACAAACACTAATAAGATTTTCTCTTTTATTTCTGTTTTTTGTCTGGGAAAAGTTGCACATATTATACCAGACCAGTGGCCCAAATGTTTTTAAAATTCTATGAAGGAGTAGAACCACAATGCCCTAAGAGCCAATCCAGCATTGCCTGATGAAATCTTCCTGATCTCAGTAACTTTGAGCATATGCTAGGTCTATCTGGCCTATCTCTGGGCCAAAGTGTACTTTCACATGTGATCTCCTACATTCACTTCCTGATATGTAAACCATGAAAACTTGTACACTGACACACAGATTGCAGTGGAGCTTTGTGTCTAACATATGCACAATAGTCCACATGTTAAAGGTTCTGTTCAGAAAAATTATCTCCCTATGACATTTACAGAAAGTACATCGGATCTGAAAATAGTCACATCTAAATTTGGAGCACAAATGTTTTGTGGTTTAGGTTTTGTCAGTACAATTTCCATTTTAAAGGCTGGAAATTGAGAGAGGTTGTGATTTGTGCCAATTATTTGAGTAGTATAACAAGTAATTCTGATTTTTAATTCCTGTTAATCAGATAACAACTTGCCTTGAAACATCATGCAAGGATTGCAAGTGGCCAGCAGATAATGAAAGACCCTATTGAAGTGATCATTACCTTGAGTTGAGAAGCAGTGAAGTAGTCCCAGATTTCATGGTAGTTCAGAGAACTACGATGTGATGTTTTACACTAGAGTAGCCCAAGAAGAAAACTGTGATTTGAGTGACACCAAGAAGAGACCTGAATGGAGGTTCCCCACTGTTCAGTGTGAGTCTAGGTATCCCTTTTTCTCTCTTTTCTGTCAGTGAGTTCTGGTTTAGTCTGAAAGGTTGGAACTAAAAAAAAAAAAAACACAAACAAACTAAAACCAAACTCATCAACACATTGGAAACATTGCAGAGCAAAGCTTGAAGAAACCATGCAATTTATTCTGGAAATGCATAGCCATTTTTTCTGCAGCCTTTCTCTGGGCATTTTAATGTTGTCAAGAACAGCTCTAGACACAAAGTCACTAGCTGCCTAAGACAGGACACTGCAGAAGGCAGCAAGAGAGCCATGGGTACTTTGTCTTGTCAGTCTGTGTCAGTTCGCTGAAATACCAGGTTTGCTATCCTAGTTGTTGTCAGACAGAGAGCAGAAGGTCTTTCTTTTGGGTAATAAATAAATAAATAAATATATGTATTTCTACTACTTCTTACTCATTCTTCACCTTGACAGGCAGTTTACATCAAAGGAAAAAGCGGAAAGATAAAATGTGTGGTATTCAAAGTTAAATAATCAAAAGCTTACAAATTACCAGATCCAGTTTTGGATATCCAAAAGAGAGGCCTAAACAATTGTCAGCACTCATCAGTTAGGGAGATGTTCAAACACCTGGCTTGATCATACAAAGTGACATTTATATGTATATGTCCAACATACAGAGCATACATACTATTTTTTGTTTTTTAATACAGGCAAAATGTTTTTGAACCTCTAAGTTCTATGGAAAATTCTCCAGCAAACAGCATCTCATTTTGGATTAAACAACCTTTATTAAATCAAGTCCTATTAAGCATAAATTGTTCACTATTGACCCAATTATCTAACTTGTGTGTGTACCTACCTGCCTACATGTACTCTGGTAAATGCTATAATTACACTGATGAATCACAAATAGAATTTTCATTTTACTTTGCAAGTACCGGAAAGCAGTGGCTAAAGCATTACTTGATTATATAAATGCTACCTTATTTCCAGGAATGACGACAGAGCTGGTGAAAAGTGTCGTTAAATATAGCTCTAATTGAGCTACTCTGTTCAGTAGATAGAGAAAACAAAAATCAGGAAAACACAGTGAAAGAAAATAGCAGAAGAGAAAAAAAAAAAAAAGGAAAAAAAAAAATCCCCGTCGTCTGATGTAAAAGCTGGAAGACAATAAAACATCAATAAGCTGAAATTAAAAGCCTTCATAGGAAGGATTTTAAAGTGGGAAGATGGAAAACAAATTACATAACGTAATACTCAAAAAGCAGAAAAACACTCAGCTGTGATTCTTCTCCTCCAGTTTTCCAACATACACATAACGTAAGCCACTTATTTCCTCACGGACAATACAAATGAAGCCACCAAAAACCCCAAGCTAGTTCTCCCCATGTTCATTGTAACTTACTCTCAGCAGATTACCTCCAGATTCATTTTCTGAAGGGCAGTTATTTCAAATGCTGTGACAGAAGGACAGAAACCCTTTTTTCTTTTTTTTTTTTTTTAAGATATGTAATGCCATGGAAAAGTCCAGCTATGTTCTGCCTTCTGACAACTCTTCAAATCATGGAAACCAGAAGGTGAGAAGGCCATGAGAATATCTGTAAAGCTACTAAGAGTACTAGATAAGAGCGTCCTTGTGTTCTGCACAGTAGGACCTAACAGATATCACCAGCTTTGGTTTGCTGCAGTTTACTTTGGCTTTTTCTTTTTTAAAGAAATATTAGAAAATAAGTCCTATATTTGCTTAGAAATTGATCAGTGAACTTCCAACTATTTTAGCTACATCTCTATATACTGGCATCATGATTTATATAGACATCTATAGAAAAATGTTTAAGCAAATACTTCATGGGAATTTTCTTGGGACATAAATGTGTGCCTTCTGAAACAAGTCCTGACTATCATAGTGACTTCTAATCCACCTAAGAGTTATTAGGTCACAACACCATCTTGCTCTGCAGAGGTTTGTTTTCCATGATGAAAATTGCATTAAAGCCAGGTAAAATTAGCTACTTCCCTCACTAACCTTTTGAAGTACACCTAAATGACAGCTATGCTTCTTGAATATGTACATTTATTTTTTTTAAAGCTGTTAACTATCATAATGGAAAGGCTTGATTGCTAGGAACATAGCAGTCACATCTTATACTTCTGCATTAGTAAGTGTAAATTCCTTCAAAACATCCCTTGGACACAATATTAATGACACTGTCTTTAACAACTTCTTGGCCTATGTAGCTAAATGGATGGCATATCTGCAATTGATGGCAGTGTTCTGCAGAATCCATTCTAACTAAAGTACATTATGTGCTTCCTACATGCATTTCAGCTGTGATACATTACCAGAGCAGGACATCCCCTCTAGTTAGTGCAGGCAAGGACAGAGTTCAGTCATTTCCATTGTAGTGGACTCTGAGAGAAATTAAAAACACAGAAAGATAAACCAACAAAACCACCCAGCATGGCTTTTGAAAAAACATTTGAAAAAGCAGTCTTCAACCTCTTTCAATGCTGCATCTTCGGTTTGTGCAATTTGGAGGTGAAAAATTTTTATTCCCTAATGAATCATTTTACAATCTATTTCAAATGGAATCTAGGACCATACTACCTATGAATGCGGCAAGCAGGCAAACCGGTATGAACAGCTCTGCATATTCACAGTACTTAATTCTATTTTAAGAAAATTATTTAGGTCTTAATTATGGTATAAACTTGTCAAAGTCTTTACACACTAACAATGATCTGCCATAAAATAAATTAGGCATTTTCTTATCCAGCCCAGACTTGTACAAGAAAGGACATCATAAAATGTGGTTTCCAAAGTAGACTATACCTGCATATTCAGAGATATTTCTACAAATATATAAAATCTTATTCCTTTACTACCTTTGTCTAAAAAATCGAAACTCATGAAAACCTGATAAAATGATACTTCCTACCCTGCCCTACACTTATGTATTCTTCAGTTGTAGTGAGGTCACATTTCTGTAAGGAAAATAGTTTTGATTATATGTGTTAGAAAAATCCAGCACTTGCTGGACCCAACAGTCTCTTGCATTTTAGAACAAGAGGAGAAAAACAAATGGTTGCTTCAAAGTATTTATCCACAAACTGTAGCAGAAAATTTCAGCTAAATGTAAAGAAAAATGTAGTTTAATCAGATTTCTATTCAACAGTGAGAACAATACATGCAAAAATAAAAATCTGAAACTCTCATGCCAATTGCATTTATAATAGCCAAATGTTCTAGTTTTTCAAAATCAGGAGAAATTTTACTTAGAGTCAAAGCCAATGAAACACTTTGTCATCATCTGATGTTAATTAATGGCTTTGTGCTGACCTCAGTGAGCACAGATGTTTTGCAAGGTGCATTTTGTTAGAAGCTATTGATAGCCTAAATGCCTCCTAGTAACTAACTTTGTCTTCCTTCTCCTTGCATTTCTCATACCTTGAGCTAATTAAAACTAGGAATGATTACTAGTAATTTAATGAAAAAGGCAATAATCTTCACCCTTACTGAAATTGTTTTGACTTCATACAACACATTTTCCAAACTAATCTGTAAACTAAACATTAAAAAGCACTAGATGTAAAGGAGGTTAAAATGTGAAATCCAGAGCGAAGACAATCAGTGAAGATGCAATCATTCATGGGAATGCAGAGTGGCTGTGGGAAGTCGAGATGAATTTATTAATTAGGCAGTGCAATTAATTTGACAGCTCAGAAAAAGCAATGTTTTGCTGAATCAAGATATTACCTTACTTTGATGCTAATATGTAAGCAGGCATTTGACCCAATCCAGATACACACTAACTGCTGTCCCAGTGTGGGCCTTGCCATTTTCAGCTATTTATGTCCAGGTACTAGTTCAGAATGATGAACTCCAGTGCCTGGCAACCTTCCTAGGGAAAAAGTTAAAAGTACAGCTGTAGGTACAGAATCCTTTTTGGTACTGTCAAAATCCAGATTACAGATGCATGGGTTGGCATTCAGATGGTGCTAGTGCCGACTTCTTTTCCTCATGCCATTAAGGTGTCAAGATGCAAGAGATTTCTGCCAGGTTTTGAGGTAATAATGTATAACATTTTATTTTTTAGGATAGGATATTTGAATGTATCATCATACATCATGATGCATCATAATACATCTTTTTGGTCCTTTTCATTCTCACACTTGTACAACCCAAAAAATATAAATATTTCATTCAACATCCTAAAATGGCAAATCTTAGTGTGTTTACTCATAAGACTTACACTTCAAAATGTCACACACTCCTTACATGATTTTTTCCGTAGCTCAAGTTTATTTTTACTTTTAAGAATACTTGGATCAATTGGCATCATATAAAGCAAACAAGTCCAGTAAATCAAAACCAGATGAAAGGACTAGTACTACGTTCCCATCAACGGAGATATAGCAAAACACAGCCATCTGGTGTCACAGAACTCTTCCTGGGATCTAATCACAGGAGGTATTGAAAATGGCACAAACAAAAGCAAGAGATAACTGGAAATTTCCATAGGGATGTGTTCATGAGTTTTCTAACTCAACTATAGTTAGATTTTTTTTTTTTGTTTCTCCATATTACATTTTGATCCCTGGCTAGAATGAGTCTCAGGGTGGTGCACTGTGCCCATACCTTTTCACTCTTTCAGTAAGCTCATGAACAGCTTACAGAAAACCACCTGTATTTATGCCAACATTGTTCTAAAATGATAGCCAGCTTTGGCAGTCAGGCAGCTGAGCCAGATGCTCCAATGCAATTTCTGGAAACTGAAAATAAAAATACAACAATTCAGAATCCTGAAAGGGAAGGATGAGTACTAAAATGTACCTTAGCTGATCTCCAGAGCACACAGTGCAAGAATACTCTGGGTTTGGAGGAGGTCAGGCAGAGCAGCATAGAGCTACCTCAGCATATACTGATTATGCTGGTTTTCTCAAGTTCCCAAGCAAGTTTCATACACAGTGGAACTTCAGCTGAGCTAGCTGAAGCAGGTTGCTGGCAGTCTTCAAGTTAGCTAACATAAAGCCTATCTCAGGCATGTACAGATTGCACTGGAGTTTGGATACTTTTTTCCACAGAATAAGCATTATTTCATTCTATCATAGCTGTGCTTTTCTAGGCTTCTTTTCACATGGGCTTTACCTTTTCCATTCCCACCAGGGCAGGAGAATGCATTGAGCCCACTCTACCCAGGGTTCTCTACCAAAGAGAAAGCTCAGGAAGACATACTTTCTAACACCCATATTGAAGTGTGATGATACAATGAATATTCTAATAAATCATCTTTCCTATTAATGCTTCCACTGCCACAGACAACGAAATTTGAATTTCCTGCACTAATGTGGTGGGTTTAACTTTAATATTTTGAAGAACGAAGAATCTCCTTTTTAAAAATTTACACAGTGATATTCAGTCAAATATTTACATCATCCTACTGATCCTACAAGCTTCTCACCCTCACCATAGGCCCAGGTTTTCACTTAAGCTCCAACAAATTAAATAGAACTCTTCATTATACAGCATTGATCAGATACCCCTAGAGTATGCAACAAACTCAGGATACATCACACAGGTTCGCTCTGGAGAGAGGTCTTAGATTTTCTTTAAACCAGGATTGTATCAATGTTCCTGCTTACTGCTGGAGTCCACACACAGATGTATCTGCACAGCTGAAAAGATAATGAACCACAGCAACAGAGCAAGCCTCTGACAGAAGAGAAATATTTTATAGATGAAGAAGCGCTCACCACAAAACTATGCCCTGAAACTGGGTATTTCTGTTATTTCCTCTCATTTACCTTAGAGACAGCTTGTTAAAAACATGCGTACAAAATATTTATCTTTTTGCAATAAACTAAATAAAATGCTATTCATTCTCTAGACTTCAAAAACTTTAGCACCCACTAAACATTAAACAAGCTCCCATCGGTCAGTGGAAAATCTTTTATTAATGATAATGAGCTTTCTATCAAACCCAGTAAAGGTTCCTGTCATTATCACTTGTTGTCACCTTATATTTAAAGAGCTACATTCACACATTTATAATACAAGTATAATTAGCTGCTAGACTTGCTTGTGATCAACATCACCTTAGGGAGTGATAAGAAATATGATTTGATTAGCTTGGTGGGTTTTTTCTTCTCTCTCCCATTTTTTTGTGTCCTCTGTTTTTTTGGGGTTTTTTTCGGTCATTCAGTTAATAAAAGGCATATAATTAAAATTTATATAGAAATGCTAAGCTTTCTGTAGTGTATCATGTTTGCCCTTGGTTCTGCAGGGAAAGAGTGGCAATTTCACCATATGTGGTTTCTATCTGGTCTCTCAGCAACAGGTAGTAATCTCATCCATTGTTGACTGTACCTGAATAACCAGCTTTTTAACAACTGAGTTTCTGTTGGAGACAGAATAGAAGGATTAGCTATTCACAGGCACACCTTCAGTGCAACTATTGCCTCTGGTGAATATTACATCTATGTCCTTAGCACAGCTAGACAGAAGTGTAAGCATCCAGCGGAGTATTTTGCTGGCTATCAAGATCAGACCAAATGCTGCAGCAAACTCATCTTAAACCGTGGTCTCAGCAGGGTGGGGGCCTTTGTTTTGGAGGGGTTTAATTTTATATTTTTTTTATAAAAACTTATCAATGGAGAATAAAGAAGTGGAGGATAGTGAACAATGCTGCCAGATATGAGACATCAAATCAGATATAACTTTTCCCTCCTCTGAGGGACTGCAGCCATAGGCAGTGCTCTCCAGGGCAGAGTAAAACCAGTGAGAAGGGCAGAGGAGCAACAGACAGAAAGTGCTGAACAAGGTCCTCAGCCTCCTGCACTGCCTCACCAAAGGGACTAGGAGGCACTGAATGTTATACACAGCAAAAGAGGAGGTGAGGACACAGTGGGAGAGGTGTTGGAATGAAATTGAACTACAGAGATGGGGAGGGGTTCTTTCCCAAGGTGTTTGATTATTTTCTATCCCTTATACTCTGAAGCAATGATGAAAAATTTGTGTTAATTAGCAATTAAAATTCCAAGTTGAGCTACATTTGCCTATAATGGGTAATATTGGAATTCTGCCTATATCTACCTGTCAGCTACATACAAATTTTGTACGATTTTGTGTTTGAGGCAAGTTTTTGTTGCCTTTCATGCCCATTTCCCATGACGACCATTAGCAACTGAGAAGCACCCTACTTCTGTTCACATTTCACTCAAATGAAAAAGAACCTACAAACTCTAAGTGGGAAAGAAGTCATCAATCCTACTTCACCAGTATTTAGAGATAAGGGCAGTTCCACAAAATCCTCAAGTCACTAATATCACGGTCTTTTGATTTTATTTTTTTTTTTAATGTAATTCTTATGAGTTTATGTGTGAAATTTCACTTGTTTGAAACATATTAGAATGCCAACATACAAAGATAATAACAGAAGCTAACACTCTGAGAACTAAATGAGAAAAAGTACATTATCCCACTTCTCAGAAATTGTATTTTCACTTGTTTTTCTGGGCCTAGATTTTTGACATGTATTTGAATATGAGATTGTAACCATAATATGAAAACAATGAAAACATGAAATCTGAAAGCACTATACGATTACCTGTCAGTAAGAATGAAAACCTGAGTGGTTTATTTTTCATTTACATATAATTTTGGATTCAGAAATCAACTTCCATAATTTATTGGCATAAAGATCATTAGGGATTTAAGAGCTATCTTTAGTGCAGTTGCACATTTGTTGTGTGTACATTTTGCTGACAGCCTACAGGCAGCTGTAACTGAAACAATACAGAGCTACCACATACTTTCATGGACCCAGACATAAACTCCTGGGAACTGGTAAACACTGACATGAAGGAAAACATGAATTTTAGAGGAGCTTCTTCCACTTTTCATACTAAACATACCCTAGCTATGTCCATGCTAGGGTGACAGGTACTGCATATTCATCTCATAACTACATTCACCAGAGACTTCAGCACAGGTTGGGATTCATCTTAATCTGCATCTTAAAAGTTCAGGATCTGCTCAAGACGTGTTTATGATGAGACATATAGTTGTGGGGTGAGTACTCAGAAACCATCCCTTACCCTGAGCCACTGGGAACATGATTAAATTCACCATAAATGTTTGCAACCATTATGTATTAGAGCTACATTATGATGAAGTCTGTAATTCCCAAAGATTTACCACTGGGTTTACATTACTTTCAGAATCAGCTCCTTCATTTCTCATGGTGGTACTTCAGACAGTTTCAGATGTCACATAAGGATAATGATAGCTCTCTCACATGTGTATGGGTCTCTGATAATGAATTAATTCTATATAAGAATATTTACTAAAAATGAGTTAAAGTCACTACAATACAAGTGGGATTTTGGCTACTTCCTTTAAATAAAATAAAATAAACCAAAAACCAAAAATTTTATCCATTCCCACTCCCTTCCCCTCCTCCCAGGTCTTTTGAAAGTATTTAATATTACAGCATACACAGAAATCTTTGTTATATCAAAAACTCAAATCATACACAGGCAAAATTCAGAAGCAAAGTTAAAATAACAGGACTGGGCAGATAAAGAAATTGTAATGGAAATGCAGAACTGTAAAAAATGGAGTCTTTTCATGTTGGATGTAGAAATTATGATTCTATTATATTTGTCATAGGCAGGAGGGGAGGAGGAGGTAAAGTACTTTGATACTAGCTAAATTTAGTGCCAGATTCAAAAGCCATGAAGATAATACTGCTGCATTTGAAATAATGAAAACTTCAGTTTCCTACCCCACAATACTGATATTCAATGTTACAGCCAACTTACTTAACTTTAAATTTATTTTTATCCACATCATACCTTGTTATTTCCTTGCCAGAGTTGTTCTCTTTTTAGTAAGAAAAAAAAAAATAATATATATACATAAAATAGGTTTTTCATTGTAGGTCAAAAAAAAAATTTATCAGTGATTACAAAAATAGGCTCTAAAAATCAAATTCACAAGATAACAATTAGCTGAATGTTTTAAAAGACTATCCTGGTGAATTCAACAATAAAAGTAACTCTGCGTATTTCATTTTATTGAAGGTTGACAATTACAATCAGAAGATCGAATTGTAAAAATAAAACTGTTTAAGAAGTGAAAGGTATTTAAATTGTTAAGAAAAACATTGGTAAATATGGCCTGGCAGAAATTTTGCTTCAGGGGAATGTTTTGGTACCTGTTGGGGGGTTAGTAGCAATATAAGGGGTAAGGTTAAAATAGACAGAAGAGAAAGCCAGGTTCTCCAGTGCAGCAAGCCCACGCCAAAACCTAGCGTGAACTGCAAAAACTCTTCCTCCCCAACCTCCTGAAGAAAATTTGTGGTTACTGTTAAGGTAGAGATGATGGAAAAGGTTAGACCTGCAGGCGCAATGGGGCTGAAAAGCAGCGGCACAGGGAAAGAGCAGGCTGCCAAGGGACCTGTCCTGGGAGCAAATTTGCAGTAGGGCCATGCCTCCAGGGTGCTGCAGATATTTTAGGATTATTTTTAGAACATGGGTTAAGGCAAAGAGGAAGCCTGGCTTTTCCTGTGAGTGGGGCTATCAAACTCCTGTCCTCTACGGTGTATGCTTCCACTGCTTCTGAGCTGGGGGAGGATTTCTTCACTTACTCAAGTGTGTGTGGGAGATGTCTGAGTTTCTTTAAGGTGAGACTGTTCTCATGTTTCATTAAGTCAAGCTCAGCTACATCAGCTGTATTCTCAGAACAGCGAAGTCATCACTATCTTGGTGGACTCGACCTCTTCCTCTGATGCTTTTTCATACCAGTGTCCAGCTGTCAGCAAGAAAAGGCCACTGGCCATTTGCCTTGATATTCATCCATCTATTTTGCATTTTCATCAGCTTAACTCATTGCTTTTGATAATTCAGTTCTATAAATTTTGTCCTGGGAAAGAAATAGAAAGGGGGCTAGGGAGCCCTATTCCTGCTTTGCAGTTAAATTCTCATTTTACTTACACTGGCATCAATCTGGTAAGTAAAAATACTAAAGTTTTACAGTGAGTAATGGGTGAAAACTGTTTCTTGTGTCCTGAATTATAGTTCTTAAATAAACTCCTCTGTCCTGAGAGGCATCTTTATCATTATCACACCACCTATTAATTGGTTTAGTACCACCAAGAAACAGCGCTACTGGAAGATCTCCAAGAATTATGAACCTAAAGCCATTATGCTTGTTACAGCCTGGTTCTTTTCAACACTGTGATTTGCTTTTTGCCTCTTCTCAGGGTTCACCTTGCTCTGAGCTGGATGCTACACAAGCACTCCCTTCAGGGTAACCATAGGAACAAAACTCAGAGCATGATATGGGATGCAGTATCAATATGCAAAACCCAATGTTTTTAACTCACAGTGATGCTTTGATATAAGGATCCAGGCCTCTAAGTATAAAGGTTTTACAGAATAGTGCTTTCTCTACCTCAAAAACACAGTGAAGGTCAGCTGCTGAAAATATTAATTTTGCATTTCAATCAGAGATTTATAGTTCTGCATAGAAAACTGTCCTTCTGCGTAAATGCAGCAATAAGAAAATAAAACCATCTATCATGAATGCATGAGTTCTTAGTAATCCCATGACCAATTTAAACAATGCATCCATGAAACTGGAAATCTTGAGTTATCTTTCTGTGTAACCCACTGGCTGTTAATCTTGTTCAAGTCAGTCAAACCACCTGTGCCTCAGTCTCTGTGCATTGACCTACATCAAGTACATAAGTAACTGCTTTCTGAGCCATTTCATTCATTTAAGATTCTTAAGCTGATTTCACAGACAGAGGTAGTTCAGAAAACCTTAATATTAAAAGTTAAGATTGGTCACGGTGAGACAGCACAGCCAAGACAACTTGAACATGAAAAAACCCTATAACCTCCTGAGTAGACAAAACTGAACTGGATATCTAAGAAAAATATGGCATCGTCTGAAATGTCTTCCATATTCTTTGCTTTGTTTGGACCATAAATATTCCGAGTCAGTTTCTTCTGTTTCTTGACTGGTAAAAATGTTAGATTTTTTTTCTCTTCCCCCGTTTAATAGGCTGCATTTTAGTGACTGACCCACTCAACACAATAATTTACCCTCCTCTTGTTTTGCACCTTGGCCCTAACGCTCTCTCCACCTCCCTTACCCTTTCCTCTCTAATAAGCACTTATTTTCAGATTTGCACACAGAGCAACTCACTACATGCTCACGGTGATGCCCATGCTAGAGAGGTAGTCTAAAGCTCAGATGGGTGGAAACACACCTTCTTAATAACACACCAAGTGCACATACATTAATATTTTAGTTGCAAGAGGTTTATGTTAATAGGAGCATAACAAGTTATTTGCCCTTTCAACCTTCACGCCATACAAGTTTCTACTGTGTTCATCTTTAACCTTTACAGCTGTCCTCTATTCACTATCTGTAACAATAATCCCAGGTTTCTATTTGCCTCAAACACTACTGCAGTGCCACACTAGGATATACCAGCAAGTTTAATGAGTCCATGACTCTTCAAATCTCCTGACTAACTGAATACACAAAGCACTCACTCTCAAATAAAAACAGCATCTGTAATGATCCAATCTAAAGGAATCTTATTATAATTTTCACTGCCTAAGGCTCCAGTTAACAGTCATCTGTCACTCTATAGACAAACATTGCACAGAAGCTTTCACCAATACACAAGTAGAATATATCAAGTGAAGTCTGAGGTCAGTTAGGCAAATTTCTAGTTTATCTGAATGATTCTTCTCTGTCTTCAAGTAAATGCTTCACTTAGAAAACATGACATATAACGTAAACACCTTTGCAGTACCATAAAGTATACTCTTGCTGTCACTACAAACCATAAATTTATTTGTAACTGTGTTAAAATCCTTCTTTTATTCTGTGAAAAAAAATAACATTATATCACTATATATTTATTGCATCATTTTTTATAATTGTTGATGCTGTTACAATGTCAAGGATAATTTCTTACAGGCCAGTAGATGTCAAGCCTGAATTTACATTGATTTTAATGCTGCCTTCTCAACAAGAAGCCAAATCAAGGTTCACAAGACGAAGTTAAGAATTCAGACATCAAGTATTTCAAATTAAATTGATGTGGTAAAAATGTAAGCTCTGATATGACAGAATTTACCCTAGAGGAGGACCTGTTATATTTGAGTTTGTTACCATCCCACAACTCACAGAGCATTTCAGAGATGGTCTTGTTATTTTCCTAAAATCAAAACTACTGAATAACATATTTATCCAAATGCTGGGACTGAATAAATAGAAGATACAGCTGACAAAAAATTCTTCCCATTGTTCAGATACGTATTACTAAAATCATAAGAGTTAGTGTAAAGAAATGTATGGCACAAAAAAGTGCCTCAAATATTGGCTGTGGAGCCATTAAAGGAAAAAAAATCTGCATTTCTTTGTGAAAAACTTTCCTGAATTCATCCTTGTGCTACCTCTAGAATATCCAGGATCTGTGTATAAAGCACAAACTACACTTTTGAGAATACAACGTAACAAATGAGGTATCAGTAGACTGCACCTTCTAGCACAAGAGAAGGGAGGACAAAAAAATACTTCCTAGACTCAGATTCCAAAGCTGAGTCTAGGAATGCAGCCCTAACCCAGACAGGAATACAGCCAGGTTCACTTGGATATTTTTTTCCATATACCCCCAGTGAAAAAAATAGGCATTTGACTGCAATTATTCCTAAGAGTTTTTTTCTGTGCTTTTCTTTCTTTTTCTGTCACAGACCTACTTATGTTCCACACATAAGTATGTCTGTCACAGACCTAATTATGCTGCACACATTTGTTCTGTTAACAGCAATTCACCTCCAAGAACGCACAGGAAGACCCAGGACAACAGTTTACACACTGCATGCAAGGTCAGCAACGAAAGATCTGAACACAAAGCAGTGCTTTTAGGGAATAATATTTATCCCATTTGTCTTTTGATTATTACCATCATTTAAGCCATTTTGTTTTGTGAGCTGTTCTCCAAAGGAACCATTTTCTTCCACACAGGATTGCATATTCAGCTTCTGCTGCTCTCATTGTACCAGTTCATTCTCTTTCAAATGGTAAGTGCCATCACCTGCTACCATCAGCAGTTTCAACTAGCTCCCCCAATAACTTCAAACAAAACTACATTTCTATTATATACAGGCATTAAATTCATTAACTTATCATGAATGTCACTAGAAGAGAATATTTCCAAAATAAGACAGGTAAAACCAAGATAAACAAAAGTAAAGCAACCCAGCTATCACTTCACCTTTGTGATAAAATATTGATTTAAATGACAATAAAATTGGTTTTTACTATCTTATCTTTAAATTTGAGTTGCATTCTAAGATTCTTCCACTGTTACAGATTCACACAATGATGCAAACAGACATTTAAAACTGTCCCACATACAAACTCTGAACACCACAATTTGCATGCTTAGTTGCACAAAACAAGTCATGCCAACACACATGCTGCTAATTGTTGGCTCGATCCAATATATAATAAGCTGGCATCAGGACATCAAAACCTCAAGCAACAGAGGAGCTGACAAGCCAAAAGCTCTTTCCTTATTTGAATATACTGTGGGCTTTTTTTCTAACAGATGATGCACAGTAATAACAATTGCATGAGTTTTGTCCCAGGAATCAGACAGCAGAAAAAACGTTCACTCAAGGATCAGAATTGCAGGCATACTGCGGATCATACCTCTTCCAACATTCTGTGGTGATTCAAACCCTGCCTCACCCTCAAAAATTAGGTCCTTATTGAGACAAGGGGGGTACAAAATCACAAAATGGAATATATAAACCTTTAGAATCAGTTTTAAGTAATGTTAAGTTTGATGGCTTTGTAACAATAGCAATGGAAAATTACTGAGGTGCATGATTCACAGAAAAAAAATAGAGTGCAGCTAGAGAACATACTGAGAATTCTTGTACAAGATATACCGTTATAGTTGACATAGTTTTAAGAAAAACAGTCTAGAAGAACAGGACACAGGGATAAGGAGTATCTGGGAATGGCAGGTGTCCAGAATGGGCTACAGTTAAATCAACTGATAAGTAGGAGGACAGGAGGATTATTATGTCTCTGGTGCTAACGAACCAATTAAACTGGTATAAACATCTACTGCGCATGCTTCAAAGGCTGCCAGAAGTGATGAAGATTGTTGGAAGAAGTAAACGACCCTCAGAGACCACCACCACAATTCTGTACGCATGCGGGGAACTTTCTGGAAAATGACGTAATGTATGTATGCCCAGGGACTACATAAGGACGGATTGTGTAGCAATACAGAGACACACATTAGGAGGAGCTGTCCCCCGTGTCTCCCGGCACCACAATACAGACTACCTGCTTGTGAGCTTGAAAACTCTGTTGGCAAGTTTGTTCCTGGAGTTTTCTCCAAATCATTATGTTCATGTCTCTTTACTTTTATAACACTCGGAACCTACTATACAGAGAATGCATGCAAAATAACCATTTGCATGGAATTATTCTGGAAGTGTGTGGAAAGAAAAGGTGAATATTTGCAGGTGAATTATGTATTTAGATCAATAAAATTCATTATTTTTTCACTGGCGTGAATTTCCTTTCACCTATGATAAGTGTGGGATAATCAATAGGCTTTCCTCAGATTTCACATTTCAACCCC
Source organism: Lathamus discolor (assembly GCF_037157495.1). Taxonomy (NCBI): domain Eukaryota; kingdom Metazoa; phylum Chordata; class Aves; order Psittaciformes; family Psittacidae; genus Lathamus; species Lathamus discolor. The sequence goes on along the minus strand of NC_088885.1, from coordinate 100,589,458 downwards.
TGGTTTAAGTATAATATTTCTCAAACTTCGTTTAGTAACCCAGCTTTCAGTTGTGTTCATAACTGGTATGTAAGGATTAGATTTTAAAAGACCTTTACTGCTACTTTTGACAAAGTCATTCTGTACTTAAACACTGAAGTTCATTTTGAGAGTCTGGTATTTAAAATATCCTCCAAAACAGGGCAGAACTTCCGAAATCTGGCACGTATGAGAGCATATTAATAACACTTCAGGTGTATTAGTTCAAAATGCTGTTAAATACCAGACATGTTTTTCTTCTTAAGGATACCCAGCACAATGTGCTGGTTTTGGCTGGGGTAGAGTTAATATTCTTCACAGTAGCTGCTATGGGGCAATGGTTTGGATTTGTTCTGGAAACAGTGTTGATAACACAGAGATGTTTTAGTTTTTGCTGAGGAGTGATTACAGAGAGGCAAGGCCTTTTCTGCTCCTCACATCACCTCACCACTAAGTAGGCTGGTTGGGAAGAAGTTGTTAGGAGACACAGCTGGGACAGCTGATCCCAACTGGCCCAAGGGATATTCCAAACCATATAGTGTCATGCCCAGCATATATTGCTGGGGAAAGAAGGAAGGGGAGCACGTTAGGAGAGATGGTGTTTGTCTTCCCAAGTAACCATCATATCTGATGAAGCCCTGCTTTCCTGGAGATGGTCAAACACATGCCTGATCTTTGCTCTATCCCTTCTTGCACTGACCAGTAGATTTTACAGCAAGGAAAAATATGATTGCAATACAGACTAGAATTGTAATCCTCTAACACACAGGAAGATGTGGGAAGTTTTAGGCCTAAAGAAGTCAAAGAAAATGAACAGAAAAGAAGTAATAATTCTGAAGAAAAATAAAGGTCAGCATATGACTGCATTTATTTGCTGGTGCTGAACTTTCCACTGCTTACCAAACAGAAATGTGAGGTTTGTTTTCCAAAGAAGAAAATATATTTGTACAAAAATAAACGGCAACCTTTTAGCATATGTCATGTTAGCTTGATATACCCTAGTCATAAAGACAACAAAATAAATGATTGTCTATCAACAGTCCTCACACTGCTAAGAGTCTGCAGGAAAATGTGCACACACAAAATGACTCAGCAAGTTCATTGCCAGGTTCTTTAATGGCTTTACGTAATTTAATGAAATTTAAATACAGTAAAAGGCTAAAGCTTTTATGCCCAGACTCTCATTTCAGTATTTTCTTTTCCACGAAATAAGCAGAAAAACCCAAAAGAGACCAGCTTTAATTAGCTTTGTGCTAATCAGATTTAGAAATGTGATAAATTGGTGGCTCAGAATATATATACTTTGTTTAGAATAAAAATAATTCCCAAGAGAACTGGAGATTGCAGCATTTCTTGTAACGTAAGTATTGAAGTCTGTGTGAAAGGAGGCCTTATATCAAAATAATTTGGTAAAGATTACCATAACAGAGATGTTTAGGTTTTTAGATTTTTCTCACATCCTACATTTTTTTTTTTAATGTTTTTCCCTTCACATTTGAATGAGTCAAGTAATGCAGATCTCCTCTCAGACAGTGCCAAACAAATTTGGTTCTTTTGAAAAACACTATTTGCATAAGCCCATTTATGCATTTGAGCTTCTCTCCCCAAGTAGCTCTTTAGCTCCATGCTGTGCTGCTTTTTTAATGGGAAACCTGAGTAATGTTAAGCAAACCTGGGGCAGGAAAACACATTTTTATATCTAAATTAAAGCCTTAAGTATCACACAGTTCTAATTCTGGTTCAGAGTTACTTTAATGTAGTAAACAGCTTCATGTTCACTCTTATTTTAGGAACAGAAGCAGCAGTTCTTCCAATCTCAGTACAAGGAAAAGACATGGACAACTTTGTGAAGTTTATCAGTATCAACTGCCCACAGATTGAAGGTGTGTGTTCCTGGCTATGTTTCCACAATATATTCCCTACTCAGGTCTACCAGCAAACACTCTGAACCATGTCCCTCAGTATCATTCCTCAGAACTAACTCCGGCTGAAGCTGCTTACCACATTAACGCAGATGTAGCTGCGAAGAGAGTTATGCATCTGAGGAATGCATAGAAGCAGAGAGCATAGGGTGCTGGGGGCAGGGGGGCTTTAGCCTGGATTTAGCATTATTGAAACAATTCAACTCACTTTAACTGCATTAGAATTGTCAGCATCAATTTTAGCTAATGAAATTAGGTATTCCCTTTCCTGAGCTTTCCAAGGCACCACATGGCTCTGCTCCTGAGTTGCTAAACTCTTCAAGGTCACAGATCGACTATATAGCGGGGTTTGCAAAATTTTTACAGTGCTTCTAATATTTTTTGTGTACTCTGTCAATGATTAACAAGACTTAGCTGTCATACCAGTCTTGGTCCTGAAGAGCACTTAAGCACCTGCAAAATTTCAATTTCATTTAATCTGACAGGAGCAGCTTGAAGTTAAAAGCATGTTCCAGTGCTTTGCTATTTGTAAGTGACAATGTTTACCGCTATGTAAGTTGAAACACAACCTGGTAAAACATATCCCTGCTTTGGAAAGCACAAATTTACTTATAATTTTAACATTGTCCTGAAAATGTTCTTCAGATTTTATTCTCAACTGCACAGGGGAAAATCAAGTTAAAGATTTCTTAGGCAGCTCTTCATAGTTATTTCTTTGCATTTAAGTATACAGGACACAGCAGTTTCATTTAAATCAGTTGTTGTCTTTAATATCCTAAAATCCACTAACCTCATTCTTCCACCTCTCAATTTCAGCAGCAATTTTGTTCCACATCTCTTCACGCTAATAAAGGGGAAAACTTGATTAACCTAGGAGAATTTAGACTTCTCAATTACCTCAACTGAAAGTAAATTGGTATTGCAATGAAAATGCTTGGAAAAGTCTACCACATCAGAGGCTTACCAAAAGCAGCACTTAGAAAACTAGATTTTGACAACAGAAGTAAAATGCTGGTAGCTTACAAGGCATGTAACCATTAAATTCTGTTTGTCTGCTTGTTACATGGCTAAACCTAAACTCTTTTCGTGAAAGAGTTACACATATAAAGGGTTTTTGTGCAAGGGACAATATGTAACCAGCCAATCAATTCTTTTTATCAAAGATTGGTGTTTCTTAGTAGGGCCTATTTATGAAATTTTCGAGATTAGACAGATATCTTATGCCTGCAATTCAAAAACTTCATGGAGACAGATCCCAGAAGTGATATTGCAGACTAGAACAGAACATTGTAAGATGTCATAAAGAAACAGGAAAGTGATAATGACAAGCACCAAATACCACACAATTTCACAGATCACCAGTAACCACATTGGTAACTTGAATCTCCACCTAAACAGATAATTTTAAAATATCTGCAAACAACCTGACACATCTGGGAATGGTTTTGCCTATCTCCCAGTTTCTTCATCCCAGCCATGCATTACAGATCCTAGCTAATAAAGGAAATATTAATTTAATAAATACAGTGAAAAAATTGCAGTTCTAAACTGGACAGCATCAACTCAACAAGACAAAGTATCTGCAATATTTGTGTGCTTCCTAGGTATAGCCATCTAAGATCTCCAGACACTGTCTCAATAGAGTAATAAATAGCATTAATATGTGTTAATGTACACTGCATTCTGTATGACTGTACCAGTGTGTGATAGCCTTATTCTGTAAATATTCACCTTTTGCAACAAAGGGATCACTTGGTTCTCTGCACTGCGCCTTCTGTGGCCACTGAACTGACCATATTGACAGAAAGATACCAAATGAGACTAGCAGCTGATTTACACTAAACTTTGACTACAGAATGCTTTGTTTACCACACTTCCTCCCTCATCCCACTAATACGATACTTCCATGGATGATACTTGACAGTAGTTTGTATTTTCAGCTGATGCAAGTAGACTCAAATGGAGAGAAGCTTGTCATCGTGTAAAGCCAGAAAAAACTAGAATAATTTGAAAGTAAAGCTTCTTATGCCTATCTTTATGCTTATCTTTATGTTTAATAGCTTTAGAGAGAATATGAGAAGGCAGAAAACAGAGCAGGGGTTAGACACAGAGCTGCAAGAGTTTCATCTAGTCGCTAATGGCTCTAGAAAGAATATGCCAGCTACCAGTCAGCACCAGCCTCTGCAGCTGCCCCTCTCCCGTACACTGGCTACAACATGAGGACAGAGAACTAAAGGAGGAGGTGAGGAACCCAGCGCAGTAGCCAAGCTTCCACAGAAAAGAAACACAGTTTCACTCCTCACACCTAGTTGCACCTTCTAGAAAATTCACCAAACTCTCTGGGTTGCCACCTAACTGTCTTTGCTCAGGACAAGCAAAAGAGAAGTCGCTCCGGATGCTTTAAGATTGTTATTGTTGCTTTCTCTTTTCCCCTGCCTACCAAACTTCACCATCTTATGAGACAGTATGTAATCATGGAAACTGCAAGGGGTTTATTTTGTTTGCTTTTGGTTTTCCTTTTTTTTTCCTGTTCTGTTTTGTTTGTTTGTTTGTTTACTGAGAAAGTAAAGATAGGCTGAGAAAGTTGGGGCTGTTCAGCCGGAGAAGAGAAGGCTGCGTGAAGATCTGATAGCAGCCTTCCGGTATCTGAAGGCAGCCTGCAAGGATGCTGGGGACAGACTCTTCATTAGGAACTGTAATGACAGGACAAGGGGTTATGGGTTCCAACTTAAACAGGAGAAGTTCAGGCTGGACGTAAGGAAGAAATTCTTTACTGTGAGGGTGGTAAGGCACTGGAATGGGTTGCCCAGGGAAGCTGTGAATGCTCCATCCCTGGCAGTGTTCAAGGCCAGGCTGGACTGAGCCTTGGGTGACATGGTTTAGTGTGAGGTGTCCCTGCTGATGGCAGGGGGGTTGGAACTAGACGATCTTGAGGTCCTTTCCAACCCTAACTGTTCTATGATTCTACGAATCCTGTCTAAAGTATAAAAAAAAAAAATAAAAAAACCCCAAAACATATTATCAGTTTGTCTTTCTAGCATACAGCTTTTAAAGTGATTACAGAGGCAGAGAAAAATCTATGGAAAAAAATGTAGAAAATTGTATACTTCGAAGTAGAAAGAGAAAATATTCAGCTGTATACTTTTAAGTACTTTAAAAGCATCATTCTAATGACCTGGGGCTGGGGAATTGTGCCAGCGCTAGATGGAAAAAAGCACCCTTATCTAGCCATCAGCTACAAAATAGAAAAACAAATTGCAAGAATTATTGAGCTTTTGGAGTTTGGAATGATTGAGACCTAGTTAAAGAAACATATGCTCTTCTGATTACATAGCAGCTTCTATTTCCTGTGTTTAAAAAAGAATATACTATGAAACAAGACTTCAAACAATATACTGAAAAATTTAAGACAATAAATAAAAGTGTCCTTGTATCCTTTGTAGTAAGGTTGCTTTAACTCATAGAATTATAGAATCATAGAATAATTAGGGTTGGAAAGGACGTTAAGATGATCTAGTTCCGACCCCCTATATTATGGTTCATGGAATTTTCATGCTTTTTTTTGTCATCTATAGAAAAATTGATGATACCTGACACATCATAAAGACAGAGCAGCATGGAAAAATGATAACAGACCTATTGTAAAGCTTCCAGTGCATAGTTAGCTTATCTAAGTATTTATAACAAATGTGAAACACCGCAGTAAGTTATTATTTTTTTAGTACTTCACAGCATACAGTCATGGGTTTTTTTTTTACATCATCAGAGTGGCCTTAAAGCCCTATTAGTTCACTATATGGTCAAACAACAGCCTCACCACCACCATTTTAACTCCTTGGATCCAGGCCAGACTGCTTGCTTAGAAGGAGCATTAATCAACAACAGCCTTGAAACAGGAAGGGGTATAAGGTTTTGCCATGCCTAACTTAGAAAACCTGGTCTCCAGGCAGATTCACAGAGCTCTTTTTAGTATCATTACATGCATGCAGAGTAATTATGTTAATTCTGCTAATTAGTCAGTGTGGGTAAAACCAAGGCCAAGCTTCAGTTTCCCAGCCCTTTCCCCATTATAAGCTGTCAGAAACTCCAGAAAAAGACTCAACTACTCTTGGTAATATCTGTTCCCATTTGGATTTGATCCAAGCAATTTTACACAATTCCATTAAAGCATGGCAAACAAGGCTAGGCATTAATGCATAACTGAAGTAGGCTTTATGCTGTCAACATGGATCAGATTCAGACTGGCTGCTTTCCAGAATTATGCTTTTAAAAGCTTATTTAGTAACAAATTACATAGAAGATAAACAAGCAATTAACCAATCTCCCAAGAAGCTAACAATCAAAATAGTCTGTGCTGAAGTATTAAACATATTAGGTTGTTGCCTTCATGTATCACTTGGTTCCACAGTACCTATGCTAGATGACTTTCAGCCAGAGCAAGGCCATAATTACTTAAGTGCATGCCACCATTTCTTAATTGTAAATTTCATGTTTTAAGTACACAACAATGTGTTGAAAATATGATGGAATACAGGTCAAGAAAACTTACAGATTCCAAATGCACATTGTCATTTTCAGAGTGCTCAGAAGGTGGGTCCTCAAATAAGTTGTTCACCAGTCTGAATGTTGTGTGGATTTACAACTCCGTGAGATGAGAAACTTCCAGTGTTACTATCTGTGTGTCGTCTTCATGCTGATATTAGTTTTCACTACTTCAAAATTAATACAATGCCAAACCCCAATCACTTTATTCATATAGTTACATTAAAATTGAATAACAGATGAGACAACATGGAGTTCAGCCACATCTCTGCACACTGTAAATTTTCATTACATCGGATAGGTTGGAGCCTACTTCCTTGTTTCTGTTGTAGTTTAGGAACTAAATAGGCAGAATTTAAGACAGTCACTTCTTGGAATGCTCAGGAACAGAGCTTTATAAACCCAAGGTCATTGCGAAAATCTGAAGCAGTTGCTCAAAGTCCTTACTTTACATGCTTTTCAGGTTAGCAAGAATGCAGCTAGGAAAAGCAATGACAGACAAGAGGCAGAATAAGTAACATAATTCTGTCTACATGCTCACATAAGAAAGATTTCATGACTTTGGGCTCAGCTGTTTCAGGTTAAGATTAACAGGTAAGTGCCCTAGTAAGAAAATACATTTGTCATATAGTGCCCAGAAGGTGAGGCATCATACATCCCTGAATTTTCCTTACAAAGGATTGCCTATCATAGCCTATATCCCTTCAATACTTTTTTATGCATCTTCCTCCTTCTACTGGAGGTCTCTCTTCCTCCTTTCCACACCTGTGCCATGACTAAACATTATCATTTTCAAAAATCCCTCATGTATCACTTCCAGATATAAGCTTGTTTTCTCTTCCTGTTTCAAAGTCATATGGCATCAAACTATCTGAATCATTCCAGTACAGCTTTATCTGCTGTTTTGATCAAGCTGTTGCTCACAAGCACATGCTATTATAGCTCTTGATTGTCAATTTATCAGCAAATTCTAAAGCTCTGCTTATTAAAAAATATAATAGATGACTGGTTAACATGTCCTTTCTTACATTACCATGACATCTTTTCTATTCCTCCTATGCAATTTATGTTCATAATTAGTTACAGCTATTGAGAGTTTAGTCAACAAATTACAGCTACAGGTATTGGTACGAATGATGCACTGCTTATGGGTAGAACCCTATTCGAGGGGTGTCCAAACATCTAAGTGAGCAAATGCCACTGTCAGAGAGTAGTCAAGACTTATATTCACCCACAGCAGTTCCTCTCATTCTTCCCTGAAAAGGCACACCCCTCCAAGCACATTTTCTTCCCACTTTACTTTTCATGCTGTTCCAATTTCTGAAAAACCACCAATAGAGAACACTGAGGGGTGAAAAAAAGCATGTAAACTACTAAGAAAATTAATTAAATTTTATTTCAATTTAATATTGAATGTACTTAATTTGGGAGGGGGAGAGCTTACTAGAGGGCTAGACTAATAATAATAGAATGAGACATAGAAAATATCAAATGGCTCTTATAATGGACTCACTTTAAACAGTTCAGTTTTGCATTCTTATACTGGAGAAGCTTCGGAGGAAAGATTCAAACCAGCTTCAAGACCCAGAGAAAGTGACTGGATTTACAGGACTTGAGGAGAGAAAAGACAACACATGGACTTCATATGTATACCACTGTAGAAGTGAGAAATCCCTAAAAAACCTCAATCCTGAAAGTGTACTCAGTACACTCCAGCTCGGTACACTCCCCAGTACTCCTCCTGCCTGTACCTATTGTATAGGGGTTCATACATTGTTCCCACCAGCTTCTTTCAAGCTAAGGTTTCTGTCTATCCACCAGCTACTCATCCAGTATCTGATCTTTAGAGGCTTTCTGAGGTTCTTTGACAGAGTCCTGTCTGGAATACCTGTGTAAAAACTCATCACCCCACACTGAAGAAAGAAACCAGAATTTGGACAGGAAGGATGCAGTCCATTCCTGCACCAAGGCATCCTCTGGTCTTCATGCAAAAATACCTCCTTTCAACTCTCATCTGACATTGCAAATAACAGAGCCCGATATCAGCAGTGAAACCAAATCTGCTTTGTATGTGTTTCCCATCCAAAGAAAGCCATACTGCATATAAACAGCTGCCACTCTACCAGCGTCTCACGTATTTGTCGCTCAATAGATAAATTTGATAACAGACAAATTTTGCTGGAAGGTAGTTAAGTTCAGCAGGTTTGGAGATGACCAAAACGACCATTTGTTGTACTCAGCACAGACATAAATCAGACAATGCATACACACACACACCTTACAAGTCAGCTTCCAAGAGCTCCAGTCTTGAAAATGATTACCGGGAAAGTGAAGCCACAGGGAGAGTCTGGATCCAGCATTGTTTCTTTGGGGTTTCCCTTTTTGTCCTCCACATAATTTCCTTCCAGTCAGCTGTTCGATCTCTCACATTATCTGACAGCCGTTCTGGATGGAGCGATTTCCCTGTCATCTTTGTCAAGGCTCTGAACCAAGGTGACCTCATCTTCCTACCTAAATCTCTCAGTTCAGGCAGAGACAACCTGGTGTAAGGACAAGCAACCCCACTAACTGTACCTTCTGACCCATACAGAAGGTATGTGGTCCCTGTGTCCTGAGGAGAAGCCTAACCACACAAACTTCCAGACATATGCACCAGCTCCAGGATAGGTCCATCCCCGGTTCTAGGCATTTCACGCAGTATAACTAGAAACTAGTGATATTTGTCAAGAAGTCTCAAAACTCTATTCATAAAGCAGGAATGCAGACTGTAGTGATAAAGAAGAGATGGGGGCAACAAGGCAGGGATAATAGTACATCTTAGCCCTAGGTGTTGGAAAGAGAGCACCCTGCTCTGTGCAAGCTTTCAGGTGAACTAAGAAGCTAGGAACTAATGCTGACTGGCACGGTTTGTTTGAGTTTTCAAGTTCAACAGCAAATATACGCTTTTGGGAAGAATTATGAAGACTGCCAGCTGACACCTTATGCTGTCTCATGGACAACTTTCTGCTAAACAGGCATAGTACAAAAAAACAGAAGTCCTGCAGCACAATAAACAGTAGTGGGTATGTCACAACATGCCATGGTACAAAACTCAGAAGCAAAACAAAAGCAGAAAGGCCGTGTAAACATCTTGTGAAAATTCATTATATATAAGTTGGGTGTTTTGGGTCTCAGCATATCCGAGATGGCTGGCAGAGTGTCATGTACACATTATTCAATTTTGTTACTATTTTTTTCATTGACCTATTCTTTCCTGCCTGCAAAATCCTTAGAAAGCAACCAGAAGCACCATTAATACACTACAGTTATTAGGTATATTGCAGCTATTCAGCTTATATACTAAATGGCTGAGGTACAAAAGCTCATCGCTCAGGTGGGATGCAGACAGCTACGTCTTCATCTCCCTGTTCAGCCACAGATTTCATACATGCCCTAGGACAACACAATCATTCTTGAAAGTGGGACTACATCTATCTGCAAAGTCAGAATAGTGGTACTTCTGTACACATACTACAACCATGATGGTCTGATGGATATGCAGAACAACGAAAGCTCTGCAATAAGGGGGTCATATCTTAAAGTAAATGGGAAGGCAGCGCATACACATCCAAGTGAATGATATCACACTTTGTTCAGCAGCTCTATAGCAGTGCCACTCGCCCATGTTTTCCTCGCATGTATCTTCACCCTAAGTCATTTGCTGACAAGCATGAAGCTGAAGAAACAGCTTAGGTGTAGCAAATGCAAGAGAACATCTCTGAGAAGCTGAAGGGCTACAACAGAGCAACACCATAGCAGTCATTCAAAGGTCTGTTACACTCACTTTTCTGCATTTCTTCTGCCAAGTAGTAGCAGGAGTACAATTAAGCAAGTCTTTCGATGTGTGCTTTTCATGGCTACCTGGAGCCAACACACACAAAGCATTCCTGTTATTTCACTACTAAGTATTACAGAGCTTTCTACAAAAACAACACATCGTGCCCGTGTGTCAGAACTCAGTGGGATAACATAGACAAGAACAAACAATGAAAGCTTTGAAACTTTACAACCGTATGAAAGTTTCCCACATGTTAATGTTGGTTTCAGCAGCAGTAAGGGAGCAATTTTTACGTGGTAATGAATTGTTCCTCTGATGCAAAGCACAAGAGTTCAAAAGCCGACATGTAACTCATATCTTCATCTCACTAACCTTTTCCTCAGGAAAATGCACACTGTTTTCTGTAACTGCATAACTGAAAATCCCAAATTTAGGACAAAAATCTTTTTAAGCACTTACTCTGTAACCCAGCACAGCACCACAGTGCCTTATGCAAATCTGTTTCTCTCCTCTTATTAAGTAAAGTGGCATGGAGCACTTGACCAAGTATCATTATATAAAAGAGACACCTTCTAAACATACCCACAAGAAGTAGTGGAACACCAGCTTCTCATCTTTAGAACAGAACACAGATAAGGGCATGCAGGCTGCAGGAATGCACAATTCACCAGAAACATCAGCAAATCCTTGACTATATATACATAGGGCTTGAATTTCCACACTGCAGCTGAAACATTTCTGTAAACAGGTGTTCTGACATCAGTCTAACCTACTAAAAGGGGGCTATTCGTGTCATTACCAAGTACAAAACAGAATAACACAATCTATTTGTGCAGGGCAATTTCAAAGATGAAAAGCCTGCTCTCGTGTCCTTGTGGTTTTTTATCATTAGATTCTGCACCACAGTGGTCGTATTTCTACAGCTCCAAAATTGGAGTGATAGAAATTTTTCAAAAATCTGTCAAAATATTTTATCTTAATGCTTTTTCGTGCATCTGTTTGGCCATCTTTCAAACAGCTCTACCACATTACACTGTACAAACAGAGCTAAAATACGGACCCAATCCTGCAGCTCTTACTTGCTTGTATAATTCCTCAAACTACCCCACTACAGAAACTGAATCTCTCCTGCTCCCAACCACATCTATTCTCCTAGATTCCCTATGCTGCTCATGTCCTCAAACATTTCCCCAGATATTGCTCAATCCTGTTGTTCCTTAGTCTCATTCTAATACGAAAAATTACATATTTTCATAATAACACATGCAAATAAGCATGTATACCTATGTTAATATAACAAATTCTGTACACACTCTCACTAGTATCAAGAACAGAATTCTTGCAGCTGGATGCATTTCATCTTAAATATCTTCCCTACATTACCTATCAGTTATCTAGATAATGAATCTCCTTTAAAGACAAAGAAATACATTTTGTTTCTGTGTTTAGTTTCATAGAAGAGAAATATTCAAATGTTAGGTGCTCTTCCCATTAACAGTTACCATCACTCTGTGCTTCAAGAGCACAGCGACCTTTAGAAGTGTTCTTGCCACAACAATTGTGTGAAACTGCCTTTTGATGACTAGGGAAGGGACTGAATACATTGCACAGTCAGAGTTAACTCTTACACACAATTTCACCCACGTAATTAATAGCTACTTATTTTGGACTTGGCTTTTTTATAAAATTACAAAAAGTTATTTCTAAACTTTTAGATACTCTTTTCACCAAAACAGGAATCCTACGAAAATAAGGTTTGTATACAGCTGGCTTGAATAAACAAGCCTGTATAAAACCAGTAGAAGAAAAGCACTTTTCAGGAAAGAAGTATCAGTTGGAAACAGGATGTGGGAATAGAGATGTACATGCACCTCTTTTTTGCCAATTACACATACAATTTTCTATAAAATTACTGTCTTTGCACACAAATGAGCATGTACATGATAATGACACTATTTCTCAAACACCTGAATTTTACATTTTACATTTTTACATTTGCATAATTAGAGGTCACACCACATGAGCTTCACCAAGCAATAATATTGCTGCAACTTGCCTTTTACTACCTTTGGACTGGCAAACAGATAAGCAGAGTTTTCACCTTCTACTAACTTACTGTAGCAAATATTTTCCCTCTCCTCTTCTGCTACACTTATGCTCAGGCATTGCTCCCAGTTGCTAACAACTTCATTTTTTTAAGAAGTAATAAAATAAGGGGTTTATACTTGCAAATTCTCCGTATTTCTAAACAATGTATTTCTAAAACATATGTTGTACACACCGGAAATAGAAACAAGCAATGCTGACAAATACATTTTGAATTCCAGAACATTAAAGTGAGATTTAAAGCAGTGTAAGAGAATGTAGAAGGAAGTAAATCACGACAACCTTTTAAAATATTTTAAATTTATGTTTCGGATTGTATGTTCAAACCTTACCAGTTTTCATAATCTATGGATTTTCAGAACTGCTACTGATCTGCAGAGAAAATGTTCAAGTGGCAGTTTCATTGAAAAGGCTCTTTCCTCAGTACACAGGTCAAAATGCTGTTATTGCTGATAAGGGGTAGTCTGATCTATCAAACCTCCTAGTAAGCAAAGCCAAGTCTTTCTTTTCCTCCTCTCATACAGAAGTTTAATATCCTTTGATTTCAAAGCTGGGAAAATGTTTACTACTCTTTCCAAGCAGCCTATTTCTCCCACCACTCTTTCCTGTGCCTACGGCCAACTACCACCCCAGAGACTAAACAGCAAAGTTGAGATCACAGATCCTAGCCACCTTCTCCACCAGGAAACTCTCCTACTCCCAACCACATCAGCTTTCACAGACTCCATGCTGCTCCTGTCCTCATGCATTGCCTCAGTTTTCACTAAATCCTGTTGCTTCTTAAATGTCACTGCCTCCTTTCCCTTTCTTCATCACCACAACTCCCAAGGTCCAAGACCCCAATTTTACAGGCGACTTCTAAGGATGTGAGGAGGCAACATTGGGATATTCTTATCTCCATTCCCCCTATCGTACTCCCTCCCTTATCTTGTGTCTGGCTGAATGTTCCTCTGCAATTCCCCTGCACTAGTAGCTCACCTGCTGACAGGAAAAAATTAGTCTGAGTACAGGTTTCAGTGTGAGTCAGGTCTATGTTTAATAGGGATATTTTTCCTAGTTTTAGTGACACTGCCAATGTCAAAGCCCAAAATTCAAGGAATAAGGAACAGCTACGGATTTTGAGACAAGTCTTCTTTCCCTTCATGCACATACACACTTTCATCTTTTTTCCTTGGCTGAAACAAGAGGTTTTGAAATAGATTTCATGAATGATGGGAGAATTTCAACTACCAAAAAAAAATTATGTATACATGGACCAAAGAAAATCAGCACCACTGCAATTAAAAAAAGAAATGTAGGCATACCTTATGGCAATAAAAAGTTAGCTGTTTGGATATCATTAGAATTAACACCAAGTGAAACCACTATGGTTAAAGAAATACTACCTACTCACACCTTTCATCCTGAGAAATGCCAGCTCTGTAATACTGTCAACAGAAGCCAAAATATAATGCTAAGACTAAAGCACTGTTGGATGATGGTCTATGGAAAGAAAGCATTTAACAATACACAGAAAATTCACTGCTGTGCTTGTGGTAAATAATAGTTCAGTAAAAAATTACATAGCAAAAGAGCAACATAACTCCTCACGTTGGAAATTAAGATACGAGGACCAGCACCTTATTTTCAGCAGGTTTTCAACAGACTCTAAAATGCTTTGAAGTATTTCAAATACAGTTTTCTTGACTGAAAACAAGGCCTTCTGAACTTCTAACGTTTTATCCCTTATTGCTATGAAAAGCAACGGGGTATTTCAGGTGTCTATATTCAGCTGTCTGTGTCTATATTTAGAACTGTGAAAATCAAATGGTCTAAATCCCATGAAAAGTGTTTTGTTTTTTAATCTAGTAATTGGGACAAAAAACTGTATTTAAATTTAGAACTCTAAATGTGAAGACCTGGTTCTCAGAATTATTAAAAATATACAACTGTCACTGAAGTAAAAACCCAGTTTACAGGATCATGGGGCAGGGGGCAGTGTGCCGCGTTATGGTAAGTTATCAGCATTGGCTTCCTCTCACTCAGACCGAACTAAACACATCATTCGTCTTTAAAGCAAAGTAAGTTCAGAAAAGTGAGGGGGTGAAGGGAGGAAGGCAGGAAAGAAAAAAAAACAAAACCAAACTCCACAGTTCTTTTCTCATGACATCTCTTGAAAATGTTTTTATGTCAACAGAGAAGATGGTTTTATTCTCTAAAGAGATTACTTCCAACTCCTGTGTTACCTATACCATTAATACACAGTTCTCACTAGGTAACACCAATTCAAGAAGAAACCATATTTTAAGTTATCATTTGCTACATTCCTGAAGATTTTTCAGAAGGTTTCTAGAAATTTGCAGAACATATGAATAACTTGGTATTTAAACGAAATTTCAATACAGAAAAGTAAATACTATGACCACTACCCTCCAGAGCACCTTTGAGGCCTGTCTCTCTTAAACATTGGTAGAGCCTTAAGGGAATTCCAAATCATTTCATTTAATGTAATCCCTTCCACTTGGTTCTGCTCTGTTCTATTAGAATCTTCATGGTTTCCATGGGAGCAGCCAAATGATAAATAGCCTTGAGCATATCAAGACATGTTTTTCCATCAGTGCTGCACAGTACTCAGTTGCTACTGTGATTACATGTTTCTTTGCCAAATTATAACAGAATAACCAGTATGGAATTACTGAGATTAACAGAGGAGTGTTATTATAAAGGAGCTCAACTTCCTAGAAAGTTGTCTAGAACTGTCTTGCTGGTTCAGCTGAGGTAAGTATTACTGATTTGTAGACATGCATTAATTCAGAAGAATAACTAGCCAGAACACCCCATTAGTTGTAACCAAAACCCACAAATAAAACTCCTGTTCAAAAGTAATGGGCTTCATTTCACTGACCAGATAACATTTTACCTGACAGTATATTCACACAATTGTGCAGGTCGTACAACCATAGAATAGTTTGGGTTGAAAGGGACCTTCAAAGCTAATCTAGTCCAACTCCCTGCGATGAGCAGGGAAATCTTCAACTAGATCAGGTTGCCCAGAACCACATCCAGCCTGACATTGAATGTCTCCAGAGACAGGGCATCCATCACCTCTCTGGACAACCTGTGCCAGTATTTTACCACCCACATCGTAGAGAATTTCTTCCACACATTCAGCCTGAATCTCCCCTCTTTTGGTTTAAAACCATTGCTTCTTGTCCTACTGCTTGATCTCAGCAACTATATCAGTAATTATTGCAACAGAAAGCCTTGGTAAATGTAAATAGAACAAAGCATGCACACAGCATATATGCAAGATTAAAGCTAAAGCCCACAGCTTTGTAGCTTCAAGGTTTGTGTTTTATTTCAAGCAATAGCATAATAGTCCTGTTCCAACACCCATTCTGTTTATGCAAGTCTAAGTTACTTGCTTCAGATTTTTACAGTAAAACACAAACTGCACAACAGACTGCCCAAAAGATTAATATGCAAGAATCAGTTTGATGCATGTGTTCTTTCTGGGGAAAAAAAAGGAAATAGAGAGAGAATAACAGATGCACATGTACAGATGACAATCTTGAGAATCTTTTCAAGAAGCTACTGAAAAAGCTTTTGTTCCAAGGTCTGCATACAAAACACAACTTTTCTCAAACTGAGCTTAAAGCAGGCTGTAGCCACACAATCGTTCTGTTTTACTACTTTTGGTATCGCACAATTGGATTCTTCAGAGATCCCACTACAAAATCACATGTGCAAATCGAACAGAGTTTCATCGTTCACTAAAGAAAAAAAAAATTAAAATCTAAAACTTAGAGCTAACTATGCAGTTGTGTGTATGAATGTATTAAACAACCCAGATAAAATTCTGACATCAATAATGGCCACATCCATGCTATTCTCTTCTATTGGAGACTAGACTCCAGATAGTATACTTATGTCACTCAGAACTAGTTCTAGTAACTTAGTTCCACACAAACACATCCAGCTGAAAACCCACCACTGAAAATATGCTAAAGGAATAAGCAGATTTGAAAGACCTAATAAAAAGCCAACAAGGTAGGAAGATTTTACTATGTTCCGTTTATTAGATGTCAGTTCAGTACTTGCAGCATAACAATCTTTACTTGCAAGTCAAGCAAAATGCAGACGAAATGAGGTATATTCTCAGAATTACTGATTAGTTATTTCAAATTTGAAGATGTGCCACCTTGGCTGAGCAATTTTTTATTAATAATATTGACAAGAAAAACTGTTCCTAGCTATGTAACACCAGAAGCGGTTTTCTGGACTTTCATTTTAGTGACGGTTTGTGACCTTCACCAGCTCAAAATATGCAGTTTACAGGAGAAGTCAGCCACCTGTAAAAATGGTAACAGCTCATGTCTCAGTGCAAATACTAAGTTAAAAAATAACAAACTTTATGAACAGCTTTGTAGTTGAGCTCTGATTTTGATTTATGCTTTCCATCTCTCTGGTTTTAGTCTTACTAGAAATCAGTTTGTCGGGCCTGGCACATAAGCGTTAATATATGTTGGCACTGGAAGTGGTTTTGATAGAGATGGGTATGCATGGGGATATGGGTAAAAGGATTAATGGCAGCCAAGAATCGAAAGTCTTGAAGAATCAGATAAGGATATTCCTATAAAATTAGCTTCAACCTAAGTCAAGTTTCAAAACAAAAAATAAAGTTCAAAGTAACAACGCTTTTAAAATCTGAATACTTAGTGGTGCTACACTATCTTTCTGCATGCAATCCATTAAGTGTTTAAATAAAAGAGATTCAAAGAGAGATTTTTAGTTTACCAATTAATTCCAAGAAGTTTTTAAAAGGTTTATAGAGAAAATCTTGTATCACACAAAGGTTATTCATACACTACTAAATATAACAGGCCAGGGACTCCTCTTACCTTAGGAACCAAGTGCAGCATAGCTCAGATTATACCCACATGGCTTCACTGTCATCTGTTCAAAATATCTCACAACAGTCACAGAGCAGCTTTCCACTGGAAATAACCCTCACAAGAATTGTGCCCAGTCAGCAGCTGGGTGAGTGCTAGTTGGCAGATGACAATATAAATGCTGGTCCTCAGAGCCAATTCTTTTCTTTACTAGTGAAGGCATAATTAAAGATTCTTTCCACCATTCAGTATTAATGCAAAACTCCAAATAATGCTAATACAATCAATACAATGAGTTGAGAATAATGTCCATTACCAGCTTATTCATCTACTTATTTTCTTAAAGCTACTTGATGCTTAAAAACAATACACCAAATTACATTTTACTAGTTTCATTAGATGTTTTTTGGCACATCAAAAATCCAGATGATGATATATTTTATGTTTTAAATGTACTTATTTCATGAAGAGTCTTTTAATCTTTTTCACTTTTAATCAGTCATTCTATATTATCATCTCCAGCTTGATTTTTTTTCAATTCGTAATTAGCATGGCATAAACTCTCCATAACTGAACAGAATTTCAATGAAAATTAAGATTTCCTTCAGTGAAAGCATTTTTAAGAGTAAACAGTGAATTCAGATGATCATCATTACATTACTTCTGCGCTAAGCGTAGAACACTGCCATAAGTGAAGCATTCACCTAATTCTGAGATTAGGCAGAGCAGGGCAAGGGGGAAGAGGAGAGGTAACAAACCAAAAGCTGAAAAATTCTTCATAAGAGCAAAGTGTTGGTCAACAGTATGCTTTTGTCATCCTTTGTTAACATTATTTTGATGCCCTGTTGATGAGGATTCACATTTAAATCAGCAGGGGGAAGGAAATCAATAAAAAGTAAACCAGTTGTGGACTAGCTAAATATTTTCTTTTTTCTCTTTCCCACGAACTGCAACCATTTGAAAATACTAAGCAGCACCAGTGGCAGTAATTTTTAACATGTCACAACATAGGTCAATATGGTACTAACTTTACAGTTCTTTGGGTAATAGATGAGACATGAAGCAGCTTTTGGTTCATTCCGTATTATCCTCATTATGGCTTTAGCTGGCACAGGGGATCAATATTTCTGAACATTACACTACTCCTGAACAGACAGAAGGACATATTGTTTATTTGGCTGCCTAGTGATTTCTGACACAGGAGCCTATCAATTATATTACGGTATGAAAACCAGTGTCAACTAAGAGGGCTCCTATCAGAACTATGATATGGTTATTCAAGAGCTGATTAGTCAAAAGCAATCAAAATATCAGACCTAGCAAATAATATTTCATCTGAGGCTGTCTTTATAACAATCTGTGCTTTTTTTAACTTTATGAGATTACTTGTCACTGACTTTAAATGCGGTGGCGCAGGATTCCCCAGAATCCACTTGATTTCAGTTGCCAACAGTTAAAGCCTTCGGCAAAAATTATGTATTTAAGCAAATTCAACAGCTAAGCAGGAGATGGAATTACATTACTTTCCCACAGTTAGTCATGTTCTTGCCCAGTGTGTCCATTATTGTCCAGAAGCTTTTACAAGCACCATTACCCTAGACCCTTTAAAAGCTGTTCATAATACAAGGTTGAATCTCTCAGCTATGTTAAATCCCATTTCAAACAACCTTATTGTTATTATATGTGCATCAGTATTACAAATACTTGTTTGTGTATCTATAGTTAAAACTAAGTTGTGAGTTTATAGCATATATCAGATGCAGAAATTTAATCCAAGTCCATAAATGTCTACTGGGATCATTTGGATTCCTCTGTCCAGTCAGGAGCAGCCACAAAAATCATTAAATTGAAAGGACGGTTTGAAAGTGCATGCTTTTCCTTGTTGCCCCATCCCTTGCAATCAAAACCATGTTCACCCACCAGCTGAGATAGGCAGAATATTCTGAAGGCAGATGAAAAGAAAACCTTACATGTTCATAAGGTAGAAGAGATAAGATGAAACAGCCCAATACATGTCATGTATGTCTAGGAGTAAGGCCATCTGTATTGCAATACTCCTCTTAATATCAAGGATTTCTTCTACATCTCTTGTGACATTTGAAGATCTTTTAATACACTTATGATATATAATGAGCTGCATCTTCTGTATTCTAACAAATGCTTCAAAGGCCAATTAAGGCTTCCTACATATGGAAAAAGTGCAAAATTTAATTAAGACATCTGTTTCTAGAATATAGAAACACCATCAAGAAATCAATACAATGGATAGCATCTGTTTTGTTTCTCAGCTTGAAACTAATATTCACTCAAAGTGGGACCAATAGGATCATAGAGAATCCTCTGAAAAGAGGAGCAGATTACTTCTGCTCTAGAGAACATGCTGATGGATAAAAGCTTTTTAAATTAGGATGAGGCACACAGAGTTTGAAATGGGAAGAGTCAGAGAACAAGATTAAAGATGAAAAAAGCCCCCAGCATAGTAAAGGGACTATGATCTTTCTGAGAGGAACAGGAAAGAAACAAAAACAGGTTTTTCCTGGTGGACTGCACATCAGAGGAACACACAGACTTTGTGCAACAAAAAAGACATCAAACCTCATAGGCAGGTCTGGAAATAGGAGAGGACAGAGAGGAAGTTGTTTATAAACCTTTTTGGTTTTCTTACCTATTCTTTCATTTTAAAGTTAGCTATTAATTTTTCCTCCTAATAAAATCTTTTCTAAAAGTTATTTTTAGAATCATATAATTCATGTTGAAAGAGCCATAGGTATTTTTTTTTTGAGAATTCTCACTATAAAGAAAAACAGACCCACCTCATATCGATGGCTTAATGTGGATTCCTAGTCAGAAAATCAACCAAAATATATTTTAAACAATGTAAGCGTATGATTCAGATACTCTAACTTGACACTTTATTAGGATGCACTAACTTGAACTCTCTAACTTTGTTTGCCAGATGGTTTGAAAGAAAACTATTAAAAAGATGTCACAATCATGAAGTTCTGGACTTAATGCAAGGAAGTCAATTTTCTTGCAAAAGCAATAAACACAGTTATTAGGTGAGGTTTCCTTATTCTTGGGATAGGCTTATTTTCCTCCTCTCATTGTACCATAACAGATTTTTTTTATCACCTATTAGCTATTGTATCAGTCACACATAATCTAACTCAAGCCTTCCTGTTTCTGGCTGAGAACTCTCCATTTGGCCATGATTCATATCAGATCAGAAGAGTAGCTAAGGGTCCACTGTTGTTTCGTTATAATTTTACAGTGTAGAAACAGATGGATCAATATACTTTATAACTGAATCTATATACTTTATAACTGTTTTCTTTCACACACTCTTTTGTTGGAACACATTTGCAATTTTGGCCAGAATTGACAGATTTTTTCTTTCAACAATAAAAGGTTAAAAGACACTTATCAAGGGTTTTCAAATTAGAAGTTCTGACTTACAATAGTTTGCAAGATCACCCTTTTTACCCATACCTAAAAATCAAGTTATGAATTTAAATGCTCAACAAATGTTTGAATGTATCTTCAAAGTAGCCATCAAGGGATGCAGAAAGCATTTTAAGATAAAGGGCATTACTCCTTGATACACAGCAGCAGTCAGCATTGCACGTTAGCAAAAGTGGAGAATCTTTCTAAATAAGCTGTGAGTGCAAGTTTTCCACAGGGGTGCTTTATGCTACAATCACATTCATCAGATTTCATCCGCACTCTTAAGAAAGAATATCTATCAAGGCTTGTTTGTCTTTGTTAGTCAATATGAGGTAAGAATAGAAAAAATAAGCAGGAGCAGAAATGCACAGGAGCAGCTTTTACTCCCATTCTTTTGGCAGCACAGTAACAGTTAACCAGGTACAAAAACCTTAAAAATTGTTGCATCTGCATGTCCTGGAATCACAGGAGGAGTTTTTGTTTAGGTGATGCCCTTCAAACCAAAGATTTCAGACAATTGGTCTGTCATGTGGCTTACTTTAGACAAGCAAGTAATACAGCTGCCAAACAAACTAGAGTATGTAGCCTTTGGGGGACCAAGTGCAAGCTTTGAGTTTTGTTAGTTTCGCGACTGATTTTGGTTATCTTGGAAACCGCCAGGAGTACTCAAAACTACACAGACAAATTTTGTTTTCTTATTTTCTTGCATAGTACTTCACTGAACAAGCACCCCTTCTCTCAGTTACGGTATTTATGGAGTAAGGCAAAACACATGATAAGGGTGGCAAAATGTGCTTGTTGGTGATCAGAATAAACAAGCACTCCCATAAGTGCAGGAATACCTTGCTGTTTCTGAAGAGATCAGCCAGGATTTGATAATTGTTTCCACAAGACCTTCTATTCTGGTTGCCACAACCTTCTGTTCTTTTCCATTGCCAGGAAGCTCATTCTGTGGATTCCTAGGGTTTGTTCCTTTTTTTCCTGTTGCGTATCTTAAGGACAGCAGAAGCAGAGCAGCTGGGAGATTAATGGAGCGCTAAGTATAAACAGTGGGAAGGTAAATGGAGCAGTAGCCAGCAAACAACCAAAAACTGAGGGAAGAAGCTTGGTGAATCACTTTTTTCCCTACTTAGTACTGAACTACGTGAAGGTGAATAGCAAAAGAATTTATTTATTAAAACCCACATGACATTCTGGATTTCATGTCATTATTACATATCTGAGCTTCTTTTGGCATTGCAACAGCAGAGGCAACTGCTACCTGTCTGATAGATACCTTTTTTTCCTCCTCCTGTTCCACTTTCAAAGAGACAAAAATGCATGTAAAGTTTTCCAGGTGCTACTATAATGCTAGTTTTTGCTTTATCTTTAAGTGTGCAGTGAATTGGAATGCGTAAAGTAACATATCAGCATTCAATGGAAGGCCTTACAGGATGAGATGTTTTAATTTTAAGAACTGTTTTGCTCACACACTCATTCTTTCATAATTAAATGCTCACAAGAATGAAGATGCATGTATCCAAGTAGTTTGTGCAAGATGACTTGTGGCGAACACGGAGATTAAGGAATACCAACAGTCACTGAATTCTTATTATGTCTTCTGGATCCCTCACAGGCTGTCAGTATGCTGGCTCTTGGATGTAACTTTTATGCAGTTTATGACTTCACAATGACTGTAAAGCTTTAATCCTCTGCCACCTCTATGGCTCATTAAACAACACTTGTATTTTCTTTGCCACCTATAGCCTATCGTTTGGTCTAGACTTCCTTTTGTTTTCCTAAACTGAATGCTACTGAGAAAATGCATGCATATGTGCTATGATTTTATTAACGTACTAATCTAAATGCTGTCAACATATGTAATTCTTTTATCTCTCACCACTTCCTCTGGTGTTTTCACAAACATTCCCATTTAATTCTTTCTTTATACCAGCAGTAACATTTCTATTGCATACCTCTATAATCCTTTCACATTAATCTAAGCCTAATCACATCATGTAACTTCTGCTTTAATCATATGACTCCTCTGAAACCAATGTCATTCTTTCCAGATTGAAGCCTTAAAGCAAAGATTAAAATCTGTCACACCTAATGCAAATATGCGCTGTCTAGACTTTCACTTCCTCAGAACGATACCAAAACTGACTGTAGTTCTCAATGAAATCACCTCATTCAAGAGCAAGAAAGCACTCCCCAAAAGTTCATGAATGATACTGAGTGGAGGGGAGCAGCTGACACACTGGAAGGCAGGGCTGCCTTTCAGAGACCCTGAATATCCCCGCATGCTGAAAAAATGACCCTCCCTGAAGTTCAACAACAAATATGAAATGCTGCATCTGGGAGCAACAGAACAGGCTGAAGATGTCTGCTTGGGAGCAGCTTTGCAGAAAAGGACCTGGGTATCTTGGTGGACAGTAAGTTGAGCATGGCCCTATAGCATGGCTTTGCAGCAGAGGGCCAAACACATACCGAACTGCCTCAGCAAGAATATAGCCAGCAGGTCAAGGAAATCCCCCTCAATTCAGCTGTGAGACTGTGGCTGGAGGTCTGTGTCCACTTTTAGGTTTCACAGTCAAGAAAGTCATTGGCATACTGTAGCATGTTCATCTGCAGAGGACTGTACAGAGGAGAGTCAACACAATTACGAGGCTGGAGCATGCTACTCGCAAGAAGGGGTTGTCAGAGCTGGAGCTGTTTAGTCTGAAAAAGACACTGGTATGGATATATCTTACCACATATGAGGTATGTGAATATATCTTACTTCCCTCTTCAGTCACACCCGCATAGGAAGTATAGGTGAAGATAGAGCCAGACTCCTCTCAGGTGCAGGTAGTGATAAGATGCAACACGCACAAGTTGCAACATGAAAAATTCCAAACAGGCTTCAGGTAAGAGATTTTTAACTGTGAGAGTGCTCAAACACTGAATAGGAGTTCAGAGTGGTGGTGTCATTTCCATCCTTAGAGACAGTCAGCATTCAACTGGACAGTGCAGCAAGCAACCTAATATAACTTGACCCTCTTCCATCCTTTCCAACATAAATTATCCTATGTATAGTAAAGAAGTCTCTGCAACCAAATTGCTCCCTGTTCCATGCAGTCTTATTCATGTGAATGAAAATCTGGTATAAGAATAGAGGTATAAAACTTTAAACAGTAATAATTTGCTAATGGAAAAAAAAAGTATCAAGTTACTTAGTTTGTGTCAAACACATCTGCATTCCTGGCCATACTACTTTTTAAGTCATTTAGCACTTTCCCAGATATTTCCAAAGTCTGCATGTCAATTTCTACTGTCTAACTTCTGCCATACACCTACAAGATACTTTCCTTTTAATGAAAAAGTTGGAGAGAAATAAAGTGTCATGTTTAATGAAGTCTTCATAGGTAAATAGAGTTTCCAGGGGAGAGAGGGATATTCACTGCTTTTCACCAATATCCAGTCCATTTTAAATTCTGGAGATGCATCTGAGTGTCCCCATGCACCCGTAGCAGGTTCCAGGAGGGGGAATTACAAAATTATTACCTTATTGCTTTAGTCTTAAATCTGTTTTCTAAACATTCTCTAATTTCCTAGATTGGTATTTTCTGTGAATGCTGACTAGATGCCTATTTAGCTAAAATGGCAAAAGCCCTTATTACAAGAATCTAAAAGTGTGTATTTTCCCAGTAGTACAACAATTACTCATAGAAAATAGATTTCATACTCTAATAACCTTGTTTTTGTCAGACAGCAGTGGGAAACAACCAACTCCAACTTCTCTGTTTTGTTTAGGAACTGTAATACCCCAGACTCTGGTTTAAAATAGTGTAGCTTCAGTGGCTATTTTAATTTATGCATCTCATACTTGTTCTAAGAGTAAAATTGTTTTCCCCTGCTTTTAAGCAATCAAATCAAGGGTGTCAGTCAGTGAGCCAGTCAGTCATTTAGTATCTTTTCCTAGTCAATGGGGGAATATTATAATCCCAGAGGATTATTCATCCTCTTACAAAGAGATACTTATTCAAGAGTTGCCAGATGCTGTTATAGAACAAACCTGGATGGCTAGATCTTCTCAGATAGATAACACTAAATGATAACGTACTCTCTTGGGCCTACATGGAGTGAGAATGTGCAGGATGCTACTTGCCTGAATTGGTGTTGGGACAGGAACTGGATACGATATCTCTCACCAAAGACAGCTCATATACCATACCTCAATTTCAGCAGAACCCATTCCTGAGAATGTTCCATGTGCGTTTTGACGCAGATTAGTTTTCCCTTAAGTTTTAATGAGTTAAATCTCATTTCAAATATATTATATTCATCTAAATAACTTCATGCTAATTTTCAATATCATGATAGTCTCATACAGCTTTTCCTTTAAGTCACTATCATTAAACTGAAGCAAAAGTTAAAATCACTATTTTTTTTTTTTTTTTTTTAAAGGTGTTTTCACTCATGGCTCAAAGTCTTAACTACCGTATGTTTTCAGTTTTGTGGTTGAAAATATTAACAGGTTAAGCAAACTCAATACAGGTTGTCATATACCATCAACTACAGCCAACATATACTTACTATTGCCCCTATTTTGATGGTTTTATACAGCAAGATCTATTCTTTGTTAGGTACCTACACTGAGACTATTCGATTTGTTGTGAAATATTTTACTAGAATAATCACATAAAACGTATGAAAAAACATTTCTAAAGCCTTTTAAAAGTTAAGACACAGTAACAAAGTTAAAATGCTTGAAGTCTTAAAGATGAATTTTAAAATAGTAAATTAAATGCCTTTTTGTCACTGCAATTCACTGAAGTTAGGAACCTCTTTCACACTTTTTGAAAAATCAGATGTGTCCCCCTATACAAAAAGAGAGGAAAAATAAAGTAATATGCAGTTTCTTCTTCACCCTCTCTCCTCTCATTTTGTCTGTTATATGGGTGATTTTTCAGCTGTCATTACTGTGTTCTAACTGTAAGGCTCTGTCAAAGGCTGCCATCCAACTCTCTAAGCAAAGGTCATTCAGTGACAGGGATTGCGAAGTATTAGAGAGCTTACAAGGAGCAAGAGATAATGACAAAAATCCAGTGTTTTAAGCCCCCGGCCATACCCTTCCCACAAAATCCTCATAATGAACTTTCTATGCTCTGAGGTTGGTTTTTTTTAATCAACACTATGCTGTAAGTTTCACTGAAATAAATTATATATTTTGCTACATCTCTTCCTAACCTGGTTCAACCTTTTGGATTTCAGAATGTACAGAATGTACAGAACAGATTAAAAAATAAGCAAACACCAGTCTCTAGAATAATCTTTATGCAGGCCACCTGATTCACAAACATCTCTTATCCTCAGAATGCAAAATCAGGTCAATAGTGAATTATGTTTTAACCTATTAGCATCCCAACACACCTAATAACCAGCAGAATTTCAAATGAACCTACAACCGTATGCGTAGGTCAGGAGTTAAAACAACCTCTCACAGTGCACTGCAACACGCATGCTTAAGTGCTTCACAATAGGAACAAAGCTGAGGAAAAAGCAACTAAAGAGGCAAATGCTAAATTATAAGACTGAAACTTCCAGCATTTAACATGTTAGAAAAGAAACCACAGTAGCATTTAATAAAAAGCTTCTTGGTTGAGTCAACAGATTAATTATTGTGGAAATATTCAGGTTATGTGTTGTTATTATACTAGTGACAATACAGTTTTATAATAGTGAAAAAAATTATTACATGTAGTTATGATACTTGAACTCTATGATAGCAAAGCAGAAACCTGCATCTTGGTAATTTCCTTGGGAAAAACTGTTGAATCATTATGGTGAAGATAACAGTGATGAGCAGTAACCCAGAGTGCAGAGCTGAAGCCTTCAAAATTCCAGATGGGAGTCTGTGTCACCAACTGAGAATACGCTCTGGAAAATGAGGATGGCTGAGAGAGCCACTAGCAAGAATATAACATGCTTTTAGGAAATCAAATTGTGAAAGACAGATATGGACCAGGCTTGATTGCTTTTGAGATTTTCTTGAAAGACATTCTGAATCTCAGCCAGCTCTTCCATTTATTATTTTCATACAATTCTCACAGCTATTTTGTTAGAAGAAAACAAATTCATGCAAATTTCTTCAATCTTAAAGCTAACAGTTGCATACAGAATATGTTACGCAAAAATTATTTATAATGATATTTTAAATTGACTGTTCAGGGGGAAGAGAACTTTAGATAGATGATCTGACCTTGGCTTCCAGAAACTTGCTATACAGCAAGTCAAATTTGCTACTTTATGGATATTAAGTGGACACATTAAATAAAATTAAGTACTTTTTAGCATATTAATTACATCTCTGCAAACAAGTGCTGAGTTTGCTGGATCCTAGACCTGTTAGTTGTGAAAATGTGCTTCTACGATGTTGTTATAGAATCATTTGGGTAGGAAGGTATCTTCAAAGGACATCTAGTTCAACCTCCCTGCAATGAACAGGGATGCCTTAAACTATATCAGGTTGCCCAGAATCACATCCAGCCTGGCCTGAATGTCTCTCTGGGCAGCCTGTTCCTGTATTTTACCACCCTCATTGTAAAGAATTTCTTCCTCACATCCAGCCTGACTCTCCCCTTTTTAAGTTCAGAATCATTACCCCTCATCCTATTGCAACAGGCACTGCTAAAAAGTCTTTCCCTATCTTTCTTACTTTTAAGAACTGAAAAATCACAATAAGGTCTCCCTGGATCTTTCTCTTCTCCAGGCACACAATCCCATCTCTTTCAGCCTTTTCTCACAGGAGAGGTACTCCATCACTATGATCATTATTATGGCTCTTCTCTGAACCCACTCCAACAAGTCCATATCTTTCCTGTGCTAAAATTCTCCTTGAAAGAGTACTCTGTTCCTCTACTAAGGCCAGTTCATAAGTTATGGAATATAATTTTAAAAGGATAGCATTTTTCCCACATAAAAAATAATAATCTGCAAATTAAGCTGAACAAAGACCTAGACAGTTATAAGAGTTTCTGATACTCCATTAAGATCACTAAGGACATAAAAATGTCTGACAAATACTAATGTTCCAAAGGGACTGTGTTTAAATTGATTTTAAGTCAAAATAATAAATGGCTTTTCTTGTACATTCTAGGAAAGGTCCTTGGGCATTCAGGAGTATGCATTATGTAATCTTGGGTAGGAAATATCACATTATTTGAATGTGAAAAAAAGAAAAAAAGAAAAAGAATCCCTGATTAAAGGGGTTTGGAGTACATTATTGCAACACCAAGAATAAAATTATTCAGTTTGGGTTTACATGATTTTCTCCTTGATATTATGGTAACATCAGGTTCCATTTTGAAATTACAGAATTAATCTA